>NC_060207.1:56805000-58257500 GCF_021130785.1 Homalodisca vitripennis
ATCCACTTGAATTTATAGGGATAAAAGCATGATACTCATGTGTTCCCCTAATAGCTACTGATTGGCTGAAATGGTTATTCATAAATTTCTCAGCCTCAACATATTCATCTTGATTAGGTTATGCAATATCGGTGTTCAGTTTTAAAAGTTATTTTATTATATTAGAGTAATATTGTGTGTGATGGATGACGAAGACAGACGTTTACTGCAATTGATGCAAAGTGTGGAAAGGGAGGAAGGACAGTTGTTTCCGGATGTTGAACAATTGAATACCATAGAAAGAATTGATGAAAATCCAATTGAGAGAGAAGGATCAGAACAATTGGAAGATGAAGAGAATTACAGTGAGCATGACACAAATTCAGAAGTTTCGCTTGATGACTTGGCAGACCATGAAGAAGATTTCAATGTTCAAGATCATGTAAGAAGAGGTGAGAACTATAGGCTATTCTTGGCAAGGACAACGTAACGAGATGGGATACCCATATGAACACAGAAAATTTACGAGGCAGAGTACGGCGATACAACATTTTACGAGATGAGAGACTTGGCGTACGATTACCTTCTCCAAGAGGTGATGCCACTACAAAAACTTCACCTATTGAATGTTGGAAACTCTTTTTTTCAGACGAATTCGTGGATAAAATTGTAAATTTTACAAACATTTGGATTGAAAAAAATAGACAAAACTTTCTCAGAGAAAGAGACGCAAAGTCAACAGACCGTGATGAAATTCACGCTGTACTGGGCCTTTTGTACCTGGCTGGAATGTTAAGGTCTTCTCACACATAACTAGAAGATTTATGGTCAACAGACGGTCTTGGCATTGAGTATTTTAGGTCAGCCATGTCCTTGAAGCGCTTTAAGTTTTTGTTGAGAGCATTAAGATTTGATGACATTAGATCCAGAAGACAGCGTAAAGCTCTAGACAATCTTGCACCAATACGTGATGTATTTGAGGAATTTGTCAGCAAATGACAAGCACATTATGCACTGAGTGCTTTTGTAACGGTTGATGAAATGCTCGAGGCATTTTATGGTAAATGTTCGTTTAGGCAGTACTTACCAAACAAACCTGCTCGTTATGGCATCAAGATATTTGGACTGTGTGATGCAAGGACATATTACACTGCCAATTTGGAGATATATCCGGCAAGACAATTACCAGGACCATACAGGCACAGCAACTCATCAAAAGATGTAGCTATTCGGTTGATAGCTCCGATTTCAGGGACCGGACGCCATGTGACAATGGATAACTGGTACGGATCAATACCTCTGGCAAGAGAACTTTTGCAAAACCACCGTCTTACTTCAGTATGCACATTGAAAAAAAAATAAACGTGAGATACCCCCATGTTTTATAGAGAGTAAAATAAGGAAGGTAAACTCAAGTTTGTTTGCCTACCAAAGTGACATGACATTACTGTCATATGTGCCTAGGTCCAATAAAGTTGTGTTACTTCTCTCAACATTTCATCATAGTGACACTATAGACGAGGAGACTGGTGATAAACAATATAATAATAAATAATAAATAAATGCGTTTATTTTTTTTCTCTTTTTTTTAAATACATGTAAATACAGTATACAACAATATACAGATTACAGAGAAAAAAAATATACCAACCCAAAAAGAAAATAATCTTGCACTTGGGTGTGGAGCCATCATCAGCTTCTTAATTTAATTTAAGTTCTATAATAACAATATGAAAATACAACAAATAATAATAAACAAACTAAAATTACTCTTAACCATCAAATTAACACACATTAATTAGAAAGAGAAATCCAACTCAACTTCAATATAAAAACATACATTTACAATTTATAAAATAAGAACAAAATATTTTTTACTGAACAACTAAATATAAATTTTCAATATCTTTAACACTTCTACTCAATAACCAAACCTTCAGCCTCTTTTTAAAAAATAAATATAGATCTATTAATTTTTAATTTCACTTGGAATTAAATTTAAAAACTTATAACTTAAAAACACAAAACATTTTTGAAACAAAGAACAGTTTGGTTTAGGCAATCGCAAATACTGTTGATTACTGAGTCTAGTAGAAATAACCAGAGTTGTCAATAACGGGTCCACTGTTACCACTTAGTATGAAAAAAATTACTAAAACTTTAAAAACATATAAATATCTTAATGGTAAAATAAAATTTCTAACAAAAAGCGGAAACGAATGTCTCTAATATTAGAATTACATATCAATCTTATAAATTTTTTCTGAAGGACTATTAGACTAGATAAATTTGAAACATATGAACTACCCCACAATGACAATCCATACTCCAGCCTAGAATTAATCAATGAAAAATAAGCCAAGTCTCATAACTGAGGGAGGACAAACTGATTTCAAATGAAAAAATGCCCTAAGTGATGACCGTAGAGACTTTTTCAGAGAACCTATATGAGGTTTCCACGATAAGTTTTTCATCTAGAGTCAAACCCAGATACTTAATCTGACTACATTTATTAATTACGCCACAATCACACAGATCCTTGCTGCAATTTATTGAATGTATTCTTAAGGCTGTGCCAAAGTTGCCGGATTGGGACAAAGAAAAAATCATATATAATGTTTTTGATACATTCAAGGATAATTTATTACAAGCAAACCATATAGATATTTTATTTAGGTCATCCTGCATCCTTGAATATAATTCATCAACTGTTGACGCACTATAGGAAAATGCTGTGTCATCAGCAAATGCTGTCACCTTACCATTGAAATTTCCAGAGTAAAAGTCATTAACAAAGATTAAAAACAAAATAGGCCCAAGAACTGATCCCTGGGGGACTCCAAAATGTAGACTTTTCCAAGCAGCTGGTGCTACTGTTTATTTTGACGAATTGCTGTCGACCAGTTAGGTATGTCTTAAACCAATTCAAAGGGACCACCTCGAATACCAGCAGATTCCAATTTATTTAGCAGCAACCCATGATTAACGGTATCAAAGGCTTTACTTACATCTAAAAATAAACCAGCACTTTGTTACAAGAAATATAATTCAAACCATTATATATATCTTTCAAAAAATGCTGCAAAGCCAGCTCTGTACTGAGTCCCTCTCTAAAAACCAAATTGAACTTTAGAAAAAAATTTATTTATTTCTAAAAACTTTATGAGTCTAACTTTAACTAATTTTTTCTAATAATTTTTGACAAAACTGGAAGTAAAGAAATTGGACGATAATTTTTTCTACGAAAAGCCTGTCTCCTTTTTTAAATATAGGTATTACTGTAGCAATCTTAAGCACATCCGGAAAGCATCCTGAACTAATACTTTTATTAAATAGATTAAGAAGTACAGGAGACAATTCTTCTGACATTTTAAATATTAACCTTGATGATAACAATTCATCACCAGTACTTTTACTCAGCGAGAGAGACTTAATTTGTATTTTTTAGTTCTGTCAGTGTAATGGGAAATAAAAATAAGGAACTTTCGTTAATAAAAGGTTTAAAATTTGTTAAACAAAGGTGCTTAATATCATCAGTGATATATTGAAATGAATCAACTAGGTTATTAGGAACATTAACAAAATAATTGTTAAAACAGTTAGCAATTTCACAACTATCAGTCATTAGATTATTATTGTTCTGTTAATGTTATTTTACTACTACTTGATGAATTTCCTTTTATAATACCATTGACTAGATGCCACAGTTTGTTTTTGAATTGTTTCTGTATTCTTGGAAACTTATTAATGTAATATCTTTCTTTAGCTTGTCTCACCCATGTTGATAATTTATATTGAAATTTATCAAAATTTTCCTTATTTTTTGTACAGGGATATTTTTTAAATGATTTATATAACTTATCTCTAATAGCAAAAGCCTTAGATAATCCAACACTCATCCATGGTTTTTAACATTTTAAATTTAACATTAGTTTTTTTTTTCTGCAGTATTAGTATAATTTATTGTTATCGATCAAAGTAGACAATTTATCATAAAACAAATTAAATGCCAAATTAACATCAGTGATCTCCAAATATCCGACCAATCACTCTCCAAAATATCAATGCCAAGTCCTTTATAATCAATGAAACATCCATAATGAACTCTTCTTTCTGCAATTCCAAAAGTGAGTGAAATCCACTATGCACGCCACTGATCTGTGGTCAGTTACATTTGTTTCAATCACCGATACTTTGTGAGCTTCATAAACCTTGGAACTAAACCATATGTGATCTATACATGAGGAGGAAATACCCTGCACTCTCGTATCTAAGTCAACAAGTTGTTGAAACCCAAGACTAGCCATTGAATCCAAAAATTCATCACTAAGGCTATTTTCCAACTTAATGTTAATATTAAAGTCACCCCAAACATATGATATTATCACAATTAATTTTTGATAACGAGCACGTCAAATCATGAATGACAATCCCTTGCCAATGATATATGCCAACGATATAAACCAAGAACATAAAAAGAAATATTATTTAAACGACATGAGACCAAAAACCACATCACAACCAGGTATATCACATTCACACACAGAACCGAGGTTATAGACTGATGTATATAGACAATGACACCACTACTTCTCACAGCAGAGTTGCAAGATGAAAATATTTGATAACTATTAATATTATATAAAACAGCTTCTTTCTCACTTACCAACCAAGCTCAGACAATACAATTACTTGAGGCTTTACCTGCAAGCAATTTAAATAAGCAATAAATGAATCAAAATTTTTTGTTTACACTCCTAATATTTGTGTGCCACAATAATAAACCCTTTTTCTCACTATAAAATTGATTTACATCATTAATGCTCTCTAAAAGTGTTGAACTAGACATTATTTAACAATTATTTACAAACATTTTTTACATTAAAAACAAGAACATAATCAGTTATACAACAGTAGACATAAAACACTAGTAACTTAACCACAATGATTTCATACACACATACAAATAAATATACAGAAAAAAATTACTTACTTGCAATTGTATATGTGCATATAGTAACAGCTACATTTACATTTAAGAAACATTGTCTGACACAATACAAATCAAGAATACAAACAAATTTTTCTAACTAAATTATTATTCTGTTACACCAAAATAAACATCAAGTTTTTCTTCTAAGCTTAAAACGGAAATGAATATTTGAATCAGAAAGACAATGCATAAAATTAAAATAAAAATGATGCTTCTCAAAGCAAGAAATATTTAAATATAAAAATAAAACAACAATCTGAATCCTTATCAAAGGAGACAAAACAATATGTGAGAAAAGAATATTGATTTTCTACAACATGGCAAATAAGAGAATTTTGCTTGAGGTGATGAAATGGCTTGCTGAAGGACCTTGGTAGTTGGTGAAGATAAGAGTAAAAAAATATAATAATAATGATGGCACTGATTACATTAACTGAAGTTACCATTAACCAACACAAAGAACATGTTTGAATCTGTCCTTTGGTCAATCCACACGAGCACCAAACACGAGAATCCAGTTTCCAGAATGCTCTGTCCAAACTTGATTGTCTGTCCATCTGTTGACAATTTACTCAATTACCGTTTCTCAATTTTTTCCAAATCCTGTATGCTGGCTATTTTTACTGCATTCGAGTCTCTGTCCTTTCTCATGAATATTTTTGAGTTTGATATCCATAGGTACTGATAGTTTTTTTCAGCTTTTACCAATCTTGATTCATAGAAAAGTTTTTTGAAGTATGGAGTTAGATGTTCATTAACATACACCATAGTTTCTGGTGCATCCCTCACAAATACTGTACTTTTTAACTTGCACTGTTTTGCTTTCTTTAGAACACAGTCCCGTTTCTTTCTGGCGGGTTACTAAATTGAACAACAATAGGGGCGAGGCTTTTGTGTATTTTTTGATGGCAGTCTGTGTGCGGCCTGGATGTCATGATTCAAAATTATAGTTTTCATCGATAGCAATTGCCATATTATTTACCAGGTTCAAAACATTTTCACCTGGTAACTCAGGCACACCATCTATCTGGATGTTGCTGTTCCCGCCCATACTGCTGTAACTCCTCAAACTGAATTTTTATTTGTTCGACTTCTTTTTCCAACTTTAAGTTTTTAGCTACTAAGTCGTTGTTTTGTTTTTCAATTTCATTCATCCGATTTTCAACAAACTCTAATTTTTCCACAAAGTCATCAATTTTTTTAGAACAAAAGTCAACAGATATTTACAAATTCATTAAATTTATCACCAATGGATTTCAAATGCTTTTCAATAGTACTGCTGGACAATGTTTTCAATTTTTTTCTCTAGATCCTGAAAAAAGTTCTCTGGAATATTTTGTTTACTTACATTTGAATGTTCCTGCAAATCAGTTGTAAAAGTACCACTTGAAATGCTCCCAGAATCCTTCTTCAAATTCCTACATAAAACACAACAGTAGACATCACGGCGAACATTACCCATCTGTCGCCACGATTTTTCAGCAACTCCCGCACAATTGTAATGTAACTTACAACTACTAACAGCACATTTAACATAGTCATTATCGGGTGGTAATTCATCTCCACAAGATGAGCAAAGAGACATGACTTAAACTTTGAGGTTAAAACAAGAAAGACCACTGAACTGTAAGACAGCTGAGCTGAGACTGAAACCGATTATGTTAACCAGCTACAACAAATGCAAAGGAGGGGTTGACACCATGGATCAAATGAAAGCAGCCTACTCTGTTTCCAGAAAAAGCAACCGATGGCCATTGACTGTGTTCTTCTCCATGCTGAACATATCTTGCATCAACAGTTTTGTGATATTGCGGAGTAACGTTGAGGACGCAGGTGACAGAAGAAACTTCATAAAATCTCTGGGAAAAGATCTATGTAACCCTCAAATGATAAAAAGGGCAGGAATGCCATGACTGCCTGTGTTACTACGGAAAAGGATCCAGCAACTGTGTGGCCAACCAGCCCGAAGAAGATCAGCGTGAAACTGGAAGGCGTGTGTTCTTTGTGAAAGAGCCAAAAACCGAAAGAGTCGCACGAGGTGCCCTCAATGTCAACGCTTCATCTGCCGGGAACACACATCCTTTGCTTGTGTTACATGTGCCGCTGCAGAAGGGGATGTCAGTGATAAGACGATGATGAGTGAAGAGAGTAAAAAGTTTGAGCAAAAAATTGTTTACCGTAGCAGTTTGTAAGTTTTTTTTATTTTTTATTTGATTTGATATTCAATTATTAAACCCTACGGTTGGTTATTAGGTTTTTATATTTTGTTAAAAAAATTGTATTTTTGTTTCAATATACTTTCTTTTTAAATTACATATTTTGTTTTGTAGAAATGTTCATTTAAAGCTACACTTTATATCTCCTCATTTATACTAAAAACTTTTATTAAAACAATTTTGTTGTAGTATATAAAAATATTAAATTATATTTTTTACAGTTGAACACATTTGCAGTAAAATTATTCTATTCCCAAATCCTTTTAATCAATAAGAATTGTATATAAAGCAGTATTTAATCAATTATAATGATTTAAAGACAGCAATACATAGTGCGGTCTTTTGTACACCACGCGACCTAGTACATGTGGATCAGTGACGCACCCTCTCCAGGGTTAATTGAGTCTCAAACTCCATCATATGGTATTTTTCCATAGGTGGCAGCAGAAAAATACCACTCTGCCTCTGCAACAAAATCTTGCTTATGATAGCATCAGTTAATAAAGTTTTTCTTATTTTTATATTTTACAGCGCATCCATCTGAGTAATCACAAATATTTTTTGGCACTGACTTGAAGAATGGAATTATGTGGAACTGTACGGCTAAGAGATTAGCCTGGAAGAAACTCTGCACTGACATCAATAGTGTGCAGGGCTGTGCAAGGCTTCAGAAACGCTTGGTGGTCAATGACAATCAAGGTATATTACTGAACCAGAGAGAGTTCTAAAAGTTATGATGGGAACACACTTTCCGGACAATATTGTTCATGATAATGATCAACCATTCAGCAGTAAAGGGAGACCTACGGGGCGCGCCACTCATTTGCAATAGAGTCTGGCGCACCGTGTCATAAGCTTCAGAAGGATCGAGTGGGCCATTAATTCTTTTAGTCCCTATAAAGCTCCTGGGGAAGACAGGGAGAGACCGGTTTGTTTGCAGCGGGGACTGGATATTCTCCTTCCCCTGCTGTTCAGACTGTTCAGGGCTTCCGTGGCCCTCAGGTACATTTCACTGTCCTGGAGAGTGTCCAGAGTAGTGTTTATAACGAAGCAGGGGAGGTTTAGCATGGATCGACCTTAGTCTTTCAGGCTGATATGTCTGTCCTCCTTTCTTCTCAAAACCATGGAGAAGATGGTTGCTAGGTTTGTTTGAGAGGGATCTCTTTTGGAGCTACCTCTACATCCAAATCAGCATGCCTACACTCCAGGAAGATCACGCGACTCAGTATGCAGGATTGAGAAGATGCTGGCAGCCAAAGAGGTAGCCATAGTTGTCTTTTTAGACATCAAAGGAGCTTTTGACAATACAGGCAATCAGACAATTATCAATGCGGTCTCCAGACGTGGTATTGATGGTCAAATATGTGACTGGATAAGGGCCTTACTCACAGACAGGGTGGGAGCAAGTGTCAGTGCAAGGACTACGAGGGGCTGTCCACAGGGAGGCCTCTTTTCTCCTCTCCTGCGGAACCTATTTGTGGACGACCTGCTAATGTCTTTGAACAGTAGTAGTGTCTTTGCACAGGGGAACGTAGATGATATTGTGATTCTTGTGAGTGGCAAGTTCAACACAACAGTCACGGAACTGACCAATGTTGCCCTAAACAAGGTGGGAAACTGGTATGAAGGGGTGGCCTTACTGTCAACCCTACTAAGGCTGCTTTGGTTGCCTTTACCAGGAGTCGTCAATTGCAGGGTATTGGTCCATTTATACTCAGAAGTTCTTCCATTGAATTGAAGTGCGAGGTTAAGTACCTGGGCGTGATAGGGTCCTAAACTGGGGACCTCATCTAGAAAGGGTTATCGCCAAGGGGAAATGGTCTTTAATTCAATGCAGACGCATGATAGGTGGGTCTTGGGGATTTAAGCCAAGGCTTTTGTACTGGCCTCATGTTTCCATAGTCAGACCTGCACTAATGTATGGGGCTGTCGTCTGGTGACCAAAAATGGAGGCCAAGATAGCAGTAGCTTGTCTGAGTGGCATCCAACAGAATGGCTTGCCTTGCTATCACTGGGGCTTTTTTCGTAGTGCACCGGTTGCAGCTCTAGATTGTTGCCTCAACCTCGCCCCCCCTGGACATTGTCATTCGGGCTATTGCCTTCAGCAAGCAGGACTCTGGTTGGGCTGCAGCGATAGGCACTGTACAATTAGCATCCTGATTCAGGGTGATGATCTGCATAATATGATCTCTGATCAGACTCTGATCAGATGCCAAAAAAAATTTCCTCTGAAAAAACCCTTTAGGATTGTAATAACTCCTAGAGACGATTGGTCGGAGGGGAAGAAAACCTCTTCCACCAGTGGAGCTTGAATGGTTTACAGACGACTCTAAAACAAAAAGCGGCACAAGTGCTGGAATTGTGGGGATGAGATCATGCAAGGAGTAGATGGTCTCTATAGGTCCTTATCCTACAGTTTTTCAGGCGCAGGTCGCAACTATTATGGAATGTGCTCGTGAGAAATCTTTGTCTGTGTTTTATAGGAGTAAGACGATCAATGTTTTCACAGATAGTCAGGCAGCACTGATAGCGCTAGACTCTTGTGTGTTCAAAATCCAAACTTGTCTAGGATTGCTATAAAGTTGTTTTTCCCTTGCCAGAATCAACAATGTGACTGTTTGTTGGGTTCCTGGTCATGAGGAGATCCCTGGGAATGAAAGAGCTGATGCCCTGGCCAACCGGGGATCAGCTTCAATTATGACAGGCCTTTCAACCGTTCTGGGGTATTCCAAGGCGTGAATCCTTTGGGACTGTCTCGAAATAGGTTCGTGCTGAACATAAGAGAAGGTGGAGGTTGCATCCGGGTATGGGAATGAGCAAAATGGGTACTACAGTCACCTTCTCCAGAGTGGCGTCTGACCTTTTCTCACTAAGTCCCTAAATCTTTTCGTCCCATCAGTTTATCTTCGTTTCTACTGAAAACATTAGAAAAGACTGGTGGAGAGGCACCTGAGAAAGGGAGTTCTCTCAGACACTCCCCTTCATCGCCAACCAACATGCATACCAGCAAGGCAAATCCTGTGAATCAGCACTGCACCAACTAGTCAGTAGGATTGAGGATAGCCTGTCCGCCAAGGAATTGGCATTGTGCACCTTCATAGACATTGAAGGAGCTTTTGACAATGCCAAATTCACTGCAAATGGTAAGTGGAGCATAGCGACGTGGCCTCGAGCCAGCCCTGTGCCGGTGGCTTAGGGCCATGCTGTGCTCCAGACGGATCAGGGCCGATCTCAATGAAGAATCGCTTGTGATCGCACCCACAAGGGGATGTCCTCAAGGAGGCATCCTGTCACCTCTACTGTGGAATCTAGTAGTAGATGGTCTACTTGAGGACCTTACTAACAATGGAAATCTATGTCCAAGGATATGCAGACGACATAGTCCTTATGGTACAGGGAAAATATACAAAATGTTGTTGTTGATATCATGAATACCAACCTTCAACATGTACACAACTGGTGTCAGGGAGAGGGACTGAAAGTAAATCCCTCTAAGACAGTAGTTGTACCATTCACTAGGAAAAAGACCCTAGAGTCTCTTTCTAGGCTGAAACTCGCATCCACTCAGCTTGAGTGGTCAAAGACAGTCAAATATTTAGGACTGACTCTAGACCATAAGCTTACGTGGAATGATCATCTTAATAATACCCCTGCACAAAGCAAAAGTGGGCGCTCATGACGTCCAGGAGACTTGCAGGAATCTCATGGGGCGTAAAAACCCCATATAGCACTATGGCTCTACAAAAGCAGTTGTAAGGCCTCAAATCACTTATGGTTCATTAGTCTGGTGGACAAAGGTGAATCAGGTAACTGCCAAAGCCAAGCTTGAAAGCTTACAAAGGCTTGGCACAATCCTTTGTAACCGGAGCATTCAGGAGCAGTCCCTCAGCGACCCTCGAGGTGGCTTTAGGACTTCTACCTCTTGATGTCCATAATAAAAGCTGAAGCGCGTAAGTCAGCTTATCGGCTGATGGTTGCTGGCTTGTGGAGGAATGGCGCGTCTAACACGAGCCATGGCGCCATCACTGAAGCTGTAAAACCCAAGCGCTATTCTCGAAATGGTCTCCGACATAATGAGAACGGAGTTCGTATTCAATAAGCCATTCTCTGTTGACTTCTACTCCAGAGATGAGTGGAAAATCGCAAGATAACATCCCAACAATAAGAAAGAGCTTTGTCTGGTACACGGATGGCTCGCTTATTAAGGGTAGAACTGGATTATGGAGTGTTTAGTCAATCCCCTAGAACTTTGCGGCAGTTTGGGTCGGAACTGCTCCATATTTCAAGCCGAAATCTATGGTATCCTAGCCTGTGCCAACCTAGGCCTCACCAGAGGGTACCAGGGAATGAACATCTGTATAATGTCAGACAGTCAGGCAGCTCTTAAAGCTCTTGACTCCAACAGCATTGGATCCAGGCTTGTGTGGGAGTGCTTTAACACTCTCTGCAAGCTTGGATCACGCAACTGTGTGCGTCTTGGTTGGGTACCGGGCCACACAGGCATAGGTGGCAACGAATGCGCCGACAGGCTTGCCAAAAGTGGAGCAAGCATGCCATACACCCGGTCCAGAACCGAGTTGTGGTATAAGCAAGTCAGCCGCTTACCAAAGTATAAACAAATGGTCCAGGAAGACACACCGCTTGCGGTGGCAGAGTCACCAAGGACAAGCACTCGGCAAAAGACTGCTTGCCGATTCTAGCTCCGGCTTCACCAGATGGCTGATGGGGCTGGGCAGGGATCGGGTTAAGCAAGTGATTGCCTTGATCACTGGACACGGCCACTTCAGGAAACACCTAAACACTCTAGGTTTACGAAATGAGGACTCGGAGGTGTAGACTCTGCAATAAGTCTGAAGAGACTGCAAAACACATAATACTGGACTGTGAGAGACTGGGGAGCAAGGAGAAGGGCTCTTTTCGGTGATAAACAACCAGGCGACACGAACCAGATGCTAGTATCGGGGAAAAGCTTCTTAGCCTAATTAAGGGCACAAAGATAGGCTTACCCCTCTAACATCAAAGGGGCACACAATAAGCTCAGGTTGACGTGTGAGGATCTATGAATCCACCCCAATATCCCAAAGCAAAAAAAAAAAGCAAAAAAAAAAAAAAGTAGATCGATGTCTTCTTGGTTATAGGTCTGATCATGGGACATGGTCACCTGAGGAAGCATCTTCACAGAGTTGGCATCCTTCAGGAGGATCCGCTCTGTAGAAAAGTGTGATGAGCAGGATGAAACTGCTGAAAACTTGCCCTTTGATTGTCCCTACAATAGCAAGGGAGCAGTATGCCATCTTTGGTAGTTTGGAAAAGGGTGGTGAATTTCCCCCGGAGGACCTGATAGGTTGTTTTCAGCGGTTTGTGGAACTGCTCATGGTGTGCTTCCAGGGTGCGCAAAAGGCTCTTGAGGCTTAAGTGCATGGTAATAGGCCACTCCATCGAAAAAGAAGAGGAAAACACTAATACTGCCTGGCTGCAGTATAATAAGCGGCCACCACCAACACAATTGGATGATGATTATCGAATGATTCGAATCATCAATATTCATGACTATGAAAACCACTGAAAGCAAACTGTCAAGACACTAAAAACAAAATGTCGGACCAAATAAAGTAATAGATATTTCAAAGAACAATATGGTTTTGCTTGTTTTCAATCTTAGGAATTAACGTATAAATATTAATATAATTTACAAATTAAAATAGAATATATAATTACAACAAAACAATAACATTTGATTACCTTATGTATTTTCAAAGATGAACATGATTGCTTGTGAAACAAAGAAGACACGTAGTCACTGTTCTTGCCGCCATTAGTATTGACTTGGTTATTGAACCAAACACATAATTTTAATTTTAATGTATTTCCAAACACGAGTTTACTTTGATTTAATTTTGAGCAGACTGAATTAAGTTTTATGCTTTTAAAATCATATTATGGTGAAGCTATACTTTGAAATGTAAAATAAATGTATTTGTTTCAGATTGCATAAAATAACTAAACTATATTTAAACAACGTTTCAGCAGCGTAGTACTTACGATTACTGTAGCCAATCTGAAATGGCACTTTTGCAGGTACTGATGCCATCAAAAGTACATTAATTAATAATTAAAAGGCATAGTTTGTTTGATTTTATCTAAAATAGTACACGATTTTTCATTATATCCATAATTACCAAATTTAGAATGTTAAAAAAAAGTCTTCTCAAGATCGTTTTAAGATACGTCATGTTTGTTCTTACTTTCCTTGTGATTTTCACCTTTAATTCTAGTTTTCATCTCGTCAATACAAACTGGACAATTCAGATTTAAAGGAGCAAGGTCATTATCTTGTAACCATTTAAAACATTAGTCAGTGTTTAAAAAATTATTTTGAGCCTATATCTGCATATTCATCGCCATTGTGCCTGTCATTGTCACTAGCCTTCTCCTACAGACGAAATAACAACACCTGGTAATGACGTCACTAGCAACAGCTGGTAATGACGTCACTAGTCCAAATAAAGAAAGCTGGCAATGATTATCTGTAGGTCAAATGTCATATTCGATAGTATCGATATTTAAAATCGATAATCATAATTATATTGTGTTGGTGGTCGCTTATTATACTGTAGTCCACTGCCCATCTCTAATGGCAGCAAGTATAATGGTTATGTACAAGTTTTATTTGTGTCAGATACGTTTATCCTTCAAAATAATAAAAAGTAAATAAATGTTATACTGTTTCATTTGTAATATTTTATAAATACAAATAGACTCAAATTTTTTTTTATTCACTATAACATTATTACGTTTTATACTAGAATTAAAAATACCTATAATGTATTGTGCATCAGTTATAGCATGACCGGAGGCCTCAAGATGCGCAGAAGGCAAGGGGCGCAATAAAGTGGTGGCGGAATGGAGCGGCTATTGTCGATTTGTGTATTGTGAACATCGGTCTGCAGCCTTGTGTACGTACCGACCTAAAAACATTAGCTTGTGCAAATTCACGTGTGTGTATTCATTGTTTTGCGCTTATTGCGTTTTTATTGTAAAAAGTTTGTAATGGAAGGTAAAGTGAACAACAAAATAGGAGGTACAAAGGTTAAACACAGCTAAATGCGTGGAGTAATTGCCAATGTTTACCGCTTTATGAAAATAGAAGCAGAAACTAACACATCTACTAATTTGAAAAAGGTTCAACAGCGTGTCATTCAAGCAACTAGAATTTCAGAAAGCACGCTAAGACATAATCTAAAGGAGGATAAACAAAGTCCAGTGGGTACTTCTCCCACGCCAAACAAGGTAAGAAAACGTAAGTGTATTAAAAGTGTATTATAAATCTTTTTTATCGACAGCATGGAGAATGGTCTACATTGAAATCCTTATTGTACGTAACAAAAGAGAAAATTGATTTTAAAGGAATAAGTGAAGACTTACAAAAATATTACAGAAGTTATGATTTTGCTGGAAGAAATCTACCAACAACAGAAACATCTTAACTGAAAGTTTAAACATCCGTGAATTATGGATAAAATATTTAAGGAGTTTATCTGAATACAGAGATGAAAAAAGGCTGATAGTGTACAAGGCTGATAGTGTACGAACATATGTTCACTTTACACACACCAAAACAATGGTAGTACTTCAGAACTGAAGACACCTTTAAGTAGAGGACAACGTCTTATAATAGTTCACGCAGGTGGGGAAGATGGATTTGTCAATAATGCTGTGCTTACTTTCAAATCAGGAAAGAAGTCAGGAGACTAACTCAATGACATAAATTATAAAAATTACAAAGAATGGGTAAAAACAAAATTAATCAATAATCTGAAAGATAATTCTGTTATTGTAATAGATAACACCCCTTATCACAACAAAAAATAAGATCCTGCACCAACAAGTTCAAGTAGAAAGGCTGAAATGGTCAAATGGCTTTCCGAGCCTAATAATGCTCACTCATGTATGATATACAAACCTGAGTTGTATAAACTTATAAAAGCCCACCTACAAAGTGTTTAAAATGTGATTGAATGTTTCCCAAAATTTATGTGGACACAGTTTTGCGTCTGCTGCCCTACCATCCAGATTCAATCCAACCAAACTTATTTCCATCCTACTTAAAGAAAAAGCAGCAAAGAAAAATGTGACATTTAATATAAATGGAAAATTTAGTGAAGGAAACATGAGATTCAATCACTAAAGAAGATTGGAGGAAAAGGTATGATCATATGCTAGCAGTCAAACAGACTTATATGGAACTCGAATGATAAATCGCCGAAATGACAGAACAAATTGTTGTGAGACTAGGAAAGTGATGAAGACAAGGAAACTATCGTTGATGCTAGTGACAGTGGTGAAGATGATTTAATGGGAATTGTACCCTTCGACTATTACTAAATACATTGAGTCTCGATCATGATATGGCGCCAACAGAAAATTTACAAGGTAATTAAATAATAACAATTAGTAATAATTTTCAAACTAATATTTAAGGCAAGGATTCCAATATTTTTGTATTTATTTTTTATTTCGTTCAATGTTGTTAGTAATGTATTTTTTAATAACACAAGAGATAACGTGGTGGTTTTAATAAGCGGCCTACACTCGTTATTCGATTGCGATTCGATATATTAGGAAACTTCGATATTGTACAAGAATAAATTAATGAATGTACAATTCATATAATAACCCAACACAATACAAACAGGCCACTGATTTTGACAGTTCCACGGAGACAGTGCCACTGCAGCAAATTGCCGTCAAGGCATCTAGCCAGTTGTTAGTGAGAAGCGTCCGGTACACGCATATGTATTTCGGTTATTGCTAATTTTCTGTTGTGTCTTATTCTTTTTAAAGTAAATTATTCATATTAAATACAGCAGTTTTCAGTATTTATTTAGTGTTTTTTACCATTATTCGTGTGAATGGCGAATCCAGACGATTTGGAATTTGAAGATTTGGTAATTCTGAGCAATTACTTGGTCAACCCCAAACTTTTTAATATTTTACTACGGTCAAAAGGATGTTATCACAAAGCAAGAAACATAATTCAAGCCCTGCAAGGTTGTCCTACAGGTTGACGAGCGATAAGAAGGTTCAAAGTCCACGCGATAACAGTGGCTTGCGGGAGACGCGCGGGATGTCAGTTGTGACAACCCGCCACCACCATAAACACTCTTTGTCTACTTTTGTATTTTTCTACTTTTATTGGTTTGTAATATAGTATACGTTTATCTATAAAACTGTGTTTCATTCCCATACTTACTGAATAAATTATAAAAATATTAGTGACAACTACACTGCTATTCTACGATATTTTCAAAAGTTAAAAATTATCCTAGGTAATCTAAAAAAGGCTAAACAAATTGTATTTACCGTTAAATAACTCTATTTTGACATACAGAAACGAAAATAAATTTAACTTTACACATTGGAATATTTAAAAAAAATTGTAACTTTATCAAAGATCAGGTCTAATTTTTCATGACACTTAAAGGGTTAATATACTGCAGTCACAAAACTATGTGATGCCCCTCAAACAATGATTACTCTACACGAGAAAAGTAGTTCCACATTTTATCTTCCTTTATAATCCTTGTTATTCATTTCCACCCATTAACCCATTGGAGACTGAGATTTTAACTTTATTGTGACAACACAGGACTGAGTTTTTTTAGTTTAAAAAAAGTTTAATGTTATTTTTTTCAGTTATGGTGGTATAACTTATCTGTAAAAAGTTTTTTTTGTGGAATACATGTGTTGTATATATTTACAAATAAATTTAAATAAAATAAAATTACAAATAACTTATCGCCGTTTGTTTGTAAACAGTTACGGTATTCAGTGTTTACGTTCAGTTACGCATTCAGCTTCTTGTATTCGGATGTTATATACTGAATAATACGATTCAACTATCGATAGCTTGTTGGTGAACGGAATAACCATACAAATAACCAAAAATTATATCGATTGAACAAACCCCAAAATTCATGACGGACACTGTCCGTCACTAGTCTACGCGCTGTATATACATGATGACAGGTAATATACATCATACGTCGCCAATGGGTTAAATCTTTGTACTGTTTTGTTCAAGAGGAAGCTAGTGGGGAGACTTTAATAAGCAGCCTATACTCGTTATTCGATTGATATTAATGAACAACTTGATATATTATCAAACTTCAATGTAAGTAAAAATCGTACACAATAAGAGTTATAATAAATTATCGTAACAAGAAGAATCTTGTACATTAACAATTTTAAATACGCAAATTTTACAAAAACATTCCAAAAAACTACAAAACAAACTATTGCCTAGACTTAAATGTCAAAGAAACCCTAGAATATTTGTAACTCGCCTAGCTTCATATCAATAAGTAACCGCTTTTGTGAAATGAAGGGTACTTTGGGATTATACCGACCACACCAGTATGAAGAACACAAAAATATAAATTTATAGAAATAGACATGATAGAACGAAAAAACAACTCTTTAATTGCAAAATTACAAACTTACAAGCATTTCCAGGTATTGTGATCGGTATTTTTGTCGCTGTTATCTTATCTTTCTCGAGAATCCTGATTACGGCAGGCCGCGTGGCATCACATGATTTGCACTGTACATAATTGCCTTTCCATTACAATTCAATTTATATTTCTGATCAGCCCCTCTAGAATTTGATATTTACTGATAGGTACTATCTCGAGGGATGTTTTTCTTTCCTTGACATCAGCGCGGGCTTCGGCAGCACCTTCGGTAATCATATTTCGTCAATACATTCCTGTTTTATATTGACGAAATATTGTTCTACGCTAATCTAGTAATCAGTAGAAGCAAAATGTCAAATAACGATTCATGTCTGGGTGTGGTCGGTATAATCCCAAAGTACCGATATTAATGAACAACTTGATATATTATCAAACTTCAATGTAAGTAAAAATCGTACATAATAAGAGTTATAATAAATTATCGTAACAAGAAGAATCTTGTACATTAACAATTTTAAATACGCAAATTTTACAAAAACATTCCAAAAAACTACAAAACAAACTATTGCCTAGACTTAAATGTCAAAGAAACCCTAGAATATTTGTAACTCGCCTAGCTTCATATCAATAAGTAACCGCTTTTGTGAAATGAAGGAAAGAATTCTCCCCATGTGTTACCAGGAGCCAAACCCTCATGTTGAAGCTATCCTACTTAAAGAAATCTCGTCTCTTGTCAGAAATATCTTACATATTTTCCTCATCGCCATTTTCAAAGTCTTAAAATATTAGTTGGTAATTCTGAGCAATAACTTGGTCAACCATAAACTTTTTCATATTTTACTACGATAATCTAGAGATGTATGTGAAATTAAAGAAACATAATTTAGGCCCCGGAAAGTAAACGTAAATGAAAAATAATACTGAAATGAGCAGAATTTTGATCCAAATGAACAATGTTTTTCTTAAATTTCGAGTTACAAATTAATTGGTTGTTATCAAGTTGAGACGAGTGCCTCCGGCCATCAGCGCGGGCTTCAGCAGCACTTTTGGTGAAGTCCGCGCTGATGTCAACGAAAGAAAAACATCCCTCGAGATAGTAGTACCTATCAGTAAAATATCAAATTCTAGAGGGCAAACTTTGGTGCGTTTCAAAACGCAGTGTTCGTACAAAAAAGTTTTAACTTTTCCTGATCATCACTTGAAACCGTGAAACTATGTAACATGTTCTCACACCCGTCACATAAAAAAGGATTATCGGAGGAACCACTAGCCATAACGGTACTGTCACAATTGGCCTTCTGCGCGTCTCCCGCAAGCCACTGTTATCGCGTGGACTTTGAACCTTCTTATCGCTCGGCAACCTGTAGGACGGCCTAGCAGGCTTGAATGATATGTTTCTTGCTTTCTGAGAACATCCTTATGACCGTAGTAAAATATGAAAAAGTTTGGGGTTGACCAAGTAATTGCTCAGAATTACCTATTAGTTACTTATTGTTGTTTATTGTTTACATTAAAATTACTATAATTAATAAGTTGTAATCATATGATAAGTTAAATAAATTGTAATATCGAATTATCTTTTGGATAAAAACAACCAATCCATTTGATAATAGCAATTGAATAAGGAGTGTAGGAGTGTAAGCCGCTTATTAAAGTCTACCCATTTTGTTTATTGTTTACATCTCAACAGTAACTACTTAATAGTTTTGTAGTTAGTAGCCTAGATCTAGCCTATCAATTCCTTCATAAGACATATTTAATAAATTGATATTTTAACAAGAAGCCGGTTGAGAATCCTGAATATATCCTATATTAGATGGTACTGTACTTACCATTATGAGAAAAAATGATTTTTCAATTAACACTTATAATATGCAAAGCTTCACTTCACTTTGCTTCTTAAATCTCGATGAACAGTTCGGATAAATTCATAAAATAATAAATTGAAACTGTATACCGAGGACTAACCTCACTCCGTTGTTAACAAACAAAAATACGTAATTCAAACGACAATTTAGAAAACGTCTCAAACACATTCAAGGAAGATCATTAAAAAAACCATCTGTACACTTTGTAAAGACGATTGACTTTCCAGTTAAGGCAAATAGACCGACCATCAGTCTGCCGAAAGTCTATATCACCGAATTGTTTTCAGTAGGAAATTTTTTGTTACAAACTATTATTGATATTGCCAAGATTGGTACAAAATATATATTAAATTTAAAATTTATATTTCAGAATAATACTTACCAATACTTATTTTAATAAGAGGATTATTCAATTACATCATCTTAAGCACAATCGATCGAAGTATATTACATAGCTAGAATATAGGGAAACTCTTGTAGGAGTCATGATGTGTTGAAGAAGTATGTTTCTGTTCATTATCCCTTTTTTTATTTCATATTTCAAAATATTTTTGAAATGTGTTGTTTCAAACATATTCAAGTAGAAGTTATTAACATTTTAGAGAAAATTTGTTTTCAGTGCAGTATTTCTGTAATACCACTAACTAGATTAGAGAATTAACTTTAATTTGACATAGTAATAAATATTAGTGTATTTTATCTATAATGCATTCTTTTCTTAATATACCATTACAATTTATTGGCAGTCTTGTAAAAGACTCCTATCATGCCTTACTCTAAGGAAGTCTGTCCCTGTTGCGTTAAAACGGTTGCAAATTCGAACAAGGCAATTCTGTGTAATAGATGGGTTTGTACGATCTGCATAAAATTCTAATTAATCGACATATGCTTAAAACATGTGGGGCAATGCGTCGCGCTGACTGCGAATCAGATGATATATCGCCTAATCATCTATTAAGCAGACAAATTAATTTAATAATAAATTAAATCTAGATCATTTTAAAGATCTACCAACTATGAGAGACTTGCAGACAGTCATTGATGGCATTTCTCAAATGAAAACAACAATTCAAGCTCTACCTGTAATTGTAAAGCTGGTAGAACTTGAACCTCAACTGTCTGCCACCGAGGCTAGTATTTCTAAGGCCGAAAAAGATATCCAGGAACTGAACAATGACGCTTCCCATCTGCCTGAAGAAGAACTATTCTCTGAATTTAATGATCGATTGAAGAGTACAAAATGTTATCCTCTATAACATTCCTGAAAAATCCCGAGCAACATCTGCAGAGAAAAAAGAACATGATTTAATAATGTTAACTAAAGTTTACGAACATCTTAAATTTAGCGTCTCTCTCTAATCTCTCTTTCTTCAGGATTTGAAAAAGTGGTCAACGGATTCGTCCTATTAAGCTAATATTTCCAACTAATGAAGGGGAGAGCGTTCTTCTCAAAAGAGATCCCCTAATAAACTTGCTGAATTATAGATCGACCTACCCGAGGTGTCCATTACCTGGACTGCACTTCTACAGAACGGAAGTATTTATCAGCCCTTAGTGATTAGTTTGAAATCGATTGAAGACAGGAGAGAAATACCGTAATATTAAACACATTAATGGAATCCAAAGAATTGTGGAAATAGCCTCAAAAAACTTGCTTCCTGGTCCGGCAGGACCAAATTAAGCATTACTTACCAAAATTTTAATGGACTCCGGACTAAGCTTAACGGATTAAGAATTTCTCTGCTTCATTTCGTACACGATATTCTTCTTATAACTGAAACGAACCTATTATCTAGCATCCCTTCTTCCGAACTGTGATTGATCAACTACGACATCTTTAGGTAGATCTCCATCTACAAGCAATAAATCCAGCGGAGGGGGAGTTTTTATTGCAGTGTCCAAGAGTCTTCCACCCTCAAATGTCTCCATTTCATCCCAGTCAGGAGCCGTTTTTATCTCAGTTACTAAAGAATAACCTCAGGGCTCTTTTAGGAGGCGTTTACATTCCGCCAGCTCAACAGCTCAACCAGCCAATATTACCAAGAATTTTCAAATGCTTTAGACGAAGCCATGGTATCCAGTGTTTTTTTTTTTTTTTTTTTTTTTTTTTTTTTTTTTTTTTTTTTTTTTTTTTGTTCTCATACTTTTAGACTCCAATCTCCCTGAGGTCATCAACTGGTAGTTCTCTCCTCAAACTACTAGTTATGCTACTCAAGTTGTTTCCAATATAGTGCATTTTATGAACTTTCTCAGCACAACAATGTGACTAAAGAGCTAAGAGTGATACTGGTACTAGTCTGATCTACCAGTCGTGAAGCCTTAATCACACGCAACTCTGATCCTCTCGTATAGGAAGATAGCCACCAGTCCTCATTAATCTTGGATGTATCTCTTCCTATCCAGGATCATAGATGTACCGTTGTCCGGCCTAATTTCAGGAAATGCAATCTGTATAATGTTCCAGGAAGCTTGTAAATATTGACCATATGGAGTTGGTCGGCTGAGGTGATGTGAACTCTGCTTTCGAGGTACTCTCAAACACTGAGCAGCTGTATTGTACGAAACTCTCCTACTAAACGATATGGACAATCTTCCTTCGCCACTTAATTTACTATTGAGCTGAAACAATTGTCTATATTGAAGAAGCCTTTACATAAACGGCACAAGCTTTCCAATGGTCAAATGGCTTGCAACAAAATTGTTGCCGCCAGGGCAGAGTTCATGAAGCTGTTCTAGACCTTGTTTCAAAAACTACACTAAGCATATACAAGAAACTATTTCCTCAAACCCAAAGATGTTCTGGAGCCTTGTCAAGTCAGTTATAAAATCAAACATGCCTACATCCAGCCTCTTCATTGACGAAAAGTCTTTTCCCAGTGACACAACAATATATAACACGTTTGGACAGTTCATTGCATCTGTTTACGTAAACTAAGTCGACAATACCTTTCCTGCAAATGTAAATGGAACCGTCGTTCTCTTCACATGTCACATCGATTCAGATGAGGTGTATAAAACTCTTCTTACCCTAGATATCAGCAAGGAGACCGGGCCTGATTGTATCACTCCAGCCGTCGTTAAACATTTGTACCGACCTCCAGACATTGCAACAAACACCGCTTACGTATCTGTCCAACAGATCTTTATCTGAAGGCGCTTTTCCTAACACCTTGAAAATGAGCCATATAGTCCCTATTCAAAAAAAGGGTTCCACGGGAGACATACGGAACTATAGGAATATTGCCATTGTACATATATATTGTATATTGTCTTGTCCAATATCTTTGAGAAGCTGTTCCTTAACTTATCAAATTAAAGGTCAGAAACCTCACTTGCAACAATCGACACGGTTTTATAAATGGCAAATCTTCCTCAACGAATCTGGCAATCGTCCAGACTCAAATGATGGATCCATGTGCGGAAGGACTGCAGTTGGATGCCCTATAACTTAATTTTTCAAAGTCGTGTGATTGAGTGCACCTAGTCTGCAAGCTTGAGACATATGGCATCGCTAGTCCCGTTCTGCAATGGTTCTCCAGGTAACTCCAGTGTAGAAGACATAAAGTGTGGTTCCGTTCAGCTCTATATATATGTATGTATGTCAACGGTATTTCAGTTCGGCTAAACAACGCTTCCGTACTTTTTTATGATTACCTGTAAATCTGCAAAAAATACTTTATGCATGATGTACTCTTCAAGAGAACCGAAACTCTGTGAACAAGTGGTGAAAGAGTAATAGTATGGCTCTAAATGTGGATAAGTATGTTGTAATAACCCTCCATCGGAAAGTCCTGTTTGACTGCTCATTAAAGAGTAGGGACATTTTCCAGAGAAGCCTCTGTCAAATACCTGGTTGTGAAATGGGGCTGTTTGGATATTGGGTTTTATTTATAGACTCACGCTGCCTTACTGACATCCAGTCTCTTAAACTTCTCTACTATGCCCTAGTACGCCCACATCTTGAATATTGCTCTGTCATATCGTCGCACCACCCACTTTGCCTGAAGACTGAAATCGAGAGGATCCAACGGCGCTTTTGGAGATTGTCCGGTACTCTACTCGGCTACAGGTTCCTCGAATTTCCAACCCAGGAGGTAGCAATACTTTTTCAACATATCTCTTGATGCCAGACGTGTTATTCAGGATATCCTCTTTCTGCAGCGCCTTGTCAATTCTGAACTTAACTGCCCCAAATTTCTGGAACGCAACAACTTCACGGTACCTACTTGCATGAGATCTGTAGCCCTGTTTGCCATATCCAACAGCTTTTATCTCCTACATTGTCAACTCCACCTTACTGAGGATTCAGCATCATGAGAACATCATACTTCTAACCTCGACTTCTACTCTACTATTCTTCCTTCAAGAGTGAAACGAACACACCATTCTCACATTTGTTACAATGCATTTGTTATCTTTGTATTTATTGTTAGTGTCCCCATAGTTAATGCTTTGTTAATACTTGTAGTCACATATGTTTATTTGTGTTATACTTATTGTTATTTATCTTGATATTGTTATTGTAATATCTGTATTGATTCGAAACTCTTCAAACTATGAAAAAAGTCACTTTGCCGTTGAAAATAATGTAATGATCATATATCGCCCTTATCCATTATATTAAGAGGCAGCTATAACGAAACGACCTTGAATTTTACCCCTTATGATCTATGTTAAACTTCAAAAACTTTTACGTCTTTATTTTTGATCGTAATATAAATGGGAGATGTTTCATTTTAAAGATATAATTAATACGCATCCGAACGCTTTATGCATTTTCTTATAAAATGTGTGCTTTTTGGATATTTTACCAATGAATTATAAAAAGATATTTTTCTCAATAAATTGTAAAAACTAAAAGGCGTTTCGGATACGTATTCATTATATTTTTGAAATGTTACATATCACACAACTTTTAGTATTAAAAATAAGAACATAATAAGTTCGCTTTAGATATTTAAAATTGATCTAACTTATTTAAAGGAGAAGAACGTAACCCCTAACCTAACCTTCTTCTAATGTCTACGAGTCTTTCATGTGATGAAATAAGTTCATTTTATGGTGCAATGTGTCATGCATCTCCTGAAAGCGCGGCAGATAGGTTATGTCACTGATGAAGAGTAGGGAAAGTCGACTGCCGCAATTTATTTTGAGGAATTTGTCTTGAAATTGAAGCTGTTTAATATATGTACACATTTGTTTCTATCATCAAAAGTTTGCTATTACACATAGATCCTTTGGTTTTTGTGGTTTTTTGCAAAGTAATTTTTTCCCCGGGTGAAAATTTCCTAGTTGTGTCACTGTGTAGCAAAACTACACATTAGATGGCTAATTAAAGCTCAAATGAAGTATGCCTGGAGTATTTAAACCCTCATTATCTTGAACATAGGAACATCCCACCACGTACCATTACTCTTAGAATTAGATAATCCTACCTAATTTAGCTTTAAAGAGCTATTTAAATACATGTTAGAGTATACCTAGGTCTTCGTGGTCTATACAATGGAAGAATTTTGACCATTCGGTAAGTACTATAATAGTTTAAATTTATCTTGTGTTTATTATACATAGTATAACAATTTTCGTTCCTTAAATAATTATTCTCTAAATATGTCTAAAAGTATTTTAGTGAGTAACTTACATAATAAATACTATTTAGAGCCTTTTTAATTGCTTAACTTTGTTAGCAGTCTTTGATATTTAGTTCAACAAATACAATACCCTACTCTTCTAGTGAAGGCTTTAGTTGATCGCGCCTCGCTACCCTACACAGTTATTTTGCATGGTTATGTAGAAGAACTCCTGTAGATTATGAGAATGAAAGATTAATAACTTTACTGGTATGTATTTACATTTCTGTACAATAAACAAACATAATTCCCTTTATTAAAAAAACTAAGAAACCTACGCTATAGAAATGGCAACATACAAATAAAACATTTGTTGTGAATAATTTAAAATTATACGTCTTCTACTTTTACAAATCTATTCTTAACGGAAGTCTCTTAGTTCTATTGGAACGTCTTGTAACGAAAATGGGAGATGAGTTTGGATCATTATGTTTGGTGATTCATGTGACGGACGTACACCATTCACAATCTGTTCCGAATCTGGATGGTTAAGACTCTGTCGTACTAGTATCCTCTGTTCGAATAGTCTAAATTATGATTGGTAGTTTGTTTCTTTAAAGGGTCAAGCAAGGATGGTTTTGAAATTCACTAATATTTTCTGCAGCTGATGTGGGTAATAAGTGTTGTCATTTGATAGAATAATTGTATAGTTCCTTATTTGAAAACTTCACCCCATGAACTGTTCAGCAAAATCATCATGGATTCTATTTCAAGGTGTTTTAGGAATGCTCCATAGATGAACAGATGTCTACTCGGTATATTTTGAACCGCACGATGCAGCAACCTTTACAAGATCTTGCCACAATTTCAATATCTATATCAAACTTTCTCCACAAGCAATATTTTCTTGAAAATTCCTTCATATTTACTATTCAAAACATCATATTTGATATACTTTACGATTTAAACCTGGTAGCATATACTTCTTTTTAATCATTTCCATAATAAACCAAGGCTGTATTGTATAATTATGCGTATGTTTACGTGTATTACTTATAAGTATTAAAAGTCATTGCAAATACGTTTGTATATACTGTATAGCTGATAAAAATAAATTATTAAATTTGCTAGCTTTTCAAATAATCAACCAATATATTTAATTGTACATTTTATATTTATTTTAAATTGTAAACAGGATATTAAAATTACGATCCATGCTAAAGTACCGGATATCTCTTTTGATCGCGTGTCGAAGTCGACATTTCCTCATTAGTAACGATTTCTTGTTAAACACAGTGATTGGTTAAATTCATTTGTATGTCAAAATGTAACAAAGATATTAATTATATATATAATACAGAAAACAGAATAAATATTTTAAATTCACATAAACCAAGTTAACCATTTTGTACCGTGGAAAATTATATTTATGAATTCAATTAATTTCTTAAAGTTACATTTCATTTTAAAGATATAATCCAAATAGGCTTGGTACCTGCTGTTAAATGCGAGTATCACTGCATATTGAGAAATTGGCGTTAAGAAGGTCACGGGTCACTAAGACATCACGTGTTAAAAGAGAGACGTGTATTCTTGTAGGAAGTGTTGGAGGACGAATCTAACAAATACGTTTTAATATAATGTTGTTCACATCGAACTCCATAATTAGCAGCTACAGGACCTGTAAGAAAACTATAATGATATTTCCAAACAAAGCATCAAGATTATCCATATGATTGTATGTTTGAAAGTGAGAAAGGGCTGCTTAGTAGTGTCGACAAATGTTTGATATCTCTCACAGTTACTGAAACTTGATACCACGAATCACATATTTTATGTTCGGCCAAGATAAGTATTGTACAGTATTAAATCTACCAGTATATTACAGTTGGTGTTCCTGTTTGAGCATGTCCCTTAGCTTGCTGAAAACACATCGTTGGACAAAATTGGAAAGAAAGATTGATAAACAATTGTTTGCACTAAAAGGACAGAATGTTTACTCAAAAAATCAATCATTTTCTAGTCAATAAGACAACTAAAATGATGTCTTGGCACCACTACATGTATGTTTTCATACTGTAATGTACCAAAGTGCACAGTTAGCCTCCACTGCCACAACCACAGACAGCTGAGACCGCGGATCTGTTCTGTTCTGCCACAAACAACTCACATCGACATTCTGCGGTCGGTCAGGTCATCCGTTCCACAACCATTGCCTTGTCTTCCTCACCGCAAAACTCGCCTTGGTGTAAATTACAAGTTTTTCAGATAATTAACATCATGCCCACTTAGGCCGGTGCTGTGCAGTATATTACGTACGTTTCTAATCAAATTTGTTCAAATTTATCATTTTAGGCTCGGAAATCAAACTCACTCGCACTCATGTACAAATGGACAGCGCGTCTTCAAATGCATTTAATTTCTGTCTTTAACATTGATTTGAGTTATTTTCCATCTAAATTTACTTACTAACAATGGCATTCGAAAAGACTTCCGTTTGTAATGTATAATGAACACGTACAAATACATTTTTAAACATAGCCTACATACGTAAATATACAACACTAACATGGGCTGTGTTAGCGGTTTTATGTTCATTCATAGAGCCGATTATTCTGTTTCATACTTCTCAGAACATTAAACAGCCGCCAATTTTTAAACTTTCCTATAAGATATTAAAAACTTATTAAAAGAACAGTTATTGTAAATTATTATAATTCTAAAGCACTTTTTTCTCTATGATGCTTTGCAGCTAAAATGCAATAATATCTTTTTGAAACTTTGGTCGGTAGCCATGTAAACACCTAGAGAGATAGCAAACAATATGCTACAACGAAACTACTTAAACTGCCTGCATTTTTACAACAAACATTTTTCTGCTATCTGCAATAATGGCTTTAGAACTTTTTCTAACCACTGTCACTGGGAAAGATTTTAAGTCATGATTCTGGATCAGGAACGTATTCAGGTTATCCTTAGCATCCTCTAGATCGGTTGACTATTCTGGAAGTTTATGACAATTAATTATCAGAAGTTCTATGAGTGCTGTTTACAAACGACTGTTTTGTATTCAGTATTATATAAAATTCCGATTATCCTACATTTTCCCATAGCTTAGAAATGAAATAGATCGATATAGGCAGGTTTATATTTAACTAATTAATAATGATCGCTATCATATTATAAATATATAAGGCTATAAATAACAAAACACACTAACAAATCTAATCTTTGTACAGAAAGGTAAGTTGAACCAAGTTCTATTGGTTATTGTCTCATCTGTCCTTAACGTTCCTCCTAATACCCTTTTCTGAAATTACCCTAGGAGTCTAGTATCCCACCGAACAGACGAAACTTGAATTTCTGTGATAATTTAAAATGAATATAACCCACGATGGAACATATCTTTTTTAATTTATTTTTCTTTCAGTTAAATATAAATCTATTTCTAGCCTAGTGTAGATAGGCTAATATATTGCTATTTATGTAAATTCAATTCAACCTTTAAGGAGGAGAATCGGTTTTCTGTTGGAATATTTTATTTTATCTCAAAAGGAAATGTTGATCACATCCTTTTAAGATGCCATTTCTGAAAAACAGAAAACATTTGTACTATTCCACGAGTAGTGGTCGAAATATTAAGCCGAATAGTCAGACATCTTATAATCATACCAAAATAATACTGTTGAGACTAACGACGTGAACGTTTTACAGTAAGCACATGAAAGGTGAGTGAAGGGAATAGCACGTATTTATTCAAAAATGCATTTCTTAAGTAAAAGTTTATTAACTATAGACATCTCCTTAAATTATTTTATATTAAAATGTAATATTTTCTTATGTTATAAATACATTTAAAAAACATGTCACTACCTGAAGCTTAAAGTTTTGCAGTATGACGAACATACTGCGTTAGTTTCACATTTTCCATATTTCACCCCTTTTTACGCATGATTAAAAATTTACCTAAATATTCTCCATGAAATGCCTATAATTCCTCGTGCAGTGTTAACAAATTTCTTTTTTCTCTCTTCAGAGCAAAAAAGATTAATTTAAAAAGGTAAGAATTTAAAATAAAAAAGGTTTTTACTAAAAATCGATTACACCACCAAGGGGAAGATTGTCACATTGCCAAGCACAGTTTTGGAGGTTGGGCGTTCAATTGTTAATCGAGTCCCTGTGCAGCGCATCGTGCGTCTACTGGGAGCAAGAGCTACTGGGGGGTCGGTCGATAGCCAGTATAAAGTAAAGGTAACAAGGTAGAAGTAGCAAGTAACCCATTATTCCTGACACGGAAGAAGTGTTACAGCAGTGAGCTCCTGCCTGCTGCTAGACATGCTGGTGTAGGGGGGGTTACACAACTAGACCTGGTATTGATTGAGGAGCGCACACGTGGTCCACCCACAACACTCCCACCGGGACTGAGTTCCTCTGGGTCTGTACCACAAGTCTTTTCCTCTCATCTCCACAACTGGACTTTGGTGGCTCAACCACTGGTGCGCTCGGTTTTCTATCATAATTTGCTTTATCAAACAAAATCGTCTCATCTGCATTTCACTACTACGTTTAGATCCATGAAGGAAATTAATACATTCAGAGGCTCAGCAATAGAACGAAAATACGTATACAAATCTTCATGTATAAACCAATACATCTCTATTCACTAAAATGTATGTATAGACAACGTGATGTACGATGTTATAAAATTATACAATAGAAAATGTTCTTTTCTAAAGTAGGTTTGGACAATGAGATACTGAACTTGAAGACAACAAATTTGCAACTGAGAGGAAACTGCGGAAACGAGAGCCAATTTTCATTCTATAAGCACACAGCCTTGTTCTTGTATAACACTCCAAGTTGTTCTTAAAATCGATAGAATTTCCCCTAAAAAGCTGGCTAGTTTTGGTTTTAAATGGGAGGCTATCCAAAGAAAACATATCAACGAAGATCAAACCATATTTTTTCTTATACAATATTTTTCTTAGCTTGATACACTTAAAAACCGTCAGATAAGTAAATACAAATGGAATAAGTATAAAGTAGCTATAGACAGAGCTACTTAATTAGTTTGCGGAAGTCACAATCGTAGTAACAATATTTTTCTTAGCTTGATACACTTAAAAACCGTTAGATAAGTAAATACAAATGGAATAAGTATAAAGTAGCTATAGACAGAGCTACTTAATTAGTTTGCGGAAGTCACAATCGTAGTAGTAACAATATTTTTCTTAGCTTGATACACTTAAAAACCGTTAGATAAGTAAATACAAATGGAATAAGTATAAAGTAGCTATAGACAGAGCTACTTAATTAGTTTGCGGAAGTCACAATCGTAGTAACAATATTTTTCTTAGCTTGATACACTTAAAAACCGTTAGATAAGTAAATACAAATGGAATAAGTATAAAGTAGCTATAGACAGAGCTACTTAATTAGTTTGCGGAAGTCACAATCGTAGTAACAATATTTTTCTTAGCTTGATACACTTAAAAACCGTTAGATAAGTAAATACAAATGGAATAAGTATAAAGTAGCTATAGACAGAGCTACTTAATTAGTTTGCGGAAGTCACAATCGTAGTAACAATATTTTTCTTAGCTTGATACACTTAAAAAACCGTTAGATAAGTAAATACAAATGGAATAAGTATAAAGTAGCTATAGACAGAGCTACTTAATTAGTTTGCGGAAGTCACAATCGTAGTAACAATATTTTTCTTAGCTTGATACACTTAAAAACCGTTAGATAAGTAAATACAAATGGAATAAGTATAAAGTAGCTATAGACAGAGCTACTTAATTAGTTTGCGGAAGTCACAATCGTAGTAACAATATTTTTCTTAGCTTGATACACTTAAAAACCGTTAGATAAGTAAATACAAATGGAATAAGTATAAAGTAGCTATAGACAGAGCTACTTAATTAGTTTGCGGAAGTCACAATCGTAGTAACAATATTTTTCTTAGCTTGATACACTTAAAAACCGTTAGATAAGTAAATACAAATGGAATAAGTATAAAGTAGCTATAGACAGAGCTACTTAATTAGTTTGCGGAAGTCACAATCGTAGTAACAATATTTTTCTTAGCTTGATACACTTAAAAACCGTCAGATAAGTAAATACAAATGGAATAAGTATAAAGTAGCTATAGACAGAGCTACTTAATTAGTTTGCGGAAGTCACAATCGTAGTAACAATATTTTTCTTAGCTTGATACACTTAAAAACCGTTAGATAAGTAAATACAAATGGAATAAGTATAAAGTAGCTATAGACAGAGCTACTTAATTAGTTTGCGGAAGTCACAATCGTAGTAACAATATTTTTCTTAGCTTGATACACTTAAAAACCGTTAGATAAGTAAATACAAATGGAATAAGTATAAAGTAGCTATAGACAGAGCTACTTAATTAGTTTGCGGAAGTCACAATCGTAGTAACAATATTTTTCTTAGCTTGATACACTTAAAAACCGTTAGATAAGTAAATACAAATGGAATAAGTATAAAGTAGCTATAGACAGAGCTACTTAATTAGTTTGCGGAAGTCACAATCGTAGTAACAATATTTATTCTTTGGCTAAAAATACAACCAGTGATTATATACATAAATATGCTGCAATATTATATTCAAAATTCATCGCTAGTTCTGGTTTAATTACTCTCTCTTAAAACACGAACCGTCTTTGAATAAATGTTTGCGCTTTCATTGCAAACGTATTATTTCCTTGAATTTTACTTCCATTGCGATGGAATGTGTAAATATATCAATTGTATAACTTTAGACTAAATATCTCGCAATTTTTTGTTGCAGAAAACTAGTATTTTACGCTTATTTTATTATAAGTACCGTAAGTAAGTTTAAATATATACGAGTATAATCACTGACTATCAAGATAAGCATGACAATCTATACCAACCGCCCGTAATCTTGTTGCTGCAATCCTGTTACAGTATTAAATAGCAATTGCAAAGTAGCAAATTTGAAGGCGTCAATATTGCGCCTATATAATTTCAGAAATTAGCATGTTTCTCGACTCCAAATGAGCACCGTTGTGCATCAGACAACTCGTTATATTTTTAGAAATAATAATATTCTTATTAAATTAATATTAATAGAACAATAAGTTACATTAAACTAAAGAAATCAGTGTAAGTTTTTGTAAAATCAATATTCTGTCAATAAGCAAGAAAGTTCGATTGATTGTTATCTTAATGTAGCAATATCGGAATGCTTGTAACTGTTGAGAAGTAGGAAACAATTGATCAAGAAACAAAATTATAATTATTTTCTCTTAATTGTATTACAATTCATGAATAGTAAATTTCCTGTAAACGACATCTATATTTATGTACTGTTTCTATGGAATAACGCATTGTATGTTGTTTTTATAAAACAACCTTAGATAGGCCTACGTTTTATTTTCAATTATTAAATAGGTCAAATAAATGTATTATTGATAGAATTTCATAATGTCACAAAAAAATTATAAGGATGCGTTTTTTATTACTTTAATCAATTTCAGTATGAGCAGCTTACATTTAGCTATATTAAACCATAATCTGTGTTTCATACATATTTATCGAGTTACTAATTCCAAGTAATTACATAAATAAGGATAATGTCACATATCTTGACTACATTTTATCACATCATTAGAAATTTCCTCCTTTCCACGTCTCAAGATGACCCGATGGCATTATATCAGTTACAGTTAAGTCGTGAAAGACAAACGAAAACGATAAAGTAAGACCTATAACTACGGCAATAAAATTTCAGTCCCAAAACCATTTATGAGAAAGCGATGTTCGGTTTCGAGTAGAGAAAGTACAGGAATGGAGTGTTAAAAGGACTGGGGCCAATCCGCTCATGTCTCCTTCATTCTTAAACCGGATACCTATCCTCCGGTCCTTTCTCATAACAATGCATAGCCGTAAGGAAATATCAAAGGGTCCGTCTGAACATAAAAAACTTAGCAATTTCACAACTGGATTAAGAGACTACAACAAAATATCTAATTACTACAGAAATATGTCTTTGCTTAGTTATAAATTCAAAAGTTCTACTAAAAATGCCTATGTGTGCTTACAAAATAAATTTGTGAAAGAGAACAAGTAAATAGAATATGGTTATAATTCAAAGACAAATGGCTAAAAATTCTTAAGAATTTTACAAACGCCCCTTGTTTTATATATATATATCTTTGGCAGAAACTTCAGTAAGTGAAAATTGAGACCCACATGAACAACTTGGCGGCCAGCCTGTTGGACAAGAGTTAGAGTGTAATTACATTCGTAGATTCACCAAAGTGGACGGATAAAATATCACTAATAAACATTAAATACTTTGGTTTTAGTTTCAACTCAACGAGAGCCAAACCCTAAACACTTCGAAAATGTGAAAATCGTAAATATTGATTCAGTATAATCGAGAGGAATGTTTAATGAAAAGGAATCCCGTCTTGCAACTGAATTTACCGTTCTAATTTAATACGCCAAATTTTTGTAACACATAGGTCTAAAAGAGGAAATTATAAGTTATAGGCTAATTGTGAACAAAATTATACATTTGTTTTTAAATGTAATCAAGTAGGATAGTAAAATTAAAGATTGTTCTTAGGGTTTCGACATTACTTTACTAAAATAATGGGTTCAACGAATGAGGGAAACAGCAAACCACAAACGTGGAACACGTTATTTATGGTTGTAAAGGGCTCCAGTTCTGTGGTGTGGGCTCAAGGAAGAAGCCCGAAGACGCGAACGAGCGTAGCGACTGTGGTGGTCCACAGTAAGTAAAGATGGCAGTAATTACGTTTTTTAAATATTATAATAAAAATTACGCAGAGTTTTGTTATAGCTTTTTTTCTCTTAGGCCAAGAAGCTTAGAAAATTGCGCCTAAAGACCTTTGCCCTGCTTCCGGAATGACAGGATATTCTGGACGAGTAAGGTAGGGGCAGATGCCGTCCGATTCATGAGGAAACTTTTAGGGTACTAATCCAGAGTAATTTTCTCTGGGAAGAAGGGAAAGCCAGCTCTGAACCAGCCTCTCCAGTCAAAACAGACAGGGTTGGGCAACATTCATAAGGTTGGCCAGATTTAAGTGTTTTTGCTTTAGCCAGTGTGGGTTCCACACGGAAGGTATAAACAAAAGAAGTAATTAATCGAGTGATGTTATTATCCAAAATAAAATTACATTTAGTAGTTATACATTGTACTCTCTCTCATTCCCTCTCCCTCCTCCTAATACTATTGGACTACTCCTTTTGAGTAATTCATCTCTCTCTCTCTCTCTCTCTCTCTCTCTCTCTCTCTCTCTCTCTCTCTCTCTCTCTCTCTCTCTCTCTCTCTCTCTCTCTCTCTCTCTCTCTCTCTCTCTCTCCTCTCTCTCCTCTCTCTCTCACTCTCTCCTCCCACTCTCCCCCTCACTCTCACACTTTCTCGTAAATTAAAATGCTTGAATATAGGAGACCTATATATTGTTACACTAGTTCTGTGTTTAAATTTGGCAAAATAATTCATTTGAGATATTGTTTCCTATCAATCTGCTTATTTTAACGTTCTATCTACTTGTTTTTTATACCTTAATAAACCGTTTGTATTGATAACACCAAGCCACAAATTTCTGCCATCATGTAAATCATGTAATTTTATGATAGCATAAACTTCACAATTTCCTTTTCGCATGGAGACTAAACTGAGGACTAAGTAATTCATCACGAATTTGCATTATACAGTTGGGCTTCCTGCCGCAGCTGCCCATACCTTACACGCGCAAGGCTCGTCGATCCCAAGCAGATAAATAAAATTGTGTTAACGGCCTACAAAAGAACATTTCGCAAGCGAGAAAGACGGAAGTGGAGGGAAGGGAATGTAGGTCACAGGAAACGGGGTTATGAGGCCACAGCGCTCCACGTGGCAACTTGCGTAAGTTCGCGGTGCGTTGCAAAACTACGGCGATGCGGACGAGAGAAATCGATATGCGTGTAGTACACACCCTTCCCTCCCGGTGCTGTCGATAGGCAGTTCATCGCTTAAATATGGCTAGGAAATGTTCACCCTTTACGCGAAGGTGCAGCCTTTTACACAATAGGTATAACAATTTGAGCGTGTCAGTCAAAACTATAATATTTAACGCTCCGTGACATCGAAGTGTATTAAAGTATTTGGGTTTCAGATTTGGACAAACTTACACGAGAACTAGTTTTAGCAACAATATTGTTACAACAATTTAGATTACAAGTGAAAATTAAAAATTTTTAGACATGGCAATAGCCTAATTGATTCAAAATAAACATTGAATCACAAAAAGTGCTCTTTTCCTTGCGGAGCAAGTACTTTTTGTGATTAAATATTTATCTAAATTTCATAAATATAGACCTACCACCAGCAGTCGGAAACGCGTTCGTCTTAAATGAGGTAATGTTAATCCATTCAGTACCTAATCTTCAGTATTAATAATATTAGTACTGTTGTATATATATATATATATATATATATATATATATATATATATATATATATATAATATATATATATATATATATAATTCATAAATAGGCAGTATTTTATTTCTATGCCATATATGGAAATTTATAAATTCCGTTAATTTTACACACGCGATAGCCTTGTTCAAGATGACGATGGTAGTAGTTGAGTATAAATTTCTGTCGAACCAGGCCATCAATGGCGGTTATTTATGCAGTATGTTCTAAAATCAGTCAGCAGTGATTGGCACTTGTTAGGCGACATTATGTAAGTAGGCCTACGAGGCTGACAACACAGTGCAGTACAGTGTACAGTGTACAGACGCTACAGCCGGCCTAGACCTCGTTAGCCAACTGGTACTATCTCTAGCCTATCCTACAAGTACGCAACTAGTCCAAGGATTCGCCGCTAGGATGCGGCCTTGTCGTAGATTGAGATTGTCTTATCGGCCTTCGAATTAAAAAGGGCATGGAAAGTGAAGCCTTGTGTTCTAGGCTACCATGACGCGAACTATAATTTTCTATTAGGTCACCGTAATAATATCCTTCTTTGTGATTTTAAATGACAGCTGTCAAGGAACTTAGTTCTTGTTTCGCAGTGGCAACAGTTAAACTTTGGTTTAGACATTTGATCAATGAGCTATTGCTAGGATTGAACCTATTCTAGAGGGTACATTAAATAGTTTTATCTTTTAGAAGTAATTGATAACAACTTACAAAAGGGGGTGTGTGATGTAGATATTAACAATTAACATAGCATTCTTAAGTAAATGATCTATAATATTATACAAAGTGAATATACTGTATATGTATTTTAAAATGGTATAGAACAAAAGTACGACGATTGATAAGTTAATTAATGGCGTTACCGCCCATAATACATAAGTAATCCATGCAATCATATAATTAAATCTATGTAAAAACTAAATACTGCAAGTATGATTATTATTAAAACCTGACATATCAAATCACCACATGAGAAAATTAATCTAAGATATTGATTTTGTACATAATTTACTAAAGTCAGAAAATCATATATGACTTATACCTGATTTATAACGATTTTACAATAACTGTAACCAATAAGTGCTCAAACAGGCAACCCTCAAATTTGAATAATTGGCCTCAACCAAGTAGTAATTTAAGCAATTGTTTTGTATTTCCTTTAAAGTAGCCCATACAATAAAAATATCTAACAGAAGAGAGCAACATTTACATTGTTGCTCAAATTTAAAGTCAAAGTGTACCTAATTTAAAATCAAAGAATGAAGTCACCAAACATACAAATTTAATTTATTCGATTAAGGAATCTTAGTACTAATTTAAAATGTTGTTTTAGCATAAATCTTTAAATTCCATCAAATGCTGTAAGGGCTTATTTATGGTTTAAGCTGTTTAATATTCAAAAGTAAAATTCAATCTCTTTTGAACCTGATATTTTATTGAGGTATCATTTGTAACAAGTAACTAAAAAGTGACATTATCGTTCATAAGCTTGAAACAAATGTTTTTGAACTAAACAGCAGCAGCCAGAGCGTGTTGTATCACTAGAGATGTACTCGTGCCTAGAATTTCATTTCGGAAAGTGGTTATTCATCCTGCTGTCAAACACCACCCTCCCACAGACACACTCTACTACAGAGAAACAAACCTATACTTATACTCAACGTTGATTCCTAGCCTAGTGTATAGTCATGATCGGAAGATGATCATATTATGACAGAAGTAGAGATGTGGTTATCATAATTAATTCCATAATTATCAGGACAGTTCCGAATTAATGTCCCGATCACCGGTGTCTCGAATAATGTCCAAAATGTTCCGAATTTAACAAAAACCCCAGTTTAGTATAGAGACAGAGTATAAACTTATCGTTCATTATATTAATAAATATGAGGACGACAGTGCTCATATTGTGTGACAGGCAAGGATGGACAGGGGGCATCCAATAGGAAAGACATGCCCCATCTCGGAACTAGTCTTAACTATGAAGAAATGAAGTTTATTGCATAAATTCGAGTCAATAGCTCAAATTGTTTTTGCTGTATCCCCCTGAGTAATAGGTATAACTGACGTTCAGCTAAATCGTTGCTATAAAAATAAAACAAAATTATGGTTGCCTGTAAAGTCGGTTTTACGGGCGAAGATTTTACGTGACAACGTCTTTTTCTCGGTAGAATATTTATTGATATGAATATTATTAAATTGCACAATAGGAATTGAATGAAAATAAGAATTGTACAAATTTTAAACTATAGAAATATATTTTGTTTACTAAAACATTGTACATAATTTGAAATTAATTAAAATTTGTTATTGTAAATGGTAAAGTTGAATAAAACATTTACTAAAATTGGAATTTGAAATTCTTGCTAAACACAGTTAAATTCTAACTCCGCGCGTGGTGATTGGTCGGTTTAGTTCGTTTGTTTGGTCGCACTGTTATGACAGGTTAGAGGTTATAATTTGTTATTTTAAATGTTTGACTAGCAATACGCGCTGTTTCTTCTCAATCGACTGAATTACGATTGATTGCAGAGTGATTTAAACTAATAATTTACTTAACACTATCAACATTTGTCAATAGTATGACATAACCTATAAACTCAGTTTCTCAACTTTTGTGTCAATCTAACAATTAATCAATCAATCATAGTTTACGATAATGAAATATCAGTGTACAATTATTTACCTTTATTGTTGTAGTTGTTGTAAATGACGAATCTAAGCACTCCACATTTTCACGAATAAACATAGGAATCTGCTTTTATCCCGTGCGGATCCCGTGCGCCGGACCCACTGGACGGGCATCGTAACGTTACCGGGCGTTACACTTTTTCATGAGTGACTCCGAGCCGCAACCTAATTTAAGACGTTGTCACGTCAAAATAACAATTGATTTTAAAATGATGTTTGTATTTAAGTTAAAACATTATATTAACATTGAAAACTGATATTTACTACCACACAAATAACTTTAGGTTAAGTTCGATCATTAATCTCAATACCTGGGAATCCTGTCGATTTAGGTCTACATCATCACTTCCAGTCACAGGAAGGTGCTCATAAATGGTCTGAATACTGAAGGTTTATATGTTTGTAAAAACATGAGGCTATATCATTTGTGCAATAATAAATGTAGCAAGTAGTTTAATTAGATCATAGTCATTTACCTTAAGGTTGTAAGTCCAGTAGAATATTTTATAAAATGTATCAGATGTTGGAAGATCTTGAGTTGGGTGGCAAGGTTCCAAATCAAATTAATATCACTTCACAGTGAAATCTGTGTTGTCAAATTTGTATCCACTGCTGTGATTTGTAGAACTCTGCCGCTTACTGGTGAGAATTTTATTCTTGCGAAATCTCTTCTTTTTCAGACTCGTTATCATCACGCATTTGAATCTTAGTTTTTTCATCTGTGGTAAGTCTTACTTTTTGGTTCTTTAAAGTACAGTTTCAGTTTATGAAACTGTCATTCATAAGTTGTGCTTTCAGTTTATAAGCTGTAGGTCTTTTGTAGGTTTATATGAACAGACTGGCAATGTTTGTCATCTTTCTCTGTAATGGTTCTCATATGTCGGTAAGAACGAAGTACGGTGACTACACTTTGAATGTGTTCCCTTGGTGTTTCGTTTTTTGGATCTTGGTTCTCCCACATTTCATTCGCGATGAAAAGTTTCACAATTTTTTTTAGTCTTAAGTACGAAGAAAACAGCCTTCATAAACGAGTTTCCTTTCTCTATAAACCTTACAGTTGTATTCAAAAGTTTCTTCCCTTTGCTTTTTTTGTAAAGGGGGTTGTTATTTTTACTAAACCACTTATGAACTTCACATCTCTGTCATGAAATCCAAGGGACCAATTTCAACTTCCAGCAAAGAGTGACCACACCACTATGGTGGAATGTAGGCTAACTTCACGATTGCCCCTACCAAATATGATAGGCTCAAGAGGTACGTAAACATCCCTCAGTTGGCCTTCCGAACACGGTCGCTTCCAACGAGAAACCCAGGTAGGACACCCTTTAGAAATCACAATATTCACATATTCTTTAGCTTCCGTAATCCTTTTGTAGAAGGAAAAGATAGCGTTACGCTCTTTTTTACAAATACTTGGAGCAAAAACTTTCAATTTTGGAGAATCTCTCTTGTGCAATGAAATGTGGATGTTCCTTATCCGATATTTCTACATGTGACTGTTTACCTTGCCCCTGTACTGGCGATCATCTTGATTTTAGTTCCATAAAAACAATGTTAAAAATCAAACACTTTTTGTCCTTATTCTTGGTCTTGTCCTTTGTCTTACATGATAAAACATGACCAAACACTTTTCAGTTCTATCGATATTGTTGTAAATTCTTCTCGTGAAGTAGTAAACGTGTTTTACACCACCGGTTAAATATTAAAATACTACATATTTACTTTTTTTATTTTTAAAGCGTCAGGATGTGTATTAATCATATCTTTAAAATAATACATCTCCCATTATACTCCGACCGAAAATACGAACATAAGTGTTTGAGATTTAACATTAATCTTACAGGTTAACTCTCAAGACAGTTTCACTACAGACGGCTCTAAAATGGAAAGTAGCTTCGTGACTTAACATTAAACGTGGAACAAATCATCTGCCCTTGCTGAGGATGAACTCACACACTTGACACGTAGCTACTTGTCACCTGGAGTTGGTGCCTTCAGTGCTTTAGTGTTATTCTATTCAGTTCACCAAACTTCACCACCAACACTCCAGGCTGACGCTGAAGTCTTCAATTCTACTTTCCCTCAAGTGAACATTTGGAGCGTACGAAAATCTGCCGGATGCGCTCGACATCTTCGGTTGATGCACCTGCACTTCCAGATGCTAGTCTCTTAGTCTGACTATTCACTTCGTAGCGTGTACAGTTGGCGGAAGATACGATGAATTGGCGCAGACTTCGCAAAGTGTAATACAAATAGATTTTCTCTGTGATCAAGCCATTGGAACTGTAGTAATTTCTCCTGAGTGTGGCAATTATTCCCGTATGATTAAGGTGGTGTCCAGAAGCGTATTCCATGACGTATAGAAAGAAACATATCTACAGAATATAATAATATGTAAACCAAAATTATGTGTAGCGTTAAGTAAGTTAGTAAACAATAGGTAGTAGCCTAAGACCACTGCGAGAAGAATCGGTGTGTAACTGAATGACGTCATGAGTACACCATTGTCCGCTGCTCATAAGCGTATTCCTTGGTTGCTGGTCCCGACACCCCCTCCCCAACCACAAGTTGAGAAAAGTATTAAAATCCTCACCAAGGGTATGTTGCTCCTGTTTTTATAAACTAAATATTAAAATCAAGTTTTAGATGTTATCGCTATGTGTTTAAAATATTTTGAACAGAATTTACAAACCTTGTTTGATTTAGTTGGTAAATTAAATTTGGCTACCACACCTTTATTTTTTACCATGCACGCGTTAACCAGCACATTTTAAAATTCTGAAGAATTATAAAAAATAATGTAAACCGGTTTTTTATCTGACGTTACGCATTACTCCATTCGTACGCGTCTTTTAAAATGATATATAGACTAATTCAGAGGTTAGCGTAATCTGCTATTATTGAATTTCATAGCCTTAAATACAATGTTTCGTAAGTGACGATCATCTTGCTGAAAATATTTGCCTTGGATTATTATAGACCCTATAATTTTAGGTAGGCTATAGACTATACGCTGCAGTAAACTAAAAAGTTCCAGGACGTTATCTGAATATTTGAGTTGATAATGGGTAACACACATGAACTTTAATTTTTTACTCCATGGGTAACTCTTACTTAACCTTTTCAGGATAATTCGGTGATAAATCTTTAAAACCATAATTAGACAGATATCATATTATTTTTAATACCTTATCCGAAACACTTATACAAACATTGTAAAAAATATTAAATTTCGAAAAATCCGAAAAATACGTTGGCCATAGTTCTATAAGTTCACACTGAGATCGGTTTAAAAATGTCCTTAATAGATCAATGTAGAGTAAACGTATTTAAAAAATATTATTCCTTATAACGTAACTTTTTCATCAAACCTTCTCGACCTCAAAAGCGTCTAAAACTTTTGTCTGCAGGTATCAAATAAATACTTTGGCATACCCTTTTAGCAAAATTTATTTTAAATTCACTTCTACAATTCATTGTAGATCAATTTTATGTGTAAAATTATTTAGTAGGTTTATTTAGTATCCGACGGTCATAGGGAGATCATTTGCTACCATATTTTGAGGTATCCAAAATTTGTATTCTTTGCTGGTAGGCTCATTGCAATACTTCAAAATAATAAGCCTTTACTTCATCTGAGCTCCCGATTAAACTTTCTATCAATTCTTTGTGCCACTGCCTCCCAATGTGGTGAAGTAGCGTTTATGTGATATGTAGATGTTTTTAATTTTACTTTTATAACTTAAACCACCCATCACAAATTATACATATAAAAGATATACATACTGTACATAAACCAGTCTGCGCTACTGCACCATTTGAAAAGATTTATCCATCTTGCCTGCTTCTCCCGCCCTCCTAAAATAAGAGATGATGGATTTGGGCCTCTCCCACCAACTTAAATCACGTACATTCCACTTTCGTACCAGTCAACAATAACTTATTGGGTTTTCTGGAGAAACCTATCAGAAGAAGTTTAAGAAAAACTTTATTAATTTTAGTGTTTATGTTTTAATTGGAATAACAACATTCTTTTTTCTTCCCAAGCTGAAAACTTTTAATATGTAGGCTTTCTTAGACGTAGGATACCCAAAGTATGAAGTTCACATTTCTTCCTCAATATCAGTCATTATGTTATACGAGCAAAAAGCATACTACCGATAATTAATTTTACAATACACTTTTTAATAATAGAAAAGGTAAAACTAATAATACCTGTCAGTATAACGCAATCATCAAAAAACAATAGTGAGGTGTGTTTTAGTATAGGACACAATTTATAGGATCTTCATAAATATACAATGACTATTACCCAATTATAAATCAATTCTTAGTCTATTGTTATGGAAAAACAATGCAATGAAATAGTAATGGTGACAAGCAATACTATGAGAAAGGTGAATACGTTTTGAAGATACGGAATTAACTATAAGGATAAAGGTCTGAGGTGAGCTGGGTACCCCACGTGTGACAGAGGGTCTGACACGGGCGTGCAGTCCAGGCCGTCGACCTGCGGTGTTTTGGCTACCACACAGGGACGTTGACCTGACCAGCGGTCCGTTCCCCTCTCGTAGCTTCCTTTTCTCTTTCCCGGAGTTCATGTTCATGTCTCTCCGGTCATTTTCCAGAGGATGGTTGGACATGTAAGTCCAGGCTACGGATTAGGGGTGTTTTATCACCACCAAGGGGAAAACATGCATGTCTTATTCAAGTCTCATGGCTCCAGAGTTCTAGGATCTTCCAAATGCTCGTGGACTTTACTGAATAAACAGTAATTGATGTGTAAGTTTGATGAGTGTCCCGACCAATGTTCTGTCAGGCACCTCCATATCCACACTATGAGTAAGTGCAGTTGTATTCTCAACTGCAGAAGAAATTTAGTTAGATTTGTGATCTAATCAATTCTCTAAATTTGAATCCTTCAAGGAGTCGATGACATTCCGCGGGGGAAGGGGTTATGTGTAGGAAATTACGAGTTTGGGGATATTCCCAGATAAGATCAGATCTGTTTTTGGTACCAGCCAAGAAACCTTATTAAGTCAGATGACAGTCCAATTCTTATGTCTCTACTTCCTCATTTCTAAAAAAGGTTTTGTGCACTCTCTTAAGGATTTTATATCATAGATCACCGGTTCTACTTACATACTCTTGGTGGATTTTGAAGGAATTTTACAGGTCTCTTGATTATTCCGATCTCACTTACTTATTTTTGACTCATTTAAGAGAAATTACATACCTATGATCTTTTCAGGAAACGTTCTCTTATTCGAGTCTTTTTGTCAGATAACAAAAACTTTGATCAGAGAATACTCTCTTCCTGCTGTTGTTTTTAATTTAAAAGAGAAGACTGCAAATCACAGAGTAACACGTGATGAACGACTTTTAGAATGATTGAGGGTGCCCTGTATAGTACTATTACTATCTAAGAAAGAAACGTCCTTGGATAAAGTTGTCTCATTAATAGTCCATTGACTAGAGTATCTAAAAGTACATCTTAGATATTGATGTGATTTTATTAGCTGATCGACTAAACTGACTCGTTCCCTCGTTTGTCTGTAGAACATCAGAAGCTGTATGTTATACAAGAGCATGTGCAACTTGCAGGCTGTAGCGTGAGGGCGATGCCGATGCTGTAATATTGATTGACATGCACTTCATTCTCCACCCACTTCACCACCACTGGTCGCTGGTCGCTGGTCGGTCCACTCAGTAGCTCACATTGTCGGGCGATCACCGGAATCGGATGTGCTCTAGTGATCACGAGATTGGATTGGTATCTCGTGCCGTAATGGATCTAATCGGCTCATTTGAATCGCGACCTCGTGTTAATTATACGGGAATTTCATTTTCTTCCAAATCCAAACTAACGAATTATTTTAACCTTTAAGCTCTTTAAAACGGAATACATCCATAAACTTTTACTTAATGTAAATTATTTCACCTTTATTGAAATCATAAGATGACAAGAACCGTTCTGAAAATCGGAAAATGTATTTCCATTTTGATTTATCCATCTATAAAATCAGAATAAGTTTTGTATGCAATTTCAAAAATGGACAATCACTGATATTTTTGAGAACATGCTTTATTGAAATGCTACCATCCTAATATCATTTTGTATTTTCCAATACAGCTGATCTAATCATTGCCAAATAAGAAATTAATCTCATCTCGGATCGGATCACAATTTTGTGCATAGATGAAAAGTACGACAATTGTACTTGTCGCTGTAGAATTGGTGATAGAATTGGCATCCCACGATATTTCGGGAACGATCTGACATATAAACATTTTTCGTGAAGATGCAATTCTATATAAGCAATATTGAATTCGATGATGGTGTATGTAACCGCATGGGATTAGGCTGAGCGTTAACAAATACCCTTGTTGGGTGCCAAAGGAGGGAGGAATTCCGGAACCTGAGTTACACGACCCACCCCAGGTCGCAGCCGCCTAGCGCCGAGCTCTACCGCCGAGACGCAATTAGAACGCTAATGACGCGCTGATCCACACAACACAAAGACGGAGGGAGGAGGGGGGACGTGCTGAAGAGCCACCCACTGTACTCCGGCCCATTTTAATTATTGTTACACTCTGTAGGTGCGTCCGCGTGGCCCAATTAAATGAGCACTTCGTTTGGCATTCACAGTGAAGAAACCAACTCCTTTAGATTCTCTGGTTTCACTAACTTCGCTACAGTTACCTCAAGGAAAAGTATATTGAGCAAAATTACATTTCATTTCGATCATATAAAACTAAAAAGTTATGAAAATAAATTGCGTGAATTAGGATCCTGTAAAGTCACTAATTGCGTAAAGAAGGACAATGGCCAGTCTTGCAGGAACGCAAACATCTATTTGTGATTGTGTTTGACAGTCCCCACAACGCTCAGTTGAGCAGAAAATAAGATTAAATTATTTTGAAAATAACTATATAATTTTTAGACTTTTTTATATTCAGCAATAGGTTTTAGTTTGCTATCAGATTGACCGCATTAAATATATACAAACACTCAGATACGTTTTGCTCAGGATACACCTGTTTCTCAGTTACTATTGAGTGTTCTACGCATCCATTGGTCTATGTCATCTATGTAGCGTGTAACAATATGTCAACGTGATGGGAGTTAGTAATTAAATAATGAAGATACAAATTATTAATATGGCTCTTGACTAAGAGGTAGGCTTTGGGTTTTTACTCTAATTTCAAACTGATAAATAAATTATTCATTAAAATCACTTCAAATGTATAGAATAGTGGTAATGATCTTGTTTTTTGTTTGTTAGGGAGACCCACGCATTGATTTTCTACTATAAAAAATATCTCCAGTCTTGGTTATTATGATGTAACTCACTTGTAGGAACGTTTCTTCCGTGATATTATGACCTACACATTGAGGGAGTTAATGGTTTTAGACTATAACAGAGTATACTCCTTCAGGCCTATGGCCAATATTTCTTCGAGTTTGTGCACATCCACGTGTACGTGTAGTTGCCCTCTGCGGGAACCGGGCATTGTCCGGCCAACAAAGCTGGGACAAGCACGAGTGGCTAAGTACTCGGCCTTCGTGGTTCGCTTGCTTCGCTTTCTCCATGACTTTCCCTTCGCTTCCCGCGCCAGGCCCGACTCGGCGCCGAGCTGAGGTCGTGACCATGTAGCAGCTGATGCGCGCGCACCTGCTCACAGGCTGTGTAATGGAGTAATAGGTGCCGTCAAGGAGAACATACTTCCGACAAGAATGTTTAATTGCATTTTCGTGACGGTATGAGTTGTTACACTGAAATGTAGATTGGACTTTTCTGTAACCGACCCCTGTTGCCGTGCTCACCTAAATCAAATACTTTTGAAATTTTGCTAGTGAAAAATTGCTAGTGAATGTTCCCTTAAATATACTCTAAGAGAGGAAAGAAATCTACAGTAGGCTAATCCTCCGATCATAGACTGATCATGTTGGACAATCGGCGAATAGCCATTGATTCGTAATGATGTTACTATTTAATTTGTCAATAAAGGAGAGACATTAATTAAGCAGTGAAAGTTAAAGTACAGTAAAGTGCACACATTCATTATGATAGATAGTCTCTCACTTCAAAAGAAAGAGTTCAGATCACACACAGAATGAGACATCTACCTACACTTTTCTTAACAGTAAATGTAACCATCAAACAAATAAACTGCAGCAATAAAGTGGCCAGTTAGCAATAGCTTCAGACTCACTCATGCAACAGCTCCACAGGAAGCTGTGCGGCCAACGGTAATAGCTGCAGGAGGGTGCCTCTCGGTAGCGAGTGACGAATACTGTTGATCCAACAATATCAAAACTCTCGGTAGCGAGTGACGAATACTGTTGATCCTTCAATATCAAAACTCTCGGTGGCAAGTGACGAATACTGTTGATCCAACAATATCAAAACTCTCGGTAGCGAGTGACGAATACTGTTGATCCAACAATATCAAAACTCTCGGTAGCGAGTGACGAATACTGTTGATCCAACAATATCAAAACTCTTGGTAGCGAGTGACGAATACTGTTGATCCTTCAATATCAAAACTCTCGGTGGCAAGTGACGAATACTGTTGATCCAACAATATCAAAACTCTCGGTAGCGAGTGACGAATACTGTTGATCCAACAATATCAAAACTCTCGGTAGCGAGTGACGAATACTGTTGATCCTTCAATATCAAAACTCTCGGTAGCGAGTGACGAATACTGTTGATCCTTCAATATCAAAACTCTCGGTGGTAAGTGACGAATACTGTTGATCCAACAATATCAAAACTCTCGGTAGCGAGTGACGAATACTGTTGATCCTTCAATATCAAAACTCTCGGTAGCGAGTGACGAATACTGTTGATCCTTCAATATCAAAACTCTCGGTAGCGAGTGACGAATACTGTTGATCCAACAATATCAAAACTCTCGGTGGCGAGTGACGAATACTGTTGATCCAACAATATCAAAACTCTCGGTAGCGAGTGACGAATACTGTTGATCCAACAATATCAAAACTCTCGGTAGCGAGTGACGAATACTGTTGATCCTTCAATATCAAAACTCTCGGTGGCAAGTGACGAATACTGTTGATCCAACAATATTCAAAACTCTCGGTAGCGAGTGACGAATACTGTTGATCCAACAATATCAAAACTCTCGACGGCGAGTGACGAATACTGTTGATGCAACAGTATCAAAAACTCTAGACGGCGAGTGACGAATACTGTTGATCCAACAATATCAAAACTCTCGGTAGCGAGTGACGAATACTGTTGATGCAACAGTATCAAAACTCTAGACGGCGAGTGACGAATACTGTTGATCAAACCGTATCAAAACTCTCGGCGTCGTGTTGGACAACGATCTAACTGTATCGGAACCAGCATCCCCCTGAAAACTCTGGATATACTGAGCGATCGGTATAGGTTTTGCAAAAATTCCAGATCATACAGTGACTAATTTTCCAGATCATACTATCGCTACCCAAGTTTTGGTAGTAGCGTATCGAAATATAACGAGAAAAAGGATTCAAAGAGTGTAAAACTCAGCCTTCCAGTTCGTGTATTGCCTCCATCGGCTTGACCACGTTTTCCTTTACCGGGAAGTCTTGCTGTATGGTCCAAAAAACACTGTAGAACAAAAGTAGAACATCCTTATTGTTTTGTGAAAAATTTCAGACGCGCGGGAACACGACACTCGTTAGACAGCCTGACATTTTTCATTTTCCAAGGCTTAAGTTCTTTTAAGGTCTACTCTTAAAGAGTACTGTAAATATTTATTTTAATCTAGTATTTAATTTACTGTAAGTTATGCTAAAAAATTGTATTATAATTGAGAGACGCTTGCAAATTTGTCATTTTATTTATTATTTACATTATGCTACATTTAGCTACATAATCTCAATAGCATTTGGTTAGTAGTACCTACTGATATAACGTTCTAAAGGGGCAGTCCTCACAGTGCTACCAACTAAACCCCGAACGAACAGTAAACCCGTTGAAACGTTGGCACTACTCGAGATTGCATTACACGTAAGCCAGAAAGGTCCTATCTTTGTTATTTAATCCCAAAAAAATTATTTCTATTCTCTTTACACCTTCCCTCTTCACTCCCCTTCCCTCTTTCTCCGAGTCTTGGGTGCGCCACTGTGTTTGCGACTGTCTTCCAGTCTCAGAGACCCAGAATTTAGAAAAGCAGTTGTAGAAAATTTATTTTAAACGTTTTATCTACAATAAGACAAAATTGGAAAACGGATTATTTGTGTTGCCAATATTGCGACAAATCGTCACAGAGGTGAATTTCAAACATCGGATTATTTGCTGCATCCCGCACTGCAGGAACAGATGTGTGCCGAGTGCCGTGTCACTGTCACAGACAGTGGCTGGTGCTGAGTCGGTGACACGTGACATGTGCCACACAGCGTTCAGCGTCAGCATTCCTGCATCAGCATTTTGCACACTGTCTTTCTTCTCAGTCCCACGGTTCTAGATTACTCACTCACAAACAGTCGCTCCTTCATAGTCAGTATATTGTAGATACGTGACGTCGTTGTTCCGTTGGGATGTTAGGCTTTCATTGTTCCTCTGTACATAAGCTTGCATCATTGTTCTTAGAGTTGGGAATGACGCATGGTCGATAACATTGATGTAAGGTTAGTCGGCGATCTGCTGTGGGTCATTCATTGTGTGTGGTGGAACTGAATAGATGGATTCGAAATTCAAAAATAGAGTCAATAAACTTCACTTATTAATTTTAAGTACATTTTGTATAAAAACACGGCCTTTTGAAATTATCCTCATGGTAACTCTTATGAAACATTTCTATACGACTCCACCGAACATGACCCCAGAGCCGATCCTCCATTCAAACTTGTATGAGATATAAATATACGCATAAAATACACGGCTCTTGAGGACAGTAACTGTACCATAAAACGCACAAACTGAGAACGAACATTGATGTTATGTATATCTAGGCTACGTTCATTGATTTCACTCCAGTTTGATGATGGCCTTTGAAACTTTTCGCTACTATGTTATTTACGGGCCTAGAGAAGAAAATTATAAGCCTACCTAAATCTTCCGACCGAGCCGAAAGAACTATTCAGTATTTTTAATTGGTTCAGTTTCAACCTAGTGAAAGTAATTCAGTTAGATTTTCGGACTGTTGTGTGCTCTGGGTGAAGGCAATTCCCGGTAACTCCCGTTTATCAGCTGTGGAAAATCCACTGGTATTTCCCATTTATAATGAACAAACTGTACATTCTATTTCCTCGTATCACAATTTATTCTGATTACAGTCAATCCTTTCCATCTACCCATCGTATTACAATATATGTTGGTACTGGACAGAACAATTATTACGGTTTGCATTTCTTGGAATACGCTGTATCAAATCAAGTGACCCTGCAATGTGTAATCAGAGTTACATTAAATGTGATTACGAATGCGTTACAAATTCGGTTGCACATCATTTGCAAGTCCTTCGTGGAAATTGCGACTATCCAAATTTCCACTATCCAATTATTGAATCGCAATATTCTAGTTATACATCTAGTCACTATTAGCTTATTCAAATATTACACGTTTCAGATTTATGTAATTTGCAATGTTGTAATTCTACATGCGTTAAACTATTCAACATAGCATAGCCGAGCGATCCGGAATAGGTTGCAACTTTCTTAAATCTAATTCGTGATTGATGGATGGGGCAATGCGTTACATACATTTAAAATGTTTCTTTCAGTAGAGTGATTTTGAAAATTATCTTCCAACTCTATTTCTCTTCAAACATATCTTCAAGGCCACGATGGTATTCACAACGAAAATTCAATTGATGCTGTAAAAACCATCAATTATCATACTTTTATCTCGAATGTTTCGTAATCTGTGCTAGGACTCTTGCCAAAAAATTAGATGACCAGACTAGGATCCCAATAGGACAAGTAATTTTTATTCATAAAACCTTGTTGAAATACTGAGTAATCGTAGTTCGAGAAGTGTTTTCCAATTCGAAGTTCTCCAAAAGTATAAGCAAAAAGAGCTGATTTATATTTGACTTTCTTGGAGCGTGGAAAAAGTGACGTTCTTGATAAATATTGATATTGCAGAAGAAAATGGATGAATGGTTACGGACATGATGGACAGGTAGCGTGAGGGAGAAGTAGCGACAGGGTGGCAGTCACCGGAGTGTATCGCGGTCACGGGGCAGTCCCGACCTGGCCTCATCATGGGGGTTTAACATGAAACACTGGTGTGTCAGTTTAGTCAGGAACTTCTGAGAAATATTATTGGATCAATCCTGGAATTTTAGTCTATGATGTTTTATCTATTACTCATTACACTAACGGAGAGCAAGCAACAATAACGTGAGGATATCGAATGAAATGTAAACTCATGTGCAAAATTAAAAAATGTAATCGTGCCATCAATTATTATTAATCTATAAAGAGCCAATAAATTCTTCAATAAAGTATAATCCCTCGTCAGATTGATCTTTTCACACGAGCTTCCCATCTAATGATATATTTTAGAAACGTTTTAAATCTATCTTTTGCGTAAGGCACAAATCTCTCGTAGGCTGTTTGTTTATGCATTATGAATCTCGTAGATGATTATCAGATTTTAACCAAAACTGTCATGGGCCTATAATCAAATTACACATTCACGTTGGTTTTCCCAATCTACCCCAAAATAAGTTCTAGGTACTAAACATTACTGTTACGAATATGATAGGCATGAAAACACTATATAAAATGGTTTGAACATTAAATTATCCAAATTAATGTTAACTCATGGTAGTGCATAATTTTTTTATGGAGTTCAGTGTATGAATTGAATTGTTCTTCTTATTAGGCTACATTTAATAACATTAATTTGACAGATTAATCTTTAATTTCAATGAAGAGAAGCAAAGTCAAGATAGAAAGGTCTAAAATAGCATTGCCTGTGGTATATCAATAATTACATTTTGGGGACAAACCCATCATCTAATATTACATGTGGACCAAAACAGTGAAAATAGGTCAAATGGTTTTCATTACCCAGGAGACTGTGCAAAACGCAACAGCTGTCGGTATCATATACGTCATCGTCTCATACTATAAGTACTTTACTAGTCTGGATTACTTGAACAGATTAACTTCCGTAATGTAAAATTGGCGGTCATCTCTGGGAACATGCCACTTCCGGTATGTATACGAGTTATAGCTTCAAAGAGTGACATGTTTTTTTAATGATGCGTGATTTACGGAAACAATATTTTAATGAAACTGAGTAAACATTACATCATTTTAGTAAAAATTTTCGGGAAATCAAACCAGTGCTTCCAGCCATCTTAAATATAAATTCTGGACAAAATTCATATTTTAGCTTTAAACGTTTTATTCTTTGGGTCTGATTATAAGATATCTCTATATTTTTCTTCATGTGCATAATACTCTTTATACAACGACCCAAAACAAATTTGTATCGCACCTTGAGGAATTACAGGAATTTTCAATTGGAAATGTATGCAATTTTGTGGTTAGCCCCAAACAGTATGTAAATGTGTTAGGGCTTTAGAAAGGGACATATTTTAGTTTTTTTTAGTTTATAAAGTAAATTATTTCAAATTACAGATAATTTAAGAAAATTACATGTATTTTAATAATTATTCTTAAACAAATTAATTTTTGTATGAATATAAAATATGCCACTCTCTCAAGTCATCTTTCATGTACATTCTTTGAAAAGTTTATATCCTTATTTGTTGTGGGCCTAATCATGTGTGCCCTTGGTTCGACTCATGGTGTAACAGTAGAATGTAAGATATTAAACGTACCTGTATCCAACCAAGTTAATCCGTTGCCGTTTTATTCCTAAATCTAATCTCTAACATATAAAAAAGTCCCTACAATCTCTATTTCGGTTACACTTAATTCGAGCTTGGACTTGAAATAAGAGTAGACCATGTATCCGTATGTGCATTGTGTGGCAGTAAGTTTGTACAGTGCAGCTGGTTCTGTTCTCTGACGCGTAGATGGCGCAACATACCAAATCTTTTATATAAAGCTGTTACCTTTTTTATTCTTCTACTAATAATGTCATTTTTATGCTATAGAAGTGTGTATTTTTATTATTGTCTTAGTTTACTCAATGTAAAGAGTTCAATAGTTCTCTGTAATTCATTTAGTCTATAATTACAATTATTTTGTTTGCTACTAGGATGTGCGGAAGCACAATGTTTCGTAGCAACACATTTAGCTTAAGATGCAATATAGGCTATTCTCGTACACCGTTTAATAATGAAATGTTATGGAAATAGGTTACAGTGTTATTCTTTTTATTCCACGTAATGTACAAAACAATTTAATATTGCTTCTCACAAAGAATAGTTCAATATAACGTAAAAATAGTTTATATTATGTTGAAAAAATACATTCTATATAAGTTTGCTAGGTACAGTATGTACAGACATTCGAGTTAGAACTTTTACTGTATTGTTTAGGTTAAAAGTATTCTACAGAACTGAATACAAAAGAGTAGGAAAACACCATTATTATTCCTACCGAGTAAAACTAATCAGCTGATTCCGACAATCAGCAGCCAGTCAGCTGGTATGTGTGCGTGTGTCACATATATGTGTATTGAACATTGGGCAACTGCCACATCGCTTCGCCCACTAGAGTGCTGTGTGTGGCCGCATGCCTTGCCTTACCACTGCCTCTTGCATTACGTAACTGCAGAGTCATTCATTCGTCTTCTTCTTCCTCGTCTCGCACACGAACTGGTGTCTTCGCCACTAAGCACACGACTCTGTACATCAGGCTGACAAGCTCACACTGACATTTTATAACAAATTAAAATAACAAATGTTTTCGTATAAGAGTTTTGAAAATATTCTTATGGCTTTTCCAAAGATGTTTATCTTTCATAGAAAACAGTTGCTCATAAAAAGGAAATCCTGTATCATGGATTTAAATAGCTGGCTTTTCCAAAGATGTTTATCTTTCATAGAAAACAGTTGCTCATAAAAAGGAAATCCTGTATCATGGATTTAAATAGCTGGCTTTTCCAAAGATGTTTATCTTTCATAGAAAACAGTTGCTCATAAAAAGGAAATCCTGTATCATGGATTTAAATCGCTGTTGTATTTCCATTAACTCTCTATTGTATACGCTATGACGTAATGCAAGTACAATAGCTTTCTTTAAGTAAAATACACAAATAAATTACAAATTTTAACATCTCTTATTGTAAAGAGATTAAAATTTGAAAGAAAAATTTATTTTGTAATAATTTCTAGTTAATTTTAGTGTGCCGCTCTATCCATCCTGTATGTTCTTCTGCTAACAAGTTAATTACGAATTACAGTTTGTTTTTCTAAAGGAGATCCCTGACGACCTCTCTCACACTTAAAACGTCTGCCACATTAACATGTACACCTATATTACCTCGGGAACAAGTTTTTACTACTTGTCTGGTATTAACCCATGTATTTGAGTGAAAGAAAAATATGTTTGTGTTTATGTGGATTGTTATAACCTAATATATGGAGAAAACACAGTTTTCTGTTTAAAATTTAAGCTCCTCCATTTTAAAATATCATTATTTAAAAAAAAATGATGGCATTAAAAAATTCTTATACAGATTTTCTTGTATGCCTTTTGAATAATGACATAGTATTAATTGAGAGTGCTAAGAATATAATCTAAGGTGTTAGTAATTTTTTTTAATCTTCATGAAATTGGTTATTAGTTATCGTTTAGAAAATACAATTTAAATATCATCTTCTTCTTAAAAACCATAGTAGCTAAACAATTATTGTGAAGTAATAATTTTTATGTTTTAACTATTTAAGTAGCATATACTTTATTAGTTCGGTTGTTTCCAGTCTCACTGCAAATAATAAACGTTATTGAAGTTTTAAGTGTTGAAGTTTTTAATTAAAATACGGAAATTACTTATGAAGTTATACGAGTATTTTATAAGATAGATTTCCTTGTTCTTAGAGAACAACAATGCTACTACAAATATTTTGATTTACGTATTTCTGATTTGACACTGATATGATATAGGCTGATTTAGTGAACAATGTTATACCGTGTGATCAGCTTAGGTGTATTAATAGTTGCTGATACATTCCATCAATTAGTATTACTTTATCGTAATTAAAATAACAACTACTACTAAAATTCAGTTTAACGTATTTTAATAGTAGTTCAAAACATCAGGAATGAATGTTTTATACTCTGCGGACAAATGTGACGTATATTATAAAACCAGATTGTGCTACAATATACCACGTTAACTTTACTTATTAGCACAGAAATGTTAGCTTGGAAAGTAGGCAGCCGGCGGATCTGATAGCGCCTCTATCTCCTCAGTCCACACCTGGCCAAAAATAGACGAGTTGAGTGGCTCGAACGGGTCTGTCTTCTCGGAAATCGAACTCAATAACTAGTTCAGTCTTAAAAAACGATACCTCCATGGTTAATTTAACAAAATATAACCTTTATACAGTTTATTAAAATATAATATACTAACCATATGTGCTAGGTTCACACCTACGCAAACCACACACAGAAGTAGACTACGCTCTCCAAAGTCTAAGCATTATTTTCATTACAATTTTTATTCTGTTTTGTCCAAATGTCCTGCAAAGTTCGTATTAATTAAATTAATATTTGCTTGTGTCACTTCGTGACTACTATTATGTGCAGTAATAGGTAATAGTGCAATGTCACTATTAAATCATTTTATATTCCGCAGTGTTGCCAGACTGCGTGCACCTCCCAGTATGCGAGGTTGCCAATATGACAGCTCACGATCTTCGTACGTTGCCACAGCACATTTACGTTTCAACAGCAGTACCTTTACAGGCATGGCTACAAATTAGTAATACCTTCATGTAACGATCAAAACGTTTGAAATATAATGGCATAGAGTCAGTTTTTCTTATTTTTAATGCATTCTGGTTGATATTAGATTTGTCTTATTCTGAAAAAAATAAAATTTTACATTAAACAATTAAACAGCATAGAACGCTATAATGATCTTCGTTAAAAGTATTCATATATTGTCTCAGTCTAATTTCCAATTACCTGTCGTGTCTGCAGAGGCATATGCAAACAAAATTGACTCTAAATGTTTATATATATATATAACATTTATATATATATATATATATATAAACATTTATATATATATATATAATTTATATATATTTATATATATATAATATTTACATATTTTATTTATTTATATTTAATTTATATATATATATATATAAATTTTGAATTAAGTAGAGCCCTTCCTAAGGCCAAGAGGAACTTATGTACCAGGTTCCGAGTATCTAAGACCTTTCTACGAAGAATTATTGCACAGAGGGAGAGGTATACGGATGAACTGTCCTCTTAATTTCTGACCCTAAAATCGATAGAGCTCTTCCTTGGGTCAAGAGGAACTTATGTGCCAGGTATACAAATGGACTGTTATTTTATTTTCAGACCCTTAAATCAATACAGCTCTTTCTTCGGCCAAGAGAAACTTATGTACCAAGTTCCAAGTCTCTAGGACCTTTATGTTAATAGTTATCGTACAGACGGAAAGACATACGGATGGAATGCCCTTTTACTATTTGAACCTAAGATCAGTAGAGCTGTTCCTTGGGGCAAGAGGGTCTTATGTACCAGGTTTCAAGTCTATAGGACCTTTCTGTTAAGAGTTATCTCAAAGACGAGTAGACATACAAGAGGGACTGTCCTCTTAATTTCAGACCATAAAATCAATACAGCTCTTCTTTAGATCCAGAGGAACTTATGTGCCAGGTTTCAAGTTTGTAGGACCTTTTTGTTAATAATTATCTCACTGACGGGTAGAAAACGATACAATTTCAATAAGGCTCTATCGGATTCTTAAGAGGTATTAGTGATTGGAGCCTCATGAGAATATGTCTTAATATAAATATATAATTCTTTGTTGTACTTCATCGTTTAATCGTTACAAAAGTATACATATTACAAAAATAAATAAATAAAAAATACTAAGAAGGGTTTTTTGATAAATATTATTTATTACTTCAGATAATGTAACGATCAAAAACAACGCCGCAAAACTGCGTGAGGTTTAACATTTTTCTTGAGTAAATTTCAAGGACATTTTACTATAGTCGGCTGTATTAAGACTATCCAGCAGAGCGGAAAGTAGTTATTATACAATATATTTATTATTTATTTCAAAGTATCGTTTCTCTTTTTGTTTTGTTCCTCACCTATTCCATTTCCGAGAAAAAAAGGAAATAAAACTCCACCATTCATTAGTTGCGAGAGTAAGCAGTTACGGTTCATAGAAAGCAGAACTCAGCACACACACAAATATATTCATATTGATTTAAAAAACTGTATTTCTCACTTGCCTATATTTATTCTCCATACCAGCCATATAAATGTATCTGATGTAATCAATTTACAACCATAACCCCCAAAACTCCAATTATTCTCTTCATATATTAGTCAAATGATAGCCTTAGTCGTATTATATCGTTCGTTATACGACACGTTACTGAAGGCTTCTATGCAAGATTACTAGTAAGACCAATATTACTATTTACTTGACTTGTCTCCAATTACACAAGTTTACGTCAAGATAGCATTTTTCTCTGTATGCAATAATATTTATATTTTTTTATAATGTTATTTCTCCGTATTTTAACATTATGGTGAAGCAAACATCGGTTTCAACTAAATGGTTTCTGCAGTAGTAGGCTACATGGAACAACAACTTCGCGTGACTTTACAAGTATAGTAATGCAAATATTAACGTTTATTATTTTACAGCAGCATTGCAGTAATTATTTTGTTCATAAGCTAGTCCAGGTTGCTGTTGGTCGAATGATTTTTTTATTGTGTGATAAACCAGCTTCAGTAATGTAGAATTATATTTGTAAGTTAAAAAAAATTGATGATTTAAATGATTTTTCAATACATTTATTTGTTAATTTGTTACTATCAACTCCAAAAGTTATTTTTTCTGTTTGGGTTTAACATTTTTACGAAATATAGGTCTAGAATATTTAAGTCATAAAAAATTAAATCACAGTGAACACAATATTTTCTTAATTAATTAATTTGTGTACCGGTAAAGTTTGCAATATACCATCACAATTTCAGAAAAAGTTTAAACTAAGCTAATATTAGTAAAGAAAACAATGAGTTCAGCCTGATATTCAAAAATTAAAAACCAACAATATTAATCTTAATAAAATGTTTTAAAACGTGTTGGCTGCGCGGTAATTTACGGGACGAACGGCAATTGAATAGCAAAGTTGGCAGCAGAAGCGAAACTCGGGCCTGCGCCCTACCTCACTGCGAACAAAGAGGGCCGCGAACCGAGCACTGGGCGATTAGCTGGGTGAAACCGGGACCCATGTGGAGCCGACAAGGCGACGCTAGCGCTCCTGTGCCCCGCTTCTTTCAAACGATCAGCAGCTGTTGTGGGCTCGTGTGCGCCTTGTGACCTGCCAAAACTGCGGTTTTTCGCGATATTTCCAGTCGAAACTGTGCGTACCGAGTGGCGTAGGTGTGTTCTGTGCGAATCTCGCGTTTTTGCTCGTTCCGGCGATTCGTCTCTGTGTTATGACTGTATTTATGGGACCTGGCAGGGCTCCAGTATGACGTAATGATGTTTAAACAATAACTTGTTCCAGTACCGTAAGTAAATATCTATTTAGCACAATAGTTTGTGCTTAGAATCTAAAATTATCTATTAAGATCATTATAAAGTTCTTAAACGTATTTTCCCCTAGTTTTGTGAAATTCTTTATTGATTAATAAACGTACTTTTTACATGATATGTATTCAAGTAAATATTTTGCTATTTGGTCTAGTGTTGATATTAAAAAATAACAGTACATTTACTATGATACTCATTATTTAAGGTAAATGATTTTATTGTTTTAAAATATTCAAATCAAAACTAATAGTGAGCGCGCTGCGTCTGCGACAATATCGAGCTACGGAAGGCCTCAGAGACTGAATTGCGCATGCGCATGAACAAATAAGTTGGCTTGTTTTAAGTATTCTTACTGTGTGAGTTGTGTAAGATATAATGTAACTATTTTTCAACAAATATTACAATGGCTTTTACAATTTTACAGTATAATACCTTAGCAGTATAAGAAAAGTAGATAGACACCAGCATACAGTAATATGTAGTATATCGATCTATGGTCTACATTAATTATAATAAGTATTTATTTTATAATGATTTATGAAACGTATTACAATTAAAAATAAACAATTACTTTTTTCCAAAGTACATGTGACTCATCGGCATTTGTGTTACTTTACAAATTACTTTTCTACAATTATTGGCCATTTTAACTTACAGTTTAACTAGGGGTGTTAAAATCGTTTTAATTAGGCCATTATGCACTCTCTGTTAGATCTAATGCGCTCCCCTGCGTGTTTTATTGAGGCGTTTTAAAAGAGATTACAGTACAGGTCTCAATCATGAGCATGGGCGTCCACAGTTGCATCCCACATCCTGTGGTGGGGGGAAATTATAATTCCCTCCCAGAACATATAACATTCAAGTTATCATCATGCAATTTATGAGTTTCTATTATTAATTTAAGGTAATCCATTTTACATTTTAAGGTTATAAAATAAGCCTTTATCTGCTACCAGTGTCTTACAAAAGAGGTACATACAACATTCCAAATCGTCTTGGTAAGCCTCAGCATCTGCCATTGATTACATATATAACATTTAATTTATTGATAAGTATGTGTAGGCTACAGTATAAATACTTATTGTTTATATGTATGTATGTATGTGGTCTACACATTATATGAATATAAAAACTACTGTAAATTGATGTACTGTATATTATAATAAAACAAACCATCTACTTATAGTATTGAAAGTTACTTCAGTGCACAATTGTATGTTAGTTCTAATGAAAAATGAAATTTAAAAAAGATTGTGCTTTCCCTAAAAGACAATCTAATGTAAAATCACAGATTTATATATAATAATTAATAAAATAAATATTTATTACGTACATATTTTGAAACAGAAAACACTTTTTTTAGAATAACATAAAAAAAAACCCTTTTTTATTAGTTTAAATTAAATTTTAATAGGGTATGTACTGGCAGTTATTTATTTTTAGCACATAAATTTTCATAGATTTTTATTATGTAAAGTGTGTAGTTTATATTTTGGTTTCCTTAGGTCGAAGAGATTTTCTATTGAAAACCAGAATCACAAATCATACATCTACTTTACCACCGGGATTCTAACAGTCATATTGTTTTTTGTGTGCAGTGATATGGGTAGTGTAGTTGGAGTTCGGGATTAAACTCCAACTGCATTAGGAAATATGGATTAAGGTTTTATTACTAAGGTTTTTGATACATATTTTAACAGTGTGTAAATAAAATATTATTGGAAGGAATGGAATATTTATATGAAATTTAATTCCCTTAGGCAATATTTGATTTAAAACATACAGTTTACTTCAATTTCGCAACATCATAAAAATACATTTTCTTATGCCATACATCCCTGAAGGTATGATCTACACATGCACTGAAGATTTTCCTTTTTTATTTAGGCCTTCCTACAGAATTGACCATATAATATGCCCTAATTTCTGGTGAAGTGATTGATTGTTTTATTTGGTTGCTTTTAGCCAGAGATACAATCTATATTTAGAAAATTAATCTGATAATTAATTTAATGTTTCCTTCATTGTAGTCGCCAAGTGAGAGATTGACTGAGGCGTTACTGGCGTTATCTGTATATCTACCAAACACCGGAAGTTCGTAATCAGTGGTTTATCTTTTATCGGTGCTACTCCCCCCCTCCCAATTCCACCTCACGGCAATTACCACTTGATTTATCCAGGAGGTTCCCAAATGATATGATTAAAACTAAACCAAAATCTCGTGGTTAAGGTGTAGGCTACTTGAAAGAAAGTGAAGTTGTACATTTCATGGAAACCTAGGATGGACGCTATTGATACAGTCCCGATCGGGAATTATAGGGCGCGGTGCCTGGAAGCACCTGCGCGCTCGAATCGTGGATTAATTAATTGTGCAATGCAAAATCTTAGATAGACTAATTGTGATTTTGATTCTGAAACCATCAGCTTTAAATCTCTCGAATTAAAAGCAAAGGATAATTTGTAACGAATATATATCTTTCAGTTTTCCTATGGCTGGCACCTGATACTGAAAATCGCCGGGACAAACATTAATTATATCACATTAGGAAATCTAAATGTTGGTTTCCGGTTATTCATTACACCGCAGCTGAAAGGAAATATCCTCAAGCGCGTTATCAGAGATCGATGAGGAGGTCACTATAATGGGAGAAAAACGTTTATAATCATTCAAATCCGTGTGACAAATTCAATAAAGTTTTAGCCCACACATCTAATCTTTAATAGGATTAATTAAATGGGCGTCTACGCCTCTTTTGGGGAGGGGGCTCCACCTAAGAAATAATGATTGGTTCAGGCCCCCAACTCTAATCCTTGTTTCACCACTGCTACATGCATCCACCAATTAATTTATTGCGTACTTTCATGTCCCAGATAATTGTTTGAAACTATAAGTTAATATTTTTGATTTTATAGTTGTGTAACCCTAAGGATTTCAACTGCATGTTTACACCAATACAAGAAATGTTTGTGTTCCGAAGTGTTATTCATATGTTTTATTCCATTTTCCATCCATTAGTCTAGAAATGGCGACAATTTATGTAATATCGCGAAAGCCGTTAATTAAACCGTTGAAATGCCGTATTTGTTTCATAAAACATGGCATTTGCTAATGAGTTAATCATAATCTAATTGGTTTACAGTTTAACTTTTTCAACAAATTTTAAAAAAAAACCTTTCAAGAAGTGTCTTTAAGTGAGATTTAAACGCTGAACCTCATCCGACTCTTTGTAATAGTGCTACCATATTTCACTCTTAATTAGGATTGTGCAATTTATTTTCAATTGAGTTAGTTACTCTTTTCGCAGAATTCTTTCGGCCGTAACAAACTATTTGAAGAATGTGATAAATATAGGCTCCTATCAATATAACTTAATAAACAATGAAGTAAAATATTTGGTTAAGGCTTTTGTTCGTGAAAATAATGCCATACTGTGAGTGGAAAATAAAAGGAACCTTACGCTATTTTTCTGTTTTCAATTCAATTCTACCATTTCCGAGAAAACTGATTTTATAGTTGGATACCTTTACATGTAAACGGTCCGATTTCACGTTACACACTCAGGAGGATAGTTGATGCAATTTCTTCGTGATGTGTTTCCGTCCGCGGCCATCGGACATGCTCGGCTGAGATCTAATCTCTTATGCAGATCCGAGAACTATCAGCAGTGAAGTAAATCAACAGATTGCTTTTATTGCTGGGATAAGATTAGTTCTGATCCAGAGTGAATTCAAATTATTAAAAAAAAATCCTTATTGTATGATGAAGGAGAGGGTATGAATGAGGAAGAAGGTTTCTGGAAGGAAAACTTTTTTGTCCTGTTATAACACTGTCTCAACCAAATACAATACATAGGTTAACGTGTCTTCCAAGTGCAACCGCAGATTTATCCCTTGTGCTATATCGAAATCACTGCATTCACAAAATCACGGCACTTATCATATTTAAGTAGTCCTTTCGGTTTAGTCGGAAGAAGTAGGTAGATTTTGTGACAATTCTCATGGATTTACATGTGCTTAATATTTTGAAAACTGATAAGAGTTTCAAGAAATGTTTGTAACAAAAAGTTTAGGAAAAGTATGTAAATGAATCGGCAACAGAAATGTTATAACTTAAAAGTCACTTGTTGTCATATTCAGTGAAACGTTGTTTAAGAGTCAGTGTGTCACACTAGTGTACTGCGTGCGCACTCTACTGCGCTCTTCTGTCATGTTCCGTTACGGCACGTAACGTGACGTGCCGTGACGTGCCGCTGTATTTCCGTAGCTTAACTTGCCCGACCGGGGGTAACGAACTTTAGTACTGCACTGTGCTGCTGATGCAACAAATATACAATGCTCCAAGAGCTACAGGTGCAGGTCGCTCTACTCAGTACCCTGATAATGTCGAAGATTTCCTGCAAGTAAATGTTAGGATGTAGAAAATTTGCTACAGTAATTTCGAATTTATTAAACTATACCTTGGCATAATATTCCAAAAATTGTATAGAAACTCCTATAACCAACTTGAGAACTAATGAGAGTAATGAAATGTAAAACAGTAGAAGACCGAGTAAGAAGGAAAATGTCTGTTTAAATCTGCATACCACCTATTAAGAAAAAGACACAAGGTTTCTCAAACTAAAAATTAATTAATATCTTGAAAAGTGAAATAGTACCAAACTTTTGAAAGATTAACATGATTAACACATGATCAAAAAATCACAGAAGTGTAGCATTTAAGGTTAGGCAATCCATTTTGATTTGGTTAAATCCTTTACTTATAAATAATTTTTAGCCACGGCTCCTTTACGTTATCTTGCCTTACCCGAAAATAGATATTTTCATGAATTCCACAAGGAGTGTAAGGCACTTAAACTAGTATTTAATTAGACGTCTCTTGAAATCAGTCCCGCACAAAAACGGCCAAATATAAAATAGTTTGGATTTAATAGACAATTAGATTTATGCCTCTCATCTAGCCATTTTTATCTAGCAAATTATTCGTTACGATAAAAAATGTGATTACCACATAAGAAATTGAATAGTAATGTATAAAATTTGATTGTTGTTCGGAGATGTTCACTCTGCCCTTCCCAGTGATGAGTTGGTTGAAGCAACGTGTAACGGGAGAGAGGATGGATGGACTGACGTAAACGCTTACGTAAAGACCGAGAGAGTCGTGGCTAGCGCTCGAGGGCAGCGACCGTCAGAGGTCATTGACCCCGTGTGAACTGCGCGCCAATTTCAATTACCAGTCCATTACATCGTCGCTCCGCGGCGCGAGCGTCCGGCCAGAGTTATAATCTTCCCGCTCTCGGTTATGTTTCCACTAATTTATTCCACAAAAACGCCAGCCCGCCTGGCCTGCAGAGGGGAAATCTACTTCCTCTGTAGCGCTACTTGTGTCGGCTTTTTACCTGCTTATCTCTTGTTTCTTGGAACAAGTGGACAGCGGCAATGCGGTATCGTTAGCAGCTTGATCACGATATCAGAAATCCCGTCAGAAGATGTTACAGTCGAGTGGGAATCTCTTAGTTATCACACTCGTTATTACTGTCTGAACCCTGTCGCGTGTAAGTTATAAATATTACCGTAAAAACCTTGACATGTGCTAATACTGTAAATATTATTGTGCATACCTAGTAATTTGTAAATAAACGTAATATTTTATTACACAATACCGTTGTAACTTCTGTACGTGTTGATAATAGTATTGTAATTTAATCATATAAAAGTTATGATTTAAAAAATAGATAACGTTTATTGGATATTACAATTTTTAAAATTCACAAGGTAAAAACGTCGATGACTGGCGTTTTTTGCTTCTACAACATACCTATATCTGTAATCAAGATTTCGGAAGAATGCAAAGATATAACAAAAATAGATATTTGTCAGCTAGTGAATGTAGTAGTTAATTGTGGATGATGACTACGGCAAAGAACAAAACTTAAGAAAACTGACCAAGCACTACGAAATTAATATATAATTTAGAAGTTGTTAACTTTAAGTTGGTTCTGTATAAGAATCCTGCCAGCTCACAATTTTGGAAGCATTTTTCTAAACGTATTTAACTTGAGGGGAACAAGGCTGCACCGATAGATAATCTCCGCTGAAACCAGTGTCGTGTGAAGTCTGATAAGACCACAAGATTCGGCGTCATGCCGTCACCCATCAACAACCAATGCTCTGAAAGAGATGTTAAACCACCAGGCTTGTTGTAGACTGTGGCTCGCCTAACACTATCGACTGAGACACGTGCTTTACTGTGGTTACCTGCACTGCCATGTCGTCATGCCGCCACCGCTGACACCCTCAACCAGTGCTTCATATGAAAGAAATATTAGACCACCAAGCTTGTTGTAGACTGTGGCTCGCCTAACACTATCGACTGAGACACGTGCTTTACTGTGGTTACCTGCACTGCCATATCATCATGCCGCCACCGCTGACACCCTCAACCAGTGCTTCATATGAAAGAAATATTAGACCACCAAGCTTGTTTTAGACTGTGGCTCACCTAACACTATCGACTGAGACACGTGCTTTACTGTGGTTACCTGCACTGCCATGTCGTCATGCCGCCACCGCTGACACCCTCAACCAGTGCTTCATATGAAAGAAATATTAGACCACCAAGCTTGTTGTAGACTGTGGCTCGCCTAACACCATCGACTGTGACACGTGCTTTACTGTGGTTACCTGCACTGCCATATCATGTCGCCACCGCTGACACCCTCAACCAGTGCTTCATATGAAAGAAATATTAGACCACCAAGCTTGTTATAGACTGTGGCTCGCCTAACACCATCGACTGTGACACGTGCTTTACTATGGTTACCTGCACTGCCATATCGTCATGCCGCCACCACTGACACCCTCAACCAGTGCTTCATATGAAAGAAATATTAGACCACCAAGCTTGTTGTAGACTGTGGCTCGCCTAACACCATCGACTGAGACACGTGCTTTACTGTGGTTACCTGCACTTCCATATCATCATGCCGCCACCGCTGACACCCTCAACCAGTGCTTCATATGAAAGAAATATTAGACCACCAGGCTTGTTGTAGACTGTGGCTCGCCTAACACCATTGACTGAGATACGTGCTTTACTGTGGTTACCTGCACTGCCATATCATCATGCCGCCACCGCTGACACCCTCAACCAGTGCTTCATATGAAAGAAATATTAGACCACCAGGCTTGTTGTAGACTGTGGCTCGCCTAACACCATTGACTGAGATACGTGCTTTACTGTGGTTACCTGCACTGCCATATCATCATGCCGCCACCGCTGACACCCTCAACCAGTGCTTCATATGAAAGAAATATTAGACCACCAGGCTTGTTGTAGACTGTGGCTCGCCTAACACTATCGACTGAGACACGTGCTTTACTGTGGTTACCTGCACTTCCATATCATCATGCCGCCACCGCTGACACCCTCAACCAGTGCTTCATATGAAAGAAATATTAGACCACCAGGCTTGTTGTAGACTGTGGCTCGCCTAACACCATCGACTGAGACACGTGCTTTACTGTGGTTACCTGCACTGCCATGTGGTCATGCCGCCACCGCTGACACCCTCAACCAGTGCTTCATATGAAAGAAATATTAGACCACCAAGCTTGTTGTAGACTGTGGCTCGCCTAACACCATCGACTGAGACACGTGCTTTACTGTGGTTACCTGCACTGCCATATCATCATGCCGCCACCGCTGACACCCTCAACCAGTGCTTCATATGAAAGAAATATTAGACCACCAAGCTTGTTGTAGACTGTGGCTCGCCTAACACCATCGACTGAGACACGTGCTTTACTGTGGTTACCTGCACTGCCATATCGTCATGCCGCCACCGCTGACACCCTCAACCAGTGCTTCATATGAAAGAAATATTAGACCACCAAGCTTGTTGTAGACTGTGGCTCGCCTAACACCATCGACTGAGACACATGCTTTACTGTGGTTACCTGCACTGCCATATCGTCATGCCGCCACCGCTGACACCCTCAACCAGTGCTTCATATGAAAGAAATATTAGACCACCAGGCTTGTTGTAGAGTGAGGCTCGCCTAACACTATCGACTGAGACACATGCTTTACTGTGGTTACCTGCACTGCCATGTCGTCATGCCGCCACCGCTCCTGCACCACTGCTTCATCTGAAAGAGATGTTAGACCACCAGGCTTGTTATAGAGTGAGGCACGCCTAACACTATCGACTGAGATACACATGCTTTACTGTTGTTACCTGCACTGCCATATCGTCATGCCGCCACCTCCTGCACCACTGCTTCATCTGAAAGAGATGTTAGACCACCAGGCTTGTTATAGATTGAGGCTCGCCTAACACTATCGACTGAGACACATGCTTTACTGTGGTTACCTGCACTGCCATATCGTCATGCCACCACCTTAGGCACCCTCAACCCAATGCTTCATCTGAAAGAGATGTTAGACCACCAGGCTTGTTATAGAGTGGCACGCCTAACACTATCGACTGAGACACATGCTTTACTGTTGGTTACCTGCACTGCCATATCGTCATGCCGCCACCTGACACCCTCAACCACTGCTTCATCTGAAAGAGATGTTAGACCACCAGGCTTGTTATAGATTGAGGCACGCCTAACACTATCGACTGAAACACATGCTTTACTGTGGTTACCTGCACTGCCATATCGTCATGCCACCACCTTAGGCACCCTCAACCAATGCTTCATCTGAAAGAGATGTTAGACTACCAGGCTTGTTATAGACTTTGGCTCGCCTAACACTATCGACTGAAACACATGCTTTACTGTGGTTACCTGCACTGCCATATCGTCATGCCACCACCTTAGGCACCCTCAACCAATGCTTCATCTGAAAGAGATGTTAGACCCCAAGGCTTGTTATAGAGTGAGGCGCGCCTAACTCTATCGACTGAGACACATGCTTTACTGTGGTTACCTGCACTGCCATGTAGTCATGCCCACCACCTTAGGCACCCTCAACCAATGCTTCATCTGAAAGAGATGTTAGACCACCAGGCTTGTTATAGACTTTGAGGCTCGCCTAACACTATCGACTGAAACACATGCTTTACTGTGGTTACCTGCACTGCCATATCGTCATGCCACCACCTTAGGCACCCTCACCCAATGCTTCATCTGAAAGAGATGTTAGACCCCAGGCTTGTTATAGGCTGAGGCTCGCCTAACTCTATCGACTGAGAATACATGCTTTACTGTGGTTACCTGCACTGCCATATCGTCATGCCACCACCTTAGGCACCCTCAACCAATGCTTCATCTGAAAGAGATGTTAGACTACCAGGCTTGTTATAGACTTTGGCTCGCCTAACACTATCGACTGAAACACATGCTTTACTGTGGTTACCTGCACTGCCATATCGTCATGCCACCACCCTTAGGCACCCTCAACCAATGCTTCATCTGAAAGAGATGTTAGACCCCAGGCTTGTTATAGACTTTGGCTCGCCTAACACTATCGACTGAAACACATGCTTTACTGTGGTTACCTGCACTGCCATATCGTCGCAACCAATGCTTCATCCTTATATCGACTGAGACACATGCTTTACTGTGGTTACCTGCACTGCCATCGTCATGCCACCACCTTAGGCACCCTCAACCAATGCCACCACCTTGTTATCCGACCACATGCTTTACCACTGCCATATCGTCATGCCACCACCTTAGGCACCCTCAACCAATGCTTCATCTGAAAGAGATGTTAGACCCCCAAGGCTTGTTATAGGCTGTGGCTCGCCTAACTCTATCGACTGAGACACATGCTTTACTGTGGTTACCTGCACTGCCATGTCGTCATGCCGCCACCTCCTGCACCCGCAACCACTTCTTAAAGAGATGTTAGACTACCAGGCTTGTTATAGAGTTTGGCTCGCCTAACACTATCGACTGAGACACATGCTTCACTGTGGTTACCTGTGTTCCATGTTGTCATGCCGCCACCTCTGGCAACCTTGACCACTGCTTCATCTGAAAGAGATGTTAGACCACCAGGACTCAGGTATAATGAAAACATGCTCACTCGGAAAGTGAGAGATCCAGGTTTGAGTTCCAGCGGAGTCAGTAACATATATTACAGATCAAAATTAAAATAAGTTATGACACGTAAAACAATATGTGTGTTCAACCGTTCAGTAGCCTACTTATCCCGAAATGAGGGTATTTTTATTTTTGAGCTTTATATGTTGATAAAAATATGTGTGCAAATAATTTTTTTTTAATTCGGATTTTTCGACTGGGCAGATTGTAAAATTCCGCTTGGTACCGCCAGGAAACACTGGTGTCACTTAAAGCTTAGGGCAATGGTTCACGACACTGAGGCTAAAGCTGTTTCAAGTAAACGTAGTACATTAGTGCCGTCATGTAAGTCGAATTTAGAGGATAAAAGTCGGCTTAAGAAAAACCAAAAAGTAAAACAATATTTTAACAAAGACGGTTCTTCTAATGAATCTGATGACTAGGACTCGGATAAGGATCCTATGTGTGCACCCGACCTAGAAGATGAATTGACACAAAGTTGTAAAAGAAGGTAAGATTTGATGAGGTAATGGCTAAAATAGGTGCACGATTAGCTGTAGAAAGGCCTTATGAAGAAGAAATGAATTTGATATTGAGTTAATGGCGGAAGACTCTCCCGGATATGATGAAAACATTACTGTGAGTACCAGTCACCGAGTAAGCGAATGACCGAGGCGTAGTGAGTGTGAGTAGGCGTTTATATGTATGTTATACATACTTCTAGGTTCCAAGGACTCCGTTCAAAAGAAAAAGTGAAAAGGAACTTTAGATATTGATAATTGGTCTAAAAACAAGTTAAAGAAACTAAGAAATAATGGGCAGGCTTATCCCTCCTCATCCTCATCAAAAAGATATCCCCAAAAAGACCTTAAACCAACTTGCAAGGGTAACAGTAGTATCAACCGTAAGACTAAAATACATTAAAATAATCGGCTACAAGTATTTGAAAGCTACTGGGAACTTTGAGATTTAAATTTTTACTTGTTGAGTATCAATACCCTTATCAATACCAAAAAGAAGGACGTTACATAAGACTGAGCCACGACTTTTATTTGGAAGTGAATGAGAAGAGAATCCTTGTTTGCAAAGAATATTTCAAAAACACGTTGGATAATAATCGGCCAATCAGAACTGTAATTTCTAAAAATGACTACAACGGGGGTTTGTGGCTGATGGTCTGAGAGGGAAGCTATGGTCTGATAAACACCATACTGATTAAGACAAATCAACCAATGAAGGCATCAGACAACACATTGAGTCAATTCTTACGGTAGAAAGTTACTACCTAAGGGAAAATACCAGCAGAGAATTTATTAAGGGAGGAAAATCTATTGCTGATCTTATTTGGAATGCAAAAGTTTGCAATAACCATCGGAAAGTTACAAAAAATACTATGAAATATTTACAAAAAAAAAAAAAATATTAAAGTATTTCTGTATTTATTCCCAAAAAGGATCAATATGAACTTTGCCACTCATACAATACTGCTAAAGGTAAGGAAAAAACCAAAATAGCAGATATATACAAAAGGCATATATCCGAAAAAGGTTCGTCGATTGAGGAAGGAGTCGGGCAATGAATCCATATAGAAAGTTATCGTAGCCAGTTACGATCTAGCTGTTCTGCCCTGACCAAAGGGAGAAGTACCCCTAATGCACTATACATCGAAATTAAACCTTCTAAACTTTACTGTATGTGAACTGACGTGGCGTGAAGGTGAAGGAGGTAGGGTGTGAAATAGCTACGTGTGTGTGTATAACATGCGCAATAAAAAAAAATAAATTATGACATAAAATTCATATTCTACTCGAACAATTATAGTGGCCAACAAAAGAATAAGTACTTTATTCTTTTGTTGGCCACTATAATATTCAGTCAGTTCAGTCCATATACATTTTAGCTTTTCAACAGTGATTAATCTTTTGGTTGTCAACATTCTAACTACTTAACTACTAATTTTCCTGTATCATCTGATCATTACCTTCTCATCACCATTTTAATTAAGTTACCTTTATTTTTTTTTGTGTACCTACTACCAATTCCTTAATCTAAATATTCAATATTTTGTGTGTAAACTAGCCTAATTACAACTTAACAAATCCGATAGTAAATAGACTTCTGAATTCTTAGGCATCAATGTTACATGGAATAGCATAAAAGGTTTTGAGAGTTCAAAAAAATTCCCCATTATAAATCAAATACAAGACAACCTTTGACGGAAAAAGTACAATTTGAAGAGATATTCATTCAACGGGATACTGAAGAAGAGAATTATGAAAATAGCCTAAAACAAAGAGAACTAGGAGAGAAAAACAAACCAAGAAAGTGTTGCAAAAATGTTCAGAAAGAACCCTTAAAAACTCTATAAATCTAAGATAGAGCTGTCCTCAAATACAAATAGACTTGAAGTACTTAGTTAACAAAATGTAATCTTAAGCACTTACGCTCAGTTTTATTATTCCCTACACTTTCGTAACATTCAATACTCGTGTGAAAGGTGCGATTGTAGTTCATTTTTTGTTTTTATGTCTTTGTTGTTTTGATGTCATTTCAACTTTCAAAAATAGGATACATCTTGGCGTAATATCGTAGGGAAAATGACACCACTCAAAGTTTGTAAATACAAAAAATAATTTTAAGTTGATGTGTAGGGTTTGTACAGTTGTCCCCCCCCCCCAAGGTTTGTTTTGTACATTTTGTAATATTTTGAGCAAAAGTATACTCATTGTATACGCATTTGTATTAATATGGATTTAATCTACAAGTCAAAACATAAGATAAAACAGACCAAATTTTCAATAAGCTCTCATGGGAAATTTACGTTTTTTGACTTGTGGTATGCTGTGTGGTAAATATACCAGATAATTAAAAAAACTTCTTTCTGCGAATTAGGTTACAAAAATGTAAATTGTTTATACGTTTTGTTGATTTCGCTTAAAACCAATTACTTCTTAATTTGCCTACTGCGTTAAAACTTAGAAATAAAAACAAAGTTAACTTGTTTCCACATTTGTATGTTATCGGCCGCCGTGTGGTATGATATTTTGCATAAAACGTTTACTTTTAACATCTTGTGATTTAAAACTATATGCATAACCCATTTTCACATATGGAATTTTGTATAGAGTTTTAACCATTCTTCATTTGAATTTTCTGAATCACTGTTTGTGAAGTTTTATAATGTAGGTAAATGCCAAGAATTAATATTAGAACACTTAAATAACGTCGCAAGTTAATAACTGTAGACTTATAGGCTATTTATGCTTAATATATATATTTTACAAAACAACACACTTTTATCGCCAATTAATTTTTAAATTTGTATTAACAGTTGTATAATTCAACCACCGTAACTTAATTGTTTAATTGAGTTCATTGACCGATTGCATTCTTCGCTATAGTTCCCTAGAGCATCAGAGTCTTTTGTTTGTTTTAGCCATGGATATTTTGCATGGATATGTTTACACTGGAGCTCATCAGCTTTTAATTGTAACGGAATTTATTATGGTATCCACTGGAGTAAACCGTGAAAAGTTAGAGTAAACCGTTAATTATATAACATGGTTTTCTATTACTGTACTTTAATACACAAGATACAGAAGTAGATTTCGGCATTGTTATAATCATGGATTATGTCAAGCTAGTGTTATGTCATGCCAATGGTAATTGATGTTAATCACACGATAACACAAATCAAACAGGGAAATGAGTGAGGTTTATGTTCAACGGAAAAGTAGAATGACTCACTGAAAGTTACTAAATGTTTTCCTCAATCAAGTACGATAGGTTTCAGGTATTTTATTTTTTAACTCTTGCAACAACAATACTAATAATTCACTCTTTCATTTTATGTCCTAATTGTCAACTTAAGGAAGAAAACGCATCCTATTTAAATATTCGACCTGTAAAAAGTATCTTAGGTTATCGGTACAATTCGTGTTTTCCCAATATATGATGAGAAAGTGTCTTTCTCCTCCTTACCATATAGGCTACGCTCGTTCCGTTTCAATATAATGTTACAATACTGGAAACATGTGCCAGATAGCCTATTTGTTGATATATGTTATATGTAGTTTTATGTAGTTATGTAGTTTTATGTATTTTTAATTCTTGTAATTTATATGGTCACCCTATTTTTGTAGGGAGACCAAACGTTCTAGATTTTTACCGTACCTACTAAATTTACGGCATCAGGACTGAAGAAGCGTTAGAAACCCACAAATATTTTGGGATAGCCTGAAGGAACTGAATAAAATAGTCTACTCAGTTTGGGGTAATTTATGAAAAGTTTACACTGTATTTTATCGCTTGTAAATATTTCATGTAATAAACACAGTACAAAATGCATTACATTGTAATGATGCAACAACATGCTTAAAATATATGTTAGTAAGTAAGAACTACATATAATATATATATATATATATATATATATATATATATATATATATATATTTGATGTTAAGAAAAAGAACACTCCAGCTCTAAGAAAGAGAGTATTTTTCACTATCACTCGGAAACAAAGGAATTTCCTTATTTTTTACCTGGAATACATCCGAGTGTAGAAGCGGCATTTCTATAAATAAAGACATTTACTTAAACAAAGCCTTATTGCCCTAAGGAGAATACACAATGGCTTTGATGGTTACCAAAAATTCCATATTTGTCAAAACACTGACTTTAACATTATAATCATGAGGATGAGATGTGAAGAATATTTAGAAGAATCAAAGTAAAATTAAAAATTAGGAAAGAAAATAAGGAGAAGGTAAGGTTTTCAACTATAACTTACTTTGAACATACAGATATTGGAAGAAAATACTAAAAGTTAAAAAAGAAATGAAAGCCCTCTAAGAAGAGGTGAATTTAAATTAAGTGCAAAAATATAATTCTAGAGAAAACAGACAACATAAAGGGTTATAATATATTTTTCTTAATTGACAATAATTACTAAAACGACAAATCCTTAGTATGTAAATTTTTCTTATATAGGCCTACTGTTTAAAATATTGTTCATTACATTTTCTTTCCAACTAGTAAAATACAATTTTGTTACAGGCAATGTTTCAAATGTAAATTGGACAAAAATATTCATATTTAGATGTTTAATTGTTTTTTACTAAATTGTATAATATTTTAGATAAAACAGTTTTTCTGTAACAATTATCGTGATGTTGGAGACCAATTGTTTAAAAATTAAATGCTTTATTTAACGTTAAACAATGTTCAAAAATACGTGTTTCTTATATAAGAGACAAAGGAAATTTATACATTCAGCCGTGGAAAGTTAGGAAAATTAAATGAAGTATTTCTGTGGAAACCTGTATTTGCTAGACCTACTGCATCAATCCAGCTTTCAACACTCTAAATCCACCTTTGTCAATGATATTCCGTAGTCGCTACTTTTACAGACCATTTCAGTTTAGGACATCCTTTATCTAACTTATTTCTAACAAATATGCCCGTGTTACAGTACTAATGCCAGACACAGTAGCAGGCAGGCATCACGACGTGTCACGCCACCTGAGTTCGGTGACAATTGGGTGTTACGCAAGAGACAGTCTTTGACACAAGGCTGTACATCCAGATGTCACCTACACTTCTCTTGTGATCGCTCGATGAAATTTACCATATTTAATTCAAACCTTTTCAATGACACGAAATGTAGATACACTCACACACCCTAACATACTAATTTTATATGAATCATAAAAAATAACTGAAACTTTCTGAATTAATTAGTTGAAGTATTGACACGGTAAATATTTACAGTAATTGATGGCTATGAATCCTGTCGTGGAAACTGCCTAATGCTCTTCTAACTGCAAAAGCATCCCTCAATTCAACCCTTTCGTTTCCCATACTTAAAATTACCCAATCCGCGACATTCCAATATAAGCTAAGTGCAACCACGCTGGTGGGACAGTGATATTTGGATTCGAAACTTTCACGGTGTTAAATTTGCTGGACCATCACTTCCCACTCACTGTTTGTATCTAGTAAGCTATGCGGTGTCCATCTAACTGTCCACCGTAAGGAAATTCCGACCCGTGTAATCCGTGTATGAATATGAATTCATTCAAGTTGTAACTAGAGAGATAGTTGGAAGGCCTTATGCAAGCTTCGTAACGTGCCAAAAAGAAACCAGGGACGGGGAAAGACGGGAAGAGGGAGCCTAGTCCACAGTAGCCTACTGTAGCGTGGAAAGTATCCATTAGCCTCATTTTTGAAGGTGCAGCCATACACGATCAGAGTGATCCAACGATCCCAACTTTCCTGATTTGGAAAGAAAAATGAGCGAAAAATGTTAAAGGGTTGGTGAGATTTCTAAGGAAGCTTCCATTGCACAGGGAAGTGAATGTCTCCACCCACTTTCCCCGGTTCGACTTGACCTTGGGAGTGCTCCTTCCAACGTAGATATTTTCAACATAATGTATATTTTTCTACCACGATCGTAGCAACTGCAACTGTGTAGGCCTACCGGAGAGAAGGAAACGAATCACCGCATTTAGCTTGAGCTTCTGCGTCGCTGTGGCCTCCTCAACCAGAGGATGTGTAATAGTTAATAGTAATAGGCCTATAATTATTTAAAACTCAAGGAAGCGAAATGTAAGAAATGAATTTAATAATTTTTTGTTAAAAATGTTTAAAGTATTTTCTTTTTTTTAACTCGGCTTTCTCATTTTTAGCGAAATCTGAATGTGATTATAAATCTATTTGACTGTAGGAAATGTTATTTTACTTTTTTAGTCAGTTTTAAAATCGTTATTACCTAATTTTTTTACGTTGCGTTATCACTTATCAACACACAATTATTCATACTTATGTTATAAACAAGGTAGGCCTACGCCACACCAGTGTCGCGTAATAAGCTTTACTGGGCTTACATAATAAGCTTTACATGCGTAATAGCTTATTTTGCATGTAAAATTTCAAATCTATAGCTAATTTCATTCTTGAGACGATCTGCAGACAGATAGACAAACATCATACACAATAGAAATGTTGTACACATGATTTATTTACATTTTTGTTAGGTTTCATAGCAGTGTTCCAATAATACATATTCCTATGAGCTAAGGAGGTTACTACAACGCAAGAGTGCGCTGAAATCAAACTTCTCACCAATGTTTATAGCCTATATTCACTTGCCACTCTATTGGCTTTTCTTTTTAATCTATGACTAAAAATGTGACATCTTAAAATCGCATATGATTGTACTCAGTTTGTTTAAAAAGGTATTTTATTCTATTATCTTCTCGTTGCCAGCAATGTTAAGTACTCATGGGACCAATGTATAGAATATTCGCTAACGCTCTCCATTCCATGGAGTGACATGTGTCGTCATCGAACTTTAGTGTTGCCTATATACAATTGAAACTTCATCCAAAAATTGTCTATGCAAAAGTCTATAGGCCAGTTAGTTTTCGAGATACCTTAGGATCAGACAAATGAAATTTTTCTAGTTCCTCGATAGAATAATAAATAACACTAATATTATAAAGTTGTTAATTATTTAAATACTATTATTATATAAGAACTTGATATTCAATACAGAAATGAAGTTCCTAATGACTAATTTTTAATAGGCCTGTATTAGAAGGTTTTAAGGGCTCAATCCTAGATTTCACAATCAATCACTTATCGAAATATTCACTTGCACAGCTTCTAGACCCTTATAGGATACTTGTTTTGATCATTTCGTTTTTTATCAGTAATCCGAGTAAATAATTCGCCGTCAAATGTGCACGCGTTGTCGTTTAGCTTGCTAAGAAGTCGACATTGCAGGTGAGTCCTAACGATCAAGTTTTTTTATGAAACTTAGCATGTCAACATAACACCTTCATAACATGTATTAGTAATTAATTAGGTTATATGATTAATTAGTACAGTACATAGGCCTACTGTTTGTTTTCTAATTGTCTTTTTAAGTTGCCAAAATGGTTACCAATAAAAGTTATCAATACCAATACCAATAAAAATGTATCAGTTTCCTGTTCGAAAATTGTATATGCCATGCATATTTGTTACTGTATGTTGTATTGCCGACCAGTTCTGAGCTATATAGGCCTACAATATATCATATCTCAATATGTTGTTACGGGCCCTAATATACACTCTAAAACACGTACAATCTGATATAAAATAATTCATTCAGACATTAATTACACACATTATTGTGGATTAATAAAGTAAAACATAAGCAGTGAGGTAGGTCAGTGTGAAGCATACGTAACAAATGTAACAAGATGGACCAGAATAAAAAGTAATCGAAAGTGTTATATAAACTTACTAACATCGCTATACTAGTACGTGGCTGTTCGTCTCTTATCAGTGTATAATCGTCGGGCCCATACGCGCAGCCAACACAGGAGTCCAGATGAGGTTATCGCGCACTGTAGATGGCAGATGGCGTGATTTGCCAAACCGTCATATTTCACATCAAGATTGATCTCAGTTGTTACACTTGGCAGTTCCCTCCACACTCAGATGTGAAGCTGCTTATCGTTTTAACTTTGCTATTTCGTGGTTAAATTACTTGCAGTTTGTTTTTAATCGTCTTACACGGCAATGCGGTTTTATTTGTTCTCCTAGACTTATAAGCTAGACCAGTTATAAATACCTTCTGATTCCGATTGTATTTTTATCTTTTTTAAAACAGAACAGCGTTGATTCAAGAACAGTCGGTGCTCAGAGATCCAACACCAAACAGACTCTAACGTTTTTAATGAATCAGCGGGATTAGTAACAACGATCTGAGTGAAGTGATCTTGTTGTGGGTAGACAAGCTGCGAGCTACTTAAGGAAATGATAATGTAGTAACCACACTAAGTACAACTGTGGGAAAGATAATCACTGAAAGTCGATTTTTGTACTTTCTTAGTTCTGAGTTATATTTGGTGCAGTATAATAATAATTGTGCACAGTATTACTTCAGTGTGCTGTTGTAAGAGTAGTGTAGTGTTTTGTATCTTGTACAATCACACAATCGGTGGCATGCAACCTAAACTAATTGTAGTGATTATGAAACAAACAGTACTGGATATAAATGACATAAGGCTTATTTTTATAGCCTATGGATGTATACTGGGCGAACAGCGGGGTTGTAAGTCGGTAAACCTGTCAATCTCTAACAATACTGCTGCTAGGTACAAGAAGCACCCTAATTCCGTGGATGAGAGAGATCGTGACCTCCTCCTTTTGTGTGCCTCCGATTTCACTTTCCCTTTCTATCGCACCTTCACTCTTGGTGTCCTTCAGGAGAGTCTCTGACACTGTACAGGAGGACGTTAACCCCTCCAGCTCCTCCCTCACAGTCAGTCTAGTTCCATGACAATCCCATTGTGGTCCAGCAACTGAAGTGAGGGTTGTATTGTTTGCACTGTGGTTGCAGGCAGACAATCGCTTACTCTGCAATAGTCAGGGTTATAACCTTATGTTCCCGCCTTCACTATTATATCGTCGTGATGGGGCCCCTGGGGATAGCCTACAATATGTTGTGTTCTACTGTACCATCAATAGACGACCCTACTATTGAAGTATTTAACTGTAGTAATATGGAATACTCCGTCATACTATAGACTCGTGTGATGGACCGCCATTGGTTATATCTAACGTATTGATGATTCTAATGCATTAACGTTACGGTTCATTCTCTGTGTTATCCTCTGCATTGAATTATTCATTAGATTTGAAAAGGCCTCGTATGTAGATTTGCTAATATTTAAAACAAACTTTTTATTAAAATAAGAGAACAATATTCTAACCTTCTAAATTGAACAAATTTTAAAATAGCTACTTACAAAACCTTTCTATTCTTTCAAATCTTTTACAAATATAATGCGTATATATTTCAACTTCGATTTTAATATAATTCGAGTTTTCGTTTATATAGCCTATATAAGGTAAGTTAACCAAACTTAAAAAATGTTAACATCTTGCAATTTTGTGTTTTATTTGTAATCTTTAAAATAGCCAAAACATAGTGCTAGCCTTATTTGTCTTTTCATTTTCTTTAGACATGTCTGTAGCTTGGAAACTAATTGTGTGTTGACAGGATATAAAATCGTTACAATTAATGTATCACACAAAATAACAACCTAATAGATCTAACTTTCCGTCTCTTTGACTTCTATTAATTACACTTAGCTCCAAATAGACTAGTGAAAAGGTGAATAATAACTGTAAAAGAAATTGAAAATGTGCCAAACCTCTTTTAAACTCATAGTTTTGAATATAATTAAACATAATTATTTACTGTACCCATATTGTCTTTTCAGAATTTTTTATATTGAATTTATAAGCACTTCTAATTTTTCAAAAAACTTATACATTATATCTTATGTATTTTGGCATTAGTAATCTAGTCACGTTCCTTTTGATAATGGTAATGTTTCTGTATCTTTTAAAGAGCCAGAAAAATGTATAGAAACTGATTCCAGTTTCGATTGTTCTAATACAGTTAGTTAGATGACGTAGTGTGTTGTGCACTTCCCTAGGTGACAAGTAAATCTCTCTAGTAAGTTGTTTAAACAATGTATGCACCTGCAAGCTATGGTAGCTCTTATAATAGTAGTAAAAATACGGTGCAAAATATAAGATAATTTACAATTTTTTGAAGCAATTTAATATCCACAGGTGTTCGTTCATTAGTATAGTAGTGCAATGCTATTGACTTGATATTCAATTAGTTGCGTTTCCGTAGTGCTCAAAGAATAAACTAAACACGTTGCTTTAATTTTATTTTATTTTCAATAGACGATATACACTTTTTAATGATGAATAAATTACATTCTTAGCTTAATATTGTCTGTTGCAAACTGAAGACGATATCACAAGTAAGTTCCAGTATATTACTTTAATTGTATGAGGAGCTAACAATACTTTATATACAAGCAAATCACTGCATGATGAAAATGTATATGATTTGTCTTTGCCACAAGCTGATGAAAATTTTTATGAAAAAAATGAAAATTTACTTTAGCCTTTTTGCCACCATATTAGTCACTGCAACTAAGCCCCTCTGATAGGGAGATTCGCGAATCGACAAAGCCAGGCGAGCCGCTTCATCACAATGTTTCTTTGCCAGGAAGCGGGTCTGTTGAAGGCCTTGCGAACTGTGGACAAGTTCGAAAGCTCTATCTACGTCACCCGACTCCTTGAATCTCCTGACAATCATAGCGTTGAGTTCTGGAAATTCTTCCGAAGCGAAGAGAACCGGTGCGGTGGCCAGTCCTAGCTTCAGATCCGCGGCTGTCGGTTTCCCCAGAGCGTCAGAGGAAGAAACGAAGTCCAGTAGATCGTCAATCAGCTGAAATGCGATCCCGAGGCCTCGTCCGTACTGGAAAGCTAACTCGGATGTCTCCCCGTCAGCCTGCCCGAGGACCGCCGCCGCCTTCGCAGAGTTGGCGAGGAGGCTCGCAGTCTTCTTGTAGGTCTTGTTCAGGTAGTGAGCGAATCTCTCGTTCTCCGTCTCTCTCGTCCCCAGTTGCATCAACTCCCCTTGGATCAGATCCGTCACAACTTTACTAAGGATCAGAGTGATGTCGTCGTTCTTCAGACGAGCTATCATCATACTAGATACTGCCAGGATGAAATCTCCGGCCATCGTGACTTGTCTGGGGTTCCAGAGGGCGTTGGCGCTCGGTTTTCCTCTGCGAATGTCTGCAGTATCTATTACATCATCGTGTATCAAGGAGGCGGAGTGGATCATCTCGGATATTGCCGCTACCCTGCGCTGAGAGTACTGGAGCCCCTCGTTGTTCGTATGGAAGTTGATAGCACCTGCCATGAGGAGAACCACTATCGGCCTGAGCGCCTTCCCTTGGCCGTCAAAGTAGTAGGACGCTATTCTGTACAACTCGTCGAGCTGTGTGTTCTTCCTCAGCTCGTGTCTGATGTCACTGTAGCAAGTCTTGAGGTCATCTTCCAACAAAGTGTACGGATTTGTAGTCTCACAATCAGGCATAGCGGAGAATGAACTGAATCTACAAGTAATGTAACTTGGCTCATGAGTCGCTGGAGAAGTACGGTTATCTGTCCACAAAGATGTACTTTGATTATATCGCATTTTATATTTTCGTCCAGTTTTACACAAATCAGCGAAACAGACAAAACAAAATCTTGATAAAGCACACGACTGTTTAAACGACATAATGTAACTTATTTTAGTTCAAAGTCGGGTGCAGCACAACTGTTTTGATAGTTCATTTGGTTACCACCAAGAAGATGCAAGTAGTCGAACTTGCGCTTCTTTAAATGTTATCCCCAAAACGTTTATTTGGTATAGATGAAGGTTTACTTAGCAACATTACACTTTCTAACTAACGGATAAACTAAAATTGTAAATAACCTAATGTGGAACTGTCAAGTTTGTTGTGATTGTTGCACTGCATCTGTATTGTGTAACCTGCAGCTGATCTTTGTTGTGTTGCAGGCCTGGTCAGCGACCTCGGGGACACGTGGTGGGTGAGTGAACCGTGCACAAGGTCGCATCCACGTGGGCCCGGTGCAGTTTGGGAGGAATATAGCCCAGGAGTTCACCGACCCCGCGGTTCTGATCTCTCACGCGCGATGCGGTTCGGAGTCGTTGTCGCGATTTGTGCCCGATTCCGGAATGCCTCGGTCCGAGGCTAGAGCGCGCTCTGCGACGTCACAGCGGGTCCGCCAATAGCGACGGCCGACCAATGGGAGCGCGGGGATGGCGGAGTGTGCGCGCGCAACTGTACCAGCCCCGCCAGTGATCCTAGTGCCAACATTCGCGAACCTTCTGTCGCTATGTGAGGACGCAGTAGTGACTGTGTGGTGTCCGCGAGTGCGCTATCATTTGAACAAAGGCAGTGTCCGTGCTTGGTGGAAACACTATCCAGTGATGGTGATAACTCTGTGCACTATATGTGAGTATATCTTCAACAATGTTTAGTTTAAAATTCGTAATATTCTGAATATCTCTATTTAGATGTTATCTGCAAACTAGGCTAGGCATATACCTTGCAGCAGATGTGAATATAATATAATTTCAGCTATAGTGTAAATTTCTTCTTTAAAATACAACTTTGATAATATCTTATATAATATTTTCGTATTCATTTATATCGGAAAATTCTGAATCTTCAAGAACGTTTTTGACTTCGCGCTTATTCTTGATAATTTCACACTCTTTTTACACACTTAGTCGATAAAGGTATCTATAATTTAGATTTGGTTCGAGTCTTTCAATTTTCATGGAAATAAGGAAGAGCGAAAGTTGAATTTTCGACTTCAAACGGTTTCACAGTAGGGACCAAGACGCGTTCTAGGAAATGAAGTAGGCTGGCAACGTATCAAAATGGCGGCTGTGCGATGACGCCATTCGCTTCCAGAAGTGGCCCTGATCACGTGACGTGCGTGCCATTGATTAACGCTGTAGTTGGCCATTTCCCGTTCTGTAGTGAGCCGTACAACAGTGTCTGTAATGTGAGTCGATGTCGGTGGTCTGTACTACATCTTGTGGTGTAATAAGAAAGCCGTTAAGTTGGATGACTCATCGTTTAACTACTAGAAGGAGAATTGTGTCTAGTTAATCCCGGAGTAGAACTCGTACTGTAGTAATGTGTAGGCCTAATAGCGTATTTTTACAATTAGTTGCTGTAGCCGTAAGTAGTATAATTTCTACACATTCTAGCATTTATTTTTGTTTTTATATCATCTATAGCCTAACTATTTAGAAAGTGTGAGTATTGTCATGTAATTATAGCTTGCATGGGATATCTTGCATACTAAGGGCGTTATATCACGGTGTGACGTCATCCGTGTTATACACAAGTTTTTAACGGATGATGACGTAAAACACATTTATAGTTATCCGTATCCTAGTAATTATTTCAGAATAATCATAGCCGTTCTGGCGCTTCTATATTGAAAAAATAGCCTAGATTTTTCGTTTTAAAATTCAAATAAAAAGTAAGTTCGACAAAATTGATACGTGGAAAACGTGAAGTGGGGATTTATACGACTGGTGTGTTTAAGCATTTGGGCTCACTGATATTTTACTGGAGTTGCGTGCCACATCAGCATGTTTTATCAAATTTCCATTCTCCCCGTACTTTGAGAAAATGTTCAAAACATTTATTCCCTATTAGAGAACTAGGTTATGGGGGACCGTGCTATCAATAAAGTGCACATGGGTTAGCCCTAAATATAGAAAGTACGTTTGATGTGAAGTGTAGGCCTGGCGAGTAGGCTGTTGGGCCATAGATCGGTATGTAGGCCAAATAGCCCCGCCCCTGCTGCAATACTTACTGCGCAAGCGTCATCGCCTGACCTCCCCCCCCTCCACACACCTTTCCCTTACTCCACATAACCTACATATTTTATGTAATTATTCAGTCCGGAGTTTAATACTTTGTTTTTGTAAACACCGATCCGAGTGAAAGCGAAGGTTCAGGGCGTGCAGTGCGGAGTTGTCCTCCATTCACTTGAGCACATTTCTTTTTGTGCGTCTATGATTCATTGCGGTAGCTTTGATATCGCGTTTTATGGTGTATTTTTGGGTGTGCTGTCGTTGCTAAGGTCAATTCTAACTAAGCAGCTTGGTAACGATACTTATTATATGATTACGTTTGTTATTTAAACGTATAAACCACATGGAAATTGTTGACTGACGATTTTAAGAAGTGTAAATTGTATTTAAGCTTACTGATAAAATATTTTTTATCGACAGTTGTGTTTTTTTTTGTATACGAAGTGGAATTGTGCAGCAAGGACTTAAAAACTAGGGAAGTCATCATATGTAAAATTACTTTTGTAAACTTATAACTTGTAATTGTACACTACTTTTTTCTCCATCTTTCGTGTTGTAAATAATCTTGCAGCTCGTTGAAAAGTTATTTAAAAATGTTATCGACAAATGAAACAAGTTTTAGTTCAATATATTTACAACTTATCAAACTAAGTATAAAACTGCTATTTGTTGTTAGATCATATAGGCTATAACTATAACATGTCAATTAAATACATAAAATCCATGATAAAATAGTGAGACAGTTCAGTGACTTTAAGACGACCCCGCGCCGTTTCAACGAATGAGAATGCAACGTGTGTGGCAGGGTAAGTGTTAGTCATTAGAGCTACTTGTAACTTGGTTTTGAGGGTTTCTTTTTTCATGATGTGACTTTTATTCTAGAGTTAGCCTACGTATTATACTCATGTAACATGTTATTATAAAATAGTTATTGTTAGTTTTACAAGTTTACCTACATTTCATCTATGCTAAAGTTACTGATTCAATTTTTTTCTGCTAATTACATCCAAATACCATGGCCCAGAACTGTAACTTGACTTATGTCTGCTGATTATAAACACAGTCCCTTTGAAATATAAAAATGATACATTATAACAATAAAATTGGCCTTATCAAAATTTAAAACAATGATATAACTGAAAAAATTAAATAGTTTCTTATATTATTGACGGTAGGTAGAATTTGAATGAATAACAGGATTTCGGACGTTTGCCTTCGTTATATGTTACAAAAAATGTGTTTGTAACATATAATTATTATTTGTATACTGTACATTTTGGTTTCAATTTTGCATTGAAACATAGGAGTTAAGTTAATAATAGGCCTAATAAACGAAAATGTTATTTTACCATTATATTATATATTGAACTATCAACGTACAAATTTGACGGTAATTTTTAATTAAATAATAGTCTATTAATTTAGTTGCGTTCATTTAACTCAGTGTCTGAAATAATTCAAGCCCGATAAAATATGTAATCAGTACCTCACTATGTAAAAATAGATTGGGTTAGCTTTTATTGGTAATTACAATTTTTACTTTTGCGGTTGCTAAATTTTTAATTTACATATTACCATTAATCAACAAAATATGATTAATAACGTATATTACCACTAGTTAAAGGATGTTTTGTGTAAATTGTACATGTGTAAGGCTAAGTTATCATAAAGATATTGATTAAAAATAGCCGTATTTCATTTTGTAATTAATTGTAATTTTAACTCATACAACATTTATCTACTAATTTGCGTTTGCTGTTTCTTAGTTAAATGTTAAAATTTGGTATTCTGTACATAAAAGAGTTTTAATGTTTGAATGTGTAATTCAAGTTATTTGTACTGCACTTAATATGTTTTAAACATAGTTGAATTTCATGTTTTATTTCTTGGTTGTTTTCTCAAAGTTCTCGTTGAGAATTTTGCATAATGTGAAACAAAATGCTGTTTTTACGTGGTTCTCCATTACCGTCGTAATCATATGACTGTTTTTACCTTCAAACCCTTTAATTTTAACAAGAGTAACATTATTTTCAGAAAAGGGTTCCAACAAAATGTTATTTTTTTGAAACAACAATGTAGCCTACTATTCATTTCTAAATTTTGTAATAATTGAGTGTGATAGTTTAATTGCAGTTCTCATCGAACAAAGAATAATCAACACTTAACCATATCACTATGCGTTCACATAAGAAGTACCCTAGTATTTGGTTACATATTATTTATTTTTTATATTTTTATACATTGTTAAATTACATTTTGTTAAATTGTTGACGCGCTGTCATGTCTAGTGTTCAGTCTGGAAATCCTCCCATTCTTAGTATTCTTCAATTTTAGCCAGGCTTTGCCGTTATCCTTTAAATTGTGTCCTTAGAACAGAACGGGGTATAAGTGAAAGCTAGGTATCTTGGTCTATTACAGATATAGAAATAGCATTAGTAGACTACTATATTTACTTAGTAAACCTACAGGTTTTAGAATGTACTATATTGTATCAATGTGAAATACATTATTAAATTTGTATTATGTCTACGTACCTATTTTATTAAAAATTGTATATACATTTTTCTAACAAATAATATAATGATCGTAATTACTTTTGTATTAATATATTATATCATGTTTTGGGTATGTCTTACAACTTTTCGCCTGTCTCATTTTCAGAATATACCAAAATCTACTGTCCTCTTGGTACATTCTATATTTAATACGAATATTATGATTACAGCGAATATATAAAAACACCATGAGCGTGTTAAGTTAAATATAGAGTTACATTGATTATTTCTGAAGATAATGATTTCGTGGCTATTGCAAGGTAGATAGGTAGGTTTACGACGTGAAGTTCATTGTAAAATAATAATGTGTCGTTTGAACACCCGAGAAGTGGGTGGAGGAGGCGGTTCAATATAGAGTTACATTGATTATTTCTGAAGATTATGATTTCGTGGCTATTGCAAGGTAGGTAGGTAGGTTTACGACGTGAAGTTCATTGTAAAATAATGTGTCGTTTGAACACCCGAGAAGTGGGTGGAGGAGGCGGTTCAATATAGAGTTACATTGATTATTTCTGAAGATTATGATTTCGTGGCTATTGCAAGGTAGGTAGGTAGGTTTACGACGTGAAGTTCATTGTAAAATAATGTGTCGTTTGAACACCCGAGAAGTGGGTGGAGGAGGCGGTTCAATATAGAGTTACATTGATTATTTCTGAAGATTATGATTTCGTGGCTATTGCAAGGTAGGTAGGTAGGTTTACGACGTGAAGTTCATTGTAAAATAATGTGTCGTTTGAACACCCGAGAAGTGGGTGGAGGAGGCGGTTCAATATAGAGTTACATTGATTATTTCTGAAGATTATGATTTCGTGGCTATTGCAAGGTAGGTAGGTAGGTTTACGACGTGAAGTTCATTGTAAAATAATGTGTCGTTTGAACACCCGAGAAGTGGGTGGAGGAGGCGGTTCAATATAGAGTTACATTGATTATTTCTGAAGATTATTATTTCGTGGCTATTGCAAGGTAGGTAGGTAGGTTTACGAGGTGAAGTTCATTGTAAAATAATGTGTCGTTTGAACACCCGAGAAGTGGGTGGAGGAGGCGGTTCAATATAGAGTTACATTGATTATTTCTGAAGATTATTATTTCGTGGCTATTGCAAGGTAGGTAGGTAGGTTTACGACGTGAAGTTCATTGTAAAATAATGTGTCGTTTGAACACCCGAGAAGTGGGTGGAGGAGGCGGTTCAATATAGAGTTACATTGATTATTTCTGAAGATTATTTCGTGGCTATTGCAAGGTAGGTAGGTAGGTTTACGACGTGAAGTTCATTGTAAAATAATGTGTCGTTTGAACACCCGAGAAGTGGGTGGAGGAGGCGGTTCAATATAGAGTTACATTGATTATTTCTGAAGATTATTATTTCGTGGCTATTGCAAGGTAGGTAGGTAGGTTTACGACGTGAAGTTCATTGTAAAATAATGTGTCGTTTGAACACCCGAGAAGTGGGTGGAGGAGGCGGTTCAATATAGAGTTACATTGATTATTTCTGAAGATTATTATTTCGTGGCTATTGCAAGGTAGGTAGGTAGGTTTACGAGGTGAAGTTCATTGTAAAATAATGTGTCGTTTGAACACCCGAGAAGTGGGTGGAGGAGGCGGTTCAATATAGAGTTACATTGATTATTTCTGAAGATTATTATTTCGTGGCTATTGCAAGGTAGGTAGGTAGGTTTACGACGTGAAGTTCATTGTAAAATAATGTGTCGTTTGAACACCCGAGAAGTGGGTGGAGGAGGCGGTTCAATATAGAGTTACATTGATTATTTCTGAAGATTATTATTTCGTGGCTATTGCAAGGTAGGTAGGTAGGTTTACGACGTGAAGTTCATTGTAAAATAATGTGTCGTTTGAACACCCGAGAAGTGGGTGGAGGAGGCGGTTCAATATAGAGTTACATTGATTATTTCTGAAGATTATTATTTCGTGGCTATTGCAAGGTAGGTAGGTAGGTTTACGACGTGAAGTTCATTGTAAAATAATGTGTCGTTTGAACACCCGAGAAGTGGGTGGAGGAGGCGGTTCAATATAGAGTTACATTGATTATTTCTGAAGATTATGATTTCGTGGCTATTGCAAGGTAGGTAGGTAGGTTTACGACGTGAAGTTCATTGTAAAATAATGTGTCGTTTGAACACCCGAGAAGTGGGTGGAGGAGGCGGTTCATTGTGACTTATACAGTAGATGACTTATCCCTTAGTATCTAACACATAGGCTATATTTATTAAAACATAAAGGGAAATACGTAATTGAATCAAGCATAGCCCCACTAATTAGGATGGTAATTAAATTACCAAAGTGAATACTCATTTTAAATCAATCCTTGATGAGTAGATAGTCTGGAATTAAGTTATATGGACATTTATCTGAATCAATAGTTAGACACCAGTTTAGGCACTTAGTCGTTCTGAACTTGTATTCTCTACTTTCTAAACAGACTATCAGTGTTTTTCGTAGTCTGGGATTTAACCCATTATCTAAGAAACTATTTTTTTAATTTTTGTTTTAGGAGATGTATCCCTATATATTTTTATTAACTGAAATAACACTATACCAAGGTTTTCTAGTGGAACTTCTCTTTTAAAAGCGTTGGCTGATTTAAATTATGAAACAATTCGCTCACATGTGTTATTGAATAAATTGGTCCTTAAAATTAGTTTGAGGGAGGAAATAAGTTGCTACTTACTACTTACCCCATGCTCAGTGTGCAGTTGATATTACAAAATGGGAGACATCTATGGATGGGTTCATGACAGGGGTTTGTTGTTGCCTTTTTATCCACGAGCACAGAAGTTAAATTTTAAAATGATCCTAATTAGAGCTAACTCTTAACAATTTTAAAATTTTAGATGTATTTTCGTGTTATCCATTTGATTAATGCAGAGGTTTCGAGTATAGTAGCTAAATGTAAACGTACAGCTCTGGGAGGGCTGGAAGTACGTGGTTTTCTAGTTTTGGTTCGCTCGATATAATATTCATTGATTACTCTAAATTTGGACATTAATTCATGTTTTAGAATAACTTGGCTTTTCTATCCATATCGTCTAACGAGACCTATTGCTAGGGGAACCAATAAGCCAAACTGAAATCCAATTTCGATTTGTTTGTCCCAACCTATTTTCGTAGTCAACATGAACACTTATCCTCATTATATCCAGCTTGATCAATTCCTGCTGATGATGATTTTATGCTTATTTTGTCGATTTCTATTATGAGTCTATCTCTGATCCTTTTAAATTCTTGTATTTACCAGAAAATTACTTTGTTTTTACTCAAACTAAACTAGTGACTGGGAATATTTTCATTTGGAGCCACCACACACGTAAAACAGGTTAACAATAACTTCAATTTGTAATTATCTATTTAACTGTGTGACTGATTGCACATTTGAGTCAAATGTTACTGTAGCATTCCAGATCGTTCCCAAAAATATTGTTTAATCGTCATATTCAAGGGAGAAGAAAAGACAAACAATCAGTTAAAGTATTTATTATATTCTGATTGATTTTATTGTTTCCGTCCGTAAAAATAGTAAGGATCTCCACAATGGACTCATATGCATGAGTAATTTGAGTAGCAAAGCTTTCCGTAATATTCACCAGAGTGTAACTTACAAAAACACTTCGTTAGACAGTATGTTGTACTTGTGTGAAGAAGCTAATTACAACTTCATATTTAACGGTTTGTTACCCTTACAGGTATAGGCTACTCGATATTAAAATTGAAAAATAGCTGTGAATAAAATAAAAACAAAATAAGGAAATAAATTTTTACTTACTGTACTTAATATGATTTGATTTGTAATTAAATTTAACCATATCACGATTTAAGCTACCTGTGTTAATTTTTTCAATAAAATAAAATAATTAACATGTTATGTTTTATATTGTAAGTTTATTTAAGCATTTGATTTCAGTACGTAGTATGTTATAATGTCATAATTATTGAATTATAAAAAATACTAAGTAGTTCGTAATTCATGTAATAAGTTAATTAATTAATTATAAACTATATAATCCATCGAAGTCATTACAATTGTTTTTTTTTTTACTATAAATCGTTGTATTTTGATGTGTTTTCACCTTGATGACTGTAAAAAAATCCGTATAATGTTACTTTTTTTAAACTACTTTTTAATTCTAACTTCCAAATTTACGGATGCAATTGGTAACGGTTTAAATTGTTTTTGCCAAGTATAATCTTTAAGTGATTCATCACTTTTTTCACGTTATTCAACTTTCGGGTATGTTAGTCAATTTAGAACCACACAATAAATGACGTCATTGCTCCCACAGTTAATGACGCAGTTCCTGTCTGTCCGCTTTGTTGAAATTCCCAATGACATCATCATTGCTTACAATTTCCGTTGCCTTCAGGAAACCCGTGTTATCGTGTGAATGACTGCACTGTTGTGCTCGAGTGAAGCCTTACATTCACCGTCCATAATTATGCACTAATGTAGTTTACAATGGCCTAATAACGATAATAGGATAGACTCAAATAAGTGAATGTAGTGGTCAGAGTTATTCATGCGTCACTGTGTAAAGTAGCACATATGCCGATTTAATAGATAAAAACCCCGATGTACTCTAAGAATTAGCACCTTTTTGAAGCAAAATATTGCAATAATTATTTCAGCATGTTTTAAATAGAATATCTTTAATTCATATTGTTTCTATTGTCTTGTAAGTACGTTATTAGTACATAGTGTAATTTGTTTCATGTATAAGGCGTAGCTTTAAGCCTCAATATGAAATGGACTGTCTACAACAGAAGTTCGCCGCAGGAGAAGACTCACGGTGAGAGGAAGAAGAACTCGGTGCAGGGTTGTATCGGAGAGAGAAGGAGGCAATGGCTTGTGTTTGGTATTAGTCAGTCTTTTTCTCTCTCCTATTTTCCCACCGAAACTAACAGCTTCTTCAAGATTACTACAACTCTCTATATTACCGAATCTTTAGCTTGGATTAATTTTTTAGAAAAGTAATATAAAAAATTTATCATTTACTGATATCATATCAGCAATATTTACAAAGCCTTTGAATGTATTTTAAACCTTTTGGCAGCCTACTTACGTTTTTGGAATTGTAGTATAGAATTTACAATCATCCACTTTATCATGTAATTCATTATAAGTATTGTATCACTTACGTAGTGTATAGATATAGTGGTAATCACAAGACTCATAAAACAAACAAACATTGAGTAATCTGAAGTGAGATTGTTCCAATTGTGGTGTGTACCAAGGGAAGAACATGTCATTCCTAAGAATTTTCATTCTAATTTCGATACGTATTTAATTCGTATTGAGAACCGTATCGTGTTTTATCTATGTTATAAAACAATTCCGTGAATAAAAAGACGTCATTGGCATTTGTAGATTTGACCTGTTGGTTAATCGATTTTCGTCAATTCGAAAATTCATCAACATTTTCTCACCATGTTAAAAATGCTTTTGAATAGGAAAAACTGCTTTTGAATGTGTAGTCAATGTTAAGGGGAGTTGACCAGCCCATAAGAGCCCATGTAAAATGTACAAAGTTTATGATCCATTATGTCAGAGACTATTACAGGTATCACTTTACAAATTCTACAGGTTTTATATTACTATTTTGTGAGACCACTGAACTAGGATTATGTTTGTAACTGTATAAAAAATGAATTATTAAAAGGTATGTTTAAAATAATTAAATGTTTTGGGATATTTTATTTTATTCCATTTGCATGAACGGTCATGTTGCTATTGCATATCTTAATAGACTGTTTCATACGTTGTATACAAATTTCATATCTGTAGCACTTTTTTATAGAAAATGAGTCTTTTATGTCTAAAATAGTAAACTCGTAAAAACATACAGGAGATGTATTTAATATGAAAAATGAAACAATTTAAGGTACACATACCTGTACATTAGTTGAAAGCCCCCTGGGCAGTAGTCATCATCATTTAGTTGTTCCTCTTCACGCTGTATCCTCATTCCTTCCACAATGGCTTCCTTCGTCGTCATCTCTTTCAAATCCCTTAACAGCTTTTTAGGTTCCTACCTCGTCAAACTTTTGAAGAGCTAAAATTGTATTTTTGCACAAATATTGTTTCCTCAAAAACTCATATCTTTCCCAAATTTCTATCATTAATATTTATGATAGCATCTAAAACCCGTAACTCCTAACATTGTTTTCAAGATTATCGGGAAAAACCTATTGATATTTCCAACGATCCCCCACATTTGTATTAATCTATATAACAATTAATCTTAGTATATCAATTGATAAAATGATATTATTGGTATAAGATGGGAAGTCATCATACTTTTCTCAACAGAGGATAGAGTTTTTTAGACGAGTTTACCAGAGAAGTGTTGTTCTGTTGTTATGTATTGTTCTAGGGCTAGGCCTAGAAGGTTGGAGTGGTTGTAATTGGTTATCTGGCTCCTTTTCGACATAGAGGATTACAAGTAATTCATTTAGCTATACTTATTAGATGATATATAAATTAAAGAACCAGAAGATTATTACAAAGATTATTGCAAACATTTTTTGAACGTAAATGTTCAAAAAAAGATAGATTTTAAATATTTATATTTTTCAAAAAAATCATCGTTCAACTCCCCTTAAGAGGAACGGCACAAATCCCGGCCTTGAGAGTTACCGATACCACGCTCTGACGCGCAGCTCCCTCTTCAGTCTCGAGGATAGACTCAGCCGGCACGATAAGAGTTTGAAGTGGACATGAAACTAGGTTATTTGCGATACGATCACTCATTCTCGAATGTTTCTCATTATTCTCATAATTTTTGGTTTAGATAATCCGTCACTTTCACATTTTAATTGATTACGCTAAAGGTTTAATGGTAAAAAAAACACAATGCCAGTTGTAAACTTTTAATTACCTCCTCGGGAATCGAACCTGAGACCTTCCGGTTAGAGTCGCAAACCTTCCTCTACGCTACGATCAAGGTCTAAATGTATTAATTTTCTTTTGGAAACAAGATCTTTAATCTCAAGCACATTGGTGTGAGCCTACGAGAAAATATATAGTCTAAATGTTTATGCATCTTCCAAATGTTAACTAGTTTTGTTTATTACATTAAGTTAATTCTTTACGGTTAAATTTAACTTACTTATTTTCCTTGTAAATTATAATGGCCTTAAAGATAGTATTTTAAAATTATAATTTCACATATTCAACGACTGGCTAGGCTGTAGTGATTTTAGTCGAATAAAATTTACTTAAGTCATATCTGATAATTTGTTTCTGAAAAATGTACATTGTTTGTTAAACGATATAGAATTATGTATAAAAATACAATTATTTAAAAAGCAATAATACACAGATATAATCATTTTGTTTACTGTTACTTTTAATTATTATTTACCTAAATTATGTTCAATCGTAGTATTTTATATTATTTAAGTACATAATTAAACCAATTGGAAAAAATATAGGCCTAAACCGACTATGTGTTAAACAATATTAATTTTTAGTTTGTTTAATTTAATCTAGTGCGAAATAAACCGGCTGAAAATTTGTACTTCAATATTGTAGTTTTACATAATATGTAACCTATACTACAGTTCGATCTGAAGTGTAGTTGATTGTTGAACTTGTTATTGGTTACCTTATTTAATTAATTAATTATTTGCTTAATAAAATCATAAATTATTATTACTGGTGTTGATTCATTATTGACTGCTTAAAATTAATTATATTACTTTATTACTATATTAGGTAGCCTAATAGAAAATTGTGTACTTTAAAATTAATACAGGTTTTTTTTATAAAATGGCAGCCATTTGCAGTTATTATATGTTAGGTATGTGTGTACTCCTGGTTGGTACGAAAAACACAGGGGACATGTAGGTACTCCGCCCTGAGTATAGAAATGAAAATTAAAATTGTGCTCTTATAGTTTTAGTAATAATTAGTCCTTTTTTATTTATAGTGAAAAGGGCGTTTGTATCTTTTATATGTTGAATAATTAACCTAAAAATAAAATTATTTTGAATTCAGTTATTGCGCTTTCTAATTGGGGCATTTGTGGGTTTGTCGAGTTCTCATACAAATGTGCCACTTTTGAGTATGGAGATTTTACTCTGACAAAGCAAGCCGCTGAGATTGAGACTGTATTTTTCATAGTAGCCCAATTTTCAGCAATGCCTTGCTTCCAATTTCACAAACCACGTTTCCTAAATTAGCGTTTGGGTGAGTGCCGCGTCGGCTACATATATAACCGATAAGTACGAGTATATTGGTTGCTGGATTCATCGGATTGAATTCTTAAATAATTTTTACCGGATGAAGTGACCTAAACGTTGATACGTATGTACACATCATATCCGTAGCTCAGTAAACAACTTGCATTCTCAAGGAAATTTCCATAGATGATATGTGCACGAATGGATTTACACATCGCTTAGGAAGATTTCATAGCCGCACAATAAAAATTATATACACGTAGACTATTCGTGACTTGAATCCTTCATCAGTATGTGATTATAATCTTAGGTAATGTCTTCATGCTAATGTTTACACAAGAAGCGCCAGTTTGCATCATAAATACTCAACGTGTGTGTCATTAGAGATCTATGATGATCACTAGGTTTTATAATAACCACGATGGTCATTGGGTATCAACCTTTTGTTTAGAAAAAAACTTAACTGCCTTTACCGGATCTTGTAAATCCTTTATCCATCTCCCTCTATTTTACATCGCAACATAAACTGCAGGTACTTGCGATTGTAACCTAATGGTAATACAGCTACATAAAAATAATTATTTTAAATTCTCGGAAAACTTCCAAATTGGAAGAATTTCTTTATTATAAGGGCCAAAATCCACGACGTATTCATTTCTACCTCTTGCTTGTACAGGCCTACAGTTCAGCGTACAACATTTTCGAAATTCTGTTTATAATAATCATTAAACCACAGTCGTTATTGTTATATGTGTAATGTAACCGGGTGATGTTTTAGATGTTCGTTCAAATATATGTTTCCAGTTTCATAATAAGAATATTTGTTGTCTTAGCACGTTGACTGCGGCAGACACTCCTGAGCGCTCGCTCCGAGTAGTTCTCGTCACGCAGTATATCCTGTAATCCTTAACATATACATATAATCGATGATGTGAAGTGCTTGTTCAAAATTTAAATAGGGGTATGGCTGCTGCTATACATTTTCGTAATGTCCTGGCAATAAAAGATTAGAATTTGACAAGTAGGAATATTTTAACGCAACAATTCTACAGCTTTTCCTAATTTGAGACTCTGTTTGGTTTAAACAAAAAAGGAAATAAGACAACAATAATGCTTAACTGATAAGCAATAAATTACCAATGCTCAATAATTTCACATGTTGAAATGAATAAAAAAAAATGTAAATCCTACAAAAGAAACATAAAATATTGATGATAAAGATCAAATGTAAAGTATTTATCTTATTAGTATTCACAAATTAAAATAATATCAAACATAACTGAAGACTAGGGTCTTATTTACATCTCAAAGTACGAACCCTGAAAGAATACAATAGTACAACATTAACGAAATAAGGGCAGCTGTTACTGTATTGTGGACAACCACGAAATGTTTGTACGGTAATAGGCTACACAGATTGTGCTGCCACTCGTCAAAGATCCTATGTAGCCTATAGCTCGAGATCAGAGAGCCGATGTGCAATGTACTCGTATATCCGCACAATCTAGTTGTTCGTTAAATGGATAGAGTAATTTCCACTTACAAATAAATTAACTGTTATCTGCGATAGTTTTGGCGGTGGTTGAATTGGAAGAGTAAAAATGTCAAACAATAATTTTTACAAATGTCGAAACTTTTTATTTAGCGTGACACACTTAAAAACAACTTTCATCATACAAGTAATTAACACAAATCTGCGCAAGCCTACGAAATGAAAAACAAATGTTAGGATGAAAATGGCACTTTGAGTATTATTATCTCGTTGCTTGTCGCAGATATTCTATCGTTTAGGTGTCTGATGCTTCGTTATCAGCAGCGGATGTATAAAACAACTGGATAAGATAACAGCGGCCGAGACTATAGCACTTCCCAATACACCAGACGCCATGACAGACGGTACTTAGTGTGTTGTGATCGCCTTGTTTTCTTCATAATCACAGTTTTAATTGTATTATCTTCAAGGAGTAAAGGCAAAAAAAGAATATACAATTTATTTTTAATAATAATATATATTTCTTACAAAATAAAAAAAGTTTATTCAATGCGAAATAAAATTAATTTGGTACATTTCTGAAGAAAACCTAACTTTAGCATATTAGCAACAATTTTCTTGCTAAATGATGACAAATAATTTTAAGAAATATATTCCCAATTAACTCAATAAGAGTTAATTAATGACCCTGAATTTTCAGCCTAATAAATTGTTAGCTACATGTTGATTGAATAATAACCCTTTAAAATACGTAAACTTTGTGACGATGTGTTTGGTATTGAGTTTGTTAGATTGCTTGAACTGATACAGTAACTGCTTTATAGAAATTTATAAACTTTTACTACATTTTCACTTTTTACTACTAAAATTTAAGTTTAAAAAATGTATCTACCTCCTCAAATGGCCAATGTTAGTAAACAACAGTAGCTAAGTGACACATTTAACACTGTAATATTTTTGAATAGTCTGAAATATAGTAGGTAATGTCTTACAAAATGTTATCTTTATCTAGGTTAAGTGTTAGAGAGGGCTTCTTACACTAACTTCGCCCAGTAAAGTAAAACATTCTTTACCTTAATATAAGTTTGTTCATATTTAATCTACATTGATTTTAATTTCATTGTTATCATCCTCGTCTTGTATTTCCTTTACTACTTTCACTCTGCAGGAAACATAATTTATTTCTGGATAATACTATAAATACATAATTACTATTTTTTATTGTTTAACATTATTCCTTTAGTTAATACATTCAATCTATATATATAAAAATGAAACTGTTCGTGTGTAACAGCATCACTCACAAACGGCTGGACGGATTCGCCTAATTTTTTTTTTAATTTGTTCGTCTTGATCTGTAGAAGGTTATAGGATACTTTTTTATCCCTTTCCCGATTCAGGATTCCGCCCCACTGGTTACAGAAATACCCGTAAGAAATGCATTGCAGCAAACATATGTTATTAAGTGAAAGAGTCTTTTCAAATTTTTTAATCAGCTGTTCTTTGTAAACATATATAATGCGACAAAAAAATATATTTATATATAAATTTCTTTACACTTATAGTTTTAAAGCATAGAGTAAGCTTAAGAGAAACGACAAATTTTGTTTAAACTGTTTCTGCAATCATAATATATAAAAATGAATGTTTGTGTGTTTGTCCTTTATAGACTCAGAAACTATTGGACCGATCACTATGAAAATTTGTATTTTTCTATGTAGAAGGTTTATACGCAATGCCCATTGATGTAACTAACCACCAGGCTGTACTGCAAGATATAAAAGTTATCAAAGCGCCTGCACATTATAAACTGCAATTACAACACAGTAGTTACGTATATTAAAATATCCAAACACTATTTGAAGGCAAAGAAATATACGGGCAAAGCTTAAGAGACGCGTGCGAAGCCGCGGGAAACAGCTAGTATAAAATATGTGTTTGTCCTCCAATAGCTTATTAGCAAATTGAATACAGATGTTTACTGTATATTTCTAACATGCTCAGTATATTCTATCAGGGTGACTCGATTATTTTTCTTGTGTTTTCTTTTCTTTTCGCTCTTATTATCCACTTTTCCTTAATCCAAAAATGTAAATTGGAATAAATTCTGTAATTAATAAAAAATATTAATTTGTAAACGGAAACAATGTTTGATGGTAAAATAAAATACTTCTACCTTCATTTCGTATATTTGTGCAGTTGTAGGCAGCACATGCTATTACCATTGTGAAAGACGTGTAATGTAAACCAACAGGAGAAATGTACTATAAAGCATGTAAAAAGAGTCGCGTAAGGGCTTGATAATTCCCGAATGATTATGGCTCGTTAGGAGTCATACATGAAATTAAAGGTCTATAACTTTAGAGTACAATGCCACAAATCCGAACTCAAAGGGTTCACTCTTTAAAAAAATTGCGTTGGTTTAAAGTTCAAAACATTTACAATGTAAGTCCTGTTCTAGATGGTTTAATATCCTTGTTTTCGCTGATGTTGTGAAAGTTGAACTTAATAATGAATACTGGACTACAGAAACAGTTTTTAAGTTAGCGACTCTTCACATCTAATGGAGGATGGTCTACAAGGAGTTGGGGGGGGGGGGATTTAACGTAAGCGTAGCTCAAGATGTACATTGTTTTAAAATTGTTCGACTATCTTCCATTGTATTTGAAGAGTCAATAACTACTTTAAAAGCAATTTCTTAAGTCCAGTATTCAATTTACTAAGTTTAGCTTCCACAACTCGAGCCAGGACAAAAATATTCAACCACCTAGAACAGGACCTACATTGTAAATGTTTCAAACTTTTAAACCAGCGTAATTTGTAGAGTGAATCTTTTCAGGTTGGATTTGCGGCATTGTACTCTACTAATATAGAGACCTTTAATTTGATGTACTGCTCGACCTATCCTCTAATTTAAGATTTCTTTCAGACTCCTTGCGGGTCATCTTCCTGACATGATAATAATGGTAGCTATATCAAGTGTTATTATACTTTATCTGTAATCGTTCAGGAATTATCAAGCTTATGGGGGACTTTTTACACCCTGTATATGTGAACAGCAAATAAAACAAAAACTGAATAGGGAGGTAAGGCACAGCTCTCCGGCAGCAGACAAAGGAGATGTTTGCGGCTTAACGTCAGGCGGGTGACACAGGGCGCGGGAGCCGAACTATTTTTCACGCGCTCTGAGCACGGCGGTTAGTCCAGGATAAACATCGGTGGTTATCAGTAAATCTAAACAGAATATCCTATAAGAATGCAGTAATTGTATTTTTAATCTTGTCCGTATTCACTCTTATTGACCACTATATAACTACTGCAGCTGACGGTGGATTTCCTTCTAGGGTAAATTTTCCTCAACAATTTCACGAAAATACGTTGTGTGCTTACGTTGGCTCTCGGCTCCGTCACTAAAAGTACGCCAGGGTCACCCGATAGCGGTGTAGGTTGCTCGGTCAAACTGTTGGAAATGTAGCCTATCCACTTCTGTCGGTTGTATCAACAACGCAGTGTAATTGTTGTAAAATATACATTTTGAAGTAAACAATCCGTACAAATTTTTAAAACTAAAATTTCTGAAGATTTCGAATTAACATTAGGATTACAAAATACAAAATTAGTTTGATATTTCATAATTAGTTGTAAGCTGTTTTAATCTGAATAATAAGCTTAATTTGAAAACATGGTAGTAAATTGTAGATTGAAATGTGTTCAAGTATATTTCTTCTACACAACAAGAATTAAATCACGATCCGCGTCATGGCGGGAGACACCAGGTAATAGTTGGTATTCAGATTTAGTTGCCTAATGATTTTCAATGTTCATTATCATAATCAGGAGATTCATAAGATACAAACCTACATAAACAGTCCGATCACACCACTGTTGGCAACTATGCGTGATGCAATGAATAGGTATTATGTGTGTGAAGACTTTTCACTGTACATTAAGGCTGTCTGATCATTTAAGAATTCCCAAGGTCTGCGGCTCCTGCGTGATGGAAAGGGGTCAGTGTTGGAACTAGTTGTGGCTAGTTACCAAACTAGCAAGGGTATTTGTTTGCCTTAGAACAAGAATATGGGGAAGCCCCTCATTTCACTTTGTCTTGGTGAAGGACCTTGGTGTTGCTTCCAGAGTGACAGGATGTTGAGGACTGCGATTAGGTGCCGCCTCCTGTCGACATCCCATGAGGAGGGATAATAGGCACTCTTCTCTCAGCTCAGTCTTATCATCCTGGAAGAAGAGACTTCCAGTCAAAACGGGCAGGGGAAACCATATTCTCTCATTTCTAAGTGTTAAAAGTCCTCGTCCCATACGTAATTATGAAAACTTGTTTCTGATTTTTTAAGTTCACTCCTATGTGTCAAAATTGTCTTTTTACTTATAAGAGTAATCACAATACAAGGTGGTTGTGACTATTTTTTAAATATGTTACTCAAGTTTACATGGTGCAATGATGAAATAAACTGGGAGGCCTGTGTATACTTCTAATTCTGTATTAGGGCTGCAAAAAGGTTGCGAGAGTGAAGCCAAAGATAGTTTGGCCGATTGTCAAGTTTATATTTCCAACCTTAATTAGACTTTAAAAATATACTAACTGGCTCTTCCAACAACTGATAACCTTACTCCTACGGAATTGATAGTTCCTTACAATTATTAATATAAGGTCTAATAAGTGTAAAAACTTATAATTGAACAATTTTAGTTATAGTGCCTTATATCGTTCGGGAAAAGAGGCATACATTCTAAATTTGCGCAAAAATTAGACCTTATTGGTCACATGTGTCTTGTACAAGAATGATTTACTCAGGGAAACCTTATGAGTATTTGGTAAAATGGATCAGCTGACACCGAGTTGCTATTTAATGGTGACTTTATGTACTCGCGAAACATGCAACCAGTCGATACAGTGTCATGCTGCATGTACACATGCTTATCTGTATCAGTCGATACTAAACTGTAATGGACGAAGAAAATGGAATGGCGTGATAATTCAATAGCTCGAATTTCAATGATGTAACTCGGTGTTTCTTTATAACAGGACTTTTAAACTATTTTGTTTTATGCATCTTTCAGACAATTTAATGTACGTTTCAAAATATTTTTGTGGAAACATTTAATAGTTTTCCAGTCAATTTATATATCGCTTTTCACTAGTTTATACGACGAGATCAATGGCAAAATGAAACATTTGTTATGGATTCCCCTATAAAGTAAGGTCAAGATAGAAAAAACTAGTTTAGACGTTAAATAAATCATTTCAATTTGTAAGTAGACGGTTAACTAAAACGATGTCTCAAAAATTATTTGACTGTCCTTTTAGATAGTCCCTCTTCTCTAAAAGCGGACAGTACTGTTTCCCTAGAAGTATATCGATGTCCATAGTGATTTCAATAAATGAACAAGACATCTAATTTCACTGTACACGTAGGCAGACAGTCTGTGTGTTACCATCGCCTACGTTCTAGGCGTTGGGCCGCGTAACAACAGTTATCGTTGACGAAAGTCACGTTGGACAGATATCAAAGACACACACTGCGGGAATCATAGAACACAAAACAATAATGTTTTTAGTGCATATGTGATATTTTAAATTAACTATGAGTAGACAATGCGCTGTTATCTGCAGGTAAAACCCGAGAACTCCCTCTATTCAACAGAACATTATTCAATAAAACTACTTACATCTGAATAGTCATGTTGTTTTTAATCAGGGAATCTTTCAATAGACAATTCCTCTTGGAAATATATTCTGTGATGTAACTGGGCATTTTAAATGAAAGTATATATTTTTTTACAATTTTTATCACATTACCTTTTACGCATGATCAAAACCTAATGAGAACCAAAAGTATAATAAGTATTACAGTATAATTGGTACAAAATATCTCCAGTTGCATAAGAATTTCCGAACCTAAATTATTAGTTGTCTTTTGACAAAAGTAGGGTTCTCAGAGCTGTCCTATATATATATATATATATATATATATATATATATATATATATATATATATATATATATATATATACTTTCTTGATTAGAAAAGTGGCAAAATCAGCGATGGGGACAAAAATAATAACATCGAAGTAAATTAAAATGACCAAAATACACACTTTTTAAAATATTTTCTTGGTTGTGGCAACAAGGGAAACTCAACATTGGCGTCGGAAATATAATTCGCTTGAGCCAGAAGTGCTCATACAAAAACTGCAAAATTGCGTACGAAGCCGCGGGTAACTGCTAGTATTTACTATATGATTATTGAACAAAATCTTAGATAGCGAACCTCATCAAGCCAGTGAACCTTTGCAAATTGAAATCTTGCCAAAAGCCTTGAGTAGGAGATGTTGTCTCGAGATAAGCTACTTAAGAAAACAATCATGGCCCTTGAATGGACAATCGTCACTAAACCGTCCTGTCCTTGCAAGCAGCACATGTTGGTATGTATTAACTGCAGCTCATAGTCAGAATTCTAATTCTACATACTTCATTTTATAATCTCAACTTTATTTTACGAGCAAATCTTTGTCATTGTGATGAGTAGAACCAAGTTTCACTCTACCTTTCGCTGTTATGGGGAAGGTACCTTGAGTTCGACTTACAATACTTGATTTTATTTTGTTCTATTGGTACTCCTGTCGCTGTTGTTTGTTTCGATGCCAAGTTCCTCAGTGAAATTCAGTGATAAATTATTACAGTGAGGTGTATGCGTCCTGTTGTTTGTATTCTTACTTGCTAAATATCGCCTACAAAGGGTTGGACGAAATAATAACTAGTGTAATGCTAATGTAGTTCGATTTAGGCTTAAGCAAATTGAATTAAATATTTACTAGCATCAACGTATGCTTAGTTCTTTGGTTTCTGCACCACAATAACGTATACGTTCACAGAGGCAACCCCTTTCAAAGGAAAGGTTAGGACCTAGGTTATCTGAGTCTGATGCCATCCACACAAAAAATGGTGAATTCAATTATTGACTCAGTAATATTTTGGAATTCTCTTCCACAAAAATGTTTTATCTGAAATGCAGGAGGGTCGACTAGCATCAAAACTAATCTCATATTAAGCCTTTGTTCAAATCACATTATGCACATGTGGATTTGAAGTATCTGACAAAAATGATAGTACGCTACCTAGAGAACCAATTGAACAAATACTAGGTAGGTGTATGCTTTTAGTACAGCTGTATTGATAAGAGAGAAATGGTAAAAGATTTTTGCGCTGTTAAGTCCTCCATCAATTAAATATCACAGTCTGTGATGTAGGTAAAAATGTATTGTGCTGCATTTAATGTTACCTGGAAGAAACGAGGCCATTCTATACGATACAGTATCAGCAGTAATAGCAAAGGGATGTAAGATTGTACGCCAAGTACTTTGGGTGTGCAAATAGGCTACCGTACTGAGAATATTAATCCAACTTTATTGGCAATTATGATCGATTAAGCTGAGACATGGAGGTCGAATGTTAATTCGTTTGAATGCAATGAATGCAACATGTTCAAGGCGTTGCAACACCGCCCGTACAATAGAATGTATAGATAGATATTAACTAGTACTATGATGGTAATAGCGCAACATTCCGCGGTAGCCTATTTTACAAGAGCCTTGTGGGAAAGAGGCTATGGTAGAAAAACTGGAATGTGTAGGCCATGTGTCCAGATGAGAATGGGGACACGACCGAGAATGTAAGGTTAAAGAATGAGAAGCTCCAGATGGTAAAACAATTTGGAATGCCAGGCCTCACAGATGCTACCGTAAACAAAGTTAAAACCATTTTATGGGTGATCTATAAGAATGTATCACAGTTTACAATAAAGGGAAACAGCTGTGAGGGCAGAGTTCCTCCATAGAGAATCCTGCAAATTAATCTCCCTCTTATTGACTATGCCCCGAGAGTGAGAATAGTTAGTGCAAGTATAACAAAGCGTTGGCTAAAAGTGAGACAAAGAACATTTATATTCCCTCTTTTTGATCAAATAAAGCCCCATTCTAGATCGCACTCAGAATCCCAAAGAATGTTTGAACAACATAATGTAGTCTTCTTGTATTTCAAAATTCACATTTTTAGAAATTATGTCTAAAATTCGGAGTTTATGAGGTAGTGGCACACTTCAACGATCTGGATTCATTGTTAGATGTCAAATCCACAAAAGATTATGTTACCTGGCAATAATCTTGTCTTAATGATGAAATAAGTACAATGTCAGAATACTAAAAAAATCCCTTCTAGATCTCGAAAACCCCTACGAATGGCCAGTATGGCCAAAATTAAATCGATTTTTATATCAAGATTGGTACAATGTTTGGCATAGTTTTAATAATACTTTATTGAGAATCTTCATATAATATAAATGTCTCACTTATTTACATTTCAAAATATCACAAAATCACTTTAAAAAGAGAAAAATGTAATACGCCTTCAAATTTAGTAAAGAATAAAAATTTATTAATTAATTCGTTGCCTCATGAGAGATATGTTCATTATGTTTCATTATCACGTGCAAGATAGAACCATCCGAATCGGCTTAAGGGGAACATCCCTAACACAACCGGAAGGGTAAACGACCCCATGCTCAGTTTTGATTGTCGTCTTAAAAGGCCTAGGGGAGAAACCACTACTTGGTATTTTCGACCGGTGCAACAGCGCGATATGCGGGTCAACATTGGAGAATGTCTTTTTACTCTGATCACGAAGCTGCTGGTTCACCTATGGGATTCCATTCTTGTAGCGGCAACAGTGTTGGAGCATAAATCAAAGGCTGATCGTCTGTCCTGCTAACTTAGGAAATAAGATACTATATAATAAGATAAATAAAATAAGAGTAAATTCAAAAACATTTAAAAAATGTTGGAAACAAATTCCCTTTAATATTTTATATATTACCATATGAGTAAAGTAATTTAATTACAGTTATTAATTGCAGAATTCATATTTATATTATAACTATATAAACTCATATTGCTTTCATTGAGCTCTAATTATTGCTTTGTATCGTGTTTTCTAATTTATATGAATCTATAATATAATTTTTGGAATATGAGATTAATTTCATTCATTTACAACTATGTTATCGTATTCATTTGCCGGAAGTAAAACTTGCGTAGTAATAAGTTTGAAAAATATTATAGTGGAATATCTCATTGTTGCAGTTTTGGAGTAGCGTTATATAAAAAATTATCAAACGTTTTCCTGATAGAATTGAAACATAAATGAGAACCCGGTAGTAATATTAAGTTCTACTCAATAATTTATCGCCTAAATATAAATGACTACAGCACAAAAATCACTTCATTACTAAATTACATCATGAGGAGTAAATTAGATTTTGTACTATTATTTATAAACACTGTTGTCACAGTACTTCTTTCTTCAGCCCATGGTACTATATTCAGTGGACATATATATTTGTAACAATATGAAGTCGTGAAGTAGCAGTGGCAGTCTGTTAGAAGTGTTATTACAGGATGTCATACAAGCAAGTAGATTATTAGTGGTCAGCCATTAGTCGCTCTATACCACTCCTCGAGTGGCAAGAAAATAATACCAAGTAATTTCTTGAATTGATAACATAGAAATTATCCCTTGCTTCATGGAAGTATCAAGAATCGGTTTAGTAATTAATTTAGAAGTTTACAGTCTTTTGTGCAATTTATTCTTGGTGGAAAATATTGGTAGGCCTACAGATAAACATACTAACAACTGTTTTGTTGACGTAGCAACACAGTAATATTGTGAGTTGTAAGTAGATACGGGTAACAGAGAGTGACTGATTGCGCGGGCGATTACCTCTCTTCATGATTCTGGTAATCGTTCATGTATCGGAAATCACCACCCACCGTTGCGTTGGTCCACTGCATTCTACATAGCAAGAAATAGACACCAGTTTATTTGAAGGGGGTCCATAGCCACTAAAGATCACAAAGCACTTACATTTGTTTATTTTAGTCAACGCATTCATAACTATCAATGTAAGGAAAATAATAATTTGGTCTAGATTATCTGTCGAACAATTTGATTGATTTGATGTGGTCAAGATGTCCAACTGAGGTTTTAATCGAGATTCTGTTTAGGAATAACAAAGAAAACAGGAAGGCGATGGTCATAAGGGGGAGGGGCAGGGGGCACACATCTTCGGCCTTACGTTGCGTCTTGTCCTCTCTGTCGTGTTGCCAATTTTTTATTACTGTTTTCCTGCATACGGCAATAGCATCTCAAAGGAAGACGCAGAACGAATTCAAATAATGCAAAACACTGCAATTCGATTTGTATACGGGCTCTGTCGAAGAGATCACGTGTCACCCTTTCGAGATGCTGCAGGACTCATGACCATGGATGCCATGTGTAGGATGCAGACTTGCTGCCTTATAAACAATGTACTGTTCCAGCGGGAGCCACGGTAACTGGCAGAAAAGCTGTGCAGTCGTGCTGAGATCGTTTGCCGCAACACTCGGCAGAGTGACCACCTTCACTTTAACAAAGTAAGGTTGGAGATTGGTCGAAGGGGGTTTTCCCATTTTGGTCCAAAGTTGTACAACGGTCTCCCTTGTGACCTTAAATTGCTTAAAGGTCGCCATTTTAAACTTCAGCTAAAGAAGCATCTCTTTTCACTGGAGTGAACGTTTTATACTTTTAACTTTGTAATTTTAACTGTTTTAAATAAGTTTAGTGTCTAAAATATATTGTATCATGTTGACGTGAGTTATTATGAAAAACAGATGTATCTGATAATCGCTTGAAATAAAAGGCATGTTTATTTATTTTATTTTATTTACTTTTTGGTCTGGATGTTAGTTATCTGTGTACGAAGTTTACGAGCCATGATTTCTTACAATGTGTGCTGCCCTTTCCCTTCTCCCTTCCGACCAACGCCTTCATGTTCAAATGACGCGACGCAATACCACAGGAAATGCCGATATTGACATTTCCTCAGTGTTCCACCTTCCTGGTGCGCCCGACAAGTGTTGTGTAGTGTTCTTGGTACTGTGCAGTGACATCGCTTGCGTTCACCACCAGTCTGGAATATATGCACTCATTGTAACAGTCAATGATATGATTGAGTTTCAGACGTGCAACAGATTCTGTTCTCAAATTTAGTTTTATGTATCGCAAGTTCATCGCCACACTTTTTTAGTTTAGTTAAGTTTCTGTGTATGATTAACCTATGTTCTCAAAATTCATTGACACCTGAGGAAATGGGTAAATTTAAATTCTACAAAAATAGTGTTCTAATCAGTAACATATGTTGACAGCAAATTTTTCGCCAAATTCTTTCAATTTGTCCATAGTTAATAAAAAACTTTAAACAATGGACATATGGTTGTTACGAATGGACACAATCAAATCTGAGGTGTTGTTTCATACAAATCCATTTACGATGTTGCTATAACCTGATCCGATTGAATCCAACAGGATCCTGAATACTAACTAATAGAACTCATCAACAAAAAGTCGGATGGACGTGTAATCCCTGGTTCCTTAATTGCGGTTTTAAAAAAGTCCAAGTAATCAGAGTCCGTTTATATTGAGTTAGTAGCGCTGGTAAACTAACCACGACAAGTAGACGCTAGAACAGACGACTGTGCAAAGATGTCTATGACGTCATGCAACTGTCGCACCGAGATTAGTGATAGCTCACTTGAGACCCCTCCCCTCCACCTCCCCCTCTTCAGCGCTATCTTGTCAGCACTCAAGTAGAGTCGTGACTCGGTGTCTGGGCTGAACTTCACTTTTGAGCATGGAAGAAGAGGATTAATATTATTCCACAACTCAAATTGTTGAAAACCACAACTATATAATCATAACGCGATCCTATTAGCGTACACTTTCTTGTATTTCCAATACAAGTGAACTAAGATTACAAATCTATTTCGATACCTTAAAATTTAGTTGGTTTAAAACGTGGATAACGTAAATAATAAAATTGTACAAGAACTTTGGTTTATAATGTGGTTTCAGTATTTGAAGAATGGCATGTATCATGAACTTAGTCATTCCTTTTCTCGCCAACATACCCACTAAGGTCGTCCAAACGATTCGAATAATTTTTGAATTCTTTCAGAAAATGTTGATTACAGCGCTTAAAGATGCCACTTTTTTATATAGAAAAATATATCAAATATTCCACAAGGAATGGTGTATAAATTTGAAGCAGAATATCGGGCCATCTTGTACTAAAAAATTAACGTTGAAGATAAGGAAATATATGGACATTTTACAATACCTACACTACTGGAGGAAATGACATTTTTATTTACACACAAAAAAATTAAAAATATGTCACTATCTTAAGCCATAAATAGGCCTAAATTTTAAAAACATTCTTTCTCTTGAAATTGTAACTCGAGTACATTCTGTGAAATTCAAGATTGTTATTTTCAGCAGTGCTTATTTGAATCCCTCAACGTTTCCTAATATACTGTTCAAATTCTTATAATTCATCTTGGAATAATTATCAAAACTATTATAAATTTTCTTTCTTCCGGGATGTTATAATAAAGGGCTGTGAGTTAAAAATTTAAAAATATATCTCCCAACCAAAAATCTACACTCAACCTTACCTACTCAAATTTTGATAAAATATGTTACATTTTTATTGGATAAAATGTATACCTACGCAGTTTTAAATGTTTAATAACTGTAGTGCTTTACCAGCCACAGTTGTCTTTCCAGTCATTAATGGTGTGCATATGAAAATACAACAAATAATTACAGTATAATGTAAAACCCCCACAATATGGTCAAACACTAGGAGGCCCAAACGGCCTCTGTGGTAGTACTAACATATTGCAGACGATGCGCGTATCTCCAGATGTTACTTGATAGGCAAGAGAAGTTGATTCGCACAGACTAAAGCGAAGTGCCCGTGCATCCAATGATGGTTCTGGTGTTTCTTGTAGTACTCGCATGGCTGCAATAACGTCGAGTGAAAAACGTAAGGAAAGGTATTCAGGACTTGCAATCGCACCATTACTAGAACGTATAGCAGATAGAGTAGTGATTGTTACAGTTCTGTGCTCACAATATCTATTAAGTTAAATGTAAATTTATATTATGATAAAAGTTACATTGCATATTCTTCAAGGAATTGCAATGTTACATAAACAGTAGGTCTACTCGAAATATCAACCCATTATTGTCTGAACCACAAAACCATAAATCATAATCTAGAATGATAAACTTTATTTAAATGATAATGAAATCCGTTTTAAAATGTAACCCGACTTGTTATATTACGCCAATATGATGTTAAAAATTCACATCATATGAAAAACTAATTTTAACTAAGTTCCTAGCAGCTTCCTAGGGTGTTCCTGGAATAACCTTACATGTAGAATCACCAGCCTCTGAAATCCCTCATCTTTTTTATATTTCAACTCCGAATATGTGTCTATAGTGTCTAGGTACTAGAAGTATCGAAAACCACACATATAGTTATTTCTCTTTTTTAACTCTGTTTTTTTTTTTTCAATATTGCCCTTGCCTGCAGAAACTTCTAATCCTGAGGCTCCCTCTCTAAGTGATCATTTACTCTCAAGTTCACATTAGCTTCGCCTTCCCCATTGGCCTATACAACTGTTTGGATTTTAAGAAGAACTCTATATTACTTTGGTCCATTTAATCTCAATGTTACTCCATCCACAGGTTCCACAAACCTTCTATGATCGATCACTCAGTCTTTTGGACAACTTTACGAATCTTCCAGTTTTTTTGGCTCAACCGGCCATGATCCAAATCTCCTTTTCCTTAATCTCTAGAATGACCCAGGTTTTTGTTTCTCCAGCCTCAAACATACTTCATGGCCTTTGGTCTGAGAGTTGTGAGTTTATTTATGTTCAGTGATTTATCCAAGGATAAAGTAATAATTTGTATCAAATTAACGTTGAGATCAATTATCATGCAATCGCAGTAATACTCAGTTTACATGGTTGTTTACATTAACACTTAAAGCCAGGATAATTAGTGGAAAGAGACTTGTAACGTATGACCATAACTTAAATTCCTATTTCATTTTATTTCAATGTGCAGTACTTTAGATTTGTTATATAACTGTTTGGTTAAATGTCTGAATGTAATCAGTTGAAGGCTGGATACCGTATTTACACTAAGTAATTATCAAATTTTAAAAACGGCATTTTTATTGTAATAATACATAGGTCATGTGTACATGAACTTGTAGAAAGTCTAGGTAAACTTTCTGAAATCACATGCAAACATAGGTATTGGTTGTATTTTATTATGTAGCCTAGATATCCGTTACACAAATAACACATTGTAGTTATACATTTTACAAGCATGAATCATTGCTTGTGTTTTAATTTAATATGATTTTACAAAGATATATAGCTTACTTTAATACAAAGGTAAGATTTAAAATCCAAATACAAATTCATTTTAAACGAATTGGGTAAACATTGAATCGATAGTGTAGACAACCTACTTGAGGTAGCCGCAAGTTAACCGTGTGTAACCCTCTTACTACAGCAGGGGGCGGCGGTACACTACCGGTGCGGTGCTGTAGTCACAGGCAGGCCATGTAGGGTAAGGGACAAGAGCAGCTGCGAGGTTGAGCAAGCAGAGGCGAGGTATCTTTCGCAATCTGAAACTGGGTCAGTCATTCCCCTACCCTATCTGTCACTTCTACAAAGTGTCTGACTGTCCGACTATGTAACATGTGAGAAATGTGTCCGGTACGGATGGATCTTTGTGCGTTAATCCCCTGCCCTATCTGTATCTTATATACTGTAGGCTATAGTGTCTCACTGTCTGACTATGTAACATGTGAGAAATGTGTCCGGTACGGATGGATCTTTGTGCGTTAATCCCCTGCCCTATCTGTATCTTATATACTGTAGGCTATAGTGTCTCACTGTCCGACTATGTAACATGTGAGAAATGTGTCCGGTACGGATGGATCTTTGTGCGTTAATCCCCTGCCCTATCTGTATCTTATATACTGTAGGCTATAGTGTCTCACTGTCCGACTATGTAACATGTGAGAAATGTGTCCGGTACGGATGGATCTTTGTGCGTTAATCCCCTGCCCTATCTGTATCTTATATACTGTAGGCTATAGTGTCTCACTGTCCGACTATGTAACATGTGAGAAATGTGTCCGGTACGGATGGATCTTTGTGCGTTAATCCCCTGCCCTATCTGTATCTTATATACTGTAGGCTATAGTGTCTCACTGTCCGACTATGTAACATGTGAGAAATGTGTCCGGTACGGATGGATCTTTGTGCGTTAATCCCCTGCCCTATCTGTATCTTATATACTGTAGGCTATAGCAGTGGTTCCCAACCTTTTGTGTTTGGCGACCCACTTCCAAATGTTTTTTCACATTCGCGACCCATCCCTCACCCGTGATTTTATATATACATATGTATATTATGTATATATAACATTAATATAACATATACATGATTTATATTTATATACGTGTATAGAAAAAAAGTAAAATGTAAATAAATATGTACACAGCTTAGAATTGAAAACATAGAAAGAGTTTATTGGTTATTCAAGATTACAAATAATTTTTCTATAATACTAGTGTGACTTCTGGCATTGTTTTGACTGAACAAGTAATTCAATGTTAGGATTAAAATTAGATATTTTGAGGCGTAAATCACTTTCAACGTCCACCAGTCTGTTTCTATACTTATTCTTGATGTGAACCAAGGTTGAAAAGGCACGCTCACAAAGATATGTTGTCGAAAAAACCATTAGGAATCTCATTGAAGATTTTGACATCCTGGGAGTGGGATACTCGGAGAAAAAGGCAAAATTGGGAACACTGGAATTAAGAAGAGCAAGAAGGAAGCTAAGAATTGAAAAAGAACAAAAATACAAGGAAAGAGAAGGTGTTTTGCTGCTGGTTAGATATGCTAAATTAAAATTTTAAACAATTTTAATGTAAATATTAGTGTTAAAAAAACTTTGACAGCGATTTTCCGAAACCTGTGTTTTACATTACCGTCTAACTCAAAAACTATTTGTGCTACAGCTACAAAGTTTTTACGAGTTACTCAGGCCACATATAGCTGCAATGTGAACTACAATCATAAGGGTGAGTAACAACATTTCATTGTGTACTGAGCTTCAACCCTCTTATAAATACGTGGCGTTGGCCGCGGACGCGGATGCGTGTCTGGTAGTTTGACGGGATTCGAGACCGTCGCGGCATACGCGGACGTTCATACTATGGATGGACGGACGCGACGCCACGGCAGTGTTTCATGGCCTTACGAGTGACAGTCACGCCGCGACCCACCTTAAATCCGCGCCCGCGACCCACTAGTGGGTCGCGACCCACTGTTTGGGAAACGCTGGGCTATAGTGTCTCACTGTCCGACTATGTAACATGTGAGAAATGTGTCCGGTACGGATGGATCTTTGTGCGTTAATCCCCTGCCCTATCTGTATCTTATATACTGTAGGCTATAGTGTCTCACTGTCCGACTATGTAACATGTGAGAAATGTGTCCGGTACGGATGGATCTTTGTGCGTTAATCCCCTGCCCTATCTGTATCTTATATACTGTAGGCTATAGTGTCTCACTGTCCGACTATGTAACATGTGAGAAATGTGTCCGGTACGGATGGATCTTTGTGCGTTAATCCCCTGCCCTATCTGTATCTTATATACTGTAGGCTATAGTGTCTCACTGTCCGACTATGTAACATGTGAGAAATGTGTCCGGTACGGATGGATCTTTGTGCGTTAATCCCCTGCCCTATCTGTATCTTATATACTGTAGGCTATAGTGTCTCACTGTCCGACTATGTAACATGTGAGAAATGTGTCCGGTACGGATGGATCTTTGTGCGTTAATCCCCTGCCCTATCTGTATCTTATATACTGTAGGCTATAGTGTCTCACTGTCCGACTATGTAACATGTGAGAAATGTGTCCGGTACGGATGGATCTTTGTGCGTTAATCCCCTGCCCTATCTGTATCTTATATACTGTAGGCTATAGTGTCTCACTGTCTGACTATGTAACATGTGAGAAATGTGTCCGGTACGGATGGATCTTTGTGCGTTAATCCCCTGCCCTATCTGTATCTTATATACTGTAGGCTATAGTGTCTCACTGTCTGACTATGTAACATGTGAGAAATGTGTCCGGTACGGATGGATCTTTGTGCGTTAATCCCCTGCCCTATCTGTATCTTATATACTGTAGGCTATAGTGTCTCACTGTCCGACTATGTAACATGTGAGAAATGTGTCCGGTACGGATGGATCTTTGTGCGTTAATCCCCTGCCCTATCTGTATCTTATATACTGTAGGCTATAGTGTCTCACTGTCCGACTATGTAACATGTGAGAAATGTGTCCGGTACGGATGGATCTTTGTGCGTTAATCCCCTGCCCTATCTGTATCTTATATACTGTAGGCTATAGTGTCTCACTGTCCGACTATGTAACATGTGAGAAATGTGTCCGGTACGGATGGATCTTTGTGCGTTAATCCCCTGCCCTATCTGTATCTTATATACTGTAGGCTATAGTGTCTCACTGTCCGACTATGTAACATGTGAGAAATGTGTCCGGTACGGATGGATCTTTGTGCGTTAATCCCCTGCCCTATCTGTATCTTATATACTGTAGGCTATAGTGTCTCACTGTCCGACTATGTAACATGTGAGAAATGTGTCCGGTACGGATGGATCTTTGTGCGTTAATCCCCTGCCCTATCTGTATCTTATATACTGTAGGCTATAGTGTCTCACTGTCCGACTATGTAACATGTGAGAAATGTGTCCGGTACGGATGGATCTTTGTGCGTTAATCCCCTGCCCTATCTGTATCTTATATACTGTAGGCTATAGTGTCTCACTGTCCGACTATGTAACATGTGAGAAATGTGTCCGGTACGGATGGATCTTTGTGCGTTAATCCCCTGCCCTATCTGTATCTTATATACTGTAGGCTATAGTGTCTCACTGTCCGACTATGTAACATGTGAGAAATGTGTCCGGTACGGATGGATCTTTGTGCGTTAATCCCCTGCCCTATCTGTATCTTATATACTGTAGGCTATAGTGTCTCACTGTCCGACTATGTAACATGTGAGAAATGTGTCCGGTACGGATGGATCTTTGTGCGTTAATCCCCTGCCCTATCTGTATCTTATATACTGTAGGCTATAGTGTCTCACTGTCCGACTATGTAACATGTGAGAAATGTGTCCGGTACGGATGGATCTTTGTGCGTTAATCCCCTGCCCTATCTGTATCTTATATACTGTAGGCTATAGTGTCTCACTGTCCAAAGTCGCTGTACCTCGTGTGTTTACTAATGAAGAATTTATATTAAGAGGACTACAAAGTTGTATAATTTTATTTTATACTTTGAATGGTAGATATATTTTGTAAGTTCATGTCACAGTTTAAGTCGTAGTTACCCACAAACAATACATATAAAAATTCCAAATTTTCATGATTGATTTGATGATTGAGTTATTTAATAATTGATTGAATATGATTTTTATTTAATACCCAGTGACTGAAAACTGTTTACATACCTTTTTTAAAACGGTTTAAGAAAATACTTTGTATTTTGCCCCAATTTTAAGGAAAATGTCACGTGTGCATGCTTGCGCTTATAAAACTAAAATTTAAACGTTTATTTTTTAACATACGTTTCAATATTTAGTCTGTGAATATGCATAATAATTTAGTTTAACACCCAACTAGAAGTTATTCAATATTAAATATTTTTATGTAACTGTACTTGTACGACCTTTTGAGCACGTGCTATTCGAACGATAGGCGGTAAGAGTATATGCTTATGTCTATTCTGCAGGTGCAAGATGATTCCTATAAGCGTAAAATAACGCCAGTGCAATGCAAGGGTGTTTTCCCGGATACCTTGTGCGTACAGCACATTATCCATATCATCTATCCCTTTAATTAAGGAAATAATCCTATCAATTAGAAAGCGGGTATGAGCACTACTTATACCCCTCGAAGCCCGAGTACGCATAATGAAGGACTGAGAAGTGCAGTCGCAGCAGGATACAAAAGGTCGGTGGATAGCAGGTTGATCCAAGACCTACAAGGGTGAGAGGACATAGAACAATGGTAGGACCTAACCCAGTTTCTCACCGGCCATGACGTTACATGTTCTCGAGGTTACGATCAGGACGGAAAGTATGACGACGCATAATACATCTTTTGTTGCACAAAAAAGGAATAAGGAAGAAGATACCTCGCAGTAGCTATCAGTCAACTGTAGCTGCAATTTATCGTCCGGAAAATAGTCTCTAGCCAGCAGGTATGGATCAGTTTGTTTCACCAGCAATCTTGAGTCAGTCTGTCTGTAACCTCAGGATTGGTTCAATGCCTCTAACCAGTAGACTAGGATCGGTGAGTGTTGTCTTATCAGCAGGCTTGTACAGTGTCTCTGACCAAGAGGCTTGGATAACAGGTGTCTTAACAGGATGCTAGGATCAGTGTGTCTTATATCAGGCTACGGGTCAGTTTCTCTGACCAACAGGTTTGTATCAATAATTTGTCATCTTTCTGGTCCAACCTCAGTGGATTGGATTGCAGTAGTCTCATTTTCAGTTGTACGTTGAAAAAAGGGCAACTGACAAAAAGGAACTATAACTTTTAAGCTATTCTTGGTTTATAAATATGTTAACATTGCTGATAATGATATTTTCACAGATATTCTTAAGAAATAATATACATTATTCTTTATATTCTCAAATTAGTAAGAGTAGATATTACATTATTAATATTTTAATCGAAACTCTATTGTAAAGTATGCACATTAACGTTAGTACTTTGGATTTTTAAACTGGCGTTGGGAGAATACAATGATCAGCAAATAAACAGAAAAGTCAATTTTATTTATTCACAAACTGTTGCTTTCTGTTTTTTTTTTTTTTTTTTTTTTTTTTTTTTTTTTTTTTTTTTTTTTGTACCGATATTGTAATATACATTAAACATACGGAATCGGAAAACAATAGTTAGATATAATTAGAGTATCTATATTCATTACACTGAACAGAATCGTTTATTTAATTATTACAGATATTGTAACCAGAGCATCACTATTTACTACTACTACTATAAAAGTTTACTCATGTTTTTTTGAGTGTTACAAATCCAGTTCCAGCATTTCAATTTTCATTTTTTCTGGCACTATAGAAAATGCATAAAGTTGAGAAGTAACTACTTTGCATCTAAAAGATTAACACTGACATAAATAATACGTTCAGTTTTGACATGTTTATGACACACAGTACACTGGGCTAGTGATAAAAATGTCAATGTGATGGCCTCAGATTATTTATATACACAAACATTATCCTGTTTGCTTGGCTGTGAATCCGTGCGATATATGCCAAGGACATTTTTACCGCGGTAAATTATTCATTACTTATGTATATTTAATATTAATATTGTTCTTTTACTAACGTTATTATTTCAAAAAAATAAAATCACTTGTTTCGTCTTTTGGTAGAAATTAATTTAAATTACATGTTAGTGTAAATTGTGTCGAATTCTTTAACTTTAACTTTTTGTACTTTTAATTCATGTTTGGAATTAACAACAAGTTTGTAAGCCCAATTCGCAGTGTCGATGGATAATAATTTGATGGTTTCTTGGTTTGTAAATTTGGTAGAACCGAAATGTTTCAATGTAATGTAGAATAGAACAGAAAAAAGAAAAACTTGTACATTTTTAAGCCCAATTCGCATTGTCGATGGATAATAATTTGATGGTTTCTTGGTTTGTAAATTTGGTAGAACCGAAATGTTTCAATGTAATGTAGAATAGAACAGAAAAAAGAAAAACTTGTACATTTTTAAGCCCAATTCGCAGTGTCGATGGATAATAATTTGATGGTTTCTTGGTTTGTAAATTTGGTAGAACCGAAATGTTTCAATGTAATGTAGAATAGAACAGAAAAAAGAAAAACTTGTACATTTTTAAGCCTAATTCGCATTGTCGATGGATAATAATTTGATGGTTTCTTGGTTTGTAAATTTGGTAGAAGAACCGAAATGTTTCAATGTAATGTAGAATAGAACAGAAAAAAGAAAAACTTGTACATTTTTAAGCCCAATTCGCATTGTCGATGGATAATAATTTGATGGTTTCTTGGTTTGTAAATTTGGTAGAACCGAAATGTTTCAATGTAATGTAGAATAGAACAGAAAAAAGAAAAACTTGTACATTTTTAAGCCCAATTCGCATTGTCGATGGATAATAATTTGATGGTTTCTTGGTTTGTAAATTTGGTAGAACCGAAATGTTTTCAATGTAATGTAGAATAGAACAGAAAAAAGAAAAACTTGTACATTTTTTTTTAAATAATTATTTGTATTTAAAAAGTAGAAAATTAGTGTGAGAGTCTGATAACTTTGTTTTCCTTTTACTCTAGGTACATATTTAATTGTTCACTGATTAAAATATTAAATTACAACCGATTTAATACTTCTTACCAACTCAACGTATTAGCCTACATCTTGCTATCCTACCGGTCAGTTGATAACTTATATTGTATAACTAATCCATAAATTTCTATTGTTTAACGATTATTATTATAATGATCAAAGAGTCTAACAGATTGAGTCTACTTACACAGTTTCTAAATATAAAATAGTTTATTTTAAGAACTACAACAGTTAGTTATTAAATTGAACTACAGAAATTGTTAATAGAAAACTACATATGTGGTTAACCGGGAAATAATAGATCAAACAGGTTAATTGCATTGAACAGCACATTATTGATCACACCATTAGGACTTTTTGTTGATCCACTTTATATTATCAAATATACTAGTTACTGCTAATCGACCATTTAAATGAAAAAATGACCCTAGTGATTGGCTTTCAACTGAAAGTTATTTTTGAGCAGTTCATACCACGATTTGTTAACTTCCATTAAATGACCGAGCCAAATGTTTTTTTCTTTTTCTAGCATAAACACTAGTTGCGTACTACCTACGAGTAGTTTAGGTACCTAATGTTTATTGGCTGAGGGTTTATAGTGCAGTATTAATATCAGAATATCGGCTGTCTAAAATAAATTCGTGTGGGTATTCATTAATTATTTACGATTTTTACAGGTTTTGTTGAGTTCCAACTGTATGCATGATTTATGCACATTGCCATATTTATTCTTGTTTAATTTACATTATTGAAATCTGTGCTTGCAAAACTCACAGATTCAGTTTTTTTTAGTTCTTTTAAGTTATTAACATTTTTCTATTGTATGTTTATGATGTATTGCCACCTCAAACATTTGGAACAATAGTTTACTTGTTTGCTGTACGCCTACCAATAAGGTATTAATAGAAGTACCAGAAACTAGAGCGTCCACTCTCTGGGGGGCTAAGGTGGGTACTCGGCCTATTGCGCGAGAGTGCGTTGAAATCAAATCCTTGCAACTACTTGAACTTTGCTTTCCGCTCTATTTTTTCATTTTACACTATGGTTCATAGTTGCAGTGATACTAATTTCGAAGCGAAATGTAAAAGTCCAGTTTTGTTTATATAATTCAATTATATAGGCTATTTTGTCGTCTTACCACTGTGTCTTTACAATAATGGTATATGTGCTACGAAAGGCCAGTCTAGAGTTTAAGAGCCTTTTATTCATACCTAATTAATAAATTTAGATAAAAATTGCTGTAAAACAGTTACATATGGGTGTTTTAAACAATCCGCTGATACTCGTATTAAATTAGTAGCTACGTTAGAGAATGGCCGCTAGAGCAACACGTGTTTTATCAGCTGTTTTATACTAAACAAAACTATTCTCATAAGAACTTTTAAATCTGGAGGCGCAGAGTTCTGTAGACGTATTTCATATTCACAAAAGGCGGATCTAGAATGTAAAAGCTTTCGATTGATACCAAATACGTGCATAAAATAATAGTTTTAAATATCTAAAATCGCAAATATCACAAAAATGAAAAAAAAAAAATACTTTTAATAATACACATTTTATATGTGGTTAAGGTAAACGCTTCAATAATGTTGCTCATGTAAGAAGCATTCATATGGAAGGTTATAACAGTTGTAGGCTATTTATAACCTGAGTCTAATGAAGTCAATGTGAGACGTTTGAACTGAATTGATGCACACACAATACAAGACGTTATCTTGGTAACATTCAAACATTGTTTAATATATTATAATGAAATGAGTTACCGGTAGGTAGATTTTAGTTCTAAATAGACGATATATGATTTATTAAGATAAAATATCGTACATGCCGAGTTGAGAAGATATCTTTCATATCACTTGGCAAATAAATATATCTTACCTATACCCACTTAGGCTAAAACACTTTTTATGGCGGTTACAGAACGACTTTTATTATCCTAATATTATTTCGTTGTGAGCTCATAAGGCAATGATGTCAGCTAATTAATTCCAATACCAGAATAAAACAATTTTAAACTATGAGACTACATATTATTTACAAGGTTAGTCTAAGGTATGTATAACATACTTTTAACCATTACAAAGTTGAAATTCTAACAAACATAAAAAGTCATACTTAGTAAAACAATACTAATTTTCTGAAAACCTTTGAAAAGGAGTGAAAATATTGTACATCTACAGATAATGTAACAATCTGTGTAGAGGTTCTCCTGTCACTACAGCACCCTAGGGCTTGTACACTACAGTATTCGCGGTCTATTACACAAACTTGTCTCCATATAGCTGTGCAAACCTATACTCGTGTTTTAATACAGGTATTCCATATTGGTTTCTTATTCGAACTTATTTTGTTTATGAACAAAATTTTATAAGTAAAATATCTCCCCTTTTATTTTTAAGAAATAAAACCAATTAAGCTAGGCATCAATTTAGACGTAGTTAAAAACATTACTTATTTTTATGACATATTTTTTACCAAATCAATATTTTATTCTTTCTAATGTTAGTCCTTTCTAATGCAGACATTACACTTTTTGTTCTATTTGACTAATACGATCTGCTCGAAATATATTGTATTCATTTCCAGACCTCGGTTCATTCTTACCCTATATTAAATCTTTTTACGGATATTTCCTCGCCATGAAACATTTTCTATATTTTTTAATCGTTGACTGCTATTAACACTAATGAAATAATGTGGGATAAAACAGGTTATGATAGGTGTTTTTCTATTTTAGACACCTAATATTTTTTTGATTTCACCATATTTACCGTTAATACGAAAAATGAGTTTTAGAAGCACAAGAGTAATTTTTATTCTCTGAAAAATTAACATTGTTAAATATAAATGTGTAATTAATGCGTAGCCACTTACGAAATAACTATCATGAGATCGCCAACTAGTGATTGTTCTACGTCTGTATGCCATACAGTATATCTACGGAATATACATACATGTATGTACATGTATTCTGAGCTGTTCGTCCTATAAGTGGAATGGTGTAGGTAGAGAATGGAATAGGTAATCCTCGAGTAATTCTCCTCGATTATAACTTAATTACAGTTGTCAGACAACATGTTCGTGTCGGCTACCTTGGAATATTTCGCTGTATTATGCGATTGGTCAAACTATGTCCCCCTTCCAAGTTCATTTCTTGTTGTAGGATGACGTCTAATTTAGTTTTGTGGACCTAATTACATATAGTTATTTCTGGATGTGTTATAATTAAGTTTAATTTTTCCGCATGCATTGATGAATAAAATTCAAATGTTATCGTAATACATCGTTTAAGTCGATCATGCTCCCCTGCTGTAAGTGGATTAAGCCATAATGTCGGTACGAGGGTTGCGTGTGTGTTAACACGAGGGTTGGCCGCCATCTTGCACGCCCAGGGGTAGAAATGGGAGAGGGGTGAGTCTCCCCTAATATCTGGTCCGAACCCAACACGCCTACTGTTGAAAAAACCTTAGCCCAAGTAACATTTTAATATTCCTTCATAATGTAGCCTAGAGGTAGCCCAGTGTGGGAGGTACGCCCCTTTCCGGAATTGCTTGGATATTCATACTTTTAGTTTAACCCTGTCTGTCCTTCATTAAAACATACATTCTACTGACCAACATCTATAATAAACGATAGGACTTTACACTAATGAGTATATATAAATTATACCTAAGACCTCAAGTACATAACTGGCCTCTACAAGTATTTCATATCTTCAATCTCTTTCACAATTAAGTGTGTAGCCTACTACCGCGAAGGTGATTGGGCGCGACATGCAAGTGTTTAGGATGTGCTAAAACATGATTCAGAAATGTAAAAGGTTTGTTAGACATACTGCTATAAGGCTGCTACAACTGTATCTAACAATGTAACTACATTCCAATGTCACATAGCCTATACGTTTTATGTGACCATACAGGGTAACACTAGGCCTACTTACAAGAATGGACTCTGATGTGGTTCTGTTGAGACACTCGACAAATCTCTCTTTGATGGCTTCAGTTGAAGGTCTCGGAACTGATAATCATATACACTTATATATCGTGCAGTACCACACTATAATGTCCTTTATTTTTGAGTCCAATTATTCCCTGATATATTTTTGTTGAGAGAATAATACAGGTAGCCAATCCAAAGAATAAAAAATACATTTAAATTAGTTTGAACTTTATTCAACACGTTTTATACTAGACTTTTGTACTTGCTTTTATAAATTCTTTCCTTACGATAGTTTGCAGCTCTTACTTGTATTTGTGACACCGGAAAAAAGACACCTTTACTCGTATTTGCAGGGTTTTCTGCAAATAAAATAATGTATTAAATTTACGACGATTCCCAAGCAAAGAAAGAAATGGGCGAACTTTATACTTTGACAGACACTAGTACTCATATGGCTTCAACTCACGCGGCTGCCTAGCCCCTCCTATATACTGGTCACCATATCATTCATTTTTATCTTCTAAAATACTGAAAAGAACTTGCTGTACAGTTATAGAATACTAATTGTACACCCCCCCCCCCCACTGTCTGCACTTTAGTTGAAATCATATCTACAAACAAACCATTTACACTTATTATTTCAGAACTCCTAAAATTCTTTTAAATTCAATTTAAAGTATTAAGAAAGCACAATAAAATCATTAAAAAACACCATTTGGTGCCTAGAGTTAAAAATGCGTGGGTTGTGTTTCTATAATTATAATTCCTTTGTCTGAAGTCGTGTAAGAAGAAGATATGCCTCCTACAAATCCAGAATATAATTTTCAACATAACAGAGTGAACATGAAAAATTGCTTTTAATCGGTGATGTTGATTATCTAGTAGCCCAGGAGCAGAGGCCCTATGTACATTGTTTGAACACACAACCTAGTTTTTCGTGAAATCGTTAAAATCATTACCCTGAAGAAATAATTCGATTTTAAGATACGCTATTTTGGTGGGGCATCCAATGAGAGGGTATCGATAGGTTTAAAAGTACCAAATGGTACGTTATTTAGCTTTACTAACACCAGACACGCAAATAATAGTTATAAATTATCAGCGTCAGCCAACTTGATCGAAATCGTGTAGTCGCTATTTACAACCAAATAGTCGGTCTTTATTTTGTTGAGTGACTCTGATTTAGCTTTCATGTACGTGTTTGACTCTCAAGCTAAATCGTGCGAAAAGTAGATTTCACGTGTCTGTCATCCAGTACTTAACTATCTAGGCTAACTGGAGGTGCGTTATTAGTTTAGTTTACACGATAAACTTGTAAACCACCAATCCAAACTTTAGACTGCAGCCAATATGAAACCTTAACATGTATCAAACTATTAGTATGATTACTTGAAATTGCTTGGTACTTTAACAAAAAGGGTTGGTTTTAGTTTATATTGTGATATTTTACCCAAGAAAATATATTTTAAACAATTTCCACTATCATGAAACGTTTTTACTGTTTGAGTCTACGAAACGAACAAAACCCCCGAGTACGTGCAAATACCTTCACTGTACTAAGTTTAATCTGTATATGTTGAGTAATTCGGCAGTCATCGTTTCCACAACCTCGGATCGTCTTGCGTAAGCCAATAATGATATTGGGAATTTTGATAGCCTTCCAGTTCGATTCCCACCAACACTAATAAAGCTAACTATTGATCTCTTTTTAAGGGGATAACTTCATTTCCAGTGGAGATAAATCTGACATACAATATTTATTATCGCTTTACGAAATTGTTACTCTAAACATTTAACATAACTTTAATATAATTATATATTATAGCTAACAACAATTAAATTGAACATAATACACCATTTGAAACAACATAAATAATAGACTCTCTTGAACTAATACAAATATAATTTAATGGAGTCCTCCATAGATTCCATTGAAACTAGGTGTCGTGCTTATACAATGCACATTGTGTATCTGGGCTATTAAAGGGATCAAAATGGATCCTGGAAAAAGGATTTCTAATGGTTCCGTATACTTTGTGAACTTCCTCATCTCCCAGTGCGATCTGGAACTCGCTTCACTGGATATGTGGCAACATTCTGCCTGTCCCAGTAACATTCTCTGGCGTAGTTTGACAGTGAAAGTGAGAGAGAACAACTATCTGTCGACCTGTTGCCTCACTCCGCTCACCTGGTGAGGTCTACGTGTGATTGACGCACCTGCATCTACCTCTTCCCTACTCACTGTATTACACACATGTCCACATCTGCTTCAACTCAGATACAGTCCTACATTTACAAATACAACTACTTCATCAATTTCTGCAACTCGAATGTTAGTTTCAAATTAAGACGTTAAAAACGATAAAATAACAACAGTCAGGGATTTTTAAAGAAAGAAGGAGAAGTATCTAGAAGCTAAAGTCAAGATGACAGCCATTATAACCGGCTCTTAAGTTTTACAAAGTAATAAGAAGTTTTATTAAAACCCAAAATGAAAATGCGTAAACATGGTTTGTGAAAAAGTAAACAAAGAGGGTATGTATTGTTTTGTTTCATTATTCACTAAGTCCTTTAACAATAAACAAATTATAAATTAATCATTTCAAGAACAACAGGACTATACAGTATATGTAAATAAATAATGCTTACTATAGCTCTAAACAATGTAATTTTATAATTGTTATTTTTTATACTATTGTGATGTGTTAGCACATTTAACTGGTCATAATATGTAGTATTTTATAAGCCGGTTTATAAAAAAGAATTTCTGATAACTTGGTAAAATAATTAGTTGTAAGCTGAGTTGAATTTTTGGCAGTTAACAAATGTTTTTTTTATTTCTAGACTAAATCGTTGATAAAACAGTTATAACACGACCTGGGTAAGTTAGGCTGAAAGCTTAGTTCTATTCTATATTATCCCCAGAAGGGTTCACGTCTGGTTTATTTAGGCCTATATCTCTGTCCAGCAGTATCTACACTAGACACCATATACTGTATATTATCAGTCGAGCACAATGGAAGACCAAGTACATCTGTAACCGCACATTGTTGAGGTACAACCCTGTCGGAGAGGGAAATTTACTCGTAATTGTGGGTGACAACTGCTGAGGCTGATTAGTAAAACCTATGGGTCATATTCTGGCTGACGGATTCAAATGCTGTAGTCTAGAATATTGTTAGTCTTCCATTCATCCAAGGTAGCAATGACCGAGTCCTAAATCACTTTACGATTAATTCACGTTGTTTTTTTTCCTTCTTATCTCAGTCAGGAATTCCCTTCAGTCACACCAGCAGTCTTACATTGAGATGTCCAGATGTATGTCCCATGTAGAACATGGTCCTGAATGTTCCACTCTATACGTTTGACTACGAATACACAGCAAAGCCAAGCAGGACAGGCCGGGGAGAGGGACTATTGACTTGTTGCGCAATATGCGGGGTTGAGCCGCTGGCTCCCGAGGCTGTCGTACGGCCATTTCGCAACGGGCGCGGTATTTTGGACTCCCCGCGGTCTACAGGCTAGCTCCTTGCCAACCTATTTCCGTCTCCACAGCCTACAGTACATACACACACGGGGTTAAATAGGGAACACAGGCCTATCCCAGCGGAGTCACCTGTTCCTGTTCCACAACCTACAATACATAGGCACACTAGTTTAAATAGGTAATCGGGCTTATCCCAGCAGCCAGCAGAGTCATCTGTTCCTGTTCCACAACCTACAATACATAAGCACACTAGTTTATATAGGAAAAATGGGCCTATCCCAGAGGAGTCACATGTTCCAGTTCCACAGCCTACAACACATAGGCACACTAGTTGATATAGCGAAAACGGGCCTATCCCAGCAGAGTCACCTGTTCCTGTTCCACAATCTAGAACACATAGGTACACTATTTTAAATAGTAAAAATGGGCTTATCCCAGAGGAGTCAACAGTTAGTGTCGCCACAGCCTACAGCCACACTAGTTAAAATAGGAAAAACGAGGTTATCCTAGAGGTGTCAACAGTTAGTATCGCCACAGCCTACAGCACATAGGCACACTAGTTTAAATAGGTAAAAGGGCCTATCCCAGAAGAGTCAACTTTTGTAACCGAATGTATTATATACTGTATAATAATTTTCTAGATCAAGTAAAGTATAATCTAATGATCAAGGTCACAACTAATACAAATTGCCCACCCAATTGAGAGGGGCTACGCTAACAACACGCAAACTGTCGTCGATGGTTTATAATATACCTTTAATTCGTTAAACCAATCAATCCACAATATATAATTATATGGATACAGAAATAATAATTTTAATCGACATTGAACTTGCTTTGCTGTTAGAGAAGTTACAACATACTGACTTAGCGACAGGTATGCTGCAGTAACTGTGACCATGGTGTTATGCTAGGGCTGCAGGTTGTAAAGACAAGTTGTATTCCACCGTTGCTCGCTCTGTCGGAGGTTATCACAATCGGATATCGGTATCGCAGCAGCGGCCTGGGCGGGCGGAAGCGGTCAGATAGGCGCGGCGCGGCCCAACAGGAAATGTCCGCCATTATGTTCGCGGTTCCCGCTCGCAGAAAAACGAACAATCGGCAAGCTGGGCCGCCACATGCCAAATTATCTCAAAGAGGGCGCGGGCGAGGCGGGGCGGAGTTGGCGAATTCCAAGGAACCAGTTTGGGAAGTGCGCAGTTCGCTGTGCGCGGAGCGAGACGTCAGAGCGCGGGAACTCGGTCGTCCTTGTGCGCTTGCGTGGGTCCGGCTCGACAACCGGTTTGCCGTTGTTGAAAATATCTTGTGGTTTTCGTTAGATCTAGGATGTCTGAAGAAAAAAAAATATTGGCAGAGTTAGATCAAAGTAGTACGAAGATCTCGAGAAAAATAATATTCCTGCATTAATTAATAAAACATATTGTATCTAGTTATCTGACCGTGCTGAATACTTAAAATCAATGTACGGACTTACCATTCATAAGTTGATGCATCTGAAACATATGAATGCACGTAGTTAGCACTCACACGTTTCCGTTACTTGTGAAACATTTGATTTGTAACAGGAAGAATGCCTTGTCCTCTTGAATATTCAGTAATATATGGACATACAGTACATTATATTCATGGATTATAAGTGACGTATCTAAGTTACCCATTGCAGAGCTTCAAAGAGATAGACCTAATTAATTATTACAATTTTTCGATGTTCTGATCGTCGTAAACCTCTCACAGTTACGTGTATAAGATATGTGTTCATCTGTCACATCATCTACAACAGTTATTATGTACACAGACTAGCCTTGTTCACGTAGCCTCCCAGATTTACGTTCCGATTGTCGTAAACCTCTCACAGTTATGTGTATAAGTTATGTGATCATCTGTCACAACATCTACAACAGTTATTATGTACACTGACTAGCCTTGTGTCACGTAGCCTCCCCGATTTACGTTCCGATTGTCGTAAACCTCTCACAGTTATGTGTATAAGTTATGTGATCATCTGTCACAACATCTACAACAGTTATTATGTACACAGACTAGCCTTTCACGTAGCCTCCCAGATTTACGTTCCGATTGTCGTAAACCTCTCACAGTTATGTGTATAAGTTATGTGATCATCTGTCACAACATCTACAACAGTTATTATGTACACTGACTAGCCTTGTGTCACGTAGCCTCCCCGATTTACGTTCCGATTGTCGTAAACCTCTCACAGTTATGTGTATAAGTTATGTGATCATCTGTCACAACATCTACAACAGTTATTATGTACACAGACTAGCCTTGTGTCAGGTAGCCTCCCAGATTTACGTTCCGATTGTCGTAAACCTCTCACAGTTATGTGTATAAGTTATGTGATCATCTGTCACAACATCTACAACAGTTATTATGTACACAGACTAGCCTTGTGTCACGTAGCCTCCCAGATTTACGTTCCGATTGTCGTAAACCTCTCACAGTTATGTGTATAAGTTATGTGATCATCTGTCACAACATCTACAACAGTTATTATGTACACAGACTATTCTTGTGTCACGTAGCCTCCCAGATTTACGTTCTGATTGTCGTAAACCTCTCACAGTTATGTGTATAAGTTATGTGATCATCTGTCACATCATCTACAACAGTTTTTATGTACACAGACTAGCCTTGTGTCAGGTAGCCTCCCAGATTTACATTCTGATTGTCGCCTGATTTCTGATCGCAGTGCTTCAATTTTCAGTATTCAGTATATTCACGCTGCCTTCATATCAAAAAACATTCTTCATCTTTAAATAATGTTTTGTTAATATTGACGTATAGAATATTTTTCAGAAATCCGTACCGAAAATTCCTTAAAGGTCATATTAAATAATCAATTATTTAAAATAGGAAAAAGGTTATTATTGAGCTGCAATTTGGGCTTTAAGGTTCTTTAAATGTACCGTACGTAATTTTTATTGTAAAATAATTTAAAAAAATTGTATTTAATTACTTCTATTTCTGTTTAATGTTTAAATTTTTTACCACGAACATTTCTAAAAGCTCATTTAAGAACATTTTTAATTTTAGGAGCTTTCTACACGCTAGATGACATTTATTTACTATATAAAAATGAGTCCACTATATGACATGTCATAATAAAATACAGTTAACAATAATTCGAACGATATAGTAGACAAATATACTTAAGTTCCGTATAAATATAAAGTAATTAAGGTATATTATCAAATAATAAAGCTACTAAGACTAGTTGAATAGAAACTTAAAGAACTCATCAGATGGCGTCCTAGGCTGAAATCAGTCTTTCAAGTTTAACTCTTGTTTAAGATTGAGAGAAAGTTTGTTGTACATTCTCAAAGCAGAGTAGTACGCTCCTTTCTCATTATGGACCAATCGATTAATAGTGAGTTAACCAAAATAAACTAATAGCACTAAATAAATTTGAAATAGGCCAAAAATGACATAAAGTTCTCTCTTGGAAGTCGTAAAATTGCTGGCGGATTAATAACAAAATCAAAGAAACGATTGTAAAAATATCAATTTAGTATTAGTTACATGAAAACCATGTACATTGGAATAAGATATTTTGTAAAATTATAATTAAAATAAATGATATCATGTAGCTCAAACGTTACCAGCCCTCGTAATCAACAGTATGCATTATGCAAAATAAGATTCTTTGGCCACGTTACCACAAACTACTGGGCTAAACCAAGTTTTTCCCAGCTGTCCCTTCACCATCCCCCTCTTCCTTAAAGGCCGCTACACACGTTCAATTCGGCTTGTCAGTTCGGCTTGTCAGTTTGGCTTGTCAATTCTAACTGACGCAGCAATCACATACACACGTTCAGTTTGGCTTGTCAGTTCGATCTGGTTAATTAACTCCAAAATTTTTGTTGTGCTTGTGTTTCGGAAATTGCAAGTTAAATAATGTTTTCGGACGATGAGTTATTACTAATATATGGTGCAGTGGCTTGTGTAATTGTGAAAAGAAGAAAGCGTCAACTCAAGCGGAATCAGTGGACTAAAGACTGGCTTTTAAATCGAGCCCAGTACTCCCATGTTAACCTTTTAAAAGAACTTCGGTTTCACCCCAAAGATTGGCATAATTATTTGCGGATGAACGAAGAAACATTCTTTTCCCCTAAACAACTCTATGAACTGAAGAACTCCTTACTCCAAGAACTCATTGCACTGACAACACAGTGTAATGTAAATAAAAAAATACTTTTTCAAAGTCTGCTGTCACTCGGAAAAGGGCTATAAATTTCACTGACTACGGACACAGCAGCAAACACGCGGGACAGTTGCTAAACAGACGCCTGTCACTGGTGCGCAAGCGCAGACAGTTGATTTGAGGAACTGAATTGACGCTCCCATACACACGATCAGTTCGGCTTGCCGTCAAGCCGATGTGTCAAGCCGAAATGATGAATTTCCATCATGCCATCAGTTCAAATTTCTGGCTTGAGCTCACATCGTTTGAACAAACTTTTGCATACACACAGCCAATTCGGCTTGTCAGTTCGGCTTGTTCACATCGAATTGACAAGCCGATTTGAACGTGTGTAGGCCGCTTTTACTTGACAGACTCAACTGTAGTAATGTTAGAATACTCCCGTTCATCGCCATCTGTATATCACGAGCCCCAGGGCTTCGTCTACATCTCAACTTTATCTCTGCTGCTTAGTTATTTATGTGTCTGTAAGCCTTCAGACAAAATAATACTAATTTAATACTTACTCCGGAATCGCGGAAAACCGTATCATTACTTTTTGTTTCAAACCGAACCTGATAATGAATGTGCACATTAGTGGGGCTTAATTGTGCCTGAGCGGCGGCGGCGGGTCCGTAATGAATGCACACTATTAATGTAGTGTAATGGCGAAGCCGGCTGGCGAACATGTAACAAAACTCGCGCCAATTTGATCTAGCCAGTCAGCTGGACGGCTATTTTATTGCATTATGTAAAATATACGTTGTTGCCAGGGAAGCGAATTGATTCGGCCATTATCTGATTCCTGGAAGGGAAGCGACGAGGCTGCGTGCGGCTGTGTAATTTACCATTGGTGAAATGAGGGGGGGAGGGGGTCCGAAGGGGAAGTGAGGCCAGTGTGAGTGTAGTTGACTTAACAGTCAGCTGCCAGCTATGTTGACTGTGGCCTGCACATGACGGAGTCCAACATTGCAGTAGCCATTTTATTATAGCCTACTTTATCGGGCTGCCAAGAGGTAAAGATGTAAAAGAATAATTAGCCTATCTGGCTAGCATTTCTCAACTTCTTCGTGTAGTTGCGACCAACATCTAATTCATTTTGTTTCGTTTTTATTTTTGAAAAATACATTCACAACTACATCGTAACGAAAAGAAAGTGTAGCAAGAAAAACACTCCCAGCCGCCATTAACAAATTTAACTACATATTTCATAAATTTAAGTGCGTTACATCCCGTACTAAGGATGTCGTCCATTAACCATCAAACCATCGACTTTGCACGCGGTAACTGTGGAGAACCGTGCATAACCTGGTTCGTAGTGTCGTCCAATAATTTTGAAAGAATCAATTACTTTAGTAGTCCTATAAGCAGAAATGGCAAATTATCTCTGTGAAACAATTAAACTATCAATAAGTATATATTGAACTAAATATTCACTTTGAAATTTATATTGAATTTATCCTACTTATATAAATAATTCATAAACTAGTTATAAATTTATTTGATCTATATCGAATTAACCCTGGACAATCAATTCCAAATTTGTATAAATTTTCTCAACTAAAAACGATTTCTATATCAACTCACCATACAACCAAGCCTACGGTAGTTAAATTGACTTAATACTTACTTATACACAAAAAGCCACCCAAAACACCATAATTGTAATTTTCATCTTATGAAGGATAAATTAGCTTGTATCAAGGGGCTTACGGGCAAGGAGAGTTGGATGGTTGGTCACGAATACCATTCTTTGACCTCTGATAAGAGTTTTTTTTTTTATAACCACTTTTATATAATTCTGTTCTGTGTAAAACATAATGCACGATTGTAATACATAAAATTCATATTAAAGAATCTCGTGTCAATTCAGTATCGCTGGATGAAATATGACTGGATCGAATCAGTTTATAACTCATCTAAAGAAAATAGAAGTACGCCACACCGTGTCGTAACAGGTTTCTCTGATGTTGCACGCAAAATCTTATATTTATAGCCTATTTCATTCTCGAGATGTCCAGCGGACAGATGACAGACAGACATTAGTATAAGAAAGAAGTTGACACGAACTTAGTGCCATAGAAGTTATTCGTGTAGAAATAAAGTCTGTGGAAAATTAAAATTTACGTATAAAATTTTTCTGAACATAATTTGCCACATGTTACATTTATATATTTGTTCATTAAATTGGGTTTCGTATAAGCTTTTAAGCAATAAAAGTCTATACAACAAGTCACAGTAAAATTATGTTGTATGTGTTGAGATAGTTTACATTTGTACAAGGTAAACGGACTGTATGTCCACTTCGTAAAACTGTCGAGACCATTTCTACCTACATCTTAAGGAACGGACATTGAGTCCACGGTAGTCACAAATTGGCATGTGTTTAAACTTCTTATGGGTGTATTGAGTTTGTTTACATATTTATTTAATCTGCTATTTGTGCGCTAACTCAGCCAAATCCCATAAACTGAGTGTTCCTGACATATTATAAGTGAAGATAAAGAATAAAAACTTGTACAGCCCGACGAGTGATAGGCTTCGCTAAAGCTCAGCCAAACACTACATACGGTACAGCTGTCAACTCATGTCCCCATAAGTCATGATCTATCGAACTCTCACACTTGTGTGACGTAGTCTAAATCGACCTCTCAACTGTAGACTATCATTTACCTGAGTAATTCTTTCTAAATACACAAAACCTGGGCAATTTAAGTGCATTTCCCTCACTGATCTGGAAAGCCAACCATTTACTTTTACCGGATTTTCTTTTAAGAATTATTCTCCAACTTGCCAGATTACAAAATATGACCTAGAAACATCAAGAGAAAATATAGGAACTTTTAACTTAGGAACTTTTCTAACCTTCTAAACACATAAAAATCCGTCCAGGTTTAAGAGTCTGAGTAGAACTTAAGAAATACTTAATAATAGATTTTAATTTAGTTATTTATACATTTTTGGAAAGGAAAAAAAAGGATTGTAGAGCAAACTAAATGTCTTTTTTGTTTTTAAGTTATTTTAAATCAAAGTTAAATTGAATCACAACTACTCAGCTTTGCCACATTAATACAAGAATTCACGATAAATCCCTAAGAGTGAGTGACACATTCATATCCAGTCTAATTCCTAGGATAACCCTTTTAGGTGAAAAATATTTAATGGTATAACTATCTGGCTAACTTATGGTAAACAAGGGAACATTCGCTTACTCTCGAACATATTTAAGGGTATCTCAAAAAGCTGTCAATGAAGCTGATTCTAAGATTTGAGAGCTCGGCACTGATGCCGTGTGTGACGTAATGAGACTTCTCACTACGGTTGTGCCGTGGACATTACTTGTGTGATTATCAGCTGCGGCCGCTTCGCTATCGGCGGGTTTGTTGGCGCATTTCCTCTGTCCGAGGAGGCGGACGGCAGGTATCTTATAATTCAACAGTATACTCGTTACATTTGTACAAGGTAAACGGACTGTATGTCCACTTCGTAAAACTGTTTTGAAGCGATCATCCCTTTTATAGCCACTTATTCATATTTTAATTTTATAAAAACACTGTAGAACAATTTCAGGCTTTAAATTTTTCTCTAAGACATGCTCCACTGAATTGTACACCCATTTAAACAGATGGAATGTACCTTTTAAAAAGATAACGAACCAATACACACCTTTTTACAATAGTTCAAATTTTGAAAGTAAAATACTAAAGTATGAAACACTGGCTGAATATCTCACTGTGTTCAAAATTCCGTCTATTAGACTGTTTGATTGCCCTTCTTTAAATTATTGTTTTATAAATCTGTAATTCCCCTGTTCCCAAATGAGTCTTTTAATATAAATTCTGCGGCTTTCAGTCGTTCTGTAAAATACAATTAACAGGTTACCTCCATGTACTTATAATATTAGCATTGTATCTGTACCTATTTTTTACAGTGCATAAAACAATGTTTTCCCAAAACTTTAGACCTTTTGTTTTGATTGATTCTGTGCGCAGCAAAGATAGCAAGAAATAAGTAGCAAAAAACGAACTAAGTACGCCACAACTTCATCTTCGTCCGGATCCAGAAACAATTTAAAGGTAAGTCAAATTCAATGTACAATATTTTCAATGTAATGTGCTTATATTGACAGGCTAATTGACATTTCTCTTGGTTACCATTACTTCAGTGATGCAGAATAAGTAGACAAGTAGAACGAACGCAATCAGTACAGCTTCTAGTCGGGAGCCAGTAATGACGGCTATCCAGCACCAAGCCGAGTTCCGGTCTTACTGCACAGCTGCCAGAGACAGTAATCATGACGTAATGTTCTCGAGAACTGGTTCTTCTTGATACTGCTAGCTAGACATTTAAGATGGGGTGGCAACACATGGTAAGGTGATTTCTGTCATGCTTTATTAGACAAACAAAATATTAACATGTCTGGTAGTAGTTACGTTTCAGTTATACTGTAGTGGTGTGTTTGCGTAAATTATGCTCGCACTCCTCAAGCTGGTCTGTGACGTCATAACAGTAAAAATGTCATTAGTCATTGTAGGCGCGGAACTGAGTGGGAGCTAAGTTTTAACAACCATCAAATTACCTACTTTCTGTGATCGACGTATTAATACGATCTAAATAAAGTACATACTGCATTCGAATCTCAGGAAATATCTTGAAACAAAAATTCAATAAATATTCCCGAATATATCAACACATTATATTAAAGGAACGAGCCAAAAATCAATAGATTTAATTAATATTATGTAATAGCAAACATCCGTCATTTTTACCTTACTTTTTGTAATTGAGAGAATAGTCTCCATTGTCAAGTAAACACGTTTGTAATTTGTAAGATAACAAGAAGCAGTGATGCATATGTTAGTATGCCACACTTCATTTTGTCTGTAGTTGTATATTAAACATTTAAACATGACATATACAATTTAAATTTTTAGTAAACAATGTACGATATTGGACGTAATTATTCATACAAATACAATATTGTTTTTTTAATACAACATAACACCTAACAAGGTATAAGGTTACGTAAGAATTGTAAAAGATAAAGAATTTTTGTAGGAGCCTTTATAGAATAACGTATTTTTCAAGTGTATGTGAGTTTTTAAATTTCTATTGATAAACTAAGAAAGATACGTCTTGTGACAATTCTTATCTATTTTGATCTAACAAATCAAATTGTGAAGTTTTAGTAATTTATGTTAATATTAAATAATTACAAAATAATTACATCTTTTTCCAAAATAACTTTAAAATTTGTTGTTGCTCATTCCAATAATAACACATTCAGTAATGCAACTTTAGGTTTACTTACAACATCATCGAGCGATGTTATTTACTAGACCCTTTTCTTTCAGTATAGTCATTACTTTTACTTTATTACTACTAATTTAAATCGTTACTATGAGTTGTCGAGTCGATTTGAAGTTCTATATAATTTATTATGACTGCATATAATTTTAGCAAGATTAGAGAAAGAATATTTGAGAAAGAGAGATCACGTATTTTGGTTTTACTTATTCTACTGTAATGAAGACTTGCTTGTTATTGAAGTCAGTACCAGAAGAGCTATGACTAAAATATAATCCAGCAACAGGTTGTTATAAATGTAGCACTGGATTTCTCAGAAGCAAAGGCAGTTATTTTAGCTTGTTACAATTGTACTCGAAAGGTAACTGAGCTCAGAGCATGGCAATCTACATGTCATACGGGTAATAGGAACATGGGTCTGTAGTTTGCCAACGAGTAATCTAGCAGATCTATAGCCGCAGTTGGCGCGGCGGCAGCGTGGCGCGACTGCTGGAGGTGGTACTGTGCTGACTGCGACCCTGTGGCCCGCACGATCCCCCCGGAATGTTGGTTATCTAGTGTAATCACTGAGAGAATGGCCGATGCGAACAAGCTCTAGCGCTAGGCTGGAGGTGGTACTGTGCTGACTGCGACCCTGTGGCCCGCACGATCCCCCAGGAATGTTGGTTATCTAGTGTAATCACTGAGAGAATGGCCGATGCGAACAAGCTCTAGCGCTAGGCTGGAGGTGGTACTGTGCTGACTGCGACCCTGTGGCCCGCACGATCCCCCAGGAATGTTGGTTATCTAGTGTAATCACTGAGAGAATGGCCGATGCGAACAAGCTCTAGCGCTAGGCTGGAGGTGGTACTGTGCTGACTGCGACCCTGTAGCCGGCACGATCCCCCAGGAATGTTGGTTATCTGGTGTAATCACTGAGAGAAAGGCCGCTGAGCACAAGCTCTAACGCTAGGCTGGAGGTGGTACTGAGCTGACTGCGACCCTATGGCCCGCACGATCCCCCAGGAATGTTGGTTATCTAGTGTAATCACTGAGAGAAAGGCCTATGCGAACAAGCTCTAGCGCTAGGCTGGAGGTGGTACTGTGCTGACTGCGACCCTGTGGCCCGCACGATCCCCCAGGAATGTTGGTTATCTAGTGTAATCACTGAGAGAATGGCCGATGCGAACAAGCTCTAGCGCAAGGCTGGAGGTGGTACTGTGCTGACTGCGACCCTGTGGCCCGCACGATCCCCCAGGAATGTTGGTTATCTAGTGTAATCACTGAGAGAATGGCCGATGCGAACAAGCTCTAGCGCTAGGCTGGAGGTAGTACTGTGCTGACTGCGACCCTGTCGCCCGCACGATCCCCCAGGAATGTTGGTTATCTGGTGTAATCACTGAGAGAAAGGCCGCTGAGCACAAGCTCTAACGCTAGGCTGGAGGTGGTACTGTGCTGACTGCGACCCTGTAGCCGGCACGACCCCCCAGGAATGTTGGTTATCTGGTATAATCACTGAGAGAAATGCCGTTGCGAACAAGGTCTAGCGCTAGGCTTCAGGTGGTACTGTGCTGACTGCGACCCTATAGCCGGCACGATCCCCCAGGAATGTTGGTTATCTGGTGTAATCACTGAGAAAAAGGCCGTTGCGAACAAGCTCTAGCGCTAGGCTTCAGGTGGTACTGTGCTGACTGCGACCCTGTAGCCGGCACGATCCCCCAGGAATGTTGGCTATCTGGTGTAATCACTGAGAGAAAGGCTGCTGCGCAAAAGCTCTAGCGCTAGGCTTCGGGTGGTACTGTGCTGACTGCGACCCTGTAACCGGCACGATCCCCCAGGAATGTTAGTTATGTAGTGTAATCACTGAGAGAAAGGCCGTTGCGAACAAGCTCTAGCGCTAGGATTCAGGTGGTACTGTGCTGACTGCAACCCTGAGCCGGCACGATCCCCCAGGAATGTTGGTTATGTAGTGTAATCACTGAGAGAAAGGCCGCTGCGAACAAGCTCTAGCGCTAGGCTTCAGGTGGTACTGTGCTGACTGCGACCCTGTATCCGACACGATCCCCCACGAATGTTGACTGTCTGGTGTAATCACTGAGAGAAAGGCCGTTGCGAAAAAGCTCTAGCGCTAGGCTTCAGGTGGTACTGTGCTGACTGCGACCCTGTATCCGACACGATCCCCCACGAATGTTGGTTGTCTGGTGTAATCACTGAGAGAAAGGCCGTTGCGAAAAAGCTCTAGCGCTAGGCTTCAGGTGCTACTGTGCTGACTGCGACCCTGTAGCCGGCACGATCCCCCAGGAATGTTGGTTATGTTGTGTAATCACTGAGAGAAAGGCGGTTGCGAACAAGCTCTAGCGCTAGGCTTCAGGTGGTACTGTGCTGACTGCGACCCTGTATCCGACACGATCCCCCACGAATGTTGGTTATCTGGTGTAATCACTGAGAGAAAGGCCGCTGCGAACAAGCTCTAGCGCTAGGCTTCAGGTGGTACTGTGCTGACTGCGACCCTGTATCCGACACGATCCCCCACGAATGTTGACTGTCTGGTGTAATCACTGAGAGAAAGGCCGTTGCGAACAAGCTCTAGCGCTAGGCTTCAGGTGCTACTGTGCTGACTGCAACCCTGTAGCCGGCACGATCCCCCAGGAATGTTGGTTATGTAGTGTAATCACTGAGAGAAAGGCGGTTGCGAACAAGCTCTAGCGCTAGGCTTCAGGTGGTACTGTGCTGACTGCGACCCTGTAGCCGGCACGATCCCCCAGGAATGTTGGTTATCTGGTGTAATCACTGAGAGAAAGGCCGCTGAGCACAAGCTCTAACGCTAGGCTGGAGGTGGTACTGTGCTGACTGCGACCCTTTATCCGACACGATCCCCCAGGAATGTTGACTGTCTGGTGTAATCACTGGGAGAGGTCGTTGCGAACAAGCTCTAACGCTAGGCTGGAGGTGGTACTGTGTTGACTGCGACCCTGTAGTCGGCACGATCCCCCAGGAATGTTGACTGTCTGGTGTAATCACTGGGAGAGGCCGTTGCGAACAAGCTCTAACGCTAGGCTGGAGGTGGTAATGTACTGACTGCAACCATGTAGCCGGCACGATCCCCCAGGAATGTTGACTGTCTGGTGTAATCACTGAGAGAAAGGCCGCTGCGAACAAGCTCTAGCGCTAGGCTTCAGGTGGTACTGTGCTGACTGCGACCCTGTATCCGACACGATCCCCCAGGAATGTTGACTGTCTGGTGTAATCACTGAGAGAAAGGCCGTTGCGAACAAGCTCTAGCGCTAGGCTTCAGGTGGTACTGTGCTGACTGCGACCCTGTAGCCGGCACGATCCCCCAGGAATGTTGACTGTCTGGTGTAATCACTGGGAGAAAGGCCGTTGCGAACAAGCTCTAACGCTAGGCTGGAGGTGGTACTGTGCTGACTGCGACCCTGTATCCGACACGATCCCCCAGGAATGTTGACTGTCTGGTGTAATCACTGAGAGAAAGGCCGTTGCGAACAAGCTCTAGCGCTAGGCTTCAGGTGGTACTGTGCTGACTGCGACCCTGTATCCGACACGATCCCCCAGGAATGTTGACTGTCTGGTGTAATCACTGAGAGAAAGGCCGCTGCGAACAAGCTCTAGCGCTAGGCTGGAGGTGGTACTGTGCTGACTGCGACCCTGTAGCCGGCACGATCCCCCAGGAATGTTGACTGTCTGGTGTAATCACTGGGAGAAAGGCCGTTGCGAACAAGCTCTAGCGCTAGGCTTCAGGTGGTACTGTGCTGACTGCGACCCTGTAGCCGGCACGATCCCCCAGGAATGTTGACTGTCTGGTGTAATCACTGAGAGAAAGGCCGTTGCGAACAAGCTCTAGCGCTAGGCTTCAGGTGGTACTGTGCTGACTGCGACCCTGTAGCCGGCACGATCCCCCAGGAATGTTGGTTATCTGGTGTAATCACTGAGAGAAAGGCCGCTGAGCACAAGCTCTAACGCTAGGCTGGAGGTGGTACTGTGCTGACTGCGACCCTTTATCCGACACGATCCCCCAGGAATGTTGACTGTCTGGTGTAATCACTGGGAGAGGTCGTTGCGAACAAGCTCTAACGCTAGGCTGGAGGTGGTACTGTGTTGACTGCGACCCTGTAGCCGGCACGATCCCCCAGGAATGTTGACTGTCTGGTGTAATCACTGGGAGAGGCCGTTGCGAACAAGCTCTAACGCTAGGCTGGAGGTGGTACTGTACTGACTGCGACCCTGTAGCCGACACGATCCCCCAGGAATGTTGACTGTCTGGTGTAATCACTGAGAGAAAGGTCGCTCCGATGTAGCTCTAACGCTAGGCTGGAGGTGGTACTGTGCTGGCTGCGATTGTGTGGACTGCACGATCCCCCAGGAATGTTGACTGTCTGGTGTAATCACTGGGAGAAAGGTCGTTGCGATGTAGCTCTAGCGCTAGGCTGGAGGTGGTACTGTGCTGACTGCGACCCTGTAGTCGGCACGATCCCCCAGGAATGTTGGTTTACTGGTGTAATCACTGAGAGAAAGGTCGCTGCGAACAAGCTCTAACGCTAGGCTGGAGGTGGTACTGTACTGACTGCGACCCTGTATCCGACGCGATCCCCCAGGAATGTTGACTGTCTGGTGTAATCACTGAGAGAAAGGCCGCTCCGATGTAGCTCTAGCGCTAAGCTTCAGGTGGTACTGTGCTGACTGCGACCCTGTAGCCGGCACGATCCCCCAGGAATGTTGGTTTACTGGTGTAATCACTGAGAGAAAGGCCGCTGAGCACAAGCTCTAACGCTAGGCTGGGGGTGGTACTGTACTGACTGTGACCCTGTATCCGACACGATCCCCCAGGAATGTTGACTGTCTGGTGTAATCACGGGAGAGGCCGTTGCGAACAAGCTCTAACGCTAGGCTGGGGGTGGTACTGTACTGACTGCGAGCCTGTGGCCCGCACGATCCCCCAGGAATGTTGACTGTCTGGTGTAATCACTGAGAGAAAGGTCGCTTCGATGTAGCTCTAGCGCTAAGCTGGAGTTTGTACTGTGCTGGCTACGATTGTGTGGCCTGCACGATCTACCAGGAATGTTGACTGTCTGGTGTAATCACTGGGAGAAAGGCCGCTCCGATGTAGCTCTAGCGCTAAGCTGGAGTTGGTTCACACAACGCTGTTCACGGGTTGCGTAAACTCTTAGAAAGTCAGCATTCTGCAATATCCTCGCTATTCTCTGTGCGACCACATGGCGCGAGATATCGTGATGTAACTCTCTTGATGATGATGATGATGATGATGATGCACGAGTTGATTCCGTTATAACTATAACTTTTGTGCACACTTTCTGAGAGTAAAGATAGACCAGAAATTAATGAAAATTACCCATTATTGGCCTAATAAAAATTTCTAGGCAAATGTTATTTGAATCCATTTCATTAAATAATGATTCATATAAGTTAAACATACAATCTCCTAACCTTTTTCTCATTCGTCAAAATGCATTTCTCCATGTCGTAGCTGACCATACAGTGAAGTTACTTCCATTCTCAAAACTTAAACCTTTCCTAATTGATTTATTGTCTTTAGTAATTATTCAGTTTTGAGGAACACTATACATTTTAGCTCCATACAATTTTTTTTTCTTGGACTAAACATACAAGAATAATATAGTAATAATAGTTTTTACTATAATTCTGGTTTATATATTGAAGCGCATATTTAGTCGACCTTATTATTTTGGCTGACTTCTTCACTTTTTTAGAGCTTAAACATTTCCGTCTCCGTATTCTCATGTGGATACCCGTTTTTACACATAAACTACATTGCGTCAAATAAAAAACCAGAATGTACGAAAACGTTTGTGTGTCTGTAACCAATAACACTATTCATTCTCGCTTTTTGTTGACGGCTAAACGTTGGCCTGTGCCGAAAGTTATTTTTTACGATTGTAATATCCTATCAGTACAATAACACGGTCAATGGCGTACCCTAAACGCTGCAAAACGAGTAATCTACAACGGACGGTATGGTGCAGCGTTTGTAAGCTCTCATTAAATGTGTTGCCTGAGGAAGCACGATACTATTGTTCTATCGTTAGTTTCACTGCAGCGCGTCATTTTATGACCACCGTTCCGGGTAATCAATGCCAGCTCTCTTCATTAGACGAGATGGTTGTCTTCCTTCTGGTTAGTCGTGTGTAACGGTCGAGTTAGACACTGAGCATTCAGCACATTACTTAACCTTACATCCTTACATCTTCAAGCAAGGTAGCAGTGTCACCCACTGTGTGACATATACTTATATGTGTCATTCGTATCATTTCGAGTTTAGAAGTCATACTAGGGTACGCCCCTGTCCGCTTCGAGGCCCAAGTTTGGCCACTGTAAGATCCAGTTGAACGGCAGGTGCAGCGCATCACGGCCAAATACTGGACAACGTCACGTCACCTAACGTTACGTCACGTCACGGAATCGAAAGGATGGTCCTCGAGACCATTCAATCTGAAGGTGACATTACCGTGTAGCCACCCCTTCCGTAGCGGATCGGAATGGTCCATAGACACATACATACTAGGCTAGGCTGCCTACTCACGCCTGACTTGGCTGAACTTGGATTATTTACACAAATATAATTTATTTAGTCCAACATTTGTTCTACAATGAGTATATTTCAGTGTATTCACACAGGAAATTTACTTTGTAGCAGCAGTATAAAGGCACACAATTAGGCATTATTATTTATGTATTATTCTTTTGAAATTGATTCATGTGTTAGGTTCAAACAAATATTTAGTTACATGAACGAATATTTTTATGAATATTAATAATTTGTAGCCATTGCTTAAGGATGTTCGGCAATTGATTTTTAATCAAAACCTCATATTTGCGCTCTTATTACGGAAATTTACTTCAAGAAGATACTAGTTCTGAACAAACGTGCAATATTTTTATACAGCTAGACAGTAAAATATTTATTTTAAAGGTTGCGGGGATAATATCAGTAATAAAAACAAAACCCATCATATCCTGCTTTTCTCGGTATGTTTTATTAAAGGCTTACTTAGTTTTTTTACAGTAGACTGTATAAAATATGCACAGTAAGTAATCAAAATCGACAGTTGTATATACCAAACCTTTTCATATTAGTTTATTACGCGAAATAAAAGTTATTTTTCCTTTTCTTTCTTGTAATTTTCTTACCCTAGAGATTATTCTGGAAAGTTTTAGAAGGTTTTAAATTACTAAAATGACTTGAGCCAACATCACCAGAACAGTAAGACAACAGAACGGAAAGTTTCTCCTTCAATCTCTGCCATGTGCAAGCGAAATGTGCGGGTGTAATTCACCTATGCAATACAGTTCGACGTTCCTAGCTACTAGCCATTTCTAGACAGTAAAGTTCGGAACTGTTTAACGTCAAAAACACATCTTGAGTAATATTCAACACCCGCAATAAAATGTTGATAGGTATTCCACTCATGAACTATAGCCTGTACTACTTGCACAAGATATGAGTAGTTTTAGAATAGGTTATCATAAATATATTACTAGCAGTGCCAAAGTTAAAGATAACCTTTACTACCGCTTATGTAATCTGAGCATGAATTTGGACACTATCTAAAGGGACGTTTCTCTTTTTCACCAGAAGAGCGGGATGGCGCCGACTGCGATGACGTCACCGAAGCCCGCATTGATGACCAGGGGCATTTCCGAATGGTACTTTCCCAACCTTTGTAAGATATGGTGATCTGAGGTCGGGAAAGTACCGATGGTAAATGCCCCTGACCGTAACTGGGGGGCTTCGGTGATGCTTCTATCGAATAGAGAAAATCGTAGAGATACTAACCAAATTCTAGCTCAGAACGTGAGCACTCGTAAATATCGACTTTAACTTATTGTATTTAATATGTCCGTATGTACAGCCTAATAACAAACTGGATATAGGGGGAGAGTGAGCTCTACTCGCCGACATCGCTTCCTTTCGGGAGCCAGAAAACAAGAACCGATCGTCATAATGACATGTAATTTTCGTAGTAAATCAAATAAAGTCTGTTCTTTCAAATAACGTAGTTTGTTTAGATCCTCGGCTAGAAAAACTGTAAAAAATAGTGGGTTCCGGATAATACCAAAGTACCATAAAAATTCCTAGATTATAATACCGTATACTGAAAGTGTGGTTACGACATAACAACAAATTTCTCACAGCTGACTATTAAACAGCTGGCAAATAATCATAACTGAATTTATTCTTTCATGAGAATTATATTCTTTTGAGGGCTGTAGAGCTTTGTCTTCCTCCGTACACTAATGGTTATAGTCTCGGCTCTCTAACCGAGAGATCACGGGTTCAAATCCCGGGGAGGTCCAATCATGTGCTTTGACCAGGGCCGTGCGCAGAATTTTATTTAGGGGGGGGGTTCTATACTTATTTTATGAAATAAAAAAGAAGAAACTTAAATAAGTAATAGATTAAAAATTAATACGTATGGAAAATGAGTTTATTATAAAATTGTAAAACTACATACTTTTAATACATTTGTAACTCATTCTTTAAACAAAGTAAAAACTTTTTCAAATAAAAACATATGTGATCTACTCTTTCAATAAGTTGATGCGTCGAGGTACAGAAAAAAATTCATCTAATACTGAGTTCACATCACGCATGCGCGTAAACTGACGGCGCAATAGAGCACAATTAAACTGATATATGGAACCAATATGATATATCCCAATCTTCAAGGGGGGGGGGTGTTGAACCCCCAAAAACCCCCCCCCCCATGCGCACGGGCCTGGCTTTGACAATAAAAACCAATGCACTTCGAAGCCGGCATACCTAACGCCGAGGCTGAAATGAGATTAAGAAAGGGATGTAGAGCATATTGAGGAAATTCAGCAAATCTACGCAATCTTCAAACATAAATTGTGACAGCCTACTGTAATAGGGCCAGTAGTCAATGAGCAGTTAACGCTTCTACCGTGTACTTACGGGATTGCTACTCTCTGCTGAATAAGGCTATTTGAAAATTATAAGATTTTTCTATTGTGTAAATGCTGAGAAGCGAAACGAAAGACACTATAACGGTGAAATTTGTTCCATCATTCCCTCTATCGCCTGACTGGACGACTGTCGATAATGCTGTGTCATATTGACAGATGTGAATGTTGTATTTACTGGTTTGTCGTTTTTAAAAGAAATCTATAAGGTTGGTCCTGTTAGGCATAGAAATATCGTTGCGGGATTATTCGAGTCGGGATATTCAAATTGTAACCCTGACTACGGTATGTCTCCGCCTCGTAGTTGGACTGAGATATTATCTCCGGACATGTCACTCCATCCCATTCCCAGAACTAGTTACAGCCTTACCATCCCACTGAATATTGCTGACTTAATTTATTGGAGATTTGAGTGCCATATATTTATTTATAAATATAATTTATTCAAAATGAAGAGAGAAATTGTCCTTTATCAATCAATCTGTCAAATAACATTGATACACAGAGTTTATACAGAGTACGTTAGCCTACCATCGAACTTATGGCAGAAAATTATATTGTTTATTACCAGAGTGTATTCTTTAGTCTTTAGTCAAAAGTAAAAACGTTGCCTGGGAAATCTGACACATCACTATCAAACAGCCAGTGTTATTGTTAGAATTTATTGGATTCAGCGCAGTACTTTCGAATTCTGTTGACTTGTCGTAGTTACTAATCTCAGTAAGGTATCTACAACAGTATACATTATAGCTGATAGTTATATTATATAGTAAATGGAAAGTTGAATGTGAATGAGGCCATTCGATGAGCGGCTTAGAATATTTCAATTTGGGACATGATTTTTCAGACACAGTATATTCTCCAAATTGTGTGCAGTTGCAATTGTTGTATAGGCTACACGTAACTCAATACTCACTACAACCATATTTCTTTCCTTTTGAAACCATTTTACTCAAGAAGAGAAAGTTACTCATATCCTATCGTTTATGACAGCAAAACCAACGTTTATTGTGAAGCGGTAGGGCTTTCTCCTTAAAAAGCAACTCTTCTTGAAGTGACATCCCAAAAACTCGTAGTTTCTAACTTTCTGTTAAAAGCTGAAAATTACTGCATTGATGTTTTATTTTTATTTTGGTTACTTAAGTAATTCTGTAACTTCTTTAATGATATAAGGGCTCAATTCAAAATAAATCAATCCCGCTTAAATGTCCCCAGTAAATATCTAGCTGAAAAGTAAACTATTGGTTTCAATATACCTAACGCTACAATTTGAAAATGTTCTATAGTCTGAAATCTATCAACACAAACAACTAATTTACTAATTATTACAAAGTAATACCTATTTACAATTCATATTATTATAAAATATAATAATATTTGTTTTTGTTTCAGTGAGCGGTTTCTGTTTTGTCGTTCAATTGATCTTTTGATACAAATTCTTTGATGTGCCCCTCGTCATGTTGTCTCGAGGCATCTTGAGTGACGAATTTATGACGCGTCTATTTTTCATTGAACTTTATAATCTTTAAATTTGTCTTATAACTGATATCTACGAGTATATAAACTTTGCTTCAGTTTACAACTGATTTGCAACTGTTTTGAACAATTCCCATTGTAAAGACTGAACCAGCTCAAGTAACTCTTATCATAAGCTTAGGTATAAATTGAATAGTGTAATTTTCGGAGCATTGCGAGTTAGTGAACACGCCAAATGGCGGTTTATAGGTTGGCAATCGTGTCCGAGTGATGGCGGCCCTGGTGATTAGCAGTTGCGTGGCTGACGAGTGCGTAGAGACGCTGACCTTGGACCCTGATCTGTCCACAGCCCTAGCGCCGATTGGTCGAGAGAGCGGAGGGGCCCGGCCCGCCACGCCGACCACGGTCATCCGTTTATTGATTGTTCGTGCTCCGGGCTCGCGGTTTGCCGCCAAAATGTCGACAATACGAAGCGGGCGCGAGCGTCCATGCGGGCGGGCGGCTTATAACTCTTTAAACATTCGAGCTGAACTGAACACGCTTGATCCATCAAATACAGTACTTATGATGTCTGCTTTAAATCTTATAATATTTTTAGAAATCAGTTTATAACTACCCCAGCACTTTGGTATAATTAATTTAAAATGCAAAATTAGAAATAAGTATTAAAATATGTGTAGCACTTTACAAAACTCGTCTTTTCATGTAAAATCATTTGAATTGCTTGGTCGTATTTAAAATTATGCCCACAAATTATGGCAAAAAGTATCACTACATTATAATGAATGCTTTCTGAGGTAATGTTACCAAATTAATATGATGGGCATAGGGACGTAAATCTCCCTTAATCACCCAGATTTACGAAAGCATAATCAACTTTCCATACTTCCATGCTGGCTCGTCTCAACCGTAGAGCCATTCTTAAAATTACTAGTTTTAAAATCCTCCAATTGTTTAAATATTGCTGGAAAAATAGTACCTCAAACTCACGTTTTAGTAGCACTACATTTGTTGTTTATGACCTATGACCGACCGTAGAACAATTCTATTATTCTCTGTGTAAGTCTTTAGAGAATCAACTTTTCAACTGTGAAATATTGCTCCAAATAGACTACAACTCTGTAAGTATGCCAACCGAGATTTAAAGTTATAATTTATTATTTTATATTTGGTATCTAAGAGTTGGTTCACTGCTTCTGGCGATTACTTCCTTTCACGAAGATCACGGCTGGTATGCGACATTCACCGCAGTTGTACCAGCGGGAACCTTATGCCTGGAATAAAGCATTTTAGAGAAGATGATATTTTATTTTACTTGTAGAATTATACTAATGCTATTAATTTATGGTGTCTATTTATGACCGTATTAATTACAATCGGATTTTTCCTACCTAAACTAGTTATTGTGTGGTTTATAATAGTACCAAGCCTAATAGCAAGGAAAGGAACAGCTGATTTATTGAATCGAATGAACCGAATGAGTGTTGGTTGCGTAGGTAATTTATATTTTGTTTTATTTGTCGAAACAACAATACAACTTTCCGCATTCTGCATCAACGTGACTCGCAATTTTGTCTGATAGTTTGGACCCGTTAATGTGATTGGGTGTAGTTTCAATTTTGTTTTTCAAAATTAATTTTCTGTAAATGTTATTATTATTTCCGAACATTTGTGCAGCTATAAAATATACTGTAATTATCATTGTTAGTGAGCTTTATTAATGTTTTATTAGATGTAGGCTACGCCTCAAAACCTACTTTTGTAAATAGGCTACGTGATGAGAAATATTGATACTTTCGAACAGTTTAACCTTGTTGGTTCTAATATGTTGAAATACGTATTATTGCGTGGAGTACCGTATGTTTAACTACACCGCCGCTTAAAACAATTGAAACTTTATGCCTAAAGTTTGTTTTTGATGATCTGAAGGATTGTGAAGGAAACAGGATTTTTCAGTCAGTTGCACATAATTGGTTGATGCAAGTAATCACGTTTCGAAATCTGCAATCTGATATCTTCCTCAGGTGTATAACTAACCTAACACATAATCTAGGTCAAGAATCACAACAACCATGATGTGTGTCAACTTGATACATACTATCTCTAAAACATGGACTTAAGTAAAAACAACCACTAATTATTAATACACGCCGAACTAAAGAATACATGTCCGCTCTGAACGATCAACCACTGAGTAGGCCTACTGTGTTTGGTTTGAATTAAAAAGTGTTTAACAATTTAATGTAACTAATACGCATCACCGATTAGTTTACTGGCGGTTGGCCTTTTTCATTTATTTGTGTTTTAGTCATCACGTAGACTGTGTACGTACAAACCAATGGTAAGATATTAAAAAGTAAAATAAATTTTATTTTAAAGGAATAGTTTTTAAACAAAATTAATAAGTTCAACATTTATTCCGTTTCTACTGCACGATTTTGGCGTGTCTTCCATACAAAACATGTTTACAAAAAGGGGCTAACTAAGTAAGTATTTCAAATGTATTATTATAGAATAGACTATTTTTGTAAGTTTTTATTTTGCGACTAATGTAATAAGAATAACTTAGTGTAACTATTTTAAACCAAATAATTTAAATACGATATCATGAATATAAAAATGAAGTACACTTTAAAGTACAGGCCTCGTGAAATTAAAACACTGAAGAAGTGAACCGTTCTTCTGATGTAAGCTTCTTGTTCCCAGAAGGCATGCAAGCTCTCTGTACGCTACCCACATGGGGAAGCCATGTAACCTATTAGTCTTGGATCTTGTATAGCTTCTTCGTTTAATTTTAAAAGACTTGTAAGTTGAAATTCTCTTGCAGTTTTTTTAAATAATATTAATTTCTATGTCATCAATCGTGTCAAAAAATAATAAATTTTAAAACATTATTGCATTTTGTTATTTTAAACGGCTTTTATTGAAAAGTTATCAATTTTCGTTGGGTTGCGTTTGGTTTTGCATAAAATTCAAAAACCCATTTAGATTGTTAATTTTTGTATTTCTGATCTACATATTGCAGTGTGTGTGTGTTTTTTTTTAGCAAATATGCATCTTTGTATCGTCAAATTAATGGTTTTGTAGCATATTAATTAGTACTTAACTAGAAAATGCCATGTGCTTTCTACAAAAACAAATACCAATTAAAGTTCGTTGGTATGCCATAAATATAGTATATAAAAGATAAATAATAAGAAACAATAATTATACCATGAACAATGAACAAAAAGTAGCAGAGAAAGATAATAAATATATTGATACAAATATTGATTATCTAATGGATGTTAGACAGAGAACACACTAATAATTCCATTATGTGTCTATAAATAGAACGAATAGCAGTAATAAATATTCGCAGTAATAAGTAGGCTTCAAGTATAGGCCCTAATACCTAAAATATGAATAATGATCATAATAATCAACTTTAATAGCAACAACTAAAAGAAAACAACAAAAAATAGCGTACCTGTGTAGTTTTTAAAAACAATAACAAAACGTTGTTATTATGTAGTTGCTAGCAGCAATGAGATCGTAAATACAAAAGCGCAAATAAATAATTAATTAGTATGAAGGAGGATAGCAAGAAGAACAGTAATAACAACTAATATCAACAAACCGAAATTTCTTTAAATAATAATCGCAAAGACTAACTATACCGGGAGTACCACTGAGGTAGACAACAGAGTTCCTGGAGATGTCGGCCTCATACTCGTCTGTCACGGTGACTTCACTTTTGTTCTCATAAAAAGTAGCTGCTTGAGAAAGAGGGGACCTCAGGCAGACGATACATAATTGCCAAACCGGAGTCTTCTGAGCTGTAGTCCTGCTAAAACGAGAAAGCGACGACTGAAGTATCTAAATTTTGTTGTAGCTGGAATTATGATGTCAATTTCATTCAAGAAGGAGTTGAGGACAGGAAAGCTACTTCTAAATGGTTTATAGAGGATGATTACTCGATGAGGTAAACATACTAGAGGGATAGTTCAACGCGAAACTCCTCGATTGGCAGACGGTATCCCGACGTCGGACACCTGACGAACTTCGGTCGATCTCAGGGACTCGCTCTATAGTTTCAATGTGTTCATGTTCACAGGTTTATACAGTGACTTCAGGTTACTCAACCGTTCGCTCATTCGGTAGTTCGGATATGGTCGTCGAAGTTCAAGTTGTTATTGAATCTGATTCTCTATCATTGATTGAAGTGGATCTCAGGGGGGTATCCCTAGTAATAATCTAAACGCAAAACAGTGGGGTTGAGAACGTGGGAATGTTAGAACGAGCAGAGCTTGACGTTCACTTCAATACAGTTTTGATGTGAAGCAACATGTTTTTAAAGACTTATCGAATGGATTTTAAAAGAGGGCTTGTACGGGCAAGAGAAATGAGTCCTAGAAAATGTAAATAGTATTAAAATAGTATTTTACAAAAACGTGATATTGCATTATAAAAATATGTTAACGGAAAAGACGATTGGGAGTCATTTTTACTAAGAGATAGATCTCAGTTATACTGTGTGCAGAAATACCTTGCGAGTCTTATTACCACTGTCCCGTTTGTGTATTAACCCGTATCTTAACTTGTCCTACTTAGGGCAAATGTATTGTTGGTCTCTCGGGTAAGGTGGTTCGCCCTCCGGTAGGGCGGTTGGCCCTCGAGTAGGTTTGAGCACGTACTTGTTAATAAGGTAGTAAAGTTAAATAATCTTTTATTTTGATCCAGACCAAAATAATATTAGAGTATGCCCAGTTTAGATATAGGTTGTACTCGTGTATGTTAATGTACATGCAGTACTCGATACGAGAGTCACTGCTGCGAAGTCATTTGCCACGCCGACTGACTACTGACAATAAGGCTAATTATAGTCTCAGATAAGATAAATCGACACAAAAGGAATTGTTTGTTCTTCTTCAACTCGTGTTTCTTTAATTTTCCTACCGAATACATAACATGTTTGAATGTTCGTACAATGCACCATTTTTTACGTAGGGGGAATACATTTGCGCACGGAGTGTGGGGATTCCATGCGTCCTCACTCTGCAGCATCAGCTCCACAATGGTGTCTGCCGAAACATCGCCAACTGAGGTGGCGAGCGTTCGCCTGACCTCGGTGAAGCGCCCGCAAGCGAAGAATGTGTGATGAACATCATCATGTTCCTGCGGGCAGTAAGCACAGCGAGGCGACCTGACTTTTCCCATCCTATAGAGGTACTTCCTAAAGTAACCGTGCCCCGTCAGGAACTGACACAGGTAGAAATCTATCTTCCCGTGGCCACGATCTATCCAGGGTTGAAGCTCTCGAATGAGACGGAAGGTCCAGCGACCATCCGATTCTTCCGTCCACCTCCACTGCCAAACCTGCAGAGTCTCCACCCTGGCAGCAGCCAAAGGCATCCTCTCTAACCCGCTCGGCAGCCTCCCGAAAGTCAGTCCCGACTTGTATACGACTTGAACTGAGTACCGGTACGACACAGTTAACTGGTAGTCAGCCATTGAGCCCACTAACGAAGCCCTGCCAGTGGACACGTCAGTCCCGACTTGTATACGACTTGAATTGAGTACCTGTACTACACAGTTAACAGGTAGTCAGCCATTGAGCCCACTGTCGAAGCCCTGCCAGTGGACACGTCAGTCCCGACTTGTATACGACTTGAATTGAATACCTGTACTACACAGTTAACAGGTAGTCAGCCATTGAGCCCACTGTCGAGGCCCTGACAGTGGACACGTCAGTCCCGACTTGTATACGACTTGAACTGAGTACCGGTACTACACAGTTAACAGGTAGTCAGCCACAGAGCCCACTGTTCAAGCCCTGCCAGTGGACACGTCAGTCCCGACTTGTATACGACTTGAACTGAGTACCTGTACTACACAGTTAACAGGTAGTCAGCCATTGAGCCCACTGTCGAGGCCCTGACAGTGGACACGTCAGTCCCGACTTGTATACGCCTTGAACTGAGTACCGGTACTACATAGTTAACAGGTAGTCAGCCACTGAGCCCACTGTTCAAGCCCTGTCAGTGGTCACGTCAATCCCGACTTGTATACGACTTGAACTGAGTACCTGTACTACACAGTTAACAGGTAGTCAGCCATTGAGCCCACTGTCGAAGCCCTGCCAGTGGACTCGTCAGTCCCGACTTGAATACGACTTGAACTGAGTACCGGTACTACACAGTTAACTGGTAGTCAGCCATTGAGCCACTGTTGAAGCCCTGCCAGTGGACTCGTCAGTCCCGACTTGTATACGACTTGAACTGAGTACCGGTACTACACAGTTAACAGGTAGTCAGCCATTGAGCCCACTGTCGAAGCCCTGCCAGTGGACACGTCAGTCCCGACTTGTATACGACTTGAACTGAGTACCGGTACTACACAGTTAACAGGTAGTCAGCCATTGAGCCCACTGTTCAAGCCCTGCCAGTGGACACGTCAGTCCCGACTTGTATACGACTTGAACTGAGTACCGGTACTACACAGTTAACAGGTAGTCAGCCACTGAGCCCACTGTTCAAGCCCTGTCAGTGGTCACGTCAATCCCGACTTGTATACGACTTGAACTGAGTACCGGTACTACACAGTTAACAGGTAGTCAGCCACTGAGCCCACTGTTCAAGCCCTGTCAGTGGTCACGTCAATCCCGACTTGTATACGACTTGAACTGAGTACCTGTACTACACAGTTAACAGGTAGTCAGCCACTGAGCCCACTGTTCAAGCCCTGCCAGTGGACACGTCAGTCCCGACTTGTATACAACTTGAACTGAGTACCGGTACGACACAGTTAACTGGTAGTCAGCCATTGAGCCCACTGTCGAAGCCCTGCCAGTGGGCTCGTCAGTCCCGACTTGAATACGACTTGAACTGAGTACCGGTACTACACAGTTAACTGGTAGTCAGCCATTGAGCCACTGTTGAAGCCCTGCCAGTGGACTCGTCAGTCCCGACTTGTATACGACTTGAACTGAGTACCTGTACTACACAGTTAACAGGTAGTCCGCCAACGACCCCACTGTTGAAGCCCTGCCAGTGGACACGTCAGTCCCGACTTGTATACAACTTGAACTGAGTACCGGTACTACACAGTTAACAGGTAGTCAGCCATTGAGCCCACTGTTCAAGCCCTGCCAGTGGACACGTCAGTCCCGACTTGTATACAACTTGAACTGAGTACCGGTACTACACAGTTAACAGTTGGTCCGCCACTGACCCCACTGTTGAAGCCCTGCCAGTGGACACGTCAGTCCCGACTTGTATACGACTTGAACTGAGTACCGGTACTACACAGTTAACAGGTAGTCAGCCATTGAGCCCACTGTTCAAGCCCTGCCAGTGGACTCGTCAGTCCCGACTTGTATACGACTTGAACTGAGTACCGGTACTACACAGTTAACAGGTAGTCAGCCACTGAGCCCACTGTTCAAGCCCTGTCAGTGGTCACGTCAATCCCGACTTGTATACGACTTGAACTGAGTACCGGTACTACACAGTTAACAGGTAGTCAGCCACTGAGCCCACTGTTCAAGCCCTGCCAGTGGACACGTCAATCCCGACTTGTATACGACTTGAACTGAGTACCGGTACTACACAGTTAACAGGTAGTCAGCCACTGAGCCCACTGTTCAAGCCCTGCCAGTGGTCACGTCAATCCCGACTTGTATACGACTTGTACTGAGTACCGGTACTACACAGTTAAACAGGTAGTCAGCCATTGAGCCCACTGTTCAAGCCCTGTCAGTGGTCACGTCAATCCCGACTTGTATACGACTTGAACTGAGTACCGGTACTACACAGTTAACAGGTAGTCAGCCACTGAGCCCACTGTTCAAGCCCTGCCAGTGGACACGTCAGTCCCGACTTGTATACGACTTGAACTGAGTACCGGTACTACACAGTTAACAGGTAGTCAGCCACTGAGCCCACTGTTCAAGCCCTGTCAGTGGTCACGTCAATCCCGACTTGTATACGACTTGAACTGAGTACCTGTACTACACAGTTAACAGGTAGTCAGCCACTGAGCCCACTGTTCAAGCCCTGCCAGTGGACACGTCAGTCCCGACTTGTATACAACTTGAACTGAGTACCGGTACTACACAGTTAACAGGTAGTCAGCCACTGAGCCCACTGTTCAAGCCCTGCCAGTGGACACGTCAGTTCCGACTTGTATACAACTTGAACTGAGTACCGGTACGACACAGTTAACTGGTAGTCAGCCATTGAGCCCACTGTCGAAGCCCTGCCAGGGGACTCGTCAGTCCCGACTTGTATACGACTTGAACTGAGTACCTGTACTACACAGTTAACAGGTAGTCCGCCAATGACCCCACTGTTGAAGCCCTGCCAGTGGACACGTCAGTCCCGACTTGTATACAACTTGAACTGAGTACCGGTACTACACAGTTAACAGGTAGTCAGCCATTGAGCCCACTGTTCAAGCCCTGCCAGTGGACACGTCAGTCCCGACTTGTATACAACTTGAACTGAGTACCGGTACTACAAAGTTAACAGGTAGTCAGCCATTGAGCCCACTGTTGAAGCCCTGCCAGTGGACTCGTCAGTCCCGACTTGTATACGACTTGAACTGAGTACCGGTACTACACAGTAAACAGGTAGCCAGCCACAGAGCCCACTGTTCAAGCCCTGTCAGTGGTCACGTCAATCCCGACTTGTATACAACTTGAACTGAGTACCGGTACTACACAGTTAACAGGTAGTCAGCCACTGAGCCCACTGTTGAAGCCCTGCCAGTGGACACGTCAGTCCCGACTTGTATGGTATCCTGTGGGTCAAGTGAACACCTTTGGTTCACCTTAAACGATGCGGTTCTATTCAAATTTACTTATAAAATTGATAAGTGTCGGCTTCCCCTGTTCTACAAAGATATGTTTTGATGGAAGGACTCACTTTATGGGAAATATATAGTAAAAAGTACACAATTATTCCAATAATTTTAATTTGTCTAATATATTTAATAAATTTGTATACAATCGTGTGTTTATATTACAAAGATATTTTTAGTATAATACCAACAGCGATTGCAAAAGTGTTGGTCTACTATTTAACAACTTCTTTGTGCATTGTTTATTAGTTGCTGATAGGCAGGTTAACACCAGTTCAAGAAAAAAAGAGTGATGAGGGGGAAAAAGGTAGAGTTAGAAAGAAGCTGGATGGTTGGGTCTGCAGCACAGGATATGTACGATACTCAGAGAGCTACAACACTAACTCGTATAATCTACACCGTTGATGTGTAGTATACTCGTATTTGGCAGTGTTTACTCTGGATTAGTGTTTTCACTAAACAAGCCTTGATGACCTTGTCTTGGGTCTGTAGCACAGGATATGTACGATACTCAGAGAATTACATCACTAACTCGTATAATCTACACCGTTGATGTGTAGTATACTCGTATTTGGCAGTGTTTACTCTGGATTAGTGTTTTCACTAAACAAGCCTTGATGACCTTGTCTTGGGTCTGTAGCACAGGATATGTACGATACTCAGAGAATTACATCACTAACTCGTATAATCTACACCGTTGATGTGTAGTATACTCGTATTTGGCAGTGTTTACTCTGGATTAGTGTTTTCACTAAACAAGCCTTGATGACCTTGTCTTGGGTCTGTAGCACAGGATATGTACGATACTCAGAGAATTACATCACTAACTCGTATAATCTACACCGTTGATGTGTAGTATATGCGTATTTTGGCAGTGTTTACTCTGGATTAGTGTTTTCACTAAAACAAGCCTTGGTGACCTTGTCTTGGGTCTGTAGCACAGGATATGTACGATACTCAGAGAATTACATCACTAACTCGTATAATCTACACCGTTGATGTGTAGTATATTCGTATTTTGGCTGTGTTTACTCTGGATTAGTGTTTTCACTGAACAGGCCTTGGTGACCTTGTCTTGGGTCTGTAGCACAGGATATGTACGATACTCAGAGAATTACATCACTAACTCGTATAATCTACACCGTTGATGTGTAGTATATTCGTATTTTGGCAGTGTTTACTCTGGATTAGTGTTTTCACTGAACAGGCCTTGGTGACCTTGTCTTGGGTCTGTAGCACAGGATATGTACGATACTCAGAGAATTACATCACTAACTCGTATAATCTACACCGTTGATGTGTAGTATATTCGTATTTTGGCAGTGTTTACTCTGGATTAGTGTTTTCACTGAACAGGCCTTGGTGACCTTGTCTTGGGTCTGTAGCACAGGATATGTACGATACTCAGAGAATTACATCACTAACTCGTATAATCTACACCGTTGATGTGTAGTATATTCGTATTTTGGCAGTGTTTACTCTGGATTAGTGTTTTCACTGAACAGGCCTTGGTGACTTTGTCTTGGGTCTGTAGCACAGGATATGTACGATACTCAGAGAATTACATCACTAACTCGTATAATCTACACCGTTGATGTGTAGTATATTCGTATTTTGGCAGTGTTTACTCTGGATTAGTGTTTTCACTGAACAGGCCTTGGTGACTTTGTCTTGGGTCTGTAGCACAGGATATGTACGATACTCAGAGAATTACATCACTAACTCGTATAATCTACACCGTTGATGTGTAGTATATTCGTATTTTGGCAGTGTTTACTCTGGATTAGTGTTTTCACTGAACAGGCCTTGGTGACCTTGTCTTGGGTCTGTAGCACAGGATATGTACGATACTCAGAGAATTACATCACTAACTCGTATAATCTACACCGTTGATGTGTAGTATATGCGTATTTTGGCAGTGTTTACTCTGGATTAGTGTTTTCACTGAACAGGCCTTGGTGACCTTTGTCTTGGGTCTGTAGCACAGGATATGTACGATACTCAGAGAATTACATCACTAACTCGTATAATCTACACCGTTGATGTGTAGTATATTCGTATTTTGGCAGTGTTTACTCTGGATTAGTGTTTTCACTGAACAGGCCTTGGTGACCTTGTCTTGGGTCTGTAGCACAGGATATGTACGATACTCAGAGAATTACATCACTAACTCGTATAATCTACACCGTTGATGTGTAGTATATTCGTATTTTGGCAGTGTTTACTCTGGATTAGTGTTTTCACTGAACAGGCCTTGGTGACTTTGTCTTGGGTCTGTAGCACAGGATATGTACGATACTCAGAGAATTACATCACTAACTCGTATAATCTACACCGTTGATGTGTAGTATATTCGTATTTTGGCAGTGTTTACTCTGGATTAGTGTTTTCACTGAACAGGCCTTGGTGACTTTGTCTTGGGTCTGTAGCACAGGATATGTACGATACTCAGAGAATTACATCACTAACTCGTATAATCTACACCGTTGATGTGTAGTATATTCGTATTTTGGCAGTGTTTACTCTGGATTAGTGTTTTCACTGAACAGGCCTTGGTGACCTTGTCTGGGGTTGTAGCACAGGATATGTACGATACTCAGAGAATGTACGATCACTAACTCGTATAATCTACACCGTTGATGTGTAGTATATTCGTATTTTGGCAGTGTTTACTCTGGATTAGTGTTTTCACTGAACAGGCCTTGGTGACTTTGTCTTGGGTCTGTAGCACAGGATATGTACGATACTCAGAGAATTACATCACTAACTCGTATAATCTACACTGTTGATGTGTAGTATATTCGTATTTTGGCAGTGTTTACTCTGGATTAGTGTTTTCACTGAACAGGCCTTGGTGACCTTGTCTTGGGTCTGTAGCACAGGATATGTACGATACTCAGAGAATTACATCACTAACTCGTATAATCTACACTGTTGATGTGTAGTATATTCGTATTTTGGCTGTGTTTACTCTGGATTAGTGTTTTCACTGAACAGGCCTTGGTGACCTTGTCTTGGGTCTGTAGCACAGGATATGTATATATCACTAACTCGTATATATACTTATGTATGATTGGAAGGTTACAAACATTCACCTCCCCATTTAAATTCATCTCCGGTCAAATTTATTTATAGTTCCACAGCTTAGTTTATGTGGTACGCCGATTAAGTATATATATATATATATATATATATATATATATAAGGTTTGGAAACCAACTTAGTTAAAAAAAAGCATCTACTATCGGTCTACAATATATGTTTTTTCCCGTCCAAGAAAATATATTTTTACGAACGCTTCAAAAGACTACTATGACTATAACGTATCGTGGAAAATCCCTGAAAGGCTTCAAACTAAGTAAATTATTTCATAATAACTGTTTATAATGATTAGCATGGTTGAAGGTTTGTTGCTTTTCGGATTGTAATCTAGTAATATATCGTTGAAATGTTATGTCCATCCTCCTGTTTTTCTTTAAGCCACAGTAAAATCGTCATGTCACAATGTCAAAGAAGCCAACTTGTTTCGAGTACAGATTGTTCAAACATTCATGGCTTTACTCATTGAAGTGGGTTTTATAACAGCTTTTAAATAAAATTTCCAATGCAAAACGCGGTTAACAAATCATCACTGTAGTAACATTTAGATAGTAGGCCTAACTATTCTTTGGAATCTACATTACACTTGATCAAGCAGCATACGAGTACTTCATATTTATTATTTCTTGAAATTTAAATATAAGAAAAGGGTTTCAGCCTCGTCGGTGACTTCAGCTTAAAGTGTCAACAGTTGTTTAATTTGGATTATGAAAAGTAAATAATATTATTTTCTTTGCAAATTCTAAATATTCTGGAAATTTTTCCAAACGTTCTCTTCATATAAGCCTTCCTCAGACTTCAACGAACATTGTATAAAAAAGAATTAGCCGAAATGGTCCAACCGTTCTTGAGATTTGCGCCTAGCACCACATTCAGCATTTATTGTTATTTGACAGGTATATTTTTATCCTCTGTTCTTTGGTGTTCATGATATTATCGTGTCTTATTATTTACCTTTATATGAGTTATTGAACGTCCATGGCATTAGTTGAGAATTATTGTTACAATAACAGTAAACGTGACGATACAAAGATAGGAATTTGTTTACAAAAACACTGCAATAGGTAGATCAGAAATACAAAAAATAAAAAATCTAAATGATTTTGGAATTGCATGCATAACCACACGTAATTCAAATGAAAATTTATAACCTTTTTAAGCCGTTTAATATTACAAAATTTATCGCTGTTTTTTAAATTTATTAGATTTTGAGACGGTCCATGACGTAGAAAAAACTATATAATATTATTTCAAAAACTGTTAGAGAATTTAAACTTACAAGTATTATAAAACAAAGGAGCTATAAAAAGATCCATTCAAGAGTAATATCCTAATGGCTTCTCCGTGTGGGTAGCGTACAGGTAGCATGCGTTTTCTTTTTAATTTCAAGGAAGGCCTGTACGGAGTATTTTCAAGTGTGAGTCATTAAGTTATTTCACGAGTCATTCAGTCATTCTTGATACTGTTCCACTCTGTCATTCTTATTACAGGGTACTCACAGAATAAGAAATTACAATAACAATATTCTATTTAAATATTTAGGTAGCCCTTACGATAATAGCATATCTCTCAAGTTAGTGGTAGACTGTCAATTATTAATTGAGTGCATGTTTTAGAAGGAGTATGCATCGGGATGACACACACCATGGTTGTTGTGATTCTTGACATGCGTGTCATAACGCTCTGGTATTATTTGTTAATTTTATTCTAGATTATAGTTAGTGGTAATTTAAATCCATATCAATGAAATGTTTTTAAATTTGGAAAGGAGTTCAATGATCTTAAGTGTAAAATTTAGTTTTTGAATGACTTTTTTTCTATTTCACATACTATTTGTAACATATTTCTGTTATCATGTCGCAAGACAAAACTTGCAGCTCTTTCCTTGAAGGGTGCGTCACCGACCTCTTCCTTTCGGTGGAGACTTGACGTTGTACATTTCCCAGTATTGCGACACAGCGGCATTGCTCGAGTGATACACGAGGTGAATCAGCTCCCATATCTGGTGGGCGGCAGCAGTCACCGGTGAGTCAGCTTCAGAGTCCAGGAGTCACTGAGTCACCTGGACGCCTTGAAGTTCTGGATACGGAAAAATCTCAGACAAGGCCGTGGTTTTTCTAAGATCAAAACGTCTTCACCTTCAGGTTGAATAAATTAAAATGTGTTGTCTTTGCTGCTTCCCACAACGGTAAAAATGTTTGGTGTGGGAATGTTACTTATTTTCAATTATATTTTAACTGCACAAACATTCGAATACAATTGAAAGTATAATTTTGAGTAAACGTCCTTAAAACCACCAACCGAAGATCCAAATTTCCGTTCGACACCCTAAGACTAACATACTACATTCCATTCAACACACTAATTAACACTCAGTGAACATAAATAAATGTGTTGAACTTTTATGTATTTCATAGGTACAACCTAATTATACACCAATTAAGTGCTAAACACTACCAGCAAAACAATTAATTTGAAATACCTGTAGCTTGTAAATAATAAACAGTATACTGCAAACAATGCATAAAATCTCTCACTGAGGTTAATGTAAGATCAGACAACAGAATCCGGTAGTGTTGCGCTAGATGCTGTACGTGGTGATACTAGGCCTTGAAATTGAATCGCGTTGTAAACAGTTGTTTCGGTGAGAGCTCAATGTTTGGTTTTGCTGCGTTCTGCAGTATACTGTGGTAAAAGCTACTATTAGGACAAACTCCCAATTATTTGTGAATTTTGTATTTCGAATTCCTTGTGGAATCACTTGTTTTGTCTAATCACCGCCTGACTGGGGAGGTAACCGATTACGCGTAACTACTATCTGTCCTAGTTCCTAGTTCAGTTTAAAATGACCACATACAGTAAAACTTGCCTGCGCTACGACTGTACTTTCTGGACAAACAATTTTACTGTTGCAGGCGTTCAATTATTTTGTATTTCCAAATCTATAAATTCACATTTTCAGATCGTAGGCATGTTTTAGACCCTCTAATCTTCAAATTAAAAATATTTACATTTAATTTTAATTAAAGAAGTTATAAATTATTTCTACATTTTTATTTTATTCTCACGTATTAACCAATTACCTAAACCGTCAACGTAATGCCCACCATCAAAGGAAGAAAAACATTTTGTTATGTAAGTCAAATAATTCAATAAATTTAAAATGAAGTTTTGGTAACAATCGTCCTGTAGGAGTCTTAATGTAGACAAAATTGATATGTACTACTATACATTGATTCTAAATTACTGTTTTTCTGTGCTGATGTTTTTCTCCAACATTTAGTTATGCAGTAGAACACATTAATTTTGTAACAGAACTGAGTCCCCTACAGGATTCATCATACCTCGTGGCTATTATGTGATTTCAATACAATCGAAGATTCCTGATTTCCACTATATTGGTTATTCCATCCGATAGTTTGTACGCAGACTATGGACAGTGTCTGTTGGATGTTTTAAGAAGCTCGTACATTGAGTAGAGAGTTTGAAACTCGGCAGAATACATAATCAGTGTATGTTACAGTTAGGAATCAATGAACCCAGTCAGTAGCCAGGAAGGCTTCCTCGCACACCACAGGCTGGCACAGTGAAGCCCCATGACGGTGTGTGGGTGCGGTGCTCGTACATTGAGTAGAGAGTTTGAAACTCGGCAGAATACATAATCAGTGTATGTTACAGTTAGGAATCAATGAACCCAGTCAGTAGCCAGGAAGGCTTCCTCGCACACCACAGGCTGGCACAGTGAAGCCCCATGACGGTGTGTGGGTGCGGTGCTCGTACACGGGGGCTGGCTACTCACCGCACTTGTGCTCAATCATTATGTCTTGTCCACTCCGTGAACACGGTTATAACCTATTCAATTATCTATCAATTATTCTGTTCATTGTCATTTGAAAGGTTGTGTTAATTGGTCTGCCTGACAAAGTCGCTCGTCGCGCTGGCAGTTCCTTTGTAGACATATCACCTCAACCAAGAATATGCCACAATCTCTATACCATTGCCTGTTACCTATTATACATATCAGCGCAATATTATATATAATTTATTTGTTGTGTTTTTGTATTTGACGTAACTTTGTATTTATTTTGTCTAAAGGATTTTGTTATTTCTTCCACCTACAAAACTAGGGTAACTTGTAACCCTATCGGTATAAAATACAAATAAAATGTTCTCCCGTCAGGCATTCATTACAAAACTTAATTCAAACATTTATTTTATGAATTATTTGAGGAAATTCTCTCATCGTCTGTAGATCAGTTTATAGGTTACATATGTGGTAATTTTTCAAATTTCCTGGTATTTAGATTTGATTCGATGTGTGGTTATAATTAGTTTGTAGTTACAGTTTAGTTCGATTTTTTTAAAACCAACTTTATTAAGCAGAGTTTATGTTACATTTTAAAAGAGTGCAGACGTGCTTGGTGTCTACAGAGTTGTAAACATGACTAGTTTTATACCTACTACGCTATTAAAATGTAAAGTTGATTAACATACAACCAGTGCTTCAAAACAATATTCCATATTTTCCCATATTTCATAAGTAAATACAAAAAATATGAAAATAGTGGTAATAAAACAAGACAATTTATATAACTAAGTTCACATCTGAGATGTCTTCATATGTGTATTCATAATACACGCTAGCCTATATCCATCATTGAAAAAATATTTTTTCATGGAATTTGACATTTTAATACTTAAATAGCTATTAACTATTAGAAACGTGATAAAATAGAAATATATTTATTTTAAAATGTTAGATATCTGAATGAATAAAATATTTTTCAAATTTCAGTAACGCGTCTTGAAAGGTTATTAAAATAATTGTATTTTATAATCATACAAAATAGCAGTTTACGAAAATTAAGCCGAATGCAAAAAATACAAAACATTTCGACTTAGTTTTACCTGTCAAACGTGGATTAGCCAGTTAATTTTTATTGTGATCCTTTATATGAAATGTTATTATCATTATTTTTTACTATCTAAATTGAACAAAGAAATTTAAAAATGAATTTATCTACATTTACATTACTGTATTTTATTCACCTTGCTCTAAAATATGAGATACTATCTCTTGGGAGTTTTCCAACTAGCCAAGCACATTTGATAAAACAATTAAATTGAAACTCCGAGAAAAAGAGCCGACGATGTATAAATATTGCTGTTCAATACCGTCTACCAATTTCTCAGCGGCGTGTGAACACGAGTGAACTAGGGCGAGGTGTCAAAGTCCATAAACCCGCGGTCCCGCCACGGGCGGCCCAAGCTGTTATCATGCCACGAGCGACCGCCTTATCAGTTACTTATCACAGACTGATAGTGATAACACCGAGACAACCTAACCTCTGTTAAGAGTTGTCTCATAGATTATCCGCTCGCCCATAAGCATTTCCGCTACAGATTTGTGTTAACTTATCTCAGGTTACGTTTGTGTGTTCTAAAGCGGTGTTGTGCAGCGTGTCCATTTTTATAAAGTATAGTCACATTTGAATTTTTTTAAAGCTGTTAAATATTAAATAAAAATAACAATCTTTCACGCTAGATCTAACAGTGGTGATAAAATTATACCAAATTTGCTTTAAGAATATAGATGTTTAGAAAATTCTTTACTTGAATAGTAATAATTTTTATAACATTCTGGTATATCCACTGTTTGTTTTTATACAGGGCGTAACACTAAACTAATATGACGACAACTTAAATGTCATTACCTAAAACTTGAAAAAATGCATTATAAAACATATTAGAATTTATAAAGCACGAAATGTTTGGATGTATGATTTAAATTATGCGGGGTGAAGAAAACTTAGCGTCAGCATCTCTGTAAGGGATAAATCTTGTGTTGGAACCGGTCCACGAACTACTTAAGATTTCTAGGGAAAGTACAATTAAATGGAATAAAATATTACATAAGAAGGTGACATTGAAAGATTAATGTAGAGGAGAGTACAGCTATAGGTACAGCGGAACGGGCTAGAGCGCTTGCGCGTAGTACCTCTGTGCGAGGCTAGCAGCTACGCTGAGCGGGGGGAGGGGGGTTAACATCCACGTGCCGAACTGGGCCACTGGGTCGGGCTGTGGCCTCTGGATCGATCTCTTCGCGGCCAACAACTCGTAAATTCTAGTTTCAAACTAAATTTATCACGTTCTGTAATGACTTTCGTTCTCGCGTTTCTATAATACCCTGATGGCAATCTTCCGTAATGATCAGCGTGTTGAGATCGTACATTGAAACTGTTCGTATTCAAAATTGTTTACGTAATCACGAAATCTCCGTAAGCAAATCATAACTCTTTCCATAAGAATTACGCATTTAGTTAACAACTGTCCATATTATAGTAAAATGTGCGAGCATTGTGAATCAATCGAGGATTTTGGAACAGAAATGCTATATCATTTAAATGTTAGTTTTGCTGTAAAAGAGGGTATATTTTGTATTCAAAATCAAAATGTCCGTTTTCTCGACAACACAATATACATTTTCAAAAGTTGTACAAATTATCCAATCATATCTTTTCTCAATAATGGATTTGATTTTGAATTTGAAATTTTACTTCTTATATAAAAAAAATAAAATCAAGAACAATAATATTGTTGTTCTTTTCAGACAGGAGTAGAATATGTGCTTGCATGGATGTTTTATTTTAATTTTCCAAATATGGATTCAATACAAAAAGCTACATATGTCTAATACTTTGGCGACAAATTTTGCGAAGAAGTGCATTGCGTTTTGACTACTGCAATCATGTTTAAAAAGACGACTCTTTTCTTTATCTCATTGTACATTTTAAAAATGCACTCCCTTTTGCATTGGCAATATTTTTAAAACCGAATGAGTTCCCTCGTTCAGTGAAACAAGAAAACAGTAACACTACGTTTCGAGATCTGCAATCTGATCTCTTCTTCAGGTAAAGAACTAACCTAATACATTCTTTACCTGAAGAAGAGATCAGATTGCAGATCTCGAAACGTAGTGTTACTGTTTTCTTGTTTCACTGAACGATGGCAAATGTCCGGAAAAATCCTGTTTCCTTCACAATCCTTCCATCGTCAAAAATAACCTTCAAACAACGAATGATTTCTTTTGGTAACTTTCATCTACTCGTGTGCAATTGCAGTTTGTAAATCTAGATGAAACCTATTGGGAGAGCTCAGGCCAAGGGAATGCACGTGTAGCAGAACAGTGGGTCAGTGTGCCAAGATTGTGCCATCCCATGCCATCCTGCCACGGCCACGTGCCATGTGAGATGTCGGTCAGGAGGTCAAGCCCAAGGCAGTGACAGTGCGCGTGCCCCGGTGCGGGGGTGCTGGGTCACAGTTCGGCCCGGTCCTCTTCTACAGCTCGCCGGTGATCGTTAATTGTACCATTTGTCCTACTCGATCACACATCTCTCAATTGTTAGTGCAAGATTCCTGAAACAGTAAAATAAGTTAAACAAAACCCTCTTCTTGTGATTGTTGTTAAACTGGTCAAAAGTTAACTTTAAGCGGAGCTCTAATATTGCACACCAAAAAGCATTGATCCGATTCCATCTGCAGTGGCAAGGTTTAATTTATTTTTATTTAGATACGAATTACGACTGTTGTAAACTCCTGTCGGAGTCACAACGATCTCAAGATGACGACTGTCAGCCGGACTCTGAGACATGACGTCACTGACTCTCTTGAAAGGTGCATCCGGATTCTTACAAACGCGAAAGCCAAGTGGTTCCGGTCCCGGCGCCGTGTTGTGCCCGGAACAATGGAAAGTGGCTGTGGCGCAGCTTGAACTTCCGGCTGGAACTCACAGCGTTTCTTTAATTATATATCTGCCCCTATGGTGGGAGTAGTAGTAGATCATACATCCTTCAAATACAAGGAAAAAGTAATGTTTCTGTTAAGTAACATACGGAAAAAGAACTCTATTCAGAACGCAACCTTTTATTTTAGAGAGTTACCCAACTTTATATCAAACCTAATACTGTATATACGCTAAACCCACAGAGGACTAGACATATGATTCGATTTATCTCTCACATATTCAATTGTTTGGATTTTTGTGCTGTTTTCTCGACCTACAGTACGTTTGAGAGACACTAAGTTTGTTTTGGGGGTTTTGGTTTCCTAGCTATATGTCTTAAAAACGACACCTTTTCTAGGAAGCCATTAACCAAATAGCCAATAACCAAGATTTGTGATATTATTTGTTCGCTCTCTCAGACATTCGTGATCAAATCCTCTAGAATTCAGCTCTGTTACTGGGTAGGTACTGTTTCGAGGGATTTTTTTCTGCTGCACTAATGGTTGAACAAGGTATGAAGGGATCGTCACCCCACTCGGAAACTACTTTATAATCTAAACACAAATCGGTTATAACTTTTATAATCTTTTTCAAACAATGATATAGTTTATATATTTATTTTCACAGTTAAAACAGCATACAAAAAATTTAAGTTTTGAAAGCAGATAATGGAACTTAAACTCAAGTGTTTTGTATGTGGTTATTATCGAGATGACGTATCTCAATGTTGTTTCCAAACCATCTGTTCCAAACTTCTATTTCGGGACGAGAGGAGAAAGTTGCGCAACGAGACAAAGCCTAGCTGTGGTGGTGTGAACACGAGTGGCGTTAATTCGCATATTAAGTACTAGATTCGATGGTAAATGTTGAATAAAAATCCTTCACGAGGACTTACACTGCGTGTCACAAGCATCGCCTGGTTAGTTTCAAACAACGTGTGAAAACAAGCCAAATATTGAGTCACTATTAACATATTATAGTACTAATATGATATCCCACGTACAAATTTGTTACTGTTCAATCAATACAGGACTGATCAACAGTCGCTGGACTGTTTGGTAATTATTAATCGGGTCGATTACATAAATTAAATGCACGTCAATATAGAAACTAAAATAGTGTATGCTATCAGCAACGTTTTGATTTGTTAGGACGCCGCGCCGCGGCAATCCGTGACGAGAAGCAAGAGTTAGTATGAAATGTAATTTGGACAATCTAGAACAGTATGGTGATCTTAATCTTTTCGAAAATGTCAAAATAAATTGTCAGTACATACAGTTTTTCAAAAAGTGAACAGACTAATAAATTGATAATAAGTAAGAGACTTGAAAACTATGTCACCAATTTATTGATATTCCATAAAGAATATTCTTTTGCATTTTCACTTTTTATAAATTTTACTTGTTAAAGTGTTTGGGCTATTTTGTTTGCAATGTTTCCAAACATTAGCATAAATTTCTGTGGATTGGACAAATTTCATTTTTTTATTTTTTCCTTGATAAAGTCTTTACAATGATAGGTAACATGAGTTATGCTTTCATTTAAGATTTTTCTATGAGTCCTCAAAAAACTTACCCCTAAGGAGGTAAGGTGCCCGATGAAATGAGCGCGTATTTGTTAGCTTCTATACCAATCCAAATATCATTTTCTTGGATTACTATACTTGAGTGTAACAAAAAACGAACAATTGTTGTAACTTTGGCTTTCTGTAACTTCCTCCCAAAGGATGCATTTGTGGGCTCAAGGTCATGCAAAGAAATAGTTTAAGTTGACACCTAAAATATGCTGCCTGCAAAGGGGTTACTTAGAATATTTATAGGTATTTCAGTTATAATCTATACACTAAACAGGTCTTTATAGCTGATTTTTATAAAATGTTAAAACTGGGCCCATTAAAATAAAAATATATTACATCACACACCGCACTGTCGGTACAATATCAGTACGTAACTGTGTGTTGATCAATAGCTAGTTTGTTATATCAGACTAACATGATCGGTGTTATTAAGTTAGAAATACGTATAATCTTCTTTGTCCTAAGGTCCTTCTATAACTAGTTAAATTCACAGTTTGTTGAAGCATTACCGCACCAGATTGATCGCCGCGATATTGTTACAGTTTGACCGGGGTGGTTGAAACTGTGGAGCTGAGTAACATGGCGTGGTTAGGAAACTTTGTTACTAATCATTGGCCAGTTTGTTTAATGTTACAAATTCATCGCTTCAAAAATTTGATTCAGTAATTTGTGTAATGGAATAGAACACAGATATATTCAGATGTTTACCTAACATTTTTATTAGTTAGGATAGATTATGGACTTAGTCTAGTTGTAAAGTTAAGCTAATCTGGGGAGCATTGTTGAGTAAAAGTATCTTAGTTTGACACTGGACACTACCTTTGAGGGCTTTAGGGTTAGTAACGTCGCAGTGACACTGTCCTAATTGGGATAATACCTAAATTCCACAGACCGCTGTGGGCGGAGTTGGCAATACCTGGCGCCACCCACTACAATAACTTACCTGAAGTGAGGTAGTGAGGAGACAATTTGTATGTATAAGACTGTTAAACCAAGAATATCAAGGCACTTATAGTAGTCTAGGCCTGCGGTCAGCCGTAACATGGGCTCTTATGGAGTTATTTTAACATGGGCTCTTAAGGCGCTATTTTAGCATTGTCTCTTATGGGAGATACATTTGGGTATTTCCTAACCACAGACTTCCTGGTTTCCCGTTACTTATCTTAACCCAGACTTCCTGTTTATCACGCACCTCTGACTTTCTGTATCACGGCCGTTGCCGACGCCTATTAACCCCAACCTCGGACGTCTGGACACCCGCACACTGCCCAGGTCCGATAAGGATCCGTGCGTATCGCTCATATCTATTGCATAACCTTTACGTGTGCACACACCTTTCGCTACCCGCTTTCGCCCGTATTTCTAACCGCCCCTCCGACTGTCTTACGCTGTTAGCCCCTGATTTCTAACAAACCAAACTTTACGTAAGCCTATGCCTACAGCCTGAGAGTCTTAAGGCTTACAATAGCTTAAGCATATGGCCTACACTTTACCGATCACCTTCCTAAATCATTAGTCTGCCGGGACCCTAAATTTTTTCCAATGCCTCCCGTACTCCTACAGCCTACGTTTTACCGATGAATGTCCTCATACTTCAATCGTCCACATCTTTCGTGTGTCGGCACCCTGCTCCGCCATTTCCCATCATCATCACCTACCGCACTTTGACGTATCGCCTACACTCGGATTTTATACTGATACATATCCACGAACACTTTTCTATTGTCTCCCATACTTCGGGCCTTAACAGGACGTATAACAACCCAAAATTTACGTATGCCTACGCCTACAGACTCCCACCTTTTCGAGTAACGGAGCGCCTGCAGCCCTCAACAGCATACTACCAGGGCTGTATTATCTTTGGTAGCAAACATTTTTTTCATTTATTAGCTTCACATAATTATGTTTAAAGCCTTGCATGTGTAACATTAATTCAATGGTACAAATGTAGCCACGGTGAACACTATTGGTAAATGTATTAAATAGTATGAAAGCATAATAGGATTTTGATTATTTCCACCGTTATGTGGTAAAACACTACGTTTCGAGGCTTGAATCTATCCCCTTTCTCAGTTGTCAAAACCTTAAAACCAAAGTGTTCGTGGGCGTTTTACTATTTATGAGTTATATTCTTTTATATAATAACGGTTTTGAGTAGCTGAATGGAAATCAGTTTACGACAAAGGGGGTTTTTATTTAACATCCAAACCACCCATGCTTCACAATAAACATTTGGGATTGTTGTTATTTTTGAGGTCCGTAAGCATTATTGGAATTGAAAGGGGTTTTTGTATGTACGTGACTTGAAGTTTTATCATATAATCATTTATTATACAACTTCAGTTAAGGTCAAGATTAATATTTGTTAGCTTTTATATATTTTGCAATCGAACCTCGAAATAAATCCAATTGATAAATATGGTTAATGTGATACAATTGCTTTTCAGTTAGCCCAATATTTTGGAATTAAAATTAATCGGAGCCTTCTAAATACTTTATCTGAAGACGAGGAACATTTTTTATTATTTCACAAGAAATTGTGATAATTTAAGGATGACTAACCTGACAATCCAGTTCATCTTACAATCAGACGCGCAAACGAACGACTACAGTTACAATTTGAACATTATGGGTTTCTACAGTATTTATATAAAAGATGAGTAAATGGAATTAAAAAATATATGGTAATATTAATATTAAAAAATTAATTTTAAAGTAGTGTTTTATTAAGAAACACGTCACTTTCATACATCATACTATTTAAAAACGTCATATACACGAAATTATAAATCACGAATTACGTTTTCAGTTTTAGAAGATAATACCGTGCCATATTATTTAATCGTGTCAATCTACAATAATGCGTGCAATTCATGTTTTTCCTTGAATTTGATTCCAAAATTATTAAAAATGTCTTCTTAATAACTTATGCCTATTATTCCTTGTGAAGTGAGTAATACAATATTTGTTGTATATCTCTGTATTGAAGGAAGTGATCTTAGTTGCTTTGGATCTGAAATAAAATAATAAACCAACCAAAAATTGGTTACACTACCTAGGAATTACAGACAACTTTGAGATAGTCTACTAAACCATTATACTAACCTCAATGAAACTATAGTTTACGGCTAGAAGTGCCTATCATTAACATTTTATTGTGTCCTAATATTCTAAATTCATGTTGAATTTTCGAACATGTTGATTATTTATCACATCTTTATGCTTGGCTAAATGAAAGTTAAATGTTTAGTAATAAACAACACATCTTCAATTCAAGTGGGTCACTTCAAAATTGAGAACGATCGAGTTTGTTCTTTTTCTAAATATAAGCTCAGAATATACTGTACAGTTTAAAATTATCGATAGAAAGTTTCTACGATTCGGGAAGTGTGAAAAAATAGATTTGTGTTTCTAACTTCTAACTAAGTTTTTTACGAGTTAAGTATGCTGATGTTCACCGTTTTTAGTTTTACGACACAATGCGAATCTATTAGATAGTAATATTCATTTCAAGTTCTAGGTAAATACCCAATAAAAAATTAGTATTTTTTATTCAGAAATCTTAAATAGTTTCTGGGAATAAGGTAAGAAATATGAACACAATACCTCAATAGGAGCTCCTCCTTTTTCAGTATAATTGCTCACACTCACTTTCTGTATCTAGTGAATAGCTCAAGTAATATGACCAGTAAATTATCTCCTATTTTACGCTTAGTAGACAACAGTTATTAATTTATATAAAGTGCAATTTCCTATTTATCCTATATTTCCGGATTAGTAAAATTCAGAAGTGTCTACAGCAGAATACGGATATTGAAAAGTTACTTGTTTGCAAATAAATCAACAACAGTATTTAAAAAATCACTATCATGTTCTTGTTTTTTGCAGTTCATTTGTTGTCACCAGAAGACGTGACACGTACACAAAAGAATGATCCTTCGTTATAACAGACTAGTATACCATATTTGAGTTATTCAAGTCATCTCACAATGTCTATATTTAACACGTTGACTGCAACAGAAGCTGAACTACTGCCGTAGTCACTGCCCTCATCAGCCTTCACGGCGGGGGTTAGGTGAGGATACACCACCCCATGAAGTCTAATCCGGAACCTCAAAATGTACTGAAAAAGAAAAAAGTGCTGAAAAGAATGAATCCGAGCTATGACACTCAAACAGTAGTCAAACAGCTAATTTATGCTTGCTTGACAAAATCGTGACATTGGTTGAGGTGTTCCATGGCCCAAGCTATGACACTCAAACAGTAGTCAAACGGCTAATTTATGCTTGCTTGACAAAATCGTGACATTGGTTGAGGTGTTCCATGGCCCAAGCTATGACACTCAAACAGTAGTCAAACAGCTAATTTATGCTTGCTTGACAAACTCGTGACATTGGTTGAGGTGTTCCATGGTCCGAGTTATGACACTCAAACAGCTAATTTATGCTTGCTTGACAAACTCGTGACATTGGTTGAGGTGTTCCATGGTCCGAGTTATGACACTCAAACAGCTAATTTATGCTTGCTTGACAAAATCGTGACATTGGTTGAGGTGTTGCATGGTCCGAGCTATGACACTCAAACAGTAGTCAAACAGCTAATTTATGCTTGCCATAAAATCGTCACATTGGTTGAGGTGTTCCATGGTCCGAGTTATGACACTCAAACAGCTAATTTATGCTTGCTTGACAAAATCGTGACATTGGTTGATGTGTTGCATGGTCCGAACTATGACACTCAAACAGTAGTCAAACAGCTAATTTATGCTTGCCATAAAATCGTGACATTGGTTGAGGTGTTCCATGGTCCGAACTATGACACTCAAACATTAGTCAAACAGCTAATGTATGCTTGCCATAAAATCGTGACATTGGTTGAGGTGTTCCATGGTCCGAACTATGACACTCAAACAGTAGTCAAACAGCTAATTTATGCTTGCCATAAAATCGTGACATTGGTTGAGGTGTTCCATGGTCCGAACTATGACACTCAAACAGTAGTCAAACAGCTAATTTATGCTTGCCATAAAATCGTGACATTGGTTGAGGTGTTCCATGGTCCGAACTATGACACTCAAACATTAGTCAAACAGCTAATGTATGCTTGCCATAAAATCGTGACATTGGTTGAGGTGTTCCATGGTCCGAACTATGACACTCAAACAGTAGTCAAACAGCTAATTTATGCTTGCCATAAAATCGTGACATTGGTTGAGGTGTTCCATGGTCCGAACTATGACACTCAAACAGTAGTCAAACAGCTAATTTATGCTTGCCATAAAATCGTGACATTGGTTGAGGTGTTCCATGGTCCGAACTATGACACTCAAACAGTAGTCAAACAGCTAATTTATGCTTGCCATAAAATCGTGACATTGGTTGAGGTGTTCCATGGTCCGAACTATGACACTCAAACAGTAGTCAAACAGCTAATTTATGCTTGCCATAAAATCGTGACATTGGTTGAGGTGTTCCATGGTCCGAACTATGACACTCAAACAGTAGTCAAACAGCTAATTTATGCTTGCCATAAAATCGTGACATTGGTTGAGGTGTTCCATGGTCCGAACTATGACACTCAAACAGTAGTCAAACAGCTAATTTATGCTTGCCATAAAATCGTGACATTGGTTGAGGTGTTCCATGGTCCGAACTATGACACTCAAACAGTAGTCAAACAGCTAATTTATGCTTGCCATAAAATCGTGACATTGGTTTTGAGGTGTTCCATGGTCCGAGCTATGACACTCAAACAGTAGTCAAACAGCTAATTTATGCTTGCCATAAAATCGTGGACATTGGTTGAGGTGTTCCATGGTCCGAACTATGACATCAAACAGTAGTCAAACAGCTAATGTATGCTTGCCATAAAATCGTGACATTGGTTTGAGGTGTTCCATGGTCCGAACTATGACAATCAAACAGTAGTCAAACAGCTAATTTATGCTTGCCATAAAATCGTGACATTGGTTGAGGTGTTCCATGGTCCGAACTATGACAATCAAACAGTAGTCAAACAGCTAATTTATGCTTTGCCATAAAATCGTGACATTGGTTGAGGTGTTCCATGGTCCGAAGCTATGACACTCAAACAGTAGTCAAACAGCTAATTTATGCTTGCCATAAAATCGTGACATTTGGTTGAGGTGTTCCATGGTCCGAACTATGACAACTCAAACAGTAGTCAAACAGCTAATTTATGCTTGCCATAAAATCGTGACATTGGTTGAGGTGTTCCATGGTCGTGCTATGACACTCAAAACAGTAGTCAAACAGCTAATTTATGCTTGCCATAAAATCGTGACATTGGTTGAGGTGTTCCATGGTCCGAGCTATGACACTCAAACAGTAGTCAAACAGCTAATTTATGCTTGCCATAAAATCGTGACATTGGTTGAGGTGTTCCATGGTCCGAACTATGACACTCAAACAGTAGTCCAAACAGCTAATTTATGCTTGCCCATAAAATCGTGACATTGGTTGAGGTGTTCCATGGTCCGAACTATGACACTCAAACAGTAGTCAAACAGCTAATTTATGCTTGCCATAAAAATCGTGACATTGGTTGAGGTGTTCCATGGTCCGAGCTATGACACTCAAACAGTAGTCAAAACAGCTAATTTATGCTTGCCATAAATCGTGACATTGGTTGAGGTGTTCCATGGTCCGAGCTATGACACTCAAACAGTAGTCAACAGCTAATTTATGCTTGCCATAAAATCGTGACATTGGTTGAGGTGTTCCATGGTCGAAACTATGACAATTCAAACAGTAGTCAAACAGCTAATTTATGCTTGCCATAAAATCGTGACATTGGTTGAGGTGTTCCATGGTCCGACTATGACACTCAAACAGTAGTCAAACAGCTAATTTATGCTTGCCATAAAATCGTGACATTGGTTTGAGGTGTTCCATGGTCCGAACTATGACACTCAAACAGTAATCAAACAGCTAATGTATGCTTGCCATAAAATCGTGACATTGGTTGAGGTGTTCCATGGTCCGAGCTATGACACTCAAACAGTAGTCAAAAAGCTAATTTATGCTTGCCATAAAATCGTGACATTGGTTGAGGTGGTTCCATGGTCCGAGCTATGACACTCAAACAGTAGTCAAACAGCTAATGTATGCTATGCCATAAAATCGTGACATTGGTTGAGGTGTTCCATGGTCCGAACTATGACAATCAAACAGTAGTCAAACAGCTAATTTATGCTTGCCATAAAATCGTGACATTGGTTGAGGTGTTCCATGGTCCGAGCTATGACACTCAAACAGTAGTCAAACAGCTAATGTATGCTTGCCATAAAATCGTGACATTGGTTGAGGTGTTCCATGGTCCGAACTATGACAATCAAACAGTAGTCAAAAACAGCTAATTTATGCTTGCCATAAATCGTGACATTGGTTGAGGTGTTCCATGGTCCGAACTATGACAATCAAACAGTAGTCAAACAGCTAATTTATGCTTGCCATAAAATCGTGACATTGGTTGAGGTGTTCCATGGTCCGAACTATGACAATCAAACAGTAGTCAAACAGCTAATTTATGCTTGCCATAAAATCTTGACATTGGTTGAGGTGTTCCATGGTCCCTATGACAATAGACAATCAAACATGGTCCGAACTATGACAATCAAACAGTAGTCAAACAGCTATTTATGCTTTATCGTTGCATTGGTTGAGGTGTTCCATGGTCCATAAAATCAAACAGTAGTCAAAACAGCTAAGTTATGCTTGCCATAAAAAATGATTGGTTGGTGTTCCATGGTCTAAAACCGACATTTATGACAAATCAAACAGTAGTCAAACAGCTAATTTATGCTTGCCATAAAATCGTGACATTGGTTGAGGTGTTCCATGGTCCGAGCTATGACAATCAAACAGTAGTCAAACAGCTAATTTATGCTTGCCATAAAATCGTGACATTGGTTGAGGTGTTCCATGGTCCGAACTATGACACTCAAACAGTAGTCAAACAGCTAATTTATGCTTGCCATAAAATCGTGACATTGGTTGAGGTGTTCCATGGTCCGAACTATGACACTCAAACAGTAGTCAAACAGCTAATTTATGCTTGCCATAAAATCGTGACATTGGTTGAGGTGTTCCATGGTCCCGTAATACTCAATGTAGTGAACCACAATAATGAATACGTTAAGGAATTAGTTGTTATAAATCAAAAGTCCCGCTCCAGTTTCCTCCAGGACTGTAATACCCGCGGTAATCACGCCTGACGTCCACACTGCTGGCAGCTGCGGATATAAATCCCGCCTTGGCTGCTCAGCGGCTGTACATCACAGACCTGCCGTATCGTGCTGCTATGGTAATGTTATCCTTGAACTCCTGTAACGAGTAACCTGCAATCATCATCAGACCACAATCGATGAATCATCACGCCTGCATTCACCGTAAACGGTGTGTCGATATATTATGATTGAAGACATAATCCCATGAAAGGGTAAAACATGGTGACGGAATACATAATTTTACGTTGTATAAATTGCAAAATATGGCTTAAATTTTGTTTTTGACGTATTAGATTTGTATTTCGTCATGTCACTGAGTATATATTTCTGAAACATTAAAAAATATAAGTTGTCATAGTTTCGACTGCATTTCTTATTTATAAAAATATGTAAAAACCAAACTTGTTTTAGTATGGTATTCCATATTAAACCATTTATTTAATTGAACATGTACATCAATGAAAAAAACACCCACGTCCACAACACCCACTATTAAGACCAAATGTTTAAATTTTATCCATATTTGAATTTAATAAAATGGAAACTATTAAACACGAAAAGATTGTTTGTCACTTTGAGGAATGCAAAGGCCTGAATTTCAATTAGAATATTTTAAATTTTGTGTGTACACGATTGGTATACAATAATACTCTAGACAATGAACTCGACGAAAACTAACTCGATTTACTTTTGTGAGTTTCTTTAATTGCCAAAAACACGAAACATTGTAACAAAATGAATTTCTTCGTATCTTTCTCTGTATATTTCGCAAGAGGTTTTGATTGTCAGGTATATTTACTAAACTGTGATACTCACCACAAGAAGCAGGAGATGTTACCAAATATTGTGTCCACCGAGGGGTTGCTGGTGAGACAGTGTGTGGGGATTGCACAAGGGATTGCACAAAGACGCGCCCCAGGCCAGATGAGGGGATATCAGACGGTCGCCGGTGGTGGTTCCTTTGTTTATTAATTTCTTTCCTGTTGCACCACGGGGAAGGGGGACTGAACTGGTCCTAGTCCCGTGGTCCTTTGGCATCTTGGATGCTCACATAAAGCTTGTCAACTGACTTTTATGTGCCTGTACAGAGAATGTTAAACTACAGATTTACTTTCTTTAAAATCCAGAAAATCAACCTTAACACCAACAATGTTAAGAACATTTATAAAGTAACACAAGACTTACGACCTAGAAATAAATACTAACCTTATTGGTTTTCACATGCTCAACAATTCCACAGTTATGTATTTTAACTCCTGCTGGTGTTTTTTTTTTTTTTTTTTTTTTTTTTTTTTTTTTTTTTTTTTTTTTTTTTTTTTTTTTATTTGCAAAAAGAACTCAGCTAGCAACAAATCCAGTTACTATAAAAGTTAGAAGAGCCGAAATGGGGATCTGCTTGACTGGATAAAACCACTGTAACAGTACATTTAATATAAATCTTCAGTCGATTGGCATCCACTATGGAGAAGTAAACCAAAATAGTTGACATAGTGGAGTGAACAAACGAACAGATTATTAATAAACGTTTGGACAGGGCGGTTTCAATATATCCGTTTGTCTATGGATGAAAATCGTGATGAGAGAGACATTTAAACGTATTTTCGGAGCGCTGCAGCCTTAACACCGGTGAGTAATTAATTAATTGTTCTGAGTCAATTAGATCGGTACATCGAGCGTAAACTGATGCTTGGTTATCACACAGCGGATAATAACGATTACTGTGTCTGTTAGGCATGAAATATAAAGTTCTGTAAATATAGCTAGAGAGATAGAGAGGAAGAATTAAGCTGTTCAAAACGTTAAATCCGAATTGAAGCTCATAAAATCACAATTTTAGATCTTCTTGAAATTGGTAGAAGACTATCTCCCAGGAAAAAATCTATAGGCAATCGTGATAGTTTTGGGAGTTTACGAAATGATAGTATCGAAAATACTAAATGACAATCTCTTCAAGGAATACAAGTTTTAGTTTGATACACTTAAGTCAATCGTGACACACGTTAAAAAAGCAATGGTTGAACCAGCCTAAGCCGCAGACTGCAAATGGTGATCTGTAGTTTATTTTAAACATTTTAAAACGTCTGCTGAGCTTCACAGCAACTGTTATTTACATGTGCGACAATTAGTACAAGGTCAATTGTAATATGACCTGCAAAATGTATTATTTGGTATTTTTAATTTCTTTGTTACTCTCCCATTTCCACCTCCACCAAACACTAGCGCTACTGACATTTTTTTCTTTCGTGATAGCACTTAGGTTGATTTTTTGTTTATAAAATGCAAAAGGCCTCTCGCCTTCTGTACTAAAATTATCGAGAATGGAGTTTTGATTTTGTATGTTTAGTATGATTATAATAATTTAATCTTTACCTCGTTCATTCTCACAGAATTGTGACTAGCAGCAGACGTTTCATCTGCCGAGAAGAAAAAAACAAACCACGTAAAGTTACTTCACCCTAGATTCCAATACACAGTATTTCCGTGTGCATACGAAGTAATCTTTGCTTCCTTCATTCTCACGGAATTGTGACTAGCAGCAGACGGTTAATCTACCGAGAAAAAAAGGAAAACAAACACCAAGCTACTGGACCCTAGATTATGTGCAGCTGCAATTTGTACATTCACAGTTCTGTAAATGTTGCTACCCTGTATCTCGCTGCAATAAGGTACCCTCAATCATTATTACCTCTTACAATGCAGTGCTAGGGGCAATCTATACCAAGCTTTGTATGAAGCTTCAGGTTTGTAATAACGGTAAATTATTACCATAAAAAGTAAAACAATTTCATCCCAATTAATTGTGACTCAGTAACGAAAATGTGCCTCCAATTATTAAGCATTAGGGAGATGCCTCAGAAAGTGGTTTATGCTCTTTCTTTCCAAACACAACTCTTTCAGTAAAATATTTATGAAATTAGTCGGAAGACCTGTCACCTCTACCTGTCACCTCTACCTGTCACTTCTACAGCATAAAAGTAACACTTAGACTCTTTTCACCCAACCAAGAGGAAAACCGATCCACTTTTTTTACTCGCTTGGAGTCTTTGGTATAAAAACCCACATATTTCACACATTTAGAAATTTGGTTTGACATAAATCGCGTTCATTTGTCTTGATTATCTGTTTAATTTATGTATAGGTAAGTAATAATAAACGATGAATTCTTCGTTCAGTTAGTTTTTATTTGTTAAATCACTTTGAACGCTAGAGGAATACTGGGTAAGAGGAGGGACTAGAGGTATACAGGGTAGGAGTAACGACTAGAGGTATACAGGGTAGGAGTAAGGACTAGAGGTATGCTAGGTAGGAGTAGGGACTAGAGGTATACAGGGTAGGAGTAAGGACTAGAGGTATGCTGGGTAGGAGTAACGACTAGAGGTATACAGGGTAGGAGTAAGGACTAGAGGTATGCTGGGTAGGAGTAGGGACTAGAGGTATGCTGGGTAGGAGTAGGGACTAGAGGTATACTGGGTAGGAGTAACGACTAGAGGTATACAGGGTAGGAGTAAGGACTAGAGGTATGCTGGGTAGGAGTAGGGACTAGAGGTATACTGGGTAGGAGTAGGGACTAGAGGTATACAGGGTAGGAGTAAGGACTAGAGGTATACAGGGTAGGAGTAAGGACTAGAGGTATACTGGGTAGGAGTAAGGACTAGAGGTATACTGGGTAGGAGTAAGGACTAGAGGTATGCTGGATAGAAGTAGGGACTAGAGGTATGCTGGGTAGGAGTAGGGACTAGAGGTATACAGGGTAGGAGTAAGGACTAGAGGTATACTGGGTAGGAGTAAGGACTAGAGGTATGCTGGATAGGAGTAGGGACTAGAGGTATACTGGGTAGGAGTAGGGACTAGAGGTATACAGGGTAGGAGTAAGGACTAGAGGTATACTGGGTAGGAGTAAGGACTAGAGGTATACTGGGTAGGAGTAAGGACTAGAGGTATACTGGGTAGGAGTAAGGACTAGAGGTATACTGGGTAGAAGTAGGGACTAGAGGTATGCTGGGTAGGAGTAGGGACTAGAGGTATACTGGGTAGGAGTAAGGACTAGAGGTATACAGGGTAGGAGTAAGGACTAGAGGTATACTGGGTAGGAGTAGGGACTAGAGGTATGCTGGGTAGGAGTAGGGACTAGAGGTATACTGGGTAGGAGTAGGGACTAGAGGTATACTGGGTAGGAGTAAGGACTAGAGGTATACTGGGTAGGAGTAGGGACTAGAGGTATACTGGGTAGGAGTAGGGACTAGAGGTATACTGGGTAGGAGTAGGGACTAGAGGTATACTGGGTAGGAGTAAGGACTAGAGGTATACTGGGTAGGAGTAGGGACTAGAGGTATACTGGGTAGGAGTAAGGACTAGAGGTATACTGGGTAGGAGTAGGGACTAGAGGTATACTGGGTAGGAGTAAGGACTAGAGGTATACTGGGTAGGAGTAGGGACTAGAGGTATACTGGGTAGGAGTAAGGACTAGAGGTATACTGGGTAGGAGTAGGGACTAGAGGTATACAGGGTAGGAGTAGGGACTAGAGGTATACTGGGTAGGAGTAAGGACTAGAGGTATACTGGGTAGGAGTAAGGACTAGAGGTATACTGGGTAGGAGTAGGGACTAGAGGTATACTGGGTAGGAGTAGGGACTAGAGGTATACTGGGTAGGAGTAGGGACTAGAGGTATACTGGGTAGGAGTAAGGACTAGAGGTATACTGGGTAGGAGTAGGGACTAGAGGTATACTGGGTAGGAGTAGGGACTAGAGGTATACTGGGTAGGAGTAGGGACTAGAGGTATACTGGGTAGGAGTAGGGACTAGAGGTATACAGGGTAGGAGTAGGGACTAGAGGTATACTGGGTAGGAGTAGGGACTAGAGGTATACTGGGTAGGAGTAAGGACTAGAGGTATACTGGGTAGGAGTAAGGACTAGAGGTATACTGGGTAGGAGTAGGGACTAGAGGTATACTGGGTAGGAGTAGGGACTAGAGGTATACTGGGTAGGAGTAAGGACTAGAGGTATACTGGGAGGAGTAGGGATTAGAGGTATACTGGGAAGGAGTAGGGACTAGAGGTATACTGGGAAGGAGTAGGGACTCATGGCGCTGGGAGCTACATTCTCATGTCAAGTTGGTGTTTCTCACGGACACTTTCAAGGTTGTAACCATATCAATATGTTGTAACTATTACGTATACTTTTTCTACATTACAATTTACAAGACTAAGTAGAGTTAGTATTATATTACTATTGTATATTTATTCGTTTATTCGAACAAAACTTAGTTTACTAAGTGAGTTATGCTGTTACCTATGTTTTTCCTTGATTACATTTATAACGGGGTAATGTAAGCACAAATGAACGGACTTGCTGCAGGCAGTATTAAAAGTCAATAATTAATTAAACACAAACTTAAAATAACATTCGTTAATGTACTATTCAGTTGAAGTCCTCCACAGAAACAGACATTAATCCCTTGCGTCTTGTTGTACTGTTCTTGTTTCCCAGCAGCAATTTGGGACTTATCTGTAGACTACACCTAGTAAAATAAGCATTGTTTGGGGTTTTCATTTTTGTGTGATAACTAACAAAATGTTAATTTTATTTTAGATGTGCCAATTATCGTGAGGGGTTTGTTTTTTCCTGGGAACTTTGTAATTTAACGTTTTGGGTATATATTGTATATAGGCTATTGGGTTCATATCATATGTTTTGGGTTCCTGTCTTGGATAAAAACTTCATCGCACATACTTTCATCTTTTATCTTATATTCACCTTATTATTAATGTTCAACAATGCAGTACTGATTCTTTTATCAATGATTGCAATATTTAAGGTAATTCCATTAATGACTAAAAGGCGATGCATAATTTAATTAATTAATCATTAGATGGAGATGTAATCAACAACAGCTTTGCAATGAAATGTAATCTATACACTCAAGAATAATTCCGAGCCGCTTATTACTATCAAGAAACCTACAGACTGGCCAGAGGGTGCACTCGACCTCGCCCCACGCACTGCATTGTTAATTACTACATTCAAAGTCACGATTCACACTGTTAATGTTGTCAAGCGCTCTCAAGTATTTCCCATATGGTTACGTTTCTAATTTACACCCGCATTTGATTGTCAATAAATTGTGGAGGAACCTAACGGGGAGAGCTTCCCTACCAACTTTTCCCACGGTCAATGTTACTTTTCGGATTCTTTCTTACGCATTATAGTTAAATATTCAAAAAGTAGCCTATGTACTTTACATTACAAGAAAACTAAAAAGAGTTTTGATGCTTATTAATTTTATCTTTAAAATGAGATACAGTACTTCCCGTTACGCTACAATAAAAAATAAGGGCGTAAAACTGCATGAGACAACATTGTTCTTATGGGAGGAAATTTAGGTAATTCTACTACAGTCGGCTTGGGATCCGTTAAAACTGTGGGCGAGGTGAGATGTTGAATATTTGGCATCCAAATATCTCGTGCATCCAATTTTGAATGTTTAATGTCGAATGATGATTGTACTCTGTTTGCTTAAAAATCTATTTTTCTGCAAGTTACTCATTGCTACCATAAGACCAATTGTATAATATTCGCTAACGTTCAGCTAAATCCAATAGCCCTAGGCACAAGCATCATCATCGAACTCGATGTTCCCTAACCGAAATTAAGCTTAGTGCAAAATTTCAAGTCTTTAGGCCAGTTCGTTTTCGAGATATCTTGCGGACAGACACACAGAAATTGTTCTTCCAGTCCCTAGGCTCCACTAATATCCCGCCAATTCTGTTATTTTAAAGACACCGATAAAGACAATTTTGAACAAGTTAGAGTTTTGGGCAAGCATTCCAAAAATACAATTAGTCACTGTTTCGACAATTTCGTGAGGGTACTTTTATTTATACAACTTTTAGAACATATTAGTATTACATTTAAAGGATAATACTGATTCTTTAAAAAAAAAGCTGCAATATGAATTATTTCTTCTTAAATCAGAGTTCTGACATGTTTTAATGCAAGAAATGTCCTCAGTAATATCAGAAAAAATAAATCCTTTTGGTTGCCACCATCATTTTTGGTTTTTGTAATCTTTTTTTATCCCCTTTTTTGTAGGTCGTAAATCGCCTTTAAGTATGCCCAACAAACTTTGTAAGTTATTGAAAGAAACAATTTTAGTATTAAAGAATCCCCAATGTTCGTATTGCTATCTTACATTGCTAACAAGTCATGGATGTTTTCTCTGCAAAACACGGTAAGTCTACATAGTTCATAATGCGAGCTCCAAACCTTGGAGTGTTATGTAATATGTCAAGTGTATGTATTCACTAACCTAGAAGGATTTAGACTTAGTCTTACGATATTGATGCATGAAAAAGAGAGTTAGTATAACAACAAAGATCCGTTTCGATTCTTGGTCGACACGAGAACTATCTCAGGCGCATGCGCCGACTCACTCTCTCACTCTCACTCGCAGTTTCCCTCTAAAGAGTAATAGCATCTCTTAATTAACTGGCTTTCTTTCCAATTAACAGTGTCACATGTCTGGCAGTGTGATGTAAATTTTCTATCTCTCTCTCTGTCTCTCTAGTCCATCCGCAAATAGTTACGCCAATCATCTGGTTGTATCCTGGTTCATTAATTAACGATTACATGTTGGAAACCACTTTCATTTTTCTAGCCTACTAATGATCCAGCGCTTTCCATGTTTATTTCTGTTGTCTTAAAAATGTTCAGCTAACATCACTCAAGTTAATTTGTTATGTTTTCCTTTGTTTATTCGAATTGACAATATCGCAGAACCAACATCACAGTTTATTAATTTTATTTATAATATCCTAATAATTATGGACTTAAAAGGCTGAAATTGAACAAGGAAGTTGTTACAATTGTCTAGCGACCGAACACGTCTGCCTCTACCTGATCAATAGTTAGGTGGTAAAGTTCAAGCGAGTGCCTGTTCTATAACATCGAATTCTACAGCTTCGAAAATATTATAGGTGTAGAGCCTGCATTCGATTGGAAACAAATCATCCTCTCTCTTAGCCAATGATTTAATTGGTCAATTGAGTTACTCTCTCCGCCCTCATTATTACTCTCGTCATATTGTTGATTTATTCTAACAATTCTTTGATACAAAATTAAGCTGGTCAGCTTCACTTCTAACCTTAGATGTCAAGCCTAGTTGGCCTCTTGAACTTTAATTTATCTGTTATCGTATCGAATAAAAACAAAGTACAAACAAAGCCGTATTGAGTTTAACCGTAGCAGTTAGTAAAGGTAAGGTATTGTGGTAGTAATAAAGCGAACGCTATGTTTATGTGTTAAAAACCTATAATTTACATTATTGCTCTTATGTTGGGTATAGTTTATCTTTATTTCTGCTAATAGCGTTGCTCTTCACATTCTATGGCAATAAATAAAGTTTGAGTTGAGCTCATAAATGCAGGCTCAATAATTTTACAGGAAGTATTATGTTACCATTTGAGAAATGTCAACTACTTCTAGTGTTAAATACGAAAACGTAGGCTATGCAGTTAAAAACATAAAACGTGTTTCAACACATAAATACGTTGTCTATAAAATGAGACATCTACTGTATTTTACGATAAACATTGATGATTTTAAGGAGTTCGTGGTTCATTGTTGTATTTATGAGTAATAATTCTAGGTACCGTGACTAAGGATGGCTCTTATTTGTTTATCCATTTGTGATCTTTATTACGTTACGTTAAGTTCCACAGGAGTATGAGCAATGTCAACAGGACAAAAGTACTAAAACTTAACCTATACAATATTGCAATATAATGCGATATTGTTACTCTATGTCAGAAGTAATATACTGCCCCCTGTGATGGGTAGACAGATAGGGGGTACCTACAGGCAAGAGTAATTCTATGAATGTGTTCAGTTTGGCTCTGTAAAGCCGTCGTCAGGTTTATGGGCTCTGAAGGCAATTTTTCGAAGCAGACAGCGTAAGAGTAAATAAAGATGAAGTTGACGAGGGCCGGATGAGAAAGGCCTATAAAATACATGCGCAGCTGTAGCACGTGTGCGAGGATAGTGTATCCGGGCTACACGGGACAGGGACAGGGACGGGGCCTCGACCTGGGTGTCTGGGGGTGTTTGGGGGGAGGGGGTGCCGCAATGCAGCCACCCGTGTTTGACCCACTTCCACACTATCATCTCCCATCCCGCCACCTTCCTCGGCTCGCAGACATCCCTGCCGCTGCCACTGCGCCACTTTACGGTTTTAATAAACTTTGGCCGATTTCCGTTGATGAGATCGCATAAAATATGCAATACGGAGGACATCGCTGTTTATCACTACGCTCGTATACTTTCAAGAAGTTTAAAGTTTTGTCGAGTTTATTAAGTAATATTAGTGCGTTGAGAAAGAATAATAACGACAACGTGTGGAACGACTGCGGGAAAACGGCATTGCACTGCGTATTTTCGTCCATATTTCACCTGTTATATTTACTGGCGGTTCCAGAAATGTGTGAATGCGATTATTTGAATTTCCGATTTATTGTTTAGACGAAGCTCTAAGTAAACCCAGAAACACATTTAAAATAGATTTTGTAGCTCAGATAAAAAAACCAAAATGGTGTATAAAATATCCGTTAGAAGAATTTAAAAAAATAATATAGTAATATTATAGTAATTTTTTCCCTTGTTTAGTATAATTTATGTTGTAATTTTGAAAATGACTCAGCAGCTTCTGCAATGCAAGAATTTTTCATGTCTTCATATCGTTGATTTATGACGCTCAGTTGGTTTCAGGTACTCCGAAAAGTTTGATACAGTATTGTAAACCCTTTCGATATCTTCCCATTTTGACTCGGGGAGGGACGGGAGTATTACTGTACCAATTTCATAAAAAAATAAATGGCTAAATTGTGTTCTACACGATACAAACTGGTGCCAAACAGACACATTCATTGCTCATGATATTGATTCTATTTATGTTACATACATAAAGTGGACAGTTATGATAACTATTCCAACAGTTTACATACATAAATTGTTGGCTAGATATCATTTACGAAGTAAAGACGTGATCGTAAAATCCCTTGCCAGGCCGATCGGCCGACCATAATTTGCGTATTTAGAACTTTGTTATTTGTATGTGTTACATTAGCAATCATGTACCTTTTTTGTTTTTAGGCTTAACATAGTAATATTGCAATACAAATGTATTCATGAAAATTTAATTAAACCTCATTGTATGTCGTTTATTATTTTTATATCCTAATCAAATGGTTGAAAATTACACTGTTGTGCCGATCGGAACGACAAAAAACAATTATTTAGCTTTGTTACCAGACAGTTGATTTACAGGGTACAGTAATGATATTTTTTAATATCTAGAAGATCTTCGTTTCAGTTAAAAAAGTTCAAGAATATGCCGCTAGGTTATGTTAGCTGCCAGACACTATGTTTTGCTGTACCCTTACGACAGCGTCTGCCGACACGTAACTTTAAATATAGCTTGGCTGTCGTACCGATCGGCGCGTCGGGGCACTCAACGTGTTAAAACTCATTCATTTTGCGCCCTTATTTTGGATTGTATCGTTATAGGAGGTGTGTCATTTTAAAGATATAATTAATAGGCTTCCTAACGCATTTTAGCTTTTTTTGTACTGTGTATTCTTTTTGAATATGTAAAAACAGATTATAAAATATTATAGATATTTCTGAATAACCTATAAAATTATAGAAGATACTAACAAGTTTTCGGATGCGTGTTAATTATATATTTTAAATGAGACAACTGTCATAATTCTACGGCGACTAAACATAAGGACGTCGTAGAAGTGTTTGGAGTTTAAAATTGATCTTATGGGGCTCAAATCAAGATTGCCGTCAGTACATCCAGCACTTACAGAACACAGAATAATGCAAGTCATGATATGTAAACTAAATCATCACCACATTGTGATACAACATCTATAACATTATTATCACGTATAACAGTCAACAAATGTTATCAGATTATTTACCTGGCACTCACGTCTCGTAAGTCATGTTTATGGAGGTTGTTCCCACATATTTCAGGACTAATCAACTTATTAATTGGACGTAACGATTTTATATTAGAATAATATATTAATTATTGTGCTGCATAATAAATGTGTATGAATTCTAAAATAGAATAATCAACCATCCCTGTTCAAAACTTAAAATACCGTACTCTAGAAAAACTGTCTTTAGATAAAGGTAAAATGTAGGTTTTTAAATCAAGAAGGCAGAAAATATACTGTTTATTAAAACTAGTTGAAATTATTAGGAGTTCAACTAATATCCATAAAAGGTTATTGTAACAGTGGGAAATTTTCATAATCCTGTCATCATTTCTAATCATCCAACATCAGTAACATTCGTAAGTTTGTTTTCCGTAAGTTAGAATAAAACTGAGTTTTTATTACATAATTGTAATTACCGTAGAAACTCGTAGGCAAGGAACTAAACGATAACTTACTCAGACAACAACTACTCACGCCATTTCTTGCCTACTGAAGTACGACAATGAAGTCAGTTTGTTATGAAATGTCGCCATCACCGCAATATGACATCGTTTGAACCAGCATGGTCCAGAGTAACCAGCGCAATAGGTTAGATTTCCAATGCGTTTTAACTTTCTCGTACTATTTAAATAAACCGATTTCAGAATAAGGTTTCTTTACTATGATTAAAAACATGTTGTAGTACAGTAGAGAACTTGCCTTACAGCGTAATATCCTGCAACATTCCAAACCGATTTCAGAATAAGGTTTCTTTACTATGATTAAAAACATGTTGTAGTACAGTAGAGAACTTGCCTTACAGCGTAATATCCTGCTACATTCCAAACCGATTTCAGAATAAGGTTTCTTTACTATGATTAAAAAACATGTTGTAGTACAGTAGAGAACTTGCCTTACAGCGTAATATCCTGCTATATTCCAAACCGATTTCAGAATAAGGTTTCTTTACTATGATTAAAAACATGTTGTAGTACAGTAGAGAACTTGCCTTACAGCGTAATATCCTGCAACATTCCAAACCGATTTCAGAATAAGGTTTCTTTACTATGATTAAAAACATGTTGTAGTACAGTAGAGAACTTGCCTTACAGCGTAATATCCTGCTACATTCCAAACCGATTTCAGAATAAGGTTTCTTTACTATGATTAAAAACATGTTGTAGTACAGTAGAGAACTTGCCTTACAGCGTAATATCCTGCAACATTCCAAACCGATTTCAGAATAAGGTTTCTTTACTATGATTAAAAACATGTTGTAGTACAGTAGAGAACTTGCCTTACAGCGTAATATCCTGCTACATTCCAAACCGATTTCAGAATAAGGTTTCTTTACTATGATTAAAAACATGTTGTAGTACAGTAGAGAACTTGCCTTACAGCGTAATATCCTGCAACATTCCAAACCGATTTCAGAATAAGGTTTCTTTACTATGATTAAAAACATGTTGTAGTACAGTAGAGAACTTGCCTTACAGCGTAATATCCTGCAACATTCCAAACTGATTTCAGAATAAGGTTTCTTTACTATGATTAAAAACATGTTGTAGTACAGTAGAGAACTTGCCTTACAGCGTAATATCCTGCAACATTCCAAACCGATTTCAGAATAAGGTTTCTTTACTATGATTTACAGTAGAACTTGCCTTACAGCGTAATATCCTGCAACATTCCAAACCGATTTCAGAATAAGGTTTCTTTACTATGATTAAAAACATGTTGTAGTACAGTAGAGAAACTAAAAACATGTTGTAGTACAGTAGAGAACTTGCCTTACAGCGTAATATCCTGCTACATTCCAAACCTTATCAATTAAAAATAATATTGCTTGTTTAAGACTTGTATCTTCAAAGTTGTTAAATTTGATAATACGTTGCTCAAAGACTAATTAGTCGATAAGAATGATTCTAAAAGTTCTTGACTATACTAAATGATTTAAAATCAGTAATCTCGCCAGAGATAACCCAGACATCTCTCAGAGGTTAGTAACTAAGACCGTCAACAGAGTTCGTTAGTAATGCGCAAAGTCCGGTCAATATACTACTAGGTCTAGCCGTCAGATCGCGCAGTTGTTCCTATGCGACTTCTGCATGATCTTTTTTCTCACGTATGCAGCTATATCTCTTTTTGGTCCGACATCAAGGCACATTCCACTATCGCATTAGAAACACAATTCGAGCAAGATTGGAGACACGCTAAACCAGACATAGTTTCACAAGTCACCGGGCACAGATCGCTTAACTAAGTGAAACGTGATACGGGAAGAATGAGCGTAATCCTAGTGAGTAGGTAAAACCTTTTATTGCATTAGTTACACAAGAGATAATTTATCTAAAGCTATAAATTGAGGCACGGAAAGATTGAGTGCTTGGACTGTCACCTGTTGAGTGAGATGCTTTACTAGCTCAGATAGTAATATTTGAGTGGTGAAATAGTCCCCCGGATCTCGGCATACAATGTCTGTATGAATGATTTATCCCTCGTGTACGGCAACTAATATAGTCAAAGGCAGAACTTTGGGGTAGGGGGAGAGGACACGAGAAAAACTGTTTAATTATAAAGCCGTCTTATAGAAAGCTCGAGGACATTCACTATCCGTGGTATCATCCTAACAAGCCTGGGGTAGTCTCTCCCAAATCTAATGTACCATTTCTGGTCACGGTTGCAGGGTGAGTACGAGTGGCACACTCGCGGCAAGTGGAGTGAAGGCAAATACAGAAGGAGTGGCTCATTGTTGCTCTCGAGTATGGGATATTGCGATGTGCCGCTCCGCGCCGCGCCGCGCCGCTCCTATATGAGTTCCCATAGAGCATAGAGCAATCATTTATTGCTGCTTCAAGTCGGAGGGACAGTGAATGAATGAAAGTTGTAACTACAGAAATTCCAGTTAAGATACAGAGTTTAATTGATTTATGTTAAACAGCTTTTGAGCTTTAATGTTTTAAATTGAACTGGAAATAAACAGATAGACTATAATATCTTAGCTTATTTTGATTTCTCCGAACTGCAGAAGCTTGTTTTTATTAATTGACAAAAGAAATTATTTAATATTTTTATTAGTTCGGAAGTTGTCCTGCAACTGTACGTTTTAAATAATTTGTTTCTAAAAAACAAAAATTTGAGCGTGCTCACATCAATCATGGTTTGTGTGTCACAGTCGTATACACATTCTCTTAATTAGCAAACTTGTCAAATACTTTAATAAATATTTTCTAACCTTATTTACTGTTTTCTCGTTGATTCACATTTGAGAATGGCGCTTCTAGTCGAAAACAGTTTCATAAATAAATACAATATTATTATTGTTTAACAAAGGCAAGCATTCCGTATTTTTGGGCAAGTAAGGGACTAGTATATTAGAAAAAGAACTGTTCAGGACTAGCGAATTAACAAAAATGAATTCAATACCTTGGACCCAAATTGTTTAACATCTTTCCAGAAACAATAAAAGATTGCGAAAGTGCAACTTCATTAAAAAAGTCTTAAAGCTTTTTTGTGTCGTAAAGGCTATTATTACTCAATAGAAGAGTATTTTGGAGACTTGTCCTAGTTTTCTTTTCTTATTAAGCTCCTTAGCAATTTCATAGTCTGCAATAGCTTGCTTTATATTTAAAAGTTGTGACGAATTAATTTGTACGTCTTTGTTTATTGTGCGACTATGTTCTATACAATGTTTTGTTCATGAACAATAGACTAAATTATAAGACTCTGACTCGTGTGAAGCTGCGTTTGAAGCATTAAATCTGTTAACGCATCCGTCTTCATCTATTATATTTTGGAAACAGTTTCCAGCGTTTAATAGCGGAGCATTTTTATTTATATCAAATTAACACAACGTGTAACACATCTATTGTACATGTCACGTGACAGTCCACGCTAACTGCGGCTCTGCTGTGACAGTCCACGCTAACTGCGGCACTGCTACGGAACTTGGCGTCGCGTGAGTCCTTGGAAGCTTCCGGAAGTCATAAGATTAATCGTAAATGAGCAGGAATTGAAAGTTAAACTAAAAGAACATTTAGTAGCGGAATGTTCGGTGGGGGAGTTCCTAATCTAATTTCGATATTATCTATAAGCATTCGCATTGTATTTAGCCTACGTGTTTTTCATTTTTCTCAGTTTAGTTAAGTTGCATAGTTTAAGTTCAGCTCTGTAAATAAAATTTAACATAAAGGTGATCAAAATGGCTTTATTATATACCTACCACATTATTATTTTATAATTTGAATTTAACACACCTATCTACAGTTGGTAATAATTGTAATCATTAATACAATACATTATATATGGCATATAATAATACATTATAGGTTGCCTAAAGACTAAAGAATACTTTGTATTTGTATTGTTATATAGCTGGTAGATACCAAGTATTTTGGAGCCCTGATTAGTATAGTCTTTATATCGTGCACGATCAGTTACGGTGCGTTCTTAAAATCGGGTGTTCAAGACATTCTTGGAACAAGATAACCACCTCCTTCCTTACGTGTTGGTCGGGGAAGTGGGTGTGTTTGCAAGTACCACTTCCAATCTTATTGTTAATTTTATATCTTATTTTCATCTGTTTCCCCAATTTCATTCCGCTTATATATAAAAAGATAATAAAGGCAATATTAAATATGTATATATAACAAAAAATTTTAATTTTAATATAACGGGCACTGCAGACATTGGGTTGTTAATGCTGTAAAGCAAACTTCACACTTCAAATATTGTGCTACATTATCGGTTTAAAATCTTTATATGTTATATTTAGAACAACATAATTTGGTACATTGTAACGAATATTTAAACAAGAAGAGTAAAGATTTTCCTATACTTTTAAATTTTACCTGACTTCTACTTAAATTTTAAGAATTCAACTGGAAGAGCTTCTTCTATAATTCATATATAGCTTACGAAACGTTTTACAATAAAATGTGAACGTGGCGATATATTTTGATTATTCAAGTAAATATAGAACTAACTGCCAAAGAATTAGAAGTGCCAAAGATCCTTAATAACTAATAAACTCTAGTCACGATAGCTCTTAAAATCACATATCTAAGTCAATTACTCTCATTCATTCATTCAACGCATCATTAATTACATAGAGTTTGACAGCTCTCATTAAAACCTGTGTTTTAAACTTTGCGTGACATTTAAGGGAGAATCTCTAAAACCTGTTGCTTAAGCCATTTTAGGAGCAGACTTCCAGACAATATAATAATAATAATTAGCGGCTGCGGATTTATTTTTCACAAAAATATAAAAAAGTATAAGTCAGCGTGAGTAAAATAGCCGAAAACAAAATGAAAGCAACCACAACTCGATTTACTATGTTTGTTTTGTGACGGTCAGTCTCAGGATTGTTCTGCTTCAATTTGAACGCTTGGTCGCCGATAGCTTGTTGCCGCAGTCTGCTGGGAACGGCAAGGTGATATAATTACACGTTTTCGCAGCTAAACCACCCACTGGGCATTCCTTTATAAAGAAAACTATATCAGTGTTTGTAATAAATTAAATGTTCTAAAATGTTATTCAGTAATAATCTATATAGAATATTTTATAACTTACTAGCAGTCAATCCGATTTGAAATTTTGAGTTAAACACATTTGTAGCCTAGAACTTCTTGCTGAGATAGCGCTAAGAATAGAACTAAGTACTCTACCAGTAGAGTGATGTCGCTGAAATGTTTAAAAGTAGTTTTCTGTATAGCAAATATTATTGATTCAAGAATTCTTAGAGCCGCATAAATGCGCCGCTTGCAATGCGCTTTGCGGAACTCCAGAGAGGTGATAAGGAGGCGAATAAAAACACTTATTTTTACAGGCCGATATGTAAAACTATTAAAAAGTATTCTACAATTTATCAAAAAACAAACGGAAAATCACGTTGGTTTTGAGGTTGTTCTGAGCGATAGGAAATCTAGATCCGACTTTGCTGTAAGACCCTTTCTCGAATAGTTCCGATGATAATCCTTGAATTTCTACGTAATTAATTCTAATTGGTTAAAACACGAAACGATGAAATTGGATTCTCTAGAATTGTATCGGGTAGAATTAAAGAAAGTGTCCTCGATCCCATGTATTGTCAGTCAACCAATGGTTACTGTGTCATAAGGTTATTGATTGGGCGTGGGATGATCCCCTATCCAACATTATTGAAATTACATTTGACAATAATTTCCATTTTTGATTCATGACGTTTAATACAGTATGGTATAAATCCTTCTTTTCCCAGAGCCAGTTTCCATCTAACGCGATTGACAGGTAGTCTCCTGTATATAATTGAGGAAACCCGTGATGAACTGGCGTATTTCCTGGAGCGGGCAGGACTGGAGGTCAGGTGACGGTACGCACGTGGTCAGCACGGGGTCATCGACCGCCGCCGCACTAGCGCTCATGGCGGCCACCGCGCCAACTGGCCTGACACTGCGCCACCTCCGCTTTGCCCTGCAGATCAATATACGCCCAAAATAAACGGTAACCATGGCAACAGCAACATCTCTCCCACTTCAACAAAGCTACCCTTTCTTTACAAGTCAAGATTACACTGGCCTGGAGGATGAAAACTAGACCAGGTTACTAGCCCTCCAGTACCCACAGCTCCGTCGCGTGACCTCATTAGCGCACTGACTTCGATCTTCCTTTGGGCGTTGACATTTCTTGTGGGTTACAAGTCAAGTTTACAATGGCCTGGATGTTAACATTTAGAGCAGGTTACTAGCCCTCCAGTATCCACAACTCCGCCGCGTGACCTCATTAGCACACTGAATTCGATCTTTCTTTGGGCGTTGACATTTCTTGTGGGTTACAAGTCAACAAGATTACACTGGCCTGGAGGTTAAAAATTAGAAAGGGTTACTAGCCCTGCAGAATGCACACCACCGCCGCGTGACCTCATCAGCGCACTGACTTCGATCTTTCCTTTGGGCGTTGACATTTCTTGTGGGTTACAAGTCAACAAGATTATACTGACCTGGAGGTTAAGATTTAGAAAAGGTTACTAGCCCTCCAGTATCCACAACTCCGCCGCGTGACCTCATTAGCACACTGAACTTCGATCTTTCTTTGGGCGTTGACATTTCTTGTGGGTTACAAGTCAACAAGATTACACTGGCCTGGAGGTTAAAATTAGAACAGGTTTACTAGCCCTCCAGTATCCCAGCTCCGTAGCGTGACCTCATTAGCGCACTGACTTCGATCTTTCTTTGGGCGTTGACATTTCTTGTGGGTTACAAGTCAACAAGATTATACTGACCTGGAGGTTAAGATTTAGAACAGGTTACTAGCCCTCCAGTATCCCAGCTCCGTAGCGTGACCTCATTAGCGCACTAACTTCGATCTTTTTTTTGGGCGTTGACATTTCTTGTGGGTTACAAGTCAACAAGATTATACTGACCTGGAGGTTAAGATTTAGAACAGGTTACTAGCCCTCCAGTATCCCAGCTCCGTCGCGTGACCTCATTAGCGCGTTGACTTCGATCTTCCTTTGGGCGGTGACATTTCTTGTGGGTTACAAGCCAAGATTACACTGGCCTGGAGGCAGGAAAACTAGAACAGGTTATTGGATTCCCAGCATCTACAGCACTGTCTCGTGAGCTTATTAGTAAACTAATTGAGATGTACTCTTTTGGTATTGGTTAAAATTTCTTGTGGGCTGCAAAAGTGAAGATTGCGTGAGGATAGTCAATCTGAACCAGTGATCAGAATTCCTTTTTAACACAGACTGTACCAGACGTTAATTTTTTTTCCTAATCTTATGATGACTATAAAGGCTCTTATCTAGATGCTCTCTCAGCCTAGAACCCTATACACATAAAGATAAATTCCTAATTGTATAAATATTTTCCTATGTTATCAATAGATTCTGCAAGTGTCAATTTTCAAGAACTATAACTCGACATTTTCAAATTATCTATGGCTAGACACTAGATGGCTTTGCCAAAAATCACCAGTGTTAATTTCTACATTATTTCAGGAAATTAAAATAATATTATTTTTATATATTACGAAAGTAAAAATAAAAATATATCCTTACTTAATACTGGCTGCACCATCTTAGTGTAACATCATCATCGCGTAACAGGGTTCGATGGGGTTCAATGCAACATTTCAAGTCTACGGCAACCATACGGCATACATAAGAGAAAATGTGACAGTCTACTGTGTGATGCGTTAAACAACGCTTAGCCAAACTTCATAGTCAGGTGATATCTATCTTGCCATACGATACATTTAATATTTTTTTTTTTTTTTTTTAATTAGGTTTATATTATTATTATTTAAATAATATTAAAATGTAGATGTGTGCCAAGTCATGATTAAATGATGTTGTATGCGTGGGTATAATACAATTTTTAAATCTGTAATGAGTATAATGAGTTTGCTTAAAAATGTATTTATTCTGCTATTTTCTCATTGCCATCATGGTTACCTATAATTAGTTGGAAGTCTATTGGTTAGTTCGTATCCGAGATACAGACAAACAGGCAGATCGACAGACAGACAGAATGAAAATTACCAGCCTCAAGACTGGTAAGCTTCGCTAACCCTCAGCGAATTAAACTCTACGCAGTATTAGGCGTAGCCTGGATTCTAGAGAATATTTACTGTATATAAAGAGAAGACATACTGTAAGACAAGGTGTATGTCATTTTCCTCATAATTTCCTCAATATGTTATATTGTCCTTTTCAAGTAATAGGAAGGAAGCGTTAGTACAAAATGTGAGTCTTTTTTCACAGAGGCAACTGTTTATGTTATGGCGAGGAAAATGTCCAACTAAATTAGCAGCTGACAGCTTTAGTCACTAGTATTAGAATAATAATTTTATATTAATACTAGCAGCTGCCCGCGGCATCGCACGCAATTTTCCGTTGAAAAAGAGTACACTATAGTCACGTATTCTTTTTCTATCACGTTCTAAAAATTCCTGAGATTGATAGTCGTTCCTTCGTGAGCCTCTTGGGTGCATTAGAAGGTGTGTACCATATTTATTTCGTGGTTTTTGCTAGGTGTTGATGAGTTATTCAAAACAATTAATTTATATTGATGAATCTCGATAAACTAATTAGGTTATAAAGAATCAAATTCGGTCTGTTAAAATTAATGTTCTGTGTAAGATATTTCCAGTATTATTGTGGAGTGTGCCTTCAATTAAATGTATCGACGAAAACCAATTTCGATCATAAAGTGTCTTCTTTCGGCTCTTTTCATTTACCTTCGATCTAACCAAATTCGATTACCTTATGTGCAAACATTCACGGATTTGTACAATGAGATTGTTTTCATAATAACGATTAATAGGATTTTCATTGCATTAGATAGTTTATTGATCATTAGTGCAATCTAAATTTAAAATCAGGCAATGACGTCTTCTATGCAACCTGCATTACACTACTGATCAAGCACTTTACAATAACAATTTTCTAAATTTTAAATGTAAACAAATGTTTCTGCCTCTTTGATGAACTTCAGCTGAAAGTATTAACAGCTGTTAAGTATCAGTTCCCTTTGTATTACGTGTCGTAGCGCAGTCTGTCGGATCCAATATAAAAATCTCCAACATCAACAACAATATTTTATAATTAAAAAATTAACTAAATAAACTATTTAAATTGGACCAAATTATGAATCTGAACCATTCTTGAATCCCCTTCAACACACACACAAAATTTCGTCAAAATCGATCCAGTCGTTTAGGAGGAGTTCAGTCACATACACACGGACACAATCTTTATATATATATATATATATATATTATATATATATATATAATATATATATATATATGTGTAATTATTATAATCAAAGTTAATACTAATAGGTAGCTAAATACAGACGCAGTTTTTATATTCTATGTCTTCATCTCTCTCGTAAAAACTTTTGATCGTAGAATTTTGGGAGTTGTATTATTTTAAATATATGGTTTATATGCACCCAGGTTACTTCTAGTTTTTCTTGTGTACACTTATTAATAATCCATATCTATAAAATGAAAATATCTAATTGTTCTACGACAAAGAATCAAAATGCCAGTACACCTTTAAGCAGGTACGCGAGCATACTAATAGTACATTTACAATTAACATAGCTTTGGGGGAAATGGTTGGTTCAACGCGAATGTTGAGTTTAGCTCTGTTGTACATTTCGGTTAGTGCACAGGCTGAAATTATTATACAAACCTATCATCCTATTATTATGTAAATATATTTAATTCATATTTCTTCATATTTGTTCATATTATTTATTTTATTTTATTGCTAATCTCTTATTGCGACATATGTACCATCGATTGTTTTTAAAATGAATTCAATCTTTTTATTTACCACAGCTGTACAAGTGTTTTAACATTAAAGTATGAACAAATTCGAACAAATTCCAATACAAAAGACTTGTACACATTATACATTGCAAATCTTTGAATTTATTTACGTGTTATTGTGGGAATAATACTACATACTAGAAAATATAATGCTTGCTTTGGGCACGAGGTGTTGTCATTTTGTTGAAATATTATTTTATTAATTATTATTACATAAAAAAAATTATTTACTAAAAAAATCAATTAAAATGTTTTTTATTTTAAGATGCCTATAACCTAATACTGATAATTAACCTTAATAGTGATATAATTACTAAAAAATAACTTTAAATATAAATTAAAATACAATCAAGGAAGTTCATTCTCTATACGGAATAAAACATGTATTACATCAATAGATTTTTTTAACCGGTGTACCGTTGAAGTAATAGGATGGATACTGTAAATAGACCACTAAGATATGTGAGCATAATATGTTCATAATTTCGGGTGGAATGGAACTTGTTCAAACGATCGAGTTTTCAACCGACCGTCAACCCTTCACACGGCATACGACTTGTGGGGAGAATCGACCGTTGTTGTAGACTCGTAGTGGGGGGGGGGGTGTTCTATATTCTACATTTGTAGCCTACAAATTAAAAAAAAAATAATGTTATATAAACGTGGACTAACGCTCAGCCAAGTCCCATAGAATGACATACACCACCATCGTGCTCAGTGGTCCTCATATAGAAATGAAGCCTCCCATGTACAGTTTCAAGTCACATACACTCCCGAGAACTATAATTCTGTATAGTTTTTGGGGTCAGTTCGTTTTTCTAGATATCGTCCGGACAGGCAGACAGAAATGAAATTTTCCCAGCCCCACGGGTGATAGGCTTCGCTAAAGCTCAGCCAATACATACTTAGTCTACAATATTTAATTGAACAATTTTAGTTCTAGTAGAGATGTGGGGATATATAATATACGGGTAAACACTTATAATGTATTTGCTAGCTATCAGTACTATTGGCTAAAGATGACTGATACTATATATGGATCATTGGTACTTAGGTAATAAGTCTCTAACTGCTCTTTATATAAAAAAAACATAGACTTTGAAAAAAAAACTATTTTGAAAACTATAAAAAACTACCATTCAGGTTATCCGGAGCTATACGTCGACCGATATTAGCTTAATTTGGTTCAACACGGCGAACCCACTCCGGTGGTTAGGAAAATGAGATACACCCTTACAGTATCTCCTCTGTTTATATAAAGTACATATTCTCTAGAGTCTAGGTGTGTACTGCGTTGAGCTTAATGACTAACAGAACAGGGCGGATGGAAGTATCCGGGTATCAGATGAAACACGGTGATACAATCTGTGTTTAATTGGGATAATTTGTATTGATTTTATATCAATTTTGCAATCACAGCTCTTTAAATGTATATTTTATATAAAGACGGGAAAAATATGACATTTTTATAATTCCACCACACGTTATAGGCACTTAAAGTAATATTTAGAGGAATCTATATGTCAATGTATCACTGAATCAATGTACGTAGTATAAGACAGCATTCCATGTCTGGGCTGTGGCAAATAAACAGTTGTTTAATGCACTTAGGCCTGTAATATATAGTCTAAACTTCGCATTAGCATAGAAGATTGGTTTCTTGCGATAATACTGGTACTAACACTATTAATTGAGTTTTGTTATATTATTAATTATTAGTGAAGCCAAATGGGCAGGCTATGTTTTCTATATAGTATGATAATATGGTACGGTATACGTTACTCTGTGGTGTTTCGTGTGTAGTAGTAAGGAGTATATAACTGTTCGGAGACCACCATTCTCCAGGCAGAGCTGGAATTAAATAATTCAATAATAATACATCCCCTGAATGTTTAACTCATATACGTACTGCACAAATCTCATTATTTGATTCGCCGTTTTTATTTACAACTGGTTACAAAAGTGTCCCGATGTCCTGTTTCAAATGCCTATAAGTCCTTGCGGAGTTATCAAAAGTATGCAGCACTGTCTTCAGGATACTAATTTCCCATACAAGGTGACTTTGAATTTAGTTAACATTAACACAATACAGACCGATCAGAACCCAAGACATCAAACACAGAACTAAGGAGACTAAAGAACACGTACAACCGGAGTAGATGGTTGGGGGAACTTCGCAAGGTTTGGTACTTCTAGAGCCGAAGGTGTACAAGACACCAAATGCATCGGAGGATGTGAAAACAGGATTTGTCTAAAGCGTCTCATTAAAGTTAAATCGATTGAACTAATTTTTTATCTGATACTAAATAATAATAAACTTTTTCGAGTATTGTTATCCTTGCCAATAAAGTACAAATAATCAAAAGTTTATTAAATATAAAAAAGTAGAAAAGTCTGGAGCGCCAATGGTGCATGGATCCAAATATAATTTCTTCAAAAATATGAAAATTAATGGAACAATTACAGTTTGTAAATAAAAATATGTAGGACATAAAGCATAAAAAATTAAATAAATTTGTAATTATTTTAAATTTTACATTTATTTATTTATCTCATTTACGTGTATACAAATATATGGCGCCAACGGGCAATGGCCTGCATGGGCAAAAGCCTGTGTATGAGAACAGAGTCCCGAGTCATGCTATTTCACCCGTATACGTAGTAAATATACATGACATCATACCACGGCAGGCCTACTGGTGATCATAGACAGGGACAAAACACTTCAATAGGCCATGTGTTTAACAAAAATTAATTATATAGCTTCAATACTAATTTGTATTGTTTCATAATCCCTGCAGTTTACGCCTATCTAAAATAAGTTACGTTCACAAATTAGATAACACCCACAGTAAATGTCGAGTTTTATTGAAGTGAGTTATTAAAGTGACGTAATTGTTATTAATTGTACCGGTACTTAACATTTACAACATAAAAAAAATAATTTTCATTATATTGTGCAAGTAACATTAAGAAACAAAATGTTTAAACTTTGTAAAATATGCAGACAAAATTATTTAGAAAGATAGTTGTTCAAGTAACATAACCTCTATTATTAAAAATAAAAGTAATAACTATTTATTTTCTAATACTTCTTGTCACACAATTAATTATTATAAGGTCATAATTCAATTTTATTACGAGTTGCTATATTTAACAACAAAATAGATATATTTATAAAATTTGTTGATTTTGTACGTAGTTGGTTTCACTAAGATATTTCTGCAGTGTGTAGTAATACTTAATCCAGAAGCTGAATTTCAAATTTTATTGTTTGGCCTAAATATGTGTTAAGTTTAACGCTATAGTTTTTCAGTAGCCAACTGAACATCTCGCATTTAGTTCACTGTATTTATAAAGTGATAAAGAATTCAGAAAGCTCGTAGACTAATCAATCATATACCGACTAGCTTAGACCGTATGTCATGTTCTGTAACCTTTATAACGATTCTGTGTTAGAGTCATAAAGTTGAGTCAGAGTACAAGGATGAATGTTTTTGTAATGTTGGTAAGAATGACGCACGCGATTTGGAATGTTCATGTGAGAGAGGAGAAGGATTCCCCTCCACTTCCACGTTCCCTCTCACGCCAAGGCTAATCGCTCTCTGGGGATAAGTTTTGTCTGCGAACACATCGACATTTTTCAGGAAGTTTCAGAGGAATAGTCTAGTTTTTAATCGTTTGGTGGCAAAACGTTTACTTTTCCTAAATTATGTATTCAAAGAGTCGTTTTATACGAATATCAAAGTTCTACGGTACCATTAAAATATTTACTGTGCTTGAAATGCAATGATGTCTTTATGTTAGTTTTTGTTTGTAAGAGGGTGGATGTTTTTCCTATTGTAAAAAAACGCTATTTAGTTAATACTTGTTCCTGGAATTTCTAAATAATAGCTATGGTAAATCAAGTGAAGGTAATAAGTGCCTGTCATATGTTATTTATCACTGGAATAATGAGCCCAGCCAGTAACGAATCATTTAGTCTGCTAAACAAAAATAACAATAAACATTAGGCTAAGTGTAAGCAGAAACGAAACGTAAAGTACATATATGATTCCATAGATGTCACTTTCTAAAACGATTTCATGAAAATATATTTTCATACTCGTCCATGGAGTGAATTCATAATAATTTACTAGTAGACTATTATTACAGGGAAGCTGACCCAACCACCTCGTCTCCAGCTGTGCCTCGGGCATCTTTCCTGGAACGCTTCTTCTCAGAAGCTCGGAGTTGGTGATCACGGCGTGCAGAAAAATGGCCGGATAGCTAGGCAGCGGAATGTGGCGGGTTGGCGGCAACAAACCGGATGTGGGCGTATGGCGGAGATGACGCGCGGTGACATCACTGACCTGCCCCGCCGCTCCTCACCGCCGCCATCTTGATTAGTCTATCTCTTTCACACACTCTCACATTGTCGTCTGTGTGCCAACCGTCAACCATTGCTTCATCTTCATCACTCATTCAGACGACATCTTCAGGTTGATTTCGAGCCATTGTCACACCACAAACACTACCTAGCCAATGGATTATGCTGTGCTGTAGTGGTTTCAACCTACAACTTGACATACAGTTGATATGCTGTTGTTACACATAACAACACCAAACCTTGTGTGTAACACAAGAATAACACTGAAACCAATTTCAGTTTATTTATGAAATGGTATAAGCAGAGGTGCAGATAATGACCTGTGATAACCAAAGAAGGTGGGAATTTCTGTTTGGTCATTGGATTGACTGATTTACTAAAAAAAATTAACTTAAACATTAAACAGTTCATTACCTAAATGTTCAGTTGATTATTACAATAGTTCAGATATTGAATTTAGTAGGTAATCTTATTAACATTAAGAAAAGTATAGAATAATCTTATTATGTAAACTAATTGAGTATATGTCATAACAGGTAGGCTAATTGGTTACAACACATAAACAAATAAAACAAAATTTAAAAATTAATTTGGTAAAACAATATCTACGGGATACACACAATAATGCTATAACAAGTTTATAAGTTGTCAAAATGAGTAAGTAGACTAATTTCAGATGTAAGTTACAACAATCAGCTTAGCATTAATCAGCAGTTAAACAGCATTAGGCCTAATAGCTCAATTCGTGTATTTTAAATGTGGAAAAGCACTCAGGAAAACCTTTCCTATTTCGTTATTATTTTTTGTAGTAAAATAAACTCGGTAATAATAATTTTTTTTTTAAACAAAACCTATATTTTACTATTCTAGTAATTTTGTAATGAAATCTAATTTAATACAGTTTGAAAATATTGTTGGTCGTCATTTTTAAACCTAACATGATTTTTTTGAAACTTTTTGAAAAAAAAAAAAAAAAACAGGTCTTAGAACAAAGAATGCAATGTTTGAGCTTTATTCAGCAGTTCAAAGTAGGCTATGTTGTCCCTAAAAATCAGAGACAGACGGTAAACTATGCAAGATAGAACTATACTTTATATGACATTACTTATTTGTTTTGACCTGAAAATCAAGTGGTAAAGTTTAATAGAGTAATTTGTGGACACCCTGTTTAACATTTAGTCTCTCGTTTAGTTTAGACCTTTACTCTTTGCCTAATATGGCGTTACGTGCATGTGAGATTTGTTTCTAAACCCACCTAGGAGTGGGAAACTGCTGCAGTGGTTAGAGATGTTCACTTATGTAAAGTTTACAACCTCTGAAGCATCAAACATGGCTCGGTGAAAGTCAGAGAGTGGACGCCAAGTAGCTCTTGTAGTGAGCGTGGAAACTGAATTGAAACGCACACAGAGCAACCCAATGGTATCAACGTTCCCTACCCTTTACGTTATTTTTATAAACACGGGGGGAAGGAAGAAGCTCAAAATTTTGAAGCGCTGTTAATGGTGCAGTTGGTTTTTATTTGTTATTTTACATTTAACTTCAGACCACTGCTCAGGATAAAAGGTATTTTGACCATTTTCTAATTAAGCCCAAGAAAACCATTGTTTATTTATTCTTTTAACGGCTACCGCCAGCTTACAATAGTCCATAAAAGTAAAATCAATACAAATAGAAAGAAAAAATTTGAAATAATTGTTAACACCACAAGTATAATAACAAGTATAACACTTGCAATAACAATTGCAAAAATTATAAAATGAACCGTACTTACAATACCTTATACAAATTTTTATGTACTTTAAATAAATTAAAACTAATATTTAGATTATTAATAAAAACTCCTCAAAAGGAAATTCAAATATTAATACCACATAAGGGTAACTTTAAACTCTTTACCAAATGTAACAATAATAAACTATACTAACAAAAACGTACTTTAGTACAGTATAATGTATGCTACTGCTGCAAGTGTATGGCATAGTTAGAAACAATAATAAATATAAATACACAAAATAAAAAAGAAAAAGAAAACAACATCGATGGCATAAAAAAACCAATGAGCATTATAACATTTATCTGAAAAGTGTAGTCTACTTAGATACTCGAATATTCATAAATGTTTAAAACCACTATACCGTGATTTTTTGTTGAAGAGAATACCCTGTTTCTATGGATAAATATTACTATAACAACTAATTGGTTTATCTAGTACAAATTAACACGAAATAGTATAACTTGATTATCCAATCACAGTAATAAAATTTATAACGGGCAACAATAATAAAGCTCTATAAAAACATAACAAAAGTGTAATAACTATTATGCATTTGCAAGAGCAGAAAAAATAAATATATGAATAATATATATAGTAGGCCTACATAGCAACAATAAGCTGAGGATAAATAGGTAAATTGTATTAAGTAGCCTATGTATAAGCCTATTGATTGTAACAATTGGAGTGACATGTGTTTTTAATGAATGTGACGTGTAAAAGTTATATTCATAGGAAATTACAAGTTAAAAAAATAAAGTATAATAATGTTATACTTTATAATGCTTAGGAAATTACGTGTTTTGTATAAAGAAAAACACGTTATTCCCTTTAGGAAACATGTTGAAAAAACATGGACCTTACTGTACATATTTCATATAGGTTAGTTCCTTTGGACATCTTTCTTGGGACTGATTACAGGACAACCTTAAATACGACTTTTAATGTCTATAATTCCTATTGGAATAATACAAAAATTGTATCTAGTTTTCTTTTCCTTAGGATAAGCATCTTAAAACACTAGCTCAAAATGGTTTAAACGTTCAAAACATTAACCCGACCGAAAATAATGACACAACCATAAAGAAACCTTCGTTATCCAGTCCAGATACAAGTGCGCGTCTCTACCATCTCCTCGAGGTCCGACTCAACCTTGAGGTCGACGCCGAGATGACGTCATTCTTTAGAGGCAGGAACTGCGTAATATGTGCACAATCTCCTATGTGAACATAGCAGTTGTAATTACTTTAGTCTTCTTAATAATACTGGTCGGGATAAAATACTGCACAATAATGTGGGCTAAATACAGTCTCTACTACCTCCACCTGCTGTAATTGCTGGTTTTCCCAATTTTATTTAGAGACTTATAGTTAGTAATAATATTCTAAATAAGAGTAGAAGCCCTTGGCCCTGTGAATTAATTACTGTATGTGAAATAATTTGGAGAACTGTTATGAGGATGCACACGTTGGACCCAGCATTAGGCTATCAGTTTGAACATAAACCTTTACTACAATTATTCATGTTCTGTAGACAACGGTACAAGGTAACCCATATTATAGAAATCCATTTGGTTCTGGAATATTTTATGAGAACACAGAGATTTTGGTACCTAAATAATACATATCCTCTAGTATGCATACTCAGTGTTTTCTCTATGAAATAGTAAACACGTTTAAAACACATTTGTATTTTTACTATTTACAACAATAAATATTTGGCTCGTACTAGGCTGCGCTTTATTTATTTTACTATAATCACTTGTGTTTGTAAATTTATAAACTAATCATTGACCTATTACAATATTACTGGCAACCTCGATTATGTGGATCTCATTTATATTGAACACCGGGCTCCCGGGCCGGTTCTTCAGAGTGGAGGGGTTAATTTTTTCAAGAATAAACAGTTTTTATTGAATTTCCAGTGAAACTAGTTTTTTTTCTCTAAAGCATGTTCGCCATTCAGGACAATGTATACAATATAATACAAAATTTACAACGTTGAAGTAGGCCCTATACCACAATAATAGCTAGTAAATTTGGAACAAATAAATAATGATGAAAATGGTACTTCGTCAGCAGAAAATAAGGCTTTCAATTGACGAGTTATCGCACTTCCCGGAAGTAGTTCACCAAAGTCAAACCAAAAAGAACAGTAAGCACCATTCCTTTTATCTTTGTTATTTTAATTCTTTTTTCTATAATAAACCTCTGAATACTCTTTGTGCCCTCTTTTACTGTTAAATATTAGTAGCAAATAAATCCCTTCTTGTCTTTTTAATCTACTATTTACAGTATTCGCTATTAATCCTGATAAACGAAGTTGTATTGCAGTTATGTTTAGCCTACAGCTAGGCCTGTTGGCCACCTAATATGTGGTGTTTGACTGATGTAAATCTTTAGAAACTTTATAAAATATTTAAATATATTTCCAAATAAAGACACAGAAGTTGGCTACCTGCAACTATATTATTTATATAGCAACTCACTTTGTTTAACAACTAGTTTGTGAGTGTAGGCCCTAATAGGTAGATCCGTAGTAAACACGCCCATACATAACTACGGCAGTCAGTAAAAGTACCACAGTTATTATCTACTCGTGCTAGCTCGGTTGATATTAGGATACATTAATCTTTTCCTGATGCTAACTGAATTATTATGATTAGTGTTTAACAGCAGGCCCTTACTCAGACCGGGGTTTCTGAGAATTATACCGGGGCCCAGGCCCTCAGGGGCCCCGAGCCAACCCCGCCATGCTTGTGCGGAGACTGGTGGCGGGACATGGGGGGACCCGTCAAACCAGGATACGGCCCCGTTTATCAGTATTTAATACAATGTACATTGATGAGTTAATTGATTAAATTTACCTAATTTCTGTGATTTCTATTTCTATGAATAAGACCTCTAAAATAGTTTAATTGAAAAGGTTAAGTTCTTGAATGTTAAAAACGTATGTAATTAAATAAACAGCCATAGTAGGCTAGATATCTAATTGAATTGAAGTGCTTCGTGCACCAAGAAGAATTTAAATACCAATTTACTTAACTTGTATACTCTCTTCCCGCAACGTTATTGAGCTGCAACAAAGTAACCTGATGGGGGAAGCAGCCTGGTAAACTATATCTAGGCTACTTCGTAATTATACGAGCTATTATTCAACGCTATCCGGTTAGACACAATTTAAGTGCGGTATCGTACTGAACTCTAGCGGCGCGAGTTGGGGGAAGCAGCCTGGTAAACTATATCTAGGCTACTTCGTAATTATACGAGCTATTATTCAACGCTATCCGGTTAGACACAATTTAAGTGCGGTATCGTACTGAACTCTAGCGGCGCGAGTTGGGGGAAGCACCCTGGTAAACTATATCTAGGCTACTTCGTAATTATACGAGCTATTATTCAACGCTATCCGGTTAGACACAATTTAAGTGCGGTATCGTACTGAACTCTAGCGGCGCGAGTTGGGGGAAGCACCCTTTTAAACTATATCTAGGCTACTTCGTAATTATACGAGCTATTATTCAACGCTATCCGGTTAGACACAATTTAAGTGCGGTATCGTACTGAACTCTAGCGGCGCGAGTTGGGGGAAGCAGCCTTTTAAACTATATCTAGGCTACTTCGTAATTATACGAGCTATTATTCAACGCTATCCGGTTAGACACAATTTAAGTGCGGTATCGTACTGAACTCTAGCGGCGCGAGTTGGGGGAAGCAGCCTGGTAAACTATATCTAGGCTACTTCGTAATTATACGAGCTATTATTCAACGCTATCCGGTTAGACACAATTTAAGTGCGGTATCGTACTGAACTCTAGCGGCGCGAGTTGGGGGAAGCACCCTGGTAAACTATATCTAGGCTACTTCGTAATTATACGAGCTATTATTCAACGCTATCCGGTTAGACACAATTTAAGTGCGGTATCGTACTGAACTCTAGCGGCGCGAGTTGGGGGAAGCACCCTGGTAAACTATATCTAGGCTAATTCGTAATTATACGAGCTATTATTCAACGCTATCCGGTTAGACACAATTTAAGTGCGGTATCGTACTGAACTCTAGCGGCGCGAGTTGGGGGAAGCAGCCTGGTAAACTATATCTAGGCTACTTCGTAATTATACGAGCTATTATTCAACGCTATCCGGTTAGACACAATTTAATGCGGTATCGTACTGAACTCTAGCGGCGCGAGTTGCAGTTACCGACGAACCGGTATATAGCAGTTCCTGTTAGTCATTCCATACGTGTACAACATGGCCTCGTCTATTCTGCAGACTGCATACATCTATTTATACCGATGAATACATTCATAACTTACAAATAATCGTCAACAGATCTATACGACGAAGGTAAAAGAAGACAACCATTTGCAAGTGAAGAAATGCTAGTTGTCAGAAAAGCCACACTACGAAAGTCTCCTTATTATCGACGCAATTAGGGCCAAGGCCTTGTATAGCTTGCTACTCGAGGAATGCTCATGCATGTAATAAAGAATACGCTACGTGCAATGTACTAATCATATGTCTACTTTTTATTTCTACTCAGCATTCTGGATCCCCCACTCGTATCGAGTCCAATGTCCTTACGCCTAACTATTCAGGTTATACCCATAAGATGGCTTGTTCAGCAAAATTACAAATGTATTTCTTTATTATTACTAGCTATTAAATTTAAATTTGTATTTTTCCTGTAAAATGTGTACCACTTGAGTTAAATAAAAATATTTAATTCCCGCTACTAATAGAAGAATATTGACCACAATGTATAGTTTTTATTAAATATTCTCTTTAACTTATTGTGTGATCAGACTCCAAGTGTCCAAAGTATTAGGTTCCAGGTGAGCGAAATATATCTGATATAATGGCAGGTAATAAAATAGGTACAATATTAAAAATAGTCTATTGTTTATTCCATTGCACAAATTAATGATCATTGGTTTATTGCAAATAACAACGGTATAGTTTAGTAGCTTTTATTGCAGGTGGCACCAGTGACTATACAAACCCAACATAACCGATTGTGAATGTGTCATCTGAGTACGTAGGCTTCCTCGATATCATGACTCGGAACTGTTACAGCGTTTCTGATCACTCTGAGACTGCAGCCTGAGGAGACTAACGAGCGCAGCGAGCATACAAAATAGTGCACCTGCACCACACGTAAAGTACACTTTTTAGGGCTGAGGAAACAATTAAAATCAGTAACAACTATTTAAACTGTAATTTAAATTGTGAGACTATCGACCCTGCAGAGGCGGTACAAGTGGAGACATCGGGTATTATCGGGTACTAAGGACACAGGAGAGTAGGGGTACAGTGAGTAGGGGTAGACATGTAGCATTGTCATACACAGTATTGCATCTCGGTTACAGAGATTAAGAATATTTCTCAAGAACAAAAGCAGAGGGTACACACGAAAATGGCGAGCCGGGCAGTCCCACACAACAGCATCTGGTGTCCTTTTACGGGATTAAGTTATTCTTATCTTAAATAGGCTATCACAAATGTGAAAGTTTGGATGTTTATGCGGTAGTTTGGCACTAGCCAGAGGCCATTATTTTTGGAAGCGTTTCTTATCTGGGATAAAAAACTACATTATTAGAGAAAAGACTTAATTCGACTTACTGTGAGAATGACATATAATTAATTACGATCGTTTGTTGTTTTCTGTCTCACAAAAGGAAGCGTTGTCGGCGAAAAGTAGGCCGCTTTGCCCCTATATACTACTTTTATTACACAATATAAGTAGGTTTAGATTAGTTATCATAAATATGTTACTAGTAGTATCGAAGTTAAAGATAACCTTTACGGACGCTCACGGGATCTAAGTTTGCATTTAGGTACTATCTCGAGGGTTGTTTTTCTTTTTTGCCAGAATACGTGGTGGCGCCACCGAAGCCCGCAGTAATGGCCAGGTGCTTTTCCGATCGGTACTTCTCCAACCTCAGTTTACGTCCCAGATTGTCCAACTTCTCTGCCGCAGAGAACGATGGTCTGGCACGTGATATGTGGTTGGAAAAGTGCATAGACTACTGATTGGAAATACCCCCCTCCATCAGTGCGGGTTTCGGTTTGGCGCCACCCCACACAAAAAAGAACACATTCCTCGAAATTTTCAAATTTTGATCGCGCTCGTTAACGTTTTATATTTATAATATGTACGTGTGTATTTTACTAGGCGATGTCCTTACAACAAGTAGTAGGTAGGGACAGAGTGGCCTCCTTCTTGCCGACATCGCTTCCTTTTGTGAGGAAACAAGAACCGGTTGTCATAACGACATGTAATTTTCACAGTAAGGAAAGTAAAATCTGTACTTTCTAATAACATTGTTTGTAAGTCCCCGGTAAGAAAATCTCTTCCAAAAATAGTGACCTCCGGATAAAACCAAAGTACCGTTTATCCTTCTACCACGCACATATTACGATGGCAAGCATTTAAACATTACAAGAACCTATTTTAAAAACTGAAACAATATTTACGACAAATATACCTATTCATTTTTTTAAATTATTAGCCTATCATGATCTATCATATTGCGTCCTATGTGTTCATATTAACTTTCAGTTTCACTCTCCGCCTTCATATCTCCGCCCTTTAAACACAGATTCCATATTTGGAATGGAGTCAGATATGTGAACAGGTATTCCTTAATAGGATATGTGGCCTCTGTAACGACATAAAATGCGAAGCTGTGAGCAACAGCACTAGCATATAACACATAAAGATCGTACAAATATGAAATTGTGTTTATTTCTCATTAACACCACAATATCAAAAAGGTAAATAACAAAAATAAGGCATAATCACATATAAATATAATATAAGGCATATTAAAAATAATAGGTTATTTTTGTAACAACTAGGCAGCTTTGAAATTACTACCACAGAAAACTTCAGCCCATCACAAACGAGGCACCTTGACTAGCGCTCCTGTCGGTTTAGTAGCAAACTAGCGACCATATCCGAGACAATCTTGGCACAGTCACAATAATATTATGTTAACCAGGCCATTTGAGTATTAGTGTATACAAAGTACTTGGTGATTAAAATTATCTATTTATATTTCCTTTGTTTTCCCTAAGGCTGTTAAATGAATATATTATCTTTTTAATTTGTATTCTTTGAGGAGTAGCCAATAATGACAATTGCATAAAGCTGGTTTTGTTAGTACACTTTAAACAGATGTTTGATGTATTATTCATCCCCAAGGTTTTGTCATTACGAGGAATGTTATTTTCTAACGTCCGCATAAAAAGCTCTCAAGTGATAGGCTACAATGTGAAAAGTAATTTTCGTTTACAGCGAAGTCATGCGATGCTATGCGGCGTGACACAAAATCACTAACGAACTCTAGCGGCAACACGTTACAGTTACTGGTGAAGCGGTTTTGGTTGCCAACATAACCTATTGGCGGACTCTTGCACTATCGCGGTTCATACAGGCGACCCACTCACTACATTTGAGACAAAGAAGTGAGTCACGTCACTTCATCGATGCAGTATATCAATTACTAATTCGTATGACATAAGTCAGCAAAGAACGTCTACTTTGACCATTGCGGTATACAGTCGGTTGAAGTGGTCGATAAAAGCGGTTTAATTAAGAAAACATGCGTTTATTGTAACTCATCCAAAGATACTGGATTAGTAGATTTGTATTGGATCTTGCCGTAGTTGCACACTGTAATAATTGTATGTGTGGAAAAGGGACGTTTTTATTTCAATATATACAGGGTGATTCATGAAGTTCTCCCCCACAACTTCTACAGCACATTTTACTAGTAAAAATAATGAAAAAATTTATATAAACATAGGTCCGAAAACGCTTTGTTAGCGAGTTACAGCTAGCGAAAGATTTCGCCTGAATTCCTGGGTAAAGAGTAAAATAAAAGCCATACTGAACTTTTGGAAAGGTTGATTAAGTAAGAAATATCGTGGATTCTTAATGTTTTTTTTACCTGATAAAGCTAATAAAATAGGTTTCAAAACTGTACCTGTAGTAGTTTTTGAGGGATTCAGGGTTAAATGCAAAAAATTGGGGCACGAAACAATGTTTTTTTAAGTTTGATGTACAATAACTTTGTTAAATTGGTAGTAAATACATAAAGTCAAACAAACATTAATTGTAGAGAATTTAATTCTGAGAAAATTGATATAATCAAAGTCTAAAATAAAACAGAAATAAGTACAAAAAATCGATTTTATTCAGTATAATACATTACTACTTTTAAGCAAAATTAATCAGGTTGGGCAAACCGTACGCACCTTTTTATAATAGATGTTCGAAAATGAGGCCATCATTATCAAAACATTTTGCAGCACCTTTAGTGTATTGCTTTTGTTGCGTTTCTTAATTTTTCAGGACTCTCCCTGTATCTGCACAGCCGAATCCATAATACGGGCAATTAAATTCATCACGAGAAATTCACTTCTTGTCTTGTATACAATGTCTTTCATCCATCCCCAGATGCAATAAAATCCAATGGAGATTGATCTGGTGATCTTGGTGGCCAAGGGTGAGGCCCTCCACGACCAATCCAGTGTCCAGGAAATTGATGATTTAAGTAAGCAGAAACGGCACGTGAAAAGTGGGGAGGTGCTCCGTCGTGCTGGAAAGTACAAATTTTGTCTGAGATGTAAAGGAACATTCTCTAACAGCTGCGGCAACTCTTTCTTGAAGGAAATGCAAAATAGAACTCAGCATTTAGGCGTCCATACAGGTAATATGAAAAGGTCCCAATCAGCCGATTGTGCAAAAGGCCACACCAGACATTGACGCTAAATCGGTGTTGAAAGTTCTGTTCCACTACCCTCATGTTGGATTTTCTTTCTGCCCATGAGTGTTCATTGTGCAAGTTATTGACACCATCCCGAGTGAATTGTGCCTCATCCGTAAACAAAATACGCTTGTAGAGTTGATTATGAATATTCAAAAAGTTGCAAACTCCAAGCGAAGCGGACCATCCCCTAGCTGTAGATGTTGAACCTTTTGTTTATGGAACGGATAAAATTTGTTTTCGATTAAGTGACCTCCACACCGTTGACTGCGAAACTCCCTATCCGCCTAGAAATACGTCGTGTACTTACACCTGGAACTGCGATGAACAGCATTAATAACAATATCATCATCAAGTTGGACACCTCGTTCATAATTGGTTCTAGTAACTTGGTAGTGATCCTGTTTCCCGAAGAGTACGAAAAGTTCCTGAAATTGTTTTGGTATCTGGAATCCTCCAATTAGGGTAACGTAGTTCATATTCTTCTACAGCAGCTCTAGCATTACCATTACAGTAACCCAAAAATAAAAACCATATCAGCGTATTCCTCTGATGTAAATAAGTAAGGCCCATTTTTTTCGCTGAATAAACAATCGAATTATAACTCACAGAAAAATTGCATTTAATAACACGATTCACAGAACCCGATCTCCTGCTGTAGCTTGCAAAACACCACTAATACACAGTTCTAACGTAACAGTACAGAATACCATTGTTGATCAACTGTTATTCGTGCGTTACCAACTTAGAAATTAATAAAACAAAAAACTGCATTTCGATGATTAGTAAACAATAATGGGAAAATGTTTGCTTCATTTATTTTCGAACCATTTGATGTAAAGTTTTATTAAAAAAAAAAAATACAACGTAATAAAACATGATATTTTTTATTTACAAACAAATTTATTTAACAGTTAATCTTGTTTTCTCAATTTATCTCATCATTAAGGAACAAACATTTTGTTTTTTGTTTTATTTTAACTAAATTACCGTACGGTATTTCTTTACAGCTAGTAATGTATTATATGAATAAAATCGATTTTTTGGTACTTATTTCTGTTTTATTTTAGACTTTGATTGTATCAATTTTTCTCAGAATTAAATTCTCTACAATTAATCTTTGTTGATTTTATGTATTTATTACCAATTTAACAAAGTTATTGTACATCAAACTTAAAAAACATTGTTTCGTGCCCCATTTTTTGCAGGATTTAACCCTGAATCCTCAAAAACTACTACAGGTACAGTTCTGAAACCTATTTTATTAGCTTTATCAGGTAAAAATACATAAGAATCCACGATATTTCTTACTTAAATTAACCTTTCCCAAAAGTTCAGTATGGCTTTATTTTACTCTTTACCCAGGAATTCAGGCGAAATCTTTCGCTAGCTGTAACTCGCTAACGAAGCTTTTTCGGACCTATGTTTATATAACATTTTTTCATTATTTTTAGCTAGTACAATTGTGCTGTAGAAGTGGGGGGAGAACTTCATGAATCACCCTGTATATATATAATAGGTGGCCAAACTCAGCTCTCTTTACATGTTACCTCCGGTTGTTTACTAAGAAGATACTCGCTCTCTTAGGAACTACAAATCTTTACAAACAGCTAATGAACTGTCTAACTTACTGTTAACCTACAATAATTATAGGCCTACCAATAAAGTTCTTGAAATATTTATGAATTTATAGATGTTAAGGAACACTATACACAGATGAAGTAACCTACTACTCTAAGAGCCAAGACCCAATTTGCATTATAAAAGCACACGACCTGATTCTTTTTGAAATCAAAGAGGAATTTCTCGTAAGAAAGAAATTGGTCGTCCACTGTGGTAGTTGTAGTGGAGGTCGAAACGGGAGGGTAGAGAAAGGGTTAAATATATATAACGATATTTTTCTCAGATCATGTTTTTCTAGACTTAGCAAACTTTAAACCGACGGTCAGACACATACATAATAGTGATATTACAGTCAAATATTTTTATAATTAAACTGAAAGTTGCCTCTTTCTGGGGTGGGAAGGGTGTTTCTCTATACGAGGTTAGCTTACGCTTATTTAAAATTGAGTGAAATGACTTTGAATTATCCCCCATAAGAATAATTTAAAAGTGTTTGAGCTATAACATTGATCTAATAGGATGAAACTCAAGGTCGTATATCTATACGACTTTTAATTTACGCATAATTACGTTAAGAAACATCTGATCTGAGTAATAACCTAAGTAATCTAATCAAGGTTTCATATTGTTAACCTTGATATATCCTCTCATATCGACTTCCACCAAAACTAGTGCAGCTAGGGGAAATTCCTCTACATATTCCAAGAAAGCTAGGTTGTGTACTTATACAGTCGGCTCATGGACTATAATGTACACAACTTTAACGTTATACGCCTTACTTAACAAACCTCGTTGAAGTGTACAGCATTCGTCAAGGCCCGAGCCATAATTCATGTCGACCTCTTGAGTTATGTGTGCCATAACACGACAGTTGTGTAGTGTGCACAAGTATATTTAATTCCAGTTCTACAAGAGAACATTTAAACTCCTTATTACTCGCAGTGCTGCTGTGTTCCAGTAATAGTCTACAACCGATTTCTATCATAAACGTGCTTTATATAATGTCAAATACTGGATATATGATATTAAGAGAGAAATGTTGGAATCAAAAGTGAATAAAACAGGAGACTAGAAAAATCAATAATTTTCTTCTCTGTATAATACTTATTACGATTATAGAGATAATAAACCGCCTTCCTTTCACAGAAATCAACTTTCATGTTATTGTTACATCCTTAGCGCATATGTAATTTCACCATAATTGTGGTGGGAGATCGCGCGGAAACAGTAATATTGACAATATTATTGCCTACAACATAACTTGTTGCCTGTACTCGCTGTTATAGAATCACCTTTAGCGGACTTGTCGTTTAAGGTAGGCCTAATTGATAATTTAATTTAAAACTGTCATAAATCCAACATTATTTAGTCAGGTCAACCAAACTGTTGTGAGAGTTATAATACTTAACATTCCAACTGATTTTAGTGTTTAAATTTCCTGTTTTGGCTGAAAAATGTATGTGTGCGCGTCATGATTTTATGTCAATATAAGGCATGTCATTGCCATATAACAAACATGTCTTTCTGCATAACAACGGATATCTGTCTTGAAAGTCGACATATTTGTACAAAAATACCCTTGGACTTTTGGCCATTGGCTTAACCAAATTTGAGACTATCTGGGTCCAAATCCATAGTGACTTATTTTTAGAACGTCGATAGATTAATGTGACTTATTGTCTAAGTTACGTATTAAAATTACTGGGTGTTTTTGGATTGAGAAGAACATATACAATTCTATAAATCTGTTTCAGTTCTAGTAGCTGCCTTGGCACATGAAGCCTCCATGTTTCTAACTACTATGGTGCGATGAACATGTGCTAACTCGCATTTTTACTTTCATAGTTTAATATTAGTGACACAATTAAAGCGTCTATTCTTGATCCAGCTGTAATGAATACCTATATTGCTTTAATGAATTAATGTAAGTTAGGACATGTCAACCAAGCAACCAACAGAAAAACTAATAGAGCCAAATTAAATTTTAATTTTAATTCTGCAGATTTTTATGATATTTGTACTAATTTGTTTATACATAATTATATTCACGAGTATAAATAAAATTACGATCACACCATGCCACGTCTCTGAGTAGGTATCACAGCCATCGCAGATCATTTCATAAAGTCTAACCTGGAACAATCATGTGGACTATATCTGTGCTCCTGTTACTTCAGGCATCTACGCCCTGCGTAACCTTGCCAACTATTGTTCACAAAAGTCTTAAGAATGGATTATTTTGGCCTGATTTATCCATACCTGACATATGGTTTAAAACTTTGGGGCAGCTGTGCCAAATACAACATAGTAAAAGTATTGAGACTACACAAAAAAGCTGTCAGAATAATTTCCCAATTAAACATCAGAGAGTTGTGCAGGGATGCTTTCAGGGAGCTTGAATTACTGACTCTGCCCTGGCTCTATGTATTGGAGGTTGCCCTGTATGATCGATCGAAGTGTGTTCTTATTCGGGGTAGTGACATTCACTCCTACGAAACTAGAGGCAAGGAGAGTTACCGTGCAGAACAGCATAGAACGGTGGCTTTCGAACGCTTGCCGTCACAGGCTGGAGCCAAATTTCTCAATCGGATCCCTGAGGGTTTTATACAGTAGGATAACTTATTACAAGTTTAAAGCTCTTCGAGTCCAGTAGATGGGACCGGTAGTACAGACACAAGGTGACGGCCGGAGAGAGAGAGCAATGACAGGTCTGGCGAGTACAGTTGCAGTTATTGTTGCAGTATTTGCACACCGTTGTGCTGTTGCCAGAAAGTCGAGTCCAGTAGATGGGACCGGTAGTACAGACACAAGGTGACGGCCGGAGAGAGCAATGACAGGTCTGGCGAGTACAGTTGCAGTTATTGTTGCAGTATTTGCACACTGTTGTGTTGTTGCCAGAAAGTCGAGTCCAGTAGATGGGACCGGTAGTACAGACACAAGGTGACGGCCGGAGAGAGCAATGACAGGTCTGGCGAGTACAGTTGCAGTTATTGTTGCAGTATTTGCACACCGTTGTGTTGTTGCCAGAAAGTCGAGTCCAGTAGATGGGACCGGTAGTACAGACACAAGGTGACGGCCGGAGAGAGCAATGACAGGTCTGGCGAGTACAGTTACAGTTATTGTTGCAGTATTTGCACACTGTTGTGTTGTTGCCAGAAAGTCGAGTCCAGTAGATGGGACCGGTAGTACAGACACAAGGTGACGGCCGGAGAGAGCAATGACAGGTCTGGCGAGTACAGTTACAGTTATTGTTGCAGTATTTGCACACTGTTGTGTTGTTGCCAGAAAGTCGAGTCCAGTAGATGGGACCGGTAGTACAGACACAAGGTGACGGCCGGAGAGAGCAATGACAGGTCTGGCGAGTACAGTTGCAGTTATTGTTGCAGTATTTGCACACTGTTGTGTTGTTGCCAGAAAGTCGAGTCCAGTAGATGGGACCGGTAGTACAGACACAAGGTGACGGCCGGAGAGAGCAATGACAGGTCTGGCGAGTACAGTTGCAGTTATTGTTGCAGTATTTGCACACCTGTTGTGTTGTTGCCAGAAAGTCGAGTCCAGTAGATGGGACCGGTAGTACAGACACAAGGTGACGGCCGGAGAGAGCAATGACAGGTCTGGCGAGTACAGTTGCAGTTATTGTTGCAGTATTTGCACACCGTTGTGCTGTTGCCAGAAAGTCGAGTCCAGTAGATGGGACCGGTAGTACAGACACAAGGTGACGGCCGGAGAGAGCAATGACAGGTCTGGCGAGTACAGTTGCAGTTATTGTTGCAGTATTTGCACACTGTTGTGTTGTTGCCAGAAAGTCGAGTCCAGTAGATGGGACCGGTAGTACAGACACAAGGTGACGGCCGGAGAGAGCAATGACAGGTCTGGCGAGTACAGTTGCAGTTATTGTTGCAGTATTTGCACACTGTTGTGTTGTTGCCAGAAAGTCGAGTCCAGTAGATGGGACCGGTAGTACAGACACAAGGTGACGGCCGGAGAGAGCAATGACAGGTCTGGCGAGTACAGTTGCAGTTATTGTTGCAGTATTTGCACACTGTTGTGTTGTTGCCAGAAAGTCGAGTCCAGTAGATGGGACCGGTAGTACAGACACAAGGTGACGGCCGGAGAGAGCAATGACAGGTCTGGCGAGTACAGTTGCAGTTATTGTTGCAGTATTTGCACACTGTTGTGTTGTTGCCAGAAAGTCGAGTCCAGTAGATGGGACCGGTAGTACAGACACAAGGTGACGGCCGGAGAGAGCAATGACAGGTCTGGCGAGTACAGTTGCAGTTATTGTTGCAGTATTTGCACACCGTTGTGTTGTTGCCAGAAAGTCGAGTCCAGTAGATGGGACCGGTAGTACAGACACAAGGTGACGGCCGGAGAGAGCAATGACAGGTCTGGCGAGTACAGTTGCAGTTATTGTTGCAGTATTTGCACACTGTTGTGTTGTTGCCAGAAAGTCGAGTCCAGTAGATGGGACCGGTAGTACAGACACAAGGTGACGGCCGGAGAGAGCAATGACAGGTCTGGCGAGTACAGTTGCAGTTATTGTTGCAGTATTTGCACACTGTTGTGTTGTTGCCAGAAAGTCGAGTCCAGTAGATGGGACCGGTAGTACAGACACAAGGTGACGGCCGGAGAGAGCAATGACAGGTCTGGCGAGTACAGTTGCAGTTATTGTTGCAGTATTTGCACACTGTTGTGTTGTTGCCAGAAAGTCGAGTCCAGTAGATGGGACCGGTAGTACAGACACAAGGTGACGGCCGGAGAGAGCAATGACAGGTCTGGCGAGTACAGTTGCAGTTATTGTTGCAGTATTTGCACACCGTTGTGTTGTTGCCAGAAAGTCGAGTCCAGTAGATGGGACCGGTAGTACAGACACAAGGTGACGGCCGGAGAGAGCAATGACAGGTCTGGCGAGTACAGTTGCAGTTATTGTTGCAGTATTTGCACACCGTTGTGTTGTTGCCAGAAAGTCGAGTCCAGTAGATGGGACCGGTAGTACAGACACAAGGTGACGGCCGGAGAGAGCAATGACAGGTCTGGCGAGTACAGTTGCAGTTATTGTTGCAGTATTTGCACACCGTTGTGTTGTTGCCAGAAAGTCGAGTCCAGTAGATGGGACCGGTAGTACAGACACAAGGTGACGGCCGGAGAGAGCAATGACAGGTCTGGCGAGTACAGTTGCAGTTATTGTTGCAGTATTTGCACACCGTTGTGCTGTTGCCAGAAAGTCGAGTCCAGTAGATGGGACCGGTAGTACAGACACAAGGTGACGGCCGGAGAGAGCAATGACAGGTCTGGCGAGTACAGTTGCAGTTATTGTTGCAGTATTTGCACACTGTTGTGTTGTTGCCAGAAAGTCGAGTCCAGTAGATGGGACCGGTAGTACAGACACAAGGTGACGGCCGGAGAGAGCAATGACAGGTCTGGCGAGTACAGTTGCAGTTATTGTTGCAGTATTTGCACACTGTTGTGTTGTTGCCAGAAAGTCGAGTCCAGTAGATGGGACCGGTAGTACAGACACAAGGTGACGGCCGGAGAGAGCAATGACAGGTCTGGCGAGTACAGTTGCAGTTATTGTTGCAGTATTTGCACACTGTTGTGTTGTTGCCAGAAAGTCGAGTCCAGTAGATGGGACCGGTAGTACAGACACAAGGTGACGGCCGGAGAGAGCAATGACAGGTCTGGCGAGTACAGTTGCAGTTATTGTTGCAGTATTTGCACACCGTTGTGTTGTTGCCAGAAAGTCGAGTCCAGTAGATGGGACCGGTAGTACAGACACAAGGTGACGGCCGGAGAGAGCAATGACAGGTCTGGCGAGTACAGTTGCAGTTATTGTTGCAGTATTTGCACACCGTTGTGTTGTTGCCAGAAAGTCGAGTCCAGTAGATGGGACCGGTAGTACAGACACAAGGTGACGGCCGGAGAGAGCAATGACAGGTCTGGCGAGTACAGTTGCAGTTATTGTTGCAGTATTTGCACACCGTTGTGTTGTTGCCAGAAAGTCGAGTCCAGTAGATGGGACCGGTAGTACAGACACAAGGTGACGGCCGGAGAGAGCAATGACAGGTCTGGCGAGTACAGTTGCAGTTATTGTTGCAGTATTTGCACACTGTTGTGTTGTTGCCAGAAAGTCGAGTCCAGTAGATGGGACCGGTAGTACAGACACAAGGTGACGGCCGGAGAGAGCAATGACAGGTCTGGCGAGTACAGTTACAGTTATTGTTGCAGTATTTGCACACTGTTGTGTTGTTGCCAGAAAGTCGAGTCCAGTAGATGGGACCGGTAGTACAGACACAAGGTGACGGCCGGAGAGAGCAATGACAGGTCTGGCGAGTACAGTTGCAGTTATTGTTGCAGTATTTGCACACTGTTGTGTTGTTGCCAGAAAGTCGAGTCCAGTAGATGGGACCGGTAGTACAGACACAAGGTGACGGCCGGAGAGAGCAATGACAGGTCTGGCGAGTACAGTTGCAGTTATTGTTGCAGTATTTGCACACCGTTGTGTTGTTGCCAGAAAGTCGAGTCCAGTAGATGGGACCGGTAGTACAGACACAAGGTGACGGCCGGAGAGAGCAATGACAGGTCTGGCGAGTACAGTTGCAGTTATTGTTGCAGTATTTGCACACTGTTGTGTTGTTGCCAGAAAGTCGAGTCCAGTAGATGGGACCGGTAGTACAGACACAAGGTGACGGCCGGAGAGAGCAATGACAGGTCTGGCGAGTACAGTTGCAGTTATTGTTGCAGTATTTGCACACCGTTGTGTTGTTGCCAGAAAGTCGAGTCCAGTAGATGGGACCGGTAGTACAGACACAAGGTGACGGCCGGAGAGAGCAATGACAGGTCTGGCGAGTACAGTTGCAGTTATTGTTGCAGTATTTGCACACCGTTGTGTTGTTGCCAGAAAGTCGAGTCCAGTAGATGGGACCGGTAGTACAGACACAAGGTGACGGCCGGAGAGAGCAATGACAGGTCTGGCGAGTACAGTTGCAGTTATTGTTGCAGTATTTGCACACCGTTGTGTTGTTGCCAGAAAGTCGAGTCCAGTAGATGGGACCGGTAGTACAGACACAAGGTGACGGCCGGAGAGAGCAATGACAGGTCTGGCGAGTACAGTTGCAGTTATTGTTGCAGTATTTGCACACCGTTGTGTTGTTGCCAGAAAGTCGAGTCCAGTAGATGGGACCGGTAGTACAGACACAAGGTGACGGCCGGAGAGAGCAATGACAGGTCTGGCGAGTACAGTTGCAGTTATTGTTGCAGTATTTGCACACTGTTGTGTTGTTGCCAGAAAGTCGAGTCCAGTAGATGGGACCGGTAGTACAGACACAAGGTGACGGCCGGAGAGAGCAATGACAGGTCTGGCGAGTACAGTTGCAGTTATTGTTGCAGTATTTGCACACCGTTGTGTTGTTGCCAGAAAGTCGAGTCCAGTAGATGGGACCGGTAGTACAGACACAAGGTGACGGCCGGAGAGAGCAATGACAGGTCTGGCGAGTACAGTTGCAGTTATTGTTGCAGTATTTGCACACTGTTGTGTTGTTGCCAGAAAGTCGAGTCCAGTAGATGGGACCGGTAGTACAGACACAAGGTGACGGCCGGAGAGAGCAATGACAGGTCTGGCGAGTACAGTTGCAGTTATTGTTGCAGTATTTGCACACCGTTGTGTTGTTGCCAGAAAGTCGAGTCCAGTAGATGGGACCGGTAGTACAGACACAAGGTGACGGCCGGAGAGAGCAATGACAGGTCTGGCGAGTACAGTTGCAGTTATTGTTGCAGTATTTGCACACCGTTGTGTTGTTGCCAGAAAGTCGAGTCCAGTAGATGGGACCGGTAGTACAGACACAAGGTGACGGCCGGAGAGAGCAATGACAGGTCTGGCGAGTACAGTTGCAGTTATTGTTGCAGTATTTGCACACCGTTGTGTTGTTGCCAGAAAGTCGAGTCCAGTAGATGGGACCGGTAGTACAGACACAAGGTGACGGCCGGAGAGAGCAATGACAGGTCTGGCGAGTACAGTTGCAGTTATTGTTGCAGTATTTGCACACTGTTGTGTTGTTGCCAGAAAGTCGAGTCCAGTAGATGGGACCGGTAGTACAGACACAAGGTGACGGCCGGAGAGAGCAATGACAGGTCTGGCGAGTACAGTTGCAGTTATTGTTGCAGTATTTGCACACCGTTGTGTTGTTGCCAGAAAGTCGAGTCCAGTAGATGGGACCGGTAGTACAGACACAAGGTGACGGCCGGAGAGAGCAATGACAGGTCTGGCGAGTACAGTTGCAGTTATTGTTGCAGTATTTGCACACCGTTGTGTTGTTGCCAGAAAGTCGAGTCCAGTAGATGGGACCGGTAGTACAGACACAAGGTGACGGCCGGAGAGAGCAATGACAGGTCTGGCGAGTACAGTTGCAGTTATTGTTGCAGTATTTGCACACCGTTGTGTTGTTGCCAGAAAGTCGAGTCCAGTAGATGGGACCGGTAGTACAGACACAAGGTGACGGCCGGAGAGAGCAATGACAGGTCTGGCGAGTACAGTTGCAGTTATTGTTGCAGTATTTGCACACTGTTGTGTTGTTGCCAGAAAGTCGAGTCCAGTAGATGGGACCGGTAGTACAGACACAAGGTGACGGCCGGAGAGAGCAATGACAGGTCTGGCGAGTACAGTTGCAGTTATTGTTGCAGTATTTGCACACTGTTGTGTTGTTGCCAGAAAGTCGAGTCCAGTAGATGGGACCGGTAGTACAGACACAAGGTGACGGCCGGAGAGAGCAATGACAGGTCTGGCGAGTACAGTTGCAGTTATTGTTGCAGTATTTGCACACTGTTGTGTTGTTGCCAGAAAGTCGAGTCCAGTAGATGGGACCGGTAGTACAGACACAAGGTGACGGCCGGAGAGAGCAATGACAGGTCTGGCGAGTACAGTTGCAGTTATTGTTGCAGTATTTGCACACCGTTGTGTTGTTGCCAGAAAGTCGAGTCCAGTAGATGGGACCGGTAGTACAGACACAAGGTGACGGCCGGAGAGAGCAATGACAGGTCTGGCGAGTACAGTTGCAGTTATTGTTGCAGTATTTGCACACCGTTGTGTTGTTGCCAGAAAGTCGAGTCCAGTAGATGGGACCGGTAGTACAGACACAAGGTGACGGCCGGAGAGAGCAATGACAGGTCTGGCGAGTACAGTTGCAGTTATTGTTGCAGTATTTGCACACCGTTGTGTTGTTGCCAGAAAGTCGAGTCCAGTAGATGGGACCGGTAGTACAGACACAAGGTGACGGCCGGAGAGAGCAATGACAGGTCTGGCGAGTACAGTTGCAGTTATTGTTGCAGTATTTGCACACTGTTGTGTTGTTGCCAGAAAGTCGAGTCCAGTAGATGGGACCGGTAGTACAGACACAAGGTGACGGCCGGAGAGAGCAATGACAGGTCTGGCGAGTACAGTTGCAGTTATTGTTGCAGTATTTGCACACCGTTGTGTTGTTGCCAGAAAGTCGAGTCCAGTAGATGGGACCGGTAGTACAGACACAAGGTGACGGCCGGAGAGAGCAATGACAGGTCTGGCGAGTACAGTTGCAGTTATTGTTGCAGTATTTGCACACTGTTGTGTTGTTGCCAGAAAGTCGAGTCCAGTAGATGGGACCGGTAGTACAGACACAAGGTGACGGCCGGAGAGAGCAATGACAGGTCTGGCGAGTACAGTTGCAGTTATTGTTGCAGTATTTGCACACCGTTGTGTTGTTGCCAGAAAGTCGAGTCCAGTAGATGGGACCGGTAGTACAGACACAAGGTGACGGCCGGAGAGAGCAATGACAGGTCTGGCGAGTACAGTTGCAGTTATTGTTGCAGTATTTGCACACTGTTGTGTTGTTGCCAGAAAGTCGAGTCCAGTAGATGGGACCGGTAGTACAGACACAAGGTGACGGCCGGAGAGAGCAATGACAGGTCTGGCGAGTACAGTTGCAGTTATTGTTGCAGTATTTGCACACTGTTGTGTTGTTGCCAGAAAGTCGAGTCCAGTAGATGGGACCGGTAGTACAGACACAAGGTGACGGCCGGAGAGAGCAATGACAGGTCTGGCGAGTACAGTTGCAGTTATTGTTGCAGTATTTGCACACCGTTGTGTTGTTGCCAGAAAGTCGAGTCCAGTAGATGGGACCGGTAGTACAGACACAAGGTGACGGCCGGAGAGAGCAATGACAGGTCTGGCGAGTACAGTTGCAGTTATTGTTGCAGTATTTGCACACCGTTGTGTTGTTGCCAGAAAGTCGAGTCCAGTAGATGGGACCGGTAGTACAGACACAAGGTGACGGCCGGAGAGAGCAATGACAGGTCTGGCGAGTACAGTTGCAGTTATTGTTGCAGTATTTGCACACCGTTGTGTTGTTGCCAGAAAGTCGAGTCCAGTAGATGGGACCGGTAGTACAGACACAAGGTGACGGCCGGAGAGAGCAATGACAGGTCTGGCGAGTACAGTTGCAGTTATTGTTGCAGTATTTGCACACCTGTTGTGTTGTTGCCAGAAAGTCGAGTCCAGTAGATGGGACCGGTAGTACAGACACAAGGTGACGGCCGGAGAGAGCAATGACAGGTCTGGCGAGTACAGTTGCAGTTATTGTTGCAGTATTTGCACACCGTTGTGTTGTTGCCAGAAAGTCGAGTCCAGTAGATGGGACCGGTAGTACAGACACAAGGTGACGGCCGGAGAGAGCAATGACAGGTCTGGCGAGTACAGTTGCAGTTATTGTTGCAGTATTTGCACACTGTTGTGTTGTTGCCAGAAAGTCGAGTCCAGTAGATGGGACCGGTAGTACAGACACAAGGTGACGGCCGGAGAGAGCAATGACAGGTCTGGCGAGTACAGTTGCAGTTATTGTTGCAGTATTTGCACACCGTTGTGTTGTTGCCAGAAAGTCGAGTCCAGTAGATGGGACCGGTAGTACAGACACAAGGTGACGGCCGGAGAGAGCAATGACAGGTCTGGCGAGTACAGTTACAGTTATTGTTGCAGTATTTGCACACCGTTGTGTTGTTGCCAGAAAGTCGAGTCCAGTAGATGGGACCGGTAGTACAGACACAAGGTGACGGCCGGAGAGAGCAATGACAGGTCTGGCGAGTACAGTTGCAGTTATTGTTGCAGTATTTGCACACTGTTGTGTTGTTGCCAGAAAGTCGAGTCCAGTAGATGGGACCGGTAGTACAGACACAAGGTGACGGCCGGAGAGAGCAATGACAGGTCTGGCGAGTACAGTTGCAGTTATTGTTGCAGTATTTGCACACCGTTGTGTTGTTGCCAGAAAGTCGAGTCCAGTAGATGGGACCGGTAGTACAGACACAAGGTGACGGCCGGAGAGAGCAATGACAGGTCTGGCGAGTACAGTTGCAGTTATTGTTGCAGTATTTGCACACCGTTGTGTTGTTGCCAGAAAGTCGAGTCCAGTAGATGGGACCGGTAGTACAGACACAAGGTGACGGCCGGAGAGAGCAATGACAGGTCTGGCGAGTACAGTTGCAGTTATTGTTGCAGTATTTGCACACCGTTGTGTTGTTGCCAGAAAGTCGAGTCCAGTAGATGGGACCGGTAGTACAGACACAAGGTGACGGCCGGAGAGAGCAATGACAGGTCTGGCGAGTACAGTTGCAGTTATTGTTGCAGTATTTGCACACCGTTGTGTTGTTGCCAGAAAGTCGAGTCCAGTAGATGGGACCGGTAGTACAGACACAAGGTGACGGCCGGAGAGAGCAATGACAGGTCTGGCGAGTACAGTTGCAGTTATTGTTGCAGTATTTGCACACCGTTGTGTTGTTGCCAGAAAGTCGAGTCCAGTAGATGGGACCGGTAGTACAGACACAAGGTGACGGCCGGAGAGAGCAATGACAGGTCTGGCGAGTACAGTTGCAGTTATTGTTGCAGTATTTGCACACCGTTGTGTTGTTGCCAGAAAGTCGAGTCCAGTAGATGGGACCGGTAGTACAGACACAAGGTGACGGCCGGAGAGAGCAATGACAGGTCTGGCGAGTACAGTTGCAGTTATTGTTGCAGTATTTGCACACCGTTGTGTTGTTGCCAGAAAGTCGAGTCCAGTAGATGGGACCGGTAGTACAGACACAAGGTGACGGCCGGAGAGAGCAATGACAGGTCTGGCGAGTACAGTTACAGTTATTGTTGCAGTATTTGCACACCGTTGTGTTGTTGCCAGAAAGTCGAGTCCAGTAGATGGGACCGGTAGTACAGACACAAGGTGACGGCCGGAGAGAGCAATGACAGGTCTGGCGAGTACAGTTGCAGTTATTGTTGCAGTATTTGCACACCGTTGTGTTGTTGCCAGAAAGTCGAGTCCAGTAGATGGGACCGGTAGTACAGACACAAGGTGACGGCCGGAGAGAGCAATGACAGGTCTGGCGAGTACAGTTGCAGTTATTGTTGCAGTATTTGCACACTGTTGTGTTGTTGCCAGAAAGTCGAGTCCAGTAGATGGGACCGGTAGTACAGACACAAGGTGACGGCCGGAGAGAGCAATGACAGGTCTGGCGAGTACAGTTGCAGTTATTGTTGCAGTATTTGCACACCGTTGTGTTGTTGCCAGAAAGTCGAGTCCAGTAGATGGGACCGGTAGTACAGACACAAGGTGACGGCCGGAGAGAGCAATGACAGGTCTGGCGAGTACAGTTGCAGTTATTGTTGCAGTATTTGCACACCGTTGTGTTGTTGCCAGAAAGTCGAGTCCAGTAGATGGGACCGGTAGTACAGACACAAGGTGACGGCCGGAGAGAGCAATGACAGGTCTGGCGAGTACAGTTGCAGTTATTGTTGCAGTATTTGCACACTGTTGTGTTGTTGCCAGAAAGTCGAGTCCAGTAGATGGGACCGGTAGTACAGACACAAGGTGACGGCCGGAGAGAGCAATGACAGGTCTGGCGAGTACAGTTGCAGTTATTGTTGCAGTATTTGCACACCGTTGTGTTGTTGCCAGAAAGTCGAGTCCAGTAGATGGGACCGGTAGTACAGACACAAGGTGACGGCCGGAGAGAGCAATGACAGGTCTGGCGAGTACAGTTGCAGTTATTGTTGCAGTATTTGCACACCGTTGTGTTGTTGCCAGAAAGTCGAGTCCAGTAGATGGGACCGGTAGTACAGACACAAGGTGACGGCCGGAGAGAGCAATGACAGGTCTGGCGAGTACAGTTGCAGTTATTGTTGCAGTATTTGCACACCGTTGTGTTGTTGCCAGAAAGTCGAGTCCAGTAGATGGGACCGGTAGTACAGACACAAGGTGACGGCCGGAGAGAGCAATGACAGGTCTGGCGAGTACAGTTGCAGTTATTGTTGCAGTATTTGCACACCGTTGTGTTGTTGCCAGAAAGTCGAGTCCAGTAGATGGGACCGGTAGTACAGACACAAGGTGACGGCCGGAGAGAGCAATGACAGGTCTGGCGAGTACAGTTGCAGTTATTGTTGCAGTATTTGCACACCGTTGTGTTGTTGCCAGAAAGTCGAGTCCAGTAGATGGGACCGGTAGTACAGACACAAGGTGACGGCCGGAGAGAGAGCAATGACAGGTCTGGCGAGTACAGTTGCAGTTATTGTTGCAGTATTTGCACACCGTTGTGTTGTTGCCAGAAAGTCGAGTCCAGTAGATGGGACCGGTAGTACAGACACAAGGTGACGGCCGGAGAGAGCAATGACAGGTCTGGCGAGTACAGTTGCAGTTATTGTTGCAGTATTTGCACACCGTTGTGTTGTTGCCAGAAAGTCGAGTCCAGTAGATGGGACCGGTAGTACAGACACAAGGTGACGGCCGGAGAGAGCAATGACAGGTCTGGCGAGTACAGTTGCAGTTATTGTTGCAGTATTTGCACACCGTTGTGTTGTTGCCAGAAAGTCGAGTCCAGTAGATGGGACCGGTAGTACAGACACAAGGTGACGGCCGGAGAGAGCAATGACAGGTCTGGCGAGTACAGTTGCAGTTATTGTTGCAGTATTTGCACACCGTTGTGTTGTTGCCAGAAAGTCGAGTCCAGTAGATGGGACCGGTAGTACAGACACAAGGTGACGGCCGGAGAGAGCAATGACAGGTCTGGCGAGTACAGTTGCAGTTATTGTTGCAGTATTTGCACACTGTTGTGTTGTTGCCAGAAAGTCGAGTCCAGTAGATGGGACCGGTAGTACAGACACAAGGTGACGGCCGGAGAGAGCAATGACAGGTCTGGCGAGTACAGTTGCAGTTATTGTTGCAGTATTTGCACACTGTTGTGTTGTTGCCAGAAAGTCGAGTCCAGTAGATGGGACCGGTAGTACAGACACAAGGTGACGGCCGGAGAGAGCAATGACAGGTCTGGCGAGTACAGTTGCAGTTATTGTTGCAGTATTTGCACACTGTTGTGTTGTTGCCAGAAAGTCGAGTCCAGTAGATGGGACCGGTAGTACAGACACAAGGTGACGGCCGGAGAGAGCAATGACAGGTCTGGCGAGTACAGTTGCAGTTATTGTTGCAGTATTTGCACACCGTTGTGTTGTTGCCAGAAAGTCGAGTCCAGTAGATGGGACCGGTAGTACAGACACAAGGTGACGGCCGGAGAGAGCAATGACAGGTCTGGCGAGTACAGTTGCAGTTATTGTTGCAGTATTTGCACACCGTTGTGTTGTTGCCAGAAAGTCGAGTCCAGTAGATGGGACCGGTAGTACAGACACAAGGTGACGGCCGGAGAGAGCAATGACAGGTCTGGCGAGTACAGTTGCAGTTATTGTTGCAGTATTTGCACACCGTTGTGTTGTTGCCAGAAAGTCGAGTCCAGTAGATGGGACCGGTAGTACAGACACAAGGTGACGGCCGGAGAGAGCAATGACAGGTCTGGCGAGTACAGTTGCAGTTATTGTTGCAGTATTTGCACACCGTTGTGTTGTTGCCAGAAAGTCGAGTCCAGTAGATGGGACCGGTAGTACAGACACAAGGTGACGGCCGGAGAGAGCAATGACAGGTCTGGCGAGTACAGTTGCAGTTATTGTTGCAGTATTTGCACACTGTTGTGTTGTTGCCAGAAAGTCGAGTCCAGTAGATGGGACCGGTAGTACAGACACAAGGTGACGGCCGGAGAGAGCAATGACAGGTCTGGCGAGTACAGTTGCAGTTATTGTTGCAGTATTTGCACACCGTTGTGTTGTTGCCAGAAAGTCGAGTCCAGTAGATGGGACCGGTAGTACAGACACAAGGTGACGGCCGGAGAGAGAGCAATGACAGGTCTGGCGAGTACAGTTGCAGTTATTGTTGCAGTATTTGCACACCGTTGTGTTGTTGCCAGAAAGTCGAGTCCAGTAGATGGGACCGGTAGTACAGACACAAGGTGACGGCCGGAGAGAGCAATGACAGGTCTGGCGAGTACAGTTGCAGTTATTGTTGCAGTATTTGCACACTGTTGTGTTGTTGCCAGAAAGTCGAGTCCAGTAGATGGGACCGGTAGTACAGACACAAGGTGACGGCCGGAGAGAGCAATGACAGGTCTGGCGAGTACAGTTGCAGTTATTGTTGCAGTATTTGCACACCGTTGTGTTGTTGCCAGAAAGTCGAGTCCAGTAGATGGGACCGGTAGTACAGACACAAGGTGACGGCCGGAGAGAGAGCAATGACAGGTCTGGCGAGTACAGTTTGCAGTTATTGTTGCAGTATTTGCACACCTGTTGTGTTGTTGCCAGAAAGTCGAGTCCAGTAGATGGGACCGGTAAGTACAGACACAAGGTGACGGCCGGAGAGAGCAATGACAGGTCTGGCGAGTACAGTTGCAGTTATTGTTGCAGTATTTGCACACTGTTGTGTTGTTGCCAGAAAGTCGAGTCCAGTAGATGGGACCGGTAGTACAGACACAAGGTGACGGCCGGAGAGAGCAATGACAGGTCTGGCGAGTACAGTTGCAGTTATTGTTGCAGTATTTGCACAACGTTGTGTTGTTGCCAGAAAGTCGAGTCCAGTAGATGGGACCGGTAGTACAGACACAAGGTGACGGCCGGAGAGAGCAATGACAGGTCTGGCGAGTACAGTTGCAGTTATTGTTGCAGTATTTGCACACCGTTGTGTTGTTGCCAGAAAGTCGAGTCCAGTAGATGGGACCGGTAGTACAGACACAAGGTGACGGCCGGAGAGAGCAATGACAGGTCTGGCGAGTACAGTTGCAGTTATTGTTGCAGTATTTGCACACACTGTTGTGTTGTTGCCAGAAAGTCGAGTCCAGTAGATGGGACCGGTAGTACAGACACAAGGTGACGGCCGGAGAGAGCAATGACAGGTCTGGCGAGTACAGTTGCAGTTATTGTTGCAGTATTTGCACACTGTTGTGTTGTTGCCAGAAAGTCGAGTCGAGTCCAGTAGATGGGACCGGTAGTACAGACACAAGGTGACGGCCGGAGAGAGCAATGACAGGTCTGGCGAGTACAGTTGCAGTTATTGTTGCAGTATTTGCACACCGTTGTGTTGTTGCCAGAAAGTCGAGTCCAGTAGATGGGACCGGTAGTACAGACACAAGGTGACGGCCGGAGAGAGCAATGACCCCGCACGTGTATATCTACGCCGCTCCGCAGCGTGCGGTTTGTAGATCCTTACTGTAGACAATAATACAATCTATAATACATTGTGCAACTATACATGATTTTAAAGCATTAACGTGGGACATAGAATGTAACGCGCTAACAACTGCACTAAAATTATAAAAAGTACTAGTTAAACATTATTGTTCCGCCACAGAATTAAAGATATGACAGGGAAGTCAACGCCCTCTTAGGCTTGGATATCATATTACGCAGCTTAGCATGTTTTATACTTGGAAGTCATGGGGTAATATTGGATTGAGATTATATTCACCGCCATGTTACGTGATTATAATTATACAATACTAAAGAAATTAACGATCGTAAGAAACAATAGCACACCGATTTAAAATCAATAACCGAACAAAAGCATAATTAATTTTCTTATTTTAAATATATCCATTATTCTTCAACATCTACATAAACTACAGTATCAAATCTTTTTTCGAGATATTTAATACTATTTATCTTCTACATAGCCCAATTATACCTTTAAAATGGTATAATTTCTTTTCTAGATGAACTCAGCTCCTTATCAGTTTATGAAAACAATCACAACAAATTCTCACCTGTTGGCAATCATGTATGGTTTAATCTTCTAAAATATTCTTTGCTTAGGTTAGACTTACAGAAGGGGAATAATGCAGAGAGCAGAGAATGAGAACGCCACGCGTATATGGGACAGACGCTGCTAGGTCAATGACCTCTCGATCTATCAGGGACGTAACTAGAAGATCGGGCACCTTGGTCTAATATGTATATTTGTATTTGGGTTTAAAATATTATTGAAATATAAATTTAGATATTTGCCCTGAGACTTATTTGAAAGCCTGTTTTAATTATCATTGAATAATGTACTTTTCATGAAATATTCCCAGTCTCTTCATTTTTTCGTAGGCTTTTAAAACGATTGTGGTGCTACTATCAACTGACCGTTAGGTATGGCTGGAAAGCTGCAATACCAACCAGGTCCTGCCAACTAACCGCTTCGACCACTTGATGTTTTTATTGTAATTAACAATCACGAGGACCATTACAAACTGCTACTGTACCATTCTTATTATGCGTTCCTACACAATGCAGGGTATAAATAAGCATATGCAAGTCATTTAATACATGTTTCAAAATGAGCCGTTTTAACATTTTACGTTCAATTACACAAAAAACTCCATCTTTAAACAAAAGCCAAAACTAGTATAGTTAAACTTAAATTTTGACATAATTTGTTACAATCAGGTAAATTTTACGACACATTACATCTTATATAGTAATAAAAACTAATTTTTACTATTCTGATGTGTTATAATCTGCAGTGAATTTATGCTTTTAAAAATAGGAACACATCATTTTCCATTGATCATAGTTACAATCCTTTCAAATTTAACAAATGATTCAACTGCTAATTAATTATTTTTGGGATACTTGTAACGTTTCTGTGCACTTGAGTGCCACATCCTAGCTAGTCTAAGCTCATAGCCAATCATGAATACCAGAATAACAATCCTTTCAAATTTAACAAATGATTCAACTGCTAATTAATTATTTTTGGGATACTTGTAACGTTTCTGTGCACTTGAGTGCCACATCCTAGCTAGTCTAAGCTCATAGCCAATCATGAATACCAGAATAACAATCCTTTCAAATTTAACAAATGATTCAACTGCTAATTAATTATAATTTTTGGTGATACTGTATACTTGTAACGTTTCTGTGCACTTGAGTGCCACATCCTAGCTAGTCTAAGCTCATAGCCAATGAATACCATAATGTTAGCGTCGCTTGCTAATCCGTGGTGACAATGAGCAACGAGAAAATATTTTTATCGCACGCTACTCTTGCTGTGTATAACAGAATCACACTTTTACACGAACGCTCACTTTATATCACAGAGTTACACACATGAGTTAGTTTTTATTCGTTTTATTATAAACAATTGAAATACATTCTTGCACTCACTTTTTATTACAAGTGCGCTGTGATAATACGAGTCCGTTGTCAATGTTTATCTTCCTCGTTTTCTACTTCGCTACGTTTGTAGTTATTGACCACTAACTCTAACAATCACTTTTGCACTGTAACACATTATCTTCATTTCTGTTTTTATTTAAATTCCTGTTCTCCTCTGTAATGTATAGCTTTCCGTTTCGCGTTCTCATTTTCACTATTGATCAATACACACTCTAAAAAAAATAATAAAAAAAAAAAAAAAAAAAAAAACAGAAAGACTGTAAGGTAAATGAGTAGAATTTGTGTATAAACAAAACAAAACTACAACATATAGGTACCTGCTTGCGTTATGCTTCACAAACGCTCTTGTAGTTACAATGGAAATAAAAAACCAATAGAGTTACAATTTAGTATTAAAAATGGACCCCAACTCGAAGCATCCATTGTCAGCCATAGCGGCCGAACATCCAGGCTAGGGCAAATCACCTATGTAGTACAAGTTCCGTACTACATAATAAACATAATATTATCAAAATTTGTGACAAAAAGTTTGAAAAATATTTTGGCACCGTTTAAAGTGGCACTTTGCCACTTATTTTCATTCAAACAGGGTGCACCATATACGTCTGATTTTGAAGGAAGTCTAGTAATAACTTACGACATAATCCATAAATACTCAGAATTCAGAGTTTATAAAGCAGTTAGGTAACATGTTTGCGTAGGCCTACTAGTACAAGGTCTATACTAACCCCGTAGACTTATACAGGTTATATGCGAATATAAACAAGAGTTTTGTATGTACCATTTACCACAGGATGTTACTGTACAATACATTTAATCCACAGAGCAGGTGTAAACGAGACATTGGAAAATTCACTACATTGTTATTTTTAATATCCAAAGATCAATCTCAGATTAGAAATGTATAACAAAGTTTTACTCCGACATATCTCTGATACTTCATGGGTGTTCTGGGAATGAAACAATAAATTCGATTCAAAATATCAGTAGTGGATTCCCAAGTGATGCATACAATTATTTGTATACAACCAAAACATAAATGAAATTCTCAAAGGTTTACTGTTACAAGAAAACATTGATATATTCGATATTTAACTGTTTGCCTGGCGTACAACCTGTTGTAAGGTAATGTCAGTGATCGTTAAAAGCAAAAATTAGAAATATAGTAGCCGGCGTTAAGATGACACATGAAGGAGCGAGGCTTTATTGATAACATTAAATCAAACCGTTTACAATCCAGAATTATTGAGATGTACAGATGTAGTTACTTTTGAAACTTGTACAATTAATCTTTAACTAAGATAAACCGCACTAAGAAAATTATTACAGTCTTACAAAAAAATTGAAAAAGTGTAACAACATCAACTCACCATTTAGTAACTAAGTTGCACATTGCACATTTAGTTGGTTGGCCAGCTATATAGGCTATTTCGAATGTTTTAAAAAAATCAATTACATATCTGGGGAGTATAGGATCTATATCAACAAGGCGTGTTAAAAGACATCTTCATTTTGCCAAGCAAAAGAGAAAACTAAATCATTACCAAAACAAAGTAAGCCATTTAATGACTCAAATGATATTAATGAAAAGAAAAACTCAGGAATGATGATCGTAACTTTCAAAGACGTGAGAGTACTCTTAGAGCTTTTGCAGATTTGGTTACTCGAGGTAAAGATAAATAAGTTTACACTTACGGTGTGTATAAAATTACATTGAGACCATCTCAAAGTGATTAAGCAAATACATTTTCCTAAAAGAATATATGCATAATCCTTTCAGTTGCCATACATGGTAATATCAGAGAGAATACTGACAATGCTTGGAGAACTTCTTAATAGATGCGAGATTTAAAGAGAACGGTAGAAATACAGAAAACATCATTTGCCAAGAAACCCTTTGGAAGTGACGAGATGCTATACACTGCTAACACAAGAAAAATCATATAAACGCCTTTAGCTATATCCTTCGCCTCCCCATCACCAGTCAAGATAAAAAGACAAACATACGGAAACGGACGAGTGTGAGGAGTTCAACTCCATTTAAACTACGAGTATAATATGGATTTGACAAATCAGCAATATTACGATCACACACCAACACCACAGAACTCTTCAACCTCTACAGAAAGCACAATCATGCATGAGCATTGGAAAATGTAGTGAGGTAACATTTAAATGCCAGTATTTTTATAGTGTAATTAAACCTCATGCATTAAAAACTAGAAATAAATTTAAGGTTATAGGTAAAGAAATAAAAAAGTTCTTCGCCGTAAAAGGAATTATTATAAAACAAACAAATTTGTTTATACCAAATAACACAGTATTTATCAGTGTTCCTGTTTCAGACGAAGACAATAACGATTTAGAGGTGGCGTTGCATGGGATTTAGATTCCTCCATTAACCGCTTCTCTCTCAAAGCCAATTATACCTGATTCCGTTCATTTCCCTACAGATCTCGATTTAATTGTGTACAACCTGCTAAGGTTCTTCACAAAAATATTGGTTCAGGGTTTCTCTGTCAGGGTGCACGCATTTATAGGAAACGATTTTATATTTTCATCTACGAAGCCCAAAAGAGCATATGGATCTGGATGAGTTACGTTTGATTGCTAAAGAATGTAATATGATGGCTGTATAAGAATGTAATCGGCATATTCTCGAGGTCGTTCATGGGTGTTCTCCTGGTAAAATTAGAAATGTTCGAAGTATGGCAAGGTACCGAGCCCTCGTCGAGGCGTCAGGGAAGGACCTGCAAGCAGCTGGATAAATATCTTCTTACTCGTTGACTAATAGTTTTCTGAGCCAACTAGACGTGATTACCACATAGACGTACCGTAAACGATACATATCTAACAATGTCACTTAAATCAAATGATATGCAAAAAGATCAACGCTCTGTTACCTGTTGTTTTATGCCAGTAGTTTGAACTAATTTTGATTAGCACACATATTTAATGTGTAAGGTCGGAATGTTTGATTTCATTAATAATTGTTTGGCGTAGGGGGTGCATGGCATATTAGATTAGCATGTTTTTCCTATTAACCAAACTATCTTGCAAATCCATCGAATAAAATGTTAAGGTAATGGGATTACCCACAGGTTCAAATCTCTCAATCAATCAATCACTCAAATCACCTTATTCCACATATTTAGTATATACAAGAAAATGCAAAGCTTATTCGTATGGAAAATTCCAACATGACTATAGGTCAGAGTGCTGGGAAGAGTTCTTTCTTAAATTTACATACCATTACATAAAAACTATATTAATGTATGACAGAATAAAAATAAAATTTCTTTAAAAGTATAACCTAAACTAATAACAACATTGAATAGAAAGGATCACAACTAATAAAAACAACTTGTCTAACAAACAATTAACCATGCTGTCACCTTCCGCTTATATACAATGACGCTTATCTTGCAAGGAAAAGACAGTTGTGAGAGAAAGGTTGAAGTTAGAGAAAGGAAAATTCCTTTTGTAAAATTAATGAATTTGATGAGGAGTCCATTTGAAGACTAACCACCTCACTCTGTTCCAACAGGTTCCCCCTTTGATAAGGTGTTCACAGCTAAAATTCCTTCGTCTGCTGCTGGACCTGATGTCATTACCCATAGGCGGTGGAAAGCAGTTCTGATAGCTCTTTATTTAACTTTCTTAGCTCTGGTGACTTACCGGAAAATGTTTTGAGGCAATTTTTTGGCTATTATTGGCATATTCTTAAATTTACATACCATTACATAAAAACTATATTAATGTATGACAGAATAAAAATAAAATTTCTTTAAAAGTATAACCTAAACTAATAACAACATTGAATAGAAAGGATCACAACTAATAAAAACAACTTGTCTAAGAAACAATTAACCATGCTGTCACCTTCCGCTTATATACAATGACGCTTATCTTGCAAGGAAAAGACAGTTGTGAGAGAAAGGAAAATTCCTTTTGTAAAATTAATGAATTTGATGAGGAGTCCATTTGAAGACCAACCACCACACTCTGTTCCAACAGGTTCCCCCTTTGATAAGGTGTTCACAGCTAAAATTCCTTCGTCTGCTGCTGGACCTGATGTCATTACCCATAGGCGGTGGAAAGCAGTTCTGATAGCTCTTTATTTAACTTTCTTAGCTCTGGTGACTTACCGGAAAATGTTTTGAGGCAATTTTTTGGCTATTATTGGCATATACGAGATATATGTTTGCATAACTTTATCATACGTAGCAAATCATCCTTGTCCAGAATCTTGTTAAATAATCGGATATATATATATATATTTTTTTATTTGCTTTAAAACTTTAATAGTGTCGCAAATGCCTCAGGCTAGTTCTATATTCTCGTATGAATTACCATGTGGTCCTGACTGCTGACAATGAAAGAATATGTTCGCTAAGTCAAACATTTACAGTGAAATTCGAACTTGGTATAACTTTATCCTAATAATTAGATTTAATGATATCAAATATATTAATTTACAAATAAACTATTCAGAAACAAATTTCAGAAATATGCTTTTTATACAACATATATATATATATATATATATATATATATATATATATATATATATATATATATATATATATATATATATTTAGCAAGTTCATTGATAATGCTTAGTGAGATCCCCATTGAGAAAGCCTATTCCTAGAAATACAAATAGGTTTGTTGATTAGAATCAGAAAGCCCAACAGCTCATATACCAAAAATATGGCAAAGTTTTGTAGTGGAAATATATGTCAAAGATGGAATATTATATCTGTATTATGACCTTTTATTATGGGGCAGTTGTGATAATATTCTTTTTCAAGTAGTATTGCTTATTCACGATTGTAAAAAGGCTCTTTAAATAAAATATGAATTGAAATACAGAGCTATATGACACGTTTTACAGCATTAAATACCTGACTTTGTCACCCTATCGATGTACAAAACCACCCTCTACGTCAATTTATACGTGGCGTGACGAAGGCGGGCGGGGCCACACACAAGATATTAAGTACATTAAGCTTAGCACAGTTAAATTGTTCCACGCAAAATGTTAGCAAGACAAGGTTTATTTTTTATAATAATACTTTGTCTGATGCGTTTTATAACTTGAGAGGATATAATATCATATGTAACATAGAGTTATCTAATTCAGTAGTACCAATGTCATCATGTGTGTTAATAACAAAATTGGTTTTTATTTCCAAAGTTATTTAAGTGATTTATGTTCTATTAAACATAGTTTTTATTTTAGTTATTGCTTTGAAATGAATACAATATAAATAAATATATATTACATTTGAGTAAGTTAATACGTATTATGTACTAATTCAAATTTATACTCTGTTCAATTTAAGATATATTTGTCTTAAATTAATTCATATTGTATGTCAATAGCACTATAAAATATCGCATATAAAAGTCCTTTGACAAATACCTAACGTAATTAACATAAAATACACGCCTTAATGCATATTTTCATATAGTACCAAGCAACAAACAATGTATCCATATATATTATACGATATTTTAGTGGTCCGTGTGTCATATGTCTAATCGTCTGTAGCACAATTTTTAATTTTGCAGACGCAATTTGCACAGCTGATATTGTTTGTTCTTTATACTCGTTGGAATGATATTATCACTAAAATTGTTGATTTTTTGATAAGGACACTTCTTTACAGATATGTCGAGATCAGTATGTTATCTCAGTGGACAGTTTTTTCGTGTAAATTCGTTGCATTTGCAACAAAAACCGGCATTACGGCTCTTGAGCACAGGTAAACATAACTTTTGAATGTTATTATAGGTTAGGTTGTCTTAACACCAAGATTGGTAATTAAATTAGTCGACTAAGAATATTTATTTTGCAGTGTCAATGAAAACTATTAGAGAAGGGGTTATCTCCTCTGCAGTTCTTATCAGCTTTTTTGGCAATAAGAAGCTGGCATGATAATGCCTCTATAGTTCTTTTCACACTTCTCTTTAGCTCAAGAATGATGTTGGAAATGATTCTGGTGATCAGTCCATTATTTACTTTCTTTTTTTCTTTTTTCCCAAAAACCATAGGCATACCTAAACTTTCCTGGATAGTTGTTGGTAAGTTATAAAAAAATTAAATGTTTTAAGCACCCTCAATTTTATCTTTTTATTAGCACCATATGGAAAGCAGTTGGCGAGTAGAAGGATAGGCAGAAGTGTATTAAAGTATATTTAAATATTTTATATATTCGAAATAAAGAGAAATAATAGATCTTTTTATTTTTTCATCCGCTTAATTTTTAATTCTTAGTTAATATTAATAATAGTTTTTAAGCCTGACACATTTACTTTATTATAGGTAGGCTACCTTTTAAATTATTACCAAGAATTTAGTAGAACTTGAGCTATTCAGTTCTTATTATAGGCTACCAATATCATGAGACTGTGGTATCTAAAATAAGCTAAATAAATGTATTTGGTAGCTATTTTGTTTGATTTTTTTAAAGTTAACTTTAATTTTTATTTAGATTGTAATTTTTAAATGAAATATTTTTACAATCTCGAAATGAGTTATTTGGCCCAGATAGTTTAATTTATTGTTACAATTTAATTAACCTGTATCAATTGATTGTATCTGTGTATAATCAAAGAATATCGCTGTTAATATTGTTATAAAAAACTGATTCAATGAGTACATGATACGTTTTTAGTAAAGATACTTGCTCAATAACTTCATCCACTGAATCTAAAATCATTGATTGAAGCCTAGTCTGATTGTTAAACTTGGGCTCAGAATCGTCCCTGAAACTGTTCTAGTTTTCTACTTTTAGTTGTACTCTAGTAACATGATTTGTGAATTCAATTTCATCATTAGTTGTTGAAGAGGAAGAGAGTTCATCATTGTCAATGTAACAATCTATTTGACTTGCGTAATCCACTCCATCCATTCTTACTGTATACAGAACCTTAAAACTATGCTGTTTTGTCTGCTTGGTTATTTATTTCCAAAAATCAAAATAGCCAACTGTTCACAAATATATAGCTCAATTCATAGAGAAAATCAATATTTCTCAAACTCAACTATCAAGTGCTGTATCCTGAAACAGAAAACTTCATATGATATTAGCCTACGAGATAACACTATCCAGATATTCTCTGGCATTTACGGTACCATGCGGTTCGTCCAAGTGGGTTAAGTATCTTGATCTGTCACGTGTTTTACAGTTTTATGGGTGAAATACTTAAACCCCTGTAAATAAGTGAAACTAAAGGGTAGACTTCAATAAGCGGCCTACACTTATTATTCAATTGTTATTATTGAATGGATTAACTGTTTTTATCCGAATGAATAATTAAATTTTGCAATTTTTAAATTTATGATTTCAAATTAGTTATAGTAATTTTTAATATAAGCAATAAACAGCAAGGAAGTAACTAATTTTTGAAGAATTTTAAAATAACAATATGAGGAAATTTTGTGAGTTATTTCGGTACTTTGGGATTATACCGACCACACCCAGACATGAATCGTTATTTCACATTTCGTTTCTACTGATTACTAGATTAGCGTTAGAACAATATTTCGTCAATATAAAACAGGAATTGTCTTATCGCAAACACCTCCCCATCCTCAGACAGAGGTCAAAGTCGAGCGTCTAGTAGATAACGTGATTGCAGAGTCTCGCCGCCCGTTCAGCTGGTGCATCGCTTTGTTGTACTTCCGTGTTTTACCTCTACATTTCTCCAAACACAAAAATTCAACAAAAACAAACATTTACCAAACTAAACTCTTTATTAAAAAAACACTAAAAACTTGTTTTTATTCTTGATCACATTCCGCCACCCAAAATGCGAGTGCCTCCGGCCATCAGCGCGGGCATTGACAGCACCTTCGGTGCTGCCCCGCGCTGATGTCGACGAAAGAAAAACATCCCTCGAGATAGTACCTATCAGTAAAATATCAAATTCTAGAGGGGCTAATCAGAAATATAAATTGAATTGTAATGGAAAGGCAATTATGTACCGTGCAAATCACGTGATGCCGCGCGGCCTGCCGTAATCAGGATTCTCGAGAAAGATAAGATAACAGCGACAACAATACCGATCACAATACCTGGAAATGCTTGTAAGTTTGTAATTTTGTAATTGAAGAGTTGTTTTTACGTTCTATCATGTTTGTTTCTATAAATTTCTATTTTTGTGTTCTTCATACTAGTGTGGTCGGTATAATCCCAAAGTACCGTATTTTTAATATAAGCCCAAGGAAGTAACTAAGTACCGTTATTTCTATATAAGTTACACATGTGGGTTTGGCTCCTGATTACCCTTGGGGAGAATACTTTCCTCCACTTAACAAAGGCGGTTTGCTCACTGCTATCAGGGTAAGATGTAAATATTGTAACGTTTTTCTGATATGTAGGACATAGTTGGTTTGTTATTTTGTAATGTTATTGTTCAATTTATATTATTACAATTGTAATGTATTATTCTTGTTTTTAATGTATTATAACTACTGTTACATTCAATTATTATACGATTTCGAAGTTTCATAAAATATCGAATCGTTCGTTAATAACAATCGAATAATGAATGTATGCCTCTTATTAATGTTATGAAAACTATAAGTAGGCTATAAGTAGGCTACATACAATAATATTGGATCAATCCACATTATATTTAGACAACTGTTAGTGGAGGATATAAGTCTACGTGTGAGCTTTTATTTGATTTTGATCCGATTAAGATAACATTTTTTTACAAGATAGGTACCGGTACAATTTATTCATATATAGCCTAGGTACAAGTGTACTGTTTTTGAGTATGTAACTTTAGAATTATATGAAAAAATTGTTATTAAATTACCATCTTAATTCTTGAACAGGCGATTCATAAAACATCATCATTGGTAACTATAGAGAGCTTTTAAAGTCATTATCTTAGGTGTGTAATGTTGTAAACCACTAAGGGCAGTATTTCCTTGGCAGTCTTGGTGTTTGCCCATTCAAATGAGCAGATGCTAGCTGTTGTAAATTAATAAGTGTGCTCAATTTTGAAATTATGTTTGGATTTAATGAAAATATAACTTAAGGGGAAAAAATACTGATAAAATCAGTGAACACAGGTATTGGTTTAAGTAATTTTTTGTATTCAAAAGATGTTTTGAATTTGAATTTACACTCTATGGATTACCTATAATTGGTACTATACATGTTTGGGTAGTAGATCATGAAGATAATCGGCACTAACTCAGCCATGCCGCTTGGGAAGAAGGTTAGGCTCAATTCGAGCATCTAGTCAAAAGTGAATAGAGGAGGGACCTGCTTTATGTTTAGTTTTGTTAAAACCTTAAACAGTAAGGGAGCCCATTTACTCCAATGATCTTTCTCAATCGTCTAGTTGTCAAAGTAAATAGAGGAGGGCCCTGCTTCACATGTAGGTTTGTTAAAACCTTTAACACAAAGGGAGCCTTATCTACTCCAGCAATCTTTCTCAATCGTAATAAATAAAATGTATTGGTTAAGTTATCCGTTTACCTCAATATCTTAACATTTATGGTTAATAATGTGCTGCTTTTGTACATCAAATTAGGTTGCCCAGGAGATGTAAGTGACATCTGTCTTTTCTGTACTCTAAGTAGGTTCTACAAACCAGCCAGAAGAGAACCCTCCTAGTGGATAGTAGAAAATTAAGAACTGTTATTATTGAATGAATCATACCAAACATACAGATCTTTTATGGCTTATGTGTTAGCCTAGAATTAATGCTGAACACGTTTAGGTACAGATAAAATACAGTGCCAGAGTGTAAAGAGATTCAACAACACTGTTATAAGAGCTTTGTTAGTGAGAGATTCTTTTCAGGTACTTATACATTGTACCGACCACATTAATTTTTTTGATGCTTTCCATTAAAAATAAGAAAAACATGTGATCACAACTGTTCTGCATGTGGATTAAGCTACCCTACCATGATGTAATTTATTACTTTGTTATACTCATATCTGAAAACTTTCCTATCCAGGGCAAATATAGTATCTTGAGAATAAGAACAAATTCTTACCTAACTGTCACACTTGTGCTTCAACCTACCGTACCCAAGGGTCAACTGCCCTACATGAAAGCTGGGTGCCCTATCGACTGGACACTCAATTGATTGCCACCAGATCAATTGTTATGATGGGTTGCCTATTGAGAAAAGATTTGACAGGAACAAAACAACAAGGAAATGTAGCATACCCAGTATTAAAAACCTATGGTGATAAGTTTATTGTGTAAAATTACAAACATTTAAGGTTATGTTAATTAAAGTTTGACAATTCATTTCTGTAAAATCTCTGATTTAGCTTACAGCTTTGAAAGAACATCAGTTCATATGAGGCTCATGGCCAAATTGTCAAAATCCATTGCACTTTTAACAGATAGTGCTTGAAATGTGTTTGCTTATCCTTTCATGGATTACACAAATTACAATAATTTAAAATGTTTCGATGCACAAGGAGTCTAAGAAAAACTTACTTATAAGCATAAGTAAAGTCATATAGTCTTAAATATATCCATGTGGTGGAAAAATTACAATGACAATTTGAAAATCCTATACATTTATAGTAATTGAATGGTTTTTAATGCTAGCCAGGTTCAAAAAGGAAAATTCTAAACATAGGCTAACTTCTAAATCATTTTAAATCTTGATAAATAAATAGTAATATGTTGAGCACATTTTGTTTACTAAATAAGTTTATTTAGAGCTATTGAAACCATTTAGAGGTCCAGTTCCTTTAAACATAATTTTTACTATTCAATATTTTAAATACCAAACCCATTATGTGTTACACAAAGGGAGACTTAAACAAATATGTTTTATTTTAGAAAAATGTCTTGTTAATACAAGATGAATCTTAATTAATATTTTAATGGAATTCCAGCCATACCAAAACACCAGACAGTTCTCTCAGCTTTGTATGAAAGAATTAGTTAATATCTCTATGCATACAAATTTAAGTTCTTTTTGTTTGGGTTTTCACTTTTGAACCAGTGCTTCAACTACTTGATTTTCCTCTGCTCTTCACCATAGAGATAGGGACCGAAATAGATCATACTGTTATTGTCTACCAGCTAGTACTGATAACTTATATTTTTTAAGGTGGTAAATATTGGAAAGAAATGCAATCAGTGATTATAATTCAAGGTGAAAAGTGCAAGGACTGTTTCAATGACTTAAAATAGGTTATGTGCTTACGTCAATATTCCAATGAAGTGTACAGTGTTTTAAAGCAATAACACCTTTATTTGAAAGGTTTCTCTCCTCAAATTATGTCTTGTCTTTGTAAAGGCTTCAGGGATCAGTTCTACACAAAATGAATGATTTCTTCAGTTTTATCTCCATAGCTGCTGCTCTTTAAGTATTGCACTCAACTTGCACAATTGTGAAAATTTAGGGTATAGGAAATGAACAATGGGGATTGAGTTTGTGACACATCAAGTATTTAAAAAATGTATTATCACATTTTTGTAGGTTTATGGTTGGAGTGTTTAGGATTATCCAACCTATTAGAATATTTACAAAGCATTAAAAGTATTTATAGTCTTCATTTGGCTTGTTGTAGTGTTAACGAAAGACAATAAAATAAAATAAAGTGAACATTTACAATTTGACAATAATATTAAATCTGTAAGTTATTACTGGACAAGGTAGGAATACACCACACCACGTGTCACAACTGGCTTTGCTATGGTTGCATGCAACATTTCAAATCTATAGTTCATTACATTCTTGAGATGTCCTTAGGCAAACAGACAGTCATACAGAAAAGAAGGTAAAACAATTACGTACCATAGACGTCATTTTTGTTGAAATGCAAAGTTTCATACCAAATTTAAAGCCTACGTATGAAATATTTCATGACACATCTTAATACATAGATTAACATTTTTGTTCATTAAGTTGGCTTTCGTATAAGTGTTTAAATAAAAATCTACTCACCAAGTGACTATAACATGATGTTGTATATGTTAGGATAGTCAGGCTAAATGTGTTAATATGTCACATGTTTGAATGTGTTATGGGTGTATTCAGTTTGTTTACAAATTTGTTTAGTTTGCTATTCACTGATGCTCAGCAAAATTGGAGTAGCATGCAACATCATTAACCTAAATTTTCCTCATATAGAAATGAAGCCTCATGCACAATTTCAAGTCCAGAGATTAGTTCGTTGTGGAGATATTGTGTAGACAGAAAGACAAAAATAAAATTTGTCCAGTCCCACGATTTATAGAGTTTACTAAAACTCAGACAATCACTAATTCTGTGAGGTGAACTGTGCTGATTACATATCTGAGAAAATAAACGCACCATCATTTTTCTTAAATTTTATTATTATGTAATAAAATATTTATCTAATACATCAGGTTCAACCCTTTGAGTGCAAATATCCTATTCTCCCATATTAAGGATTTTTGGTTATATTGTTAAAATGCCTGAAATTATTTTTAAGATGTTTTTGTTGCCTGGCTGTTTATCTCTGTCATTTATTGGAAATTTAAATAAATTTATATAATTTTGTTATTAAAAGGACATTCTCAGAGAGTTTATTTCATCTTGGTTTACATCTGTCAATAGAAACTACAATTGTTACAGCAAAATCCATTGTTATCAATTACTTCTGGGCAACCACACATAAGTAATAAAAAAATTGGAGATATTGGGGGAAGGGATAACTGGATCAATTAGACTAGTGTACTGCAGAGGGTGAGATGCTTGCAGTTAGCAGGACTATACATGAGGCAGTCCTCTGCCTGCTTTAACCGGTAGAGGCTGAAACAGAGCTAACCTCCCTTCCTTCCAAAGTGATAGGGCTGAGATAGCGCCCACTGTCCCTCTTGCTCTAATCCCCTCCACATCCGGAATATACCATAATTAAGATTTGCATTAAGAGCGGAAGACATGCAGAAGTTTTAGTTTTAAGTACAACAGAGGTTTTCTCAATGTCATCCTAGGAACACAAAATTATCAAATGGATAAATATGAGGAGTAGTCCAAACAAATAGGACATATGATATTTTTGCATGTACAATAGGTTGAGATAATTTTTACTGAATAATTCATCTAGTTGAGTCTGGCAGAAAAAAGGAGATAGACAAGCCAGTTGGAAATGGAGATTGTATCTATAATTTGTTTCTATTTGTTACTATAAGTTCAAGTGAAATGTCCGTCTGAGACAGTATTATACTTATATCATTTTGTGTATCATACATTTTGTTTCTTACATCTTAATCTAAAAATAATTTGCCAAACATTTATTGATTCATTCTGTTGAATGACGAACACTATAAATGATCTAACTTACCCTATTTTTACGTAACTTGGTGTATATTTTCTAAATTAATTAGTACCTATGTCAAACTATTGTTTTACTGCTTATTACAAAGTAAGTTTAAGATTTAGCTAGAAATTCTTTGAATAATTAGATAAAAAAAATATATTTTGTAATGAGCAGACCTGAAAGAAAAAAAGTTGAAACTTAATAAAAACATGTTTGAAATGTGCAAAATATAGCCTTAGAAATTGTATAATCTATATGGAAATAAAGTTTTTCATAATCTTTAAATAATTAATTTAATCTTCTTGCTTGAGTTGGGAGTTGTCACTAGTTTGTCAGATAGGCAGAGGTATAAGCCTACGTAATTGACATTTCTTTCTCAAAGTGTTAACTACATTAAAAGTTAATTAAATTTATTATTAAGAGCATTTAATAAGACAGAATTCCTTTAGCAAATTAATATTTCCACTACCATTAGATTTATTAACATGCTTGGAGTATATTTATTGTACAGACTTGAATCAAAGTTTTATCTGTAAGGTTAACATGCTCTTTTAGAACTTTTACTTGTCCACTGAGCGATATCTCGTAACTCATAACTAACCAGTAAGTAACTCATAATCTTATGATAAAATAAACTTTCAGGTAATGGACAGACGACCACAGTTATTTCTGGGCGTTGGCGCAGATTCTGGCGCAGCTGGGTACCGATCCCGACAAGCGTTGGTGTTACGGTACTGGCAGTGCTGCAATGGCGCCGGATACAGAGAAACAGGAGTGAGGAGCAACGGGTGGCAGTTGCCAAGGACTGGGAGGTCAGTTCTCTTCCTTCTTAATTTCAGTAATCCTATTTGAGTTATTTAGTTTTGTTTTTTATTTTTTCCACTTACACTGATGAAGTTGAAAAAATGCTACTTTGATAGAAAAACCGAATCTTCATAACAAAAATGAAAAAGCTGTGGGTTTATATTGAAATGTGTCCATAAGTGTGTTCCCTTGACGGATACCATATTTTAGATATTTTCCATGACCGATTGGAGTAAAGCGATTTGTCCAATTAATGATTAATATGTTTTGTAAAACATATATCTAGTGTTATTCAGTCTTAACTTTGGCCTTTTCCCTAAGAATCTTTTATAGGATGATTTGGATTGATAGGAAAAAGCACGCTGTTTAGCCAGCCAACCTATGACTCATCAGAATGTTAGTTGTTGTCAGGGATCTTCATAAGGGTATACCTTCAGAAGGTAGGCGTGATCGATTCATGTCTGAGAACATAACAATTTTAGGTGTTATCTTATCTGAAAGTGGCCAATTGCTTGGCATTGTTCCTTAGATGTCACTAAAGCGCTTCAGTGGAGTCATTTGCCATTGTTAATGTTTTGGCAGAATTGACGAGATAGTTTATGAGAGTGTAGGATAGGCATTAAGAGGGAAGACCAATTGTGTTTCAAGTGACAATTGAGAGGTTAAGAGTTTGCTATGTGGGTCACGGACTGGTTATTTGGATCTAATATTGTTTGCTTTTTTTTAAATTAGTTTTTAGGGCCACAACACTTAATGTGAGCTTTGACATTTGAGACCAAGCATCAATTTTGAAACTTTTATTTATAATCTCTTGTTTGTTGAATAAAAAGTGGTCTTTATACAACTCTAGATCAAATAAAGGAGGAGGCATGAATACAGAAGAGCTTCCTTTCAATCCGGCCAGATGAGTTGATAAATACCTTATACAACAAAAGATGTTTCAGTGTGTGTGTTTATGCAAATCCTTATTAGAAAATAAAATATCTGCTGTATGTAAATTTTAGAATGCATATTGCCAGAGTGATTTTTATAAAGCTTGCTGTTACAGGTTTAACTAAAATGTAGTTATTTTGTTTATTTAGTTGCAAAATGTTAATTCCAAGAACAATTATGTAAACGCTAACAATAAAACATTGGTATTGATTGGAAAAACAAGACAAGTTATGTAAAATTACATAATTCCTTACATTTTAGTTCAAAACTAGTTTTTAGTTAGATATTTTCTTCATTAAATAATTAGTTGTGCTGTTATTTTTGAACAGCTGGGTTTAAAATGTTTGCTTATTAGATAAACTGTTATGGTATTTTAAGATTGTTTCATTGTTATATTCCTTAATATTTTAGTGACTCTGTTCCATTTTTATTTATGAATTGGTTTTGCATTGAAAAGTAACTATTGAAACTGAAAAGAGTAATCAGACTGCTGGTTGAAATGTTCTTTGGAAGGGTAAAATGTGCTCTTTATAATCTTATTTAACTTTATCTTTATCTTTTGACAAACAGTTTTGGAAATACTTTTAATAGTTATTGATTCTATATTTGTTACATTGGGTTTTATTCTTAATCAAATCGCATGTTTGCTAATTGATTACTGGTCATTGTTTCAATGTTTGAATCAAAATATATTTGTATGTATCTTTGTTATAGGAGCTGTATACAGCATAAAATTAAACTTGCCTGTTTAGCACTCTTGTATAACAAATCTCTTTTATTAGTAATTGTAAATGCTGCTTAATGAATTAATTTTTATTTGATTAAAATTGATTCTTTCCTCAATAGTGAATATACTTTACTATACTGTTTTGAGGTTTGTAACTGTTATGAAAATTTGGTTTTTGGATTCTTAGATTTTTAACCCTTCTTGTGTAATTTTGCCTCTTTGTAGACAATTTCAGAGCTTTCTAAAGAAAAATAACAGTAAAAGATATTTAAAATATAATGAATACACATTAACATGTAGTTTTTTCAGAATAAATTAAGAATATTATAATGACAAAACAAAGTGTTTGATATATTTAGCCATTATTTGCCAAATTTCATGTAGTTTCTAAAAAAGGTTTACTGAAATAAAATAAGGTAGACAGAATTTTATATAACACAAAAGTAATAGTGTGAAAAGATTATTTGGTTAATCAGTGTTATTGTAAAAAATAGAAACTTTATGGGTAAGTTATTTTTATATGAGGCTGTTTTGGGAAAGAAAATATAAAGAGTGACATTCAAACAAATATTTAATTAATCTATTTTACATAAAAAAAGTGTCCCTAAGTTTTTTAGTAATAAGATTTTTCTACTAAACTTTTCATAAACACTCACTATAATTCATAAACCAAAAGAACAATGCTAGGAACAATATAATAAACACTGCACAAAAATTGCTTCTGTAAATCTTAGGTCTTAAGCTTACGAGATTGGTTTCATCATCTAAGCACGGTTTAATATATAAAATTAGAAGTGCCAGAGGGCTACCTAAATGGGGCTCTGGAATTTCCCCTGGACAAAAATTTTAAAGATTTGTGAAAATATGGGTTTTTGTTCCATCCAAAAAATAGTTTTAGGTGACCATTTATCATGAGACCACAAGACAGCGAATTAGAATGGAATATTTGAAACTCAGGTTTGCATACCCGTAGATCCCAATATGGATTCATGGGCCCATATAAATGACTTATTGTTTATTAATTAGTACTTATACCAAGAATAAAGTTCATTAACACAATGTAACGTATGTTAAAATATATTATTAAAGGCTACTTTGTTTTAATGATGTTTTGAATTAGTAATTAATATATATAAGTTACCACATCGAACCTAAAATACAATGTTTTTCAATAATTTAAAATTGTTAAAGTACAGAATGTTTCTAATTGTAGCTTTTTACATTTATAATTAAATGTACAAATGTAAGAAAGTTTCTAGTTAATGTTCTGTACTGTTTACATCTGAGACTAACATCCTAATAATATTATAAATACAAATGTGGCTTTGTTTTATTTGCTTTTCACGCGTAAACTGACGGTATATTCAACTGATTGTACTAAAATTTTACATGGACATCTTAGCATCTCTGGTTAACATATGGGCCTATCCTTATTTCAAAACCCATGTGGGTTATGCCCCACTGGTTCCTAAGGTAGCAAAAAATTCCATCTTGGTCTTTAAAGTTATGTAATGTAAATTTAAAGAATCTTTTAAATGTAATCAACTGTTCTGTGTAATCATTGTGCAATGTGAGCACAACCATATATGTTAATTTAACCACTATTTTCAATTTGTTTACATTTATAGTGTGAAAGCATAGAGTAAACTTGATAGTAACAACATTTCTTATTTTAATCTTTTTTGCATCGCTGTTGAACACAGAGTAAGAAAATATCCAGATAAGAAAATTAGAAGTTTTAGTAAAAATATACTTTTAACTGTACATTTTTAGCAAATATTAAATATTGGATATAATAGACAAAGTTATTATCTAACTTTTACTATAAATTTAAAGACTGTTATAAAGTCCATCTTAATTGTTTTTTGACAGAAGTAGGTTTCTCAAACCTGTGTAAGTATGTATATTTGCTTGATCAGGAAACAAGTCAAAATCAACTATGGATAGAAAAATACTAAGATCGGAGTAAATTAAAATAGCCATAAATGTACACTTCTGAGATTTTTTGATTTGTGGCAACAAGGCAAACTCAACATTGGCTACAAAAATATAATTCAATTGAATCAGAAGTGCTCATACACGTACAAAGCCTACAAAATTACTTGCGAACCCGTGAGTAAGAGCTAGTTATAAAGGAAATATACAATATTAACCATATATCATAATTTAATTCATAAGAATTCATGAACTCAAAATTTTCATAAAAAATAACATTACAAATTGAATATGCCCTTATCATTATGATTTCTTAATCATTTGTTTAAATTCATGTCATTTGCTTCATTTTTTCCTTTTTAGAGCAAGGTTTTAATGTGGCATGGTTTGTATTCATTGATAGGGGAGCCAACTAGTCTTATTAATAATAAGTCATACATATTTTCAATATAATGAGTATCTTGTGGGAGTCATTATCAAATTCATCATGGAGAAACCCCTTTTGCATTCAGCATTAGAAACAGCAACTGTGTTTATTACAGAAATTAGCTTCTACAGATGTGGAAGCTATGCCTGGATAGTTGGTATGTTTCCAGAGAATATTGATTTCACATCTTGTGTATGGATTTTGAAACCTCTGGGTAAATTTTTTTGAATTTTGAATGTGTCACAAAGTTTGGAAATATTGTCTTCTCCATAAATAATTGGGACACAAAATATCCTCAAACTTTTAATTTGCGTTTTAGACCCAGAAAGTCTATCTGGCTCAAATTATTAGCTAAGCTCCAGTAAAATTGTTTCTTAGGTATTTTAGGAAAGTCATGTAATTTTTACATAATCTACTTTGATTGAACACTCCACTTTAAGAATAATCTACTCGTCTGTACCATACTTGTATATTAAGTGATATATCTTCATGGACTTAAATCAGTTTCAGATTTATTTTTTTAACTGCATAGAAAGATTTGCATATTCTCATCATGCAGTAGAGGTTGTGAATGAGAGATACAGAATACAACATGTTGGCAAGACCTAAATATCACAACTAGGGTCTAGAGAGCATTTTCAAAATGCTGGTACAAAGCATTGTAATTATTCCAAACAGCTTTATCAGAAATAGACTTCATGCAACACAGCGTGTATCCAGCACATGACCAATTTCTAAAATTTGCTATTGTAGGCTTTTTCCAACTTCCTCAAGCTGCTTACTTATTTTTAGTTGAGTTGCTGTAATTATTTTTCTTATCTTAACCATGAAAGTTTTGTTAACTCCTTATACTATTTACTCATGCAACCTTAACTCTAGGTAGTGGTTTGAACAATGCCAAATTATTAAGTGGGACTTTTTCTTTTAGCTGTTTAGTTACTTAGGAATTTTTACTTAGGAAGCATTACAGCTGCACCATGCCATCTAGGTGAAGAGGTAGTCTCATTGCTTCAATTGTGTACCGGATAAGCAGTGAGACCACCTCTTCATCTAGATTGCACTATATCGTTACATTTTTTAGTCTAGGTGTCTCTGATGTCTAAATAGTGTAAAGGTTTGTTTTGGAGCTTCTTTCTTGTTGGTTTCTTTTTTGCTAACCTTCTTTGGACCTCTTCAGATGAACATGACTCCAGAATCCAGGAGTAAAGTCTGAGATAGCGTCAGATTCCAGATAATGCACAAAGAGGAAGGTGAACTGGTGCTAAATTCAACATTCATATTGAATCAACCCTTGCTATTGTAACTACTAATTTTTCTCTTTTACATCGTATAAAACTGGCATAAACAACTAAACAGATATATGCAACAATTTGTTTTGCCTTACAGTACAACTGTACAGATTTTGTGAACATTTGTAGTTCAAAATCTGAGCAGCTTTTAGGCACTTGCCAAAATAGCATTATAAGTACACCGTTCCTTAGCGTGAGAATACTATTAAAAGTTGGAAATTTTGCTGTAATGTAGCAGTGTTTCCAAACATTTTTGGATTTATAAAAACCATCAATGCTTCTCTACTCCTAGACAACGGACTCTACAGCCCAAATACTTGATGGTTAGGTTTGGATCATAATAGAAGGAACTGGTGCTCTGCTCTGGTACAGTGAGAAGCACCAAAGCTGTGCTCTGTACCACTCTGGCTGAAAGTAAGCCCTGCATCTAAGATTTCTGTCACAAACTGTGTTGAAACAGTACTAATACAATTAATTCTTGATCATTTTTAATTCGCTGTGAACAGCCATGTTTAGTCAACTATATTTACTATATTAAGATATTAAACTAAACTTTTGGATTAATTAATTTTTTGGATTAAGAGAGAACAAAATAAAACATTAGAGACTAATACATTTGTTGTCTATAACTAGTCCTAACCATAGTGCAGGAAGTGTGAATATTGAGTTTAGCTCTATATCACCTTCCGTTAAGCACAGCGTCTGAGATTTGACACTGTCCACGTCTGTTGAAGAGATAAGCAAAGTTGAGGACGAAGACGTTCAAATCAAAATCTTTTCATTATTTTGACGTCAGAGACACCAAGACCAAGAAAGAACAAAAAGTTTAGTTTGCCCACTGTAATCTAGGTGTTGTTACAGGTGTAACAACTACTACCTATCTAGGTGTAGTATTTTTATTGTTTTATTAGGTGCATAACTGAGACACAACCCAAAAATGGTGGAGCAACAAAGAATATTTTTACATAGCCTTTCAAAAGGTTAACTCCTAAAAGGAAAGGAAAGGAATATCACTGTAGTAAAAATGACCTTATTTTGCTCAAATCAGAACCCAATTCCAAAATTTAAGTGTTTTTAATTATGAATATAACCTTGCTAAATACTGTCCTGCCATTTTTACAATTTGAAATACATACATATATTTTAAAGCAGTGTATTTCAGGATCATGCATTTTGAATGATTATTTTGCTTGTTTATTCATTTTTACAAATTCATATATGAACATGTAATAATTTTAACATTAAAATTGTTATACCAATATATTTAGACTGTCACTAATGGTGTTTATGAGTAATAAAATAATTTTAAATACCAATTAACCAACTAATCAAATTTGTTAAAACTTTTTTAATTATGGACATTAATTGTTTAAGGGATATCAACAAGTTGAGTATAACAGTGTTGTGGAAAATAATTTTTGTGAAGCTGTATATTTCAAAGTTCATGTATATTCTGGACTCATTTTGTTAACTCATGGTTCTATTTATATGGTACATGTATATAGATGGCAAGATTTTGTTCAGTCTTCTTCTTCTGTTACAAGCACGAGTCCTAGATAAGTAATCATAATTAATTGAACATAAGTTTGTATAACGGCTGTCACTTATTAGGTTATCAATGATCATATAACATCACTATCAAGAGGGGGTCAAATAGTGATGTAACATACAGTGTAAAATAAATTCATACAATTAACTAAAATATCACCTCAAAAATATTGATTCCAATTTTAAACTAGTTTTTGCAGTTGACTTTTATGATATGTACAAATTATAGCATGTAATAACTTTTTATTAACCTGAGTTAGTCACACTCAGTTTGAAACACATTACTTGTCATGCAAAGTTTAGGAAACTGGGTTTGAATATCTGTTGAAAAACACTGATACAAATGAAACATGAAATTTAAATAACAAAGTGTTTTCAAAGTGAATATGTTATCTTTATCTTAAAATATAAAACTTAACTTTTTGTAGTAGTAAAGTATATTTATAACATTAGTAATATCAATTTAGTAATTAAAGTAAACAACAAAATAACAAAACTAACAAGAAAGTATAGTATGATGTATGATAAAGAGTTTAGAACACAAACAAAACAATCACTGCCCTTGAGTATTCATAAAATACTATTTTACCCATTGATAAGGGGAAGGGTTCTAAAAATCAACTAAACAAAAGAATAATACAAAATAACAAACCTAAAAAAAGTTAATGAACATTTTTGAATTTAAAGAAGTACAATCTACTGGGTTAATATTATCTTTTGGTACTGAATGCCATACAGCTTTATTATTCCTAAAGCTTTTGTTAATATTTGTTTTTGTTTTGTTGTTTTTGTAAGAAATATCATGTCTTAAGTATAGTTTGCAAACACTTTTTCCTTGTTGTATATTTTTTACATTTTTTGTTTTAGATTTACATATAGTTTGTAACATAATGTTGTAAACCAGCTTTAAACTCATTTTCAGGTTACCTGTTACCGAATCATCCCTTGCCGCGTGTTCTCACGTGCATGGGGCTGGCTGAGCAACTGCCACGTACCTGGGCCACTGCGTAGCTATGTATACGGTCTGTACTCTTCGATGTACGGTGTCAACCTGGACGAAATGGCAGGAGACCTCACAGACTATCCAAGCCTCGCCCAATTCTTCACTAGAGAGCTCAGGCAGGGCGTTAGGCCAATAGACTTGTCAAACTGTGTTGTGAGTAGAGTCCATTATTAATTTGTCAGTTTAACACCTGAAATAAGCATTTCAAAGAGTCCACTTTGACTCATGTAACCCAAAATAAATATAATGACTTCATATTTACCAAGTTTATTATATTGGTATAAGACGGTATTTACAAGTTCAATAAATAGTCACGATACAGTAGTCTAAGCTAAAGTTTTATTGCACCACTGTGAACATTTTTGTTTAAAATTAGCTATAGAAAACAATTAAAAATAAATATAGAGATACAAATAAGAATCAAATTATATACATACAAAATTTTATATAAAAAATAAAATTTGGTTTAGATTTATCATGAAGGGTACAAAACCATTGGTATCCCTACAAAGTGCAAACGTTTTTTGAGCACATTTTGCATACTACATACTAAAAATTTGAAGAACTTACCTTGATGAATAAAGTAGGTATAGTTAATTCACTGTACTGCTTTTTAAGTACTTCTTGACACACATTCTCAAATATTTGTTATATCAGTAACACTGCAGTCTAGATACTGTTTAAGTTTATAAAAAATATACTATACGAGAATGACACTAATGCTTGTTGTATTTCTCAACAACTTGAAAAAGATTTTGAAAGATGTGTATGATTGGTCAGATATGGAGAAAAAAGCTTTTTCATTGTACAGTATATGCTTTTTAAATACTCATATTAAGGTCATATTAAATTTGGTAAAATAAGATGGTAATTTACTTTTAAAGTTGAAAATGCATTCACTCACCTATTACAGGAATAATTAGCAAACACCTAGTTTATTATCTTCACAATAGTATTTTGTGTTTCTTAGCTTCATTATGGATAGAGAATTTGATTCTAAAATCAGCAATTCATGACATTATTCAATCCTCAGTTCATGACATTGTACGGTTGTTATTAAAGGTGTCTCCAGCAGACGGCAGAGTGCTGAACAATGGAAAGATCTGCTCCTGTCATGTGGAACAGATTAAGGGTGTAACATACAAGATCCAGAGGTTCCTGGGGGAGCCAACCTGGCGTCCGACAGCCAAGAAACCGGAACTGAACATGGACTGTGACATAGAGTTCGTGCGGGAGGTAGCAGCCGGATGGTCAAAGAGCAACAGGATGGACGAGAACGACAACGAGGTGGTGGCTCATAAAAACAAACGAGTAGTTCCTGAAGGGTACTGGGGAGGAATAGATATTGTGAGATACTTGTTCAGGCCTGTGGAGGAGGAGTGCTACGTGACTGAGAACTGGGAAGAGTACAAGTCCCAGTTGCTGACAGATCCGAGGAACGAGTTATACCAAACTGTGGTGTACCTGGCGCCTGGCGACTACCACCGCTTCCACTCTCCTACTCACTGGCAAGTCAAGTTCAGGAGACATTTTCAAGGTTAGTGTGGTTGGATTAACTTTTTCCTTTTAGATGTGACCACTCTGGTGACGTTGCTGATTTTCACTTCCACTTGAACGTGGCCACTCTGGTGTCTATTTGACAGCAATATGGTTTTATTATATTATATAGTTATTATTGTAACTTGTCAATCTAGTGGTATAGATTTGAAATAGCTGTTTCAACCTTGTTATTAAATATATACAGGATGTATTTTTTCCCAGCTCTGGAGTTGCATGAAACTCTTATTACAACAGTTTGTGATCAGCTGATATCACTGATACAGTTTTTTGTTGTTGCTATCCTAAATGCCATACAAAGGTGATTTGTTTGCTTTATATTACATTTTTATAATTTGTGTTTATTTGCAATTACTACGCACAATTTGTTGTTCATACTACTTCTAAATAGAGTATAATTGGCTATATATGTTGTAGAGTTTAATTAAAATTGTTCTCAGATCTTAGAATAATGTTATACTACTTTGTGAAATTGCTGTCCATACTCTTTTATTAAATTTAACAACCCTGAATAGGTTAACATTTTTTAATAAATTAACCTGAACAAATCGGAAAAATTTTAAAAAGTGTATTTTCATTTAAATATTATTGTTTGTTTTAGAAATATAAGGAAACCCTTAAGTAATAGTTTATTTACAATTGGTAACACCTGTGCTATGTCTCACACAAAGCAAAAACACTATGTAAATACATATTTAAAAAATATACAAGATGTGGATTAGCACTGGTGGAGCCACAGAATGAACGCAATTAGGCTCAATAACTTACAACTGGTTACGTGACTCCCTCGCCCACCCTTCTTCGTGTTTCATCTGACTCCCGTACTTATTCCGCGTCATTTATAAACGATTAACCTTTTATCTGTGCGTCAGAAAAGATTTTGAGTATCCAGAAAGAACAGCGCGTATCAAATTTCTTTTCAAAAATATAAAATGTGCAAGTGAAACATTATTGTAATATTACAACAAGTGTATGATGACGACGGTCTATCACGAACACAAGTGTTTGAGTGGTGTAAATGATTTAAATATGGCCATGAAGACACAAGTGACAACACACATATTGGCAGACTATCGTTATAAAAAACTGATACTAACATTGAAAATATTGGTAACTTCGTTTAACTACATTACTGGAAATTAGTCAGAATTACAACATTAGCGTCCTCACTACCCTACATGAGCATGTACGGAGAAAATGGAACGATTTGTGGAAAATCAAGGACTTCACCAGGCTCCAGTTCACAAAGCTTATCAGTGAAGACGTTTTTGGCCAAACACAACATCCCCGTCTGAGCCCATCCACTCTACTCACCTGACTTTGGCCCCCTGTGACTTTTTTGTTCTCTAAAGTCAAGTCAGCTTTGAAAGGAACGAGATTTTATACTGTTGAAACAGTAAAAGAAAAGAGGAGGGGGGACATGACTGTGTTAGTGCTGTGGCTCCATCAATACTAACCCGGTTATTTTCAAGCCGCCTCATGTATATAAGTGATTTTTAGTAAGTTTTTACCGGATAATTTGTGCTCAATATAATGCTTGACCAGAATCTAAAATCTTACATAATAGTCAAAATAAGTTCATAATTATATTTTATTTAAAGCCATGTTAAAATAATACACTAGTCAGATGGGATACTTTCTGAAAAATTTGCACATTGTGCAAATCTTAAAATCGAGAATTTAAGTTTTAGGATGCAAAGACCTCGAATGAAGGCATGTTTTAGTAATACATTTGAATCCTTTTAGTGCCGTAGCATAATAAAAGAGTTAGTCCGAAAAATACTAGATTTCTCTCAAGGCACTGCTGAAAAGTGCCACTTTCAGCGATTTTGTATCATTTTATTAAAACATCCATAAAATCATAACGGTTTTTAAATAGGCCCTTAATTGTTTTGTTATTTTCTTTACAGATGTTTAATTAAAAACACATAAAAATGCATAATATACTGTTAATTTATTACATTAAAAAACACAAATGGTACTTTTAAATAGTTTTGGAACATTTTCAGTTTCTTATGCAAAATAGCAATTGAAAAAAATATTTCCTCAAAGCAACTGATACTAACTACTATACTATCCACAAAACTGTAAAAATGACACTACTTTTTATGTAAACCCATGTTTTTACATTTTCTTGTAGACCTAATCTAAACTGATGAGATTCTTAAACACAGTTTATAAAAAGTGCACAGGCTATCATCTCGTTCTGAATAAGTGAACATTTGAATTGAAAAATGTATTTAGAAATAAAAATGTTAGGTATAATGGAAAACAGTTAACAAATCTTCTATTTTAATGTAATTTAATTTTTAAAACAAAAATATTTATTATAGTATATATATTTTTAGTTTTACATGAGAACTAGCACTTTGAAATAATTATTCTTCTATAAAACATAATATGAATTAAAAGAGAAAATTAAACTAAATACTAATATAAAAAGTTGATTAATTTTTTTTAACTGTAAAAGTGATGTTTTTAGAAACCAACATTTTCACTTTGTTGTGTTGTTTTACTTTAAATCTTAAACTAAGCATCTAATTAGTCTTACAAAATTGCTATAAATATATTTTTCTTGTAATTCGGTTCATTCTGATTGTTTATATACATACAATTTATTATACATTAAAAAGAATTATCGTAGAAGACGTTGGTACTAAAAGGGTTAATTCTTGAAAATTCAAATAATGTATTAACTTACCACTGATTGATTGTATTTCAGGTGAATTATTGAGTGTGAATCCTCTGATTGCGGGCTGGGTACCAGAACTGTTCAGCCTCAATGAAAGGGTGGTGTACGTGGGAGAGTGGGAACACGGGTTCTTCAGCATGACAGCTGTGGGAGCAACAAACGTCGGTTCTATCAGGGTACACAGTGATAAGGTACATATGATAAAAAGATTTCACAAATGGAAAACGTTACTCTATGAAGAAAATAAGAATAATTAATGATTTTATTCATATCTAAGATATTGTTAACATGTTCGCTGCGGCAAGAGCGGCCAATGATGTACCCGATATGCGTCAAAATTCGAACTTGCGATTTTCGTTGAATTGGCGTTATTTTGGTTTGATGCGAAAATAATTATATTCGATTATATTACGTTCTTATGCGTTCGTAATCATCGGGACTGTCCGGACAGTTGCCCGCATTTTTGGCATGGCATCATTTATGTTAACATATGATGGGCTATATAACATTTAACTATAACTTACCAAATGTGTTGTGTGATGTCCAAAATTAGCAAGAATACTTCAATCGACTTTGATATGCATCAGGTTCCGTTGCTAGACAACGCTACTGTCCGGACAGTAGTCCCGCACATAGCGTAAAACACCCACAGAGCCTGCGGTGCAGATCGCCGCCGCGTGCTGTCCACACAGTAAAACAAATAAAAGTATCGTTTGAATGAATTTACTAAGGAGACAATACATACTGTATACAAAAAAGCAAAATATATGAATACTGTGTACAATCAAAATATTGACACCACACATATAGATAAAATCGCAATACCGGTAAAAGATTGCCTTACTTTTAATTTAGTAGTAATAACCTCCATCCATTTTGTAAACAAGCCTAGCTGCTAATACGTCTGCTCACGAAAACAATAACACAAGGAAAAAGAAATTAGGAACACGTGTTTTATTGTTTTCCTACTGGTTCATAATAGCAATAAACATGTGAAATTTCAGCTGCTTCGCTGGCACTGTCGGGACAGTAGGCCCGCATTTCCAGGATGAACTGACGTATCAGAAAGTAAGTATATTTCATCTAGAACAAGCTTGAAAAGTTTCTGACAATTCCCGCAAGATCGCAGCACGTGACAAGCGAAACGAATAAGCAATGCATTGTGCGTATCGGCACTGTCCGGACAGTGCCTCGCAGTTTTGGCGAGGGTCACGGGACTGTCCGGACAATGACCCGCAGCGAACGTGTTACTAACAATTAAGCTGCAATTTTGTTTTTGCCTGATTTGTACCTTATATTTTAGATATCAAAAGAATATAGATATGAGAATTTTCTCTTGTCCAGCTGGTGACAGACTCTTCGGTATATTACTATATAGTTAACTAATATTATATATAGCAGGCCGGTTCAACCAGTTGGACCGAATATTTGAAAGTTGGATTACACAAAGGTCTGTATTAAATGTGCTTAAGATAAAATCTTTAAAACCCAAAGTATTATAGACTGAGTCATTCCCATGTGAGAGCGTAGTTAAATCAGAGTAACTCTTATAAAGTGAATATTTTTGTAATTTGTGTTATAAAACAAGGTATTTTTTTAAATATTATAATAAAATTATCTTTTTACTTACATAAAAAAAGGTAATAACAAAAAACTAAAAATTTTAAGTTTCAACTAAAGTTTTATATATACAATATTTTTTTAGCTATACCATATGAAAGAACATTACAAACTAAACAAAAACCATATATAATATGGTGTGTTGGAGCAATAATTGGCCAGATACTGCAATATATACAAAATACAACAAAAAGGAATTTTTGTTGAAGTTTGTCAAAAGCTTAGAAACAATATTATAATTTCCTATTTCATTCAATTAAGTGAAGTATTGAAGTATTTAACCTGTAATTGTAATGTAGGTAAACTATAAAGTTCACACAGGCCTACATATAACCTTACATCACCTAAAATCAATAGTTTGGTTGGAACTTACGTGTTGCTTCCACCACCAATTCAACACTGAAATATATGTCAACAAACAAATAAACAACAGAAAAGAAGTTCATACATACATATTAAGTTCTACTAAACACAATGACAGAACAATAATAACAACAGTTTTCAGCATGAACACATTAAACTAGCTAGTACCAACGTAACCAACCAACTAATCAAACTGCGTAGTTAATGGCAACAATTAATAGCTAATCAACTATTTTTCTGTAATGAAAAATTACTGCAAAGAAGCCAGGGAACGATAAAAATTGGTCACAAGCGGTTGTTTGAAACGAGCAGATTGCCATGAAATAAGTTGTTTGTCAAAACAAAAATAAACTATATGTAATATTAATACAAATACTACAAATATTAATATAAATATAAATCATTTATTAGGTAGGCGGCTGCAATTTATGCACATATCTTATTGTCTACTATGTAGATGCTGCAGCACACAAAGGGTTAAATCATGACTGTGTAGTTTGTAAGTTAAATCCTCTAGGAATCTCTAGAACAGTATTAGAAATTTTGACAGCTACTTAAATAATAGGCAGCAGATGGTGAAAGTTGAATGTCTCTCTTATAACACTCTTGGGAAAGTATAATCATCTCTAACACCAGTACAGAGAGGTATGTTCTAAGGATGAGCGTTGGGTCTTGTCCTATTCTTGCTGCTAACAAAGACGTACAAAACAAACTTACTGATATCTGCCATACTGTCATGTTTGCAGACAACACTGTCATATAACAGTTGAAGAAATTCAAATGGGCAGATTGACATCAAAGCCTATATGCTTTTAATCTGGCTAAACGATACTGCAACTCAAATGACCTTGTGTTGAATGAGGGGAAAACTCTGGAGATGGTTTATAGGACCTGAAAAAAATTGAAATTGATATTGGACAGTCTGGTCTAAAGAGAGAAGAAAATACACTTGTGTTTGTGATAGATAAGAACCTTACCTGCCAACCTTAACTTAACCAGTTCAGCACAGGAATTTATGTTATCAAATGAACTAAACAAATAGATGGGAGTACTGTAGCAAAATTGTGTATTTTGCACTTTTGGAATTCTACACAAGGTATGTATGGCTCTGAAATATAAGGTGGAACAGCCAGCTCAAATCTTGAAAGAGTTCTTATTAAACAGAAAAGAACAATGAGGTGCCTTTCAGAACTGATATATAAAGACACCAAAAGTATTATGAATCTTTTAAAGTATTAAAATTCTAACTTTGGTGGCATTGTACATAAGGGAAGTCATCCTGCATGTAGGTAGCACTAAATAAGACAGGCACAGGGATTCCAGCATAACACTAGAAACATAATCAATTTTCTACTGTCAACTCGTATTTTTTTTCAAAACCAGCCCAGATATAATTTCTTATTAAATTTATATCAAAGCAGTTTCAAGTAGTTTCTGTAATAAAATATATTTGAATACTCTCATGCGAAAGTGGACCAAATAATAATAAGTGGTATCATGGATTTACATTGTGTTTACCTTCTTGTTGTTGACAATACTGATAACATATTTGTCTTGTTCTAATCTGGCAGATTACACCTTGGTTCAAGGTCAAAACATGACCCTTGAGTCTGATGTAACATCTTGAGGCACATTCTCTTGAAGATGAATGAATAAAATTATTTTTTTAACACAATCTATTACCATATAATAATAATAACAACATAAGTATATTCTAAAATTCTATTATAACATTTTCTGTAGATACCTTACTTATAGAAACATTCGCTGCGATACAAGTCGTGTACTGACTTTAGGTCAGGCGGGGTAGTTGAGAGGAGCGTCTACCGCAGTCAATGTGTTAAACTGAATAAATTGACTAAAATGCATTTCTATTAGATTTTTGAATTCTAATATAGAGGAACTGAACTTGAATATTCAAACCTTAACTCATTTAGGCTCATAATTTTGAAATTTTTCATGCCTAGAGAGCATCCGTTTTTTAACAAAATTGTAACTAACGTTTGATGAGGAGAATTGTATCTTCAACACTAATAGAGATATTAAAATGATTTTTAAAACATTTGTGTTTGTATAAACTAGAGAAAATAAAAAAGACTTTGGTTTGTGCAGGACAAAAACTTTACTAAAAAAAAAACAACTTCTTAAGCTCACAAAAATGTATTTATTTATTTTTTCAAATAAACAAAAAAAAGTATTAAAAAAGTCTTGAAGTCATATTACGTACATATATTTATTTACGGGTTAGTTGTTAAGAGATATCGAATTATTTAAACAGTTTATTTATATAAAAAAGTGACCGAAATATAAAGAAACAATAATAACGGTAAAAAGCTGAAATTACATATCAGTAACAAAAATGTTAACATAGACATAACTAATTTTGCTTTTCTGTGTTCAAAGTATTTTAATATTTTTTCACTTCGTAATTTAATATAAATACACTAAATGATAGCATAAACTAAACATAATGTTACGTTTTTGTGATAGGTGAGAATAGGTGGGTGTCAATTTCTTTTTTCTCACGTTGTCAATCGTAGTACACACACAATAATTCATAAAAAAACTAAACTGTGATGTAAATAAACTCAAAATAACGTCAGGCAGCTGGCTATAGGATGTCAGAGGTGAAAGCAAGCAGTGTCAAGTGTGTAATTTATTTTTTCTCACACTGTTGCAGATTGTATTACTAAATTAAAAGACATTTAACACTATACAAATTGTTATTAATGTATGGATTGAAATTTGCCTGAATAAAAGTGAGTTATCCACTTTTTGTAATCTATAACCCAAACTATCTATATCTGTTAGGCTTAAAATATCAACTAATGATGGATCATTAGTTACCTTAAAAGGGTTAATGAACCAATGAAAAATTGAAATGATTCACCAATTTAAATATGATCGTCTTAAAAAAAGGGCTAAAAATTTCACACCTTAAAGATTATGTTTCGATAGTCATGGCTAAACAAAGAAATTAAGAGTTGTGGGTATATATTAGAGAGTTAGGGATGGGAAACTGACCTTGACAGTGTGGTAAGGCGAGGTATGAATGCCTTCAGATAGCATATGTTGATAAGTCAGGCACTGTGATTAATGACACAAGGGTTAATGTAAGGTTGAACAATAAATACAACAAAGGTAGAGGAATACATTCAAGTAAGGGAGGTGCAAAAGCCATTTTATGACTAAGTGCAGGGTATTTGATTCTTCACTCAGATAAAAAGTTGAAAAATTACCTAATAAATACAATGCATCTATTCATATACCAGAAAGATTTGTATGTTTATGTTCATTATTTTTTAACAAAACAGTTTACATTTATACATTATAATTGTTTATTTAAGATTGTGTTATGCCTTTATAGCTTGTTACCATTTGTTAAGTATTTGTTTATTTCATGATAGTGTCATTATTCTATAACGGTTCATGACATTATAACATAGATACTAAGTTATTTATTTTTATGGTTGGCATTTGATAATTTTTATTAAATAGTTCTAGGATTTAGAAATGTACTTGTAAAGAAATGTCATACTGATATTTAAGTAATGAAATGAACTGAACAAATTTTACACAAATTTGACAAGACTTGTCCATACCATTTTGAATAGTTCTTATAATAGTTTCTGTAAATTTCTTTGTATTGTTATTATAGACGTTACACACTAACACTCGCAAGTGGAGAGATGGCTCCAGGCACAGAGACAAATACATGAATGTTGTCTGGAAGAAGGGGGAGGAGGTGGGAGAGTTCAGGATGGGTTCTACGATAGTTCTCATCTTTGAAGCTCCGAAAGACTTCTCCTTCAATGTTGGACAAAATCAGAGAGTCAAGGTTGGAGAAGCTTTGACATGTCCGTTAAGAAATTGCAGTAATTGATGTAAATTGTAGGTAAGTTTTACTTCTTTACAGTGGAACTTTTATAGAGGTGATCTAATTATAATTAAGTCAATTTGTTGGTTGTGTTTCAAAAGTTTTTACTGGATTTCATTTTTTTTTTTTTTTTTTTTTTTTTTTTTTTTTTTTTTTACAGTGGAGAAACATTTTTGTTTCTATTCCATTAGTAAAATCCAACTAAACAGAATTCTCAGTCACCAATAAAACAAAGCAGAGTAGCTGTTTTCAGTATTAAGACATTTTTAGCAGAGTATAGTTTTAAAAGTGAGGAATTAATAATCTTTTATTTTAATCATTTTTTGTCTGATTGGTTACCACTTGTTGGTGTGCAAAAGTTTTACCTATTTTATGCAAAAAAGAAAAAAATAATAAATGTGGGGAAAATACAGTTTAATTTAAAAACAAATAATGGAGCACTATTATAAAGTTATGTGGCAAGGAACGGATGCTTAATTGTTAATATTAGCCTGTTTGTCAAAATGATTATACTACAGTAAATCATAGTCAATGTAAACCCAGACATCTTACTGAGGTTGATTACTAGAACCAGACAACAGAATTCACAATGTTCTGCCAATGGAAGTTACTAATTCTAAACTTGTACCTCAATAAATTCTGCAGCCAAAATAAATGTTTACTTTTTGTGTTTAATTTAATACTTCTTTTTTCCATATTATTTTACATATTTTCAATTTAATTAGTATTTTTACTTAAAGTCATTTAGTTCATCAAGCAAATAAGAACTAGCACCTAAATTGTGTTTTTAACAAAAATAAGATTTATAAAATACATAAATCATGTTTCAAAATAATTTTTTTAGCATCACGTTAATAATTATTTTACTGATTTATTAAAAGAAAATATGTAAAAGCTACTCTGGGCAGAGATACATAATATTTTTTAATATTTGGATTCAGGAAAGTAAAATTTAGCAGACATTATGTTAAATGCCATTTGTAAAGGGTATCTGTTATGCAAATGGAACGAACATGGCTATTCACGGATTAACTTAATGTACAAAAATAAATCCAGGTTTTGTGCATAAAACATGTGCATGATAATACTAAATTAAAGATAAATATTTATGATAGAACTGGAGAAATTAACTTTAATTAAAATTTTAAAATAATTTGTTGCAAGTTAGAATAGAATACAAAATACTTCACTCCTTTGTAAAACACTTTATAAACACAAAATAAAATAATTCTAAAAGATGCAAGCAATTAGCGAACAATACACTAGAATTATTGACATAAAATAATTCTAAAAGATGCAAACAATTAGCGAACAATATACTAGAATTATTGACAACAGCATAATAGCAATTGGGAAATTAACATGGCAACTAAATGTTGCGTTGTTCTTATCTACAAGTTGGTTCAATGATTTTGTAGATAACTAAATACTCATTAATTGTCACTCAAGACTGTAATGTTGGTTAGATCAATCTTTCTTCTTAGTTTTGATATGATTTTCTATATTTTAATATATTAATAAAGTAAAAAAATAACTTCGACAAATTAGACGTTTTCAGATTTTACAAAACATTACATTTTAAAACAATTATTATATGAATACGTATTTTGCTTACTGATTTTGAGTCATTGATTCTGGAAGCCATGAATACACTCTTCCAATAACAAGACTCTTCGGTATATATAATATAAACTGTCAACAGGGAATCTTAATTGACATAAAACAGTATTCTTTATTCACAAAACATCAAGAGTTGTGATGGCACAATACATAACAATATTTATATTAAAGTCATAATCGTTTTAGTTGTCTTCATGATGTAGATACTCTTGCAGTGAGTAGAAAGCTCTCTGTGATAGCATTGTTGAGCTTTCTCTTAAGCATCTTCTCTGTCGGGTTTCTTATCTCAGCTGGTAAATGGGTTTACAATTTTGGACCGATATAGGATGGCTTCTTTTCCATATCATGAAAGGGTAGTGTGCAGGAAGAGTGTACAGCAGAGGTTCCCAAACTTTTTTGGCCCACGGCTCTCTTTGAGTACAGACATGGCTTTGCGGTGCACCTAGTATAATTTATCCGTTTTGCATAAATTATACTAGGCCGCGGCGCACACTTTGGGAAACTCTGGTGTACAGGGATCCATGCTGGGTGTTATAGTCATGCAGATCATGTTGCTGGGGCAGTTCTTTACTATCAGTATATAAGACCACTTCTTAGATGTAAAGTGATAAAATTGTCAAGATTCTCAGTTTTTTGAAGGTTTTCCTGAAGCTATCTCTTGATCCAAGGTGTCCAAGCATTCTTATAGCTCTTTTTGTATAATAAAGATTCTTTGGAGGTCTGCTGAGGTGTATCCCCACGTTGCAATTTCATACCTCAGATGGAACTCTTAAGAGTGAGTGAGTCAAATGTCAGTATTGCTGTAGTAATGTCAGAAATATGAGTTGTGCGTTTTAGTATAAAGAGGTAGGTGTTTAGTTTTTTACATAGCAAGTTCATATATTCAGCCCATGATAGTCATAATCAACTAGTATTTCTAGAAATTTAGCTTTACGTGTAATTTCCACATCAGATATACTAGTAACTTAATTTTTCCTTCTCCCAAAACCAAGTTGGTTTTTTTACATACCTATTGACAACTAAGTTATTTTCATGGCAATATTGATAAGCCATGTTCATTGCTATATATGATTTAACTAGGTAGTCAGATGAGCTATATTACAGGAGTGTTGTCTTGTCTTCATACATTAAAATTAAATAGTACTGATCAAGATATTCTGGTATGTAATTTATGAATAATATGAATAGCACAGGTACTAGAACACATCCCTGAGGTATTCCTCTTTCTACTAATCTTTGCATGTTAGGAGATTAGGTCTGAACTGTAAACATTCAAGTTTATAATGAAAGATGTAACATAACTAAAGAGAGTTTTAGTATGTTTTTATTATAAAACTTTGGATCTTTATCTTTCAATTGACATAAGTTTTAGTCCTAACAAAGCCATATTAGACTTGACATACTGTCTTAATTTTATAGTAAACCTTTACTGAAAATTCAACATTTTTAAGTAACTAGACAAACTTATGAAAGCATATTTTTACTATTCTTAATGGATTATAGTAATGTGACAAACAGACTTCTGAAACAGAGACTGACATCTGAATAAGACATTGTCAGTTAAGTATTAAGCATTGTTCAAGTATTAATAGCCTTCCTTGTTTCAGATGAGATGCGGTATTCTTTGCTGAACATCTAAAAATCGATGTTTCTCTCTTCAGTGTACTTACTTACACTTTGTTGATTCCGTCAAGTTGTGATGAATGCGATGATCTTAGGTATAAAGTAGTATAGGCAAAGTATATTTTTAAAATACTGTTTCAAATGCAACTTAAGTTTATACTTTACTGAAATAGTGTTTTGAAAACAGTCAACTTCCGATTATGAGATGATTAAGGAGGCAGTGATCACAGTAAACTTAAAATCATGGTTGAGATCACTGAAAATGGATACAAATTTTGTACAAGCCACTGTTGTAAATCAATCAATAATTACGATAAGTTGTGTAGAGCTACCTAAAGTCTTAAACTTGGCAGCATTGGTAGTTGTTAGATTTCCTTGAATAAAGCTGCAGATATATGGTAGTGCTATCTCTAGTGTTGATCAAGCAAGCAGAAGTAGTTTTGTAACAAAAAAAGAACACTATTAATTAATTGGGTCTTTACAATAAGTCAAACAATACAACAAGAAGTTTCTCCTAAGCTGACTGATTTGAATAGTTTGTTATAATGGATATTGTTGATTAATGATGAACAGATGTGCTATGTAAATATGTCATGTTGTGTTATTGTTGTATATGAGCTTGGTCTTAAATCACCTTGATCCCATCTTCACCAACCTCAGTTTCATGCCTACAATTTGATGTTTAAATGAATTTTTAATGTCGACACAAACCAGATCTCTATAACATAATTAAAATTATATCAGTAGCTTAAAATTATTCCAGTAAGTTATGGAATTTATTGTTAAAAATATTATACACTATGTAAATCTATTTGGAAATGAGAATAAGCTGTTATTGCCGTAATGACATGTCATTTATCAATAAAACCTGATCTTCATCTCACTTCTCGTGTTCTGAACGACAAAATGTGGGTTTTACTCTACATTTTTAAGTTTGTAAGAACACAGCAGCTACGGTGAACTGGATGGTCAATCTCTGTATAGTCGGGAGTCGATTAAAGTAGAAATAATTATCAGATCTGTTCTTTTCAAAATAGTTTTGTACACAAAGTATTGCTCAGTATCATTCAATGAAGAGTTATAGCTGTTTTTATAGTTAGTGTTTTAGAAGATAAAACTGAACACTAGTTTTGTCTGAGCTTATTATAATTCTTTTGTTTTGGTTGGAAACTGATTTAGTTTGTATATACCTGAGTCCTCGTTTTTTACATAATCGGTTACAGATCAGCTGGCATTGTAATTGATTTGTAGAAGCTGATATAAACATTTGAATACCTTCTGTACTATTCTAGCTGTTGACATGCATCCTATATCAAATTAATTTCACCACTACAGAATACAGAATTGACTTAGGGTACAGGTTTAATATTTCTTTATCTTCTTTTATTTTTCTGTACATGATCTGAGGCTGTAGCTCAGAACTTTTAGGCTAGGCTCAGATAATTATCTGTTAACAATCCAATAATGTCATACCCAACATGAATTTGAACCTACTTTATCGTATTACATTGATTAGACCAACAAATATTCTATTATTATGTTGTAATATTACTTGAGACAGTCAATCGATGCAGCTGTTCTCTTCAATTCATTGAGATTGTGTGCTAGATCGTCACACAAACGAAGCTTTAGCTATTACCCTAGTAAACTTATTGCTGTGCTTATTAGTGTTTTATTTATTTTTAGTTATACAATAAAACTTCAAATAAATGTCAGTCACTCTTTGGGCAGCTTAGGTAGTTACATTTGTACTTCCACACTGACTTAAGTTATTTAGCTATACCTTTTTTTATTTCAGTGGTATATTAAAATCTCATATCTATATGTTGAAATCAGTTTATGTGATGAGGCTGTTGCTTTTAAGCTTAATTATTTAAGCTGTGTTACTTTAATTTATAATTTACTGTACTAATATAGTATTTTTATTTTATTGTTTGTTATAAGGTACAAAATTAGTTTTGACTGGCCTGTATTTCTTATTACTTAACTTTATTTAAAAAAAAATTAATGCTAAATCAAATACATCTATTATTACATCACATTTCGTTAAAAATATTTTTTCAGTAAGCTACCAGAAGATTCCCTACTCCAGCACAGAAAATATCTTGATGTTAAGTATAATAAGACAAAACCAACATGATTTCAGTTTACTTATGTAGTTCCACCAATGTAGCAACCATTAGCCCTGATTTTACTATTTCATTTATGACTGATCTTTCAAATGAATGTAAACTTTTCTTTATTTTTAAAGTGAAACCATTATGGGGAAAACAGAACTGTAGACTCAGGTATAATCAAACTAGTGATTAAGTTGATATTTTATGTAATGTTTAAACTGTATGAAAGCTGTGTGTAGCGTAAAATGGGAGTGTAATTCTTATTGGATAGCATTCAGTGTATTTAAAAATATTTATAATTTGTTATGTTAAGATTTTTATTAACATATTCATTTTATTAAGGCTAGAAAATTAAGTAATGAGAAAGACTGGTGCCGTAGAGCATTATTAATGTATTTGTCAGAATATATTATTCGATTCTATAATGAATAGTTGATTTATTCACCCTTTCAAGCATATTATTTTCAGAATACTGTTCTTTTTGCATGACAACATGGTGTAAGAAAAACAAAGTGTTCAGTCATGCCAGATGTGTATAATTTATGGGCCAGAGTAGACCATCAGTTATCTGACTGAGCTCAGATAGTGAGCTTGATGATTTAAAATATGGATAAAACCCTGAGATAGCTGAGTCAGACTATGCAAGATGCTGATTGATTGCTCTACATTAAGTGTGTATAATGCACTGATTAACAAACCGGATAAAAGAATTTGAGTAGTACAATTTTATTGTTAGTTATGTGGTCTAGAACCAACCAGCTTTTCTTAAATAACAAGTTCTGTCTGTAAAACAGATTTATGAAATTTCATAAAAGTGCTAGTTAAAAAAATGTTTTGATATAACTTTGGCATAATAGCTTATTTTGAGACCCGAGCGTCTTGTACCGTATGTGGTAATTGGAATGTTTTAATAATAATCAAATACTTCAGCTTGTATGTTTATAATACTTTTCTTGGTTTATAATATAAACTTTAAGTAAAAGTCATGTTCAGAGAAAGCATTTTTTTAGAATCTAATTTCAGGGTAAATTAGTAATAAACTTTTGCTGTACATGTTACAAGATCTCTGAGCATTTATATCTTCTGTAAATATAGTTCTATTATTTATAGTTATAAAACATTAAGGTAATGTTTCTATTTGTCAAACTGTTATTTTTACTGTGTAACTTCATAAAAGTAAATCAAAGACATACTGTAAATTGAAGAATCGACATTGCTGTGTCGAAAGAGGTAAATATGACATAATTAAATAATGTGTTGAAGTAGAAGTTGACTTTTATATCTAACATCTTATTTAACAGAATTGTAATATTAATTGAACTGAACATTCTAACTATCATGCAGATTCAATACATTTTATTCCAGCATTGTTCATTTTGCTTGTAATAAATAACTCCCTTAATTTAATATTTCTGACAAAAACAAATTAAAGAAAATCACAATTAAAATAAAGAAATGTTGTTATTGGATTTCATACAAAAAAGATTAATAAGATTCAAATAATACTTATTTTGCCTTTAATTTACTTACTATAACTTTAATATTACATTTATATACCAAAAATACTTTTTGAATTTTGTATTGTTATGAACTTTTACTTGGGTTCATTAAGAGATCTGGAAGCCTTGTATAATTGCATTATATCTGAATCTTGATTAGCACTTATGAGATCAGCAAACAATTAGTTCTAAAGCATTAGATGCATTCTGTGTGTGTTTTATGATGCCAGAAAATCATCTGTAATAGGGTTGTGGTGTCTTGTAACACATAAATTCTGATTTACTATAGCATTTAATGTGTTAAACATGTTATTCAACTACAAATAATGTTAAAAAACGTAAATTAGTATTTTAAATTTTTTTTTATAGAAAAATATATCTAAGTGGAACCGGGTACTTGTCTTTTATAAACACTTTCAAGGTCCAAGAGCTTTGTGCAGAGTAGTATTGGAAATGAAATCACAGATGATGACGTCATGAGCTATCTTATTCCATAACAAACTCAACTGATGATGTAGATTTAGCAGATGTTTTGTCTTGACTTTATCAAACCTATTCACAATTGCTGACCTCTTGATAAGATTCTTGGTTGGAACAGGAATTGTGTTTGTCATGATCTGGAAAATTGTGTCCTGGCTGTTGTTTGTCTTTAGCTGAGAGTACGTGTCATTTAATTCCCTGAGATAACAGTTGTAATATTTAGTTATTTCAGAGTATGAGTTTCTTGAATTCAAAAGTTCATTCAGACTCAAACTTATAGTGATTAACTGAGTAACGTTCATCCTAATGCTATGAATGAAATAATATTTCTTTTAATAAAGCTAATAAGCTATTACTGTAAGCTTATTAGTTTACTGTATTGAGTTAAATTAGTAAACTAAGTTCTACGCGTATATTTAATAATCTCCCTTATAAACCAAAATAATATAAACATTTCTGAATATGGACTTGAACATTCTAATTGTAGTTTTAGACTGCAACAATATTTAAATTGATACACATTTAAAATTTGATTGGTTATCAAATTGCGAATCTTTTAGTTACAAAATAGCAACGATTAAAGGTAAAAAATTTGATCATTCTCTCAAAAGGACTGCCTGCCATGACTTTTGTGACGTTAGCAACACTCCCAAGAAAGCAGAACATTAAAATACAAAGAAGTATATCAATGAATCTGATCAAGATGGATGAATTGAAACTCGTTGTGTAACAGATTTGATAATCTATCTTTTCTGAGACCAAGTATTTGGTGATTATATGATGAGATTAACCCATTCTTCTCAAATTGTTGTCAGAGCCATGGATCACCTGACTGTGAAAATCTGTGGAATAAATGCTTGCTTATTTTAGTCTACAATCCCTCGTAGGCTCAGGACCATCAGCTGACAATCAGATGTGGAGAATTTATCCTCTGCCTAATATCCTTCCTCTAGTAAATACTGCATTCCTGTCTATTGGTTTTGGAAACCTAATGGTTGGTTGAATTTGCAAGGGCAGTTGGTAGCCATAATAGTGTTCTGTGTCTCTTTTCAGATCTAATAAAATGCATAGCAACCTTTAGGAAGTTCTCCAAGGTACATGAGGTCTGGTTAAAAATTAACACATTTAGGACCATAAAATGATTTACTTCACAATTTTAACATTTTCCCTTTCAATACACTCTCATCCATGATCCTATTTAGGGTTTAAGCTGAGATGTAAATATTCTTAGCAATAATGCTACAAGCTTTACAGACAGTTTAGCAATAACATTTGTCTTGTAGCACTTGTTAATAGCATTGGTATTCCACAGGAGATTACAATAATACTTATTGAAAAACAGTCTGAAGTTGTATAATACTTTAGCCTATATATATATATATATATATATATATATATATATATATATATATATATATATGTATATATATGTATATATATATATATATATATATAAAAATATATATATATATACTGATTACATTATCAACAATATTTTTATATATATTGTTGTTAAAATATTTAGAACCCCTTTCATTAAAAGATTTTTGTCAAGAGGTATTATTTAAAGCAGTATAGTTTGAAAATAAAAATTTTGTAAAAAATACAAAATAAAATCTAAAAGTCTTCTCTTAATAAAACACGAAATTAAATTTAATAGTGTGGTTATTTTTTGATAAAAAGTTACTTTTAGCATCAATGTATCTTTAAAAAGCTAATTAGACTCTACCAACATCATTCAATCTGTAGCCTTCTTTTGTTTTGTAAACAATAATGTCAAAACCTCATTGAAATGGGTTGCTTTTTATTAGTACCTTTAATAGTGATTATTAACAAACCCTCCAACTGTTGTTCATCAAAATTTTGATGAACACAACCCAATTATGATTGTTGTTCATCAAAATTTTGATGAACAAACATTCCCTTGCATAATCACTCATTACAGTATATTCCGGCAACGTATCGATTCGATTCATGCACCATTGGATTCGGGAAAAAAAGCCTAAGGAATACTATAGTTTTATTCCTCTTCGTATTGTAGTTGCAATGTACCAAGTTCGTAGTTTGGATCGTAAAAGATGTGACCGCCATGTTGTCGATGCCGTCTGAGTTGTTGATGTGACGAGTCGTGTTTATTAGTAAGTTTTAGTAGGTTTATTTGTGTTTTAGTGTTGTGTTTAGTGTGTGGTGAATTGTTAAATATTGCAGTAGTGCAAATAAATATATTTTAGAATAAATAAATTTTTCGAAAATTTTTCGCAAAAGTTTTGAGTAATGACAAAAATGAAACTTTTTTCGACTCTTCAAAAAAAAGTTATGGAATTTATTTTACTACTGCTGTATAGTTTACTTCATTCTGAGTAATAAAATATGCAATATAACATGTATTGAAGTAAAACTGTATTAGTAAAACTTTTATTAGCAAACTCTTACATATACACCCTATTTTCACAATTTATGCGCATCGCTGCTTTTTGTTATATAGTGTTATTATAGTTTCATAAATTTGTAAAATGCTTATGTGTTTCTGAAACTAGAATAAATTTGACATAAAATGGATATCTCACTTTTATAGTTTTCTTATTATAACTTGGTTTGCTAGGTATGGTCCCCCCCAAATTAAAAAAAAAAAAAATGTAAATTTTGAATTTCATGGGAAAAAATTTTTAGTCAACATTTTTTTAAGGCCAAATTTAAATACTAATATTATTATATGTTTAATTCTGAACACAAAAATATATACTTCTATATATATTACTTTTAATTTATATTTTTTATAAATTTTTTAAAAAACCCTTGCACGAGGCTCGAAAACATGCCGCCACTACAGGAAAAAATGACTGCCAGTTGGAGGGTTAACAAATTGCGTAGATTAGTTATGCTTAACCTTTACCTTTCAAAATAAAATTTGACTATAACATGACCTCAATAGTTACAGACGCTAAGACAAAACGTTTTGAAGTGTACAACGTTCGTTTTTGTTTGTATGTGTCAGTCACAGCGCATCAGCAATGCTGTCATAGGAGCAAGCATGGCCATTTGCTGCATACTACTCTTGCATAAAATATTACAAATAACCTAGTTTGAACGTTGGCCACAAACCAACTAGTTGAGCAAACTACTACTACTAGTTACTGGAGTTAAATTAAAATTTAGCTTGTTTATTTTTTATCTAGATATAAATCAGATTCTTTAGAAACATATTAACATTTTTATTTTGTTACAAACGAAAAATGGTGCCTCTTTTGTTGCTTTTCAACCAAATTACAATTTTGAAACTTTCATAATCAGAAAAACTTGTAATCCTATTAAGACCAAAGTTTTATACAAGAGTACTAACGTAGAGTATGTAATTTTATAATTAAATATGGCTAAAAGTTATCTAACCAGTTATTTGTAAAACATTTGAACTTTTGTTCTCAACCAGGTTCAATTAAAAAAATTCGGCATTGGTCCCCTTATTGAGTTTATAGTCATTATTTTTTCAGACGCAATTCATTTTTGTAAACACAATTATTTAAAACTATAGTTTTTAATACTACTTTAACTTAGTAAAACAGATTTTGTTAATTTAATGCGACTGGTACATGTTTGTTGAAATGCACAAACCGTAAGACTGACGGGGGTCCACTCGCGCCCTTAAGTCCAAGAAGCCATAATAAATTAAATATTGTTTTAATATATTAGACCATTTCCCATCATATTTTGTCATATAAGCTCCAATGGCAGGTTTAACAATGAATAATTTAACTTTAAAAATTGCAGTTTAGTAGTAAAGCGCCAAAACCTTCTTTCATTCCTACAGACACAAAACTTGGTTAGTTAGTTTGTGGTTATCGTTCAAACTCGGGTATCTATACTTTTTTATTTTGAGAGTAGGCAAGTGTCTTCCAACCAGACAGTTTGTCGACCGGCGGCGCCACACGTTGTCTAATATTTTATATACATGAAATAAAGGTGATGATAAAATGTATATGGCTTACAGAACGGCCATTTTACTCGCTGGATGAGTTCTTAAACTGAAGGAGTAAAGAAGAAAATTGACGTTAATAATTACTTGACTGTAAAACCTACCAATTAGAATTTAAACTTATAATATAAGAACTACTTATTTACCAGATGTATCTGTTAACTTTAAAACAAACTGAAAATCTTAATGTATTGTGACACCATTCTGATCTCTAAAATTACGAATAAAGAATTTTGTTTATTGTCTATAATCTTATAGTACTGAAAAAGAATATTTTTAACACTGTAAACTGATTTTCAAAATGCGATATACTTTTTTCACGATTAGTTCTTTGTCGCTTTCGTCGCAATTTTGCGAGAGCTTTTCTCAACAGTGTCGCATTTTCTCTGCTTGTTTTGCAAAATGTGATCGCAGCTTAAATCGTGATCCTACTACTATTCTGTATGAGTTTTCCACTAATTAGGCTACTATTAATATTTAGTTACCACTTGGTTTTTTTGTTACTTTCTGGAAGAAACCACTCCCAGCCCAACATCAGAGGAAGATGGAGTGTTTATTTCATTGAGTAATATCCCAAAGTTCTATGCCTTTAAAATTGTATTTGAGTAATACTACTCAAAACTTGTAATAACTATAGTACCACAGATATTATTCCCTTTGACGCATCAAGACTCGAATTATGCTTGAATATATCATTTGGTGAACCTAATGGACTAACATTTCACCATCTTCAACATTACAACTTATGGTTTTGTAGATCAATACAGAACGGAATAAATGATCAATAATTTACTTTGAGAACTTATCAAAATTTCTATTTTAATTTAACATAAATACAAGTAACTGAACATTTAACCAACTTTTACTTAAATTTAATAATAATATTTATCATCATTTATTAATGACACCTATTTGAACAATTTTACTATAATGGGACTTATATTTTGATGTGCATGCTATTGATTGTATTCGCTCTCATCCAGTACCTGTCAAGCACCAGCAGGAATTACCACTCCTAGAAAATATGAACTACTAAGAGTCATATCCAAAAAGTAAGTGTACATCCTCAAAGTTTAAAATTCATTATAAACCTTTAGAGTTTTTCCCTTCCAAACAAGATAACGGATGACCCTGCATATTTCGCACTTGGCGGGAGATTGGATTAACATTTTTCATGAAACATATTATCAGATCAACAGTTCGCAATGTATTGAAGTCGAACCGGTCTTGTTGCGGAGGGGAGGAATTCCGTGTAAGTGTCAGTACACTTACTTTCTGGATATGCCTTGTATTTGATTTCAAATTTAAACAATTTTGGCCTTTGGTATCTTTTAGTTTGAAAATATAAGTTATTTTCTGGACAATCATCATATTATCAGAAATGTATGGAATATATTTAAATTTCTTTGGATTATTAGTAAAAACATTCCTTTCAGTTAACTTGTTATAGAAATAATACTAGATAAATAATAACAGTTGTTTTGTATGAAAATCACTTCAGATTATTGTAAGGGAAGTTGAAGGTGGAGGTTATGTTAAATTTAATTTAGGAGGTAACGATTAGTTCAAGTGAGACCAAAATATTCAGTGTGCTGTTTATTACAATAAAAGCAATTTCTTTTAGCTTGGAGATTTTAACTTCTATAGAAGCGTTTGATAGTGTGTGTGTATTTGTAATAAATAAAAAATAAATTAATATTATATTTTTAACTTGTGTTTTTGTAATGTACATTCTAAGTCAATGTTTTGTGAAATAGTGACATTTAAATTTTATTTTTTAAACATTATAAATAACATTTTTATTATTGTACATTTGTAGTAGGTTTAGTACATGTCTTAAATTATTCTAAATTTAACTTTACACAACTCTACATTTCTAACATGGTAAAACCATCATAGTGAAATTTTAATTCACTGAGTAATTTGTTTTAACTCCAATATACACTAATTGATTCATAATAGTAATATTTTTGTGTATCGGTGTAAGCCCTTATCTTGATGTCTGATGATTTGTCTGAGAAAACATTGTATCATTTAGAATTTTTAACAATTTTGACCTCTATCAAAACTAGAACAGCTGACAATCGAAATTCCTCTTTGTCGATTTTGTTAAAAAATAGTTTGTGTGCTCATACAATGCAAGTTAACTTTTTGCTTCTGGACTATCAATTATAGCCAATTAAACAACATTTTTCCAATTTCTTCCTATTTACAACCATAATTGAACTGAAATGACTCTTTAGAAGACAAAAATAAATGAAAGTTACATTGAGCCAAACGGGCAAAACTTAATAAAGGCCTTACATTTTAAAAACATGTTAGAAATTTTGTGATCTTGAAAAAATGTATACAAATCTCCTTAAGAACCATTTGTTTGGCAGCCACATTGTTAAGCATATTCTTAAAAATTCAACTAACACTCTTTGGGTCCCAAGAACCAATGAGATTGACTTTGACGTCAGTGCGAAAAAGCCCATGAGCTCATTGGCTGGCTCGTTGAATATTCTTCACTACGAATTAATTTTATCACCAGACAACTAGGATGTCTAACGATAGTGTGTTTAAAACTTGAACAAATGTATCATATACGGTTACCAATCATTTTTAACGTCGTGGCATGTAACTCTATTCATTAGCTGTTATCAGTCATCAAACATGAATAACTTTGAAAAATTTGATTCAACTGCATCACACAAAAATAAATGAGTATGTGAAATACATACTTTACATTCTATATCTCTGTTTATTTCTTAAAAAAAGTTAAATTTTACTAATATTATAACTAGGATTGGTTTAAAGTGGTATTTAGATTTATATTTTATTCTGATTTACTAAGCATCGTCCAAAATATATTGTATATAATATTAATGTGGTGTTTGAGGAAATTTGATGAATTTTTGTAAATAAGTTTTCTTTAAATAATATTTGTATTAATTTTTTTTATGAATATTATTAGATAACATTTTCAGAATGCTATCTTGACAAAGTGCAGAGTGTACAGTAAAAAAATATTATAATAACAAAACATTTTTAGTTTAAAAAAATTTAACTAATTATTTCTTAAAATAACATAAAATTTTTATAAAACAAACTAAAAATACATATTATATGAAAGCACATCTCTTAATTTTTTTAAATTCAAAAATATGTACTAGATAGTGGTTTTTAGGAAACTATGAATTTCCCTTTAAACTGGCTGGGAATCTTGGCTAGCAATGGTTACCTCAGTTCTGGAACTCTTAAAGTCAACATGTAGTGGGGCTTTTAACAGTGAATTAGGACAAATGCTTGGGACCCAAATTTTTTGATATAGGTCACTGTTAGATAATTTAATTATATGATTTCAATATATAATGGGTTGGATTCACTTACAAATGCTCTCTTGAAACTAAACAAATTAAATCTTGCAGCTAATAAAACTAAATAAATAAATAATTTTAACACTCTTAAAATATATTTTTATTGATACAAAATATTGTATTTATATTTAAAAAAAATGTAGTGATATTTAAATTGGCAAATTATTAAATGTATCGTAAAGCTATAGGAAATCAGTAAAGTATGTGTGGACAAGAGCTATAACTATAGTTTATACTTACACCTAATGTTATCAATTCTCAGTTATTATTGTCATGCTGTTTAAAAAAATATTGTTTCACTTCATCTAATAATGAATTATAATGTAACTACAAGAAACCCTCATAACACATAATTGATTGATTAAAATCTAAACTACTTAATGATGACTCTTCAAGTTAACACATGTTTGATTTTGAATGAATCATGATTGTTTAATAAATACTTAATGCTTGAATTCTGATAATGAAAATGAATCAACTAACTTAAGTGAGAGTTTTAGAAGTGATGAGTACCATATGGCTTGTCACGTATTAGCCAACTGTTGATTCTTCCCTTTAACCACTCGCTGGTCTGCACCATGTGGTCTGTAATAGTAGTGGTAGACTTTGTACTCCAGCGCCACCTTGCGGCAGATGTTGTCTAGGTGCTTGCGATAGCTCACAGTGCGATTAATGAGTTCGTAGTAGTTCTTCAGGTCTTCTTGGGTCCATCCGTAACGTCGCTGCAGCTCCTGCCTGGTCACGTTGTACTTGACAAAGTGAGGTGTGCCACTACTGATAACAGCTTGTCCCAGCCGCAAAATGCCCTTGTGAGAGCGAGGATTTCCAACACGATCTGTCAGGTCTGCCAGAGCCTCGTTCATCCTGTTGATCATCGTAAGGAACGTCATCGACCCGGCGTAGCGGTCTCGAACCAGTTGGCTGAGTCGGATATCTAGACGTCGTATCAGGCGCCCAAGGTTTGTCGTAAGCCCTAATGGAATACTAAAAAACATCAAATAAAGCATTACTTTCATTTTTGTGAAAATATTTGATGATCAAGTGCCTTTGCTAAGTGACGTCTTAAATTTAGTAAATTAGTTTGTTTACAGAAATTCTCAACAGGTCATCATGTTATCAGACTGTATCAAGGTGATCTGATAGTGCAAATAGTGAATCGTCACAATTTGCAATATCGATATCGATTATACAATTAAGTCGTCACTATATTAATATTGATTGACGTAGCTAATCACTATACTGCAATTTATGATATTTTGGTGAAATGCACTATTGCAAGGTGTCTTGAATTTGAATCTTTGAATTTAGATGAAACTTTCATGGTAGTACCATTGTTTTTACAACTTTAGGAAGGTATTAACCTAAGCTGAAGCCCTGAATCTAAATGATCAACTGAACAAATTTGTTTAAGATTCTAATAATATGTAATATGTCAACTTACAGAGAGTCAAATGAGTAAAATAGTAAGTGTCAACTAACTTTCATCCCGTGTAATTTTCTTCTGGTCTATAAGTTTTTTTTTGGTGCTATAGTAGTATGTGCCTTGTTGTCTCAACCAAAAAAATGTATACATATAAGGGTGTGTAAGTCTTCAAGGGTCAAAAAGTGTTTACTTCCATCCATAAGAATCTACTTCCTTTCAAAGGGCATTTTCAGTGCTGTACAAGTGTTTGCTTTTTTCCCCGATCAAGAAAGTATGTACAGGGTGAGGAAGACCACCCATCCACAATGTATAGCGGCGAAAAGATATGTGCTGGAGCTGAAGCCCCTCGTTCCCACCTCCACCCCTGACACAAGTCTGTGACTTATTTGCCAGGTCTCTTGCCTTCTCCTCTTCTTTCTTCTCTTTGGGCTTCGGCCACTTAATCCTCTTCCCGACACTCTTGCTTGTGTCTAGCCTAACAGCACGTCTCCCCTCATCTCACCGCTCTTGTGCGATGAGAATCATCGGGATCCTAATTTCTCTCTTCCAAGCTTTTAAACTCTGTTTCCCTCTCTTTTTATTCCAATCCTTCTTGTTGTGGTTCTAACCTCTTTGATAGTCTCTTCATCAAAGTCAAAGTTGACTCTTTTCCATTGTAGATGCTTCGATGTCATCACCTGCCTAAGGTCTCTTCTTTCCTCCTCAAACAGTTCGCACTCCATGAGCACATGGTTTGCGGTCTCCAACTCTCCGCACTCACACCTCTCCTCCTCCACCAGGTTAAATCTCTTGAGGTTCGCCTTGAAATTCCAGTGACCAGTGACGAACTGTGTCAGGTAATGGTCCATCTCCCACTTCTGCTGCAGTCTCCTTCTGATGTCCGGCATGTATTCGAAGGTCTCCCTGCCTTCTTCCTTATCCTCCCACCTCTTCACCTTTGAATAGAGAAACCTACCTTCGTCGTTTTGACGGAAACCCCCATATTTCGACCCCAAAGAATCTGGGAAAGTAAGTTTTAACCCCTTCCCAGCTGAGTGACAAAAACTTTGTCAACGGTACAACCTTTGTCTAAGATAGTGTTGATAGTTCTCTTAACACATGTCTGAGACAATGGAATACAACGGGAGATGGAGGTGTTTTCATTTGTGTCGCTGCTGTCTCGTGTTTGTCAATGTAGCGTTGCTAGATTGAGTGATCCCTATCATTCTTAAAGTGTAACGTCGAAACGAGGCTGTTGAATTAGGTAGTAGAAAGTGATGGGATTGGGTCCGGCCCGGGTCCCATTAAAATTATAAAACTGATCTGAATATGCCCCGGTTTCAGTGTAATAAATGATGGGATTAATCTTGCACTTATTAAGTTTGATTAGTGTCAGGAAGTGCTAATTTATCAGTCAGTTCCCAATAAGTGTTATTAAAATGTTGACTTCTCAAAAACAAACTTTTACTATCAATACATCAATTTTAATAATCCCTTACCAATGTATGAAAGTGTGAAAGTGGTTTATAGTCATGTATTAGTTATACTGTACCTAGCAAACATCATTAATAACTAGCCAATAACTAATGGAAACCAGAAAATCATACTTAAGCTTATTATATAAGCTTGTTAAGTTGGCTAAATAATGTTGTACCTCCAACTTGTATACAAATTTTCAATTTTGCATGTGTATATCTTAAGATATTATGGTTTGATTCTCTAGGGAAATTATAATGAAGTACAAGAAATCTTGATACTGCACTACAAAAAGGGTTGAGAGTTATAACAAATCTAAATCTTTTAAACATTGTAGACTTTCTGTGATAAATTTTTATTTGTACTATACAGTCCAGATTAAAAAAAAATAACCACAACATTCATAATCATAATACTTGAACTAAAAACAATGTTATAATTGTTAATTTATATTTCCTAACAAAAAAGCTCTCAATAGTCGTATTGTAATCTTATTTAAAGTTTATACTATTTTGGAACAAACAGTAAATGCATTCTCTTTTCAAAAACGTAAGAAACTATTTAATAATAGTTACTGGAGAACCTATTGTATGAATGTGTTTAAAGGGTTTTTAATTAGAAGGAATATTACATCTTAATTTTCATTAAAAATTGTGTTTTACTTTGACTTTTTTGGCATTTAGTTGTAATCCTGGCATTGCTTATGATTTGTATACATTTATACAATACATAAGGAGTTATTATTATTACAGTTTTATGTGAGCTAAATATGGAATTCTGGTATTGGATGTATTGGTAAGATTCAGTTGAAGTCTAGTTTCTAATGCCAAAACCAAATATTGTATTACTTCAACATATAACGGAACATCTGTACAAGGCTTCATGGCATCAGAAGGGATTAGTTTTGATGTTATTTGACATAGGAAGACCGATTCCAACACATTCAAAACAATGACTTTTCAAAACATTCTCAAAAACCTTCTTAAATAGAATTAATAATAATCTCAGTGAAGTCTAAAAGTACCCATGAGTGATCAAACCAACCTAGAGTAGTTTATGTAGAATCCAAAACAGAGGTTTTGGCGGCATTTATCTTAGAAATCCATTTTATAATATCAAATTCCTTCATGATCTAATTGACGGAGCATGTCGAAGCCTATATTCTACCAAGGGCTGGAAAAATTTCATTTCTGTCTGTCTCTCCGTCTGTCACCCACATGATATCTTGAGAACAAACTTATCTATTAACTTGTAATTCTGTATGAAGCTTCATTAGAACATGAGGTAACAACAACAATAACATGACTTTGAAGTTGGCAACATGAGTTTGATGATGCTACATGTGATTTGGTTCAGTATTATAAGAAAATTTGTACATTGGTCCTATGGGTAACCACGATGGCAACAAAAAATTTCAGAATAAATATTTTTTGTTCTCTTTTAAGCCTCAGCTTCAGCTATGTAGGCTTCGATGTACACTGGTTTATTTTCAAAGTACACACACTGTTTCGTGTCTATACATTATTGGCCCTCCTCAGGATTTGAACCCTTGATCTCTCAGTTAGAGAGCTGAGACTATAACCATTAGTCTATGGAGGAGGACCAGAATAAATAAATTTGTAAACAAACTGGTTACAATCATATGACTTTTTAACATGTGATAAAGTAACACATGCAGCCTATCAAAATGAAACAAGTTATGAACTTAACATTATTTACATGTAACCTCAGCAAAGCCTGTCATACAATACTTGGTGTACTACTCATATAAACATCACAGTAATATAAACATCATGCTATCTCGAATGTAAGAGTTAAGACCGAATGTAGTGGCAGCTGTCATGATTTTAACCTCATAAGAACAATGTTAAACTTCAAACTATTTAATCATAAAATCTTGGGAGATCATTTTAAAGTTACTAAAATGCCCTTTAAAACACTTTTTTCAGTATAATAATTGATTATTCAGAAAATAATAGAATATTTTTTCAAATTATTATTAAAATATTAAAAAAAGTATATACCTACAGTACTTTATAAGAAAAACTAAAAAGCGTTTAAATTGTTTTTGGCTCATTTAAGTGAGCTTGTTTTGAACTTGGTTTAGAGTATTTAGTATTGGTATAGAGTATTCTAAATTTGGAAGGCCAAGTCGAATGCGGAGTTAAACCAGTTTGAATTTAACATGGTACTTGAAACTCAAAGAATCTAGTTTGTTTTAAGTTTCTTGTTGTTTCAGAGTTTGAACTGTACCAACTAAGTTAACACTATACTAAAACCAAGTTTGATTTAAACTTAACCGCTGTCTGAGTACTATGATGTGTACTAATCATATCTTTAAAATGAGAGATCATTCATAATTCTGTCCTAAAATATGAGGTAAAATTGTTTGAAATTCAATATTCTTTTGGGTTAAAATTAAGGTTGTTTCACTACTGCCGGCTTGTCAGTCAGCGCAGGATTCAGATATTTATACATGTTACATCCTCAAAATCTGACATTTTAACAGGATTATAGAATGAATTCTAAACTACCAAAGGAACTAGTTTTTTAGGATCATGAAAGTGCTAATTTTGAAAAGTATGTAAATGATTTTTCAATATATAATCTATTCATTTCTTTTTGACTCAAGCTAAATAAAAATTGTTTTACTATCCTCAAAGCAATAAACATATGTTTTGTAATATTGAATATAAATAAATGTATACTTTATAGATAAATTTGTATTAAAAAACTTAACTTTTACACAGCAAATGTTTGATGAATGTGATATTTATATATTTGATATAAATATGAATAGTGGTGACATTATAGTAACAAGTAAAATCCAAACAATGTGTTTCATCAAGCAATTTACTCAATAATCTATGCAAGAGAACAAGAGATGCAAATGCAGTAAGTTTGGATTTTTATAGTGTTTGGTTTAACATAACACTGTTAAAAAAGACGTTAAGCCATTAGCAAAGAGGAAATTAATGAATGTTTCCCCCACAGACATACAGGTATGTACACTTATATTCTCACATACTACATATGACATATTTTAGATAAGTTTCATACAAATTTACCAATTTCAATAGTCATATGATAGAATGTCCAGTAGATTTTTTTCATATTTACTGATTATGGCTCCCAAAACACTAAACTACCACTATCCAAAATATATATTTTGTATATGTTCACATACCAATGTAACTGTCATTAGTATAAAATTTCGTGCTATGGAAAAGTATACAGGGTGTTCTGAAAAAAGGTGCCCATAAGTCAGGGCGTGATTCCTCACATCAAAATAAGAAAAAAAAGGTCTAATTAACATAGGTCCGAAAATGCTTAGTTACCAAGTTATACAGGGTGAAAGATTTCGTCTGAATTTCAGTTTCCCTGCTGCAACGAAGCCCTACGAGGTATTTGTTGGCTGTTAATTAAGATGTACAATTTAGCGTACTTTATGTAAAATGAACTGAAAAAAATTGAATAAAAACCGTTTCCAGACCTGTAGCTACAGTAATTTTTAAGATATGTGACGAAATACGCGAAACTTGGTCCCGAAAAACAAGTTTACATTTAGGTTTGAAGCAGATTTACTATGTTAAATGTACAATAAACACAAAAATATTTTTTCCACGGTACTTGTAGAAAATTTAATTTCGAAGAGAAAGATGTAAAATAAGTCTATAATAGACAAACGCAAACTTTAAAAAATAATCCTTAATTACATACAAAACGCATGAAAAATAGACAAAATCTGTTAAGCTCTCTACAAATGTAATATTGAAATTAAAACAGCTGTTTTATTAAAATATTTGATTTGAGAAACAAAATAATTTCTATTTAAAACATATGTTTTAACAATGTAACATTGTTTATAATAATTTAAATAAACATTACAAGCAGCTATTTTTCCATTGCTCATTAAGTGCGTGTGTTGATCTGTACTTTAATACAAGTTAGTGTGAGTGCCGTTGAAGTTAATTTTTGATAGCTAATAATATCTTATTCATCATGGCAGGTAATATGAATATTATGTACACTAATGGTGAAATGGCAGACATGCATTTAATGTACGGTCTTGCACATTGCAACAGTCGTCAGGCTAGACGACTCTATCAGGAACATTTTCCTCATAGACAGTTTACCGACTCATAAAATGTTTTCTTCCATTCATAGAAGGCTAAGCGAGACGGGAACCTTTAAATCTGGAAAAGTTGGTAGATCAGGACGGCCACGTACAACGTGTACAGCTGAATTGGAGGAGGGCGTGTTGGACGAAATAGAGAATCATCCTGGAAGAAGTACTAGAGAACTAGCCTTGGATTTCGGTGTTAGTAATTCAATTGTCTGGAAGATTTTACACGAGCAGCAGTTGCATTCTTATCACTATCAAAGGGTCCAGGTCTTTTGCCTCGAGATTACTTTCCTCGTGTTCAGCTATGCCAATGGCTTATCCAAAGGTGCAGAAATCCACATTTTTTTAAATTACATTATCTTTACTGATGAAGCAAAATTTTCAAGAATGGCTATTCTGAACACCCACAATACTCACATGTGGGCAATTGAAAATCCACGTGCTATTTCAGAGAACCGTCACCAATATCAGTTTTCTATAAACGTATGGGCTGCTATTCTGGGTGATAAAATTTTTATTAGTTTTTTACCTGATACGCTCAATGGTGAAAATTATTTACATTTCTTGACGACTAATCTGAATGAGTTACTCGAAGATGTGCCACTATACACACGCAACAACATGTGGTTCATGCAGGATGGAGCTCCAGCTCATTACACATTACAAGTAAGAGAATTTTTAAATGAAGCATATCCAAACAGATGGATTGGTCGAGGAGCCCCAGTAGCACGGCCTGCAAGGTCACCTGACCTCAATCCTCTAGACTTTTTCTTATGGGGACATTTAAAGACGCTTGTCTACGACTCGCCTGTGGATACCATAGAAGAGTTGCGAATAAGGATTGTTAACGGGATTCAAAAGGATACGTGAGACACCTGGGATCTTCGAAAGAGTTCGGCAGTCTATGAGGAAGACGGCTGGATGCTTGTATTTTGAATGAGGGGAAAACATTTTGAACATCTACTGTGACGTTGGTTAGTTTTTTAGGACAAGTGTAACTTTTTGTTGAATGATAATTCAGATAACTTTTTTTATGTATGATAATGTATGATTGTTAAAAATATTTACTTGATAAAAATAATAGTAACTCATTAATTTGTTTTAATAAAACAGCTGTTTTTAATTTCAATATTACATTTGTAGAGAGCTTAACAGATTTTTGTCTATTTTTCATGCGTTTTGTATGTAATTAAGGATTATTTTTTAAAGTTTGCGTTTGTCTATTATAGACTTATTTTACATCTTTCTCTTCGAAATTAAATTTTCTACAAGTACCAGTGAAAAAAATATTTTGTGTTTATTGTACATTTAACATAGTAAATCTGCTTCAAACCTAAATGTAACTTGTTTTTTTTTCGGGACCAAGTTTCGCGTATGTTGTCACATATCTTAAAAATTACTGTAGCTACAGGTCTGGAAACGGTTTTATTCAATTTTTCAGTTCATTTTACATAAAGTACGCTAAATTGTACATCTTAATTAACAGCCAACAAATACCCGTAGGGCTTCGTTGCAGCAGGGGAACTGAAATTCAGACGAAATCTTTCACCCTGTATAACTTGGTAAACTAAGCATTTTCGGACCTATGTTAATTAGACCTTTTTTTCTTATTTTGATGTGAGGAATCACGCCCTGACTTATGGGCACCTTTTTTTTCAGAACACCCTGTATATTTTATATATATATATATATTTTTATATATTTATATATAATAAAATATATATATAAATATAAATAATATAATATATAATATATAATATATATATATAATATATATATATATATATATATATATATATATATATATAAATATATCATGAAAGAATAATTATGCATTCAATGATTGTTTATAGCAACTGTAATAAATACAAGTGTTTAGTAATATATCTGTTCTCAACCTCCGTACACTTCTGAAGCACATGCGTTTATTTAACATTTCATCTTAGACTTTCTTGTTGCTATTTGAAATAAACTAATGAACCTTAAATTTAATTGAATAATATATCAATAGAGCCACACTGACATAAAACTAGATACCACTGGAACTACCACTAGTACATGGTTTATTTCTGGTGCTATTCAGTAAGATCTGATTAAAACTTATTTGTAAATGTGGTTTAATTAAATGTATTGTTACTATTTTCTACATCAAATATACAGATATCTTATGTAGAAATATATGTACACATATACATATATATTTACTTATTTATAAAACATAGTTTTAGGCGTTATATCATGTATTGTAATATAACTACTATGAACGGCTACACAATATAAATAAATAATTTGTAAAACAAGACTAGAGGCACGCAGTAATGTTTAATCAGGAACCATAATTTTTTCTTTCACAATCACTTCCAGTTCATCACGTAACTCTTTTGTCATTTTAAACAAAGTCCAAAACTTACTTATTTGTGCATTGGAAAATTTGTACTTCCTTCGTAATTCAGTTTCGTCAACTTTAACCTTTAGGTATTCTGGCCTTTTCCTACTTATCAGTGCCTGAGCAAGGGAGGCAGGTCGTTTTTTAAACTGAATAAGTGGCTTTTTTACTAATTTTATCAAGTCTACAATGACATTGTTCATAGCTTCCATCTCAAGCAGCATCATCTTTGGGTCCCTTTTGTCTTCAGTTTTTAGAAACTCACAGACACTCTTGTCAAGCTGCCGGAAAAGATTTCCTATTGTAAATTTACCGAAGCCGAGTTGGTGGGTCCAACAGCCCCCCACAGATAGCATGACACTGACTGCCAGTGTAGTGATAGTACTACACATTTCTCTCTGATAACAGACTGAGATAGTCGTAACGTTCTGACATGATTCACACAAACGTAAGTCTTTTAATGGGATACACTATCAAAATATCACTGGTAATTACATATATGAAGGCAAATAAAAATGTGAGTTATCTTAATAGATATCTTCCAATTCTTGGAACACATATTTTTTGTTTGACGTAAAGTAGGAATTATGTTAAGTGTATTTTTCAAGAAATCAGTGGAAAAGTTTCAGTTCGACTCAAAATTAGTTGTATGATGACTATATGTGAAATCTCACTGGATGTTTTATGAATACATTGCTCGATTTTTGTCAATCTAAGTGGATTTATTGAAAACAAAATTAAACATGAATCAAGAACTTTTAACCTGAGAAGTAAACATGTACATAGACCTATAAGTAACATTAATATTTTAAGATCTAAATGAAGGGAGAGATATCATTTTAACACTATTCCGGTTCAATATTTATTCAGGATCAACTGTGACAGGAGTGTTTACCCCCCGCCCACACATAAACCAGATGAAGTTTTTCTTGTATGTCCTCTTGAGCTTCTTCCAAAGATTGTATGTCTGCATTCTTGCCTTGGATATTTGAGCTACGAGCTCAGAATCCCACTGGAAATCCTCACACAGTTTTTCTTCATCAAAGAAAACCTCCAAATAGCGAGGACCTTCTTTGGACAAAAGCCACTTTAACGGTGCCTTTATCCTCTCATCTCTGTTCCGTATCATCTCCCTTAGTTCGGCCAGAGCTCTGTTCAGCTGGTCAACTAACTTGTACACCTCATTGCCATCTTTTTTCTCACTCCCAGAAAAGATCAATGTCAGTTTCTTGTCCAGACTGTTAAAATCATCAATGGGATTCAACAATGCATTGGTGGAGCTATTAAAAAAGAATACATGTCCAGTTAAAAATATTGGTACCAAGAAAATGTAATTTCTAAATTTGTCTAGCATTGAAAAGTAGTTACAGAGTTAGAAACAATTAGATTTAATTCACATTATAATGAGAGTTAAAAAGGTTACATAATATTACAACCATTTCGGTTTGATAAGAAGGATGCATTAATGTTATATTTAAAATGAACTACTTTAAACTACTAGACAGCTGGAGACATATTTAATTAAACTAACTAAGCATGTATTTTACTATTAATTATTAAAGATAAAGCTATTAGAGTATGTACTTGAAGTTCTTTGTTTTATTTTGTTTGTTTGTAATGAAGGAAACAGAATTTTTCTGAACATTTGTCATTGTTCAATGATAAAGAAATCAGTAAGACAACGTTTTGAAATTTGCAATCTGATCTCTTCCTTATCCACACAACATTACTAACCTACACATTGTAGATATTCTGTCATATCTACAATATTTCTATTTCTTGAAAATATATTAACATTAGTAAAATTTCATTAGCACTAAACAAAATAAACTAATGGTGTATAACAAAAAAACCTAAAATATTAATAGATTTTCATCTTCTAAGTGAATAAAAAATTAAATTTCATATTTTATAACAGGAGACCTACTGTTCATAATTTATCAAACGTTTTTGTAACATTATTTAAAAAATTTACTTTTCTCATAAATAACATGGGAATATATTTTTGTTGTCTTTTGAGATAAGTTTGTGTAGCATTAGTAATTAGTTAGAGATTTATAAACAGTTAAATTTCAGTTCACATTATAATGAATTGATTCATTGATTCTTTGTTTATAGTTTGTTATTGATGATGGATAATTTGAAAGAAAAATAGGGTTTTAGACATTTCCCATTGTTTTATGTTACAAAAAGTTTAACACTGCTTTGCGAGGATTGAAATCCACCCTTTTCTTCATGAGTCCTTTGTTAATGTAGAGGTTGCTGATAAAGTTGCCTGGGATTAGCAGGGCTCCAACAGCACATGTTCTGTTTATTGACACCTCATGACATATAAAAGTGAGAAAGAAATCAAGTGTGCCTTGAAGCATGTCAAGAAGTCAATTGCATATGTGTACTGTGTTTAAAGACTAACAAAGATCTTGATTCTTGATTCAAGAAGCGCTTCACACGCATTTTCTCGAGCAACAAAATCACATAGATTAAGTTTTTGCACAACAGCTAGTTTGTAAGGATGAAACTTTAGTTCTTCAAGGATTAGCCTCGCATAACGAGTAAATAATTCTACAGCACCATTGTGGTATTATATACAAATATTAATGAAATAGAAAATGCTATATTTTGATTTTCACATAGAAACTGGCTAACAGAAGTTGTTACAGCATTAAATTTATTATTTAAAACTGTAGAATATGACATGCTATTTAAAAGCATTATCTGTTATTCTTTATAAAAAAACACTAAAATCTATGAAGTCGAAATATTGTAATAGGGATTTTCACATTTTTATGAAACCTGCGTGAATGTAGTTGTATCAAAGTTAAGATAACTCGTGTCAGTTTTGTAAGGTCTGACCAGTTCAGAATCTTTCTATAATTTATGAGGGAAAAGGTTTATTGATTTAATATTGTTTATTCTCCTACTATTATGAAGTAAGCGAGTTGTAATAATAAAAAATAAATGTAAAGTGCATAGTGTTTAACATTGATCTTATGGAGGAAAACTCCAGGCTATTACACTACAACTGGCACTTAAGACCCTAAAGGCAGTGTTTAAGAACATGTTTTACTAATATAGGTATTTAATTATGTGTGACATTGCAGTAAAACATTAAAAAAATTCTTTGATATACCTGCTAGGCAACAAATATCATTTTGAGAGTGAGTCTAAGTTATTAGTCATTTATTACTTATCAGTTAGAAAAGTTTTTCAGAATTACTTTGTATAAGATAGTAAAAACATAACATAAATTAGCATGGTGATTCTATTAAGTAATAATTGTATTGAACTGAAGCAATGTCTTGAGATGAGTCTAAGTTTTGTTCACAAACAGCTCTTTACAATTCCTGTATTCAAAAACACTTTTCAAAGGAAAATGCTATTTAACTTGTTAGCTTGAATACAGACTGTTATTACTGTACGTAAATTTGTTCCAGAGCCATTTTCCACAAGCTCTAGACCTTGTATTAATCTAACTCTTACAATATTATGAAGGACTAAAAGGAATAACTGTATTTTATATAAAAGTTTATAAAAATTAGAAGGTGCATGAGAAATTTACATTTTAGTAATAAAAACTCACATTGTGGATAATGTATGGAAAGTTCTACTTCATATTGTGATGAGGAAGACATTGATCCTGCAATGATACTTCAGGCAACAATGGCAAGTTCTGTTGTTTGTCCTCCTGATTTGGCAAAGAGCTGTGGGAACACTGTTCCCTTTAGTAACATGTTCAAGTAGATAAACACAGTGTACACTTTGGACATGAGATACATAACATCCGACATTACAACTCTTATCCTATTCACTCTGTCTTCGTTTAGTCCAAGTGACTCTAATTTTTTCTGAATTATTTTAATGTTTCTAGAAAACCATGGCATGTATTGTTTAATCTTCTCTTGATTGAATCCGTATCCCATCAGCTTCTCCTTGAAACTATATTTGTTGAATGAAATCTTAGGAAAAGAGCTAGCATTAAAGATTTTAGATTGTAATAACAAATTCTTAACTTTTCCCCAACTTTTGATATCGATTTGTCTGAATATCCGTATCACTTGAGAAATGAGTTGTCTGTACTTGTTGATGTAAATGAAGACTTCTTGGTTGCCCTCCCGTTTGAACAGAGTTTGGACTATTGTCTTATCAGCAACGTCGAGTGCCAACTGCAGAGCTGTGTCATCGAATGCTGTCACTTGACACACAGTGCACAATATGAATGCACTGAGTGCAGTCTCCCAGTGCATCTCACCAACAGTTAATGGTGGAGTGGCCAATCATGGTCTCGTCATCACAGAATTAAATTATGAGTGTCATAATCATCTAATGATCATAATGATTTTGCACTCAGAAGCAATTATGTAATTTGTTGTAAATATAGATATCTATATTTCCGGAAGTTCTGTTATTAGAGTCAATCAATCAGAGGCACTAAGTCTAATCAGTCAATTAGAGGCTAATAGTAGTAATAAAGTGTGTGTAATATAATTAAGATTTATTGTTGATATTAGTAAATAAATTAATAAAGGAAACATTTTCTAGAGAATTTACACCTTAATTAATAGTGAAATCCTAACTATTTAAAAATTTGTTTTTTAAAATTATAATTTGTAATAATTTTGTTGCTTTCTAATCATGCAAGGAAACCTTTCCTAACTGAAATAAAATTAGCTTTAAATATTTTCAACTTAACATTTTAATGAAGAAGTTAAGATTTAAATATGATATGAATAGACGGACTTAGGGTATTTGTTAGAAACATCACAAATTAAAACCATTGGTCTAACTTTCCCACATATTTTGTTTGATATAATTTTCACATAGACTGGTGGCCAACGAGGGTAGACAGAATAAGGCTAAAAGGTACCACCGTTGTAAGGAGGACCTCTCCTTTGTATAAACAAAAATACCCTCTTTTGGTGTATAAAACCTTACAACATTCACAAAGGTAAAACAGTTTAAGATATCACAATGGTCTGAAAATCATTGTATGAAGAATAGTTTATTTGAATAAACTTTTTATTGTGTGTACTATTTATATATATATATATATATATATATATATATATATATATATATATATATATATAAAACATTCATTGTCCATTTGGAGTATAAATTAAAATAGAACAGGGTAAATGGTAACATAGTAACAGGGTAAACACAAATGTTTTGTAACAAATTGACATTAAACTGTTTATGTATTTGAAACCTTTAAACTAATTTTATAAAAAAAAAACTTAAGTTAAAATTGTTAGTAATTAGGACTTACTTTTATCAACAAGATAGTTTATATATATATATATATATATATATATATATATATATATATATATATATATATATATATATATATATATTACTATTATTATACTTTCAAAAGTTTTTCAAATAAACTTTGATTATGAAATGGGAATATGATTTAAGACATATTATTTTTCATAATAACATTTGGCATTACCATTAGTGTCTCTACTTGCCACAATTTGTAATGTTTTTAAAAACTAAAATGGTTTGATTAAGAATAAAATAAACTCTTAAAAAAAGTTTGCCTATTTTTAGATAGCACATGTTTCAACATACCCTCTAATGGAATTTTTATGTAGTAGTGCACTTTTCTTTGAAATAAAAAAAATATTTGATTGAAAATCATAGTTAGATTTAGTATTCAAACAATCCAAACTAACAAAATAGAAATCAGTCACATAAGATAATTGTACTAACAGAGTTTTCCAAGAGGTTATTCTTAAAGTAGTTCAACTTTCATGTTTTAGACAGTTCCTTCAACTGCCTTTCATACAGTTCCACTGTTGTTTTCCACAAGTGTTTAGAATCTAATATTAAATAATTCAACCTATTCTCTTTCCTGTCACCCCAGCCATAAGTCTTATACAAGTTCTGTTTGTTTATTTTCTTGTACATCCTCACAAACTCTGGCAGCCTCGTGGACATAATAGATTGTAGATCCTCCAAGATGGTCAAGTTGAGAAGTCTGACTTCTTCCCTGACCTCCCACAAGAGGCAAGTGTAGTCGTCGATACTGGTCAGGAGGTAGTCACCTTCATGTGATTGTGGCTGTGCCATCATAGTACAAAGTTTTGTATCCCAGTCGGTTAAAATGGTTGATATATTTGAACATGTAGTCATACCAAAAATTCCTACAACTAGAAGTTTTAAAAGGTTACATATACTCAACATACTGTAATTTAACTGAAAAGGATTGTGTTAAAACAATGTTTGATTATTAATTTAGTTCAATTTCATCTTCAAATAATGTTCTTAATCCTGAGATCATAAATAACTTGCAGTGTTTCCCATTGAAACTTGGCATCAACACACAGAAACTCGAATCGTTTCCTTGCTTCCTCTGTCCAGTTAAATGATCGATACAGTTCTTTTCGTTTTCCCTTATTAATCTTCTTTGCCAGTGTTTCGTATGTTGCAACAAATGACGGAAGTGTGGCATTAATGATTGGTTTTATGTCTTCCATTACAGTACTATTTCCATCTCTGATGGCCTCACGGATTTCCCATAAAATATCATTAAACTTTTCAATGTCTTCCAGCAAGACATTTCCAATTTCTTTTGTTGGGGTTTTAATCCTCTTGTTCAGTACTTGACTCAGTTGCTTTACAGTCTGACAATCATTTCCACCAAAACTAATCTCAACAAAAACAGCTAAAATGATTAGACATATATTTAAAAACATTTTTTTAAATTAATCTAATTATTTTTATCAGAAGATCTTTACTACACACATATCTGATTCCAATAACCATCAGGTTCATTTTAAAGTGTTTTAATAAAAAATTGTCAGTTTTTATGCAATTTGTTTTATGTCTTAAAACATATTTTATATATATTTAAACACATCAGTAGCAGAAATAACTTGTCCTCATATAAATAATCATAAACACAGCTTGATTACAAACGTGTCAAACCGTAATATAGTATATGATTTGTAGAGAACTATGAACAGTACATGAGAAATACATCTCAAATATAGAAACTAGTAAAAAAAACGGATAAATTAATTAGAATAAAATATTTCATTTCCATGAGTAATGGTATCATACCATTTCTTCTAGTCTCCCAATAAAAATTTACTGTGAATACAAAGATATTTCAGTGCAGTAATTTGTGAAAACGTCCAATTAAACACAGTTCTTAGAATTGTTTCATTGGAATGGAACATTAAGAATTTCGGCACTTCTTGTACCACTAGGTTTGTAATAGCTTTGATAACAGTTTTATTTTTATTTTTGACTTCTTGTTTTACCTTAAATACTTGGTTGTTGAAAACTTCAATATTTTCTGCCAGATCAAATCCACTTCCAGCTTTTGGGTAACTGATATTGTGAGCAAGTTTTGTGTCCAATTCCACAATATCACTCTATATGTTACATGTTTCTAATGTAAACAGAGTAAACGTAAATAAACACAATCTGTACAGATAATAAAAACTCATTTCACATTGTTAACTTTTTATTTTCTACTTCTTACAAGTTCAAATGATTTTTTAGTGGATTTTAAAGTGAAGGCTTCCCAAAATGGAATGAATGGTTGGGAATTCTGTATAAGTATAATTTGATTTCAATAAATTAAAGCTTACACATTGTCTAAAACTCTACAACCTCAGCTGTATACAAAATTATAATTAAACTTTAGTAATAACACAATAATTAAGAGCCTGTGAATTGAGCGAGGGAGATAAATGTAATCAGTGGGATTGTGTTATATCGCAATGAGATCTGTATTTTTAGTGTTGTTTATTTTTCTAGTCAATGCATTAGTTTCAGAAAAAGTTAGACGGGTTTATCAGAAAATATTTAATTTTGATCTCGGACTATCTCAGAACTTAACAGATCCAAGTAATGGACAGGGAGAACTAATGATTCGTGACATTGAAAGTTTTACTGATCTCTTGTGGGAAATCTGTAATAAAATAAAGAAGAAAAACAGAACAGTGATTCAAGAAGTTCAACCGTTCATTGCCTTAAGAACCCCGATGTTTCTTTCTCATCCTTTGGATGAAGGCAAAGTGAAAAGTGCTTTCAATTGGGATGATGATGACCTGGACGTGTTGTTTCATGTCAGTAAACATTCACAAGTTATGTGGGATCAAATGAAATATTGGTTTAACAAAACAATAGCAGGAAATGAAACTTATTGGTTACAGCAATAAATATTTATTTTTTCTGTGTTTTATTGAATAATGCCAGCGAAAGTTACTTGATAATTAAAGTATTAGAAATGTTACTCTGTAATGATAATAAATTAATATCCAACTAGTGTGCTCTATTGTTCAAATTCAGGAACAATTTTTAACATCTTCACTGCAGCTCTGTACTGAGTGATCTTGACTAGTTTCACATGACTACTGTGCACTAGTGCATCTACCACTGTCAATGTGTTAAACTTAGGGATTTATAAAAGGAAAAATATTTTATTTTGACAGTTAACTATAATAAAGGTATATGTTATGAGTTAAATAAAGAAACTGTAAAGATGTGCAGAAGTATAGTATAAAGTAGCAGAGTGTGTATGTACAGCTGAGATAATAACGTTTGCCAACCTTAGGTGTTATTTGTTATACTATTGTGGAAGTCTGTGTTATCACTATAAACCCATTTCTCTTTAGTCCCTCATGTTAATGCTGTAGGTACAGACAGCAATATCATTACTTTTAACAATAATTTTAAGACCTAAATTAATAATAAAATACATCTTTTAAAGAAATATAATCTGTAATGGCGGGTTTAAGGGAGTCCCTTTTCAACTTGATGTTTCTTAAAAAGTGAATTTCTCTCTAGAAATATGCTGCATAAGGGGGAGCCTCTTGCATAATCTATTATCTCTTTTGTTTCATGTATTTATAGTTTCTTTATTCAATTCATACTCTTTAACAGGATTAATAAAGAAGGATTACATACTAGAGATGCAATATTTTGTTAAAAATCTAAATCTAACTCGTGTTTTTAATTTTTACTGATAACCAATAAAATGTTTTGCAAAAATTTTAAGTTCACTTCAAAGACTTGATTCTATGCTCTATTCAAGATATTATCAAATTAACAACGGCAGTTAATCAACAACAATTTGAAGAAGGATGTAGAAAATACATCCTTTGTTGTAGTAGTAGACAGACCAACTTTAGTGCCCAAACACGCACCGCACTACAAATAAGTGTTACACTGACGCAAGTAAATGGCAAAAACAAACATTAAATGTTGGTGAAACTTTAAAAGGTTTCTCCAAACTACTGACAAATGAACAACAAATTAAACAAACTGTTACCATTTAACATATAATATGATAACTTCTTTGAACCAAAATGAAATGTTATTCGAATTAGGTTAATTAACTTTCACCTTAACTAAACACTATTCAAATCTTTAAAATTATTAAGTTGTATTATGTTTTATTATAAATAAAAAAAAACTGTAGTTTAAACACAAGAGTATTTTAATTTCATTAGAATTATATTAATTTGGTAAGTTCATTTAATTTGGCACTATTTATAGTGCTTTACTGTTTATACGCTTAAACTATAATAAAGGTAATTATAGGAACAAAGAAATATAATTAAAAACATAAATTATTACCATTAATAACTATACTTTTACTATAGTGGAAATTAAATAGGTCTATTATAGTGGTACTAAATAATTCAGTAAAATTGCTAATTGATTAAAAAAGAACTGAATGAGCGAATTGAATAGCAAGTACAACATTACTCAGTAGAATCTAGTGTTTGGCATGAGTTGAATAAAAAAGGGTTAATTCCAAGTAACTTATCCAGCCTGGAATATAAGTAAAGTCTACTTATTCCAGAACCTCTGTTGAAATTATATCTTAAGATCGACATACATACCTATTAAGTTTTTGTTTTTATCTTACTATATCAGACCCAACGATATTGGTTCAAGACAGCGAAACAAAGGAAATGTTTAATTTGTCTATGTCTTATTACCTATGTAGTAAAAAAAAAAATATTTTTGTACACTGTATTCAATAGTTTTAAACATGCTTTTAGGTTAGAAAACAGATTTTTAGAGGATGAAAATAAAAGCATTTATTTGTACCCTAGCCTGAAAATTGTATTCTGACCTTCAGTAGATTTAAAATTAGAATAAAATATAAATCTATATTCAACTAACAGGTAATTTTAAGTATAAAATTTAAAATTGTACTTGTTTTTTTCAACAGATTTATTAGTTTTAAAAGCAATTTATTATGTTTTTTTTTAAATTATAAATGTGTTAAATAAACATATAAGCTTCCATTGTTATATCATAATTTTAACTTCAATGTTGTATTTAATTTTCGATTCTAGAACATGTTTAATTTCTGGTATTTTAAGTATGTATGTACAATAGTTTACTAAAACTTTGGGATAATAAACTGGACACAACCAGTGGCTCGTGGAAATGATACTCTATCTATTCTAAAGTAATTTTATTGAATCAATTATACACTCTAGACATTTTATTGAAATAAATATTAGTCCCATAAGGTACCGTATAATAAATTATCTTTTAAAATTATAATATGGGGTATTGTCAATAATTATTACATATTTGCATGATACATTTAAATGTCTGCTCTGTTTAAATTAAAATTTGGAAGCACTTTTTTAGTGGTTTCTTATCTAATTTTTTAAGCAATTTTTTAAATAGCTGTTACAGCTCAATGTTATTTCAAGGCTGAGGCAGCAAGAGTTGTAGTGTCTATTCATAAATTCAACAGTGAAGTTCAATATTCCACAATTATTGCTGCGCTTCTTGTTAGAATTTGAAGAAGGATGTGGAAAATACTGGTCCTAGTTTGTCATCCGGCTGCTCATTTCTTCCTCTTCTTGCATTAATGTCACTGGCACCTGTTATTCCCATTTTAAGAAACTATACTCTGGGTTGGTGGCCTTCTGACATTATTCATTACTGAGAAAAATAACAAGCATACTTACATGACATAATATAAAGTATGATATTATCAAGTTAAAAAATGTAACATTTTTGGTGTTTGGTAAAATAAAAAAAAGCTTTTATTCGAAATTACACCACACTTCAAAAACAACATATATCCCCAAAAAATCACTTTTAGATGTGGTTATGATTCTTCTAATTTATTTAGACTGCTGTTTCCGACCCTAAAATATATAAACAGATTCATATCTAGATTTACCCATGGTATCTAAACTGGAATGATTTTATTCTGTAACAACCTTTTGGTGCATAACTAAGATAAATGAATAATTTTCCTTTCAGTTTCATACTCAGACGTTTAGAATGAGACCTCTCCTAGCTTTAGGGCCTCCTGAAATATAAATTGTGAGATGTAGAATGTTAAGTTCGCTCACAATTTCATTGTAAATTTGGTTTTATAGAGTTAGATATATATGAAGTATCATTAGATAATTTATTAATCATAAAATTCAGCCAAATATACAAACTAAACTTGAAAAATAGTTTTCAAAGTAATATTTAATAAAATATCGTATTCATACGTTATATGGTTATAAAACCATTTTCAAGTTGGCATGAAACCCTGAAGAAGATTTGTGTTTGGGCTGAATGAAACTCTAATTTAATTATTTATACAAAATAATGTTTATATCTGAGTTGGATAAACATACAATTGGTACAAACTAATAAATTCCAAGAAAACTTAAGTGTGCTCAACCGAAGTCTTAAAAATGACAAGTCTCTACCAGACTGAATATTAGCAAGACCTATTTAATCACTTCAAATATTTTAAATTGTATTTTGTTTGTCCAGATAAATGTAAGGTACAACTATAGGAGTGGGTACTACTCTGTTTTTATTCAATTCAAACCTAGTTAGAACTTAAAATAGTTCAGCATTAGCAACAACTACTGTTCATTCATTTCACTATGATTATGTCATAGCGTGTTATCATAACCTCAAAACTGCAAGATTATATTGAAAACTGATTATTTCATTTCTACTAATTACACATGTCTAAAACAAATGTTTTGTTAAACTATGAAGGTGCTTGTTGTGGTTGTGTCGTTGGTGACATGTGCACTGGCAGCATTCCACATAAACTTCTCTCTCTATCCACAAAAGTTGAAGGATTTAGATGTGAATATTACAAGGGTCCTGAACTCCTCAACTCCAGACAAAAAGGATGCTCAAGACCTGCTGTTCAATCTGCAGAGTTATGTTTACACCTTGGGACCTCTGACAAGGATCATGCCCACAGATTATGAGGTGCATGGAGTAGCGAAGACTATATATCAACGTGGGGAACCAGCTTTTGCCTCCACTCCGATTAAAATGGTGGCCATACAGGTGGCCTTCCAGTGGACAGATGTACAGATGAAAGTGCTACATTTTGTGTATGATAATGCTGTAAAACATTGGAATGATTTTGTCACAGAATATGAAAAACTTAATATACTTGTTTGATTAGATTTGTTTAATGCAATTGACAAGTCATCTATTGTAAAGTGTAAGATATTTTAATAGCTTGTAATAGTTACAATCATAACCTTCTCATATTGTGAACAATGTTGTAACATCTGTATTAAAATCCCATTGAGTGAATGTGAGTACGTTATCTCATGTAAGGGTTAAAAATCAATGTAATACAAGTATGTTTGTATTATTTTTTTAGTAAATTTTACTAACGAATCAGTTTACAAACTACTCATTATTGAGCATCATAGAGTTTTTGTTGTTGGCTAATCGTTTGGCAATTTGTTTATATTTTTGTAAGATTCTTATTTTAGACCTATAAAACAGATTCTAAATTATTTAGGCTATAACTCAAAGATATGAAATTAAATTTTATTAACAATATTATCATATTGGCCTCTCTAAGAAATTTGAAAATTAATTCAGACTGCATGGCAACAAATGAGCTTATTTAAACTAATTGAAGTATTAAAATGTTTAATCATCAAATAAAACTAAATAAATGCATGGTTTTGTAAAATTTCATTTATTTATCTCATTTACATGTACAAAAATACAATACCTACTGAATATTCATAGAAGATTCTCACATGGCCAAAATCTTGTACGTGCTCATCTTATCTTGATGATAATATATACTGGTGATAAAAAATTAAAAACTAAATATAATTAAAATTAATGTGCTTTGTTCTGATACATACAGTATAAATTAAAAAATTAATAAAAAGCATCTTATTGTTTAATAGTTGTAGCTTAAATATAACAATGATTAATAGGGTATTTGAATGTATTATAACACTTACTAATGTTCATTAGAACTTTCCACGATTGCACTCATATTTTTAAAATTTAAATATAATAAAACAATAAATATTTAATTTTAAGAAAATATCATGGTTTTAGTAAAAGCATAAATGTGTTTTCTAATCAAAAACTCTTAATTAACTCCATTTTTAGTATTTAGCTTGTAGAAATTTTACCAAACAGTTAAAATAAGAAAGCGTTTGTTAATCTAAATATACAAAGAAGTTTGTCTATTTGTAAATTTTCTCTTACAATTGAGATAAGTTATGTAGAAAATGATGTAGTGTAACCTAAAGATGTGCCAAAATAAAAAGGAAAACAAAGGTTCTACAATTTTATAATTATTTACAATTAATGATGTGTGTTGTGGTATTGAACTGTACATCTGCTATCGAGTTACATACAGGCAGTTTCTGAGGTTCATAGAACACAAATATAATAATTTCCTATTGAAATTCATAGCTTTTGTAGTAACTGAACTGTGACAATAGACAATTATGCTAGGCGAGATTCTCACTTCTTTTATAAAATGGAAGTTCACTGTAGTTTCTGGGGATTATAGAACATAAATTTAATACTATTTCTTATTGAAATTCGTAGTTTTTATAGCAAATGAAATGTGATAATAGACAGTTATTCTAAGTTATGCAGATTTTTAATGTAAATACAAAACTTTTAATAAAACACAACAGGAGTAAATTTACAATTCTGAAATCTGGGTTGATTGCAAGAACGTTTCCTGACACAGTTACTAAATATTTTAATACCATTTAGATAATGTATAAAAATCTGTATTCCATTTAATATTGGGAATGGACAGATTATACTGTTTATATTCTAAAAAATCCCAGAATTTAGGTAGTGTGATTCAGATGCTTATTAATATAAGCTATTTTAAAGTCGTTCCATGTTGATTGAGTGATTTTGTAAAAAAAATTAAACAGTTTCACCTCTTTGTGATTCCAAACAAACACTTTTTTAAGGTAATCAAGATCAAAATTTACAGACAAAAATGTAGGTAAACCTTTTATAAATATCTTCTTAGTAGTATTTGTAATCCCTTCGCTTTGTAAATTTTCGACCAGTTCATGTGTGATGGACATATAATGATTCAATTCTTTTATCACTAGGTCTTTGTCATGTTTATGGGGTTTGGTTAACATGTTATATAACCTTTCATTGGTAATACTAAACTCATCTTCACTAGTGCCATACAGAATAAGAATATTAAAATTAAAGACAAACAAACAACAGAAACGCATATGTCAATATCACACTGAACCAATAACAAAAAATTAGTTACTACAATTAGAACGCATTGGAAATTATTGGTGATGTAATCAGTTATTGTTAATGATCATTTGATTTCAGTTTCTAGAATACAATTATTTATTCTATGACGTCTTTGGATAATTAAATATGTTCTTTTCCATTACTTTGTCTGATTACATCTTGTGATACATCAATGTCCTCACATACACTAATGATTCTTCAAAACACAGCAATTATGATTTCACTGGTTATTGCATGCAGTGTCGGAGACTTGTATGATTTTGTGGTTCAGAAAGACGAAGAAGTGCGAGAGGTGTTGACAGGTCCTGAGGGAAAGGACAAAGACTTGTACAGTGCAATGAAGTCTATTGCAGACTCTTACGATTCTCTGACCAAACACCTCCAAGCTCGCAACATGTCTGTTCTCCCTCTCGCCAGGAGACTTTATGATAGAGGTGTCCCGGAAATGATCTTGGAGGTATTCTTTGTGGATGATTTGAGGCGGTTCTTCAACTGGCAAGAAACAGAAATAAATTATTTCCACTCACTCTATTCCGAAGTTCAAGATAAGTGGCAAATTTTTGAAACGGAATATCGGAACACTTCACTTCACTTGTGATGACAGACTTGTATTAGTTTATACTCATATCAAATTTGTACTTATCTATAAAAAAGATTCTTGTCAATGTATACGATGAATCAATAATAAAACATTCTTTTATATAAATACTAAAATACATAAATATTACAAAAATTACTTGTTTTTTCAAATAATTTGAGGTTGGAATTTACCTTTCATTGTGTATACAATTATCTGTCTTATTTAACACGACTTTAAATGCGTAACAATTTAAAATTAAATGAGTATTGCTACCAAATGTTATCAGTACACATGTTCAGTCCAAAATAAACCCAAATATATAGATATCCTATTATTACTTTTCATACATAAATCTTCAAGTAATTATTTAGCTTTTCAAGCATCATGTTAAATGTGAAAAACTCATTATGTGTATGAAACTCACTCTATTCTAAAGCACTTCTACTTAAAAATATAAATACACATTTACAATCTGAATTGGTTTAAGAAATAAAAAAGGTACTGTTCAATCCATTCCTATCACACTTTATTTTAATAATCTAAACATTATAATCTAATCAATAGAGTCATTCAGAGCAACCAAATAAAATTGCTTTAATTGTTTTAAATGGCAAATATCTCATTACCCATGAGACCTGAAATAATCTCATCCTTTGCTCTCATAACTAAGTTGTTTGAGCATGTATGTGCGTAGTTTCTTGATCCTTTTCCTGGCAAGTTATTGTTTAGGGACATTCTACGATTTTGTGGTAAACAAGGATGAAGAGGCTCGAAAAATTTTGACAGATCCACGTGGCACTGACACAGACATGTTCAGTAAGATGAAGTCTGTTGGTGACTCATTCGAATTGTTAACAAAATATCTGAGGTTAAAGAATGCTTCACTGATGACAGACTCTCGAAAGCTATATGATAGAGGGACGCCCATGTTGCTTACTGAAGTCTTCTCTACAGATAACCTCAGGGTATACTTCGGCTGGCTTGAGAGTGATGTGCATTACTTTAACTATGTTTACAATGATGTGCTCAACAAATGGGACACCTTTCAGAGAGTCTTCAAGAATTGTTCAATGTTCATGTGAATAAAAAACAGTATACATTTCTAAGATGAAAACTGCAAAAAGAAAGTTTAAAGTACTTTCTTTTCAGAAAATATTTGTTTCCAAAGATATATAATATTGCTATATCTAGAAAATAACTATTATTACTTCAAATTTATTTTAATGTACTTCTCTAAAATATTTTATCCTTTGTAAAAATGCATGCTCTATTAAAGTAACTTGCTGCAATTAAACCGCTACAACAATAAAGTGTTTTAAATTTGTTTTTTATAGTTCATTATATGGTATACAATACAATATGACTATCTTTTTGTAACTAACCATCAATTGATTTTTAGAACAAATAAGTATGTATTAATTGTTATTTAAACTGTTATTGGATGTCATCACTCATCACCATGTGTAATGGTGTGTCTGTGTCGGTCTACTGTCAAGAACACTATTGATAACCTTACTGTTGTTAAACTTCATTCTTTTAGTTTTCAAAAGAGAGGTTTTTATTCAGATTTGAAAATGAATTTCATGTACAAGTTTAAAAACTAAGAAATGTTTTAAATATTTTTCAAAATGTGGATCTTTACTGCTGGAGTTTTACGAAAATAGTTTTAATAAGAGATTCCCTAGTCAAAGAGCTAGTAATTGAATAATTTGTCACTTGTGCATCTGTAAATTTTTGTTCCCAAAAGTTTAATACAAAATTAAGAAATCACGTTTATCTTAAAACTCAAATGGCTATAACTTTCATTTGGTTAAAAAGCTGTTTAATTTTTCTAATCGTAACCATTTGTTTTGGAGATTTGTTTGACACCGTGGTGGAAAGTGACAAGGAAGCTATCAAGATCTTCAATGAGCCTCGTGGTAGTAAAGACACGGACATGTACAAGGCTATAAAGACAGTGGGGGATGCATATGAGCTGCTGACAAAACACTTGCGGATCAGGAACAGTTCAGTGGTGGATATGAGCAAGAAACTCTTTGAGCGAGGGACACCTGCCTTGCTAACCGAGGTATTCTCTACGGACAACCTGAGAGTTGAGTTTGGCTGGGTCGACAGTGACCTGCGTTACTTCAACTATGTCTACAACGATGTGCAGAACAAGTGGAACTCATTTGAGAGAGAATACAAGAATGCTTCGCTTTATATGTGAACAAATAAATGTAAGGTTTTAATAGTAAATTTTTTGGGAAGCGGTTATAAAATATACATTAATGATTATATCTAAAGTTACTTCATAATATTGATACACTAACTTATTGTACCTGTAAAGAAAATAATAACATTTTTACTAAATCAATAAGTGAATAATGCCAAAAAAAGTAAATTTAAAGGATTTTAGGGCATCATCATTGCATAAAATAAAAAAAAATTGATCACAGTTGTATTTTGGGAGAATTATTCAGATAAATTTGTTTTGTATTTATACTAAGATAGGTTAAGTTTAAAATACACACATCCACTTCACCAATAATTAATAATAGTATATAGAGTACTCATAACTTTAAATAAATATTATTGTAATAATTTTTCTATTTTTTGTTTATACATTTTGTATGGTAACTTTAGAGGTGTCCAAACACTCAGTTTAACCGTTGCAGTAACATCAGATTTAAACGCTGTGCACATATACGAGAGACAGGAAAACTCACAAGCAGATGTTCCAATTTTTCATTGAGTTTCATTCAAGTGGTTGACATCCATTCAAATTTTAAAAATCTAACTCGAGCCACGATTATTAGGCATATACATCTCTATGGATACATTAGAAGGTTTTAGATTTTTACAACAATTTTAAATACAGTAGTTTTTGTCAATAATATAATTATTTCTTAAAATTTCTTAGAATAGGGTACAAATGAAACATTGCCTAAAATTGTTAACTTCACTAGATTAATACTTGATAATAGATGAAAGTAGATAGCTGAAAACAAATCATGTTTTGATACAATGCACATACCGGTACCATTTCAATGTAACCAAACGAAACCATAAAGTACTAAATAATAATATTCTTATCTCATTATTACTACATCAACTGAATAGTTATTGTCAGGAAGTTATTGTAACACATATATGATGTGAAAAATACTGTTCATTCATTCAATTTACAATTATGTTACTAAGTAGTGTTATATTGATTTCTTCATTTACACTGTGCCTTGGAGATTTGTTTGAATTAATTGTCAAGAAAGATGAACAAGTGAAGAGTGTCTTGGCTGAGCCGCAAGGCACAGACTCAGAGCTGTTTGAGTCTATGAGGTTTTTCACAGATTCCATATACAGACTGATAAGGGAGCTGCGGATAGGAAAGAAGTCTGCGTTTGGAGTGTCCAAAAAACTCTATGATAGAGGATATCCCGCTCTGTTATCACAGTTGTTCTACATAGAGAAACTAAAAGCTTACTTCAATTGGGTCGAAAGTGATATTCGGTACTTTTATTCTCTTTACAGTGATGTAAAAAAGAAATGGGGCACTTTTGAAATGCTCGCTTTACAATTATAGTGAATAACTTTTAAATGCTAATAAAAAAAGTTTACAAATACTTATTAAATTAAATTTAAATAAATGTTTTATATCCAAGGTTAATATAGGTATCATTTATATTTTTATAATACATTTTTTTATAAAAATGCATGTCTTGAAATACAAAATAAAAAAGATTAGGTTAATATCTTTTGATATTCTGAGAAAATGTGTGCAAAGTTAGCCAAATTAACATGGGTGAGATACAATCAAAATTAATAACAATAAAGCATCACCTCCTTTGGTAAAAATCAGCCTAGTAAATATTGTGAAGCTTACAAAATTGTCTGTTGGCCTCATGTCATAAGGTTGTTCTTTAATTTCACAAGAGGTTTTCTCTTGACTATTGTGAATAATTTACTTCCCATGCAAGTACTTTATTATAATTGTTGTCTTACTGTTCGATTGCCAATAGAGTATACTTTTACTTAAATTAAGGTTTTCACCAAAAACTATAAAAGTAAATACTAAATATGCATATTTTAAGTTGATTACAGTTCAATAAAAAACATCATGTAAGCATTATTCTGTAAAATTATTTAGTTTTGTCCTTTTATTTTGTCTGAGTTAACACTATTAATAATATTCTTAACTTAATTAACTTCATCATGTGTTTGTTGCAGTTTGAAAATTTCTTCAAAATTATTCCAGAGAGATTCACAGTCATGATAGAGAAAGTCAAATAATCCCATTTCTGTTTGCGACCATTTGAAAGTTTGACAAAGTGTGTCTCTAGAGGTCATTGATTTTAGAAAAGTCGGCTTCCCTTTCCTGTGTAATTTCATTGCGGTTTGAAGTACACTACTGTCACGACACCGAAATCGTTCTTTAATTTCTGAAAATATTTTACTAAAAGTACTCAACTTTTGCATCAGAATTTCTGCCTCATTTTGAAAAGGTAGAATAATTATTTTAGTGATATCTTTGTCTAGCAGTTCTATTTCTTTGTAACAATGGTCATCACTGGCATATAAGCCACCTATTAATACAACAGCAAAAAGAGCATCGTTATAAACAGTCATGTCAAACATTGTTATTTTGTTACTATAAACTTTAAAAAAATAAAATTCTTGGAAAGTATTTCACATAAAGGACTGCACTTAATTTTATTACAGTGGAATGATTCCAACAGTAAGGAAATCAATAATTACATTACTTTACACTCATGTTCATTATGTTAAATAAACAAATCTGAAACAGAAAATTTTAAATAGCTTTTTAATGACAGCTATAATACACAATATGTCCTTCTTTATAAGAAATCTTAACTGCGTTATTACTTCATTAACTACTAGTCTAATCATGTATTTCTCTCAATTGTGTAGTTTTTAAACTCCTCCTCAAAGTCCTGCCATTTAAACCGAGCATTCATTGTCAGAAACTCAAAGTAGTTTGCTTCTCGAGGCCCCCAGTTGTAATGCAACTTCAATTTTCCAAGGGAAAACTTGAGGGATATAAATCGTGGTTCCCCTCTTTTATGGACAGCTTCGGCTGACTGAATCACGCTTTCATTCCGTTTCTTCACTTCATCCGCCAAGTCTCCAAATTTCTTGGTTACACTCTTATACTCATCTATGATGACATCATCAATGCCTGTTGGGTTCTGTAGTAAACTGCAAATTGCTTCATCTCTTGCAACTATAAAGTCATAAACATTACATACACTGTAAGACACCAGTAGAAGTTTCACAAACAATGTGTATGATGCTTTTATCATTTCTGTGTGAATTACTTCTTAAAATAAAATAGTTTTCTATTGTAATGGTGTTTCCTACAAGAAACACTGTCTTAGTGTATTCTTGATTTCAATCCATGCAATAACGGCTAAATAAGAGACCATAAGCAATTATGATTAGAATAATATAAACCTCTGTCAAGCATTCGAGATCTTGTACTGAAGGTTGCTGTTTAAAAAGTAATCATGGTTTAAACTTTAATAAAGTAACTTGAACTTTAATTTAATTAGGAACATTAAAACAAATTTATTTTAAATTCTTTCTGAATTTTTGAATAGAAGAAAATGTTACATTATTCTATAAGTTTTAAATATTTTCTCCTTGCATATTCTATACCTTTTATTGATGGAAAGCTGGAATATTTGCCTTATTTAATATTTTGTAAGAGTTCTAACTCTCGTTAACCAAAGGGAAATACCTAAGTGAAAACACACTGTCTGGTATAATACTAAAATAGCATACTTGCATATCTGATTATATATATATATATATATATATATATATATATATATATATATATATATATATATATATATATATATATATATATATATAGTTCCATACATATAATACCACAGCATATAATATTAAGGAATATAGGAATGACATTCACGTAAATGGACTTATAAAATCACTAGATAATAACACATTTTATTGCCTTTGCTAATAGGTCTAAGGTGATCACAAGTACAAATTTCTTCAACAAAATATGAATAGTAAAATACGTACAGAAACGTATTACTGCATTATGTTTTTCATCTGGTAAGAAATTAACTTCAGATGGGATATGTCCCACATAATCAATGGAAGTCATAATGAACCTGTTTAGCTATAAGGTAAAACATTATTAATGCAATGTTCTGCTATTTAAATCAAGTGTATAAATCATATTAGCAAATTTATATGAATTTTAAAAGATCTTTCTGTACCCTTGTATTTATTGTCATTAATATATTACCATCAAAATTTATTTCATTCTATATTCCAAAGTTTTACATGGTTATTTCAAGTTTAAATGTTCCATTAATGTTATACCTAAGAATGAAATACATTATTTGTAAAATACTTTATTCAGGCATACCTCATTCTAATAATTTAAACTTTGAAATCCCCTAAGATGTTCTAAAACTGAAATTTGGTATTCCTAGAGTGTAAGCCATTTGGGTTGAGCCAGCTTAATTTAATTGTAATTTTAAGAATGTTCTAAAAGATACATGTTTAGTTCTACATCCAATTCTTAAATATGCTGATTTGTTATCTGCATACATGATTTATTTAATATATTTTTAAAGAAGGTAGAAAGATATAAGTTAATAATTCAAATTAAAAAAATAGAATAGAATATCTGGGCTTTATTTCCACCCTTAAACACTTGACTTACTTTATTAATTTTTAATAGATCAGGAAGCTGTCTCTTTTCCATGGAAGTAATAAAACATATATCATAAATGTCTACAACATGCACTGAAAAGTATTTTCTCTTTTTGCATGAGAGGGTTTTTTTCTCTCTAATTGTTAGCTCTAGGCTAATAGGCTTCGGCAAATCTCATGCCGCCTCAAGTTAGGGTTGAACCCTAAGTAATCTTCTTCATTTTTTTCTCACAATATTTCTCTGCTTGACTTCGAAGAAAGTAATCATGAGTTATCCTTTATAGTTCACTTTGACAGGTTTTATAAACTTATTTTCTTAATGATGAAGATAACTTATTTGTAAAATATTGAAATACATATATCAGCCTCATATTGTAACAAAACATGTAAAATTTTAATATCACACTAATTTATGTATATTATTAAATCTCATGCAGAATATATTGTTACAAGTATATTATGTATCTTATATTATCATATATCTTGAAATGTCTTATTATATATTCTACTGGATCTAGGTAACAGGTGAGCATCTGTATTGATTAATAATTGATAGAAATCAGTAATTAAATTTAAGATAATTAATACATTCTAACAGGTTCTCTTTATCTGTATACATACAAGAATATTATTCTTCATAGATTTGATTTTACTACTTACTGTGATAACTAATAAAACCAGTAGTATACATGTAGTATCGTGAGATTCAAAGACACAACTAATACTTTTTTAGTCATGTATTCTCTTAAAAGAGAAATTTTGTAGGTTTGCACACCATCCTGTTTGTAATTTACAATATATAAAATAAAGAACTTTAAAAGTATTCTTAAATATTTTGAATGATTAAAGAAATCCTTCATATTTAGTAGAACACTCCATTGAATAGCAAGAGGCACATGTCACATATAAAACAAAAAGGCTGATATCTTTTGTAGTTCCTGAATGTATAGTTTAAAAAATTAAATTTTCCGAAAATACTTAACAAACGAGACTATGCTCAAGTATAGTAAATATATTTATACATTTTACTTTTGTACATTCCTGTGTTTTAACTTACCAACACTTTTTCCATTTTTTTTTAACTCTCCTTGTCCACTTTCCTTATTTTTACTTCATCTGCACACTTAACTGCAACAATGACTCTCCCAGCTTTTAAGAGTGCACTCTTTCTCATGTTTCCTTCATTGAACTTGTGATTGCTACATTTACTCTATAATTTTAAGGTTTTCCACATGGCAAAAGTTGTTTACGGTAAACATAGGACCAAATAATATTGTTCCAGAACTCCGAAGGATTCTGTGTGCCTCCTTGAAGACACTTGTGGAGGATTACATACATTTCTGAAAATGGGCTTTATCTGCTCAATATCACACTAAATACATAGCCAAGTTTTTAACGGCATCATCACTGTACCAAATATGTATTCACCTACAAAATGAGTGAGCAGTTGCATAACAAAAACTGTTTAAATCTCGTAACAAAAAATATACATATTTTCAAAACTACTCAACTGAAATCAATAGTTTTTTAACGTAAATAAGTCAGTAACACATTATATAACAGGGGATTAAAAACCTGTAAAAATTAAAAAAAATAATTATCTGACTCTTATTAGTTTAGAATACACCATTTTCGAGGATTTTGGAAGTTTACATTTTCTAATAGACAGGTCTCGGGCTCAAACATATCTTTTACACCTTACAAAACAATAGTATTTTTATTTATAAAATACAGTAACCTTTGTGGAGTTCTTACAGAACAAAATACTTTATTATGGTAATAGTTCCAATAACTGCTGTCTATTCGTTGTCTCAATTCTTCAAAAGTTTTATACAAAGTTCAAAATCTGTATACGTGTATTCTTTTAAAACTGGTTGTAATTTACAAGGCAGGTACATTTTGCACCTGTAGAAGATCAGCAAGGAATTTGAGCAAAAACTATGTACAAATATAAGTAATTTAGTTTACAGGCTTGTGGTGTTAATTGTATTAGTATTTTATTAGAGTTTCAGCCATTCACAACACAGTCCTCCCCCCTTCATGTAACCTGTGTTTGCAGATGTTATTATTTAACTCGCATTTTAAGTTTACATCTGTTGACCAATGGTGTTCCCTACATTAAGGATAAAGTATTTCACTGGAAAACTTATATGGCAGGCCATGTTGTAAATCGAGTATTATATAAAGGTCTGAATCAAACAAGACATTCATATGAGAAAAATGAAATTTTGACAACCCAGACAAAAACGATATCTGTGTAACTTGTCTATATACTACAGATATTAATATTCATACTTATAACAAATGGCAACCATTCAATAAAACAACCAGCAAGGACAACAGGTGTTTAGGGCAAGAATGAGAGTAGATGTTTTAGAAATATTTCAATTTTAGAACGAGAATTTTATGGAATTTTATTATTTTGCTGTAGCAAAATTTATTTAGAACAATGTTTTGGAAGAAAAAGACAAAATTGTAGAAAATGAGTAGTTTTGGTACATGCTTAGTGGACTTACTCTCCAATGTTCTAGTATGGACTTTCATAATGTAGCATTTAGCTTTTGAACATTTATGCTCTAGGATTTTAGCACAAATTCCACCATACCTTCAACAAATTTCATAATTAACTGAAATGCTTCTGGAATTTGTAGTAAACAAGGAAACCTGCTACATTTTTTCGTTAATTTTACATCTAGCTAAATAATTAAGTTAATGTTGTTAATATTTACAAGGGAAAAGAAAAAAAAATTATTTGTAATTGGTAAATAAATATTAATGCTAATCGATTAAATTGAAAGCTATACATGTATCTGTACATAAAAATGTGTAAGTAAGTAAAATTTAAAATATATTCAGATTGGAAAATTGGTTTTGGTTACGGTACTATAAAACCAATTCTAATGAAAATATGACTTATACACGGGTTATAGAAGTGTTGTATTGTAAAAACGTGTATAATATCATTAATATAAAAACCAATTCTTCTACACCAATTATGCAACTCTACTCTTTTGTCATTTCAACTAAACATTCATCAAATGACTTTGTCTATATTGATAGAGTGGCCTAACGATGTATGAGCATTTTTCAGCTTAATTTATATATTATGAGACTGTCAGTTTTGCTCATCTCAGTGCTAGTAAGTGCTATCGCTGTCGAGCTAGATGAGGATGAGACAGAAGAGTCTACGACCCATCCATACCCTATAGCAGAGTTCTCTCAACTGCTGGTAACCTTGAACACCATTGACCTTGAGATAACCAAGGTGCTGGGCAGTCTCTCTCCTGATAAGGACCAAGGTGATCAACTGATATCAAACCTACAGGTTAGTTTAATAAAAAGATATTGTTTCTTTTATTCAAGCAAAAATGATAACAGTATTTGACAGTTTATTACAATACATCATTACAAATTTACTCTTATTATAGCCATATTAATGATCAAAAGTATCCTGATTCACTAATTCTGCCATGAATACCATAACATTAACTGTTTCAGATAGAATAACAAATATTACTCACACATAACCTCTGGTAGTGGATGTAATAAGTTTATAAAGCTTAATTCATAAAATGTAAATATTCATTCTTGGTGAGTATGCTTATGCAGGATTTAAAGCAACAAGTTATAAATAATAAAGCATTACAATGTTGTGTATAAAATATTGTTAGCTATTAGGTTAACATTGAGGTAAAGCTAATTCTTCTAATCAAAGATTGGAGGTTCTCTTCTTGAATACTTCTAACTCTGTAGTAAAATGGCTACGATGCATAACACTTAAATATATCTTGACTTAACTTTTCAACTTTTTTTTATCAGATTGAAGTTTGTATTTAGACCTCTAACATTCAAATCCATGATAAATATATACCTGTAGATTTACACTGCATATGTTAGCCCAACTTGTTTTCAAGATATATTGAGGATATCTATGCTAATGCTCAGTCAACAGTTTATATATTTTCAGCATAAAAACACTAAAGTTTAATCAGTAGTCTCATGGTTATTAACCAATACAGTTCACAAATTCCAAAAAAGAAAATAAATCGTTGAGGTCGCAATCATGGTTGTAATAACCAAGCTTGGGAAGGTTAAGTGTGCACAGATCCTAGACACTGAGTAGGTTTTCAAACTTTATATACCAATGTACAAGGTGATTCATGAAGATAGGCAGATACTGTGGGAATTCTATATCATAAATATAAAGAAAAAGGTTTATATAACCATGGGTTCTGGAAATGCTTCTACGACTAACGAAAGATTTCACCTGGATTTCAGCCCACCATGTGAAACGAGGTCTTCCTGAAATTCTGGTAAATTAGATTAAAGGGCAAATTCAATAGTTTCTTATGGTTTTTGACCTTATAAATGAAATAAAACAGGTCCCAAAACTGTAAGCTAAGTAGTTTTTTTTAGAAAACCAGGGTCAAATTGAAGAAAGTGGAGTGAAAAAACATATTTTTTTTCATCTTTGATCAACAATAACTTTGTTATTTTACCAACAAACAGGTCAAAATTTGGAATAAAACTTGTAGAAAATTTTATTTTGAACAAAATTGTGTAAATAGAGTACACAGAAAGTGAGTAGATGTTTGATTAAATTTTTTTTAATTTCACCGCTGAAATCCGGGTGAAATATTTTGCTAGCCGTAGAAGCATTACCATGTTTTTATAAACATTTTTTATTATATTTAAATGTAGAATGATCTCCTACAGTTTCTACATATCTTCGTGAATCACCTTGTACATTTGTACATAAAGTTCATCAATTAGGAATACAAGAACGGTTTTGTGGGATTTATATATAAAAAAATGTAGTTTTGGAGATTATATTTTTATTTATAAAACATTTGTTCTTAAAAGAGAAAATAGTTGCAATTTTAAGCCACTACATAATTTTATAACTAAAATAATTCAGAAGCAAGTACAAGCACAAAGAAAGTATTTTAAACCTGATATGTATATTGGTAATTTGTAATTTGTATTTATAATTTTTGGTTGTATTTTAAACAAAGATTTATGAGCATAACATTATGAAGTAACACAATACAGTTGGGACTCACATAGTAGTGACAATATTACTACCGGAGAATTTGTGGTCATCGATCATTTTAGCTTCTAAATAACTCAGTAGTTATGGGAGGAGAGGGTTTATTATTTTTTCATTGAGGGAAAGGACAAAACTCCTTTTTGGGGAAGGGTCAAGATACTCGTACAAGTTACAGTATAAGGATGTTAATATTGGTATGTATATATTGGTAAAAGTGTTGTAGTCACAAGCAGCACTGGAGGTGCCTGCACTATATTTCTGACACATGACACACAATAGGTCACGTAATTACCATCTCCTGTTAATTATAGTTCCACAGTTCAAATTAGCCAGTATGACTTCTTAGCTTACATGTTTAGGACTTTTCTTTCATCATGACAGTGTATCTGAGTGGGCGAGCACTTTTGAAAAATTGATTATGTGTTGCTAAAACTTCCTTTTTTCCTTTCCATCCATTTGAAGTATTACATACTTTACATTGAATATTTGCTAATAAATAATAAAATACAAGGATACCGGTACACTAATGATCAGTATTCCCATAGGAATGACTAAAAGTTTCATAACGTATAAAAAAACTTTTTATCAAAGATAAAAACCCAAAATAACCATAATAACTATAGTTAATTTATAATATACATACTGAAATATACACATACAATAAGTATGTTTTACATTTTTATTAAACTTAACTTTAGAAGAATAAAGGTTATACATACTTTTTAATTGGTAAATTATCTAATGTAACCTCTAATTTCTTGAATAATTAATACTTACTTGATGATGCACTGTTTGGATATGTGTCCTGTGGGGATGAAATTCAGCACATCAACGTTCCAACTTTTGGGACTGATATGATTGAGAATGAGAATATTTTAATTTACAAACATTAAGTTTGTAAACGTTATCATATAAATAAGATTCAAATAACTATACATTGATATTCAATAATATCGCACGTCTTTAAAAAACCCTTTGTAAGATTTCATTTATAGAGTATTAAGATTAGTCCAGGTGTAAAAGGCATCTTCAGCTCCCTGACTCTTTTGGACTGGAGGTTTGCCAGCAGCTGGTTGTACAGTTTTATTCCCATGTAGAAAGAATTTCACTCTGACAGTCTCAGGCAGTATGCTAGAAGGTTTCAACCTTCTAGCATAGTTCTCCATTTCTTGTATTGTAGCAATGCAAATCCCTGCTTCTTTGAAGATCTCCTCATCAGTGTAGATTATGATGTAATGAATATAGAGCGAGGCAACAGTGAGGATCATCAAGGATTTAAAGTAATCTCTACAGCTTCCCTGTTGGTGGAGGCCTGCTAATATTCTAAAACTTTATGTCCCTCACAGCACAATGGAATAAGAAATGTGTGACTCAAGTAAACAGTGGTAGACTGACTTCAGCAGTGATAGATAGGTTGCTTATTTAGGTTACAAAGGACAAAAATAACTTTAGTTAAACTAGATTCAATCTTAGCCAACCTAGAAATAACTGCTCACTCCAGCCTAGACCCTCATGCAATTTAACTCCCAAAAAGTCAACTAAGTATACAACACTAAGTTGTGTCCCAACGATGAATAAATCAAGCGTTTGTACATTTTGAAAGATGTTTTTGGTTTGTTTAAATGAGAATATTATCAGTCTGAAAAATAATTATTGAACAAAAAGTGAAAATTTGTTAATCTTCCTTTATTGATTTAACGTTTCCTCAATTGCCAGTCTAATTGGCAAAAAACATTATCCGTCTCTCCAGTTATTTATTCTTCTCCCTAACCTCTGAGCCAATCTAGTTATAGATATATGGCATTTAGACAGTTTTTCTCTCTACCAACTGATTTTTTTTATGCAATCTTACTTTGCCAGGGTTATGTTTATGAGTTGGGTCCTCTCATACACCACATGGCTTTTGAGGATGCAGAAGTACTGATGGCAGCTAAAAGCGTCTACCGACAGGGTGCTCCGAGGTTTCTCTCTACACCTATCAACCATGAGGTGGTGCAGCAAGCCTTCGGCTGGGATGAGACGCAGATGAAAGTGCTGCAGGTGTTGTACGACAATACTGCCAAAACCTGGCGAAACTTCCTAAATATGTGTGAGCGACAAAGAATTGAGAGTTGAGAAAATATACAGTACTGTACTTGTACAATAGTATTAAGGCAATAAGTTAGTATTAGCTTACATTTAACTAAACTAGTTTTTATAAATTAAAGTATTAAAACATATATTTAAATTATTTTACAGTCCAATTTTTTAATAAACCAAACTTTTGATCGAATTATAAAATCCAGTGTCACAGAACATAGCACTTTAATATTGTAAGTGCATAAGTGTGCTTGTATAATAAAAATTATATCAGCACAAGATACAATATTTATTGATCAGAATTAATAGGCCTTGTTATAAAAACTTTTAATTATGATATTTTACACTGACTCAATTTTAATTTACAACCCTTTTTAAACCTAAATGACATTGTATTATAATCAACTGCTTCACAAAGATTTAATAAAGGAGTAAAACTAATGTTTTTGTTTGCAATTCTTCAGTTTTAATGGTGGCTGTAGTTCAAAATACGTTAGAGGGATTCCTTTATACTCTAACATAAAATATGAGTAGTGCCATTAATTTAAAATATAGTTACACAATTTGAACTGTATACTCCTAAATTGTATAAAATGAATTAGAATTTTAGGTTCCATTGAAAAGAAAAATAATTGGATTATTTGCCCCATAAGTAGTGGGAGTTTTAGCAGCATTTATTTTAAGCTCTATTCATTGACATTATACATATTTCTTAAATGTAACACCACCATTTAATTACTCTTTTGTCTGAAGAGTTAGCTGCACTGAGATCTTTATTTTTTATCGAAATAAGATAAACACTAGACCATAAACTATATCCTCCATAATTTTTGACCTAACTTCTAGTGTATGAAGAAAAACATCTAATTTAAACATTTCATTAAAAATTGTAGCTGATTTTAGAAATATATATGTACTTTAATGGCTTAAACATATATTTTTATGTAAACCTCTACATACATGTCAACATTATTTCTGTTTCTTATTGTTTTATAATTTTGAGTTCATAAAAAACAAACCCAGTACATAATATGTCAGAAATTTATAAATGTGTAGTTAAGCGACTTAAAAATATCTTTACAAATCTATGTCAAAACAATTAATTTAAGATATTCTAACTTTATTTGTTATTGGTAATTGATGTAAGAGAAACTTTATCAGAAAAGTCTAGAGCGTATACAATGGTTCAAATTTTGAATATTCTCATTGAAGTAATGACGGATCTAACACTGATTTTGCAGGAAACAGGAAAGGGCACTTTGATTTTAGTTTAAAATTATTTATTACTATAACAGTTAATTTTGAATTCTGAAACAACAAAAAATGAAACATTTGGACAGAAATGTACTTATAATCAAAGTGTAGTTCTTGAAGTTTAAGTAGTTAAAATGTTTATGGTTACATTAAGAGAGTGATTACATTCTTTCATTAAAACCTTTTTTCAATCTTTAATGGGTTCATAGCCCTTTCTCTGGATCCATCATTGAATTGAAGATTATGAGTAATGTGTCATACTGCTATTTGATATTTTAAATCCAACCTGTTACACCAATATTCCAACAGCATCACAGGATGACTCTCATACTTTCTTGTTATCATTTATTAATATTATGACAAACAATTTTATATAAGAACAATTTAAAATAAATATGTTTTACAAAAACACTAGTACAGTGTTTATTCAATATTTTGAATAAATCATTCTAGGACATTAATAGGTCAATTGAAATGAGGTGAGCCTTTTCTGTGGTTTTTATCATAACACATTGTCTCAGAGGAATTTCAGACTTACCCCAAGATATAGAAAAATACTAAAAGGAAGAATTACATATGTTTTAACATTATTATCTATCATTTTCACAATTGAATATTTCTAAATCACATCACATTATGGTTAAAATGAATTAAATCCTTTTTGTTATACTACTTCATGCATCTATTATTTTGAAAACTGTGTTTATTATAACACAGTACACAATTTACTCTTTCAGCCACAACCTGAGATCCTAAAATCTTTAATAATATTCTCATAATTAAAAACAAATGAAGATATTTATGACAAATATTTTTATTACAGATATACAAACATCACCTACATAAAAATTCCTCCTAAACAAAATTATCACAAGGCAACGTTTTTTGAAAGTTTGATGTAAAATGTGTCTTTCAACTTCATGTTGTCTACTTACTTCATTATAAAAGTAACTTATCAATATGTTAAAGTTTATTAATAAATTATTTAACTATTTTTATATTTTAAGATGAATATGAATTATGGATATAAGAGACAAAAGTATTAATCACTGAATTAAAACAGAAGTGTGTATATTTTACATTAAAAATTCATATAATATCATTTGACTGACTTTTGAACGCATTTTAAATAGGAAATAGTCAATAATTTTATAACTTGAGATCCCTTCTCCAATTTAGCTTGGACTCCAACAGCTGTTCCCTAAATCCGCCCATGAAGCTTTGAATATATTAAACAATACTTGCCAATGGATATTAAATTTATCAATTAATAATTTTTAAAAACGTTAATTTCTTTCTTTGTATGACACTATGATCATTTAAAATAAATATTCAAAAAGTATTTTGGTGAAATATTTCAAGTCATTAGGTAAATTCATAAGTAACCATCAACAACTTCCAAGAAATACCACTTTACTATAGAGTTCTCGGTCTTTGAATGTTATTAATAGTCTCATAAGACTCTCTGAAATTGTTGTATATATCTTTAGTTTCTTGAATAAGTTGACGTAGCTTCTGAAAGTCATCCACAGTCCACTTGAAAGTCTCACGGAGAAGGGCATCACTGTAGCGTTTGGTGAGGAATCGCGGACCGTTGCGATTGTATACGATGGTGGCAATCTTGAACACTGTTTCATCATTGTGGACATACTTTTCTGTGATTTCCTGTAGGATCTTGTTGTAGAGACTCACTGATGCCAGCAAATCATCACCTTCAACATGTGAAAATATGTTATCCTCTGAACCAGACCGTAGGTATCGATCTGACGTATGATAGTATCCACATTTACTGTACTGTAAAATCATTACCTTGGGTCCAGAGAGTTAATTATCCAGATTAAGGATGAATTATTATATTTGTCATCCTTTCATGGAGACTGTTTTTGTATATATGATATTCTATATATACATATATTATGATTATGATTTATACTATTATAATGTTATAAATGATATCATAAATAAATCATTAACAAATGTTATAAATCATTTCATCTATTATTACATTAATATGCAATATACTAATTGAAAACATCTTATTTTATAAAGTCACTTCCTTTATTCTGATAAATCTTTTTAAATATAAAAACTTAATAGCTTTTGTCCAGTTTAAAAACATTTTCATATACAAAATCATCTTAAATTCTTTTTTTTGTTCCTTATGCCAAAAGATAGGCAAAAATATTCACTCTGTTAATGTCAGTCGCTTTGATTTCTTTATTTACAAATTCATAACTGTAAATATTACAGTTACAGAAACCTACATTTTGTTGTAAAAGACCCAATAAATACAGAATGGTTGGTATGTTATTTATTAGTATTTGATGGAAAATGTACTATAAAAGTGCATTTACACTTATAAGTAATAATTATAAATATTTCATAAAGTTCCTAATAAACGGTTGTTTAAGAAAAATAAAAATGGATTTTTTCAATTTTTATTCATCAAATTTTAATAAATATTATTATTTTTGTTTTTACTGTTTTTTTCAATTGTTTCTGTATTTTAATGTATAACTATCCAGGTTAAATTAGCTTGAATAACAACATAAAAACAATAACTGTTCAGCTGACGGTTTGATTATTTTTACTGATTTATTCAATCCTTATTGTGATATTTTGTGGTGTAAGAGTTGAGAGTTGATTGGCATTATATAAGCACACAACCTGACTTTTTCCAAAAATAGATGGAAACATTTTTCGTAAGAAATAAATTGATCATCAGCCATGCTAATTTTGGTGGACGTCAAAATGGGAATGCATTAAAAGGGTTAAAATTATGAAACAGTAATATTTTTCTAAGATTATAGTTTTCATTACACTTAAAACTGATTTTCAGACACCAAACAATAGTTATATAATCTTCAGACAACTTGATAAAGACACTGAAAGTCGTCATGCCTTTAAGGGTGTGTCTATAGTTAGCTACACTGATTTAACATTTATTTACATGTCAAGCATTTATTTATATTTTAAGCATGTCAAGCTAAGAAAAATATAATTTGAGAAAAATTATCATTTCACATTTACTCATTTAACTATTTTGATACCCTCCCATACTCCACTAAAAATAGCTTGGTTGATGATTGATTTCTTTCTTGGAGGAAATTTCTATATTGGTTTCAAGAAAATCAGGTTGTGTGCTGATATGAGTACAATGTTAATTAGCTCTCGGCTCCTGGACTATTGAAACTTATTTCAGTCTTAATTTTAAATGTCAACCCCCATAGTTTTGTTGGTATTTGCCTGATATATCAAGAACCAGTTGTTTAAACCCAGTTGTGTTTTTTATTTATTGATAGGCAATCTAATGTTTTTGTTTAATTTTTTATCATAAACTAAGTTACATTCTATATTAAACTAGTATTATTTGATGATACAAAACTATTCTATGAAAAATGTTACTAAAATTCTGTCTGTTTTTCCTAAAAGATTAATAACTTAAAAATAGTTTGTGTAATTTTTGCAAATAGACAAGAATATTAAAATTGTTGTACTACAATGATCGTACTATAACCAAACTTACTGTCAAGACTAAAAAGATTTGTTTTAAAACATTGCAATTTTTTAAAGTTTATGAAAAATTTCTCACAAATAATTGTCAAGAAAAGAACTAACTAATAAAATGACAAAATGTTTAGTATTACATTTTTTATGATCTGATGATAAATAACTGAGATAATGTATTTTCACCCAGCTCTTATTTAATAATTTTTAATATAATTTAAATTACAACAATTTATTTTTCAGTTTGTAACATTAAAAATGATAAAGTAGAAAAACTGTTGTATTTGCTCAAAGATTGCCTATTGAAAAAGGCTAATTATGATTGGAAAGATTTGTCCTAATGACAAAACCTATTTATAACAACCTGTTTACTACCTTCTCGTGAAGTTGGCTCAAGCAATAGTTTGACAATGTAAGTGTCCACTTCATACAGTTTAGGCCGGGCAGCACAAAATGGCACAACAGCCGCGGCACACAAACATCCGAACACTGCCAACATCTCAGACCGTTACAGTCAAATCTGAACTTTTAAACACATAATCTAGATAGGCATTACTACCATCCGATTGAATTCTCTGATACAATGCTCTATTTAACTTTGAAGTTTATTAACAGTCGTGTACAGTGTTCTTGATATTTTTTTTAGCTTGGTTGAATTAAATTGTTAAATACGGGCTACTGTACGGAAATGAGATGTTTATTTATAGGATAAGTTGTAATAAAATTAGCAGTTATTAAAGAGCACATATAACAATTTTGTAGTTAAAATATTGTAATTGTACGTTTTAATTTGAATTAAACTCACAAATAAAATTTAATGAGTAAAAGATTAGATATTATATGAACCTTTTGCACTCAACAAGGAGTAATATAAATAACTCTAAGATCTGGAGATAACAATTTATGTGGTTGCATTCAATGAATTTAATTCACTGTCTTCCTCCTCTTTCTTGGTTCGGCCATGTACTTTTTTGGTTGGTTTCATTTCAGTAATAAATTTTGCTGACATTATTTAAGTCCATGGTGTTACTTCTGGTACAAATAACGGCTTCAAATTGTAGTCTCATTGACATCCAGAGAATTAAATTTATATGTATTGTCAAATTTATCACTAACCAAAAACATTGTTTGGCCTCCAAAGTTTTTGAGAGAATGATAATTTATTGGGTAGGTTGTTCCCAAGACCTGCAGGTTAGTATTTTCTATCGTACATGCCTATTTGGCCCTCATAGTTGGTAGGCATTATTAACTTACATTGAATCTGATCATAGAGTTTTATTAAGCAGTTGGAGACAAATTAGGCTGACAAAATAGGCTGAGCCAGATCATTTTTAATGCCATTTTGTATAAATTGGTCTTTTGTTGTAGATTTAAGAAAATAATGATTTAGGGGGTAGCTTGTAGGTATCCCTCCACAAGCTGCTTATCCTGCAAATTACCCTTTCTTGATCTCATTCATGTTTCTACAGCTAATGACTAGTTGGGGATTAAAAACTTCCTACAAATTTCTAAAAATAAGATTTTTTTGAATATTAATCATTGAGGAGAAGTGCCCAGTAGGAATACCAAAACAAATAAGAACTTTAGAAGAGTACATTTGATGGTGAAGAAGACAGTTGGTTGCACAGGAAGTTGTTATGTTTATAAATCGATACTTATTGAGATCATTCAATGTCATATCCTTATCACAATCATGAATTCCATGGTTGGGCCTCTTGTTGAGGCAAAAGTTGTCCTACACGTCATCTCCACTATGTCTTCTAAGTCTACATCATATACAAAAATCTTCACTCTTTTGTTTTTTGTCAGTAGTTGGAGATATATCAATGGTTATCCATGGAGATGCAAGTTTCATGAGTCAATTATACAATGATTCTTTGAATAACTGTGTATGTGGAAGGTTGGGGATTTGCAGACTGGATTGAACAATTTTTGTAATCTATCAAATTAGATCCTAATCTCTCACATAGATGCGGAGGAATTAGGACAAAGATGGATCAAGTACTGGTTTTAAGGGTGGATAGAGGGATGCATTTATGTTTTAGTTTACTGATACTTTTATTGTAACAAATGATTTTGAACTTCAATACAATAACAAATATCTGTAGAAAGAAATTTACAATTTCAAAGTTTAGTTCATTAAGTTAATTTGATTTGTTATGGTTACAAATTTTTTTTTAATATCCTTTTTAATAAATCTTGGAGGGTTCCCTCCCTGAACCCACTACTAAATCAGTATTAACAAAATATAGAAAAGATATAGATAGAGCAGCAAGAGAGATGGTTAATGGTGTAGGAAAATTGTTGGTGGTCAGAAACAGAACAATTTATCATGCTAGTAGTATGATGCATCAGGGTCTATTTATTCAAAAATATTCACAACTTATTCTAGCAATATTTATGGAAGATATAGATAGAATAAATATGGTGGATTCTATGATAATCATTTGGTAACTTGGTATTATTTTTATTGCTTGTTCATCCACTTGACCTTTGACCATCACTTCACTAGTAGTCAGGCATTAAAATAATTTAGCTCAATGTCACCAGGCTAACTGATTTATGCCAGGGTTGTTTTAATGAAGGCTGTGCTGAGAATTTCAGAGTCCAAACTATTATTTTTTTCAGATGCATGATCAAAGTTGTGATAATTTAAGCCTTCAATTAAGATGAAACAAATGTGTTTGATAACATGAGCCCACTTTACCCTTTCTAACATTTGGTAGAGTGAAGTTTGATGTCGTTTGAGGTGGCAGTCAAGAGATTGTGAGTTCACAGTAAAAACCGTGGTGTAGAGAATAATGATCATTGTCACCGATTTTGGTTTTCTTTTTTGTGGAGTACCTCAAAAATAGCTGGAAGATGAGACATCAGAGAACTCTCAACTCAGAAGTAAAGAGGGTTGTATACTAGAACTTAACTGAATATTCAGTGCCCTTTGGAACAATTGTTAAAAATATAAGTTAAATAAACTTACATTTAACATAAAATTTATGAGAGTAATAATTTTTAGTATCTAATGAGAAAAAGAGGTTTATAAAATCTTTACCAAAAGGGAAGCTTTGGAGAGCTATGTAATTAAAATAATTATTTCAGTTCAGCTATGAGCCATTTAAATGTTTCTACATTAATAGAGTATGTCCTTCTAATCAAATTAGGATAATGTCCTATCTAGAAAAGTTGTTACTAATATACTAAACAAATATTAAAAAAAACTTTAATAGATAGTGAATTTATTTTCCTTTTATGTGTGTATTAATAATAGTTTTTGAATGTTTTATTTATATTTAAAACTTATTTTTCATTATTGAAATTAATCTTATGAATACAAAATAGTAATTTTATATATATAAAATAAACTATTTTTATCAAACTAAAAACAAGAAACCATGTTGTGAGAAAATCCAAATTCTGTGATTATTAAGAATGCAAAATATTGAAAATGTTATTTATACTTTGGATAAACACTGTTTCTGCCACTAGCCTCGTCCACTTTCTGCCACAAGTACAATGATTTGTCTCTCCAGTCCATGTAAGTGTTCACTTGTGTCATGTTCCACTTAAACCCATTCATCAACTTCCAGTAATCAAACTCTATCTTCATGAAGTTAGGCTCTCCTTCCATAATGTATTCACCACATGCTTCCATGGTCGCGTTCTTGTCTTTCTTTATACATTTAATAAGTTTTTCAACTTTCAAAAAATGAGACTTTATATCGTTGAAGACTTTTTCACAATTGGACTCTACTGGGTTGTTGAGGTGGTTGCATACCACTTCGTCAGAGTCCAAGGTTTCCTTGCACGTATCTGGGATGCTAATTCGAGCGACACACACTCCAATCACACATAGACTCGAGAATATCGATATTCTCATGTTATATTAAATTTAGCACTTCGCTTGCGACGATATTAATATATAATCACTTCAATGATTAGACAACTGCATGTCCATGACTCTGCAATAAACATAATCTGCAGTCATCAAAACAAACATCAGCCCAGCACATAACTTAAAATAAAACAATACTGGAGAAATAACAAAACATTTGATAAAAATATGTTTTTTTCAAATTTGGTTATTCTTAATTTTTTGTAAAATTACATGTTTCAATTAATATCATTATTGATTTATTTATGAACCATAAATTTATTGTGTAGTTATAAATACTAATAGGGTAATACGTTATATATTCATTTATATGTTATGGTTTATTAGAATTGAGAATTCTGGAAGTAGGAGCCAAACTACTTAAATTGTAAGGTTCCATAGACATGTTATTCTTCACAAACTGGCAGTTCTGGAAAATAAAGGTGTGGTAGAATTTGTAATTACAACAAACCACAAAATAAGCATAGAAGAATGTGAACTGTAGTATAAAGATACAATGCAGTTAGAAAGAGGTTGCAGAAAGCTAATGTAACTGTCAGCTTTCATTGACTGGCCTGAAGTTTGTCAGAGAGTTCATAATTTTATTGTTGGAAACTATGTTAATGGGAGACAGCAATGAAGTAATGCACAAGCTATGGTGGGAGAGGAAGTATTGATGTTTTTTTATGAGTTTTATCCAACATGAGCAATCCTGATGATAATAAAAGTATGGAGCAACAGGAGAGTGACAAGACGATATTCAAGGGAAAATTTTCAGGATTTAAGATTATATACCTAACTAGGGCCAGAGTATGATTTGATTGGTGTTTGATCAACTAAAAGGGTTGATGCACATTGGGATACAAGACATTGTCAGAAATGACATTGAATAAGTACATATCGATGTGAAAGGATGGCCATCCTTAGAACAGTTTTGGAGTTGATCCTGGTTTCCTGAAGACTATTCAATATTGGCAAGATAAAATTCAAGCCCTCTCTGAAATAGTGTCAGTAAAATAAACTACACTGGAAAATGGGAAATAATTGAAACGAAATCTCCAATAGGATGATCCTGAGCAAGCTCTCTATTTCTCTGGAGACTACAGGCAATTTTAATGCCTTGGTTGTCCTGTAAGTTAGATCATTGTATGTAGTCTAACCATCTGCAAGATATCTTGATAAAGATTTCATCTGTAGATTTTACATTTTGCAAGGAGTTTCATTTCTATCAAGGTAGTGTTATGAACTTGATGTTGCCTACGCAGATTTGTGCAAAATTTCAAGTCTACAGGTCAGTTTGTTCTTGAGATACCATGTAGACAAACAGATAGAAATCGTCTGATATAGGCTTTGCTAACTCTTAGCCAATAAAATAAAAATGTCAAATGTTAATAGTGTACATATATGTGTCATTCATTTTTCAAAACAAAATAATTATTTTTGCATTAGGGGATTAAAATGAATTCCTCTTCCACGTTCCGCTGTAGTAGACTTTCAGTACTCTATTAGTTTCTCACATCAGAATGGGCATTTTAAGGATTAAATATCAGGCTGTGTTCTATTCTCTATTTATACATACTACAATAATAATACAATAATTTTCAAGCATTACAATTTATTGAACTTTAGAATTTGTTAACAGTTCTGAACCATCTTCTCTAGCTAATCCAAAAAGCAGAAAAATGTATAACGTTTCTTTATTACAAAAATGGATTTTAGGAACTTCTTTGACACACGCAATAAATTTCAACTTCTATATGGCTTGAAGGAAAACAACACCATTAGCTAAAGGCAATAAATCATTCTGACAATGGTATTTTTCTTGAGTTTTTAATTTTCTTTTTGTTCTTCTAATTCTTCCCTTTCACACAAAGGTTCATGTTGGAACATAATTTTTCAATAAAATAATTTTTTATACTTTTATTTATTTTAACATCAAAGTTAACAACATCCATTAAAGTAAATATATTCATTTAATAGTTCCTTTTTATATTAGTGTCCACAGTATAACATTTTATTGGAGTTGTATTTTTGGTTTTGACATTTTTAAAGTAGATTTGAAGTCCTATGATTTTACATCAGTTAATAATATATTCTATTTATATTTTTGAACTCAAAAATAATGAACTGTTTGTTAGCATAACTACCAATTTAGAACATTTTTAAAGTTATTGAATTAATTTATAACGTCAAAAAATCTGAAAAGAACTGTGACTATAAATGAACTTTTCACATTTCAGCCATGAGTCCAAAGTTTTTCCTCTCCATTTCTCGTACTCTGCCATGTCAGTTTCATTCCATAGAAAACCATTTATCAGATCATCTCTGTCAAAACGAATATGCATAAAGTTTGCTCCTTGTTCTTGGAACACCTCCTCACAGACCTCCAGAGTCCTGTTGGGTTCAGCGTGAAGGCAGTTTGCCAAGCGGTCAAAACATCTAATATATTCCTTAATGCTGGGAAATATTTTATTTCTCTTGAAAGGTTCTGGACGTTGCAACAGTTGACACAGATAATCATCCGAATCTTTCACATCTTGACAAACTTCTTCAACATTTCTGACTTCCTGAGTTAAGCCAAACTTTGATATTGTTTGAGTAAGTGCTGACACTGTCAAAACAACAGCTATCATACTAAATCATAATAATGTAAGATATCAATCTTAAGAGCATATAATTATTGAGTAAAATTGGTTTAATTTGGTTAGTTTGAACGTTAATATTAATTTTATAGAATAGGATGTATTTTACAAAAGAGATGAAATAATACAATTTTATTTGAACATGGATCAAATTTGAAAAATGATATTGACTATAAAATATTGTAATTATAAATAGTTTCAAAGTTAAAAATTATCTTGAAAATCATTCCAAACTTTGACAGTTTTCAGTCTCAAGTCGTACATGTCATCATACTCTTTGGACTCCCATTCAAAATTTTCTCTAATCTTCTCTCTATCAAACTGATACTCTAGGAACTCAGGACCAACTTGTTCTATGAGATCATTGGCTTCAATTTTTATTTTTGTTTTGTTCTCATATGCATAATAAACCATTTCTTTCATCGCCTGAATGTAAAGTTTCATGTATTCCAGCATCCGAGGACCTTTGCCTTTAGGAAGTGTTGTGAACAAGTCAAGCAAAGAATTATCAAGTCCTCTTATTTCCTTCAGTACATTCGACACTGACATGTTGGTGAATGGAGAAAACTCATAGCAACTTCCAAGGTAACAAAACAACAAACAGGTTAGTATAAAACTATTGTATATTGTTATAAAATGTTGCATCCTATGATATAACTTATTTCTACAATCACATTCTTCAAGGATTACATATTAAGCATTTGAAGAATGAATCGTATAATTATCAAATGTTGAAAATGTCAATAATCATTTTAATACAACAGTAATGTTAGTAGTTATCAAAATACACACAGATTACTACTTCAGTTTACTTTGTGAAACTGGTTATGTAATATTAAATTCAGTTAAATATATCTTTATTCACGAAAATCTAAAACTATTGTACACATAATTAAGAATCAGAACACATTTTATTGATGGCACTGTATTTTCTATTGTATTTGTAGAAATATATACTTGTTTACCTATACAATTTACAAAAAATAATAATTTTTCCCTACCAACAATTGCACTTCAAGATTTGAAACATAAATATTCAACTGGTTGTGTGATGTATAATCAGTGGTGTAATGAACCTATAAACTAAAAATGAAAGTGAATAGTTTACAAACAAATGTGTTGTTTTTCACTGCCACGTCTTTATTAGTATTTATTAAACAATGTGTGGTTACTCATGATGCTGAGATTACAACTGACATTTGCAAAGAAGCAAGTGCTATTGATGACAACATATGTAACATTTTACAGTATCCAAGGAAAGACCAAAAATTCAAAATAAACAAATATATAAAGTCATACATCAATGAGATTGAGAAGCTTGTTGTTATTTTGATGAAACACAAAATGAATGTTTCTGATAATGTCAAACATTTTATTGGTGAAAGGAGTGCCAGATTCATGAATCTCACTCTTAAAATTGACAACATTGATAATAGTTTTCAATGGAATGAAAAGCAGCTGAAAGAGTTTAAAGAGTTAAGAGAACGTACTAGGGATGTTTGGATGAAAGTGAACATTCTACAGGATGAAAGTTCAGTATGATTTATTAGGATATAAGGCATAGTTAAACTAAAAATCTTTATTTTATGTTCTAGGTTTAACTTTAAATATAACGGGATACCCAAAAACTTTAATTTAGCAGTGGGATTGGAACAATTCGTGGTGATCTGATTATTTATTATTATAAATAAGGACAAAATACATCTAATAGTTAAGATTAAATTTAAGTATATTGCGTTAAATGTTTTATAATTTAATCACAATACTTTAGTATTATATTTAATTATTTAAATTATAGGTACCAATTTTACCAATATTTATAGGAGGAACTGTTTTTGAAACTGAGAACTAGATAATCACAGCTTTATAATTATGTCATTAGAAAATTAGTTACTTGCTAAGTACTTGTACCAGATGGGCCACAACTCATTGTAGTTTATACAACCTAAAAATTCACATCTACAATAAACCAAGTAGTATATATATATATATATATATATATATATATATATATATATATATATATATATGTATGTATGTATGTATTGACAACCAGTATTTTCTAGATTGACATTGTATACAACAGGCCTGGTTAATTCACATATAGTAGCCTTGCTAAGGGGTTTCGTTCTTTTTATTCACCTATAACTTGTCTACCAACATTGGCTTTACAATAGAATACACCTTGCATGCATGTGAAGATTGTAAGGCATAAATTATGTGTGGTCAAAGCCAGTTCTGTTTGGCAAAGAGTAGATTAGTTCCACCTTGCAGAATGTTGAACTGTGAGTTGTATATCCTTTTTAAATTTTTAACTATATACCTACAGTTGGTCAACTGAATATAAATTTAATACAGTTTTTGTTATCATTGTAAGATTTCAATCTATAAAAGATGTTTAATAATATTTAATATATAATGTAACATTATGACTGTTTTTTTATTTATGTTTGAGAGCAGCATGATGTCATATCTTGACATGTTGTATTAAACAATATAAGATGACCTGAAATAATTATTGATCAAATACTTGTTAAAAAATATGGGCCCCACTTCTGAAGGTTAAATGGCTTTTTTGTTTTTACAGTTTTCTTACTTCATAATAATTTTGCTGAACTAGACAAAAGGAGTTTATAAAAACAAAAGATCTTATTTGGTTGGATGGGTTTTAGCCAAAATTGATTTAAATATACTATAGAACAAATATAATCAAAAATTGCCTGTCTTATCTAAAATTGTTGAAAAGATAATGAAAAAAATCAAATGCTTTCATTTCTTGAAATCTTTAGCATTTTAGACACAAAACAGTTTTGATTTAGACAAGAGTAAAACAATTTTGGCAATCTCTGAATTTCTTAAACCTGTAACAAAAGCCTTGGATGGGTCGCAGAAGACTGTTGGAGTTTTCTGTAACATATCTAAAGCATTTGATTGTTTTGTTGATTTTGCTGAACAAGCTGAAATATTGTCTTGGAATGGAGAGAACCATATCTCAAATGGCATTAACAAAGAACTACTGGAATAAAAAAGGGTTTAAAATCAATATCTGAGTAGGAAGAAGATAAGATTGGTGGTCCCCAAGGTTCAATTCTGGGCCCACTCATATTTTTGATATTTATTAATGACCTGTCTTCAAACTTAACACACAATACCAATCAATGGCGATCCAAGCAAACAATTTGAAAAATCTTGTTAATACACTATATAAAGATACAAATTACAGAATTATCAGATTGGTTTTCAGTAAATGGCCTGAAACTAAACAGTAATAAAAAGCAAATCATAGAATTTAAAACTTATCAAAATAAACAATCTGGCTCCTTTGATAAGGGTTCTGACTTATCAGTAGTAAAAAGTACAGAGTTTTTTAGGATTGGAATAGACAACCATTTAGACTGGAGTAATGACATAAATTTTGTGTAGTAAGCTCAATAAAACTTATTTCTAGATGTTAGTTTTGAGAAATCAAATTGATTTAAACACAAGAGTAATGATTTATTACAGTATTGTCCACTCAATATTGCAGTACAGAATTTTGTTGTGGAACAATACCAGCAAAGCAGATGTAGCAGTTCCTTCTTTATAGTTTACTTTACATAAAACAAAATTTAAATTATATGTATAAAAACCAGAATATTCATCAGTAATGCACATGACACAAAACTGATTTTTAATATCCAATATCCAAAACATATCGCAACTTTAGTTTTTTTAAATATTTATTTATCAATATAAATTATGTCCCCTTCAAAGTAATACCCATTACATATTATGCTCTTGTGCCGTTCCTTCTAATCCTCGAAGCACTTCAAAAATTTGTTTTTTTTATCTTGTTCAGTTCCTCCTTCAATGTCATCTTTATCTTGTCAATAATTGTAGCGTAGCGTTGTTCATTCATGGTCCTCTTCAGTTTTGGGAACAAAAAAAAATACAGGGGGCCAAATCTGGAGAATACGTTTCCTGGGTCATCATTAATGTGTTTGTTTTGGCCAAAAAAGTAACAATGTGTGAGCAGGGGTGTTATTGTGGAGCAAAAGCCAATTTTTGTTCTTCCAAAAATCCGGGCACTTCTGGCAGATTGCTTCGTGCAAATTGTGCATAACTTGGAAATAATATTTCTTATTGACAGTTCTACTCTGTGACAAGAACTCATGATGCACCATGCTCCTGCAAAAAAAAAAAAAAAAAAAAAAAAAAAAAAAAAAAAAAAAAAAAAAAAAAAAACTGTAAGCAAAACTTTTACATTCAACTACTGAACTTGTGCACCTTTTTCGCTCTTGGCTTGTGTGGCAGCTTCTATTGGGATGATTGAGCTATGGTTTCTATGCCATAACCGTAAACCCATGAGTCGTCACTGGTTATGACCCTCTGAAACAATTTGGGTCATAGCGGACAGAGTGCAATACCTCATTAGCAATAGTAATGCACTGCTGTTTTTTGGTAAAAATTGAGCAATAAATTTCACAGTGACCTATATCAAGCCCAAATCATGGGTAAAAATCTAATGGCACAAGCCAATCAATACGTTCAGGTCCTCTGTAACTTCTCTAATGGTGATTCGATGATATTTTATTGTTACTTTTTATTTGTTTTATTGTTTTTATTTACTATTTAATTTATTCTGTATGTAATGTTTTAGATATATAAATATATATTCAATATATTATATATTAATATTATATATTAATTTTCAATAAGAAATCTTCAAATGTATTAACAGTTTCTATATTTCGGCTTAAGCTGTCTTCAGGAAATTACAAACATATAAATAGGGCTATAAAAACATAATAAAAATAAAACAAAACATCAACACAGAAAATGAAAATTAAGAATGAATTATGTAGAATGGTAAACATATGATTTAATTTTATAACTTCACTTTGTTGACTAAGTCACCTCAAATTTAATCCACTTGGAAATTTTGATTTAGTGACAAGTTGATGGGCTTGTTCCATGGTTCTTAGACTGTTTGTACTTAAATTTTCTGATATTTTTCTAATTGGTTTCACTGAATATGTGTCTTCAAAATTTAAATTATGTATTAAACCATGTGCCACTAGAGGTTGCTCTGTCTTCTTATGTTTATATGCATACCTGTGCCCTGTCATCCTTGTTCTAAGAGAATTTATCGTTGAGACAATATAATCTTTAGGGCATAACTTGCACTGAATTTGGTAAACAATATTTTTTGATTCGCATGTTAAGTCTTCAAATATACTGTATGATTTTTTTGTAGAACTACTTGTAAATGTTTTTGAAGTAGAGCACATGCTGCAAACTAAACACCTGGGTTTATTGCAAGGATGTGACCCAACTGTCATGGTTTCTTGGTCATTGTGTTTAGGTAATTTTGGATGGACTAAAATATCTTTCAAAACTGGAGGTTTTCTAAATCTTATTTTTGGAATGTATTTGAAAATGTTTTTAGTTGAAGCAGAGCTGTCCAATAAAATGTATGCTACTCGAAGTATATTGTTAATTTTGTAAAGTCCAGGGTAGTATTTTATTAAAAACTTTGGATCATTATTGTCAAATTTAGATTTATTTGTTCCAATTGATAGTGATTTAGTGTTCAGTTTGTTGTTTAAAAGTTTGCGTGGATAACCCCTTTTGGAAAATGCTGATAATAAATTATCAATATATTGTTCTAAGTGATATTTGTCACTGCATAAATTTTGGCCTCTTTTAGCTAAACTCTTTGGAATGGCTTTTTTGACATGGGACGGATGATAACTGTCATAATGTAGATATTGAAATGTGTTGGTGTTTTTTATATTGATCTTAGTTTTCAACTTCTGATTTTTAATAAAAATATCTATATCCAGGAAACTCACAATTGAATCAGATATCTCCCACGTAAATTTTAAGTTGCAGAAAGTGTTCAGTGATTGTAAAAAATGTTGTAATTGTTCGTTACTATATGTCCATATCATGAAGATATCGTCGATGTAACGTTTCCAAAAAATATATATATATATTTAATGAGATGCTGCTAACACCATATTTACTTTTATTTTCTTTTTAATGACCAAATTGTGACATTATTCACATCTACAATGAACATATAAAATTTACTTTGACTTACTGTCTAATCATTACACTTGTATTATGGGGTTTTAAAGGTGTGATAGGAGTAGGCCTTTAAGATATAAGAAAAAGTGACGTTGTCCATTGCATTGTCAAGTGCTTAAAGACAATAAAGATTTCTTGATTGGCCAAAACTAGTTTTCGTCTGTTCTTGACATGCTCGGGTGAACGGCATGCTGTTTGTCGTTCATATCTTCTCGGCCCTCTGATCCAATAGGCACAAATCGACAATAGACGTGCCATGACAAGTGCAAGCAAATCAGCTGTCAACAATGAACTGAACATTCAAAATGGGTGAACTTGTTGGCATACGTCAGAGACATGTGTACCAACAAAATTAAAATACGAATATATGTAACCTGGGGTAATAAAAAAGTCATGATATTTTTTTTGACCTCATATTATAGCTATAAGTAATATAAATTCATCTTAAGGATCAGTAAATACTTACTTGTGTGATAAAGTATTCTATAGTATTACTGAGTTTCATAAAACATAGCTAATATATATATTAGATATATACAATCATGTATTTAGACTATATATTGTTAAAATATGTTAATATTTTAAATGTTGGCAAAGTTATTTAATTGTTAAAACTGCATTTAGTTTTTAAGATTTAGGTTAAGATAACTTAACAATGTCACCAGTTTTGTAGCTTTTCTATACATGTAAGACAGACATGTGACAATTAAGAAATTTGAAAAATTTTTAAATTGCAATTGCCCATGGAAGCTAAGAAGATAAAGCCCTCAGGCAAAAATCGTTTGATACGAGATATACTGTAAAAGTCTTGTAGTTGGTATGTTTTAACTAAAATCGAAATTAAAATTACCTATGCTAATTAAATGTGTACTAAGGAAATTTTCTCAGTGCCACAAGTTAGAAAAGCTTTAGGACCAAATTTATTATATGTAAAATTACTCAAGACAACTTATGTTTGGATCGATTTTAACCAAAATTGGCATTTACATTTCATATGATAAATGTTAATTGAGCATGGAATTTGACTCACTTTCGTACAATCCCATGCTCAGAACTATACTGTACACAGTTTTATGCTAAACACTTCATGGTAGGATATATTTTAAAAACAATTCAACAACAAATTTTAACAATTCTGTTCAATGGAATTAATCATGAAATGCAATTAATATTTTTTGAAAGAGAACGGAGCAGAGTTCAAAAAGGCCGAGAGCTGCTGGAGACATGGGGTTGCTGAAGATAAGCTCTAGCAGAGGTCGGGATCAACAAGAGGCCGGTAAGTCCTAGAAGCTAGAGCTACTAAAGAGTCAAGACTGCCAGAGGTATCCAGAAGCAGCAACTTAGCAAAGGCCAAGACATACAAAGGACATGACATGCCAGGAACTGGGAGGTTATAGAGGTTGAGAGCTCCCAGAGGAAAGGTCTGCTAGAGGTCGGGCCCTAGCAGAGGCCAGGAGGTCCTAAAGACTGAGAGCTCTAAAAGGTCAATTGCCAAAGGTGGGGAGCTGCCAGAAGCTGAGACCTTCTGACAGCTGGCCAGTAGAAGGCTAAGAGGATGTAGAAGCTGAGAGCTTCCAAAGACCAAGAACAGCTAAAGAAAGCAAGCTACCAGAGGCCTGGGAGTTTCTGAAGGCAGGGACTTGCTAGAGGCTGGGAGGTTCTAGTCTAAGAGCTCCAAGAGGAGAGGTGCCAGAAGCCAGAAGGTCGTAGAGGTTAAGTTCTCTGTGTCTGTTAGTTTAATGTACATTCTTGTGGTTTTTACAGCACCAGGTGGTTCAGTGATGTAAGATTCTATGTACCAGTCCTTTGAACTGGAATAGAAATCTACATAAATCATGTGACTGGTCAGCCGGAAGGTCTTGTTTACTTAACCTTATGTTTTAGGATTTGACAACTGATGAAGAGAGCAGATACCAATTTTCTGAAAATTGTTTTTCTGTTGTAACATAAAATGATGGCAAATGTCTTGTAATCCTGTTATCCAACCATATGCTTCGTGACTTTCTAAACATACTTATATGCAGTCATAAAGAAAGAAATCTCTTTACCATATTAGTATTAAAGGGATGTGTTGAAAATAAACCTGTGATGGCATCTTCCTGTGATGGAACTATTAGAATGATTTAATTAAATAACTAAACATAGTAGTAGTGCAAAAAAGTATAACCACAATAGATCTAATGCATTACACTTAAATTTAGTAAATTAATTCATATATGTATTTTGTCCCAATTTATAATAATAAATAATATATAAATAATTTGTTCTACTCACTCTGCAATATCATAGTTTTTATGTTTTAACTTTAAACTTAAATTTACAAGATAAATAAGGATTTTGCAATTTAAATATGAGTTACACTCATAGTAAGAGATAATTAATGCCTTTAGGCATAGTTATATGTATACTAATACTAAACTTTTATCCTATAGAATGTTATCTTTCATGATAACATCTCTAGTCCTTGCTTAACTCTTTTAAACTCTTTCAGTTGATTACACTGAAAACTATTTTTGAAAAAGTATTAGTGTGAAGTAAGTAAAACAGGAAATAATCTTTATTGAAGTTTTGTACCAAATGTGTAAATATATTATTCTGACTTATAAGTTCTGTTAAAACCTATAAAATTGCTTATAATTATTATTTAAGCCTCCTATACAAGCTGCTTGTAAACACTATACAATGTCCACTGCAAATAATTTTTATAAAATAATAAATATTCTTTAGTTGAATATAAATGGCTCCATTTTAACCCATTCAGTAAGTGTGTTATCACGCAAGTCCCTGTACATGTTCATATCGTCATCAGTCCAGTTAAATCCCCTCATCAAATGATCATAGTCATAGTGAATGTTCATGAAGCGAGATGTACCTAGCTGAAGAACATCCTTGCACATCTCAATAGTACGATCCTTGTCAGCCTTCAGAGCTTCGAGTAAGGGAGGTAGAGTGGTGATGTAATATTTTATGTCAGAAAAGACTTTCTCACGGTTTGTTATTGTCGGGTGATGTATTTTTTCACAGATTATCTCATCAGCTTTCTTCACATCCTCACAAATCTTCAGTACATCTCCAGTAACAAAAACAAGGCCTGCCACAATAAGTACTACTGCTGGTGTTGTCATGTTTAGGAAAGGAAAACATCTTTATTGATGTTTTATATCAAATGTGTGAACAAATAATTATTCTGATAAAAACCAATCACAAATATAGCAATTAATGAAATCTTAAAGATATAACTTTTTTAAGATTAAATATTGCATTAATATTTGAATGTGTAATGTTGATTCGTTTCATATAGTACAAACTGGTACATTTTTCAAATATTCCTAAAATTCCATCAAATATTTTTTAGTGTGAAGGGGTTTGGGATGGTTAAAAATATTACTATAGTTTTAATTTTGAACAAATATATCAAGAGCAATGAAACACCTATATACTACTACATTCAATTATACCACTTCAAAATTATATTCTAATTAAAATCAGTAAAATTTTAAAATAAATCTTGGTGCACAAAAAGTAATTGTTATGCCAGGAAAAATGAGACATTCATTTTGAATACTTGTCAGAAGAATGTATATTTTGTGTATTCATTCAAAATTATATGCTTTGGATAAAACAGTTAGTATTGCGGATTATACAGCTGTTTGTAATTATAATTTAAAATAATGCTTTTATTAATAACACATTTATTTAAAAAATAGAAAAACTTAATTCAGTTATAGTTTTAAATTAATAATTACTATTAGTTTGGAAAAGGTCTTATTTTACAAAAATATAAAACGTATTAAGCTTTACAAAAAATATCATGTTGATCTGTTCACAGCCATATCCAGAAAGAAAGTCCCTGGTTTTGGGGCTTAAAGGAACACTACAAGTGGTTAATGATTGAGATATGTTCTGATTGTTTAACTATTTACAAATAATAAACTCAATAATATGTATGTAAGTAGATGAGCTCAATCCAGAGTTCCCGAGCTATATTCATAAGCTGCTGAAACTCGTGGTAGTGTTCATCCGACCAATTGAAACGTGTCCGGATGTCCCATTCTCGATAATCCGTCTCTGCAATGTTTGGATGTGGTTGCTGCAGAAACCTTTCTACATCCTTCCGAGTGTTGATGTTGTCATGCTTAATCAGATCACTGAACTTCTCAAATGCTTTGTTATAATCTTTTAGACCTTTCAGAAATTCACTTCCTTTTCTTTCTGGAAGATCCTTTAAAAGTTTATGTACATGGTTTCCAACAGTGATAAGTTGCTCTACCAGAAAACAGCTCTCATTTTTTATTCTGACAGCTTCTTCAGGGCTCACATGATTACTGGAGCGTTTTGACCTCAAGTTATTGCTTAAAGTAATTGTTTTATACAAGCAGGGCTGGAGTTCACTGTGATTATTGTGTGGTTGTCCCAATTGGGATGAAACATACAGCAATGTTATAAAAACAAATAAAAACATCCTTGAAACATTTACTGCACAAATTTAGTTAATATATTCATACAAAGTAAATGTAAATCGTCTCTCATATTACAGGTTTTTAAGCACATTGCTCTCTCAATTATCATTCTAAATAGATAATGGTTCAATTGATGAAATAAGTCACACATCAACACACCAGATACATATCAAGGTAACCTTAAAAAACCCCTGGTGTTCAAATGCTAGTGTATGTTTTATCACAACAATCTCATCAGTATTGTTATAGTATCACTACTTTCTGTATCTTGACTATAAATTGTTAAGATTATGTTTGTTTTATAAATTACAAATACAATAAATAAAAAGGGTTTGTTAATAAATACATTTTTATGTGAATAAGTGTATGATTTATTCAATTCTGCATCACTAATACATAAAATATAATTGTGGAATTCTGCAACTTGTTCTGAAGATGGACACAAAATACATTGCAAGTTGTCTGATTTTAAAGGGTTTTTGATTTGCATTTGACTTTTTACTTATCTTCTGAGAGAAGAGAGGGATGGGAACATTTCAGATCTATTCCATGAATATGGATTATGGATTGTAATAATATTGATTTAAACACTGAACTCCAATATCACTAATAAGAAAGTAAATTTATTAGTGGTGTATTATTTTTATGAATGAACTGAAAATAATAAACAGATATACTTTATATTAAGGTTAAACAATACAGTTGCATTATATTATCAAACATAAATTGTATTATTGTGTAAGAGCACTGCATCAGAACAGTTATAAGATACAGACACACTTTCAGACGAGTCGCTCACAAACTGGTAACAATGATGGAACAGTTGTAGATCAAACCACATTTCTCTCGTCTCCTCCATTAACTTGTCAAATTTCCCATATTCTTCATCATTCCAGCCAAACATTAGTTTAACTTCTTCATCATTGTACTTTGTTTCACAAACGTGGTCATAAGGCTCTTCCAGAAGGTCCACTACATCATTTCTAGTCTCTGCTTTGTCTTGTTTTACTAAGGCGATAAACTTTTCAAGCTCAGTTTTATACATTTGTAAGTTAGTCATGAAGTGTTTACCCTCATTGGGTGGAAGCTTGTCCAGACTCTCATGCAGATGTTTACCGAGAGGGAGGAGAATCTCCAACATTTTGGTAGTCTCCAGAGTTGTATTGTCCCAGAAGTCACTTGCTGTCTTGTTCACAAACATCTGGTAGAATCTTCTGCCCATTGCCTCCTTTTGAGTGTGAAGCATAAAATTCTCCTGAGCTGAGTAATCATCAGCGCTGATATCTTCTCTGGTAAGTTCTTCAGATTTGGGTTTCTTCTTATTTTGATTTTCTTTTCTCTTATGTTTTTTCGTAGAATTGTAGAGTTTGTTTAAGAAATCTGGATCATATTGGAACTCTACTGATTCAATTTTAAAATCTTGTTTTTTACTTAGCTTATTGTTATCTAAACTATTATTTTGTATCATATTTCTTTGTACATGTTTAAAGTTTGTTGTTTTTATTGGTTGTTTTAGTTTATTTCCTATTTTCTTTGTTTCATAATTTAACTTTTGTTTTCGAATAGTATGGCTCCTAGTTTGAGCTTTATTATTTTTCTTCATGTTTTCGTGTCTTGGGATAAAAGTTGTACTGTTAGGCAGAATAAAACTAGGTTTTAATTTAGTTTGATATTTTTCAAGAACTTCCTGTTCTATTTTTATTCTTCTTTCATTTTGCTCATGGCGATGAGCCCATCTAAGAAATTCTTTGTAAACATCCTTTTTACGTTTTAAGGGAATAGCAAAATAGCTTCCATCTCTTCCCTCAATTGCTTGTTTCACATCATTGTCTGTGATTTCGGACTCATCATCAGAAAAACTTATTGAAACTGAATTATTGCTTTCTAGAGGTTTAAACATCATATTGTCTATTAGCTTATAATGTAAAATCTCTTCTTGTGAATCTAAAAATACCTTGCCTCTTTTCTTTTTCTTCTTTAGCTGTAAACCTTTAGTACTCTCTTTTTTTGTAATGTTTCTCGGATGTTTTGTTTTAGAATATAAATCACTACTGCTGTGATTGTTAGTCAACATTATTTTGTTGATGAATTTTCCATCATTAACAACTGAATGCACAAAATTGGACTTCTTTGTAGTTTTAGTGTGTGTTTGACTTGTTTTTATTTTACTTTGGAACATATTACGTACTTTGCTATGCTCAGATGGATGTTCCATATTAGAATTACATTTGACTTCATTCACTGAATCATTGTGGACTTTTATTTCTTTACAGTTAATTAAACATGACTTGTAATGCATTATATCTATTTCTAAAAGAAGAAGAGAACTTGCTATACATAGAATATCAAACATCATTATTGACAATGTTAGAGTTCATAACGAAGGTGTGACGTAATTCCATTGTCACATTAGTTTCACATTGGTTAAATAGTCTATAATACACAACAACTCAGATGTTACTATTAGTTCTGAACTAATAATATTGAAATTATTTGATGTCAAATAATCATATATTTCATTCAAGTAGTTAGTAGTTTTATAGTTTCATTACTTTGGAGAATAATGTTAGTAAACATGCATTGTTATTTGTTAAACGAAATAGCAATTAATTATCAATTTTTATAGACAAACATAACCAGTCAAAATGGATATTGTGTGGTGTGAAGAGGATGTTTCCTATAAAGTCATTGGCAGTTGCAAATGTGTTCGCCTTTGCAGCTGTCGTGATGTCCGAGAGCAGCTTGGAGTTGATGCAATGCTTGGTCTCAGAATCACTGATTCTTGACAAACTTCTCTTCAAGATGTTGAATCATCTTGTGAAGTATTCTGGCAAAACCATTCTAGACACCATTCACCTGTACAACAGCCATTTGCGAAACCTGACAGAGTTAGTCAAGGCAGACTCTGATGGTGCACAGCCATGCCTGGATAACTTTCTGAGGACCGGCAACCCCAAGTTCCTGGAGGTGGAGCATAGCGACTTCCAGCTCAAGGTGTGGCTCAGGTGGAAGGATGATGATGTTGCTACCTTCCACTCTCTGTGTGTAAGAGCTTACAACCACTGGGCTGATCTAATGTTTCTGCATCACAACTTTACTACTTTTATTTGAAACTTTATTGTCTTTTTATGTAGAATATTCAAGTGTAGATTCATGAAACTTTAAATTTATATCACTTAATGTTTAAGTCTTTTATTGACGCTTTCATAATGATAATGTTTTTCTGCCTTTTGTGCTAGTTGTTGTATTTAACAACATACTGTCAATCAAAAATATTTTCTAAAAATAACACTTTATCCATCTGTTTCGTTTAGTTTTCACTCATAAATCCAGAGAAGTAACTATTTATTTTTATCCTTTAAAAGTAACAAGGAAAGAATTCCCTACTACGTGAGTTTGTGTGTAAATAAGAAAACTTCAATGCATTTCCAATAACCCAAGATCTTGTTTCATCAACTGCAAGTATAATATAGTATTTTTTTTTTAATTAGCTGTCTGTATTTTTAAACCCACTAAAGCATTCATTGCTAATCGAAACAAATAATTGAAGTTCTTAGGAAAGCAGTGATTTAAGGGAACCACTTGGCAAAAAATATGAAAGATAAAAAATTTTTTTTGATTTTGATAGATGAGAATTTTGCGGTTAAAATGGTGCATAAATTGTAAATATCCTACAGCAATAACTGTTCTAAAACAATATTTAAACATTTGTATACATCGACCACTTACGCAATTTCCCTGTATGGTAAATTTGTAAAATATGGTAAAAGTTACGTTGTACTAATTTGTTGACCTGCAGAAGTTTGGTTGCAACCAGCAGATTAACCAACCAGAAATACAGGTTGGTTAATCTGTATGTTTTGTTCTACTTTGTTGCAAACAAAAACAGCTGTCTTCTGCTAGTGTTTATTAACAATAACAGACTGCTTATTGTTAAAATTTGTGAAGGATATCTTTTGGTGTAATTCCAGTTGTGATTGTGTTCTGTGTGATAAAGTAAATGCTTCAAGACAACAACCAGTAAATGTCTATGAAGAGGAAATTCCTACTACCGGTATATCAACTTTTGAACATCCTAGACCTAAGACTCAAGTCGGTCTTGAAGGTTGTGACCAACTCGTCTTAAAAAACCAAAGTGACACCTTCTTTATTGTTGTACGATCAGATTGATGATTTTGAGTACAAAATGGTTTGACTTGAAGAGGTTACAATTGAGTTTAGAAGTATTGAAGTATACAAAGTGTCCTTTAGCAAAATAATAATAAAAAACCATATTGCAGGATTAGCTCTTAAAATATATTTACAGTGTGTAAATTGTGCCAATAAAGCTACTATGAACAATAGTGAACGTGTGGAAACGTCACTAGGCCTAGAATCAGGAAAAACCATTAAACTTTACAATCAAAATATTAGATTAATGTATGGAATGCGGGCCATAGGACAGTAGCGTAGCCAGAAATTTCGTTCGGGGGGGTCCGAAACCGGGGATCGTTTTGTATGTTATTTGCCAATGAGTTCACTGGTAAAAGGTAAATACCAAAAATATGGAGCTTCAGTAACTACGCCTTATAGAAAGTGGAAAGATGTAATAGGCAAATTCAACTCTCACAGCAACTCTAGCTAGTACCACAAATTTTCTTGTGTAGCTACAGAAACTTTACGAAGTTCGATTCTGGCCGAGTAGAAGGCACCAATGTGATGTTGCATTCACGGGATAAGAAAGAAGAAGAACAAAACAGAGCTTCATTCAAGTGTATAATTGACACAACTATATTCTGTGGAGAAAATGAAATACCCCTTCGCGGACATTGGGCCGCTGACGGCCGAAAACCCTTTAGAAAAGGAGGGCAATTTTCTAGCGTTGCTCGGGTACAGATCAAACTAACGGTTGGAAAATGCACCGGAAAAACTCTACTGATTAGAAGTTCGGCTGCTTTGGATTTCACTAATAAAGGTATTTATGAATGAGTAATAATGACGATTTTTGTATCATTACACTGTAGACGAGTACATCATTATCGGAAAAAAGTCAAAAAAATCACTTTCGGTCGGAAATAAAATACACAAGAAAAACTCTAATGATTAGAACTTCAACTACTTCGGACTTCAGTTATTGAGGTAACCGTGGTTTTTTTTATGATTGAGTTAGGGCGACGATTTTTTATCATTAAACTGTACTCGACTAACTAGTTAATTATCGAGAAAAAAAATCACTTCCGGTCGATAAATACCGAAGAAAAGCTCTCTCCGATCGGAATATACTAAGGAAAATGAAATAATACCTCAGTCAGTGAAATCCAAAGTAGTCGGAACTTCTTATCAGTAGAGTTTTTCCGGTGTATTTTCCGTCTGGAAGTGATTTTATTGTTTTGTTTCTAGATAATTATATATGTATTAGTCGGCGTTGAATTAATACCTAAAATCGACGTCCTAACATAATTCTAAGTACCACTTTTACCTCAACCAGTGAAATCCAAAATCGTCAAAACTTGAATCTGTAGAGAGCTTTTCTTCGGTATTTACCAACCGGAAGTGATTTTTTTCTCGATAATTGATTGATTGATTTATTTCCAAAATTTATTTACAGAGTAAAATAGAATACATAAAAAATGTCTTGTAGGAAATTATCCCCACATGGACATCAGCCTGTGTGTGGGGAAACAAGTTCCTCGGTCTGCACTACCAACAACACACAAAAAACTAAAATTAAAATATGGAAATGAATTGTCATTAAGAAAAACATTTTCATTAACAAATGAAAAATGAAGATTTAACCTCTAAAATAATCCATACAAGGCCAGAGCATGGAATACATGAGTAAATTTAGTTAATAAATAATCTAAAATTTGAAAGGAATATACTTATTTAGAAAATACAATTTGAAGACTTAAAAATGTAATTTATAAAAACTTGTAACTTAGGTACATAAAAAAGAGCAATCTGAAAGACTTAAAAATTAGCCGATATAAGTATAGAGAGACTTGGACCACACCTGCACACCCACGCACACACCAAAACACACACACACACACACCAATCACGCATATGCACGCACCATACGTCCTCGTTGGCCTGCAGTCAAAACGATTGTACAAACTCACCAAGCACTCAGACTAACATTGATTGTAATACAAAAATATAACAGATATTTAATACATAAAACAAGCATATCTAGGTGTAGATTGAGGAAAAATACTGATGAAATCCATCTCGCCCAGCATCTACTAACCATTTATTGACTAATTTTTTGTACGTACTAATAGTGCAAGGTCTTGGGTTTTTTATAAAGTATGGTAATTTTGAGAAAATTATATGAGCGAAAATTATATAGGTACAGTGTACAGTTTAATGATAACAAAAATCGTCGTCCTAACTCAACCGAAAACACCACGTTTACCTCAATCACTGAAGTCCAAATTAGTTGAAGTTCTAATCAGTAGAGTTTTTCAAGTGTATTTTCCGACCAAAAGTGATTTTTTTTATTTTGTTCGATAATTATATACACGTCTACAGTTTAATGACACCTAAAATCAACGCCGTAACTTAATTCTAAGCGGTCATTTTACGTCCTCAAGACGAATTTGAACGAAGTGGTCGCTAATTTAAACTGTTCGCCGTGTTACGGTTCAGGTTACTTTGCGACGTCACGTGACCGCGCCCTAAATAGAAATATAGAAATACCGTGATTACACTACACTATCCGAAAGGCCGAGCCCAAAAGTATCGTTTGATACTTTATGATTTAAACGAAAGGACAAATATATTTTTAACAACGGTCACTTTAATCAATTAAATCAATCAATTGAATGTTTGTATACAAGAGTAATGATAACTCTTTTTTTTCTCCTGCTCCATGCTTCATTTTTTAATGTCTTAAAATTTCGGGGGGGGTCCGGACCCCCTGGACCCCCCCCTTCGCTACGCCACTGCCATAGGAAAAGGTTTACACATTTTGAACCTTAGTCCTCCTATGAATTTGTACCATGTTTATGAACAATTCCTAGGCACGGTTTCAGAAACAGTTTGCGAATATTCCATGAAAGCTGCTGTATCAGATGCAGTAGCTGCCAATAATGGTCCAGAGATATAACAGTTGCAATAGACGGGTTGTGGCAGAAGCGTGGACATATGTCACTGAATGGAATACTTTCGTCACTTCCTTAGATACAGGGAAAGTTCTTGACATTTAAACTTTCTCAGAGTTCTGTAATTGTAGCTGTAAGTTTATGAGTATAGGGCCACATAAAGAAAAGTTCTCATCTAACTATCATGGAACAAGGGGAGCAATGGAAGTAGCAGGGGCAGTTCAGATCTTTCATTGGTCTCTCTTGGAGAATAATGTAAGGTATAACAATTACACTGGGGATTTTTATACAAAAGCTTTTCTGGTGTTATAGCTAGAAAACCATATGGGGATGAAGTAGAAATAAAAAATGAATGTGTCGGGCATATTCAGTAAAGGATGGAGACACGCCTTCCAACCCTAAAGATGAAAACTAAAAAACTACCTGATGGCAGCCCACTAGGAGGAAAAAACCGCTTGACTGATGCTACAATTCTAAAATTGTAATCTTATTTGGCCTAGTCATTAGAAGTTCTCATAAAACTGTAAAAGAAATGACAAGAGCTATTTGGACTACATTTTACCATGTGATAGCAAACCATGACACATCACATCGCCATAACCAGGCACAAAGGATGAAAGGACACGGTGTAAGCACAACCTATCGAAGCTTTAAAAAACCATATGAGTACAATAAACATTTTCATTTGTCTGAAAATGTAATGGCTTTCATAAAGCCAGTATTCAAAGACCTTAAAAAGCCAGAACTTCTAGAAAAATGTCTTGATGGAAGAACCCAGAATGTGAATGAATCCCTAAATAATGTAATTTTGTCATATTTGTTTAAAAACGTCTTTGTTCAGCACAAAAATGGAGTTCACACTAAAGTTTGGGCTTTATAAGGCTGTTACAATGTTCAATGATGGCCGTATTGGCAAGTGCAAATTTGTACAAGAAATTGCACTTAAACCTGGAAGGAATTTTGTAAATGCGATGAAGTCAGTCACTTGACCGCCGTAAAATCCGTGAAGCTAAAAATCCTCAATGAACTTCAGAAAGAAATCAGGAAACATCAGCATTCAATAAAAAGAAGAATGGAGGACCAGTTGAGGAAGAGGCTAATGGGCTATGATAGGGTTCATGAATATATTAATAAAGGTGTGTGAAATAACTTTTGTGGTTTTTTTCCTATTTTCCAAAAGTAGACTTTAATAACACGTAAGCCGCTTTTTCTCAGTAACCATAAGAGGTATCACTCTGAATGTTGTTCATAAAAAGGTGGTTACTATGCACAACTGGTACTCAAATTATGTGAAATATGAAAAAATGTTCCATTAAACATTTTTTTCTAATAAAGTTTGTACAAGTTTTTGTAATGAAATTTTAAAATATTAAAAGAAATATAAATACTACAAACCAACCATTTTACTACTAGTTATTTCTAAAAGTACACAGTATAAGATGAAAAGATCATTGTGATATCTCTTATAGTTCTTTAGAAAAAGGGACGAATGTTAACATTGCAGTTAAATAAGCTAAGTGGTCTCCCTAATTAAACATGCTAATACTAACTAATTAATTCATTCATTCATTTGAACAAGTTAATACTTTTTCAGTTCCTACAAAATTATAATTAGATCTGTAATTATTATTTTAATATCATTTTTATAAAAATTCAATAAGATTTGAAAAGTTGCAAATTTTAAACTTTATCGTTTTTAATTGAAGAATAACTTTATACTTTAGTACTTATTTTGTACTTTATCACAGCTGCCTTAAGAGTTAAAATAATTTGTTTTTACAACTATTATAATTTCTAAGAATCATAACACTGAATGTATCAGTGAAATTTCAAGTTACTACCTAGTTATTAATTTATTGAGATTAAACCGAAGCTGGTAAAGATTTGCAGTTAAAATAATTTATTAGTTCTATACATCATCATAAAATAGCTAAATACCCCAGTTTCAATGAGTCATTTTATGTTTCTTAAAATCTAATAAAATGTGTAGGAAATGTAGAAAATCTTGATTAGTTATAAAAACATGGTATATAATTCAAAATATATACCTACCAATATATTACAAAATACTCTATAGCACTAATTAAAATTAAAAAAACACAATGCAATGGTAGTATAAATATGATGTTAAACATATTACATATAAAAGGTTAATGATACCAATGGTGGTACAGCTGGAGATCTATATAATGGTCATTGGCGATATTTCTTTTTTTGTAAAAGGTTCGAACCTCAGCACTTGTCCAGTTGAAGTTGTTCATCATGTCCTCCTCTGAGAAGTCTGTATCTACTAAGTGTGGGTAGCTGCGGTCATGGAGGTAGTCCACTTCAGGCTTGCTGTTGGCCTTATCATCCCTCACTAGGTTCAAAAATTGTTGGTTTAAATCATTAAACTCATCCAGTTCCTTTATGAACCTTTCCCCAGCACCCTTTGGAAGCTTCTCAATAGTCATTTGGATGGACTTTCCTAGTGGGATAATTTTATCCATCAGTTCTCGTCGGAGGGTAGCATTCTGAGCGAGCACTTCAGGATCATCAGTGTATGGCTTGTACCAGTATATCTTCTGGGTTGTTATTTCCTCTAAGGCTTCACTGAGTGACAAACCTACCAACAAAACAAATATAATACTCTTCATGTTCAATAAGGTTGGTATCAGTGTCAAATTATTACTTGATGTTATTAAAGCTCTAAATAGATAGTGATCTTATTGGTTGGTTTTGTTACATATGTATCACTAACTATCTGGCCTTGTTTACTAAAAACTGGTTTAACCAATTCATTTTTATGTTAGTACTGATGTGTACAACATTCTGATTGAAGAAAAATAAAGTTTACCACCCTATTAAAAGTTAGATGAGTAGGCTACAACAAAGTTTTCTTTGAGATGGACTATGCAAATAAATAAGTGTAGTAACATTTGTTTTTAAATAACGTTTTAAAGTAGTGCAACTATATATTAATCTAGGTTAAGTTAGAAATTTAACTTAAAATCGATTTAGATTAGCATAAATATTGTAAATATTGTTATAGAGACATAGAGTACATTTTCTAATGTACATCAAAAGGAACCTGTTTAATGTTACTAATTTGTAGTTCAAATGTAAGGTATATATCAGTAAAGGATTTTACTATGAATAAATTTAATCTGCAGCAAATACTTCAAATGTTAAATCATAATTAAGTAACAATACCTAATATACAATATTTATTTAATTTTCACAAACTTTTTATACCAAAGTACAATACAACCATAACAAGTTAGTTAAGTGTATCTTCAATTATTGAGAATTATAGGGAGAAGTTAGATAAAAAGAAAATTGAATAATTATAATAGAAGACATAACAAATTTTAAAATAAAATTATAACTCAAAATAAAATATTTTATTTTGTTATATAAAATTTGCCAACTTTTTACTATTGTAGTATTGCAGTATAGTTAAGAATATTTGTGAGTAAAAGTAATTATTATTTGTGATTTTAATTTATTATATTTATTTTTATTGAGAGCAAGGGATAAATAAAAATTTACTTGAATTCAAATTGCTTTAATTATTACTTTGGTTACTATGATCATTTTATTTATCAAGATAGAAAAATACCTGAAAAAACTACACACTATTGTTATTATTAACTACTACACATAATCTAACATAAAACTAAAATCTATCTATATTTTCATCAAAGTATCTCAGTTTAAGAAGATTGCAAGAGCACTCAGTTTTTTTATATACAATTTGTTCACTTGATTATATACAGTGGCAACAGCAAAAATGTATATTCAATGTCGAGTTAATAATATGTTCACACACATAAATTTTTAATTTGAAAACCTTCATGGTTCTCGTTGGAAGTCATCATTTTTTAACAACAACAAGTCTGTCCAGTACGTGTAAGCTGTGATTCTGTCAGCGTAGAGCAGATCCAAGTCATCTAGAGTCCAGTTGAAGTTATCCAAAATCCTCTTCTTCTCCTCATTGTTGAAAGGAGTGTCAAGGAACCTTGGATGACCTCTAGTGATGATTGTATCAAGTGCTGCCTTGGTGCCATTCTTGTCTGCGTGTACCATTTCGACCATCTGGCGTAAGAGCTCATTAAATGAACGCACATCTGCGAGGAACTGTGCACCACAACCTGCAGGGAGAGAGGTGATGGTAGTGTATAATGTATCATCCAGTGCTTGTATCTTGTCTGCTAACTCTGATACACTCACCTTCCCTCGCTCCTCTCCTAACACCACACTTGACTTTGTAAATATTAAGGCTAAAAGAGTGATATAGAACACCTTCCACATCTCTGCAGCTTGCAATCAAGTCTTGTTATCTTTACTCTCTGATCATATCAATCATTATATTGTATTAGAAAAGCGAGAAGCAGTTTCTTAACCACCATAAACTTTTAGTTGTATGTTTTTCCCTAATATAAATAAATTTAAATTTGAGCCTGTCAAAGACATTTTAAGGTATGAGAAATAATTAAATTGTTTATGTTCTCCCTAAAATATTGTTGACTTTCTTTAAAATTTTCTTACATACATATTTCTGCATCCCATTTCTGTGAAAGTTAATTTATTTTGCTTACATATAAAATGATATTTATAATTGTGTTGTATATTGTATTAGTGAGAGATTTAGTTGCTTTATAACTAGGGTGCTGAAATATAAACCTTAGTATGATGGGAATGCAGGTTTTATTTATTTTTAGTATGGTTTTGAAAATATGAAAGTATTTTTTATAGTTCCATCTCATCTTCTTACCTGAACCTGAAAAAAATTCCCTCATATCCTAAACATTTGTTTAAAAAACATCCTGATCAACAATATAGTAGTTGATAAAGGAATTAATTCCATCTTGTTGAATACCCAAACTCTCAACCAAATGTATTATGAAAAAAAGAAAACAATTTGGTAACTTTTGAATAGTTTTATTCACCAAAATATAATTTTCAAATCAACTGTTACCTAAAACTACTTTTTATATATCTTTATACAGTTTAAATATATCTAGATTAGTCTATTGGGTTTTTGTAAACAATTAACAATATAAGTATAAGTATCTTTAGAATCATGAGACAGATAAGAAAATACAATTCTGATACTTCTATAAAAATTGTACTTATTTTACATTCCCAGTGCGAATTTGTATGCCCTTTCAAAGGCTGTGTTACTTTGTACTTTGATTAGATTTTTTTGGAAAATATACAAAACTATGAATTTAATATACTGTGGGGTAAAATGGAGGAATACAAATATTATTTCTGTAAAACTATTTTGCAACAATACTTTCAGGATAATACCAAAACAGGTATATTTAAACTTTAACTTTTAAAACTCTTTTTCCTTTCTTGACGATTTATATAATATTCAACCAAGAAAAATAGTGTTTTCTGTGTGTAGGTGTGTATACTATAGCTCTTATATTTGCTTTTTATGGAGAAGGGATGAGCCATGGACCTAGAATATGGCATGGAGCTCAGAAGTTTAGCATGGGTCTGGTGAGATTGTCATGGGGCTGATGACCTTTCTGCCAAAAAAGTTGGTACAATTGGGAATCTGTAGTTTTTAAAAGAAAATCATGTCTCCTTTTCAACCTCTTTATATTACTCTTTTTGTGATCCACAAGACTGTTTGAAAATGTAATCTTATCAAACAAAATAAGGGATAAAGTCATTCAGTTAAAAATGGAGAGCACTAATAACAAGTTCTATGATAAAATACAGGATTTGACCCAGCATTTTGTATTATATAGACCAACAGTCTGTTATTGTATAGCCACCAATTTTGTAGCTTTGTGTAGCTAAGATATGCCTGGAATGTAAGCCAACCATAAGAAAGACCAGATTGAGGAGTGTTAAAGCTCTTTCTCTTATCAAAAGCAGCTTGGGGCTTATTAATCTGTGAATATTAAAACAATTCAGCTAGATGGTTTATGATGAAGGTCACATATAATATTAGAGGTATGATCTTTCATTAGTCTCCACTTTTTCTGTTTCTTTCTGTACAGTATTTCATAACAAACATTTTAAACAAATTGATTTTTTGGAAAATATCCAACTTGCAAGTGTTAAATGAGTACTAAATACTGAACAATCGGAAATGGCTAAAAATTTGAATCAGTTCTTCCAAGAAATATTAATAAATGAAATAACCTTAGTATAAAAAAATGCATTGATACCTATGGTTTTAAATACATATCAACTTGCAAACTGTCATTGTACTTTAGTTCAGTTTCATATCTTACTACCAAACACATAAGACAACAATTTTATACATCAGATTTTAAAAATAGTGGAATAATTTAAAGAGTACTCTTCCTGAACCTGTAGTTTCTAGTTTCTAGAGGTGAAAATTGGATCTCTACTTATTAAGAAGATACCACCTATTTACAGTTAAAAAACTGTTCAATTACATTATTTAGTGCACTATGGACTATTTAATATATTTTTGGGAAAAAAGATAATATCAGAGTTGAAAAATTTTCCTCCACCCTCTAATATACGATCAAAAAAAGTTTGACCAAATTCATTCATTAAAAATGAAATACATTTTTATCAAACCTCATAAATTGATCAAAAATGTATAATAAACAATTGCTCTGAAAATTAAGAGGCATATTTGGAAAGTAAATATGTTTTCATTGAACGCAAAAAATGTGAAACTGGCTGAAATGTATTATAAAATTAAAGACATTTACAGTGAAGACGCGATAAGTGATGGAATCGTGAGAAAGTGAGTTAGAATGTTCAAGAAAAGTTGAACAAATGTCCATGATGAGGCTCATAGTAGTCATCGTTCTGTTGTCAACGATGATCTAAAAAGAATTTCTGCAAATTTCATTAACTATTTCGTACAATATTGTTACATAATTTACATTCAAACACATAAACCAATATTTAAAACTTTTATTTTTGTGAGGCCTTTCGATAGCAAGGCTATCTTCTTCAGCCACATCACGTTACAGACCGCCTAGATTATTACAAAATTATTATTTGTGTTCCTGATGGGTTCCAAAAATCCTCACTGATGTTCACAGAAAACCAAGCGACTTGGCAGTGCTTTAACATTTGGGAGCAGACGCTGTACAGCCTGGATTTGGTGCCATACGACTTTGGTTCAAACGGTGAGTTGAAAATGCTGTAAAATCATGGCTGTCATCACTGGCTGATAGTTTCTATGCAGAAGGAATTGAAAGGCTGCTCACCCCCTATGACATGTGCTTGAACATTCGTGGCAACTATGTCGATAAATAGTTTACAAGAGGCTTTTTCATGTAAAAATAAAATTGACTTGAAAATATTGTTTTACTAGTTAAAAAAACAGATCTTACTTTCTCAACACACTTTATATATTGGATTTTAAAATGAGGCTTTGTATATTCCTTACTTATTTTTCCAATGAAATAAGAAAGAGGGACAATAACTCAAAATTATAGTTAGTTTCACACCTAGCTGAAGCAATATACTCACTCTTATACCCTTTTTCTAAAAAGAGGATCAATAGTTCCAAATAGAAAACACAAAGAAATAATAAAAATACAAAAATAATAAATTGTTTGGAAAGAAGATAGTCATAGAATTTGCACTGATAAAACATTATTCCAATGAGCTAATATTTTTAAAGTCCAAAGAGTTAACAAATTCACATTTTGGTTTTCCTATTAGCCTTTTAATTTGGCTCCACTGTTAAAATATTGCTGAACATCTGTTTTGTTCTATATAAAAATAACTTATGAGGCACTAACTTATAATTTTACTGTGGTCCTTGGAGTTCTTAATTATTTAGGCAAACTATGTGTGTGAAACCTAACGTTGTATCAACTTACACTATTTCTGGTAATACAGTTTTAACAGTATTCAAGTAAATAAATTACTTTGAGAATTAGTGTTTCATCTGTTTATTAAATAATTTAAATTTATATTATGCAATTATTTTAACACATTTGTCTGGTTTAACTGATCCATCTGTGTATTAAATATTTTATTTTCATTAAAAAACCAAAAGCTAACAAGTGTATATGCAGTATATGTCAAATTTTCTAATGTACTAAATTAATAACATTTTATATTATTGCTACTTTTTTAAGTGTATATTCACAAGAGATAAATACGATACATTCCTGACAAATGTACTCTACTTCATCCCTGCATAGTGATTCTTGTAAGTAAGAATGTGGTTCCAGTGTTGGTAGGTACACAATCTTTGAAAAAACCAATCTTCAATGTCTTTGTCATTCCAACCAAAGTTTTTCTTTGCCGTTTCAATTCTTTTATCATCCAACTCCACTTCAAGAAACTTCGGCTGGGGTCCAAGAGCAAGCACTCTTTCTATGTCTTTGTCATAATAGTCGTCAGCATATATCAACTTCACAAACTGGCGTATACAACTGTTCAGTGTTTCTGTATCCTCAACCAAAGTGCCACCTTGATCTAGTGGTAATTCCAGAGTCAGTTTCAGAATTTCATCACACAAGGAAATAATTCGGTCACCTAATATTGCTGTTGTTGCTTTAAACTTCTTCTTTCTTGCTGCACTGCTAAAAGTTGAAAGAAGTACCACACAAGTTACAAAAGTCTCTTTGAAATCTAAATGCATGTTTAGACTGATTTGTTTGATGAGAAAAATGCCACTCTTATTTTTCAACACTGTCCATTGTAAAATTATTAATTTAAGATTACATAATGTTCATTGAATCACTAATAACTTAATTCTCCACAATGGGTGTAATTTCAGTGATGAACACATTTGTCTTATTCAATAAAACGTCTACTATCACCTGTAACATAGCCATGATTGAAAAATATACTGTTTATTTTTATTTATTTGAACTCAGAACTGATGTAAATATTCTCAAGACAATTTGCAGGTTAGGATGTTAAATGAAATTGAATGATTGGTAAAAGAACATGCAGTAGTGGACTTTAAACTTTGCTTGCAAAACATATTACAACAATTATACCTTTTTTTATAAATCTCAGAACTTACAATTATTTTCCACACAAAAATTAAAATTAAGTGGATTACTGTTATTTTTATTAAAAGTATGCAGTTGCCTCATGCAGTTTGTTGAGTCACTTCATTATTGGGTCAATAAATAGATTCAATTAAACATTCCGTCTTGATGAACGCAATAAGCTTACTAGATATCACACGAGTTGTTTCCAACAGATTGATTTCAATAGCAGAGATATTCTTCCATTTGATTGTGTTTGGAAACCAGTGTGTTACTGAATGCTACAATGCTAAATTTATTGTTAGTACTCTTATTTTTGTCTTCCCTTCACTCTAATCTTGCATCCCCGTCTAATTCTTCTGAACATGAGAGCATGGTGTTTCGAACGTTAGGTGCCACAGATGGTGAAGGATCTGATGGGATTGACAGGGATAATGTTGACCTGGACAGGGATGTAGATGATGTCTGTGAGAAGTTGAAGACTCTGGATGTGATTCTGACGAACATTACCATTGATCCTCCAGCAGGTGGAGGGAGTCAGATGCTGCGAACAATGCGTATATATAACCAGGCTTGTTTAGACCTCCTTTATCTCTGCAGTATGGATAAACTGCGAGTGTTAGGGGCGGCAGAGAATATACTCATGGCCGGGGGACCAAAGTTTTTTGATATCCAAATTGATGAAAAGCTAATGAAGGAAAGATTTCACTGGGATGAAGATAAGATGGATGAACTGCTTGAGGTTACAAAGAAATCATACGATCATTGGAATGATCTTTGGTATGTATTTAATAACTTTCCAACTGATCTAAGGTAAAAAATACAGTTTTCATCAAACCAGGATTTTATTAACAAAAAAAAAAAAGTTATTCGTACTCTATTAATGCTGTACAGTTATTTATGATGATTTATTATTTGTATAATTTAAGAGAAAGTTAACAGAACTGAAGTCTCTTAAAAATATATGAGTAGTAGATATATTATTTTATGAAAATATTAATGTTTTTATTACTTTAAATGTAGCAAAATAAAAAAAAATTGACTGATATGTTTGAAGCTTGTGTATATTATTTACTTACCCCTTGAATTCAAAACAACTGTTACATGCAAAAAAATAGTTATAACCAATAAAGTGTTTATTTACTGGATAGAAAAAGTGGTTGAAACCCTGAAAATATTCACCTCACATTCATTCATACAACTTCAAACCTAAAAACAGCCTACTTTATGTTAGCTTAATTTACGTAGATCTAAATGCAACCTGCTGGGAGTTCAAAATTTTAAAAATATGAACAATAAGTATAAATACATGTAGAAATTGTAATTGGAGTTGCATTAGTAACATATGAAGCTCGAGCATGAATTATGATGGCTTGTGAGAGGGCTTATTATTATGAGTTATTTAAGAGAGTAGATTGATCAACACATGAAGGTTTTGGGGTGACATGTTTTATAATTTTATAAATGATTTATCTAAACTTCCAAAGTTACAAATATGTACAGTTTTGTTCCAAAATAGAGTGTTATGGTGTTATTAGTCAGGTAAATTTTACACATAAATTAGAATAATGATTTAATATAACAAATTGTTGTTATTTATTAAAATAAGGAAATTTTCCTACAGACATTACTGAATAGTTACTTGTCTTTTTTATTATATACTGAAATAAAGCTAATCTTGACCTTATTAATATATGTGATGATTTTTCTATACATACCAAAATGTACTCAATTATTTTTGTAATAAATTGTTATGAACAAGTCCAATGAATATATACATATATCATTGTTAAAAATTAGTTGAGTGTTAAAACTGGCTAACATACCAACCAATCTGTGCTATTTATTATTATTATTTTGAATTGTTTATTCAATGACAAACAAGACATTGACAGATCTTTAGATTTCAATCAGATTGCTACATAAACTATTTCAAGATCAAATCTTGGTTTCATCATGTATAACTCATGTATATGCACAATGACATTTGCAATTTTAATTACACTTTGGTGTTTAATTTCTACCACTAGAAGAGTCTCTGCAGATGAAGAAGCTGCAGTAACATTGGCCGACAAGTACAGATACGAACATGATGGGGGTCGCTTGGACATCAATATTCTCAGTTTGGAGGAGAACATTGAGAAGGTATGTGACAGGTTGAGACGACTGGACACTGTTCTGACCAACATGTATGAAGATCCACCGGTGGGGGGTGGAGAGGAGTTTATGAGACTGTCTCGAACCTACAACCAAGCGTGCCTGGACCTACTGTACTTCTGCAGCATGGACAAGCACAAGGCGCTAAAAGCTGCTGAGAAAATTGTGGACCATGGAGGTCCCAAATTTATGGATGTTGAAGTCAATGAGGAAAAAATGAAAGAGAATTTCAAATGGGATGAAGAAGCGCTTCATGGAATGTATGTTGTGCTGAAGAACACCCATGAGCACTGGTATGATTTGTGGAAACTGTACAAAAGCTTGCCATAACCTCTGAAATATTTGTGGTATTCACAACTAATATTTACTTAATTTTTTCCTGCAAATTAGATAAAAATACATTATATATATATATATATATAATATATATATTATATATATATATATATTTATAATAAAATGTTTGGTATAATGTCCCAGTATTTATTAAAATTACAGATCAGTTACACAAAATATTAGAACATACATTATTTGCAGTTGGTGTTTATTTATTTCACATAGTTAAGCCCTTCTAAAAAAATTTCTAAAGTTTGTTATGCAACATACTCACTAGTGTTGCAAAACCTAATTTTTATCAGGTATTCAAAACCATCAATTATTAAAAGGTAAACAACTTATTTATTTAAAGCAGCATTTAATTATAAAATTTATAAACACTTATTTACAGGATATTTCAGAATGGTTGACAAATATTTCAGTAATTGCTTCATGCAATAAAAACAAGAAATTAACACAATAGAGCATGTGTGAAAATCATTAATTTTCTAAATGTTTTTCACTGTGATTTTGTAAAAAATGGTTTTGAAAATTGGTGTACTTATGGTTTAGGCATTAGATTACTTACCTATAATGACAAAAATAATATATCTGCCTTATTGAAGATGAAGGTATAAATAATTCAAACAATGGAATCACCAATTGGACCAGTTATGAAATATATATTGAAAATAAGAATATTTTCCAAAAAAGCAATGAAATTTACTATAGCATTTAAGAAATAATTCTGTTTTTGTATTCCTTCATGAGGGTAAGTCAAATTTTAGCCAGACTTTTCTTTTCTTCAGCTCTTCTTAGGTGAAGGAACTGAGTGGCAGAAAATCTTTTTATATCTTGGGTAGGGATGTTAAGAGAAAGGGAGGGGGTAGTTCAATACACCTGAAAAGCTGGGTTAGTAACATCATATCTGAGCAAGAGGTGCACATGTCTATAGATCAATACATTATTATCAAATTTTTTTAGTGAGAGAGTGTAAAACCTACAGAAATGTTGTGTTGATTAACTGCAATGACATACTGAAAAAACGCTTTCAAGGACCCAAATCTAGAACAGGCACAGACAATGTTTCAATGGCTGATATTCAGTGGACCTATATTTCTGCAGAGAAAGTTCTCACATTTTTATTTTAGATTGCAGAAGCCTACTGCTCATTTATTTTCTTCATAAGTGGTGTACAATTAATGCTGTGCACCACTGCTGATTGCTATCTCCTTGTTGCTCTTATTCTTGCCATTGTTGATCTTTGTAATCATATTCTTTACAGAAAGGCTAACTGGGCTTCATCCGATTTCAGTGCTTGGCTATGTGTCCGAATCTCCGGCACCTGTAACAGTTCATGAGATCTACAGTCCTTGACTGTATATACCTCTACCATTTTAAAGAGTATTTTTTACCTAGCCTTACCACTAGACAGCCTTGTACTAATAAAACATCTTTGTACCAATTGCTATCATTTAGCTCTGCAAACAGTCACTGATTCTGATATAGTGGGCTGAAATCAATCTGTCACCTTTGAACCTCAATAAAACAATAGGTCAAAGTCAAATTATCTTTATTTATATTATGCACATAAGTAAGATAAATAGTGTCAACTTCAAATAAGTTACACCAATACATAAGTGGTTCAGAGCTTATGTTGTAAATTGTAAGTCCCATAGTTCCATGATCACTATGCTGTTAATTAATGAACATTTCTAAGAATCAGTAAATCTAAGATAATAACAGCAGTCCACAGGGATCCTTCACCCATTTTTTACAAATACATATTAATATCATACTCATCCACAGTTAAATTTGGTGTTTCAACAAAATAGTAAGTAAATTAAAGAAAACTATTGATTTGTTCCCAAAAAATATTTTCTGTCAAATTGTAAGAATGAATCATTTGCTTTACTTTTTGTGTACAACATTAACTAATTATTGGATTGTATTAACAATACTAACTAAAACATGGTCTGATATAAAAATTCCATTATATGTTCTTTTATGAAGGCGCATTTGGATTAAGTATACTCATTCAAGATATAAATGATTTCAGATTAAATAATCTCAAATTAATGATGAAAATTAGATTGTCATATCACTATTATTGTTGTTGAAGTTGTAACATTATTAATCAACACTGTGATTACTCAAAATAGTAGGGTATTTTAGTAAAAAAAGTCATGATGTAATATTGCATAGTAGTTTGAAAACTATAAAGCATACTACTCAATAATAATGGCAGGCCATAATAAATTTTCTAAGATAAAACGTAAAAAAGCAGCTCTTGACATAAAAAGGAGTAAAATCTTTTCAAAAATTATTCGAGAAATAACAGTTGCAACTGCAAGAGGAGGTAGTGATCCAAAATTCAATCCAAGATTGCGTCTTGCAATATTATCAGCAAAAGAAGCAAATTTGCCTAAAATCCGAATTGAGGAAGCAATCAAGAAGGCATCTTCACCAACTGACACGAGTAACTTCAAGGAGGTGAGATATGAGGGTTATGCAGCTTCTGGAGTAGCTGTGATTGTGGAAACTTTGACAAACAACAAGAACAGGACAGTGCAAGAGGTCCGATCAAAGTTTACAAAATATGGAGGTTCCCTCGGTGAAACAGGATCTGTCAGCTATATGTTTAAAAATGTTGGACTAATAACATATCCAAGTGAGCAGAAAAGTGCTGATGAGATGTTAGATCTATCAATTGAAGCTGGAGCCGAGGACTGTCAACTGGTGGAAGATGAGTATGAGATACTTTGTTCCTATGAGAATTTACACACAGTGAGGGAGTTTCTGGAGAACAAGATTGGAGAAGCCACCAGTGCCAAGCTGATATGGAAGCCTGATAGTTCCGTAACCTTGGACCATGAAAGGACCGGAAGAGTCATTAAGCTGATCGATGCTCTTGAAGATTTGGATGATGTCCAAAACGTCTGGTCAAATTTGGATATTCCAGATGACTTTAACCTTGACGAAATATAGTTCCTCACTTTGAACAAGTACTTTTAAAACTAACAAACTTTTTCTCTTATTAAAATATTGCTTGTTTGAAAATTCTAAATGTTTGTTTTAGAAATAGACAACATAATTAAATCCACCTACTTAGAGTCATATTTGAAAAATCAAAATTTGTTTTTGACAATGGACGATTTGAAAGATAGTAGGATTTTGGACATTTGCCATCGTTATATTTTACAAAAAGGTATAACACTAAATAGTCCTACAGTTTTTTTAAATCATGTCTATATTGTCCACTAACCTATTTTAATGTAACCTAGTTGATTAGTAGAATCCAGAATGAGAATTGAGAGTGGACAGTCAGTAAACTCTATCAGACCAATAACTGCAAATGATAATTCTGATACCTGTAGTAGAAAATTCCAAACAGATTAAACAAATGTTTGTTAAAATAACATCACAGTTTACTAAGTGATGTTTTTATTAAATGATTCACTGGCCGCTAAGTGTTTGATGATTGATCTCCTTTAAAACATGGTTATTCTCATTTAAGATATCCACGTTAATTTTATACATCATTTGCCTCTTAAGGGGGTAATATCTACATGACAGAAATCAGTAGCGTAGCCAGAAATTTTGTTCGGGGGGGGGGGGTCCGAAACCGGGGATCCGGGGGACGTTTTGTGTGTTATTTGCCAATGAGTTACTGGTAAAAGGTAAATACCAAAAATATGGAGCTTTAGTAACTACGCCCTATAGAAAGTGGAAAGATGTAATAAGCAAATTCAACTCTCCAGCAACTCTAGTACCACAAATTTTCTTGTATAGCTACATAAACTTTACGAAGTTCGATTCTGGCAGAGTAGAAGGCACCAATGTGATGTTACATTTACTGGATAAGAAAGAAGAAGAACAAAAAAGAACTTCACTCAAGCGTATAATTGACAAAACTATATTCTGTGGAGAAAATAAAACACCCCTTCAGGGACATTGGGCCACTGACGGCCGAAAACCCTTTAGAAAAGGAGGGCAATTTTCTAGCGTTGCTCGGGTACAGATCAAACTAACGGTCAGAAAATGCATCGGAAAAACTCTACTGATTAGAAGTTCGGCTGCTTTGGATTTCACTGATTGAGGTATTTATGAATGAGTTATAATGACGATTTTTTTTTGTATCATTACACTGTAGACGAGTATATAATGATCGGAAAAAAAACAAAAAATCACTTTCGGCCAGAAAAAAATACACATGAAAAACTCTAATGATTAGAACTTTAACTACTTCGGACTTCAGTTATTGAGGTAAACGTGGTATTTTTAATTGAGATAGGGCGACAATTATTTTTTATCATTAAACTGTACTCGACTAACTACATAATTATCGAGAAAAAAAATCACTTTTGGTCGGAAAATACACTTGAAAAACTCTACTGATTAGAACTTCAACTAATTTGGACTTCAGTGATTGAGGTAAACGTGGTGTTTTCGGTTGAGTTAGGACGACGATTTTTGTTATCATTAAACTGTACTCGACTAACTATATAATTATCGAGAAAAAAATCACTTTCGGTCGGCAAATACCGAAGAAAAGCTCCCTACAGATTCAAGTTTTGACGATTTTGGATTTCACTGGTTGAGTCGTTGAGATAAAAGTGGTACTTAGAATTATGTTAGAACATTGATTTTGGGTATCAATTGAACGCCGACTAATACATTATATAATTATCGAGAAACAAAACAATAAAATCACTTCCGGACGGAAAATACCGAGGAAAGGTCTCTACAGATTCAAGTTTTGACGATTTTGGATTTCACTGGTTGAGTCGTTGAGATAAAAGTGGTACTTAGAATTATGTTAGAACATTGATTTTGGGTATCAATTGAACGCCGACTAATAACTATATAATTATCGAAGAAATATTGAAAAAATAACTTCCGGTCAGATAATACACAGGAAAAACCCTACTGATAAGAAGTTGTTTAACCACTCAACCGGTGAAGTCCAAAATCGTCAAAACTTGAATTTGTAGAGAGCTTTTCTTCGGTATTTACCGACCGGAAGTTATTTTTTTCTCGATAATTATATAGTTAGTCGAGTACAGTTTAATGGTAAAAAAAATCTTCGCCCTAGCTCAATCAAAAATACCACGTTTACCTCAATAACTGAAGTCCAAATTAGTTGAAATTCTAATCAGTAGAGTTTTCAAGTGTATTTTCCGACCAAAAGTGATTTTTTTATATTTTTTTCGATAATTATATACACGACTACAGTGTAATAACACCTAAAATCAACGTTGTAACTTAATTCTAAGTGGTCATTTTACGTCCCCAGGACGAATTTGAACGAAGTAGTCGCTAATTTAAACTGTTCGCCGTGTTACGGTTCAGGTTACTTTGCGACGTCACGTACCCCGCCCTATAGAAATACCGTGATTACACTACACTATCCGAAAGGCCGAGCCCAAAAGTATCGTTTGATACTTTATGATTTAAACGAAAGGACAATTATATTTTTAACAACGGTCACTTTAATAAATTAAATCAATCAATTTAATGTTTGTAGACAAGAGTAATGATAACTCTCCTTTTTTCTTCTGCTCCATGCTTTTTTTTTAATGTCTTAAAATTTCGGGGGGGGGGGGTCCAGGGGGTCCGGACTTCACTACGCCACTGACAGAAATGTTACAAGAGGCATCTCTTTTCTATAACCAATTTCCTCTTTCCTCAGGTTAATAATTTTCAGTTCATTTACTCAGCTGATAGCCATTAGTTTTTAGATATTTTGTTCACTATTAAGAGAAATTAAATATAATATTCTTATTGTATAATAACAGTTGATTTATATAAATAAAAATAAGTTCTATATCTTATTCAAATGTTTTAAGTTGAAATAGATTTTACTGATGAACCAACTTCATGAGCTTTTTTTATACTAAGAAGGTTCCTTACCCAATATAGTAAACACTAATCATATTAGAAAAATGTAATGCTTGTGAGGAATTCACGAGTTTTTAATTTTTAAATATTTATGAAGATAGTTTTCAGTCTTTTATTATGTCTTTAAAACATAAACAAAGTACAAAGTGAATGAAATCATGATTTTATATTAAAAGAAACAGTACAAAACATATGAATATAACAAACACGTTAATTATCTCAAAAATGAGAGAACTGTAGCGGTCTCTTCATACAATGTTCTGCATTTTTGTAGTACATTCTAGTAGTTAATCTCAATTCTAGTGATTCTGCTGATTCATATAACATACCATTGGAAATTATTAAAAAATTAATAATTTAAGTTTTCAGGTTATGTTATTTGGTTAATGGTACTTTGTTATAAATTCGCCACAGGTCATACCATAGGATATTAGTTTTCTTCCTTGCATTTTGCATATTTTCCAGTGCATCCTTTTCCCATTGGAATCTCTGTTCTAATTGGTCTTCATTAATATCAATATCCAGGAACTCCGGACCTCCTCTCTCCAGCATGTCTTTGGCTGCCGTAAAGGCCTTCCCCTTGTCCTCCAAGCAATGGTTCAGCAAGTGTAAACACGCCTGGTTGTAAGTGCGCAGCTCTTTCATCAGTTCTTCCCCACCATCAACTGGTGGGTCTGTTAACATTTTAGTCAGTGACTCATCTAGAGTCCTCAATGTCTCACAGACATCAGCAATGTCTTTACTTGAAACCAAATCAACTCCTTGGTCGTCTACATCAGCTATTGTCCGAAAGGCCACTTTGACCTCTGAAGTGCCAAATATGAGAGGCAAGAATAGTAATAATACAAAAGACAATCCTGGTAAAATTCGAAAAATCATTGTAATATTTTTCTACTATATCAACTGTTCTTCTCTTACAATACTTCACAGTTTTAAAGATACATTTTAAATAAAAAAATTTAAGCAATAATGGAAATATTGTTAAACTATATAGTTACAAATTCATTTATTAGCAAGTAACACAATTTCTTTAAACCATGTCAATTGTAAAACATTGTTTATGGAAAAAACTTTCTGAAGTAGCGACTCAACTCAACACCAAATTCACTAATTCACATTATTACTCAGCACTGTAGTAAAATACTCACTGAGAATGAAATTAAATATATTTTTATGACCTTGAACAAAAGGTCAGGAACCTTATAAAGTAACTATGATGTGATGTAAACAGACAGTTCATATGATAGTGTTTGGTTTAGTAAAGACTAAAATTTTAATTCAAAATAACTTTAAAAACAATAGTGTAATTTAAAGATTTAAATCTTACTGTTAGGAATTATGAGTAAAAAAAAACTATTCATAAATATCAGTTGAAACCGTGTGGTTAAATTTCCAGTATACAAATTATCAAATGGAATCTAATGTCAACAAAGTTTATGGCATTGAATGTTTGTCACATGTTGATAGACTTCTTGTATGATGGAACTTGCAGTGCTTAAAATAACATTGATTATATTTGGAGTGGTACAATGTCAGCGCCTGGGACCACAGCTGTTCACAGCCGACCGCAATATTACACTGCTGGTCCGTTCTCCACAGCAGGGTGAGGGAGGGAGGCTGCTGCGCTTCATGGTTACATACCTGCGGCTCCTCAGTACACTCATTGTTCGAGTTAGTAAGCGACTAGAACATGCCCGGCGAGCTGCACGCTACCTCTACAAACACAATGGACCTAAGTTCCTACGAGTCAAATTCACAGAAGATTCACTTATGAAGGCTTTCAAATGGTCCATTGTTGAACTGAGACATTTCAGGTTCCTTAAATCAGAAACAGTCAGTGAATATGAGCTGTTCACTAAGTGCTACAAAGCGAACTTGGTTTGGTTCTTGTGATTTAAGGTACAATTCTCATTTAACTCAATGAAAGTGAATGCAGAGATTTAATGTTAACTCATTGAAAGTTATTGAATTTAAGGATAGTATTGTTATGCTGTATGTACCTTATCTTTAAATATTTAATGGATAGAAATAAATATAATATTCAGGAGGCCACTAAAACTAAATTATAGTAGCTTGTTAGGAAAAGTCAATAACTTTGATAAATCACGTCACCATTAATGTAAATAAATTGAAAAGTTGTAAGTTAACAATATTATACTGAAATATGCTATTTTTAGCCTACTGTCTTATTTTCTAAAACAATTATGAATTTGTATTTTTTTTTTTAACTAGAATAACATTTTTCTTTGTGTTGTGACATATGAGGGTACAAATGGAGGTATGCTATAATTTTTGCATGTCCTGTTATTGTTATCCTTATTGGTATTACCACTTCTGATACAACTGCATGTGATGTAGGTATTAGTTTTTTATGCTTATATAAAGTAAATGTTAAAAATGTATTTCATACGTTCTATTTTGTGAAATTTCAAACATTCAAGTACTATAGTTTAAGTTAACTTTTTATATAATGTACAAGAATTTCAAGATATATTATTATTAAAGAAACCTTTTCCAATATTTTGTAGTACTTTAAGATAAACCAGCTGTACTGGCAGCCATCTTGAAAACACTTTTACGCTCTTAGTTTAAGTTATAGTTATATGGGAGACATCTCATTTTAAAGATATGATTAATACACATCCAAATGCTTTTTAGTTTTTAAGATATTTTTAAGAAGTTTAACATTATTCTTATGAGGGAAAATTCAAGATAATTTCTCTACAGCCGGCTCTATATAGATTTAAATGAGCTATCTTAGACATTATTAAATACTAACGATTAAATTTTTCTTCAGTATATAACTGGATGAATGATACTTTTGAATAGTTGTCAACTCTTCATGGATCACACTAGAATATTGTTTTCTTCATTAATTTGTGAATACCTTTCAGTGTAATATTTTTACTGATATATATTCCAAATGGTTTTTGTTGATATCAACATGCAGGAATGCTTGACTATCCTCTCTCGCATATCTTTGTCTATCATGAATATATATTCTTCCTCTCCAAACAGTAGTTAAACAAGTATAGACATGCTTGAGAATTTCCTAATTTTGTTTTTCAGCACCAAATGATACTTCACTTTGCGATATGAACTGGAAGGATATGAACAGATTTGTGTTGTGAAGTATTTTTTACAATACAAGTAATACTTACTAGAACCATCATTACTGATATGGCTCTGTTCAGTATTTATTTAATGAATTTTTTCGTAAAAATGGCTAGAAAATTCTAGATTAATTACATAATTACAATATACATAAAATATTTAAGAATTTCATATTGTTTAATGGAAAATGTATACAAATTTGATTTATACATATTATTTAATATGCATTTTTGTACCACAGTTTTAAATCAAAACCATTCATTGCTCAGAGCTGTTTTTAATGTTTATTTTCCATACAGTAATATATCCACTGTTAATATAAGGCATTTTTAATTTGGCAATAAATATACACGATAAACATTTACAATGTCTGTGGCAGTACAGTACTTAAAATTTATAATAATCTAAAACTGGTATGAATATACACAAAAAGTATAAGTATAAATACATATATATATATATAAATAAATATATAAATATATATATAAATTAATCTATGGGTTTGAAAGAAATGTATAGGAAAATCAAGAAGGTATTAACTATTATTATATATAACCATCAGTCTCAATTCTTGCCAGTGTTTGCTAATTATAGGACGATACATCCTCGATTTCAGGAGTGGTAAAATTTGTATGTCCATTTCACATATTATAGACTTCTGTACTTGTTGATATCTTTATAGCAAAGGCGATCAGTTCTCTGATCATCCCTTTTGACAACACTAGCATGTCTTCTCACTTATTTTTGTATATAATGGATTAGAAGAGAGTTTCTGTCTCATTTGCTTTCAATTTGAATAATCTTTAAGAAGCAAATCAAGTGTTCCTCTTTTTACAAGTTGGATATATCACATGAAAGGTACTTTGTTATACATTCACCACAACTGAACTAACCATAGGATACTGGTTCCTTGTATTATGCATATCCTCCAGTTTATCCTCATTCCACTGGAATCTATTTCAATGTCCTAATATAAAATATAAACTTAAAAATATAAAATTAGAAACATTTTAAATTTTCAAAACATATCCAAAAATATGTATTACACATTTGATTCTATAACATAAAAACAAAACATGTGTTAGCTTTTCCAATCAATATGTGACAAAGATGCCTAGTTATTGTCAGCAAATAATATTTATGTATTAAATTAATTTTCTTTTTATTCATAGTACAATAAAAATAAAAAACTTAAGATTGAAAAATAAAAGCACCTAATATCAAAGTTTTTTTTAACTTTGTTCATGGTTTAAAAAATTATTACAATTTTTAAGAAATGTTACAGTTTAACACTTTAATTATATTAAAATTATATAACTATAGCTGAAACTTTTGGCTAGTGTGAAATTGACGTGGGGACATCAAAACTAAACAGGTGTTGGCTTCTCCAATGAATTTGTGAGAAAGATATCTAGTTATGCTCAGCAAGTAATCCTATTATACTCTCAAAGTTACTGAATACAGTAGTATATTAGTCTATATTAAAAAATCTTTTAAATCCAAGTAACTGAGCTCTATATATACATAACTTTTGAGAATAATAAGTATATGCTATCACAAGTCTTTGATAAGAAGAGCTATGAAAAGTTATGTAACAAAAATATACTGGCTACAGTGGACTGTCTGGTAGAGCCAGTAGTATGAAGATCGCGTTGGTGGTCGAGTTGTTGCTGCTGGGAGTGTTTGTGATGAACTTGGCTGATCAAGAGGGTGAGAATGAGAGTGCAGCCGCAGTCTGTGAGCAAGTGCGACAAGCCGACAACCGATGTTGCAAACTGTTGGAAAACCCAGTGGTAGAAAACAGAGATAAAGTTCTGTCAGACATCAAAACCTACATTGATTCATTAGACCCGCTAATACAGTGTATTGAGAATGACAGAAGTGCTGTATTAGAAGCTTGTAAAGACCTAATTGATGACAAGCCAAGAGGTTCCAAGTACATGATAATTCCTTTTGATTTTTTTAAGCTGATGGAGGGATTCAACTGGACTGAGACAAACATGGCCACTCTCCTAGAATTGCGTAGGACCACAATGGATAAGTGGACAGTCATTGATAAATTGTTGGATTGAAATATTACATAATATATTTTATTACAATGTTTTAATTTATGGAACTGAGGAAGGACAAACAAATCCTCGTTTGTGTGAGAGTGAGCAACTATGCCATGTGTCAGTTGGAGCGAATCATTCCATTAAAATGGTCCATATGGCTACTAGTTTCTTCATATAAAAACTTTTAGTATCTTTTATGTACTGTATATAATGTATTTTAGTTTTTGTATGAATACAAATCTAAGAGCCTACTTCCATTAAAGTTTTCATAGTTTTTTTTATTCCATTATAGATATTCACTCAGCAATAAACTGATCATTTTTATTAGATTTATATTTTTATGACATATGCTTATATTTAAGACTTTCCACCTATTCCTTATGGGCCATCTCCTTAAGGTGAAGAGGGCCATTCCCCCTAATATACATAGGTAAAAAGCTAATAATTGCATCGAAAAGTCTAATTTTTTGCCCTATATGACTGTACAAAGTTTTATGTTTGTACGTTTACGAGTACAGAAGATATGAGATCATTTTAAGACTTTTCAGACCCCTGTATGTGTGTATATATATATATATATATATATATATATATATATATATATATACATAATTATATATATATACATATATATATATATATATATATGTTATATGATTTATATGATTGATTTTATTGACATGATGTATATGATTCGATTAATACAGTACTTTCTCTCAGATCAACACTGAATGATTTTGACTAGTAATACAGAGGACACATTGGTATTTCTCAAGGAGTCGAGGATTTACAGATTTAAATTTAAATTTATTTCAAATATACAGTATTAAGTTGAACGTATTTTGCAAATAAAATATAGATTTCTTCAGTAGGTACACTACCTGCTATAAATTCTGATCCATCGATATATACATAGATCAATATTAAAAACTTTATGATATGAAAGTTCTAATAAACAAATAACTCCTGTTTTAATAAGAAAACTCATATTTTACAATTTTATGGATGTGAGATCATTTTCTATATATTACCGCAATCTAGAAACTTTTTTAACAATACACAATTTTAAAATCTTTTCCATCATTGTCAAATGACAGATATGCATGACCAGGATGAATTACAGCACAACCTCATGCTACATGCCATTAATTAATACTAAAGTCGATATCACATTTGAAAATGCCTTTCATCCATATTTTCTCATTCGTTTGTATGTTGTATCTTTTAGAGTCTGTGGCAATGGAAATGCCAATTCTTATAAAGTTTTTATTCATTTTGTTTTATAGTAATTATTAATACTCCAGGAGAATGTACACTCAATTCATTCAAATTAATGTAGTGTTGAAATTCAACGTGTAAAATACTAAAACTTACTTGAGCTGAATATTGTAGCCAAGTAAGTGTTAAAAACTTGCTTTTGAGATTGTTGATCACCTTGGTGTTAATAAACTAAAATTGAATTTTCAGGAATTCTTGCCATAACTTTAACCCAAATTCACTTTGTGACAGGTGTATTAGAATAAAGTTAAAAGTGAAAAGGAAACATTTATGTGTATAAAAATTTTAACTAATGTTCTTACACACTTCAGAACCAAGTAGTCCTGCTGGTCATTTCTGTATGAGTGCTGGGAGGCAGTAAGTTATCTAGGTCCCACCAGACATCAAGGGCTTTCTTCCGCAGAGAGTAGAGCTCTTCTGTGTCTTCTTCCGTCCAGTTGAACCGATTCTGGATCACATCCAGGTCATATGGAAGGTTCATGAACTTGGGGCCATCTTCATCAATCACGTCCTTGCATTCCTTTGCAGTGACAGCCTGGTTTTTCTGGTAACATTCCACAACTTCTTCCATGGCCTCAATGTAATTCTTCATATGAGGAAAAATGTTGTCTCTATCCTCAAACACCAGATTTTGAAAGTCCGTTACTAGTACATCATCTCTGACTTTCACTTCATGACATATTTTTCTTATATAGTCCTCTGTCAATTCTGCATTATTCATGACAAATATCACAACACTAAATAAAATGCCTTCCAGTAACAGCTTCATTTCAAGCTTTTGAAGTATTCAAAACTAAGTTTTATTTATTGTAGGTGTTTATGTTGTGTTTTATAAATTTTATTTTTCTAGAGAATCACATGCAAGAATAATTAAATTTCTTATACTGCTAAGAACATTTTGTTCGCTCATACAATTTCTACACTGGTTTGAATACAATATGCACTTGGAACAAATAGTCCTATTTATGTAACAATCACTATTACCCATGTATATTTAACATTATAAAAGTTATTTGTATTATTATAATTATTTTATTATAGATTGACTTTTCACATATAAATAAATAAATCTCACACCATTTTTCACTTGTTTATATTGAACTATTTTAAACCTTCAAAAAAATTAGGTATAACTAACCTTTTTCTACCAGGATAATTTCATACAATCCCTCTCTCATTTAATGTTATTAACTTGTAAATCTGACATTTGCAGTAGTACTACATCCAATATCAGAGAATCATATGTTTACATACAATTAACCAATCATGTAACGATTTACTATTTCATCAGATAAAGGGAACTAGTCATCTAGTTTGTTTAGTGGAATCACCTCAACCGGATTCTAATGATGGTGTGATGATGGAAGTGGTGCCAGTAACAATATTGTTGTCAGTGCTCACAGTGTCAGTGATGGCACAGCTTGACAGCAACTGGATTCAGGGAGTGTGTGAGAGAGTGCGTAAGGTGGACAACTCTCTGGTAGATCGTATTCAAAACCTTCCTAGCACAGATCGCAACGATTTCCTCAATGATATGCGAGAGTACGTCCAGGCCATACGGAGCTTCCAGTCCTGTGTCGAGCAGGATAAGGAGACTACCCTTACCTTGGCCCAGGATATTCTGGAGGAGGAAGGACCTAAGTTCTACTATCATTACGATCCTGAATACATCCAGAATGTACTCAACTGGAACGAGTCAGAAATGGATGAATGCAACCAACTCCAGAAAGAGGCTGTTGACACTTGGCTGGAAATTGATAAACAACTTGCTTTACAGTAAGAAACTTACCAAACTATTGTCGCATTTCTTGGGCAAGTCTACAAAATCCTGTAAATGTACCTCATAAGTCAAAATACACATTTCTCATGTTATGAAACAAAATTCCTAATCTTATAATATAATATTTTATGTTAAACTATCATAAACTACACATATTTGATTTATCTGCAATAAAAAAACACTCCACTTTTAGCTCCTGCTCCTCCTTGTGGGCAGTCCTATGTAATTGCCCCCAATGTGTGTGTTTTTTAGTTTGCAGTGTGATTATATTGGAATAATACATTAAATTATATAAATTACATAGAATTACCAAAGTGTTCCTAATCCAAAACTAGTAGTTCCAATGTGTCCATATAATAGTTTCAAATTATATCTTTTTTAGATTCCCAAAAATTTCAAATCTGGTGAACCAAGATGGAGTGGATTGTAGACATAAGTTGTTGCTGTTAGATTAGATTAGATAAAAAATGAAGCAGTTGTTATATTAATATGTATTAACCTAAAAAAATCAATCTAGATTTTTAATGAATTCCATCGTAAAAATGGGTTATTGAATTTGACCTTGTAGCAACAAGATGGTAAAATATGAATATATTCAAGCCTAATGTATGTATTTTTCAACACCAAAGTAGAGAAAATGTTTCAAATTATAAACCTTTTATAACTTAGACAGTTATTGTAAGAACCATTAATATGAATTATAAACTTGCTAAAACAATTTGCACAAAAAGTAAGTGAAAATGAAGAGATTTTATGACAACATTACCAGGACATACATAAATATTAACAATCCATTAAGCATCAAAACAATTCTTTTTTATTTCATAATTGGTATTTTACTGTCACTTGAGAGGCTGGAAAAAGTTCATTTCTGTCTGTCTGTCTGTCCGCATGATATCCCGAAGTGACAATTTGGTTTTAGCGCACTCTTGTGTAGTATAGTACCTTCCCTAGCTCACCAGAACTTTTATTACTTGATCACTGCTATGACACCTTGTGAATAAACATGTGAATATATCATGTGGCAAGATTTCATTTCTATGAGTACATACAAAAAACATGCTCTAATACGATGTGTGTCCAAACATGGAATTTGGATGAGCGTAAATTGTGTAGTATATCAATGTCTTCTGTATGACAATGTCTGTCTAACTCCCCACAGGACATCTCAAGAATGAAATGAGTTATAGATTGGAAATTTTGCTTGCAATCTCAGTGAAGCCTGTTACGTGACACGTTTACGTGTCTTACTATAATATATGATGTCACATTTATAACTTAAATTTATAATTGAATCCTATTACTATATTATAGGATTCAATGCAAAGTGGCACGTTTCTAAATAACTCACTTATCAACTTTGTTATAGTTTTATATTATACTTGTGAATAATATATTATGAACCCAATTTCTTATTAGAAAATAACAATATGTCTATATGTCATAAGGTATTCTTTATAAAAATAGTTTTAATGCCATAGAATTTCCATAATTTAAATCATACTAATCAGTTCTTTTAATGGTTACCATGAGCTACATATCTTACACATTGGTGTAAACAGGTGATAAGAAGTATTATGACATAACTTCACATGTCAAAAAGGTTTTTATATAAACACACTTAACTCAATACTATAATGAAACTCTTCATTTTTCTTTTGTTGACGCTTTTAAGACAGTTTGTAGAAGCCGTGGATCCCTTGGTAGTAGAGAAAATCTGCAAGAATATTCAAGCTTGTGATGATGCAGTATGTCAAGAGCTGGGACATCCACCACCTCTCAACCAGACAGTAGTTTTCCGATGTGTGAGCTCTTATATTGAAGCTGTTAATGAGTTGGTCAAGTGCCTGCATAAAGATAAGACAGCTACAATGGAAGTGGCACTTGCCAAGGAGGTGATAGACAAGAAAGGTGCTAAGTTCATCCTAGATATACCATGGGGCTACAAAGTTGGCCTGCAGAACTATGGCTGGGATGGTCAGGTCATACAGGAGTTCACCAACTGGAGGATTTTAACACATGAGGTGTGGATGGATGTTGAAAAATATTTTGATCCCACAGCTCATATTCCTAGAGAGATGTACACAGAAAGTTATGAAAGAAATATGTGATTATGAGAGCTATCGAACAAATTTTTATTGCAATGTTTGACTCTATATGTTACTGGGAATGTGCTGGAATTTCAAAACGTGTTCCTGTGAATTAGCTATTATAGTGCAACTGCTGTGCCTAAGCTGTATTATTTGTTTGCCTTATCTTGTGGGTAGATTTGCTAGAAATATATGACTTGCAATTATCTCATGATGGAATTTCTGAGAGACTTGCATTTTCTCCGATCATGGCTCCCAGAACCTAAAACCACTATAGTCTGAAATTTATATACTGTACATGCTTGAGTATGTAACAGCATATGCAAAATAACAAGATTTTGTGAACATGATAACTGATGTAATTCTGAATAGATCGAGACTAAATTTAGTACGGAGACAGTATTACTAAATAGCTTAGTTGAGTTCAGTTAGCCCTCCTTAACCAATAAAATGTTTCAAGATGTTTCAATACAATCCAAAAACAAATATATCTTTTTATATGGAGATTTAAATATTAATCTATTGCAGGATACCAGAGAAAGGCATACTCTTTTGAATCTGTTAGTGTCATGTAATTCTTGGAATGTATTCTCTACAACTATCAGAGTTACAAACATTCTAAATCCTATATAAACAATGTTTTAACAAATTTAAATACCAACATACTGCATTGTAAAGTAGAAGAACTGGGTCTGTCTAACCATAGCTCTTAATTGGTATTTTTATGAAATAGTGTAGAACATGAGAAAGAAATTGTTTTAACAAGAATAGTATAACAGTAAAATATTTTAACATTTTGTTCTGGTGTTACAAACTGGCAAACATATTTAACTCACATTTCTAGTGAAAAAGCTTATGATGTTTTTTTTGGAAACATTTCAAGCAATATTCTTTTTACTTTTTCCTGTTGTACTTTTATAATACAAGAGGATAACAAAGGTAAATCTTGAATTAATGAGAAATTATGTCAAGCCAGCTCTCTTAAAAGACACCTTTTTAAAGTCTCTAAAATTGATAACAGTATATAATTTTAAGAATATTTTGCTAAATGTAAAACTAATTTTAAAAACATCTTGAAGAGAGAAAAGCTACATAACAAAAATATTATTTCATAATCTAAAAATATCAGCAAGGGAACTTGGTCAGTAGTTGAGCAGGAAGCAAGCAAAAATAATAGGAATGGAAAAAGTGAAGTATTTAATGTCAATATGTAAAGTTTTGACTGTTGAACTAATTTAAAAAATGTTGCTATTGATTTTAAATTTCATTCTTTCAATGAAAAAGAATTAATTAAACTATTAAATCAATACAAAATTAGTTTTCTTTTTAATGGGATGGAATTCCCATCATGCTACATTTGTCATGAAAGCAGTGAGTCCTTATATTATTAAGCCATTATGTCAAATTGTAAACATAATTTAAAAAACTGGGATTTTCCCTCTAAAATTTAAAAATATTACAGTTATAAAATCATTATTTACGAAAAGTGACTCTGGACAAATGGACTTTTATTGGCCGATAGCACTGCTTCCTCTTCAAGGTACTAGAGAGACTGAGTACCTCATATTTCTTTTGAACAATTTGGTTTTCAAAGAGGAAAGTCTATAGCAATTTTTTACCTTGTTTCACATGTGTTGAAGGCTTTGGATATATCACAGAAGGTGTTTCGTATCTTTTGTGATTTATGCGAGGCTTTTGGTAAGTGTATCATGACCTCTCACTGAAAAAATTTGAGTGTTACAGGTTTAAAGGAGTTTCCAATTTATTTTTTCTAACTGAAATAAATCGAGATATCACAAAGTCAAAACAGATATGGGTAAAAGTTTTTACTCTGGTTTGGAGGGAGTTCCACACTAGTACACCACAAGGCACCATTTTGGATCCTTTATTATTTATAAATGATTTATCACTATTAATGTTAAGCTAAAATTGTTTTATTTGCTGATGATACAACCTCTCTTCAAACAGAAAAGATTACTCTCATCTAGAATAATCTGCACATCAATCAATCTTCACAATGTTTAATTGATTTGAAACCGAATATTACCCAAACAAATATTTTAAATTTACAAACAAATCATAACAAGAACAATATTTATAATACCAATTTAACATTCTCAAATGGAGAAATTTTGAACATTTCAGACATCACAACTTTTTTTAGAAGTAAATCTGGACAGTTTTTAAATTTTGGAGTCCCTAAACAGAGATCTGGGATGTCCTCTGTGTACATTGCAGGTAAAACTAAGTGGTGCATTATTTGCATTACAACTATATCTGAAGTAACACACGAAAGTACAAGACTGATAGTGTACCATGGCTACTTTTGTCTCTAATTAGATCATTAGACACCATCATTTCCTGGGGAAGTACTAATAAAGTCAGAGATCTATTTGATGCTAAAGAAAAAAGCAATCAGGTTTATGTCTAAACTAAACTACAGGACTTCATGCAAAGCATGTTTTAGTAAATAAAATATTTTAACAGTTACATCATTATTTTACTCTAAAAATGTTGAAATTTGTAAAAAAATACCTAAAATTTTGGTAAGGGCAAAATTAATGAATTTTACAATGTGAGAAGAGACACAAAATAAGTTTCCAATTCATAGACTAACTGCTTCAGAAAAAGGTACATATTACATGGGATTGCATATATTAAATGAGTTACTCGAGAACCTACCTGTATAAGTTGAGAACTGTTTTGCAAAATTCAGTAGAAAGGTTAAAGTATATTAGTAACCAACTGTGTATATAAAGTGGATGGTTTTAAAAACATATTATTTTAATAATGTTTTAGAATCAATTCAACCGTTGTAAATATACAATCCATAGTTGTGAGTTTTTATCCATAATGCTAATTTTAGACAGATGGTTTAATGATGAATAATGATAATGACTTGTCAATTTTTTCTAAAATCCCACATTTTTATAACACAAGATATGCAAATATAGTCGGAATTAACACTATTCACCAACACAAATCATTTGTGACAACAAACAGTTTTTATCTAGTACATATTTTATATTGAAATTATTCTAATGGTTTTAGAAATTTCAAGCTGTTTGACTCTCCCTCTCTTGAGGTTTTTAAGAGAATGTCAAGGAGTTTTTTATTCTCATCAGCAGTGAGGAGGCCGAGTCACTTATCTCTGTTGACTACAGACGGACATAGACTAACTGACAACTGACTTATGGGATTCTCCCCTCTCCTCTACTCTCAAAACTAAAGATAGAAAAATCTGTTTACATAAGTAACTATTCTATTTTTATTAATTTTTGTTCACACAATATTTTTATTTGTTTTGTCTACTTTATCTACAATATTGCTAATTATCAGTATTCTTAAGTCATATCCTGCTTAAGTTATTCTGCTTCTGATAACTTCTTTCAATTAAAACATTTATAAAATTAATCTACACACTACTCAAGATAAAATTCTAATCCTAAAAATTTCTACTTGAGTCTACGCACAGACCATGAAGGCCCATGTAGGCTCTTTTCACATGTTATTTTTAATCATACAGAAATTATGTAGCAAATAAACTGAATCATAAATGCTGTTTTCACTATGTATGTGTGTATATATATATATTTTTGAAGTGAAAACTTCTTTAGGCGCGTTGAGCGTTTTGGTAGAGGGTAAAATCCTCGGTTCGCGTCACCGACATGCTAATGATACTAACCTGCATGAAAAAGTCAGTCTCGCTGTGTTTTTTAACCGTAGACTTGGCCGCGGACTACTAACCTGCATGAAAAAGTCAGTCTTGCTGTGTTAAAACTGTCCCGGCGGAGTATGAAAACAGACTGCGAAAATCAGTAACCTTTACGGCTTCCTCTCGCGATTTAAAAGTGAAGCCAATGTCGTACAATTCTGTAAGATGCGTCAAATTAAAGCTCTTAATATTGGCAATCTATTGGTTACATTTTTAAATATTAAAAAAATTTCGAAATAATTTTGATTATTGTTTACATTTTACATAGCGTTTACAATGACAAGAAAAAAGTAGTAAGCGAGGATTTTTTTTTATTTTTTGGTCAGACAAAATTTGTCAGCGAGAAAGTTGTGTGAAAATAGATGAATATATTTTTTTTAATTTATCATTTTTTTATTGGAAGTTTAGTTTAGCCTGTAGTAGCGTATGAAGTGATGAGTGAACGTTTCTGCCGGAACTGTAGTTGGCGCATTGGCTCACTGATACCGTATTAACTCAATAAATTAGTTTATTGTGCAATAAAAATACCTTTACGAAAGAAACAAGTTAATTTAACTAATTTATTAGTTTTAAAAATATTGTGGGTTTAATTGTTATTGCAATTATATACTTTATCCGTAGCAATAACTGTATTATTTACAACGGTGTTCAACTCACTGTTGTTCACTCGGTGTTTACTCACTTGTATTCTATGTTTAACTAACTATTAATATTGAGCAATTACAACATATTTTTATACAGATAAATGAATAATGAAAACAACGAATATATTTTTAAACATTTTTAATATTTGTACGAATATTTGTATTTAAAATTTAGCATTATTCATTTTAATTATGTTTTTAATATTTAACCTCTTCATCATGAAATGAGTATTATTACGGTATAAGATTTATCTTACTAGCGTGGTAAAATAGATTTCTAGTTATTTGATAATATTTTTTCGTGGATTTTAAAATTGGAAAATTAAAAACGCGTCACATTTACAATTACAGATGTATTGCTACTATAACGTATTGTTAATTACTCTCAACTTAATAGTTCCGTTTTCACTTCTATCGGCAGTCCCACGACTGCTACTGTTTTTTTTAAATTTTACTTTATCTCTTTATTTCAATATATGGATTTATTTCTTTGTGATATAAGATTTTTTTATGTTATTTAGCGTTCAATTATTTAATGTTAACTATTTTGAATTGTATTACTTGAATATTTTTGTATATTTTATTACCATTAGATATCTTAATGCTACATTTATTTTCTTTTTCAATATAAATTATTTACCGGTACTTCTGTTTTTCAGTATTTTGTGGAAATGTGATTTGATTTGATGTTGAATTGCTATGTTGAAATGAAATGTATGTTTAGCTTTGTGCCTATTTTATGATATAGTTTTCGTTTTTTATATATTCACATACTGTGTCACATGTTACAGGAGCAAAGCTTCAATGATTGTAACTTTTTATGACAAATAAAAATGAACTGAATAAGCATTTACACTCTGTTCTAATTTAACACATTTTGAATACTAAAGCTAAATAGCACGCATAACTATTTTAGTGCAGATTATATTGAAAATATAGTGTTAGATTTAGTGTAGGATAAGTTTGATGTTTTCCCAAATTACTTTTATGTTTCTTTGCAATAAAAACATTGATTTTATTTGAATTACCTGAATGGAAACTAAAAACTGCAATAGTTTGCATTTTTTTAAATTCTGAGGGAAAAACATGATTTTTATTTTATCCTAAAATGAATTAGGTAGGAAAGGGTATAAAAACAGCAATCTGAGTCTCTAAAAATTCAAAGATTTATGAGAGAATAACTATAAGAGAGTTTCAAAAATTCTCATTTCAAAATTTTCTTAGCAAGTAAATAAAATATATATTTTTTGGACCAAATTAATTTAAATGTATTCCTCCTAGTTATTATTCAACCCCCATTACCTAATTATTAATTTACCTATTCCACTTGTTTGAACTACAAAAAAGCATTGTGATTTTTATTTAAGTCTGAGCATATTTATATACCCGTTCACTGTACTTCTTTATCAATAGAATCATATTGCTAATCACAAATTAACTACTTTTTATTAAAAAGGGTCTTCTTTGTGACTTTGTATTAGTATTATATTTGACAGTTAAGAAATGGCTCGATCACCAACTTGGCAGTATGACACAATTGTGTCTGTACTAGAAGTTTGTTCTAGAGTCAAAAACACAGAGGAGAAGCTATTTGACTTGTACAGAAACAATGTTACTGAAGCTGGAAGTGAAAAAGAACAATTTAATCATCATGTAAAATACAATGGTTATTTAGAGAAATTACTGCAATTACTAAAAGCAGATCTTGGGAAAGCAGTGCTTCCCTCTATGATACCCAAAACAATAGAAGACGGCGGCCCTTCCTTTTTGAACTTGGATCCAGAAAAGATGGCCTTTTCTTTTAATTGGTCTTCCGAGCATCTGAACAACTTCAAGAAGCTGAGGAATGAAACAATATCATTGTGGAAGACATTAGAAGAAAGCATGAGCTATGCAACAGTTGAAGAAAGTAACTCAGTGTCTTCAAATGATAACATATCAGAATAGGTTTTAAAAACAGTAAAAGCTTTATTATACTATAAACAAACAAAACTAAGTTTGTATACTATATGGCATAACATTCCAAACATAAATTATTTAATTTACTCTTTAGCTGATCTCGATAAAATGAATGCTGAATTCTCAAACCTTGTTTGGATTTATAAGATACTGTGACAAGTTTATATTTTAAAACTGTTAACAGTGTTGTCACTAGGTACTCTGTAAACTGTAATTACGAGCAAACTTAAAGAATTGATTTCTAGACATGGATCTCATAAACTACTAATTTTTATAAATTGCTTTGATATTATAAAAACAAACATAAATACTTGCACCTTTATGTGAGAGTACCTTAAGAATGTTCATTGAATAAAGCAATCAGCAAAATATGGTAACATATTAACAGTTCTTTATTTGATCCATTTGGAAGGGTAAATATTTTATTAAAATTAAAATTAATATTATTATTATTAACACATAGATTGAGTCAGTAGTCACCGTTCTCACTACCCCCGCCAAGTACAGTCACAGTGAAGTTGTGAAGACAGGCATTAATAGTAAAACAAATTACTTATTTAATTCATATCTTACATTCAATCTGTTTTTGTTGTCAACAACTCTAATCTATGAAATTTGAGTAGAGTTGTATATAAACCCCGAAGTTAACAGTGAGGTAAAACTTAAAAATGCATGGCTTGATTGTAACTGGAGTAGTTTGTATGACAGTGGGAGTAATTACAAAACTTGTCGGGAAGGAGGCAGTGAGCGAATACTTCTCTAAGGTCTGCCAAGAGATCCAAGACCTGGACTATAAGATTGCAGAGGCCTTGCACTTCATGGAGGACGGTGAGACCATCTTCCCCAACATCCGTTTGTACAATGAAAAGGTGCGAAATGTATCACAATACGTGGACAGTTACTATGATGTGTTCGCAAACTATGAGAGACTGATTCTTGAGCGAGGGCCGAGGCGGTGGTTCCCAGTCCACTTCATTGAGGAAGTGGCCGAGGAACGTTTCAATTGGACTTACACAGACTTTCAAACTTTGAAAACTCTGTTTAAAAAATCACAGGACATTTATCTGAATATTAAAACCAAGTGCAAAAAATGGAGGAAAAAGACAGAGCCAACAAATATATGGGGTAGCTAATACTAACAAAATTATTCCATGTTTACTATTTTACATATTATTTTACTAGAACATCTTTGGCATTATTGTAACCTTAAATAGTGTCCATAAAAACAAATAATATGTGTTCCCATAAATATATATAATTTACAAATGATAGCCAAATGTATATAGATAGTTAATTAAACTGTTTTAACTGTCTTAATGTTAATATAATCAATACAAAACTTCATAGAGTAGTTTTTATAGTTTTAGTAATTGCAGGAATTTATATTTTTGGAGTTGAAGGTGATATTTTTCAAACTTATATTTTTCCTATGATTATGTTATTATTTTCCTATGATGTATACCGGTTTTAATCCTACAAATAACATGGTTATACACTATTTGTATGATGTATATACCAACCAAATAAAAAACTAAAAATATATATAAACATAAAAATATATTTTTTTAAATATGTAACAAATACGTTAGTGTTTGTTCTTAACAAGATTAAAAAAATCATAAAACCAAAGATATTTATTTTATATTTTGTAATATTAAACGTTTATAATTGTTAAATATATTAAATTAGCGCTTTTATTGGCTATAGATTTTAATGTCTAATCTACTTAATTTATTCAGCTAACTAGCCAATTCCATGTAACAAATATTTGTATTTTTTATTTTCTTATTTTAAATATTTTCTAATTTTAACTTTTAACTATACACATTATAATCATTTTAGCCAAAAGTAAAGACGTTTTTCAAAGGTTACAAATTATTTCTGCCATGTACAGAGTAATCTACAAAGAAATTTTTTTTATTGTAAGCTCATAAGAAAGAGCTTCTTACAAACATCAGTCTGCAGTCAGCAAAGATTTTGTACCATTAATTCAGCTCATCCCACAAAATACAATTAATTCAAATCTTGGGAATATTTTGGGTAAATTTCATAGCTTTTTACAGAAACCCAAGATAAAAATATTAAAAATTACAATAATTCTTTTAGTTTATAAGTAAACAAGTTAATAACATTTTTAGATGAATCTTCAAATAAATTCTGAAAATTATAGTGTATAAAAGTTCAAGAAAATTTACAAATCAATAAATTTTTAATTAGATACGTACAAAACAGCATTTAAAAAACATTACACTAGAATGCGGTAACAAATATTTATAGTGAACTAGCAGTTATCTGCATCTTCACATGCAATTTCTGTAGATTTTGCATTTCTATGAGCACTTCTAGTTTGAGTGAATTATATTTTACTTGAAAAAACGAATAGGTCTATCTATATTCATCCCAGGAACCACAAGACTGTCAATGTAAAATTTCAGTACAATCAGTTGAGTAGTTTACGTGTGAAAACAAAACAAACAGACAAAATGCACTTTCACATTTATAATATTGTTAGGATGTTTTAAATTTTGTCCATGATCTTTTTTTGTGTACATCATAATTTACTTTGATGTGTTTCATAGTTTAGCATAGCTGTCCTTGAACTGTCCACGAACATAAATAAGAGCAAGTTACATCTCGCAGGAATAAACTTGTACCTTGTAGACACATCCCTTTATCCATCTCCAATTACAAAAAATCCAATAATGTAAATCTTGGTAATCCGAATGGTCAGTACATGGGACCTCCATTTCCAAGCTTCTTATTTAGCGAGTGTTTGCCAGTTTAGCAATGTTAAAATGTCATGGGTTGGAACTAAACTAATAATTTAGAGCAATCTGATAAAGAAACTGACAAATATCTTTGTAAAATATTATATAGTATAAGGCTAGAATACTACTGGTATGTTATATCAATTATCTTTATTTTAAAATACAATAGGGCAATATTGATAATAAAATTATCAAGGAGGAGTCCTTGAATGATGTACCTGTTGTAACAATATTAATAATGTGATATTGTTATCAATTTTTCAGTTTCATGAAGTTGGTTTAGATTTTATATTTTTGTTTCTAAAATAATACTTGTAAATTTAACAGTACTTAACTCTTTCAATCAAACTAAGTCTCATCAAAGTAAAATAGGCAGTTTATAACAATTATTTCAGTGTATTGTAATAGTGGGTATTCCTTAATTATTTATGATATGCAACTGGATTCAGTTTACTTTGAAAGGCAAGAGAGGATTGACTTAAAATATATATGTAAACAATTTCTAACTTTTTGCAAGTATTTAAATAAAATTATTGCTAGCCTAAATTTGATATAAAATGTATGTATAAGATTTCCACAACTATAGTAACATTTTCAAAACACAAATGTCATATACAAAATGATATTGAAGAAGAACGTTCCTGAGTAACATATTATGGCTTACTAGATTTACAATTTAAAATTACACTTAAATTTGCACGACTAACAAATTTATATACTAACCTACCTTTAAGAAACTAATATTTGAATGTTTTTCTTCCTGTAACTTTCTAAATTGATTCAAAATGAATTTAAATCAATACAGCCACACAAAAATTTACAGAGTATTGGTAAAAAAGAAGAGCTTTATACATTCACAAGATAAAAATAACAACAGCTATGTTTAAAAGAAAGTATCATATTTCAACAACAAAAACTACATTTTTTCTTGGAGCTTTGTAGCAAAACTATTGTAAGCAGTTTTAGCATGATCAATCATTTCATACATTCTATCAAGATCATTCTTAGTCCAGTTGAACCGATCAAAGGTCATCAAAGGCTCAAAGTACGCAGGTATCCACTTGGGTGGCCCTCGATCCAACAATGACTTGCCATAGTGCACAGTGATGTTAGTGTATTCGTCAATGAACTCTGTAAGGTTGTTGACGCCCATACAGTATACCCGCATGTTGTCTAATACATGTTCCCCCTCCTCCTCAATGAGGTACATGAGAGTCTCAGCTACGGTATCGTCCATGTGCTTGATAATCTGACACAACCTGTCGATCCTACGCGTCATGGCTCGTACGCTGGATGGTGGCACTTCACTCCAATCTACCTTACGGTCCTCCTCCTCATTGTAGAACTCCAACTCATTGACTTCTACCTCTCGTCCCATACTATACAGGGTGACACATGATATAATTGTGGCACTCACTAGTAACAACATGACACTAATGGGAATTGATAGAAACTGTAAATGATTATGTAATCTCACAGTACGTTCAATATATTGATTTCATCAACCAAGGAATTTTTTTAATTAGTAGATTAATTTTCGGCAATAGCTTTAAACTAAAAAAAAAACTTACAATTATGTTAACATATCTTCTTCTGTTAGCTTGCACTCTGATAGGTGCAGAAATATCAGTGCATGAGAGCATTAAGAGTTTATGCCAATGTATAAGAACTCTAGATAAGAGAATCACGGAAACACTACAGAACTTACCGATGAATGAAGGTGAAAATGTCTTAGAAGATATGATGAAATACAATAAAAAGCTGGGAGATCTGTACAAACTCCTTACAGACCACAGGAATGAGACTCTTGATGTGAAAGATGCCGAAGAACTGCTTACAGAAGGAGCTCCTGACTATTTTGCTGTAAACTTTGATCGCGATAAGGCAAAGATCAACTTTAACTGGATGAATAAGGAAGAGGATAAGATATTCAAGCAGCGAGCTGACTCTTGTACGGCTTGGGCCATGCTCAACAGGAGGTCTAGACTGATTCCACTAGAGTACTATACTTATCCAGAGGGCTCTAACTATACTGGCTATGAGAACCCTCTATTCCCACCATTGAAGGAAAAAATGTGTGAAGGTAGTGGACGCCCCTAAATTTTTCTATTTTACCTATACAAATTTTCAAACATATGAGAACATTTGTTATTTTCATCAAAGAAAAGTAACCCTATGTTTGAGTTTGATTACTAGTAATATAATAAACTATTGAGCTTTGAAATTGTACATCACTAGTATATATTATCCGACATTAGTTTTTAGTTAAAATTAAACTTAGTAAACTATTAATGTTAACATTTGACATCCCACTTAATGTGTTCACAGTAATTGTTCCGACAGATATATGACTATCAAGCATAATGTAAATTTGATAAACATCAGATGAAAACTCAAAAGTCATGTGTTTGACTAATCTTTAATGTAATAATTTTCAATAGAACTAGTGCTGAAATGATATATTTATTCTTTAAACAGAATAAAAGAGAACTTCAAAACTTTAAGCATGTAAAACAAACTCAACTTAAGAGAAGTTACTATTTAATCTCAAATTCTAAATTAATAAATGTAATTGTTTATTTTTAAGAACTGCACAATTTTATCTTGTAACATGGTAGAAAGCATAATTAATATAGATTTAAGGACATTATTCAATATGCAAAAATAATATAATGTGAATAAGGGAACTTGAATTGAATTAATCATCAGGGACTGCATGATAGGATATTGTATGATACAAGAGAAACAGCAATAGAAGATTATATCCATTACTTAATTACTGTGGATATTAAATGTCTGCATGAGAAAAATCTTAATTCATAATTAAAATATAGTTTTGCAATCATATTTTCTATATAAACTTATAATTATAACATTAATCTCTATTTAAAATTTTTACTGTTATTTCAAACAATAGCAGTAGACATTTTACAAATTTAATTTAATTAAATAAAAACGAGTTTTGTCAAATTTGTGTCATCATTCAACTGTTTGTAAGCAATAGATATCAAGGTGAGGTAGTAAATGTAAAAGGAAAGTGACTATTGTAAACATGCATAAACTAAACAGAAACTAAAAACTGAGTAAAAATAGATTATATGAGGGGTATTAGAAAAATAAGGTTCCCATGATTTTTAAAAATAGACAGCTCTATATTTCTACATAGTGTTTTATACATCAATTTAAAACTTAAAAGTTAAGCTATTTTTCCACATAATCACCGTTTTTGTCCAAACACTTTTGTAGACGATGCTGCAACTTTTCTATCCCCATGTTGTAGAATTCTGCCGCCAATCGTTTGAAGAATCGAGTAACCTTTTCCTTGACTTCATCATCGGTACTGAAGTGTTGGCCACCCAAGTGTTCCTTTAATTTTGGGAATAAGTGATAATCACTTGGGGCTAGGTCTGGGCTGTAGGGGAGATGGGGGCACAATAGTCCAGCCAAAATTTGTCAGCAGTTCTTGATTTTGACGTGAGACATGAGGTCAAGCGTTGTCATGGAGAAGCCTCACACCACTGGACAATCTTCCTCTAAGGCGGTTCTGGATCACGCGTCTCAGTTTTCTTAATGTGTCGCAATATCTGTCAGAGTTTACTGTTGTTCCATGAGGCAAAAGTCGATCAAAAGCAGGCCCTTCCTGTCCCAAAAGACGAAATTGAAGGCCGTCCACTTCGGTTTTCATAGTGAATTTCCATGCGGCCTTCATTGAATTCTGTACACCATTTCCGAACGTGTTGAACAGATATGCAGTTTTCCCCATGAACTTCGATTAACTGACGATGAATTTCAATAGGTGAAATCTGTTTTGCATTTAAAAAACGTATCACAGCACGAATTTCGCATCTGGCGGTAACAACGATAGGGAGCATCATCTTCAAAGGCAGCTAGGCCGGCACTGTTGGACGTAGCGAGGCGCAAGTGGTATGGATATAGAGAGGGAAAGCTGATGAGTAAGACAGTGTTGCCAGATTTCTCCCATCATATTGCATTCTGTCTCGGCAGCATAGGGAACCTTATTTTTCTAATACCCCTCATACTACCACAACTTGGCAGAGAAATCCAATCCTCCATAAGATCATGTGATGGGGAGAGTAAAAGATTCTTTTATCAGAAGAGTAAAAGTATTCAAGACACGCATAAATAATTTTCCAAATTAAAATATTTTATTGGTAATGTACATTTTATTGGTAAGTTAGCTAACTTTCCCCCACGAAATTTAATATGTGATATGAACAGAAGTTTTAAACCTACAATCACAAAAATATTATAGAAGCAAATGGTGTTGATAAAACTTATTATTAACATATAGAAAAATACATATTATTTTTCTCAAATGACACATTATTCATAAAAAATATTCAAAAACTATTATATCAATGTTCGTTTTGTATATAAAAATCAGTACTGTTAGTATCATGATTCAGAATTTACTTGTTAATTTTAAAATAATCAAGAAATGTAATTTAAAATATTTAAACAAATGGTATTTTGATTTTTTTATAATACAACTAGTTATTAATATATTTGATATATATACGAAATAAATATCTTTTAGATGTTAAAGTAACCTTTCTAATAATCTGACAACAAAATTAAAAATACAAAGATATATATATATATATATATATATATATATATATATATATATATCTTTGTATTATATATAATATATATATATATATATATATATATATATATATATATATATATATATATATATATATATATTATTTTAAATGTTTTACAATATATTATATTTTGGTTATAATATAATTAATTAGTTTACTAATATAGGACCTTCTTATTTTATGGTATTTAAAATATGCTACTCTAAACATATAAAAATATTATGATTTTAAAAACTGATTAGAGTTCACGGCTTGTTTTGATTCAATGAATTCAGTGCAAACAATGTTATCACTGACATAACTATTTGTTCAGTTCGCTTATCTCTCTGATCGCCAAAAAGATGTTGATTATATTGGGGCAATATCTGCTGGTTCTGTGTGTGTCCATAACGTATTGTGAGGTGGCAAGTACACCATCCCCTGAGGTGATGAGGCGTATTGAGGAGTTGTGCCGAGATATACGGGCAGCAGACCAGGCAGTTTACTTGGCATTGGAGATGAAACACAAGCCCAGCATGGACAAAAATCTGCTGCGAAAGAACCTAAATGACTACAATGAGGCTTTGCACAACCTGCGGAAGATGGCTGTTGAAAACAAAGACCAAGTTATGAGATCGGCAAAGGACATTTTCGAGGAGGGCTTACCGAAGTACTTTCGGCTCTCATTTGCTGAGTACAAACTACAAGATAATTTAGACATGAACAGTGATGAGATAGAAGACATTTATGTATACAGGGGGAGAGCCATGGACATCTGGAGTGATATCCATGTGGAGCTCGGTATACCTTGGCAGTAATTATCCAGTTGTAAAAACACTGTAAGATTGAATCTATATAACAGGTTTATTTTTTAAACTGTTTTAATTGTATTATTAGGTATGTAAGTGTTGGATTTTAAAGTAAATGTCACAAAATTCTATTGAATGACTTTCATTCAGAATACGAATAGATGTCTTTTTTATAATAACCTTGTTAAATATTTCATTAATATAATTGTATTTATAAAAATTGTTTTGTAAGGAATCTCAAGCTCCACATTTTACTTCCTTGTTTGAGATTTATCGTTCCAAACTTGTCCTCATGGTTTAACATTCTCTATGTTAAAAATAAATACATTATATACCTAATTTAATAAAACCGGCTTACATTTTAACTATTGATAATAGGCTTGGATGGTTTATAAAACTTATCTGTTTGTATTTTAATATGAGGAAATGTTCTATTACTTGTACAATACAATTTTTGTGTGGAAAAATAAGATTATATATTACAAGTTTTTTTGTAATAAATATTTTGGTTATGATATATTTGTAATATTTGAGTAACTTGTGCAGTGAAAGAAGTTTTTGAGGCTCTTTACCATACAAAGACAAAGAGCAACTTGATCAATATTTCCTTAAACAGAAGCATTCTGCTCATAGAAAAGTCTGGAAGATTGGATGATTATCTAATATTTTGGCTTGAGAAATGATACAAAATTATAATTATAAACAATCAGTAGTGGCAGTCTAGAGATGCTGAAAACGCTTGAAATATGAACTGGCAAACTTTTGTAAATATGCTAACCAGTTTTGGAAGAATTATCTTTTGGTTCCATCTGCCACTGGTGATGGAGTTGAAAGTGACACTGCTATGCTGTGCTCAAGGCTAGCAGAGTACTTTTGAAATAAAGAGCATTAGAATAACATTTTAAATATATCTGAATCAATTATTGACATTCATCCCAAATTAGTAGACACTGCCAAATCTGTCAAGAGCTTAAAAACCAATGTGATTGACCAAATCACTGTATTAATTTTGAAAAGGTGTATGAAAGTAACAACTGTACCTATAACATGTATTATTGCTTCTGTGTTTATGTCATTATTTGATAGAACAATGTTCTTCTATCTGGATGACTGTGAAAGCCATGTTAATTCCTAAGAATGACGTCCAGACAATTACTTAACACAATTCTTTTTGTAATTGTCACATCAAACTGATTGTATACAGGTTTCTTAAGAGGATTTTCTTCATGAGAGGTAATATGTCTGCCATAAACTTAGCATTGCATTTAGTAGTGATTGCTCCTGAAGTTTGAGCAATTAATCTTGTCTACTGCTTTATATATCCCTGGTCTGAAGCCTATACCACCATTGTTTGGAACTGAGACTAAGGTTACACAGATATAACAATCAGACTGCACAGAGGAAGTTTCTTTCATAGATAGACTGGAAGTTCCTGAATCGGATGGAGTAGATGTGTGAAAATAGTTTTGATATTCTTCCCTTTTTTCTCACTGTACCATGAAAATTTGTTTAGTTATAAAGTTTTGCATGATCATGATTTATCAGTATAAAATACAATTTGAGAGTTGCTAAATGTAGCTTTTATCTGAGAAATCCATTAATTTATCTATATTTTGTAGTATATGATCCGGTAATTAGATATATTGTTATCACAATTCTTTACCGTATTTGATTTTTGTAGTAACTTTGGCAGGGTTTAAAGGAGCATAAAAATTATAAGTTGTAACTTATTATTGCAGATATGACCTTGCTTGCTTCACAAGTAAGGCTTCATATCCAGTACAGCATGTTTAGACCTCAGAGCTGTTTTGAATACTTGATATTTTAATAATTCTCCTGATCAGGCTAATTGATGAGGTGGAGTAGCTTGTAGGGATCATCACTTAAACAACTTTGGTGCTTTTGGATTAATGCCCACTGTCAACATGATTGTATTGTATTTATTATTACAATTTAAAAAATAGTATTTAAAATAAATAATATAAAATACATATACAAATCTCTGTGATTAACATAAAAACTTCTTGAATATTGCTCATTTATACCAATTTATACACACACACATATTGAAAGGGTATATGTTTTGTATCTATTTACATATGCGCTTAATCTACTTACACTAAATCCTGCAGAGTAAATATAAGTTTTAAAAATAAACAGATGGACTAAAAGCGGGCTGATTTGTCCATAAGTTTATCTATGGTTTATATCTGTTGAAATATATTTTCAATGCAGTGTTTTATGCTTAGATACAGATTTAGTATTTCTTACAAAATTTCACTTAGTTTGTTTCTTATCAGATACATAATTAACTTACATAATAAACATGAATATTTCTTAAACCTCCTTTTATGTGTGTAGTGCACACATTAAACAAACTGTCCGAACATAAATAATGCAGGTTTACTACTTTTTTATCTTACTTTATTTTACAATATTGTTTACTCACCAAACAGAAATTTGTGAAGAAACAAAGAGTGAAGTTGTTAAGTTATGTCAGAACATCTGGCACATTGATAGTGAAATAATGGAAGCACTCAAACTAAACAATGAAACATTAACTAGTACTCAACTTTTAATAAAAATGAGTGGATATAACAGTGTTCTCAGAGAGGTGTCAAAGCGTGCACGCATACATAAAACTTTAGTTTATAAATACTGTCAGACCATAGTTGACTTGGGGTTACCAAGATACTTTCAGGTCGCAGTGGATGATGATTTTCTACAGAAGTGTTTAAATTTTACAGAAGAACAAAAAAGAGAGATTTACAATATTAGACAAATAGCTGTGGAACTCTGGACAGACTTTCACAAAACTCTTGGAATCCAGTGAAGAGTTATAGGTTTATATTCTTCTTGCACTGAGTTGAATCTACTTATTAAGTAATGTAGCACTAATAACTTTTTACTGGTACTAAATATCTTAGAAAGTTAATGCAATATTGTATTTATTTTCTAAATGAAGAAATTTCTTTAGATTACAAAAATTGTTTAATTCTTGCAATAAAGTTTCAAAAAACATAAAAAACAACAATAACAACACAAGGCCAACCAACAGTAAGACATTTACAGTTATTTTGTTTTTACTTAATATTTTGATATCATCGTTTAATGTATGTTTGAATAACCAAAAAGAGATTAGAGTTTTCTTATTGAGACAAGATTAAAATTTTTTTAGATATTAGAGAATGTTTACCATCTATAAGAAAAATGGGCTGTTTGGTAGAGCAGTATTTATCAATGGTCACCTATCTAAGGAGTGACCACATGTGTTTAACAATTGTATATTTTAACGCTTATGTATTTTATTTAGAATGTTAACATGTTTAAACCGTCTGGCATTTTGTGTCATTTTATATTCGCTTACAAATAATGAATAAAGATAGTTTTATTTTAATTTAGTGTAATCTCATTCTTTTTCTTATATCTAATATGACATTTTAATTATATTATTAGAAATGATTTTACAGTAGTTAATTGTTGTAATTTATAAAAATACCAAAATTGATAAGTTGCCCACAAAATAATCTTCAAGTATTTTAGAAACTGTTATTATTAGACACTAACTTCATAACTGTTCAATAATCTTAAAACTTGGGTATTTAAATCCAGTATCAACATTTTATTATTAATTTGAGAAGTGAGAATTCTGTTCTTTTCAGGCCTCAGCAATATTGATTTTACATCATACTTACTAACCAAACAAATGTTTATTAGTTAGGAAATGTTCCTATTAATATAGTCAATAGACCCATATTGAGTATTATATAACAGAATTGATTTATCACTAGTTTTTAGTTCAGGTTTAAATATTTCTAGGTCTAAACAGTTTTATTTGTTTTAATTTGACAATATCATATTTCATTTACATAACTAAACCTGACAGAATGATGACCAAGATCATCTTGAAGCAGGCAATCAATATCCTAAGTTACATCTTGTTAGTAGTGGCATGTTTCATGGTGCTAGCTCAGGAAACTGAGCCTCCAGAACAAGAGGAGCAATCTGTACAAGAGATTTGCCAGTTTCTGATAACGACCGACAAGGATCTAGTGGAAAAGTACAAAGCCAGTCCAAAAGGTGAAGGAGAAGCTATAATGGCTTTGGTAAGACAGTATAATGATGCATTGGCTTCCATTGTCAGGAAGTACATGAACGAGAAGAGGAACAACGTTACTTCCACTGTGACTGATGCTCAGGCTCTTATAGACCATGGAGGACCAGAGTTCATAAATTTCTATGTTGAAAGACCAATCTTGGAAGAGAGGTTTGGAATAAACAATGTCTCTTCAAGGATACTATGTTGCCAAAGGCAAAATGCCATTGATCTCTGGCAGGACTTCTACAAAGTGTACAGCAAAATAAGTGATACAGACGATGAAGTGTAGTGTTAATATTTTCTAACTGAATAAAGTAAAAATGATATATCTAATTAATTATTGAAACTGATATGATTTTGATAAAATCACTCTTTAATATAAGTGCATTTATAAATAACAAAATTTTAATGCTGACTAATTAAAGCTAAAATGCATGTATTAGAGTATGTCTAAACACCACTTTAGGCAATGTTTTTGAAAGTGTTCAATCTTTGTACACATTCACTTGTTGATGGATTTTACTAAATACTATATTTAATTGGCAACAAGTATCTTTTAATCAAGTTTGATAGATTCATAGTCAAGTTAGTGAAAGAGAGCGTACAGCATTTACATGAACACATCTGAAGTATTTGTCATGGATAAATAATAAACTACTTCCTCAGAGTTATGAATGAATACAAAGTTGTTAAGTGTGATGATTTAGGACTTTGTTTCAATTTATGTCACAAAGCTGTGGATCCTCAAACATTTGACCTCACAATTAACAAGATATTATTTCTAATAAATATTAAACTTAATAGTTTTACATTTGATAATCATCTGACGGATCAAATATTTGAAGACTTGTTTTACAACTGTTTCTCAAACTATATAAAAGTTATGGTACCGGTACCTAACTTGTCAGTAAGGTGATTCACTTTCCACCTGTTCCAACATTGCTTAGATTACTGTAACACAACCATGAATGCATGGTTATGTGTTCAGGTTATGCAAACTGCTTTTAATATCATTGAGTCCCATAAGATGAACATACAGTAGGTGGTTGGGAAAGTGACTGTTCTGAGGGCTAATAACATTACTGACACTAAGTTCCATTCCCTCAATGTGGGAGGGACAGCCTAAATGTTTGCTTATCACATTCCAAATGCCTAAGCTTTGAACTTAGCCTTTTCCACTCACTCATAAAAAATACATAATAAAAATACTAAAAAGTAAATTTTAATACTACAAATTGGGCTATATATCAGCAGTTATTTCAATTCTAGTTGGTATATCCCTGGCCTGTAACAAATACACTAACAAGTGCAAATTGGGCTTGTTACATTGAACTAATAATAACATTTACAAAATTCACAATAGTAGTGAACCGTCAGTTTTATAATTTCATTTATATTAACCAATGCAAACATTATTCATTATAATGAAACCACTAAATCAAAGATAGAATACAAGCTCCATATTAAATTTAAAAATAATATAAAAGAATTGGATGAAAATATTAATATAGCAAGAATGTTAAACTATGTAAAGTGCAGAGATTTTTAGCTGAAGTGCAATGACTAAAATAGTTCTAACAAAATCAAGGCATTGAACTTCACTGAAAATTCGTTGAATTTTTATTAAATTCAATTAAATTACTAACATTTAACCAATAATATCAAAATCATTGATTTTAAAAAGTAAACAAGAGAATGGACAACAAGTCATTTAAAAAATGAAAAATAATTAATGTTCATTCTACACGAAATATATTGGGTAAGAACTCAACTCTATGATTTGTACTGAAATTTACATGGACATTCTTATGGTTACTGAGATGAATATAGAGCTATTCTTATTTAGAAAATCCCTCTGGGCTATATCCCACCAGTCATTAAAGTAGCATAAAATGCCATCTTGGTCTCTAAAGTTGTGTAATATTAAATGAATGACCCTGTCAAATATAATCATTTGTTCTATGCAAACATGGTTTATTATTTTAATTTTGTTTACATTTATTGTGAGTATTGCCTAAAGAAGAAACAAAATCATTCAGGCTGTTTTAGATTTCAGTGATTAGGTAAGTACTAATCAACCTTATATAATGTCCTAAAACATAAGAAGGTCAGAACTTGACTCAGAAGACTCCCTTTGAAGTAGTCAGCAAGAACTATGCTAGATGTTCTTAAATATTAACACTTTTACTATAAATTTAAAGACTGGCTCCATCTTTAAACATAAATCTAAAATGTATCAAGAAATTGGAATATCTTTCAGTAACATATGTTCATGGTGTCCCCGTTCTTCAAAATGAAATTGTGTGTGAAGCCGCGGGTAACTGCTAGTTTAAAATAAATATTACACTTTTATACTATTGATTGTGTTATTTTAATACAAAATTATTTGGATAAAAATATTATTGGTGTTAATAAATAGATACTTGGTTAGACATCTATTTTATGGATAGTATTCGTTCGTCTTTTTCATTAAAACCAGCTGTTCATAAAACAATAACAACCATAATTTCTTAGATAGAAATGTTATTCAAATAATCGCTAGTCTTCAACAAAATTTCATTGTTCACTATTGATCTGAAACACCTTGTATGAAATATCTTGCATGTATCAGGGAATAAATATAAAAAGTTAATAATCAATTAGCTAGTGCCAAGTTTCCTATTTTAATCATCCAAATAATATTTGTTAAATAGAAGCCTAGTATAAATTGTGTATTATGTAAATTACTGTAAAGCATTTAACTGTGTGTAAAACAATTTTAAGAGTACGTATTAAAATCATATTCACACAGAACAGAAGTAATGGACTGAATATACTGTAATAGTTCCCAAGTGACAACAAGAGATAAGGGAATGGAACGATTAGTAAATTCAGTTCTGCAGGGAATCCTCATTGTGTGTTATCTAACATTTGTATTCCAAACTCAAGAAACAGTCACTTATACAAACAATGAACTTCAGGAATTGTGTAACTTTATAAACAAGACAGATTTCAAGATTAAAAATATTTACCACACTCTTCCTAAAAGAAGAGGGGATAAACTCCTTAGGTATATGAACATTTACAATGAAGCATTTTCCAAACTCACAAAACATGTTGTGATGAATCATTCGATAACTGTAGGAGAATGTCAAAATATTTTAAAACCTGGGGCTTCTCGATGGTTCTATGCACTGTACGATGATGAGCTTCTTAAATACTATTTCAAGTGGACGCCACCCTATACAAAAAACAAAGGAAAGTACGAGGAAATGCTAGACTACAGAGTGGCAGCACTAGGCATGTGGAATCAATTACATGAATTTTTTGGCTTAGAATATTTTGATTTTTACAAAAATATGTTATTTTAGGAGTGATTTATTTTATTTGTCTTGGAAAGTTTAAGACATAACTCACTGACTACTACATCTGATTTGAGAGACCAACATAAACGCCCAGTACCTTGCAATAGATACAGTGGTTAGTTCCTGGCTAATTGAACCACGTTGCAAGTTGAGTGGTGACATTTTTGTGGTAGTTGCTTGTTTTACAGAGTGAAATGAAACACAGACATATTGTTTCTCATTGCGATGGAATCTTGGTCTCTTTTTTATTAGTATTTTGTGATACTGAATCAAATCTGCAAGACTGGGATCAATTTTATAAAAGTCCATAAAATAATGTATAAAACAGATGATAAGCCCATTCACAAGAATTTGATAGCCAAATTTGACTTTAATTTTTTATTTATGAAAAAATATTCTAATTTTGTTTACATTTTAATTATTACAGTAAAGTATTGTTCACAGTATTATAGTACATTCATTATAGGTCAGTAAAATCAATAATAGTTTTGAAACTAAATTTAAGAACTCTAAATTTGTTGTCTACACACAATATATATGCTGTAGATGGAGCTTAATATTGGTTACTGTTAACTTACATTAAAACATAAAACCAATATTTAATACTTTTATTTTTTTTGTGAGGCCTTTCGATAGCGAGGCTATCTTCTTCAGACACATCACAAAAATGTGTCTGAAGATAATGTGTGTGATGAAGTGATGAAGAAATGTGATAAAAAATTATCTTTTGTGATGTGTTTGAAGAAGATAGCCTCGCTATCAAAAGGCCTCACAAAAAAATAAAAGGATTAAATATTGGTTTTATGTTTTAATGTAAGTTACACAATATATATGAATTCATTGTTCGTTGTCATCACGTTGCCAAAATAACAGGGAGTTTTTGCAACATGTTACGGGGATAACTTTTAAATATGGGCGTTAAATAACGCCCATCAGTGACATTGGTTTTTTTTAACATATGCAGTGACCGCATGTACCGGTTAACATAACCTCTCTTTGAATCGGAACACGTCATATCATAGTTCATACATCGGATATATATTTAATGATTACCACATTAGAATCAACATCACATTTGGAACTTCATCATATGGCACCACTAACATTGGGCAATACACTGTAACATATACTTGAACTACCTCAAATGGCACAAAAACTCATTAATTAACACAAGTACCTTATCTACAACAAGTTATCTAATTTAATATAAGCATTTCAAAAAATAATAAAACAAAGAAACCTTGTGTTATTTACAACATCATTCTGAAGAAATTGGAATTGCTTGGAATCAAAGGGACAGCAAATAATTGGTTTGAGAGCTACTTAAAGAGGTCGTACCCAACTAGTAGAGCTCTACCACTCATCAAATGGTATCACGAAGGCAGTCAGATCAAAAGTCCTTCCAGTGCTGAGAGGTGTGCCACAAGGTTTTTCCGTATTAGGACCAGTGATTTTCATTCTCTTTACCAATGATCTACCCCAACACCTAGGGAAACTACTGCACACCTCTAATGTATGCGGACGACACTACCTTATTTCTGACCCAACGTTCAGCAGATGGCCTTGCGGTCTCATCTTATACAGCTCTCAACATGGCCATCCAATATTGCTATGGAAATGACCTTGTAGTAAATCCATCAAAGACTAACCAGATCGCTTTTGGAAATTGAAATGAAATGATTGAAATGATTTATTAGCCCAATAGAACATTACAATGTTATAAGGCTCGTCAAGAAATAATAACACTAAATACTAAATAACAATTTAAAAAAAATACTAAACTACAACACAAGTAACATATAGCTAATACTAGGTGGTATGATTATTTCACATCTTAATTATTTTCTGGTAATTCGGACGAAAATCGTCAAAAGTATAAATTTCAGTTTGAAGCATGTATTCTTTAATAGTTTTTTTTGAAAGCCTTTAATGTAGGAATCTCTCCTCCATGCTAAAGGTAATTTGTTAAAAAAATGCTGACTATTGTAAGAGAAAGATGTTTTAAAATGGGTTGTTCTGTGTATAGGAACAGGTAGAGAATAACTATTACGTGTTGTGTAGTTATGATGGGAGATAAAGGGATTGGACTGTATTCTTTTATATGTTTGAGTTAAAACTTCCATTATGTAAATACTTTCTTACTGTTAAAATTTGAAGATTAAAAAAAATGTCCTCTACATGATTGATTAAATTTCAAATTTCGTAGAATTCGGATTGCTCTCTTTTGAGTTTTGAAAACCTGTTCAATAAATGGTGAACTTCCCCAGGAAACAATTCCATATCTCAACACAGATTCGAAATAGCCAAAATAAATAGTTTTTGCTGTTCTTAAGTCAGTCAAGTCTCTAATTTTACGAATAGCATAACATGCTGAATTTAGTTTCCCATTTTAACTGACTGATGTGATTTTCCCATCTAAGATTGTCATCTAAAGTAACACCAAGAAATTTACAATTTTTTGTAGAAGTAAGTTTACTTTGGTAAAAAGTTATTTCAAGTTGTTCTCTAAAGTTTCTAATAAAGTGAAAATTAAGTATGGATGTTTTTGGAAATATTTAAGGATAGTTTGTTAGCTTTAAGCCAGGTTAAAAATCAAACTAATGTTATCATATAATTTTTGAGATAGTTCAGTTTTATTGTCAGATTTAATCAAACTAGTGGTGTCATCAGCAAAGAGAATTAATTTGTCACATAAATTGAACTGCTTGGGTAAGTCGTTTATAAAAAATTAAAAATAATATTGGACCTAAAACTGACCCTTGGGGGTACGCCTGCCTCCAAATAGCGGGCAGGAGATAGATATTTATGGACAGAACCAGCACTGTTTTGAACTATCTCTACTACCTGGCTGCGATCCCTCAGAAAGCTACTAAACCAATTGAGAGCAACTCCTCTGATGCCATAATACTCCAATTTATTTAACAAAATTTCATGGTCTACACAATCAAAAGCCTTCTGGAGGTCACAGAACAGGCCACAGGTCGACTGTCCCTGGTCCAAGGCAGTTAGCACATAATCAGTTAAACTTATGATAGCATCTGAAGTTGACAAATTAGATTGAAAACCAAATTGATTTTTTATTTATTATTGAGAATGATTTTAAAAAAATTTTCAAGCCGTAATTTTACAATAGTTTCTAATAATTTTGAAAAAACTGAAAGAACTGAAATAGGTCTGTAATTTTCTGCAAGATTTGAATTATTGTTTTTAAATATTGGAGTTACTCTGGCTACCTTGAGACATTCAGGGAAGACTCCGTGAGTCAGGGAGCTATTCACCAAAGAGCAAAGAGGTTTTTGACAGGATGTGGATGTGTTCCTTCAATATCCTTGGAGGTATTCCATCCAGGCCTGGTGACTTACTTGATTTAAATTTACTTATAAACTTCAATTATCTCTTTTTCACAAACAGGATAGAGATAAAATGAACCATTAACAAATGGATTTGGCAAAAAATTTTGTGGATCGTAATGCCTTGAATTCAGCAAGTCAAGTTGGTTTGAGATAATATGAGGTACACTTGTGAAGTGCCTGTTAAATGCTATTGCAACATCCATTGGCTCAGTAATATCTTGTCCATTAACAATTAGATTAATGTTTTTTTACAGAAGCGAATGATTTAGTCTCTGAATTAATGATATTCCAGGTTGTTCTTGGAATATTTTTAGAGGATTGTATTTTATTTACTAGGGGTTCTCTTTTTGCATAAAGGACTATTTTCTTATGATGTTTAAGGTAAGTTTTATATTTCTTTCCAGCTATTTTCTGTGTTTATTGACTTGGCTCTGGCAAACAGCTCCCTTGACAGGACAGCACTTGCCCTAACCACATCAGTTACCCAGGAATATGGACTTGACTTAAGTTTTGTTATTGTTTTTAATGGGAATGCTAATTCATAATATAATATCAGCTTATCAACAAACTTTGAGAAATTTTGCATCAACCGATTCACCAGAAATCACATCAAACCAGTCCTCCTTTTGCAGAAAGTCATGAAACATTCTATGACCCTGCTCAGAAAATATCCTATGTGTAATTATTTTACTATTTTCATTTTTTAGTAATAAATTATTGACATTTATTTCAAAATTTGAGAAAAATTATGATCTGAAAAGCCAGAGTGAAAGGTTAAGACTTGATAGCAGATTCTGAGGTATATTACTAACAATATTATCTAAACAAGATTCAACATTTTGGTAACTCTAGTAGGTTCATTTATAAAATATCTAAAATTATAACATTTTAAAATATTCTTAAAAGCTAAAGACTCTGAGTTATGGTTTAATAAATTAATGTTAAAATCACCTAAGACAACTAAGTACTTTTTCTCTTTCAAAGCTAATTCAAATAACAATTGCAACTTGGAAATGAATATATGAATATCGGAGTCTGGTGTTCTGTAACAACTAACAGTTAAAATATTTAATTTATTAGAATTAGTTGAAATTAACTCTATAGAGGAACATTCAAAAACAAAGTCTTCACTAAATTTTACAAATATCATTACGTTCAATAAATTGTATATGATTTTTTACAAGAAGACAAGAACCTCCCCCGTGTCAAACTAATTCTACAATAAATTGAGGCTACAACGTAATTTTTATCTGAAAATATTTTAAGTTTTTTGCTGACAACCAATGTTCACTTATAGCAATTATATCTACATTTACATCATGACTCAGATACTCCAGCTGTATAACTTTATTTAGGATACTTTGAGCATTTTGGTGTAATAAGGTTAAGGTTTTTATATTATCAATATTTGTTTTTTGTGAATCTATACGGTTCTTACAGGTTAAAGAAGTATTGTTTTGTGAAGGAGAGCATCAGAAGTCCCAACCATTCCAGATGTCAGTATTGAAGATCATTTAAAATTCCTTGGAGTAACAGTGGATACCGAACTAAATTGGATTAATCACGTCGACAATCTTAGTAAAAAACTCAACACTGGTCACTTTGTCATCAAAGCAAATTCTTTCTCTCAGTAGCCTTGAAACAGCAAAAATAACTTACTTTTCCCTTTTTGAGTCTCACCTGCGCTATGGTCTTGCTGCCTGGGGTGGAACTACTGCTTCAAATCTCCAACGGATACTTATCATACAAAAGAAATGTATTAGAACACTGGCGGGACTACAACCTCTGGAGAGCTGTAGAGAGGCATTCAAATCTCTGAGAATTCTCACTGTTATTTCGCTTTACATTCAAGAAGTAATAATGTACGCTGATGGGGAGAATCTTCAAGGACCAAATGATGTACACCACTACAACACCAGAAATGTACACCTCTACAGCCTTCCTGTATATACATCGTCTGAGGCTTTATGAGCGAAAACCATCATATATGGGAATGAAGCTCCACAATCTCCTACCACCTCACCTGCTGTCCAAAAGAGGAAAGGAACTCAAGATAGCACTACATCAATGGCTTCTAGACCGGCCATTCTACTCGCTGGAAGAGTATCTTCAAAAAACCTTTTCCTGATGTTAATGTATTTAATGACACTGTTTATAATCTCAAAGATTGTAAATAAAGATATTCTCATTCTCATTCTCATTCAAATATATCTAGTTTTTATTTGATCAGTAAAAAGAGAGGCAAGAGAAGAAAGCTGAGTAAAACAACATTGAGTGTAATGCATAAAAAAACAGCAGCAAAAAAGGAAAAAACTGTGTATACTTTTAATTTGATACACTGTAATCAATGTAAAACTGACATTCAATATTTGAATTTTCTATATAAATTTATTTGTAAATGTATTACTAACTACTAAATACATAATCAGACACTGGTCTTACTTCTTTATTATTTATGAGCTGTTGATCACTGCTTCTTGCCTTAATCCCCATCATTGCAATCAGTGGCGTAGCGAAGGGGGGGGTCCAGGGGGTCCGGACCCCCCCCCCCCCCCGAAATTTTTAAGACGTATATAAAAAATAAAGCATGGAGCAAGAGAAAAAAAAGAAGAGTTATCATTTACTCTTGTCTACAAACATTAAATTGATTGATTTAATTGATTAAAGTGACCGTTGTTAAAAATATAAATTGTCCTTTCGTTTAAATCATAAAGTATCAAACGATACTTTTGGGCTCGGGCTTTCGGATAGTGTAGTGTAATCACGGTATTGCTATAGAGCGCGGTAACGTTACGTCGCAAAGCAACCTAAATTGTAACAAGGCGAACATTCGACATCAAGCGCTCGTTGTGTAAACAACTACTGGAACAACATAAGTGACATCTTCAAGAAGATGGCGCAGCGTGCCTTTGCAAGCGCCGGGAAGCCAGCTAAGAGGCCTAGCTCTCCACCTGCCAGCTCGGGCGCCTAAGAAGGTCGCTGCTCCAGCAAAGGGGCCTTTTTTAAAGGCCACAACGTCCACCACTTCTACTGTGACATCTGACCAACCTACGGCTTCGGTTTCTACGCCCAGGATACCCTTTGCTGTTCCTGGACAGTGTTCCGAACTGGCCTACCCACGCCAAGAAGTTGGAGGAGTTGGCGCGGGACGGCCTGACGAAAACATTCCACGGTGCTCACTATCGCTTGAAAGTGACCACCGTGGAGGACTTCAGGGCAGTTCAGCGGTACCTATGTTCCAAGAAGCTGCCCTTCTACACTCACAACCTTGGGCGTGAAAGATCGCTTAGGGTTTGTTGATCAGCGGACTGCCCGACACCGATGATGTGGAGCTCTTCGATGTCTTAACTGACGAGGGCTTCGCCGTCGACGAGGTTGCACGACTTCGGACAGCCAGGGACCTACCAGGAGCTGGCTGATCACGCTGACCAGGGACAGTGAGCGAGAGAATCCTGACACTAAGCGGGCTTGCCAAATCTACAACGTGACAAGCCTGCTCCATGTCAGGGTCTCAGTCACTGTCTACAAGAAGCCGGTCGGCCCGCCGCAGTGCTACCGGTGCCAAGGTTTTGGCCACGGCTCCGGCAACTGCGGGAGGCCGAGAAAATGTGTCCGCTGGGGGGGGGGGGGAAATCAATCTGAAGATGAACTGCCCCAAAGTCTCGACGGAGAAGGGTCACTGCTGCAATTGTGGCGGCGATCACAACGCCAACTATCGTGGGTGTCCAGCCTACAAGGAGGCCAGAGCGGCAGCTGTCCAATTAGGCCGCAAGTCCCGGCCTACCAAACCAGCGGTGAGGCGATCAACGGCCCAGCCGCCCAAGCGACCAGCGCGAGATGAGTCACCAGCGGACTCCGTATCGGAGAATGAAGCTGAGGACCACATGCCGCAGAAGAAGAAGCGCCGGAGGAAACCCCAGAACCCAGCCAACCGACTCCTCGCCCGCCGGCATCTGTGGCTGACCTTCCGGTCACACAGAGGCCCAGGGCGACTCCCAGGCAGAAACTAGAGTGGCCACATACACCAGCCCACTCTGCCGCAACAAACGGAGGCGCCAGCAGCTTGATGCAGCATCAGAACCAGCCGCCCCCGCCCAGCGCAGCCTACAAGCTGTCTTGAAATAGCTGCGCAGCTGACCGCCCTCACCCGGCTCTTCAATGAAGCTGTGGCCCTCAGTGGCACACCGACCAACTGATAGACTGCTGCAGGAGCAAATTGTACAGTTGACAGGCAAGTCATTGAGTTCAACTGCTCAGATACTGCCCACAGACCAGGAGGAGCGCCCAGAGGCCCGACCCGACTTGGACTTGGACAGTTTAAATTAGCGACCACTTCGTTCAAATTCGTCTTGGGGACGTAAAATGGCTGCTTAGAATTAAGTCACGACGTTTATTTTAGTGTCATTAAACTGTAGACGTGTATATAATTATCGAAAAAAAAAATAAAAGATCACTTCCGGTCGGAAATACACTTTAAAAGCTCTACTGATAAGAAGTTCCGACTACTTTGGATTTCACTGACTGAGGTTGTTTGTCTTTGCCTACATTTTCCTTAGTATATTCCGATCTGAAGTGATTATTTTTGTTTTTTTTTCTCGATAATTATATATTTATTCGTCGGCGTTGAATTAATACCTAAAATCAATGTCCTAACAAAATTATAAATACCACTTTTACCTCAACCACTGAACCAGTGAAATCCAAAATCGTCAAAACTTGAATCTGTAGAGAGCTTTTCTTCGGTATTTACCGACCGGAAGTGATTTTTTTGTCGATAATTATATAGGTAGTCCGAGTACAGTTTAATGATAACAAAAATCGTCCGTCCTAACTCAATCAAAAAACCACGTTTACCTCTATAACCGAAGTCCGAAGTAGTTGAAGTTATAATCATTAGAGTTTTTCAGGTGTATTTTATTTCCGACCAAAAGGTGATTTTTTGGATTTTTTCCGATAATTATATACTCGTCTACAGTGTAATGATACAAAAAAATCGTCATTATAACTCATTCATAAATAGCTCAATCAGTGAAATCCAAAGTAGCCGAACTTCTAATCAGTAGAGTTTTTCCGTACATTTTCCGACCGTTAGTTTGATCTGTACCGGAGCAACGCTCGAAAATTTCCCTCCTTTTCTAAAGGGTTTCGGCCGTCAGTGGCCCAATGTCCCCCGAAGGGGTATTTCATTTTTTTTTCCACAGAATATAGTTGTGTCAATTATATGCTTGAGTGAAGCTCTGTTTTGTTCTTTTTCTTTCTTATCCAGTGAATCCAACGTCACTTTGGAGCCTTATACTCGGCCAGAATCGAACTTCGTAAAGTTTCTGTAGCTATACAAGAAAATTTGTGGGTACTAGAGTTGCTGTGAGAGTTGAATTTGCCTATTACATCTTTCCACTTTCTATAAGGGCGTAGTTACTAAAGCTCCATATTTTTGGTATTTACCTTTACCAGTGAACTCATTGGCAAATAACACACAAAACGTCCCCCGATCTTCCAGTTTCGGACCCCCCCCGAACGAAATTTCTGGCTACGCTATTGATTGCAATATTAGTTCCTTTGTACTAAATCCTTTACAATAACCTCTTCCTTTTTACAGACTTTTAACATGTTTTAAGACCAAGATTTGAACTATAATGCTTTTGAATAGAAACAAGTTCAAATACCACAAGTTTGAGAATAAACTGAAATTTTTCAGTTTTTAGATACAGTATTTAGTTTGCCCTTATAAAATAATCAGTAATTAAATCATATAGTTTAAGAGAAATTAATACATTTTTTATATTTAAAAGGATTTATTAGTAAATGTATGCATTGTAACGGAATTAAAAATATTATTGTTTGGATACCACATAGTTTAATTTTTGATTTTACATAGATTAAAGGCTAGATTATGTGTGGTCTTTATTGTACATGTATATAAGTGACTTTTTAAAAGTACCATAGTCCTGCTACAGTTTGTTTTAACTTGCTTCTAAATAAGTGGTAATGTAACTTATAGTATTTACGAGGTGTGATCAAAAAGTTCCAGGACTTTTTATATACTATGGGAATGCAATGTCTCACAGCGATGCGGTTGGCAGCATTGTATTCCCTGACTCAACAGTAACACAGCTGTGTTTGCAGATCAATCATAACATCACTGAAAGTAACATTAGCATAGTTTGTTTGAGATTAGTTTTATAGAGATTGGATATTTTTTTTGTTTAATAAAAATGAATGTGAAAGAAGAGCAACATGTTTGTGTGAAACTGAACAAAACGTTTTCTGAAACCTTTTTGATGTTACAAGAGGCTTTTGGTGATGAATGTCTAAGCCGCTCATGCTGCCATCAGTGGTTCAAGAGGTTTAAAGATGGCCGAACATCTACAGACGACGATGCTCGTTCCGGACGCCTTCAACGTCAATCAATGATGACAATGTTGCTAAAGTGAACGCTCTCGTACGATCAGACCGTCGACTAACAATTCGTGAAATGGCAGAAGAGTGTAACATTTCATTTGGGTCATGTCAGGAAATTTTAACTGAAAAACTTCAAATGCGTCGTGTTGCAGCAAAGTTTGTGCCAAAACTGTTGACTGAAGACCAAAAACAACACCGAATTCATGTTTCTGAGAAACTTCTTCAAAAGGCAAATGACGACGAAAGCTTCTTGGATCATGTCATTACGGGGAGACGAGACATGGGTTTTTGGTTACGATGTGGAAACAAAAGCCCAATCATCACAATGGACATCAAAAGGCTCTCCAAGACCCAAGAAAGCACGTCAAGTCAAATCAAATGTGAAGGTCATACTTACGGTTTTCTTTGACTGTAAAGGTGTCGTCTACTATGAATTCCTTCCACAAGGTCAAACAATTAATCGTTTTGTTTATCTTGAAACCCTCAGACAATTGTGTAATGCTGTGAGGAGAAAGAGACCTGAGCTGTAACAAAGTGGTGATTGGGTCCTTCACCATGACAATGCTCCTGTTCACTCTGCATTAGTTATCCGTGACTTTTTGTGTAAAAAACGCAATGACCGTCATTCCTCAGCCTCCCTACTCACCTGACCTGGCTCCAGCAGACTTTTTTCTCTCCCCGAAGCTCAAGAGACCCCTGAAAGGACGAAGATTTCAAACAGTTGACGAAATTAAAGAAAAAACGACGGAGCTGCTAAACACCTTTACAAAAGAAGAGTTTTCTGGGGCCTTCGATCAGTGGAAACACCGGTGGGAAAAGTGTGTAGCTTCCCAAAGGGAGTACTTTGAAGGAGACAAATTTGAATAACCTGTATGTTGTATGAATAAATGTATAAAAATTCAGTCCTGGAACTTTTTGATCACACCTCGTAATTCAAATAAGTGCCAATTACAGAGCCAAGTAGTTTGTAAGTATATTGTGCTACTGATGCCCAGCTCATATGATTAGCTAATGCTGCTTGGTGACAAAGTGTAAGACAATATTATGTTAAAAACTGTGTATTTATTTTATACTGTATACAACACAATTTTAATTCAAGTGAGTTATTATTATAATTAATTGTCTAATATTTTAAGAAGTTAATAAATAGAGCAAAAAAGTGTTATTTCTCAGAATACTAACTATGATAATCCAAAAAGTACAATTCTAATTGTATGACATTATAATGGAACGATTTCAAATGAATGGTCACTAGTTGGTCGTAGTAAACTGCTACTATTAGTGATGAATCAACATGTTCATCACATAATCTGTTGAGATAATCAGGAGGTGATATTAGTAGAGCATTCCAACTCTACTAATTGTTGATAGAGGTTGTAATTTCTGAGTTTTCTGTACAAACAGCAAGTTAATAAACTTCAGCATGTATAAAGTACTCATTCTAAGTTTGTTTATTATATATTCAGCCGAATCTTCTCCTTTCATCGGAAAGTTGAGCAATGTTGGTACTGCAGTGCGTAATATTGGGGCGAGCCTGTTCAGCCGAATGTCGGGGGGCAAGGTTCCCCCTCTCCCCCCACAAGTGGCAGAGGGTGATATCATACAGCAACTCGAGTTCATGAACAAGATGTTGAAGCAGGTGAGGGGATTCATCATGAACCCATCACCCATGATAAGAGAGAAGATGCGCCCTTACACACAGACTCTTGTTGATCAGATAATACCACAGTTTGAGCAGCTCAAGTTTACCAATGAAGAGTTGAAAGCAAGCTACAACATGAGGCCTGAGGACATCCTTAAATTCCGAGGACTATTAGCGGACACAATAGATGTTCTGAAGCACATGAGTTCAGATATGAATAAAGAACCAAAAAAGAATTGTTAGGATTATAACTCATGAAAAGTAAAATGTTGTAAGTATTATTTTATCTTTTTATCTATTTTTGAAGATTGTAAACCATACTTTATATTGTAAAATTTCTTACTTGACAAGTTCCCTTTCTGTTTCAGGGCTATAAAGTGCAGGGTATTATATGGTAATCGATTATCTGAGTAGTGCAAATTTTACAAAGGTGCAGAAAAAATATAACTTATTCATTTATTATTATCAGATGGACTTGTGAATAACATTTCAGTAAACAACCCTCAGGTAGTTAAAAGTAGATGATTAATTCATTAAAAAACTAAATAGATTAGATTCAGAAGGGTAAGAACAGGTAAGTATATTTACAAAAAAATCATTTGGATTATTTAATTACTAAAAATATGGTAAAGAAACATCTCCTCTAATTTTAAACTCCTGAACTCATCATTGATATGATGTATCATTACAATATGTATCAAAACTTTTAATGAAAGTACATTAGAGCAGACCGCACATAAACAGTTCGATGGTGGCTGGAGCATCTGTATTCTCTCTCCACAACCCATGCCAAACATTGTTACCAGTGTTCTTGAAAATCAAAATGTGTACTGCAAAGTTTGAATTGAAAAACACTGATCTGTCTCAATATCTCAACAAACAATAAACAAACATCATTAGCAGTTACTGTAATCAAATTTCATCAATTTATTTAACAAATACCAAGCAGACAGTGTGCGACCATAGCTACATCATAGCAGGAACTGCTGGTGACCAACAGCAATGTGGTAATGATGCCTAAAATATCATTGGACTATTTTCTTGTGGGTTGCATTAGTTGTGATTGATGATTCAGTAACCAGGACATCTAAGGGGTTTTAAACAGACCAAAATATATTGTACGGTAAAATGCTTGTGGTTAAGTAAGGATTTTACAGTTAGTTGTGAATTATATATAAAGATAAAGGCTTTGTGAATTATACAGATAAATGCTTGAATATAAACTAACATTTATCTATTATGTTCCTTTAAAAAATGCTGTGTATGAACCATTATGTGCCAGAATGACAAATCACTCTATGAGTTGTTAAAACAGAATCAGTAACACCAAAAAAGTACTTTGTAATTTGATGAACGAAAAGTCACAATTCTCCAATAGTTTTATTTTTATACACGAGGCCTTTCAGCATCAAAGATGCCATCGTCAGGTGTGAAACAACAATTTGAATAATATAAATATTTAACATTTCAAATTAATTATCAGCTGAGTAAAGCTTAATAAAAGATTTGTTTAATTTAAAGTAAAAAACAATAAAATAAATATTAATATATGTATAAAAGTTTGGGTTAAAAAGAATTTTGTTATATTTTAAAGGAAGGGTGAATTTTGAATCAGTCCAAAATCATTGTTCAATATTTTATCTTTATGTTTTGTTATGTATAATGTTTCATAAGCGTCAAGTTCTTCTTGCTTATGGACTTGTTTTAATAATGTGAAATTTTTAAAAGTGTGATTTGTTTCTAATGCATGTTTGGCTATAGCATCAATTATTACAAAGTAGTGTATTCCAATAAGAAGAGCTCTTCCTTCAACCAAAAAAGTAGTTTTAATTTTGGTGTGATTTAGTGCAAGTGTACAACCAGAGAATTCAATACCATCAAATATGATTTTAAAATAAAACAATAAATTTAAAAGAGTGCCTTTTATATTTTCTTGTAGTAATTAAATATTAACAGCCTGTGGACATAAACACTCAAACTGGAAGATAAAAAATTTAAGAAATAAAATTCAATGTTAGGGTTAAAAAGCAATCACCAACACCTAACCTATTTAAGCCAAATGTGCCCCATAATGGAATGATGATCGTATACAAATTAATCTGAATTGAATGGTTTAGTAGAGCTTCAAAACCACTCACTATAGCTGGTTAGACAACATGATTACAAGGACATTATCACTCAGTGGTCAACGATCCAAGGAGCAAGGAATCTGTTTCTCATTGTTTGAGTCGATTACCTTGTGAAAACTGACTACCCACCAGCCTAATGAAATATTCCTTTGCCGATTTGGATACACTAAGATGATTATTATGTTTATACCTAATGTACTTGCCCTATTCCTTTAAACATTTTCTCAGGCAATTCTGCTTTTTATTGTATTGCAAATGAGTTTTAAAACTTAATGCCGTAAAAATTAATACAATTATGAAAATTTTAAAAGGATAGTAAAAGTTGCTAAATCTAATTACAAGCATTTTTACTCCTATATCAGAAAACTTTATCAGTAAATATTGTAGATATAAGCTGTTAATGGTTGTAATGCATGGTTAATGATGACGTAAACAATGACACTTTTGCCAAGCATTACAACAGACAAAACTTACATCTACATTATTTCTTGGCTGATTGTTATATTTTAGGTCCCAAGTAATTGGTAACTAGATTTAGTTAATTTTATTCTTCTTCATACAATATCATAATCTTGTTAGTTTTTACTGTTAAACTTTAAAAACTTCAACTGTCTGCTATCTTGATACATGATAATATGATACCATAATATAATTTTTTTTCTTGATATGAGACTGCAAGAAAAAACCATGTCAAATACAAATGTTTTATTTCTATTGGTGTATGAAATAAAAAATAAAAACTGAAAACATGTACATAAAGACAAATGGTAAACTAAGCAGTTGAGTCATGTTTATATTACAATTTTTGTTTGTCTTGACATGAAGAACATATTCAAACTCAAATTTTCTTTATACAAATACAAATATTCTTTATTTTCAAATACATTAAGTATTGAAATGGCGTCAAATAAAATCATCACAAACAGTTGTTACAATTTCAAAGATAAGTTTTTCAAATGGCAATGTTCATTGTCTTCTTTCAATAAACTCGTTAAGTGAGTAAAAAGGATTGTTAATTAGCCAGTCAGTAAGAGTAGTCTTCAGTCTTCTCCCGGTGAGGCATCTCAATTCTTCAGGTAGAAGGTTGTGCAGCTTCATGCCCATGTAGGAGGGTTTCTTTTCATATAGGGAGAGATGGTGAACTGGTAGTTGGTAACGAGTACCGTGTCTAGTATTGTAGTCATGTAGGTGTCTATTCTGCGTCAGGGGTTATTCATACATGTAAGTACAGATTACAAGAATAGTGTCAAAACAAATTTAAATATATATCCGCCACAACTAACAATATCAAATATAAACCAGTTTGACATTTTTTTTTATTCTCTGTTTGGCCTCTGTGGACTTCTACAGAGCAAGTTAACAATTTTATTTTTCATCATGGAGAAGTTAACTTACTTACTAGTTAGCTTATTAACTACCTAGATTTCAGATACATCATACATCAGATACATAAATGGATTTTAACATTAACATAAATATCTAATAATACTTAAAAGTTATTTACATATTTACAAAAAAGTACTCATCAAAAGAGTACAAAGATAAGGCTAACAAATAATCTTTCAGTAGTTGTTTGTATCTGTCATAATTTTGCTCATTTAAATACTAAGAGGAAGATCGAACAAGAATTTTGTGCCAGTGAAACTAGTTTTCTTTTCATAAAACTTCAGTCTATGTTGTTCCATATACCTATTACGTCTTAAATTGTAATAAAAATATTATTTGGGTTGTTATATTTTTTAACATATAGAACAGTTTCATAAATATACAGATTATACACAGTTATAATTTGAGGTAGAGAAAAATATGGTTTCACTGTATCTCTTTGTTTTAGGTTAAAAATTATTCTTAAAGTTTTTTTCTGTTGTAATAAGATTCTTCAAGATTCCTTTTTGTTGTGGCTCCGGATATGCATATATTTTAAGACATGTGTGAATTTAACATAGCAAAGTAGATGGCTTTTAACGTCTCAATGCTACACACCCTTGACATTTGGCGTAAAGCAAATATACCAGAAGACATTTTATTTACCACATAATCAACATGTTTTTCCCAACCTAGATATTGGTCTAACATTATTCCAAGAAATTTGGTATTATCTACTTGATTCAATTTTGAGTGTTCTAACTATATGTTTGACTGAAATTTTGATCTTGATTGTTTGGTACTGTATGACACAGAATTAGATTTATTTGGATTTAGCAAAAGATTTTTGTTATTTAGGAAATCTTTAACATTTACAAGGTTTAAAAATGATAAAAGCTCAATGTCTTCCTGTTTGTTACCTGAAATAGTAATATTTGCGTCATCAGCATAAAGGTATATTGAGCCTCCACCTTGGACCATCCCAGGAAGCCCTTTTAAGTAACAAAGAAATAAAAGAGGGCCCAGGATAGAACCCTGATGAACACCATGTTTTACTGTTTGAAATTTTGAAAAATATGTCCTAATGTAATTATATTTACATCCTTGATAGTTTAAAGTGTGTTGAGTTTGAGTACATTGCTGTCTATTATTCAAATATGATCTAAACCAATTGTATTATTTGCCCTTTACATTCAAATGACTAAGCACATCATGCAACCCATCATGTGACACACTGTCAAATGCTTTGGCAAGATCAAGGAAAAATTCCATTGACTTTTTCATTTCTGTCAATTGAGTCTATAATGTATTCAATAAATTTTACACATACTGTAACTGTGGATTTGCCCGGTCGAAAACCATGTTGATCATTATCAAGTAATTGATTCAATTCCAAATATTTCATAAGGTGATTATAAACTATTTTTTCAAAAACTTTTGAGAATACAGGTAACATGATATAGATCTAATGCTGAAGATCGCCCTACGTTGACTGCATCAATTTGTCGCGAGATCTGCCCGTCGTAGTTGTGTCAATTTGCTGTGTCGGTTTTTTAGTGTTGTTGACGCTCCATGTAGTTGTGCGCCTTTTTGTTACCAGTCCCACGTTGCTGTACCATTTTGCTCCGGATGGTGTTGGTCGCCATCTTGCTCAAAATCTGCCCAAAGCTAGCTGCGTTCCCTTGGTACTGCTTGAAACTCTGCCACCTTCCAGATAAACAAATTGCTGTCCCAATCCTCTCCCAATCACTACTCAAAATGTGCTCCCTCTCATTGGTGATGTAAATTACTTCATGTTAGCTAACTCATACTATTCCAACTTAATACCAAATTACTATTAAATTTGAATGTCTGTGGTGTTGTCACCAACAACAAGTCTATGTCTATCTCAGGTTTTTAAATAGGTTGAGTAGTGGTTAAAAAATTTAATATCACTCCATTAAAGTTCCTATCACACTTTTTTATAAATGGGATACTCAAAGAAAAGTCAAACCAAGTGACCTTGACGTTAATTTATTCCATATTACACTGTCCATACATATATAATTCCACTCACCTTGCTTTGATAATTTAAGAGTCTAACATAATATCCCATCCTTCATTAAAATTTCAATACACCATAAAATTACAGTTTCCTATTAATTTCACCACTACTATCTCAGGAGAATCCACACAACCCCCTTGCTTCAAGTCTGGAAAGAGAAGACGGAATCTCCGTATAAAACTACACATACCGACTCAAAACAATACTCATCCCCTCTCCCGTTCAAATCAGCGTCTTCACGAATAAATATAATTTGATTCTTTTCTTATAATTGTCGAAATTTATCACGTTTACTATAATTAATCAACTTAATTCTTTCTATTTTCTTTTTATTATTTTTTCAAAGCTTTTTATTTAAATTTTTAGCAACATGTGCTTTATGACGTCATCAATATACAAGTCATTTATCCCACAATTGGTTTTTCTGCGTAATTCTATTTAGTACTTTTGTAAAACACAAATTTTGGTTATGTTTACTTCATTTTAATTAATCAAATCTTTTCCCGTATAAAGTTTAATATATTTCTTCGTTATTAATTAAATAAATCTCAATTCTGACAACATGTGATTCACTGACGTCACAGTCTGCCGATTCACTGACGTCACAGTCTGCCAATTCCCTGCGAATATTCAAATGTCGTAATTTGACCTGTTACACTAAAATTTGATTAATCATTTGTGTTTCCTTTTCTATGAAAAGGTATTACCTTGGCAATTTTTAATTTAAATGGGAAAAAATCAGAAATTAATGATGAGTTAATAGAGTTGCGTAAATGGCTTGGAGATGAGGGGGAATGATTGTTTTACTAAAGCCATTGGAATATCATCAATTCTTGTAGAGAATTTGTTTTTAAAAGCCATGACAATTTTTGTCACTGCATCTTCATCAACAGATTAAAAAGTAAATCTCCTTGATTTTGTGTTTTAAAGTTCACCTCACTTACAATTTTAGATTGGATGTTCTGGATTACCAAATTATCAACAGAGTTTACAAAAAGTCATTAAAAATATTGCTGACAAGGTTTGGCTCTGATACAGTTTACTCTCTACAACAATATGTAAATTTTCATTTGTTTTAATAGTACTGTCAGCTTCATATTTTATAATTTTCCATGTAGATTTTGATTTATTAGTAGAATTTATTATTTTAATACCTAAAAATTGTTTCTTTTCATTAATAATTTGTCATTTTACTTCCATTTTAACTGTTTAATTTTTTGTTTCAAGGCCTCAGTTTTCAGCAATCTATACTCTTTTCAAGTTTCACGATTTCATCATTTTAAATTTTAACATAATTTGAAATCCATTTAAAATGGTTACTTTTTTCTATTGTTAACAATTTGGGAAAGCTAGTTTCAAAGGCATGAGCAAATATAGAATAAAAAATATTATATTTAGTATCGTCAGAAGCCATTAAATCCCCAAATTATTTCCAGATAGTTCCTAAACACCATTTATATACTTGTACATGATATCCATAGCTTGAGGATGTTTTTTACGAATTTTAAAATTCCTCTTCTGATGAAGAAAACCAAGTTTCTGTCCTGCTATCCAAAATGGGTACCATTTAAAAAAGGCACAATTTTAAATATATTGGATATAGACAACTTTAAAATGAGGAGACACACAATGTGGTAACTATTAAAAAAACCTTTACCTATCTCTAAAAACATAATTGGGGAAGGGAGGCTAAACGTTTGTAAACATCTTTAATTTATTATACAAAAGTTCAATTTATCTTTATATTTTAACTAATAAAGCTGGTGGTAATCACTTTAGAACTAGATTTGAATTGTAGGGTGGTTGGGCATACAGTCTAGCCAAATCTGTCTACTGTTTTTAGGTTTGATGAGAGACGTTATGTTAAGAGTTGTCATGAAGAAGCATCACACCTTTAATCCCTCCTCTACTAAAAAAACTAGTACTACTAAGTCTGGATCATTCTGATTTTAATTTATGTATTGTGATAAATTTCAGGGTTTATTATGGTTCTAGGAGATAAAGTCAACCAATAAGAACTTTTTTTTATTGCAAAATATGGGACTTTGCTCCAACAATAGCAAAGATGACAGTTTTTTTTTTAACTTCTTTGGCTTTGACGAAGTTTAGAGGGCCTATTTGCTTATTTTTATATTGAAATAACACATCCATGTTTTGTTGTTTTTATTCATACAGACCAACAATATCAACAAAGTGAGGGGTCTAGAAGCAAAACAGGACATTTCCACTTTTGGGTCAAATTGAGTTAGAATTCAATTATTATACTTTGTGTAAAGACACACTGAATGGTGCAGTAGTTGAGAAGCAGAAATGGACATTTCTATTATATTTTTAATGTTTAAAATCCAGTGAGGTGCAAACTTGGACATTTGTACTTCCATTGAGAAGCAGAACTGGACATTTCCCCGACCAATGAGATGAGGAGTATTCAGCCAATGAAATCAGCTTGTTTTGTTTGGTTTGTTGCTGTCTGCTATTTTGTGTTAAACTGAGAACAGTAGCTTTCCCAAGCTTTTAATATTATTAAAATAATTTAATAATATGAATGAAGCGGAAAGCAATCCAGTGCCTACAAATGCTAGGGAATCAAGGAAAAGGCAGAGAAATCCCACAGCATGGAAGAGAGAGAGGGAAAAAGTTGCAAGGTAAGATTCAACACTAGTATACAACTTAGGTTAGACCTAGGCCATGAAAAGTGTTTTAAGTATAATGGCATTATGGTCTTTGCTGATTAGTTTAAATATTTTAAATTATCATCTAGCACAGTGTCTATTAACTTGAAAGTCTTATAAGCCTTTGCATTGTAAACTCTTTTTACAAAACTTAACCTAACTAAGCTTAACACCTGTTGTACGCATAACAACTTAACCTAAGTGCATTAATCTAACCTAATTATTTTTTATCTAACTGAATAAAACCTAAATTACTTTTGTTTTATTCCAGGTATTCTGCTAAAGGATTACCACAACATCCGAGGTATAACCACAAAGGGAAACCTTACCAGTCCTACCAGTGTTCATGCCTTACCATGTTTGACATTAAAACATTTCATAAAAACTTTTATGAAATCAAGAGGAAGGATATTCAAGATTCGTTTATTTTGAAGCATTCTGAAGCACTTGTACCTAAGCGCCATAAGTATGAACCTCTAAAGAAGGCTAGATCTGTAAGTATGAAAGTATTATGTCTACAGTACATCTACAAACAGAAAAGTACCTGTTTGCAGAAAAGCGTTTATTGAAATACTTGGTATTAGTAAAGCATAGAGTTCTGAGTATTTGCAAAAGGTATAAAAATACAGGTCAGTCTCCTAAGGAAAAAAGAGGAGGCGATAGAATATCCCACTTAAAATCTGGTCATAGAGCAAAGATTAAAACAATTTGTTGAGTCCCTGAAATGTAATGAATCTCACTACTGCCGATCATCTTCTTTCTGTAAGAGTGTACCTAACCCCCTGAAATGAACATCAGAAAACTTTGGAGTTTGTACAACTCCACTGCTTTACCTGAATTTAAAGTACGAGAATGCTTCTTTCGTAATTTGTTCAATACGAAATACAACATTGGTTTTGGGACGCCAGCTGTGGATGTTTGTTCCACTTGCCTCCGTTTGCGCGAGGGAATAAAACACGCACTTCATGAGGCAGATAAGAACAAAATAATGACTGAGCTCCGAGTACACAAATTACAAGCTAAAAGCTTTTTTGATATATTAAGAGATGACAGTGTTAATGTTAAGACTTTTAGCTTTGACTGCCAAAAAAACATGCCCCTACCTAGGATCCCGGATCAAGCAACTTACTATTCCAGACAACTTTACATTTTTAATTTCACCATTGTTGAAGGACTTCCAAAAGTAGACTTACACATGACAAAGTTTTTTCATACACATGGTCAGAACTGGAGCGTCCAAAAGGGTCTTGCGAATTAGCTTCTGCAGTCTACCACAGACTAAGAAACACAAATTTCAATCCTGAAAATAATACAGTAAGACTTGTTGCAGACGGGTGTGGCGGCCAAAATAAGAACTCCATGTTGTTGTTGATGGCTCAAAAATGGTTAGCAATTGATGCTCCTACTAATATCAATACGCTTGAAACTTATTTTTCCAGTAACTGGTCATAGTTATTTGCCTCCGGACCGGGTTTTTTGGTCAAAATTGAGAAGACTGTTCGTAAGAAAAACCAGCATAATTCAACCTGAAGAGTATTTTGAAGCTTTTGGTAGTGCTGCAACGGTAGTAAAGCTTTCTGACTGTGAGATACTTGATTGGAAAACTGAAAAAAAACAAATGTTTTCTAAAATCCCTACAGAGCTGGCATTTTCAAATCAGCAAGTGTTCAAGAATCATCATTGAACGTAAAAAAGGTAAAACTTGGTTATAAAATTCTTGTGCGAGGTGAAATATTTTACAGATCAAACACTGGACGTAGTTTATCTATTTTCAAGTGGGAAAAACTGTTGTTGACATCAAAACCAAATGTTTTGCCAATGGTGTTAAGGTGAAACAGTCCAAATTAAAACAATGTAAAGGAGTTGCTTAACAAACATTTTGGTTCTGATTGGAAGAATTTTCCTCATTTGCAGTTTTATAAGAACGCAGTATATGATCACAACAACTCAACCATTGAAGAACCTGGTGATGATCCTCTTTGCGAACCTTCAGAAGTTGTTGAAGATTTGCGAGTCTAGTGCCAAGGCTTTAACCACTACTCTTTTGACATGGACGAAAGTTCTGTGAAATGTTACTTTTCCTAATTACCTGCATTAAAATAAAAAATCATACAGAAATTATTTGCCTGGTTTTTACTTGCTTACACTTTTCACTGTAGTTAATTTTGAGGTGCAAAACTAGACTTTTCCATTTGTTTCAGATGCAAAAGTGGTCATTTCCATTTCCAGATGCAAAAGCGGACATTTCCAAACTTAAAATTAAAATTATTAAATAATGGTTTACTTAGATACATGGTTTGAGTTGTAATTCATTTTTAGTTACCCTAAAGTTTATTGCAAAAAAAATCTGACATAGAATAACAAAAAAGCCATTATTACAGAAGTTTTTTGAGTTTACTGAAAAATACACGAAATTGGACATGTCCTGTTTTGCTTCTAGACCCCTCAAGTTGTCTTAACATTGATATAAGACAACAGTTCTTCACCAATATTGTCGGATCTCGCTACACATCATTGCTATTATACGGTTTAAGAATCTTACTTTATAATCACTCCTTGAAACATATTAGAAAAAAGTGTGTACTGTAAGTTTAAAAATTAACTGAATTTTGTTATAAAAAATGGATATATAATAATTTATTAAATTTTGTTCCCTTCCTATACAACAATTCTTTTTTAAATGACGTAAATCGTTTTCCATGATTTGATTTAACTTTCCAGATTATAATAATGAGTACAATGACAATAAACTTAGCTGCGTATTGTTTGTTTACTTAATGACCTTTCATCTAAATAAACAGGGAAAATGTTAAAATTATTATTATTATTTTATGAAACTTTAGTCAAATGGTAATTGTTCCAACAACCAAACATCTAAAAATATATGCCAAATCCTATGGTTTTTTCACATCTGCTATCTGCGATATGAGTGACAAGGGTTAAGACTCTGCAATACAAATGAGAATCTGCTGTATTAACAAACATTTTAAGTTTTGATGACTAAGAACATGTTCAAACCCTAAATTCCTTAATTTATTTTATGTTATAGTTTTATACCTGTTTTTAAACTGAGTGTTAAAGGTATGATTTATACTTATCAGTATTATTATTAGTTCTATAAATGAAAACTTAGCATTAATAAAAATAGAATCAGTTAATACAAATTATACAAACTATACAAAAAGCATCAGCTGGAAGATTATAAGTTGTACTATTAAAATGGTACATCCCAAAAACTGTGACCAAAACAAACCAGTAAAATGATTTAGGTTCAACTTCGTACTGTATGATTTAATGACAGAACTAAGTCATTATAGTCTGATCTTAGATAGCTTTGACCTTAATACGAGTAATAAGATACAATGATGTTAATAAAATTAACCTTGTGTCAATATTATATTTTATTTGGAATGGATTAAGTTACATAATTAGTCCTGCAACAAACAATCTGAAAGAGTACAATATAATTATTCCGTGACTATATTAGCTGCCTCTTATACTAAAGTGAAATGAACGTGATCATCGTTATGGCTGTGACTGTAATGCTGGGAGTGGGGACAGAGGGGCAGTTCGATCCACAGTTGAGAGTATTGGGAAACATTGTGATGTCCATCGGGAACCATCTATTTGCTCGGTTCACATACCACGAGGTGCCTGCAGGTTCAGAGAATGGAACATTTATAGAGCAAGTGAGTTACATTCACCAGATGTTGCAGAAAATGAGAGATCACTTTTTAAATCCTCCAGAAGGACTTGAGGATCAACTTCGTGATCTCACTCAGTCCTTCAGTTTCCAGGTTAAAGTTCAGCTGCCGAAGTTGGACATAGAGGAGAAAGATTTAAAAGATAAGTTTGGCTTAACGGAAGAAGAGATTAAACGTTTTCAGTTGATGGCAAATGATTGTAAACGTTTTGTTGATGAGATCATAGACACTAGAGGAGTAGTAACAGATAAATATTTATAAAATGATTGTATGGTTTGTGTTATTAATTATAAACATCAATCATTAGTGTAAAATATACTAGTGTGAACAGCAGACCCCATACTGAAAAACTTGCAAAATAACTAGCCTTCATCAGGTTAAGAAACAAAAGTGATGTGTAACAAAACAAACAGTTTCACACTATATTAGTAACCATGAATGGCCAACACATACTAAAAAGTGAGCATGGCAATGTGATTGAACACTTAAACAGCATGAATAAAGATACTCTTACTCTTGGTAGACTATAATTTTCTTTATTTTTCTATTTTTATCAGTAAACTATTCAAGTTATATACAAATTTTGTAGAGGTCATAGTTAGGGTAAATCTGAGCATTAGAAAAAAATTATAAAACCCCAAATGTGATTTCTGATTCAAAATATTTTTTTATATTTTTATTTACCTTGAATTTTAAGTTATAGTAAATAAATTTGAATGATTTGATTGTAATCAACCATACTCAACGCTAATGTCAAATTATACAGGGCATATTCTGAACTGGCAATGTTAGAGTAAGAAGAATTATTATACTGTAGAAGATTATACTGTATATTATATTATATATTTATAGAAAATATATTATTAAAAGCTTTATTATGAAAACTAATCCATGTTTTTTTAGCATTCTATCCAGCAGAATTCCTAATTTTTTAATCAAAGATGTTTGTCACGGATATGTCATATAGCATAGGAAGTTATGTAACTCAAGTCTTGCTCATGTTATTCAGAAATTTTCAATTTTCTCCTGTACTATTGTTTTGGGAATCTCTTACTGTGGATGTTTGAATCTCTGATATCTGTGGCTATAACTTATGCGTGATATTGTTGATGAAAATTCAGTGAATCAAGCACATTCATTTAATTATTGATCGCTGAAATTGTTTGAATCTGAATCTAAAGAAATTTATAAGAAGAGGCTGTACTTTACAAGATTGTCCTCCATTTTAAGATCTATAATTATTGTTTATGGTATACAATTTTGCAATTTTTCTCTAGATGTGCGTTTTGATACATATTAGAAAAATCTCCACCCATGCTCTGCGCCATGAGTAACTTTATTTCATTTTAATCTGCTGTTTTTATTTAATTAATTCACTGTATAAATAATATCAAGGGATTTAAAAATCTCCATGACCAGAGAGAAAGAAAGTTTTTCTTTTTAATGTCACGGTTCCAGGTGACAGTCTACTAGAAAACCTTTTGAATATGACATGAAGCAACAAGATGGAAAATATTGCAGAAATGAAGTTTTTCTTCCAATGACCATGTTGAGATTAGCAATCCAAAGGAATATTTCACCGTTCATTTACGGATTCTGGATGACGTCTTGGCTGGATGGAATCCATCTTGGCGCAGTAAGATTTTGGAGTGACAACACAGATCGGGTTTATGTACAATATATATCCTGGATAGATATGTAAAGATAGAATGCACACATTAGGAATTTACCAAATGACTGTTACCTAGGTAGGATAAAATAATTAATAATTTTAATACATTTAGATAATCAAGAAATTTTGCATTAGTATGAAGAGTCAAATTTTTTGTCTTTTGACGAGAAATTTAATTGTGTTTTTATGTCAGAGACAAATTTGTACATCTTGTGATATATAGTTTTATCATAAATGTACTGCAAACGTACACACATACTAGTATTTATGTAAACTGTATAGCTCACTTTATATCACACAATGTACGAGAGTCTGGCCTAGGTAGAACACAGTCAAACCTCATTTTTCAGTTCAAACATTTAACTTAAACACAAATAAATATAAAAAAATATAAACTAAGTTAAAACTTCCTGTTTTCTTACATTGTTTTACCATTAAAATTTTTCTATATACTTCAAACATACTGGACTTTAAAATCATTTAAGTTTTCATGATTCAACTGGTAAGCTCTCCAGCATTTTTGAGGAAACAGTCCATTTTATATCAAACAAATCCACAACAAAATTAACTAACTTAATTTAGAGAACAATCCTAAAATCAACACTGGAATTGAAACACTATTGTTAGAAAAAATCAAAAGCAAATGATTTGTTCATTTTCTATTATGTCTTTCAATAATTATTAGTTTTTAGTAGTTGCTTTATTATGTGTGTAAAGTAAAAGAATTATTTTGTTTCATTATTGAATACTTTAAAGTCAATGAATGCTTGTAATGAAAGTGTTATCAATAGTGAAGATGTACTGATGCCATATTCATGAGAGCTAGCTACGATGTGTCTGAGCCCAGCCATAGTCGCAGTCACTTTCTGCATGACTACTGCCCATTACGAGGTACCCCACTGGCAGCAGCAGATTCCTTATAATGGCATCGCACATATATTCCATGCCATGTACCGTGAGATGTACATTCCATTTGACTCCACCAATCAGACAGCCGGCTCCATCATTCTACAGAAGATGGAGAAGCTGCGAGAAGGGGCCAAGGAATTGAAGAATTTGGCTGATTCCGTGTCAGAAGCAGAGTTCCACAAGAAATACTTGCAACCTGTGAGATTTATGATATTGCGTGGCCGAAAGCAGTGGAAGTTGATTAACTACAGGAATGCAGAACTGAGTGAGAAATACGGATGGGATGAGGATGAGTTATCAAGATTCAGAGATATGTACCGGGAGATATTGGACACTGTAAACGAAATGGAGGAATGCTGCAACCGAAGGCATGTGGATCTCTCTGACCAGTGATACAAATTAATATCCATTTTTATAGATTACACAGGTATGAAATTGGATTATTAAACAATAACTAAATCAGTTTAACACATTTTAAAGCTATCCACAGAGATTTACATAAGTTTTGGTTTTAAACTTTCACTTCTAGTGCTTATTTATAAAAAATTCATATGTAAAGTACAATTTTAATAATAACTTTATAATAATTTGTATACTTAAAAACATATTGTTTGACATTGTTACTCCAAGTATTTTATAGAAATAACCATATTAAATTATAAATTTGTACATGTAATCTTTTGTTCAATTGTTGTATTAAATAAATAGTTCATATTGAAAATTTGTAACATTTTCATTTATCTAAGCTGTGAAAATTTCAGTATTAATTGAAAACTATTGTAAAACGGGTCTATTAACTTCTTTATTAATCACTGAGATAAATTTTAGATATATTTCATAATGTTCTCAGTGATAAGCTTCACTATGAAATGTAAATTGTGTCTTCTCAAAATACAGTATCAGAATGAACAAATGTCTTTGGTGTGTTATACTTCTTCAAATAAATATTCTATTTTTAAACTATTGCAACTGTCTTTTCATCAAGCAAAGCATAGATGAAATATGCAGGAGTTTGATACTGAAAAAACAACTTATTGAATGTTACAACAACAAAAAGTTTTTATACTTGCTAGGAGAGAGTGTCAGAAACATAAAACACAAAATATTGGAACCATTGCATGAACAGCTCATAAAATCTTCAGTGGACTCAGAAACTTACTTGACTGAATATTATCTGAAATTACAACAAATATCAAACCATATAAATAGTATCCAGTGTAAGAAAAAAGTTGTTAAAAAGGGGGTAAGAAGGAAAATTAAGAAGTTCCAGTCGACAGAGGGACCGAGGGAGGCAAGTGTTGAAGGAAGTGACGAGTGGGATGGCTGGACTGTGGAGAACCTGAAGTTGATGATGGACTACTATGAAGAAATGCAAACAGAATTAGATGAAATGCGTAAATTGATCAAATGATAAGGTCCTCTATAAAAAAATACAATTAGTTTGCTGATTTCAATTAATTGCAATGTTCTAAGAAAAGATAGTAATACAGTATAAACACTTTAAGTATATGTAAAGCACATTTTTATAAAAAATAAATTGTAAAGTTTGTAAAAAAGAATAACAAAAATTCACATTGTGCTTTGTCTGTATACTTTTTAGAAAAAATATCTTTTAATCTATAAAATTTCAACAGTTTAGTTAACATACTACAATGTTTTTATCTTTGTAAGACAGAATAAACAGTTCTTAATAGACATTCTTAAACAATACAAATTTTATTTATAGTGTACAAAGTATACAAGGTAGAAATATGCCATACCAGTGAAGCATAACAGAATTCACTAAGGTTGCATGAAAACTTTTAAGTCTATATTATTTTATTCTCAAGATACACTGTGGCTAGATAGACAGACATACCATATAATAATATATACTATATAGTTTCTTTTCTTGATATAGAAAAGAAATTTTTACATCTCCCCAGCACACGAAATATAAATTGTGTCAGCGTACTGAGTGATAGGCTTCAATATTTTTGTGGCTTCAATAACATTAGTGTATACTTTGTACACTGTAACACGTTGAACACATTGTTTATAAGCAGGTAAGCCTGTACTTGGAATTGCATGGTTTTTTATCTGATCAACAGTTTGGCTTTAGACAAGGTAGATCAACAATATCTGCTATTGACACTGTAGTAAGGGAGATTTTCAATGCTTTTGAGTCCAAGAGTATGCCTGAGCCACTTTTATTGACCTAAGCCGTGCTTTTGACTGTGTTGATTATAAATTGTTGCTTGAAAAGATGGAACAGTATGGCATCAGTGGACCTGCAAAACAATTTTTTAGATTTTATCTGTCTATGAGGAGTCAAACTGTTTATCTTGATGATCGGTGGTCTTCAGCTAGGGAGCTTAGATGTGGTATTCCACAGGGGTCTGTATTGGGCCCTCTTTTGTTCTTAATAGCAATAAATGATTTAACTATTAATATTCAACCTTCTTGTGGATTTCCTCACCTGAGAACAATTAACGTATAAGCACTTACATCACAGGCTTTCAAATTTTATAAATGCTAATGTTTAATTAAACAATAATAGTAATCTATACAAAATCCCATTTTAAATTTACCTTTCACAATAACACTTAAATAGTTAGCATTAAATTAGTGTGTGAACTGTTCAATATTACTGTTTTTCAAGATTGATATGGTGTGAATCTCGAGTGTCGAATTATTTGGATATTTCGTTTCAGTCCGTTTTCATTTAATCCTCGGAGTTGAAATCTGGGTGAAAACATTCGCTAGCCTTATTTCACTAATGAAGCACTACCAGACATATGTTTATATGAATCTTTTGTCTTGTTTTTAGGTCTATAATCACGTTAAACTTTTTTCCTTACCTCCCGAACCACTCTGTATAGAAATTAATCAAATAAACAATATACTTTTTACCTGTTCAGTATTAATATTCTGTAATTTCATCAATAAAAAGTAATAATGGCACACACACATAATGTTTTAATGTACAAAAATAGGGCTTAAAACAAATTCTTATGTAAAAATCTTTTGGGAGTGCCTTCTTTCCCAAATAGGATTGGAATTCAATTCCAAATTGACGTAAATAGTGGTTTATAATTCAATGTGTAGGAGTTATTTTTCTCAAAAATTTCTTATACTCACTATTTAATGGGGAATATTCCTTGATCTCCAGACTCTCCGGCACCTTAATTCCCCTTTGGTTTTATTGACTATGAATTATTCATTAATTCAACATTGCTGCTTCAACTCATATTTTACCCACCACACAACACGGAATAATATTAATTTACTATACAATATACCATATTATATATTATATTAGGACACAAATAAGGAACCCTTCCTACAAGAAAACAAACTCATGATTATTTTACCAGGAAAATCCATCTTCTTGACTTAGCATTAGTAAAATTAGAAAAACCTCAAGTATATATGACTACTTTCAAGCGTATGAAGATTAAATTATTCAATAAACTGCCTAAGAATGCATGGGATCTGACCTTGAAACAGTTTTAAAAAGTAATAGATAAGATGGTTGAAGGATATAATATTTTACTCCATTGATAAATATTTGTGATACTAGTACGTATGAATGTTTTCTTCAGTTTATTTGCTTATTTGCACAGTCTAGAGAAGAATTATAGGCTAATTTAAAGTTTATTTTATATAAACTTTCTAATACTAAAGTAAGCATGATTTAGGAAATATAACTCTCACATTAATATTGTTAAAAAAGATAAGAAAATAAAATGTCAATACTCTACAGTCATGTTACATATATACAGTCATTATATGCACAGTCACAACTATTTCACAATTTTCTTAGTCTTTAAATTTGTTTACGGAATGAAACTTTTTAAAACATACACCAATGTTTAGTCCAGTTTTCTTTCTTTGCTAACCCTTCTGTCACTGCATACTGCACAGTCTTTCGTCTCTCCGTCATCAAGTGGGTATGTATGGTAGGTGAAGTTTTCTATTCAACCGGTCCAGTCTTGGCTTATGTGCCATTGTATTTTTTCCATAGTAAGACTCTATCGCACATAGGTATCCTGATTTTGATTCAGATAGCACAAAAATTTTAATCCCCCATTTTATTATGGGCTTATCCTTATCATACACTTTAAATCTGTCCTTTGTGGCCAACTGTACTTTCATCCACGCTTACCTTTTTTTTGTGTATAGTGCTCTCAAAAATTTCTATCAAGATGGCACCACATTACGGATTTTCCTTGAACGTGTTAGTGTACCAGCAACTGGTGCAGAACGGGGTGGACTAATATGGAGATTCCTCTCCTTGCTAAACACGTCTTTAAAGAACAGTTGGTAGTTCACCCAGTCTATTGAATCTAATTCGGGCTTCTCTTTCATCCCCATATTTTTGAGCACACCCAGAAAATCTTTTAACTCAGGTACTGACGTTTTCTTCCAAGACCGCCTAATAGATCGTTTTGGAAGTGGTGTTTCCATTTGAATATTTTTCTGCATCGTACTAGTTCATGTCTTTATCGATTTCACATTTCAGACAGCAGGTTATCACAAAAGAAAAGTTGGAAAACCTCTAAGGAGGTTGTGGTTGTTTTCCATCTGGCAGTTTATAACAGCTATTACCTGCCATACAATTTTTTTTAATTTAGGGTCACTACCTACTTCGTCTAATTCTTCTTGTAATGGATCAAAAGAGTTCTCCACAAGACTTTGATCTTCTGTAATTTGAGATATTACTAAATCATCATACCTACATCGTCATCTAACTCAGCTCATAGGTCATTGTCAAATTCTTCTCCTATACTGAATTCTATGTCACTCCCATGGACCGACCGAACAATCATCATAAATGTCAGATTCAAACTATATGTCTCTTACTTCATTAGATCGTAAATGATCATCCATTGTTTACTATTTTTCTACTGAACTGTCCTAACAACAGTGGTGTAGTACCGAATTTAGCTGTGCCGGAGCGACCATGGTGTAAGTATAATAGGTGTGCTACCACGCAGATTCCCCCCGCCCCCCTCGCAAGGTCGGGCAAGTGTCGTCAAATTGGCGTTCCGACGGCGGCGTTAAATTTGCAGACTTCCACTTAAACTGTCGTTTTACCCACTTAAACTAGATCGATTGTAATAAATGTTATATATTCTGGTTCATTATTAAATATACTTTATAACAGTAGTTATTTCATGGTGAAAACTGTAATATAAATATATTATACTTACACCATGGGAGCGGCGAGTTGCTGGGTTTAGCAATACAAATCTTTTTGATTATTAATAAAGGACATTTTATTTCGTAAACTAGGCTAACACAATTTGTAATGACGAACAGATAAGCTATGATTTTAGAAATACTTTGAAAAATTACTGTGCTGTCGTGCTAATACATTATTGTAGCCTGAAAAAGAATACTGTAAAAATGCATTGTAAAAACTATTAAATATTGTAAAAGTAATATTTTTACATATTTTCAACGGTAACACGAACATGAGTATTGTGCGATAACCTCTAAAGTATGTCCCAAAATTCCTCTCCTTTTCCATTCCCATTTCCTTTCTTTGGAGGTTCTGCTATTCTTGTTTGGGTGTCGGCTGCTGAACGATGTCTTCTTAGCCATGTCATGACAGGGGTCAGGCTTCCATCTGCGGAGCGGGGGACCTTGGAGTTTTAAAAACAGTAGGGCTGAGACATGACTTACTGTCAATGAGTTCTTTAATGGTGTGAGTATGTTATTCATACTGCTGAACCCTCTTTCACAGTCAGCGGAACTACAGGGTATTATTTTAGTGCAGTTTATAAGCTCTAGCAGTCCATCAGGTACCCGCCTGCTGTTGTCCAAGTAATCCCTGTAAGCAGTCACAGCTCTGTTGATGTTCAACTTGAAGCGTTTGCATAGCTGCTCCATTTGAGTTTGGCCAAACCCAGGTTGAATATCAGTAGGCCAGTATTCGGGTTCCAAAACTTTTAGTTGCTCTACAAACTCCTCGTTCTTGACAATTTCTTCGCCTAAGTTTATTCTTCGCATTACTTGTATAATAATGGAAATTTTACACTTTTCATTGTTTTTACGCTGATTACTCAGCTGGAACAACTGCTCAGACGAGCGTAATGATTGCGTTGCCGCGTTTGACACCTAGAAGCATCGGTCCACCCAGACCGATGTAAGCTAGCGGTAAACATTCTCTTTTTCAAGTTGCTGATTACACTAGAAATCAACTGCTCACCATTAAATGATACGATTTTAGGCTTTTCATTTAACTTTACAGAAGCAAAACAGCCTTCCCTCATGGCGACTTGTGCCTCCAGAACTCTTGTCCATGGTTTTTCTTTCAAAGATTCCAGATATCTGATTGATCTATAAATCAGTTTGTCTGCAAATAAAAGGGACGTGCTTCTGTTTTCCAGACTTTCAGACAACAAAGCCAATTCAGCAAGAATGTCATACATAAAATGCTGTTTAACAAAAACTTATGGGAAGTCAGCTTCTTCAATAAACCATTATACAGTATTTACATCTATCAGTGGATGTTCTCTCAGGATCATCCATTGCTTTAGAGAAGTGGCTGGCTAAGGCTTGATAACCAAACCACACGGCTGAAACAGTACGAAAACTGCTTGCTACCCACCTCGTGCTTAAAATTCTGCCGATTTTATTCATTTGAATATCGAGCTCCTGTGCACATTCTTTTAACTCTCGTTTATTCTTTGGAGATGTGCTGTACAATGAATAAAGTTTATCCATGAATTACTGGAAATGGTTAACCCCGGCTACTTCACTTATGGCATCCCCAATAGTCAGTTCCACTCTGTGATTCATACATTGCCATATGATAATATTAGGGTAAACAGATAAAAATCTCCTTGCTACACCTGAGTGCTTTCCCAACATGGCGTTCGCCCCATCACTTGTAAAGGAAACCAAGTTTTGTTTTAAATACTCGCCATTAAAACCATATCCTTTAAGGCACTGGTGAACACTGTTAAAAACTGTCTCAGCTTTTTGACCAGAAAGCTCGACTAAGTCCAAAATAAAGTACTTGGTGGTTTATCCTTGCTAAATTCACATTTTAAATATACAATGAGGACGGATTTAGAACTCATGCTTGTGGATTCATCAATGATTATTGACAGTTTTCCAGAAATTTCCTTTACTTTCCTTTTCAAAATGCGCATTTTCATTTCCCTTGAAATATGATCTATTATTTCGACCACGCTATACCTTGAATGAAGGCCTACGCTGACATCTAACCCATTTAGTTTTTGTAGCTCAAGCAATCCGAAATGGTCGCTGTACGGACGGTCGTTTTGAGCAATAAAATATGCCGATCTAAACACAGCCTTAGTTGAATCGAGCTGAGCTTGATTCATTTGATCAATTACTTGTGGCATCGAACGTTTGGTTAATTTGTCAATAATTGTTTGAGCGATTTTGTGAGCTTTCGACTGTTTATGTTCAATAATCTTTTTCCTCAAAGATTTGAGTTGATTTGTTCTATCTGAGCCATAGAAACAAACTTTGTCCGAACGCCACTCATAAGAAAGCGAAACATGTTCTTTTTTGTAGGCTCCCAAATTACCGACTTCAAAACAAATTTTACAGCCTAATTTACCTTCCTTTGAGTCAATCCAAGGAAAAGCCGCCTTCTCTCTCTCCCACATATCTTCTGTCCAAATTTCAGGCCACTTTGTTCTGTGGGGGAGGAGGGGTCATCTGCTCGAACTTTCTCAGCGCTCAGGCTCAGCGAGGTTACTTATTTTAATTTTAGCTTTTGGATTTGATGTTCCAGGAACTGGATTTGAGTCAGTCATATTAGGGGCACTAAAAAATGACGTTATATATGTTTGTTTAGATTTTGGTTCGATCACTTCACAAAATTCACAAACTAATAATAAAAAAATTAGTAATAGGCTTTCACAAATGTATTATAGAGGACTCAACTCAAACAAAACTAACAGTATATACGGTACGCTGTTTGAACTCAACCAATACGATTAAGACTTTCGACGATAACAGCTTAATACAAGCACTCACAACAACATAGAGACCGGGAACGCGAATAACAAGTCTCGATCTGTCTGTGTAAGTATACACTTCCTGCAGTTAGTATGAGATGGGTGGGCGGGGTGGTGTGGCACACCTGTCATGGGAGGGGGAGAGGGAGAGTGAGAGAGCATCCTGATTTTTATGAAGGCGCTAGTTGCGAGATAAAAGAGTTGTCTATTGCACAGCGCTTACAATAGACAATTACCTTGATACCACTCAACGGACATATAAGTGATGCGGGTTTGTTCTGGCCTTTTTATTATCCAGCGACTCGTCACCCGCCTACCACTTTTTACAGGAACTCTAGATGCTATGCAGGAGCGACGCTCCGTTTCTTAAAGCTGTGCCGGCTCCGGCCCCACTACACCACTGCCTAACAATAAACACTATTACTAACATTTTTACTATTTAAAAAGAAAATACACATTACATCTGATTGGCAACATGAAATATAACACAGTAAGGCACAAGCACACTGAAATGTTGTTCACTGGGGTGCATACATAACCTTACTACCTGCACTCACTGAGCTTTGGTGCTAAAACAGTTGAAATGAAGGCTTGGTTGTTAAATTCAAAAGTTGCTTGATAGATTTCAGCACTCACCATTCATTTATAAAACAAAGAGAGTGTTAGAAAATAGCTACTATTCTTAGTGACCAGTGGTGTTGGCTTACAAGCTATGGACGTATTATATCTTGGCCAGTCAGTAACAGCTGGACATACAAGCTGAGATAACAATGCGGGAAAAATCATATGAGCTCCAAGAACAAATTATAAATACTGCCTTCGAGTGCACAGGGTTAATATAATTAATATAAAAAATATAATTATGTGTTTTTTCTGTCTCATTTTAATAGCTATTATATGTCTTTGTTGTTATTGTTAATTTATTTTACTATTAGTACAAAGTTTATAATATACTTTAATTAGGCCATTGTTATTTTTTCATCTCATTTTATTGTTAATTTGTGATTAATATTATATGTTAAACAATATATAATTGTAACTGTTAGTAAGCATGAACAAAATTACAAGGCTATGACTGTTAATTACACTGTTTGTGTTTAATGACAATAAACAATTTTTGATTATAATAAATTTACATTTTAGTTCTTTTGTAGTTAGCTATATAGTGGTTATTACATTTGATTTATTTCCATATTTTGTGGCAGTGGCGTAAAGTAAGGAGGGATGAGGAGGATAAAAACCTTCCAAAAAACCTTAAATATTAAAATATGTAAAATCAGCAATATAACTCGTTTAAAATACAGCAGTTATATATTTTATTTTGAATTAAGCCAATTCATTTGTTTAGATTTATATTTGGATTTATTTCTTAACTTCTTGTATGGTGAGCTCTTCAATCAGAATCATCCCCCCTCCCCAAAGCCAAGTCATAGTTACACCACTGTCTTTTAGTTTATTTATTCTCTAAAATGCATCTACAAGCTGGAGTATAGCTGGTAGTAGAATTTCAAAAAGAAAATTATGTCACTAGCAGTTACCTGCCGTTTCATATGCAACTTGCTTGTGAAAAACAGGGACAGCATGGGCATATTATTTTTAAACAATATTCTAAACACTTCTGAGAAGTCATTGAAAGATATTCCAACCTCCTGGTCTATGTTAGATTTAAGTTTAGAGAGCATTGTTTTTTTGACCCTGAAATCAGAGAACAATCGTTTTTATAAGTATCTATAAAATAAATTTATTTCTTTTCAATATTTCATGATATTAGATTGAATAGCTCCAACGATTTCTGTAATTATTGAACTATATGAGGCCAGTGTGGAAGAATTCTCAAGTCGAAGCCCTTAGTATTTCAATTAATGCACTTGTGACATAATAAATGATTTATGCTCTATGTAATTTTGAAAAGGAAGTGGGCATATTTTATATATCTATATATATATATATATATATATATATATATATATATATATATATATATTAGTATTTATGGTTAAGAAGAGCTTCAGATGTTAAGCAAAATTACGAATTACTATTACTTTAGTCATTGTGCGTGTATTAGCATTTCTGGGTTGCAACACCTTGGTTGAGTTTGCTCTGTTGGCTCTGTTAAAAATGTGTTTTACTGAAATTTCTAATTTTATTATCTAAATATATATTCTAAATATATATATATATATATATATATATATATATATATATATATTCTATATATATATTCTATATATATATATATATATATATATATATATATATATATATATATATATATATATATATATATATATATATATATATATATATATATATATATATATATATATAATAAATATCCTTTGTGCTTAAAAGTAATTACAGAAAAGATTGAAATAAGAAGTGTTGTTACTTTTAAGCCTACTCTATGCTTTCAATATTATAAATGTAGACACATAAAATGTTACTTAAATTAACTAAACATACGATTGTTTTATGTAAAACAGTTGATTCAATTTTTAAGGGCTCTTTCAATCAATAGCGTGTATTTGCTAGAATTAATTTCTTGCAGGAATTTTTGCAACTCCAGAGGCCAGTGGGGCAAAGTTCGGAGAAATTTTTGAAATAGGAATAGGCTTATATCTTAACCAGAGGCCCTAAGAATGTCCATGTAAAATTTCAGTACAATTGGTCCAGTAGGTTTGAGTACGTGATTGAGTAACAAACAAACAAATTTACTTTCACATTTATAATATTAGTTAGGATTCTAAAAAATGAAATAATAGTTTTTTTTATAATATTATTTACCTTTTAAACAACTTACATTTAAAGGCAAATTAATGAAGTACACGAGACTGAAATATGATATGCCAATGTTTTTAACATGTTTAAATTCATCAACTATGACTTGTACATGATATACAAATTTCAGTTGAAAAATTATATGTGCATAGACATATTGAAGTTTAATCACTTATGTAATAGTGTTACATTATTGTTATCAAGTTATATTTACAATACCTTAAACAATCAGACACATTAAACTGATTTCTACTTACATTAAATTAGAATATTTATAAAGTAGAACAATGTTAGTTGTACTGTTAGTAGCTGCCAGTCTGTATCACATTGGATGGAGTCAGGAAGGGCCATTGTTCGACGCAGGAGTGGGCCACATGTTCCGAGCACTCGCTAGTAACATACTGGACGAACTGAGGGGTAAAAATGTCTCAGTAGTCGGTGATCTCCTCACGAAAATATCTTTCCTCAGTGGTGGAATGAAGCAGCTAATGTCTCTTGCTGAAAGTAAATCATACCAAGTATTTGAAACTATCAAGCCGATGGTTCGAGAAATAATGGAAAAAGGAAAACCAAAATTTGAGAAGATCAAATTCAATGATGGTGATTTGGTTGAAAGGTTTGCTTGGAACTCTACTCAAATTGCTCAGTTCCGAGATTTGCATAGTGAAATAAAAGGAATGTTGAAGAGGTTAGAGAAGATTTGCATACTACACAATTACAAGATAAGCTAATACAGAAAATAATTCATGTACATTTGTATACACTGTATTATTACAGATCAAATTATTTAGTGATATTCACATTAGGTTTTCTTACAAATTATAAACATTTTTTAAATATTACAGTTGGACTGCTAATTCAAGCCCATTCTTCCTTGTTCTATCGTACATTTTTTACTAGATTAATTTATTTTGAGTAACATTTATGATATATAATAAAATAAAGCTTTGGGATCTCCATAATAAAGTGTAAGTTTGTAAAAACAATTTTATTGAAGAGAAAGGTATAAGAGAAATATTAATCACAGAACATTTTGAAGATAGGATTATTAATTATTTTTGAGGAATCAAAGAGCAAAATTGTGGAAAAGAAGTTTAGAGTACTGAATTGCTCTAAATACTGCATAAGGGTTCATTTATCGCTAGCTTTATCAAAGCCATATACAGAGTGGCTTTTTTAAATGGGCCACCATTGTATAAATGAAACTTATGAATCTGCAGTAAACTTTAAGATATTTCTGACAGTTGTTTTTAAGATATTCATGAATGTTTAAAGGGAAAAGGAGACATTCATATTAAAAGCTTTTCCTTTTACTCAAATTGTCTGAATAGAAAATTAAGCTTTATTGAATTAAAGCTACTTTAAACTTCCAGCTTCTAAATTGTTGTGTTTGAGAAAAACATATATATTTTGTAGCACATTTATAAATATTTTTAAAACAAAGGAAAATTTCCAAATTTGTGATTTTATATAAAATACAGTTTAAAAAGACGTTTTCTCAATGTTAACGAATCTCAACACTTTGAGCTGTCATGTCTATGTTATGGTATTAACAATAAATTATTAAAATGTTTATATAAACAAGAATATTAAACAACACCAACAATAGTAAGGGAAATATAAAAATAGTTTCAAGAATAAAAATGCTTCAAAATTACTTTTATAGTCGAAAATAATAATAAAATATGGAGTGTTCCATAAGAAAAACAAAACTGTCCACCATATTGGAAAATGGTGGCAGTTTTTCAAAGTTTGATGTGCAAATTTTTAGATGTCTTCAAAAACAAGAAAAACACCTCTTCACTCAAAGTTTGCCGCAGATTCATAGTTTCCAAAATCACAATGCTGGCCTGTTTAAAAAAGCAGCCCTGTATGTGGACTAGACTTCGCTGAATGGGATTGTATTGTATTGTGTGTAGTGAAAAAAGATAAGTTGGATATTATAAATCTAGAAGTCAGGTTACTTAAGTTAAATTTTAATTTTTAAAAGATACAATGGAAGAATTGTCCTAAAACGTGTTATTAGTTACATTGCTATTTAAGCTCACTTACTTCATGACTACTGTATTGTTTTTATAACTTATTTAAATTTTATGTTCTCTACATGATTATAATTCTACTCCCACTTCGAGATTGTAAGCATCTATATACCAAATAACCAATGATCGCTTGTGCAAGATTGTGGATGAGGTGTTCCTTTCTTTGGCTTCCACCGTTCCTGGTTTGATGCTCAGCAAGCCGAGTCATCATTTCTGTTGTTAAAATGGTGACTTGTTCCAAATAGGTAAAAAAACAATTGATTGATTAAAATGCATCATAAGAAATACTCGCATGATAAGAGGAAGGCAAAATTTGATAGAGTTGATTGTCATGTGTTGGAAATTCTTACTTATGTAATATAAGAGATGCCACCAAACCTGTGGTGGAGACATTAAAAGACATAAGATGTGGTTTTCAGAAAAAAAATCCTAAGAGGACCAGAATTCTCATAGTTTAGACTTTTGTAAAACTTTAGGACTCTGTTGTTTTTGGATTACGTATTGATGAACTTGGAAAGAAACCATTGACATTAGTAAGAATATACTAATTTTTTCTAATACTTATACTCATACTTCATTCATATTCACCTTAAAACAAGTGTAGTGGTAAGTAGATATCCCATATTCATAACTGATACTTTAAAAATAAATAGCAGGTCATAAAAACTCAAAACGAAATAATTAGAATTTATTTAAAAGTTTTCATTAAAAGTACAGTAGGTTTTAAGATACTATAAAAAGATCAATGTGTAGTAGAGATTAATGCATTACTAACACTTTGATTACCAGACTATGAAGTATCTTATTAGATAGTACAAGAGGTGTGTTGCTAGTATAATCTCAGGACATGAGTATGTTAGAATTTTCTACAGGCTTTAGAAAGACTAGTTTTTTGTGTAGACTCATCAGTATTCCAATAAACTGATTTTATAACACAATTTTTTGCTCATACTACGATGTACTATATCAGAGGTTAGGCTGCTGTGCTGAACAAAAAGTTTTGTGTCATTCAACTAACACACAATCTTCACCAGAAAACCAAGACTTTTGGATTAGCATCACAGCTTTACAAACTTGTATAACAAGATTGGGACATTTGTAATTTTTACTGAATCAAAACATAAACAATATTTAAAATTACAGGATAAAAGAATATAAACAAGGTATGTGAAACTAACGGATACAATAGAAGTGTGTCTAGTTAAAAAACAATGTATTTATCACTATCCTAATCAAATTAGATTCAAATATTATATGATACTATAGCTATTAAACTTTTTCAGGCATTGTTTATAAATATAATAGTTTTGTTACGTAGATTGAAAGAGTAGAAAGTATAATATTAATTTGTGAAACATTTTACCCACAAACATTACTGTTTTTTTCAATAACAGAAGATGATGAAACTCTGTGGAAGTGTATTGGTTGTGTTAGTTAACTTATATTTATACACATGCACAGATGATGTTGACTTAGTGCATTTAAAACCAATAAAACCTATATTTGATGAACTGGGGCTGCAAGACAAATTTCCTCAATTGGAGGATGACATCAAAAAAAGCATTTTAAAGGAAAGAAACCAAACACACAACTTATTACATTACATGAAGTATTTTCACGAGAAAGTTAACAGTGTATACAATATGGTTAGAAGTCCAGAGGATGTGAATTTATTAACTAAGACATTAATTGAAAAACTGTTGAAACAGATTGGTCCCTGGTTTAGTGCAAAGAACTTTGATGACAACACCCTTAGTAAAAAATATAATTTGAATAAGAAACAAATAGATGATTACCACGAAATGCATGCAAGTTCAAAAATAATGTTACATTTGATTGAAAAAATTTTAAAAGAAAATAGAAAAGAACGAGAAAGATTTGAATAGTATTAATTCATTACACACACACATTTGAAATCTAACATTTGCATGCACAAAGCTATGTAGCATTAGATTCTTTAGGCTAAGACTAATTTAAATTTTATTTTCCCAAATACTATTTGAAGGGTTAATGAGTTTTAATGCTACAGTCATTTTGATTTTTAGTTCAAAGCATTTCACTTCAATATATCTTTACACTGAAAACATGTTCCTGACAACACTGTAAATATATTCCAAATGCACAAAATACATTTTTTAACTTTTGTAGTTTTATGAATATTTTGTGAAACCTTCTACTTGTCATTAAAATAAAACTTTAAAAAAGCAGGTATGTAATAACTCTAAAAGTAAATTAGCAATTCTTTTAATGATAGTTTCATCACAAATTAAGATATGATTAATATGTTTATAATATGTTAACTCTTATTTTATTGTAGTATATAATGTAGCATTGATTTATAAGGTTGATCGACATTTAACTGATTAAAAAAATTAATGGTTCAAAAAATTCTTTTAAAGAGAACAAACTTATGACCCCTTAATTTTTATTGTAGAATTAAGGCACATGTCTTGTTTTAAAGATGACTAATACGCATCTAAATTTGTTTGGTTTTGTTTGTAAAATGTACACTTTTTGAATACTTAAATGATGAAGTTTAAAAAGTATTTGAGTGTTTGTTCCTAACTGATAAAATATTGAAAAAATTAAAAAGCATTTGAATGTGTGACACTAAAGCAAATTTAGAAAATGAAATGCTGAATATCCAAAGGATATATATGTTTATATATATATAGATATATATATATATATATATATATATATATATATATATATATATATATATCACGTTGACTGCGGCAGACCCCTAACAGCGCAGAACAGTAGGAGAATAGTTGGTCTCACTCAGTAAAGTAGCAGGTGAAGGTGATATAGTACTAACAACTACTTGAAAACAAAAACCTTTCAATTTTAATGATGGATAATATTTGGATCTATCAGAAAAGGTGACATACGGAAGATAAAACAAAACCAGGTTTAAGTCATTTAACCAATAATGTAGAGAAATTCATTTATCAATGTGGGAGACTAACAGTGTTGAAAATTATGAAAGTCAGAAATAATGTTGATTGATTATATTCAGCCTTGATTGTCAAAGGACCACCTGTTTCTTGTGTTTCAGTTCATATCTTTCTATATTGAAATGTCTAACACAATTATATTGCGGAATATTAACATCTATTTATATACTTTCTAATAACATTAAGATATCTTTTTACAACTACTATAGATACAATCTAAAACTTTTATAACATAACAAACTCAATTTATACAAATTTTGCATTACAAAAATGTGCTGACTACAAACACACATATTAAGCAATGTAATTTAATTGAGTACCTACAACATTTTAATAATTCTCCCCACAATGATAAAGAAACATTCATCATTTAAATAACAAGATAATTTAAAATAAAAAGGATTTATATATTTTAATATAAAATTAACAAATGAAAAAGTTGAAACAAAGAGATTTGGTTTCATACTTTAAACATTGTTATGATTCTTAAAATTTAGTAGCATTTATCATTTACCAAAACATTATTTGACAGATTCAACAAACATTTTTTTGGACACAAAATTTGTGGTAATGTTTCATCATAAATAATTTATAAAATATATCTTAAAATTTATCAACATAAATTAAAAAATAGAATTGTAGTAATTGAATTGTTAAAATTAGCAATGAAAAGAAAAACTCTATGAACAAGTCAATGGAAAGGTACAGAAGGGCTGGTTTGTTGTAGCATTTCCTCTGCCTGCTGTAACCGTAAATATAGCTTATTACATGAATCTTGATACCTTCTTATTTGATCAGTAGTCATGTTGAATTGTGCCTCTAGTTTATCAGAAGTAAATTGCAGGTTGGCCAGTTCTTCTTTAATTTCTGTAAGAATTTTGGATGACATTTTTTGTGTTTTTAACTGAACATATGTAGACGAATCGTATATTAACTCTTCTATGTTTTTAAGAGAAGTTCTCAAATAGTCAAGGTTTATCACTGGTGCTGGTCTTGTGTCAATAGAAAGTGGATTAATTTTGTTTATTAATTTCTTAATTTTGCTCCAAAATGAGGAGTCTTGATTACATTTTACCAAATTAAACATTGACATCAAGAGGAGAAATATTACTAGTGACATAGTATCCATGTACTATTTACAATCAATTAGATATGACATTACAGCCCCATGCATTGTTAAAACACAATTATTGTTTTAAATTTGTACTTTAAAATCATTCTGCTACGTTAACAGCCACACAAAGAAAATATGTTAATTTTTACTTTATTAGACAAACCAGAAAAGTGATTGTTGAAACAAAATATTCTATTCAATTAAAAGGGGGAAAATTAAACAATATTAATTAGTTTACATTTAATCTGATATGCTTGGTAGTAAACATAGTTGTTTCATTTCTATTATTAGATAATTATATAAAGTTTTTGGTTGTACAATGAAATGACTTGAATGGCAGAATCTATTGAATCTCTAGTTGAACATTAGAGGCAACTCACAAACTGTTTAAACAAAAAACGCGAGTTAATCAATTGAACCGGTCAAGCAACTACTTGACCAGTCTTAGACTATGAGCAAATTGAGGAGTTATTTTACAATGAATTCAAATGAAATTAAAGATGGAACCAACTGAACAACTATTTGAGTAGTGGAATCAATTTATCAGCAAGTTTAGTCAGTGGAACCAAATGGAAAGCTAATCAGTAATGGAATAAATTTAATAGTTAGTTTAAATAAAATAGTTTCAAATAGTTCATTAAATTAATAAATAATGTAGGAAAATATAAAAAAATATTTTGCAGACAAAGTAGTTCCACATTTAAAATACTAGACATAAAAAAATATTAAAGAAAGAACCTTTAAAATGTTATTAAAAATAAATTATATTTTAATATGATGTGTCCATAAAATCTGTTATATTTTTCATAACACCTTCTGTATTTTTCATGATTTCCTTATATTTCTTTATCTGATCACATGTTAGATTAAATACATTAGTTAATAATGAGTTATTTAGTACAATACTTTCAAACTCAACCTCCATTTCAAACATAGCTGCTTTTATTGTAACTTCGTGAGCATCCGGTGCGAAGGATGGATTGAACACGATACGATCCACTTGTTTCACCAATATATTGAGGAAACCAGCCAGTTGAAGCAAAGTCCTGTTGGACTTTGGAGGAACACCTTTTGCTCTCTCCAGTATTGTCTCTACAGTGTCCAAGAAAAAGTCCTTGATTCCTTCCATCTTCGATATGTATTGAAATGAGAAAGATAAGCCCAAAAACACTGCATAAAATACAGATAAGGGTTTAGAAACTTGCATTTTAAGAACTAACAATCAAATAGCTTTCTTATCTGTTTAAATATTTTTAAATTTAATAACACATTATGGTGTGAAGCTTAGTAATTATGTTAAAATGTGTTAACTGACTGCACACACTATCTCACTCTTCTCTACAGCTGTTGCAAGAGTATGTGAACTTTTAAAATATATTAGTTTTCTTTATCATTCTTTGTACACTAAAATGTTGTTCTTACATTTTTCTTTGCCTTTTTATACTGTATGATTTTCTTATACAGAACTTTGCACTTAAATTGTTGAATAAAGTATCAATATTAAGGTAAGTAATTTAATATGTTTGATAAGTAATAATTAGTATAATTATATGATTACAACAGTACAATCGGAATGTAATTAGTAATAGTTTGTGTTCGATAGTTTACAATTAGATTGGTTTGCTTGATATTATAAACACAAGTTTCAGTCTCAATAATATGATTAATATTTATGAACAATATAGCAAATTGTTTCAATTAAATCAAGTGAACAATATTACAACAGTTTAATACTTTTGCTTGTATACAAACTTTAACTCACACAGTTTATTAACAATCAGCTTCTATTTGAAACCTGTCATCTAATTCAGCAAACATACTCCTTGCTTCAGTATACATTCTTCTGTAAGCAGTAATTTCATGGTCTCTAAGATAAAACATCGACTTTAGGACTCCTTCTTGGTGATCTAATTTCTTGAAATCCGGTTTCAAACCATTAAGAGTTTGTCTAAATATCGACTTCAAATCTTCAGGGATAGTTTTTCCTTTTGTTAAATTATAAAACGACCTAAGGTTTTCTAATAAAATATCCATTTTTTGCAACACTGTTAATGTTTTGTTTCCATACTTTTCCAAAAACTCATCTTTCACCTTCTGATATATGGGATGCATCTCGTATCGCTTCATAACTTTGGCAAACTCATTATCATCCATGTAGTTGTCTTCACTACGAACATCTTGATGGTGGAGACTGATAAAGCATATCAATAAGCCCGTTGCTAACCATTTCATTATTAATACTACGAATACAATAAATAGTTAAAGCACTTACTGATACATCTATATTAGTAATTATTATGAAACTCACATAAAGAACTCATAGGAAATTATAATATGTTCAGTTCATTTTGTTTGAATTGTACAAACCGATGAATTCAGTAGGCCTATTACTGCAAGGTACAATTAGTTTATTGTTATAGAACTTGAACATGACCTATGTGTTATCTCAATTATAAATATATTTTGTTAGATACCATGTTATCTCTGACATGAGTAATATAATCGTTCCTAGTATACTCGCTTTAACGATATTAACAAGTGTTGTGGCGGACTACCGGAGTGGAGAGGGTGAGAGTTGGCCAACTAGTGAAGACGAATACATCACTGATAACAAAGGTGAACGGTCTCTTCTAGAAAAATTAGATCTGGTCAATACTCATGTGTCCAACTTGATATACGCATTTAATGGAACAACAATGTTTATTAACGATTTGAAGACGCTTGCAAACATGGCAGAAGAAATGAAAAACATAAATAATGAAATTACAGAGTTGAAATATTCAGATTTTGACATGAAGATCAAGTTTAGAATGACTGACGCTGATATAGTGAAAGCGAAGAAAATTTATTTCGACACTATTAATAAGATGGTGCAGCTGAGTGAAATATTACAATCTTTCAGAACTGTTTGAATCTGTTGTAATAATATTCATCATGATTTCTCTCTCCATAATCCGATCCTGACTTCAAACACAAAAAAGTGCAATAATAAATAATGGTACAGGTAAATTGAGTACATCACCTGTATGCAACAGTCTCTCTTAAATCTGAATGCATATAACTAAAATGTCTTAGTCATTACCTGTGTACCTTTTTCATTGTATATTACTTAATACAAGTACAATACATTTTCAATTTTTCTAATATTTTAGTCCTGTAGAATTTTAAAATGTCATAAATTGAAATCTAATAATCCACTTGTTAAATCTATTATGTAATCATAAATCAAAAGCAGCTTTAAGAGAAAGTGGACATAGATGTTTCTACTTTTCTACTTTTAAATGAAAATAGTAATTCATTTAAACATCGAATTTCAATATTTATACTTTCTGCAAATTATATGAAATATTCACATTTGTTCATGCACAAACATCAAGACAAATGCTTAACTATTACTCAAAGAAACATTTTCAAGAAGTATATGAATAACGTTTTTATTGTATATGAAATTAATAAGAAATGAGATTTAGGGAAGTTACACTTCTCCTTCTACTCCATACTTGTGACAGCTGAATGTAATTGTCAACACAATATGTCATCTTAATACAATAGAGAGAACATGCTATTAAAAGCTGGATCTATTAACACACATCTGAGTTTTATCTTATCAGAACAGTTCCAACTTACCATTTTGTTTATGTAATTTGGAAAATATTTCACCTTAAAAGTATGATTCATTTACATCCTTCTACCCCTTTTTTTACTTTGTAGTGTTTTTGAGAGATTAACTGAGGTGGATTCATCTGCTAATCGGAAAGAAGGCTCCACTCAACATTCCATCCATGGAAAAGGATGGATAAGTTGGGTTATAAAATAAGATTTTCTGTTATTTTTTTATTTACAGTATAAAAGATGAGTTTATTTGGTAGGTTAGAAAAATAATTTGAATTGCAAAGTATCTTTTCTTTAGTTCTGCTACTAAACTTGGTTTGGTGTTTAAGAGATATTAATATAAAATTGCAAAAACAGTAATTATTGCAGCCCACTCAAAATAGTCCAATGGCGGCTGCTGCATCTGATCCCCCTTCTAATTGTGTCCACTACACTGTTACCAGTTTAACGTGTATGGAAAATTACAGATCCATCTGTCTCAACATTTGTTGCAGTAAACAGACATCGGTAAAGTTCTTACCATGAACAAATATACGTACATTTGATTTCATCTGTTTTAGAGATAGCTATGGGTACAGTGGAAACAACTTTTGGTCAGCGATATGGCAACACCGTCTCAAATGTCATTGGTCTATTTTGTTACAGGCTTCTACATTGCTTGTGTTACATGTGAGATCTATATGTGTTACTATTTTAGTGAAAGTATGGTACTTCAAAGCATACAAGTCATAACTCTGATGTGACGCATTTAGCCATGTTATAAAATAAAAACTATAGCATAAAAATTGGATTTATCATGCTTCTTATAATGAGGAAAATCATAAAATGCTGTTAGCTACCCAACTCATAGAAGAATAGTCTTCCAGCGCAGTCAGACACAGCTGGACACTATGCATATTTTGTGACAAACTGAAATATTTTAAATTTATTTCTCGTGGGATTTGAATGTACTAAATATTTCTAAAACCATTAGAGATAAAAACATGTTGTTTATCAGAAAATGTCTAGGATTTGTTATAAGCATTCCATAATACTTAATTTTTCTCTAGGTTCATAAATAATGGTGTAGTGTAAAATAAAAACAGTTAAAATCAGTGTAGTGAGCCGAGTAGAAGTTAGGAAAGTGGCTGAGTAGCTATAATAGCACCAAAATTACTTGACTTGATTGCCAACTGGTTCTGTACAACTCTACTTGCCCAATCATCCATACTAGTCGAGTTGACAGTCATGTACTAACAGCCATTCTACTCACTCTCCAACTCAACTAATGTAAACCAACCCTTTAAGTGCCGAGAGCTGCTGTGCTGGGTTTATTTCCCATGCAGAGAGCTGCTCAACAGCAGTAAAAATGTAGCATGCTTCTCACCCATGATGATTAACTTTAGTGATATAATTATTTATCAAACTGCTGTCAGAATCTCCTGATTCATCATGTCAGATCATAGTTGATCAATTGAGTTCATATCCCGATCCCATCATTCTCAGAGAGGTACACTGCTGAAGGCCTAACTCACAACAATGCATCTGGAGAAATATAAACTTGATAAAACATCTTTATCATTATTACAATTAATTCCTACCATATTGAATAAACCACAATCAAAATGGAAAATAAAACGAACTTGCTGTAGCAACTTCAATAATGCAATTTAAAAAACTAGAAAGCAATGCTGTTTCTAAAGTCCACATAAAACTTCACTTCTCCCTATACTTTTGTGATAGTTCTTTAGTGACTATCAATGTAGTAGCAATTAAACAGGACTATTGTGGATTTGTAGTAGTTAAAATAAACACTAACAAAGTGTATAATCTTAAAGCTGTCAGACATGTAGCAAAGCAGCTGTTTGAAACGTGATAACATGGGTGTGGCAGTTGAACGCAAAGTGGGATCGCCTGTTTTAACACAGACGTGGCAGTCAAGGTGTTTTATTTTTAATATTGACTAAACCTTACGACTTATAACAAAATAATGTGGTAAGGAATTGTATATTTCAAAAAGGCTTCAAAATTCTGTGGTGGCGTATATCTATTTTCAAAAAATAACCCACAATAAACATGTTTCTCTTTTAAAGTTTACGTTTTTATTAGTACTTCCGAAGCTATTTAGATCAATAAAGTATCCTATATCAATGCATTAACATACATAAAGTTTTAGTGAAATTATTCTTTAAGCAAATAATTTCAATCATTATTATGGTAGATAGGTATTATTTAAATCCTCAAATTTAGCAGTATTGTTATAATATGGTAAAGAAAAGCATTTTATTTTTCAGCAAATCGAGTCAAGAATTAGACTAGGGTTGTCAACGTTAAAGTTGAGCTGTGCAGTTCACTCAAATCAATCCAATACGTTACCAAATATATAAATAAAGGTACTGAATAGGCAACTTTCAGTATACAATCAATGAATGGAGTACAGAAATATCAATCTAGTCATTAAATCTGTACTTTTGAAGCAGTATGAGTGATTTTCTCATTCAATGTGCAAGACTGGGCCCCTATTATTGTTCACCTTGTTGTGGACTTGGAAAATGTCCAAAGAGTTTAATTCATAGAAAACAATATTCACAATGTGTTAGTGTTGTAATCTACGAGATACAACACTAACAGCCTTCTTCAAGTTGTGTGCTGAAGAATATTTTACAAAAACATTGACATTCGATAAAGTTTCAAACTATTATACATGGAATCAAACTGCCCAAACTTTCCAGTGTAGAAAGGACGGTACTCCTTTGAACGAGTTTCTTGGAGTAAAAATATACGAATGCTCTTGGTAGGGTGTATGTGGTTCATCCTAATCAAAGCCAATGTTTCTACTTGAGAATGCTACTTCATGTAGTAAAAGGTCCAACTTCTTTTACAGAGTTAAATACTATACATGGTACCTATCAAACAGTTTGCAAAGCTATGGTTTCTTGGAGGATGACACTTATTAGATAAATATATTATTGAAAACTACTATTTGCAGTTCAGCTATGTCAATGATGTATTCATTTGCCATTTTAGTAGCATTTTGTCAAGTATCCGACTCTGTTGTTCCATGGAATAAATTTCATGAAAATATGGCAGAAGAAATTTTTAATTAGATGACGACGAGAGTTAACTTAATGTCACATAAAATTCAATACGACCTAATTATATTTGATGTAGCGTTATTTGAACTAAACAAAATAGTAAAGCTACTTTCTAGTAAATTAATGAAGGATATTGTTTGGATTGCCAATGCTAAATCATGTGGCAAACATGAATTTGCTATATGACTGTTAAATACAAAAACAACAAAATCACTCTTTATGCTATGGAATTTATAAAATTTAATATTAAATGTATAGTTGACAAGCTTTATTTGGATAATTTTATGAAGTCTGGAAGTAAAAGAAAATAATTATTGTTAAACCACAATTTTCACCAGTTAAATACTGATGTTGGAATTACATAACACACATTTGATATTATTGTACATATTGTGATGTGATTCTTCCATCATCAAAGATCTAAGAGCAGTTCAGTATATGTCACAAAATCTCATTTGTTTACATCTCATATTGTGTAATTGCATAAACAAAGTAATTTTTATATACATTGGTATGGTTTTGGTAAAGATCATAAACACTGTTGTAATATTAAAGTTGATACAACGTTTGCTCTGCTACGAAAATTGTGTGCTGAGTGCTTATGTGGAAAACAATGGAAACAGCAGTTTCATACTGGAGGATGAGGAGGAGGTGAAGCCATATCTGGTGAATGGCACAATCCTATTGAATGAGCTCACCTTTGTGAACTCCCATGTCCACAAACTGATACACTTCCTCAGCGATGAGCAGCGAGACGAGGAATCCTATGGCATGAAGGTGGCCCATGTCATCAGTGAGATGATGGATCTACATGATCATCTGGCAGACCTAGAGTTTGACGAGGGCAACATGAGGCACAACCTCAGCATGACCCATGAAGAGATAGAAAAGGCCAAACATCTCTATTATGATTCCATAAATTGTATTTACAACTTTAATAAATTAGTTGGTGGTTAGATTGATTTAGATTTTATTATTCAGGTTAAAATAGTAGTGATGCTTATTTATATACTTTACTGTGATGCATTTTATTGTAATATCCTTTACATAAATATTTAATTGGTTAAAATTAAAACTTTGACTTAACTGATGGTTAAATTGTTAGTTATTCTTCATTTAAAGTTTTTTTAATGCAAAGATTGTGAAGGAAACATGATATTTTAAAGAAATTTGTGATCATTCAGTAATATAGGAAATCAGTAACACTATGTTTTGAAATCATAAATCTGATCTTTTCCTCAGGTGGATAACTTTACTAGTCTAACACATAACTAAAATTTAAGTTATATAACATAAATTGTAGTAATGTATTAGGTTAGTTATGGCCATCCATCAACAAATTTAAATGTTCACCATCTTAAAAAATTATAATTAGAAATAAAAACATTTTTAGACGATTTTCAAGTTTGATTCGGGGTAATGTTCACTACATGTAACAATACTGAGCATACGTTAAGTGTCAAACTACGGCATGCTGTTTGTTGTAAGACCACGTTTTGCGAATTTGTAGTTATATTATTTTTACATTAATTTTAAACACTGGCAGACAGGTGTTTTATTATATTATAATCAAAATTTTTATCAAGATACCTAATGTTGTTTAGCGATGTTTCAGCAACAAATGTTGTAGATGGAGCTTATATTGGTTACTGTTAACTTAATTATATTAAAACATAAGACCAATATTTAATACTTTTATTTTTGTGAGGCCTTTCGATAGCAAGGCTATCTTCGTCAGACACATCACTTTTGTGATATATAGCCTTGCTATCGAAAGGCCTCCCAAAAATAAAAGTATTAAATATTGGTTTTATGTTTTAATGTAATTAAGTTTTCAGCAAGAAGTTTAAATAGACATGAAAGTTGATTAATAGAAATTTCATTGCATATATAATAATTAAGTAAGTTAAGTAACTTTAAATGATTCCAAATTAAAGTTAACATGTTGACTGTGGTAGATGCTAACATCACAGAGGCCCTGTGTATCACTCAGTATGGAACCGTAGTGAAGGTGTTAAGCATAATTTACAGGTAATGTATCCACTAACATGGATCAACATCACAGAGGCCCTGTGTATCACTCAGTATGGAACCGTAGTGAAGGTGTTAAGCATAATTTACAGGTAATGTATCCACTAACATGGATCAACATCACAGAGGCCCTGTGTATCACTCAGTATGGAACCGTAGTGAAGGTGTTAAGCATAATTTACAGGTAATGTATCCACTAACATGGATCAACATTTGTAAAAATTGGATCTATTTGTTTTGTTATTTTGGCTGTTAATTATATATATTAAATAAAATTTAATTTTAAACCTTTGATTTGGTACATATTAGATAACTAAACCCGAACTATTATATTATTAATAATATAACTAAAAATTGAATTTTTTATCACATTTTACGAATAAATAATAAAAATTTTACTTTTTTTCAAGCATTATGCATGCTTGGTGCCTGGTTCTATAGCGATATGACAAAGAGCTAAACACGGGACCTTGTAACCTTATAGTGGACAATTTAAAAATTAAATTGATATTCACCTTAAGGTTTTCTTAGTACACTTCAGTTGAGATACTCACCAAACATTGTCGAACGATAACTAAATGTCTTTTAGGCATATACAATGCTGTGATTAATTACAACTATCTCATACATGTATTTTAATTAGAATTTTATGATTAAAAGAATTAGGTAACTTTACCAAAACCTAAATTAAACGAAATGTTACAACTCTCTAAATATTTTTCAGCTTACTGCACCACTTTTTAACTAAACATAAAAATCATCAAGATTAAGATTCCATCTATAAGGAAAAAAGTAAAATGTTTACCAATCTTACACAATTCATATTATTTCAGTTTGTTGTAATGGACAGGTTAATTCCTTCAATTACTATTGGTATTTCTGAAGGCTCATTTATATTTGCTGTATAAATATAGTCTGAAACCACATTATCTTTATCAATTCACATAATTTCATCTAAAATACCATATTTGTACGATACCTGAGAGAACTCATAAATTCGGTGTAATAAACATAGAAACTAATCGGTGGGTACTGAAATAATAATGTTTAGCTTGGTCAACTTGATCATCATTCATGTTTAGGTCCGTCCGCAAGCGAAATTCATCAACATTTAATCTTCGGAGAGCTTTTTGGACACCAAGCATTTCCCCTGCGAGCTGGAACATTTTGGTAGTGAACGAATCATCATCACTTGCTTGAGTGGTGTTCAACAAATTTACAAGATTACAAGTGTGTGAGTAAATCTGACGAAGTCGGTCAAGAAATATTGCCGCGTTTGATGAACTGTCATCTACAGTATCTTTAGATCTGGAGTACGTCTCATTGAGTAATTTCAAATCTGAAGAATGTGAAGTAGTAAAGATTACAAACTCAAAAGCACATATTAAACATAATAGATTGTTCATGTTAAATAGCTTAACATCAATAAACATTGTCAAGGCGCCTACATGGTTTAATAAATAATTTGTATTAAAAAGATAACTTATGTGATTTAATGAATAGACTGATTGCTGTAAATAGTGTAAAGCATTGTAATTTTAAATAACACTAAAAAAAACCATTAAGCCAAAAGGCAAATATGGAACAGAAATAAATACTTTATTTTACAAAAGTGAATTTAAATAATTATAGAAAAATAAAAGATTTATTCAATTTAATAACTGTAAAAATTAATATTTAAGACAATATATTGTAAATTAGACACTGATTATAAAACTAAACTACTTATCTCTATATTTATTTTATAGAGATAAAACAAAAATAGCAGTGATTAATTCTGATATACCAGTATGTGATTTTTGTACCTGCTGTTTGATTTCAGAGCTGTATTTTATGATTCACAGTTATGTTCAGTTGCCTGATGCTGTGCCAGAGCATCATTTCGTGTCATGGAATATTTACAGCACCGAAACATCACGAGTCACCTTACATGGAAAAGAAATACACAATTGCTTTTAACGGCACTTCAACTAATGAAACTTATTTGGAGAAACTTACAAGTCTGAACGAGTTGGCCCACGGTCTAGTGGATAATTTTGATAATAGAACATTAGACACGAGCAGTCTGTCCGAGCTGGAGGCTCTCCAGAGTGACATGAACTTGCTTCATGTTAGGTTGGAAGATCTACATCAGATGGAGATGAATGGGACTGACCACTCACAGACTTCGCCAGATCACACTGAACAACTTTACTTGGACACTATAAACACTATAATTAAGTTTAATGAAATTGTGTCCAAGTTATTATGAAACAAAAACATCAAACAAGGTATTTTTACATAAATATTTTCATTGTTCATAAATTCATTTATATCAATTATAATTTTTCACCAAATACATTTTACAGGTCTTTTTAAGCAATAAAAAGGAATTGAGAATTACTAATAAAATTATAAGTTTTAAAGGTTTGATTTAAAATTTCTCAGTTTTCCAAGTTGATTAGGTCTTATATTATTATGCTACCGTAATTAATTTTCAGTTATTTTTTAAATTTTGTATTCACAGCCCTTTAATTTGAAATTAGGCCCATGAAAAATAGCTGAAGATAAGGCTATATACATATATGTATAAAATTTGTACAGTACTTGCATGTATATCGAATATCACCGAAGAGAATGACATGGTTTTTATACATAAAAAGTTATGTCCTCAAGTAATATTTCATTTTAAACCATGCCATTTTCGTAGGTCATATTTCATTCCCGAAGTGTTAATACCTGGAAAAATTGTAAACTTCAGATATATTTCATTCCTCTAAGCAATAATTCTCTTATTCTAAAAAAATCATATCCTTTACTTCAGAAGTTATTCCTTTTATTGTGGAGTGATAAATGAAACAAATATTCTGTCTTTAGAAAGGTTATATTAAATGGATGTGATTGTGAATTAAAATAAATTAACCAACAAAGAAATGCCAATGACACCATCTTAAACAAAATATGACCTCTGGCAGTCAAATTTATTTAAAACACAGTAAGTTTTTATCTTATAATTATTTAACTTACTTTTCTCGTACCTGATTTAATATCATTTATCTAACACAACAAAACTTAGTTTGCACATTATATCTGGCACTTGCATTAAAAATTGTAATAAACTATATTTGAAATTTATATCATTTTAGTTCAATGCAATATTGTATTAGCTTGTTAAGGTTTTGCACAAACTTGAAATGTTACATAACAATTCATAACTAGATATTGTTTATAGTCTTCCCTTCCCGATATTATTAAAAGCTGGCAGTTCTGAACTCATCTATTTAGTATTGTTAGCCTGTTGATTGTGAATAATAATCAGAGTAGTTGATGACACGAAGTGTCTGTGAATTAATTAATAAAGTTTCTTTGTAACATACAATACTGTAACAAAAACCAAATGTAAGACATCTCAAAATGATATTTTCACTACAACATTTTTAATTTTACGTATTTTACAGTTTAAAAGTGCGGTAACAGAAGAGAGGTTAAAATGTTGATATTTGTATTAATTTTATTCTCTGCAAATATAAACATGGCTTTCACATCCAAGGATACACAGATAACATCAAAAATTACAGAACTGGATACTGGAATTTCACATGGTTTAAAAGAACCAGAGAAGGGAGGAGCGAAGATTGTCATACAAGACATCAGGTTATTCAATTCGTTGTATCGCAAAGTTATAAAAGCCGTGCTATCAAGTAAGGAACATGAACTGCACAACAAGAAGGTTCAGCTAGCGGAGATAGTGGTCAAGTCTCATCCTCACTTTATCAAACTACAAGTAGATGAGGAGAGGTTGGTCCGTGAGGGGAGGTGGGGTGAGGCAGATCTCAAATCATTGAAACATTTATTTAGTGAAGCTCAAGAACTGAAGAGCAAGCTAGAAAGCTTCCTGAGGAAGCATAAAAGGACTTTGTAGTTTTGTGTATCTCACCTGAATAGAGGTACGGTATTGAAATTAGAATACTAAGCTGATTTCAAAGAATACTGCTTTTGTTTGAACTAATTTACCAATATAAAAAATATACATACTTTAATCAATAGTAATTAAATTGTTTGTGAAAACCTCACTCTACAATTTCTACTTTTAATTAATGATGTGGTACACTAGACAAGATTTGGCAGTAATTACATGTTTCAACAGATTCTCTTTAATTTTATGTATTTTGAAAATATAATCTATTTATTATAGTTTCTAAAGTTATGCAAAGAGCACAAGTGTTCACTAGACAGTTGAAAGTGATGAAAGTGCTACATTTTTTTACTTTTGGTTTTATCGCATAAAATAACTCCTTATGTGTTTGTACGGATAACTAGAAAAACAAAACACTTTTCGTTTTTACATCTTTCTAGTTGTTATGCAAAATATTGTAAAAACTAAACACTAAACAATGACATGGTGAGGATTTAAAGCTAGGAGACAGATGGATGGAACATTGATGTAGATATTGGTGTGATATTTGGTGGTGTAGGTATAAGGACAATCAGATGACTCACATTACGTTTATTTCCAAACAGTTTCTATACTTCTAACTAATTTTCAACATAACTATCTCGCAATTTGTAAGCACTTATAGCATTGTACAACCTTCCGTATTCCCTCTTACAAAAAGTTGCCACCTCTGATTTCAATCAAGTTACAACACTTTCTTTCATCTCATTATTATTGTTGAACATCTTGCCAGTAAAGTTATATTTTTGTAGTCACTACGAGCAAGATATGGACTGTTGAATAGTTCCCAGCCAAAAGTCTTGAGTATTATACATAAAGTGAGCACAAGCTTTCTAATGGATTAAAAAATTTCCAGTACATGAGCAATTTACATGACTTATTCGGTTTCGCACTACACAGTTTTCAATATCCCACAGAAGGAATTAGGGTGAACTGTTTCTCCGCTCATTAAAAGGCAACACTGTGTCTACTCAAAACACGAAGAATATATTCACTTGGTTTCTTCTTTGCTAGTGATGGCATTTCTTTTCACTGATTTGCCATTTTGATTCAGATTATTAAAATCTGTTCCAAGTTATTATATTGCTACGGAAGTTGAATTGTAGTCAAATATGTCAAAACTTTAATGCCCAGACACTCAACAACTTCTAATACTCATCAAAATTATCTTGAAATTTGGGTAAATTCTAGAATTAATGAAAACAAGCAGTTGTGAACTTCATATTTTCTTGAAAAACTTTTTTAACTGCAAGAACCAGCTCATTATTAATTTAAAATGGACGCCTCTTTTGTTTCTCATCATGCATGTTTCAACGTCCACCATCAAACTGTTTTATCCACATCCTTAGCACTGAATCACCCATCACATTTTGTACATTAATCTCTCATATCTGTTGATTAAAATGAATTATAGATTTAATCTAAAATAATATGCTTGATATTGGTATTATCAATTAACTTTACCATTGGAAACAAGTACTGTATTCAACTCAAAATTAATTATATTGACTATTTTGTAAGTCAGGTTTAGTAATGTGTATGAGTGAAACCACATCCACAACACTGGAATGACAAGAAATGCAAACATAAATGACTTTCTGCACAAACCTAGTATAATAATCACACACACAAAAAATTATATTGTCCGATAAGTTCTTTTATTTTATTACGTCTCACCGCGTATATCAGATTAGTTTAATTGCTACATGGATAAAAGACTTGGTTATAAGACATACCAATTAATCAGTGGTGGAAATTCTAACAATTTTCACTAACAAGTGCAATTAAAATATTTTATTACAACATTTATTTACTATTGTTTGGGTTCAATATTACAAACTACATCAAATATTGTATATAAAAATATTGGAATGTAGTTTGATGATAGACCAAAATTAAATGTTGATGATAACATAGAAATGGAAAATACTACAACTTTTTTAAACTATGGGTTAAAATGTTTGATAAGCTATAAATATTATCACAGATTTAAAAAGTGCTAAACAGAAGTATATTCCCAATCATTAACAAATAGTATTTGAGGGAGAAATGAAAAGGTGGGAATAAAAGATATAGCTGCTCTGAGCTCAAAACGTATAGTGTTGCGGTTATCTCATTGTTCCAGTACCAGTAACCATTGCAACGATTGTGTTGTTGTGACAGGCAGGCTTTCATTGCCATGGTTCCATTATCACGATAACTCCAATGAAACCTTTATTTTTTTGTTGCAATGGTCACGTTGTCACAGCAGTTCCAGCACAACCTTTTAATTTTTCATTGTCAAAATTCCATAACCGTTTCAATCATGGAATGTCATGACGAGGCAGTTCCAGTTACAATGAAACACCTCTATAATTATAAAAAATGTACTTATTAAAATTTACAATATTTATTTATTTTTTTTTTTTTTGAGTTAAAAGAACATTCTTGAAAAATTCTACAAGCAGAAAATTCATAATTCCACACATATTTAAGTTAATTTTTAGTGTATTTAAGGCACAAACGTCAATGGCAACTCATATTTCAAAGATATATAGGAAATACAATTAATTTAATTGAAAAGTAAGTACAAAAATAAAATTCAGGAGGTTCTACTTATCCAGATGTTTTCAACAGTTACAGGCACATCCGTGTATCAGGGCGTTAGTATGTCTCAACATTTCTCTACATCACCGAAAATACGGACATTAGCGCCCAAAGGGTTAATATTTGAATTTTAATCAAATCAAACTTTATGAAAAAAAAAAAACAGGATTAGTTAATTTTGTGGAAGTGGAGCTAGTATTAGCTATTCTTGATTCAATCACTACATTGAAATTACAAGAACAAATATTTATAATTTTTTATTTTGTAAAGCTTTTTGATAGCAAGGCCTCACAAAATAAAACTTTATAAATATTAGTTCTTGTAATTTCAATGTAGTAATTGAATTAGTTGCTTTTATTTATTAAAGTATATTCCTGTGAGTTGGAAATGTATTGGATTTGAACAGTTTTAAATCTTTTATATAACTTACAATTACAATACATTGATAATTTGAACTTAAATCATATCCAAATAATTTGAGGGAATGAAATGTTACTGTTAATAAAAAATTAGGCACATAAGATAAAAAAGTGTTGACGATGAGATTTAATATAATTTTACGTATGTAAAATTATGCAGGATTAATAATAGAAAACATTTAAAAGGGTAGAGGTTTTCTGGTAGAAAATTTCACATATATTGAATATTTATACTTCCTGTACAACTCGCCACACACTCTTTCTGTTTCCGCTACGAGCTCATCCAATTGTTCTGCTTCGTCATCAGTCCACCCAAACTCATTTTTCAGTCTTGGGATTAACTGTTCATAGTCAATTTGCAAAAACTTTGGTCTCCCCTGATCAAACAGAGCGTCTGTAATGCGTATAGCCCGTTTCTTTTGTAAGTCAATACGAAGTTCTCGTAATCGTCTCAAGTACATAATAAAGTCCTCAATTCTATTGAAGATTTCTCCCACTTCCACCTCAGCAGGGTGACGAAATGCCATACAGATAAACCGGTCAGCCTGTAGCAATTCTGTGCCCAGTCTTTCGTAAAATGTGAGACTAGATCCAAAACACAATACAAACAAAAGCACAATTTTCATAGTTAAAAATCATTCCTGTGTAGTTTTTACAATTCCTGTACACAATAAAATTCAAAACTCAATTAATAAAACTATAGAACTTGCTCATAGAAGATTCAAGAGATGTATATCATTCAAATCATTTGCTAGAACAAAATTGTACTCTTATCTGATATAGTGAGATAAATCAAGTCACTTCATTTAATTAACACTTCACTGTCAATATTGTCCATCGGCTATTTCTTAAAATATTGAGTGTAAACATTACTAACTTTAAAGCAACATAATTGGTAAATTTTTATATCTAATTTTTAGTTTACTATAATCTGTAATAATTGTATTTCAACCCAATAAGGTAAGCCCAATTATCTAATATGAAGATAAAAACTTTCTATAGTATAAAATTAGTTTAAATCTCAACACACTAAATTTACTAATATTATATTTCACAAATTATATCTAGACTGCCATAATAGTCCAAGAACTCTGATCTGCACTCTATTCAATGGCCGTTAGTCAACAGAGATGTACAAAAACTTAAACATGAAATATTTGTCAAGTAATGAGAGAGTAATACTCAAAATTTAAATAACATTATACAAATAGGAGTCAACTCATTATTCCCTTAATTTACGTACAGTACATTTTTTTGAACGAATATAAAAAGGAACACAAAAATACCTTTATAAGTAACAGTTTTGTGACCATTTTTATAGTGTAGTACAGATCCTTTGATTTGTAAATGCAAATAAAATAAAAACAGTAGCAGTCGTGGGACTGCCGATAGAAGTGAAAACGGAACTATTAAGTTGAGAGTAATTAACAATACGTTATAGTAGCAGTACATCTGTAATTGTAAATGTGACGCGTTTTTAATTTTCCAATTTTAAAATCCACGAAAAAATATTATCAAATAACTAGAAATCTATTTTACCACGCTAGTAAGATAAATCTTATACCGTAATAATACTCATTTCATGATGAAGAGGTTAAATATTAAAAACATAATTAAAATGAATAATGCTAAATTTTAAATACAAATATTCGTACAAATATTAAAAATGTTTAAAAATATATTCGTTGTTTTCATTATTCATTTATCTGTATAAAAATATGTTGTAATTGCTCAATATTAATAGTTAGTTAAACATAAAATACAAGTGAGTAAACACCGAGTGAACAACAGTGAGTTGAACACCGTTGTAAATAATACAGTTATTGCTACGGATAAAGTATATAATTGCAATAACAATTAAACCCACAATATTTTTAAAACTAATAAATTAGTTAAATTAACTTGGTTCTTTCGTAAAGGTATTTTTATTGCACAATAAACTAATTTATTGAGTTAATACGGTATCAGTGAGCCAATGCGCCAACTACAGTTCCGGCAGAAACGTTCACTCATCACTTCATACGCTACTACAGGCTAAACTAAACTTCAAATAAAAAAAATGATAAATTACAAAAAAAATATTCATCTATTTTCACACAACTTTCTCGCTGACAAATTTTGTCTGACCAAAAAATAAAAAAAATCCTCGCTTACTACTTTTTTCTTGTAATTGTAAACGCTATGTAAAATGTAAACAATAATCAAAATTATTTCGAAATTTTTTTAATATTTAAAAATGTAACCAATAGATTGCCAATATTAAGAGCTTTAATTTGACGCATCTTACAGAATTGTACGACATTAGCTTCACTTTTAAATCGCGAGAGGAAGCCGTAAAGGTCACTGATTTTCGCAGTCTGTTTTCATACTCCGCCGGGACAGTTTTAACACAGCGAGACTGACTTTTTCATGCAGGTTAGTAGTCCGCGGCCAAGTCTACGGTTAAAAAACACAGCGAGACTGACTTTTTCATGCAGGTTAGTATCATTAGCATGTCGGTGACGCGAACCGAGGATTTTACCCTCTACCAAAACGCTCAACGCGCCTAACGAAGTTTTCACTTCAAAAATTCAAGTACAAGTATTTTTTTACAAAGATAATTCAGTCATTCATAGTAGAAAAATGGATTTGTATTATTTTTAAACTCATATAGAACAGAACATTAAAAAATACTTCTTTATTTTAAAATTATATACAAATTTGTGAGAGACAGAATCATAAACACATTTAGTAGGAGTGGGGAGATATAATGTGTTGAAATGACTGAAATAACTTTAACTGATCATAGAATGTTACTGTAAAGTATTATCTACATATAAAGTGTTTACATATGAACACAATCCTCACTTTAAATAACTGCTGATACAACTTCTAGTAAATTTGATCATTATTTTTTGATGCTGGAGATTTATTTATAGATTTTAATTGCCAAAAAATAAGTTAAGCAATTGAAATGCTTGATCAAATCCAAGTTAAGATTTTTTTATATTTGAAGTACTGTATATACTTGTCCTGAGCTGTTGTCATTTTTTGAGTTTAAAAGACGTGTCATGGCATAGGATTGTTAAGTCTTCTTAACAAAAGCTGGTAAGTTGGGTAGGATGATTGCAGGGACTTGGTTTGCTCACTTACAACTTTCTGGTTCCTCAATATTTCTCTAGAGCCTTGTATCGGCCATTTTGATCATTCATTTCTGTTATTAACTACTTATTAATGTACTTGGTCTCTACACAATTGCTCTGCCTGATAAGATTGATATGATGGTGTTGACTTCGACCTCTTTCACCAAAACTGTTGGGTGACATTTTGATTCATGATTTTGCCTTCTGTAATGTGTGTTTTCTCTTTATTGGTTCTTTTCTATTAATTTAGCGTTTCTATGTTTATTTGATTTATGCATTTATATTATGTTAATGAACTATCTAGTTGTTTCTGAAATACTTTTATTATTTGTGTATTGTGGTTTGTACATTAGAAAGTGAAGTAAGAACTTTTACACACAAAATATTTTTTTAATTGATAAAATTATAAGATAATGGTTGCTAGATTATTGACTTTTGTTTAGTACTAATTTGCTCCAATATAATTAAATATATCATACTGTTTTGTAGCATGTCAATTTGAAAAAAAAATTATAAGCAGTTTAAATAAAACAGAGTTGAGCAGTTTAAATTTTTATTGTTTGTCACATTATTTTTTCAGCATAATAAATATGACATTTTTAATCATAGTATAGTTACTACTAGATAGACTCTTTTTCAATGAAAATCTTGCAAGCATTTTTATGAATTTTTGTGTTAAAATGTAAAATAATGAAGCATGAACATTTTTTACTAAACACAAGTTTATTTGACATTTGCTTTAAACAGTCACACTGGTCTAAAACAATAATATTTAAGACTAAATTATAATATAAATATCACAAAGTAAACATAATAAAATAATTTGTCGATAAACATCAAGTTTTTTCTTACTCTATATGAAAACATATTTTAATAAGTCACTACCAGAGTTGATGTTGGTAATGTAACTAGTATCTGCCTCTGAAGCCCCCTCGTCGCCCTCCTCGGTAACCCCCATAGTCACCGGAGTAATTACCTGTAACAGATACATAACACTTACAACCATTATCAATTAATATTAAATTTGTTTTATAAAGGTTTAACTACTTGATATGCTAGTATTCTATGAAAAATAAATATAAATGTAATTTTACTACTGAATCTGTCATCTACCATTCGGTTTCCTTTGCTCTGCTAAATAATAGTATTTTATTTTTAAGTCATGATAAGATTTTATTTTACTAAACGTATTCTGTAAAACAATTATAAGATAAACAATGGTAGGAATTAAGGTATATTCTAATGCTCAAATACCAAACAATTTTATCACAATCAGCCAACATAAAATTATTAGAGTAAAATAAACTTTAGAATCTTATCTTAAACTTTCCCACAAACAAATCTATCTGACCAAAATATAAAAAAATTTGGTAGCCAAATAACTTTGTCATGTCAAATTTCATAATTTTGTTTAACTAATGAACAACCATTTCAGCGAAACAAGATTGTTTTCTTTTGTCTCTCTCTATTAATGAAAATGACACTGATTAGCAATTTATGCGAAAATGAAGTGTATTTATGCGAAAATAACGTTAACAACGCCTATAACTGTTATTTCCATAAATCCATTCGGGATAAATCAGAAAAAGAACTACACCCAACATGTGTTTCTGTTTACTTTATGCTCACCTCTGAAACCCCAGCCCCCGCGCCCAGAGCCCCTGAAGTCTCCCCCACGACCACGCCAGCCAGGGCTACCACCTCCCCTAAAGTACTTGGGCGGTGGTCCGTTGTCCGACATTCCTCCTCTCATTCCACCAAACTCTCTCGGAGGCCTTCTTGTCTGGAATCTAGAAAGTATACATCACTCAAATGTGATTCTTTACATATCTAGTAATCTAATTAAGCTAAAATAATTAGTTAAGTGGATCAGTTTTAGTACTGTTGCTGGTCACAATGAGCTACTTTAAGGAAAGAAGGAAGAAGTAAGGAAGAAGAAGTGTTACTTGAAGGAAGAAGTGAAGTTATTTTAAACTATTTGTGTAGTGCCTGATGATGGAATCATTGATTCTGAAAGGCCTTGTGCAACAATAAAATTTATATCGGAAAATGTTTATTCATTTATTAGTGATAGTAAATTATTTTAAACTTGTTTCAATTTCATTGGAAAAGATTTATATTATTGGCTAGACAACTGATTTATTTTGTTGATCGTGTTACAATCTAATGAGTTTAACATTAAAAGCAGCAGATTAGGTGGTGCTTGAAACTGCAGAAGATAATGACGATAACTAGAGTGATTACTAGTAGAGGCTGTTACTTATAAAATTTATATAAATATTATGGTATTTCTGATGACAGAACAATATTTTACAATTGGCGACCTATTAATCTATCCTTATGAATTGGAATCCTAGAAAACTAGTTCTCACGCCTCCCCATGCTCTATTGTGGCTAAATTAGAAATCACTGCACCCTGTCAGTAAGATGGGTAAGATGCTTTTCTTTGTTTTTATAAAACAGATTTTTTAAGACTGCAGATTAAAGATTTAGTTTAGTATATTTTTGTTTCGAACTAGATCCAGAAATTTATTTTAGTAGATTATGTAATAGGAAAATCTGATGAGACTTGTATTAAATTCAATAATTATTAATAGTGATCATTTTAAGAATTATATAATCAGGAAAAGTACAATTTTTTATATTCCATTTATTTGTAACACTGTTAAGCTAAAACCTTAAAGATATAAATTAATACAAATTCTGCATAAAACTGGACTGGAACTGAACTGGACTCAAAATAACAGAGATGTAAGGTCAACACTTACCCAGCGACTCCGATGGGCTCCATGTTGTGACGTCCAGCGTTGAGCTTGCAGAGCTGGCGGATCACATTCATAACCTTCTCCTCCAGTGGTGTGGGCTCAGTGATTTGTTCTGGCTCCTTACTGGCTCTCACCACCAGACTCTCCAACGCTGGCCTCAGAGCTACAATGGCAGCAGCCACACTAGGGTTCATCTTCAGATTGATCCTGTAACATCAGCTGTATGAAAGCATTAACTTAGTGAAATACATTAACCGGTTGTATTATATATGAACTTTTTGTACGTTGTAATCATTTAATATCTCTGTGACCTTCTATTACAGAAAAATAATATTTAACCCTTTGAGTGCCGGGCTTATTTTGATGTTGCATACGAAAAGTGCCAGGCCTCTATACTATTGGTTATGCAAGAAATGCGAGGGCATATTTGTCAAAAATGTAGAAGTTTAGGAAAACGTTTACAGTTCTCTTATTTATGAACAGATCTTTGTGAAACTTTTTTTAAACAGTTCATAATACACTATACTTGAACATTCAAACACAAAATATAAGGTCATGCATTACAAAATATATACATTTTTAGTATATGTATATATACTTACATGATTTGTTTCTTTTTTTCTAAGTTTAAGGTAGATATCAATTACAACAAAAATCTGTAGGCCAATTTTCATTTGTTTTTAGTGATGCTCCTATGGTTGTGCACACACTGTTCAAGTTTTATTACATTTGATCCACAAATAACATATTTACATCAATTAAAAAAAAAATAAGATGAGCGTCATCTCAACTTGTCACGCTTGGAACTAGCAAGATATGCAATAGTACATAGTATATGTATTAAACGTGCATAATACAGGTATATTTAACAATAATTATAAGTATAATGTGTCCTAACATAATATCGCAAAAATAACATTTTATCCTACAAAATAAAGACGGGATAGATTGAGCAGTTCTAAACCGCTTAACAATTTACAGTAACCTAAACCGGATACAGTACTTTTTCAAAAGCTTTTGTTTCTATGGTGTAACAATTAAATTCAAGCTTCCAGTTGCAAAACAACTTAAATAATATGTTTTTTATAAAACAAAAAAAGAACCAATTCACTTTTACAAAATAAAATAATTACATATATACAAAATGTCCGTTTGGGCATGTACCTAACAAGTATGTTTCGGGAAGCAGAATGTGTGGGTACTTTGGGATTATGAAGAACACAAAAATATAAATTTATAGAAACAAACATGATAGAACGAAAAAACAACTCTTTAATTACAAAATTACAAACTTACAACGATTATCAATTGTTAATGGGGTCAGATTCTGTTATATGCCCCCAACCCCCAACACTTAAACTTTTTTCAATGAACTTAGAACATTATAAAACGATGTAGTTGAGTAACAGAACTAACATTCCATCAATCAACAAGCATTTCCAGGTATTGTGATCGGTATTATTGTCGCTGTTATCTTATCTTTCTCGAGAATCCCGATTACGGCAGGCCGCGCAGCATCACATGATTATTTACGTTTTTTGCACGGTACATAATTGCCTTTCCATTACAATTCAATTTATATTTCTGATCAGCCCCTCTAGAATTTGATATTTTACTGATAGGGATGATATATCTCGAGGAATGTTTTTCTTTCGTTGACATCAGCACGGGCTTCAGTAGCACCTTTGGCCGGAGGCACTTGTATTTTGGGTGGCGGAGTGTGATCAAGAATAAAAACAAGTTTTGTGTGTTTTTTTAAATAAAGAGTTTAGTTTTTGTTTGGTAATGTTTATTTTTGTTGAATTTTTGTGTTTGGAGAAATGTATGTAAACACGGAAGTACAACAAAGCGACGCACCAGCTGAACAGGCGGCGAGACTCTGCAATCACGTTATCTACTAGACCGCTCGACTTTGACCTCTGTCTGAGGATGGGGAGGGGTTTGTGATAAGACAATTCCTGTTTTATATTGACGAAATATTGTTCTAAGCTAATCTAGTAATCAGTAGAAGCAAAATGTCAAATAACGATTCATGTCTGGGTGTGGTCGGTATAATCCCAAAGTACCAATGTGTGTACTACCCTTTTACACTTTCGGCAGATGTAAGAGGATCTTTTCCTTGAAAACAAGGAACCTGTCGACGTTGTGCGTACATGTATACGCTATAACATTTTTTTTTTATTGAAGACAATGGAATACAGAATATTACGATATAAGTATCAATAGTGATAAATATCATTTTAATAAAAAACAAAAATCAAATTGCGGACGGCGGATTACTCGGCCATTGGCACTAAAAGGGTTAAATTGATCAAAGTTGGTGTTTTTGAAGTTTTGTTGGTGTTCTAATTAATGAAAACATATTTATTTCAAATTTGTATTTATTGACTGTACGTGTAGATGTGATTGAAATAAATTCAAATTAAGCTTTGTTACTATATAAATATAACTATACAAAATTAAAACTTTATTACTATATTTGGCATGACATTAATTTTATAAAAGTTACAAGTATAAAATACAAATACAAGATAATAAGAATAAAAAAATTTACATTGTACACAGGTGCAGTTGTTAATGGACCAGGATAATTATTTGATACATTATTCCAAAGGTTAGGCATACCTAGAATATTTTGCTGTATTTTTTCTCGATTAATACTGTCTTCATTATTAAAATTGTCTAAAATGCTCACTTCGAGGTCAGAAACTCGAATGATGAATGATGTAATGTAGCGTTCATTACATCAAGTACAAAATCATCAGGGTTCACTATGGTTGCATAGTAAAATAAAAATACCAATCAAATATTATATTGTGGTTGTATAAACTATATAAAACTACAAATGAGTTACATTTTAAAGTAGATAGTCTCGCAGAAGTCAATTATAGTGGAGTATAACTATTCAAACAAACTAAGCTTATGCATAACAGCTGATTGTCACAAGCGAGTATATCTGCTAAGAGTACAGTATGGTACAATATGAATATGAATATGTAATCATTATTTTGTTAAAATTCTATGAAATTAAAAAATACAAACTATTGTAGGTAGATTTACCATCCATCCAAACGTATGACGTGATCCACATAATCCACCTTACGAGAACCAAACAGCAGCAAGTGGATCGGTGTAACCATTGTCGTTTGTTTGCAAGACACAGCTCTCGTCCGCACCTGTTAAACCATTAAAAAAAATTCATGGCTTTTTAAATCTGATATTGAAACCTTACAAGATCAGTTTCTATAAAAAGAAACAATAAAGTACGATAAGTTGGTGCCTAAATAATGGTTAATTAGAATTATTTTGGGGTTAATTGTTTTAATTTGGATTTATGTGATTTAATAACTCTCTTACTCTAGTTACGTAATCTTTTAATTAGGGATGGATAGTAAGAAAATTCAATTCCGATACCAATACCAAAATTGTGGTCTCGTCCTGAATTTATTACAGGTTCCTGTGTTATTAGTAACTAAGAAACATTTCTAAAAAAATAGTGTAATTATTTTGAACACGAGTCTAGAACTTAAAAATACAAACTTGATTTCAAACTTATGCACTTAAAATGTTTTTTATGCATCTATAAAAAAATATGGTATTTTAACTCCTTTGACACTCTTGATAAATCTGTGTTTAACTGAAGCAGTTTTCCTGATTATTTAAAGATAAGTATAGTTGTATGTATATTTAAGTAAGGTTAAAGGATGATCTGAATAATTATGGTCCCATGACTATAATTCCAGTCTTTTTCAGATCTTAGAAATACGTAAACAATTATTAGGTAAACAATGTTTCATTTTGAAGTCTTATGTGCCTTATATGTAATATTCAGTTTGGCTAAAGATAAGGTTTATCTACCATGTCCATACATGCCCTTATAAAGTTAGTTGAAAGGATTTGAGTTTGTTACAGAAAGAGTTTGTCTACCATCACATTCTGTAATATCAATGGCAAGTCTGTGTGGTTGGTTGTTCAAGGGGAGCTTCAAATACCTTTTGACTCCAATCACCTAACTGATCAATCTCTAATTTGCTCAAGGTGTATCCCGTCGGCATTGAAGATTGCCAAAGTCATTCCAATTTTCAAAAAGGACGATCCTTGCATTCCAAGCAACTATCATCCATTTTATATTCTCCCAGTTTTCAGCAAAAGTTTTGAGAAAACTTTTCTCAAACAATTTGAACAATTTCTTGATCGTTACGAAGTTCTATGTCTCGAACAATTTGGGGTCAGGAAAAACAAGTTGACAATCGATGCTGTAACAAATCTCATTTGCAATATTGTCGGGGGCCTAGAGAGGCGAGAGCAAGTGCTAAGCATATTCCTCGACCTCTCTAAAGCTTTTAATTGTGTGCTTCATCCGACACTGTTGAACCAGCTGTGGTCACGTGGTATTCAGGGACTGGCGCACGATTGGATCTAGTCTTATTTGAAAGATAAGAAAGCAGTGCACTTTTTTTAATTTACATCAACAGATTGATGTGATCCAGAATGAAAAAAATGATTCAATATGCTGATAATACGACTCTCTTCATCAGATAAAAATCAAAAAACAAACTTGAAGTGGAGTCATTCATTTAATTGAATTCATGCATGGAATTGATTCTCCAGAATCAATTTGAAAACAAACAGATCAAAATCAAACGTAATAAATTTTTGTCTTTGGCAACAACAAGAGCAAGAACTTTTATTTGTGATGATGGTGAATACTTTCCTTCTGGAAGATGCAGAATCCACTAAGTTCCTTGGAGTGTACCTTGATCAGGGGCTGACATGGGATGATCACATTGAAAAAGTGTGCTTCAAAAATTTATGTCTTGTGCAATCTTGAAAAATTTTGTTCGGTGGATGTATTAAAAATGGCCTATTTCGATCTGATAGACATTTGACAGGCTTGAGATTGTGGGGAAGCTGTTCCAAATACAGATTTGGAAGAGTTTTCAAATCTCAAAAGAAAGCCGTCAGAATTCTTTCAAAATTAAACCCCAGAGAGTCGTGCAAAGATGCCTTTAGGGAGCTTGGATTACTGACCCTGCCCTGTCTATATTCTCGAGGTGGCCCTGTACTGCCAACTTAAATGCGAGTTGGTACAGGGCAGGGATGTCCACGAATACGGGATTAGAGGGAGGGATAACTTTCGAGTCAAACAGCACAGAACGGTAGCTTTCAAACATTTGCCATCACAAGTTGGAGTCCGACTAATCAATAGGCTCCCTGAGGACATCAAACAACTCAATGAAACAAAAAAAAGTAAAAACTTGGCTAAAACATTTTCTTATGTCAAAGGTATTTTACTCGACTCATGAGGCACTGGGATGAACATTTTTGAAGTTAACAACCATGAAACCCCCGGTTCTGATATATACAAGAATTGTATTACATTGTATGTATTTACCTTGACAAACATTATTTATCTGATGCAGTTATGTATTTTATATAGTTACGTTACACATGCCATGCGAATTGTAGTTGTTTCACGGAATAAAGAATATTATTATTATTATCATAAACGCCTTTGACTGTGTATCATACAAGCTTATAATTTCAAAACTCAAGAATTATAATGTAAAAAGTATGACACTATAACATTTTTATAAAACTTATTTAGAAAATAGACTACAACATTTACAAAGTAACAGTTAAACCTGATGTCTTTTGCCTGTTGTGTTGCACAGGGATCTGTTTTGGGTCTCTTGCTCTTTTTGATTATGGTAAATGACCTTAGTAGTAACATGCCTGCAGAGATCACCCTTAATGCAGATGATAGCACAGTCATAAATAGAAAGAATAATGATAGTCAAGCATTGGATGATGCAAAAAAACAATAAAATCCTTATTGAAAACTGGTTTGCTCCCAATGAATTAGCTTTTTTTAAGTTCTTAAGTATAACCTTACACCCAGCTCTTGATTGGCATTAACATATAACTGATCTGAAAATGGAACTCTGCAAATGTATTTACACTTTAAAATAAGTAAGTAATCAGATGGAGCAGGATGACTTCTCAACCTTACTTTGGTCTCTCAGGCACTCTAACTCACAGTTTAAATGTATCGGGGAGTACTCCAAGTCACAAGAAATATTATTGGTAAAAAAGGCAATAAGAGTAAGTAATAACTGGGTTAACAGGGTTACAGGCCCTTTGTAAGCAAATATTTCTTGAGTTGAGAATATTTACTCTTTATTCTTTATTCAAACTCTTTATTCATATATATATATATATATATATATATATATATATATATATATATATATATATTTAGTGCCTTATATGTTTAAGATCAAATTTAGATAAAATACAAACAAGAAGATCGACACTGTTCAAATACACTAAGCCTGCACTGTTAAAAATATGCCTAAAAAAGTAAAAATGACCTATAATTACATCAAACTGCTTTATGAATACTTACCTGACAAGACAAGGAACTAGGGAATAACAACTTTTGAATCTTGTGTAACCAAGTTTTTATTGGGAAATCCTTATTGAAGGTGGAAGAGTTTTTATTCAAAAAGTTGAACTGTCAGATTTTTATAAATAAAGGTAGCCTTGGTTAAAAAGTGCATGATGTATGTTATTATAATTTATTTAATTTTTATTGTATTCAATATATATTGTAATTTATTGAAGATTTTGTATGTAACGACAAGCTGTGAACACCATTTATGTTTCTTCATATATTGTATATTACATTTGACTGGCCCATGTATTTCGTGGAATATCTTGTGGCTAATAAAGAATTTAATACAAATCTAAATCTAATAACTTTTATGACAATAATTTCATGAGATTTTCAGTGTTGCATATTAATGAAAAGAACTCAAATTAAAGCTACAAATGGTTTACAAAATTAGTCCAAGCATTTAAATTTAGTATATTACTTTTTCTTTAAAGAAAAAAAAAACTTTGGTTAATCAGGTTAAGTATCAAACAATAATAATTGTTTTAGAAAATACCCTAACAGATGAGAGGCTATGACTAAATAGGAGAGAAATTTTTTAAGTAACTAATGTTTTTCAATAAGTCCACTGCAGCAATGACACTGACTTAAGGTAAATTAACAACCACTTGTTCATGCACTTGAGGAACCATATATGTGATTGACCCAACAATTTTACAATGATGTCTCAAAACGCCAATTCAGCAGTTGGAAAATTAAACAGCAGATTCTTAGAGCGACAGAATCATGGTAAAACTGGCTGTAATATGATGTGATTTAGGTTTGATGAAAATTTTACAACAAACACCTTAAGTGTAGATTAAGATAGACTTTCACATTTAAAACAATTTTTTTGCAATTGTGGATTTTTATTTGAGAATACTTTTTTAACTCTCCAACTACTGGTAAAAACTGATTGGTGGCAGGCAGGTTTTTGGCAAAACACAAGCATATTTTCAAAAACTTATAAAAAATACTATTTAACAGCATGTAATTTTATTTACATTTTAAAGTATTATTGTATACACTTTCACTTTGATGTGTTTATTGCAACTCCAAGGAAGTAATTGATATTCTATTTTGTTTGGTGTACCTTAAAACTTTACACCATGAGCCTAGCTTTTCTAATAAAAATGCTGCATTTGTTGTTTGTGTAAACGTATCTAAACCACCCAAATTGTCTTTGAGTCTTACCTTTTCTCCGAACACAAAGAAAGGTGAGGGGAATGTCTGGGGCAGATTGCTACAGTTTACAGACTGTTTGTGAATTAATGCAGCCTTTGACTCCATAGTCAGCACCTACAATCAATAAGAAACATTAGTGAAATATAAATATATGGTTGAAAAAAAAAAAAAAACTATGACTAAATATAAATTACAGTCATAGTATTTTACTAGTCATAGAACAATGAAAACAAATGCTACAAAAGTTATACTCTACAACCTTACCTTCCTCTTTTCCTTGTGGAAGCAGACATTAGGATACAGTCCCATACAAAGCAGAGCTATCACCATGTCTAACTTGTGGTCTGGACCGTTGAAGTTGTACACCTGTGGGATCATGGTCTCTTCTGGGAACCCAGTTGATGCCAGCAAATCTTTCAGTTGTTTCTGGAAGCACACAAAGTACAATAAAATGAGTATTTCACAAAAATTAAGTTGGTCGTATTAAAAATTATGTAAATCATGCAATAAAAAAACCACAGTAGATATTATTCAATGATGTTTGAAAACACAACTTTCTCTTTGTAAATCTTTTCATTCATTTTACTAAAAATACTTAGTGAAGCAAGAATACCTTGGCCTCCCATGTAACTCTGAGGGTAGGTATAGAGAGCTGCTTGTGCTCACAAAAGTTCTCCTCGGCCATAGGTCCATTCTGACGCACATCCTCCCAGGCTTGGAAGGCATTCAACATGGCGATGTGATCAGAGCAGCGGTTACCCGCAAATGCCCTCTGCTGGTAAGTCAACCTACGTTCTGCTCAGAGAAACCAAAATAACAGATTCAGTGCAAAGTAAAGCAAATTATGCAGCAGGATCAAATTTTATTTTTGGATCACTATATATTTTAACTGTCAGATTTTCAATGATTTACCAATGATATACTATCATAGACCCACCTGTAACAAACACTTCAGGCATTGTTGAACTGTTGGCAGCAACGGTGGCCAGAGTGTCACCACAAAAGAACATCACTCCTAGAATCATCATCTTGCCCAGTCTTGGTTCAATGGGTAATTTCGCCAAGATCTTTCCCAGTGGAGTCAACTCATCATTACGATCCAGGCATTTCATTTCTGTTTAATAAGCAGAATAAAATGCACAACTTAACTATTTATTTAGCAGTGCAGAGTTATTACTATACTATTAAAATCATTTTCAAGTATAGCAAGGAAATCTAAATTAAATTAAAGATTACAGATATTCAGAATATAATTTAATAGCTTACTTTTCTTTAGTACTCTCCTAATACCCAACTACACCTTGTAAACCTATTCAATATAATTGGCAGGAAAAGGTACCCCGTACATACATACTGAAAATAACTGATGTATTGTTAAAACTCCTCTGATCATTTAAAATTATTTTCAAAAGATGAAACTTTAGATTTTGTTGGCATTAAGAGCTCTTATATCTGTTTATTTATTACACATCTAACAAACTACAGCTAGCTCAGTGATGGGCAAATCCAGAATTTTCTATTCTTGATTGCAAATCCGAGTCTTGTATACTGTAATCAATTTCCAATTCTCTAATTTTGAATCTAAATAGGTTTTTATTATTTCAAGTAAGATTTAGACAAAGTTATCACTGATCCAATTGTTGCCATTTATAACCTTTATAGAACGTCCGATATCATAAAAAGTAATCTAATAATACCACTCTATTTTAAAAGAATTTGCAGAGGTTTATACACATTTTAAGACACAAGTCATAATCCCTATCTTGTAATTTAATATGATAGATTATAATATAGATATTGTATATTATTAGAATATACTTAATCTGCAAAACATTTTAAATTTAAAATGTCAAACCACCACTAGTCATGATAATAAATATTAAGATGTACACATAATATTTATATATTTTATAGAAGAAAACTATGGTATTTTTTTTACTTAGGTTATCTATCAATGGGGTTTCATATGTGAAATGTAACAGCAAAGTCATGTTTTCACGAATCGTAAATGTGTAATGCGATTGGCTATCATCCGTGGATATTCACAGTAAACTCGTGGCTACACAAGAAAGTAAATAGAGAAAATAGTAATTGCAAGCAATATATTATGTATAACCATTTATTAATTAAGTTATTTATTTACGATTTTTCACAAAGTACAACGAAAACAATTTTTATCAATTGGTAATTTGTGTACTGCCGATTAACCGATAATTAATGATAAGGCAAGTCTCTGCAGATTTGACTGTCCAATCCGAATCTTTGTTGTTTGAGGCTTGGACACATCACTAGCCTTCTTTCAGAATCTTCTAAACTCTTAATGTAAAACACAAATGATGTACCTCTGAGAAGCACCTCAGCCTCAATGACGGCGTCAATGGGAGGAGGTTCGATGGCTTTGCTAAGAAACTGAGGGATGGAACCCAGACGCAGCAGCTTGATGGACAGGGCAAGCTCATGGAGTGGCGTGCGAAACATTTCCGGAGTCATGTGCTCGTCTAGCTTTGCAAACCTTGCCTAAAATCACCGTATTCATCAATTTATAACATTTCAATTAATAGCTAATTATTATATCAGTAATTAAATGAAGGTAAAGTAAACAATTACTCACTCGACTGCACAAATGGAAGCTGAACCCTGGACGTACACGACCTGCACGACCTTTGCGCTGCTCCAAGTTGGTACGAGATGCCCAAACCGTAGCATAGTTGGTCATATTGTTGTGTGACGTGAACAGCTTCATCTTGGCCTTGCAGCTGTCAATCACATACACCACATCGTTGATTGTGATCGATGTCTCGGCAATGTTGGTTGACAGAATAATCTGGGATAAAAAATTAATGTCTCTTGAAGATCAAAATATATATAATATATTAAAGTATCTAAGACCATAGGGTAAAGCATCAATAATGCAGATTAACTTAACTTAATTATTCCTTTCTGAATCATCCGGATTTTTGAAATTAACCTAAGAAAGGTCAGTAGATGTTTTGAACAATAAAACTCACTAAAATTTATGTAATTCACTTCAACTGTTAGTGGACGTATGAATAAAACTATTACTATAGTCTAATTGTCACATATTTTATTAATATTGTTTGGCATAGTTAGTATTTTTTTCTTTAAGTTTATTTAATTTTGTACAGGTTAAACAATTTTGTTACTTTCTATTTAAAGTATAAGTTAATAATTTACTGTAACTGTATCAAACTATTGTACATTTACTGTATATTATATGAGGTTGAGTGGTATAGAGAGGGCTTGATAGCTCTAACTTCGCCTCTGTAATAAAGTCATTTTTCATTTCATTTCAATAGTATTCCACTAAATAATTGAGATATTTTATGAAGAGCCTGGAGCTGAAGGTGTAAAAAATCATCTGGACTAACTGTTTACAATCATCCTAGATTTTATGTCTGCAGTTTTAGAAAATAAAATAAAATTACAACCTACAGCATAATAGGTATAATTTAGTTCATAAATATGGACAAATTTGATGGATCTATCTTTCAAACCAAGCACATTGGCTGAGCTGAGCCTTGATTTTGGTAGCCTGCTGCAGTTTAAATAGATAGTTTTTAGAGTAAAAATTAGTGTTCTAAAGTTCGTGTTCTACACAGGCATTCAAAATCAAATATCTCGAGGCTTTATTTAGTAAAAGAAATTGTATTTTAACATTGCATTGAAAACTTTTTTGGTTTTGAGTACTGTACTGAAAATAGGCTTTATGCAAATTAAAGTACTTGTAACGAAAGGTTTTAAGAATGCCTATTTCAAACTTGTAAACAGTGGAAGTTGATAAAAAATTTATACAAACTTCTTCACAATAATGACCAAATATTTAGTGGCATGTATCTGACCTTGTTTTTATTGATCTTGGGTGTTATAGTGAGATTCAACTATACCTTGGTCACATTGTCTGGGACTGGTTCAAATACTCGTCGCTGATCCTCTCTAGGTAGTTGGGAGTGAAGAGGAATGATAATGTAGCCTGGACCTCCTGCAAGTGTCAGTGACAATTAGTCTCTTGGCAACTTCTACTAATGAAATTCCAATATTTGAGACACTAACCTAGGGTTAACTCTTTTACTGAAGAATATTCTATTATATTAAGTTGAAAATGTCAGTCATTTGTGTCGATTTGATTTCAGGTAGCCTGCGCCCTGGGCATACAAGATTTAACCCCACACCCAAAACTGCTTACCTTTCTGTTTCCCTTAAACATAAGAATTGTTTACAAATTGAGATTACAGTACTCTCGATCGTAAGTTTTAAAACAGAACATTGCACAAATAAAGTTAATTCTCTTAGGTATGCGTACTGTTGGCAGAGGCCTGGTGGCTGCCGTGTTTCTTTGTGGAGTTCTGAACTTTCCTAAACCTCCCACAAAGTTTAGTAGATATATAAAAGTTTTGGGGTATACAGCTGAAGATGTATCTTTTGGGATTATGAAGAAAGCTGTAGAAGCAGTGACTGAATGATGGTAAGAGGGACTTGTGTGTTGCCATCGATGCCACTCAGCAAAAACACAAACATATTTCAGAAAACAGTGTCATTACAAGCGTTGATACAGGTAAAATAATAAATATTGTGATATTATCTAAGTACTGTCGCTGAAAAGATAAGTTTACCGGACAATATAATGAACAATGCTGTGCAAATTATCAGGGAGTAAGTGGAGGTATGGAAGTAGTCAGAGATTGTATTATTTTCCAACGGTTTGTGCCTACTTACAAAGTTCTGGTAGACTGAATACCTTGATGATGGAAACTCCAAAGGTTTTGCTAGTATTGCTAAGAGCATGCCTTATGGTAATGACTATCCAGTGACAAAATTGGAATGCATTTGGACTCATATGCTTTTGGACACGTTCAAAAGCATATGAGTACTCGTCTAACAACCTTAAAATTGTAAGAAGACAAAATAAAATAAGATAAATAACTACCAGATGGAAAAATTTTAGGTGGCCTGCTACACTGTCGGTTCAAAAATGCTACAGACTAGCCATTCGCATAAATACTGGTATTGTGATGGACATGAAACATACAGTATGGGCAGAGTATTATCATCACTTAATGTAATTCAAATCTTCAACATGACCTTTGCCCAAAAGGAAGTAGCAGTTGGTGCAAATATCAGAAAGGCTGTGGCCTAAAACAAACAGTATGATCATGACAAATATTTTCACTTTCTCTTTGCCGTGATGGAGAAAATAAAACCTATTTTTAAGGACCTTAGTACACCTGATCTACCAAAAAAATGCCTGCATGGTAAATCACAGAATCCGAATGAGTCTGTGAACCAATATTCTGGAATCGCTTCCCAAAAACCATGTTTGTAAGTGCACATACTCTTCACTTTAGAGTAAATAATGCCATAAACTCCTTTAACAAAGGAAATGGCTAAGTGTATGGTTTTACAAAAGCTGAGCATGGTTGTTGGGCAGAACTTTCACAACGTCATGAAAAACCTTGATATATGCCATCTACATAAAGCTCAGCGCATGGTTCTGATGTGGCCACGAAAACTCGACAAGCCTGTGTAAGTGTTAAAAGGAAGCTCACTATCTTGAAGACACGTACTTCATAAAAAAAAAAAACATCAAATATCATTAACTACACAGTCAACAAGTACATAATAAACAACTACTGACAACTGAATAAGATTCCTGACAGATGAATAAGAATACAATAAGCTGGAAGATGAGTGGAAAGACCTGGAGAACTCTGATGATCCCAGTTATGGAGCAGGATGTCACTAAACTACAATTTACAACTAACCAAGTAAGACCAATTATTAAAGTGTCTTTACTTTCGATTTCCCATAAGTTGATTTTTTTCACCATACATACAGAATTTTTTACCACTTTTTCTCAAAAACTATTGGATGGATTGCCTTTAAAATAGTTACAGTTGTTCATTTCATCAATACACACATTTTAGGTGCGTGACATTGTGAAAAAGCTTAAAATATACACACACACAAATTGTAAAAACCACTTTTTTTGTTTTTTTAACATATGTTTAAAAAATATTTATAACGAAAATTTATAAATGTTTTGAGCTCTAAATGGTATAAATAAGAGGTCCATATTACAAGGTTCAAAAATCATAATCAGTGGTCCCTGAGAACATATAGTGGTATGTAATGTATAGCACAATAACATTGGTGGGATAAGCCTTACTGAACCCCCTTAATCTTATTGAATCTTACAAAAACCATTAAAGGGATAATATGTTACATAAATAAAGGTTGCAAGAAACAGAAAACAATAGTCCATTACACACTAAGGTACATACCAAATACAGGTGATTGCTGTAGATATTTCATCAGTGAGAAGATAATATTCCAACCTGGAAGGAAGATCAACACTGCTCCTGGAATGCCGAGTCCTTTAATGTACTTCAGCAGTGCCTGCAAGTATGTAACTGCTAAAATATTTCTTACCAATTAAAATATATAAAAAGGCTTAGTATTACTACTTTCTTTCTTTGAATTGCTAAGAATAGGTAACTACTGATTCAACCATGAAAGGCCAAAATAGACGGAATTGTTTTACCTAACAAATGACTAAACTTTCTACTTCCAAAATGTTATTATTTATACATTGTACATCATTACGTATATAATAATAATTATGATTTAACCCCTTGAGGACCAACATTAAATGTTATTCGTTGACAATAGCAAAAATATTTACTATCAAATAAAAAGGATTATGCAAAACATATGTTGCTAAATAGCTATTTTGAATACACTCAAAAAACCCTCATAAACTAAACAATCCTAATATTTTTTATATCTTTACATTATACATTTCACTTGTAAATTGAACTTTTTTTGTTAATAGTACAAATATATAAAAATAATTCTTGATTGAAATATTTTTACATATAAACAAAAAATAAGTTACAAGTAGAGAAACAATTTATTTCATTACTAATATAATACTTAAAAAGAATAAAAAGGTTATCAAGTAAAAAAAAAAACACACTATGATAACATGTTTTACACACAAATTGAAAAAAATATAGTTATAATAGTGATTTAAAGATAAATTATACTTTTATTTTTATAGTGACATTCCATTGTTTTAAAAATGATATTGTCAACAAAATTTGACAACATATATATTTTTAACTGAAAAACAATCGATAATTATGTACTTACACTATTTACAAGAGTTCAGTTAAGGTTTAGTTTATTGTTAAGATTTGTAAGAAGGTAATTATATATCAGGTAAAAACCCCTTTGGCATTTTCAATATACACTTCTTGACCTTTTCCTATCATACCTTGTGTGGTACTCATTTTTTGAACATACAGGGGCTGTCCCTTGTGAAAGTATCAGACGTTTGACATAGCGTGGCAATGACCAGGACTAGCGCCTCCATCTTGGCGTCAGTGTTCTTACACTCAGTACACAACCAGCCGTAGTACATTTTGCATCGTACTTTGTATACAGTGGAATGTTGAATTAGCGCTGCTAATGAAAATCCTGCTCGTTGTGAAGTACAATCTGTGATATGGTTTCTTGGTGAAAAAATTACAAACCAATAGAAATTTATCGGAAGATTTTTTTATGTATGGTCAAGGAATAGGTGGAAGAGAGAAATTCTTGGCAACTTTTGTTAAATATGTTTAAATGTTAGATTAATAATATTGCCTCCAGACTATACCACTTAGGTGTATATATGACTTTGCTGATGCATTTTTGTAAGATGGCAATAAACATATATTTATTTATATTTATTTATTTTAATAATGAGTGAAAGCGGAGTGAGGCAGTGATGCACTGATTTAAAAAAAAACATGAAAAACCAGTGTTCAAGATGAATATCTCACTGAGTAGTCTTGTGAATAATGAATTGGTGATGAAAATCAACAAAACAATCTGTGAAAACCGTCATTACACAATTACGAAACTCTCAAAACATTTTCCCCAAATTTCAAGAAGTTTGGTTCATGAAATTTTGATTGGTAAATTTGGTTACCACAAATTTTGTGCAAGGTGGGTTCCAAAAATCCTAACCGACGACCACAAAAAAAAAAAACTTGCTACAGAACTGACATTTTTTAAAGGCTGTAACAAAAGTGTAAACCCAAGTCATCGATCATATCGTAACTGGTGATGAGACTTGGGTAGAGCATGTCAACTGTAAAACAAAATGGCAGTCAAAGGACTGGTGACACATGCATCTTCCAAGAAACTGAGGAAGTATGTGTAAATGCTGTCAGCAAGAAAAACCATGGCTACTGTGTTTTGGGATGTTCAGAGAGTGATTCTCGTTGATTTCCTTGAACGTGGCCAAACTTTCAAACTCATAGCGCTCATTGCCAAACATTCAGAAACTTAAGACGCACAATACAAAACAAGTATGGGAGAAACTAAGTAAGAAAGTTTTGTTACAACAACACTCATCCACCCATGCCCAATCATACCCAAGAGCTCTTGGATAGTTTTAGATGGGAAGTTTTCAATCATCTGCCATACAGTCCAGATTTGCCCCAAGCGGCTACCCTCTGTTCCCAGCGTTGAAGATGTGGCTCGCTACGAAATGATTTGACACTGGCACTGAACTACATGCCATATAAAACAGTGGTTAAACTCACAGGCAGCAGATTTCTACAGAGAGGGTATTGAAAAGCTTGTACCCCGTTATGATAAATGTATTAATTAAAATAATAGTTATACAGAAAATAGCCTAAGAGTTTACCTTCACAATGTAAATAATAAATATTGTTATTTTCACTTTGTTAATTTTTTATTTGAAAAAGTCAGTTACTTTCTGGATAGATAGCCCTTGTACAAAAATCGGTACAACCACAATAATGGTAATAACTCATTAAATTGCCACTTAAAACACTGTGATTTTTAAAGTGAAAAAATTCTGCCAATTACAGATTGATCCTTAGTCCTTGAAGGATTAAGAGATTGGTTTTTACCTCTAGATTTTAGATTTGAACAGTGCACAGTTTAAATTCTGTGATCATCAATTAAACTAATCAAGTTACTCTAAGTGCATCTTTGAAAATTAATTTTGAACGAAAATTTATTATAAGCTGATCATTTATACAGTATAAGCAAAATATATTTTTGAATGTTGAAATAACTAACATCTGTTAATAAGAATTACCTCAATCAACTCATAAGAAATATCTTTTTCACTCATCATTGCAACACTTTTTTGTGTCTCAATTGAATAATCATTAGTAACTTTGGTGTTAAGATTTTCCTCGTATTCGTCAGGAATTCCATCATCTTTATCTCCACTACCACTTTTTCGTTTCCTTGAATCAGGAGGAGGGACGAATTTCAGCAATTGTACACAATCCTCTAGAAAGTACTCTGAAAATAGCAGAACCAAATATTGATACACAAAAATTGTAAATACATGTTTATATAAAATTACTATATTATATAATAAATTTAAATTAGAACTTATTAGTTCTGAAACTAAATAAGTTACCAATGACAAGATCACTTACCTAATGAAAAATACTATTTAATAATAATAAAATGAAAATTGTATTTGTATTAGTGTAAATTGTGACTCTTCAAAATTAGTAATGTAAAACACAATTTTTTGTTTGTTACATTTTTATTTATTATTTTTTATACAACATCTAAAACCATAATATAATTATAATATAGAAAGAGACGATTATACTACCTTGAACTGGAAAGGCTCGACCGGGCACTTCGATTACAGGACAGTTGTTGAAGTAGGAGCTGAACAGTGTGGTGTCAATGGTGGCAGACATGAGGATGATGCGAACGTCAGGGTAAGTGTGGACCATATCCCTCAATACCACCATCACAAAGTCAGTGTTCACGTCTCTTTCATGGATCTCATCAACAATAACGTGTGACACCCCGCGCAGCCCATTCTCCAGCTTACGCAGCAGTACACCTGTCAAATTAGACATACTAACACTTTTGATGTACTAACAACAAATGTTCAATCTGTATACACAAAAGTTTCAATTGATGTGTCTAAATATTTAAAACTACTATGACAATTTGCTTGTAATTCTCAGATAATTAATTATTTTAATAATATTACAAAACATGTCAGAAATGATCAAATAGATCTAAAGGAAAGTTTTTGAATTCTTAGTTTGTTTTCAATATCTTTAGGATACATTTCAATGAAATTAACTCATAAAATCTTAGTAAAACATAAACCAATACAAATATTTATACATTTAAATTTCTTAACCATATAATAATAGTTGCAGAACATTTTAGAGCCAGCGTAAAGCTGCAATAAATTATTCATAAACAGTCTTCAATTTTAAGTTATTTAAAACTTGTAAGATACATTTATTACTCATTCATTGTTGAACTTATTTTTATCAAGTGATGGAGTTAAGTTTCAGTCTGCTATGGTATCAAATGTATCAGTGAATTGAAGCACGGTACAACATAATGAGGGCTCTTTTCAATAAATGACAGACAATGTACAGTACGCTGCAGAATAAATGATTTCCTAGTTACAAAAAAGAATGGATACATTTTCTTAAAATTCCAATACCAAGCAAAAACCTAAATCTGAACAAAGTTTTTGGATCTTAAAAATACCAATTGAAAATTAGTGACATTAACAAATTAAGCATTCGCAAGCTGTTAAAGAATTTAATAATTTTTTTCAAAGCAAAGCCAATATAAAATATATTTTAAGTTCAAAGCTAATTTTTATTACAGCTATGCTATAAGAGGTAAACGCAAAGACATATAAAACAGGGCATTTTAGTTAAAATTAGTATATTTATTAATAAAACTCTAAAACAAATATTTACTAAACCAAAATCGCTATAGACAACCTTATGACAACCGACGAAGCGGCAATACACTCCAACAGAATGTTTGGTTATGGCTCTGTAGGACGCAGAAGGCAGACAAGCAGGTGGGTGAAGCTAGACAATGGAGCTAGCCCCCTCACACTGTTGCAGAATGTAGGTTGTCTAAAAATACTTTCTGTTCAACCTGATAAACACAGAGTGTGTGTGTGTGCCTGCCATTTCAAAGTCTTTATGTGAACTAAAAAACACTCCAAGAGATACTATGTATAATTTCGGATATAACCGTGTTTGGCATTTAGGTCAAAGTCAATTATTTCGAATATATATCCGTCTACAGCGTGGGAAGGGTTAAAAAATAGCTGTATTGTATATTACTGAAAAATAATTATAATGCACCTCCATTGTGCCACAGCTATTTAGTTCTGATAGCAAACATCATTGACAGTAATTCAGTGTAAAGAATATTGATACAATCAATCGCACTAGTTCAATCAGCTAGTATTTTTAAGTAACCTATAAGAATTAGGATTAACAATTAGGTAAACAATATTAATTTTTTAAATAATTTTCTTGGGAACAAAAAGCCAATTTTCATTGAAGTTGTTATATATTTAACAGATGTTCTCTCCCTTGAGCTATTATACTAACCTACAGTACAAAACATGATGCCACCATAGGGGCGGGGCAGGCAGGACTCGAATCGCACAGAGTAGCCTGTGCTGAGACCAAGTTCCTCTCCCCGCTCGCAGGACACACGGTCCGCCACAGACACAGCAGATATACGGCGGGGTTGGGTCACCACAATGTTACAGTAGGCTCCCTGTCCTGACTGGATATAGTCATCCATGATAAACTGGCATACCTGAGAGATTATATTTTACAGTTAGTTATTGATAAAAACAAACATTTTCTCTCCATTTGTGAATTTGAAACTTTTATAACATTTTAAAGTAAAAACCATTGAGTATGAAATGGATAACTACAAAGACTATATGATGGACAAAATGTGTCTTCACAACTAGAAATAACTCTGTTCAATGTTTACTTCTTATGATCTCGCTGCCTCCAGTTACGAGAAAATCTCCTGTAAGATTCAGTGTTACATGATGTTCAGGAGAAAATATGTATATACCAGCTAAGTCTCAGGAACTTTAGAGGGAAGACACTGCTTTTATAATAGGTAATCTCGCTCTGTGCCAAGAATCATATTGCAACTTTAAGTAAAAATATTTTGGTAGCAATGGCATCAGAATAGTGAATAAGTTGGATAATAGTGATATACAACTAAAAAAATTCTAAAGCCATAAAAAATAGCATTTACAAAAAACAGATAACAATCTAATAGAGCAGCATTTACCAAAACAGTCTGAAACTGAATGGTGCATCTGAATCACCCACTAAATTCAGACCCATAAATTTACTGATTAAATATTCTTTTTTGAGTACACAGAATGTAATACATTTCACAGATATTTGAAGTCTAATCCATAATAAAGATATGAAGATGTTTAAGCATTTCTGACAGTGTATGGTAGAAGTTTCTTGAAACAACAGGATCGGGATATTGGTTAATATTGCACATATACAAATGAAAATACTAAATAATTTGAATTATTTTAGATTTAATCACAGTTAGGTAAAAGAACTTTTTCATTTTTGCTTGCCAGAGTAATATAATATTTTTAAAATTCTGAAATTATTTGGAATAGTCAATTTGAAAACACAGGTAAGAATGTAATTGATGTCTAATCTGGTTCCAGCTTCTCACTAGGTTGGTTAGCAATGTTAAGAGTAAGTAAAAAACACTCCATTACCTGAGTTGTTTTACCACATCCTGTGTTGCCTCTAATGATAACAACAGAGTTTTCATTTATGGCTGTCATGATTTCATTCCTCATAGCGGCCACTGGCAGTTGGTTCCTCTGATCTATCATGTTCTGCAACCTGGAGTCACTCATTAACCTCTCCTTCTGGCCTTGAAGCAGATCCTCACTGATCTGGTCCATGTTAGCCTACAAAACACAAAATCAGAGTGTCATGATTTTGTTCTTCATAGCAAACTCTGGCAGTTGGTTCCTCTGATCTCTCATGTCTGCAACCTGGAGTCACTCGTCAACCTCTCCTTCTGGTCTTGAACCAGATTCTCACTGATGTGGTTCATGTTACCCTATAACACAAAATCAGAGTGTCATGATTTTGTTCTTCATAGCAAACTCTGGCAGTTGGTTCCTCTGATCTCTCATGTCTGCAACCTGGAGTCACTCGTCAACCTCTCCTTCTGGTCTTGAACCAGATTCTCACTGATGTGGTTCATGTTACCCTATAACACAAAATCAGAGTGTCATGATTTTGTTCTTCATAGCAAACTCTGGCAGTTGGTTCCTGTGATCCATCATGTTCTGCAACCTGGAGTCACTCGTCAACCTCTCTTTCTGGTCTTGAACCTATATTAGGATTAGTTTTAAGACAGTCTTATGGTCCTAAATTCACTCTTTTGTGCACTATTTTATAAATAAAGTCATTTTTCATTCTTAAAATTTATTGCTAAAATTGTGTTGACCCCTACTGATATGTTTAATAATAACAATATTTTGTACAGTACCGTGGCAAGAGGGCCTTCATCTATGTTGCAAGCCGTCCAGGGATTCCAGTTGGGCTGGGGTGGAGACCACGAAACTACACCGGCAGGCTGTGGCTTGCTGGTTACAAAGTCGTCCAACACCTGATCAGAGAGCAGTGACACAGGTTCTTTTGCATCTTGTGGCTGACAACATAGGTAATCGTGTTAAATCCAACTATAACTAAAATGTCTGTCATACTACTAAAGCTAATATTTTATTTTTCATGGATATGAGTTGCTTACAATTTTAATAGGAACAATTTTCAAATCGCCCAGGACTTCGTAGACCTGCGCCTCCAGCTCAGGTGCTACCATCACCTCATATGGTGGCATCTGCTCTGCATCCTTGTTTTTCTTGAGGGTACCAGAGAACGCCTCAATTACGCCCAGATGGAACAGCTGCCTCACAATGGATAAAGCACACGACTTGGATGCCGACTGCTTGTTAGAACCTGCCTCCCTTGCTGATATTTCTGGACACAAACAAGTGTTCAAAGTATAAAAATAAATTAAATTTGTCTTTTAAGAAAGATTATATTAGTATTTAGTAATGCCTATTTCTTACTATTCAAACTTGGAAATATATGACTACTGTTAAATCTATTTGAACTACAGTGTTAATTTTTTTATATACATGAATTTTTCTCACTAATTGTTACATGATGTTTCGTGTGAATTTCAATAGAAATTTTATTGATATTTAAAAAAGAATTAAAAGCACTCTAGATAAAACAAAATTTTTGAATTGATTTTTTTCATCAAATTACTAAAATTTTCTAATAATATAAAAGAGCACAATAAAAAGTAACCAGTCTCACTAAAACTATTATATTTATAAGGTAATGTATTTTTTAAATTGAAAATTTTAATTAAAATTCTAAATTTTAATTCTTTTGAACTGTACACTAGAAATAAGTTAAAAATCAGGAGATAAACAAATCCTTTGCCTACAGTTAAATGACTTTAATTGAGATTTTACTTACTTCTTCCAAGTTGTTTTACAGGGAATCCCATTTCACAAATAAAACTCCTAGAATGAAAAAAGAAACGTATTAGCTACAATTACTACAATTATTTTCTAGTTAGGTTCGCTAAAATAGCCTATAATATTATTACATGCACAATGAATAAATGCTACCAGTCAGATAAAAATTAAAATCAACAAATAAAGATGATCTTGTAGCTATTGTAGCTTGTAGCTTAAAATGTAGTCTTATGCACTTACAAGAGCTTCTCATTGCAAAGTCTAATATTGTTTAAATGTAAAGGAATACAGAGTAAAAGTCCTAAGATTGCCTTTGGGTCATAAATCTCTTTAGTATCCTCTAATACCTGAATAGAATAGGTCTGATGCCTCTTGACAAAAAGGTATTAAGGAAAACAAATTATAAAAGTTCAGGAGTCTGAATCTGAATATTGTGGAATCCTCTTCTACTCAATAGGCTGTTTAAGAATACTAAAAACAATATGACAATTAAAAAAAAACCTAAGGGAGTTGACATTAAAGATTTATAAGAGTTTGATCTTTGACTTCATGAAGTTCATAAATGGTTATGAAAGGTGATATTTAAGATAAAATGTATAATCATCTCAGATACTACAAATTTTCAGGACAAAGTGTTAGAATCTGACATCAGCTTCACTTCAAAATTGTGTTGCACATAAAAACATAATAAATAAAAAAGATTTTAGAACCACTTTATATAAGAAACAACATATTCACATTCCATATACCCAGGATAAAACTGCATATAAATAAAAATATTATGATAATTAATATGTTGTAGAATAAATGGCTAAAACTCAAAATGAATAACTTTTTCTTAATAGAAAAATGCAATTATTATTACATACTTGGTCATTCATTACAAGATCAGTCAAGACAACCAGATATACAGGTATGTGACCTCCCCATGAAAAGTTATCATTAATTCCACTGGTTACCAGTTAACGTGTTTGGATCAAAAACAGAAAATGAATCAACTAATGTTTTGATAGTTAGGAAAACTAAATTAGAACAAAGGAAATGATTGGTGTGAGTTAAATGGCTAAAACAGGGAAAGTTAAAGAAAAGGCAATTTCTTATAATTATTGTTATTTTTTAAATCAGAACCTTTTAATAATACCTAAAATCACAATATCATAGGCTATTATTACAATTAAATTAATTCATGAAAATAATCTGCTGAATTGTATACAAGGTGTATTTGGAAAGTAAGTAACTATAAAAAAACTATTATTTTTCAAACCAATTTTAATTTTGAATATCATAAACTATTTTCTATAAACAGTGGTTTCTGCCAATGTTCAAACTATATCATAGAGGCTGACCAGCTTTTCTAAACCTTCCTAATAATCTCCCACCACTAATGACAGCCATGAATGACTCCCAAAACATTTTTACCTCATTATCAGACATAAAAAGCTTGCCCCTTAACTTGTTCTTCGTGTGCAGGAACAAATGGCAATCAGACGACACAGTCCAGGCTGTAAGTCAAATAATCAAACTGCTCCCAACCAAACTGCAGAATCACAGTGGTGTGAGAGCCACCAGCAATATGGGCCTCTGTGGCCTTAGTGGACCACTCCGAGTTTCATTGTGAACATTTGCTCATCCTTCATTAAAAATTCTAATTCGACCATCACCATTCCATCACTCATCATGACTTCAATGTAAACTTCTTCAACTTGATAAATTTTGGCTGATTTCATATTCCTTGCATTCAAAAGGAATTTCTTTTAAAGCACAAATCAATTTCAGAAAATGGGACAGTATAGGTGAAATATTTTTAATGTGCATAGCAAACTGTAAGCACTTACTGTAAACACACCTTGTACATAATCGTATGTGATGTTACTATCAACAATCAAAGATTAAACAGAAGAGAAAAGATAATAATAACAATAATAACAGCCTCCAACAAATTTGTTATGGAAAAATGAACATGTAATAAATGGGATGGCTGGTGAGTTGGCAAAGCAAACACCTTTACTAAACAGAATTGAATTATGAAAACAATCGTATTGTAACAAAATCAAACTTACTTTCAAACATATAAACATTTATAAGTGTTTAATTTAATCATTATCTGCTCTATAGAAACATAACTATCAAAAAAAGGCTCATAAATTACAGTAAAAATTATGTGTATGTACAATTGAAAGGAATTAAACCTTATATCTCTGTGCATGAGAAAATATCATTTCCAGAAAAGAATTAATACGTGATTCATTCTCTTTATTCAACTTAGTAATAAGGGGTTGTTAGTAAACACAGCCTTCAAGGAAGGCAGATAGTACAAACAGGAAGAATGCATAACTTTAATATGAATAAATAATGGAGGAGAGACCTGTCCATTTTAAATTTTATAACATAATTGAAAACAGTTAATGAAAACTGTTTGCAAAACAGATAGTTCAATTTCAAAGAAAAGTTAGTCTGATCTTTAACTATTTACAAACTTTTAAAACTTTGCATGGTAAGATCACAAAAAGTTAAGCTAAAAGAACCTCACATTCAATAAATTTTAGACTTTTGGCCTCCTGTATTCACAACATAATACATAATGAAAATTAAACTTGTTACACAATGCACCCAAAAATTAAATTTGATTTTATTTCAAAATTTCGATGTTATCATTGCATTGTGAAGTTATTACAGATTTAACTTGAATTTAACTCACTGTAATACCACCATATTTCTTACTTGGAAAATATTTTAAACTTTTTTTTGCGCTTTATTGTTTATTATACAACACTTCAAAGAAAAACTAAAAATCAGTTGGAAGCATATTAATCATATCTTTAAAATATAATGCCTGCCGTAATTCTAAGACCAAAAATAAGACCGTAAAAAGTCTTTGATGATTAACATTGTTCTTCAGATAAATTTAACTGCTCTTTAACACGTTCACTGCTGCGGACGCACATGCGCGCTTGGCGTGTGCTCGCCCGATGTGCTGCAGGCGCACTTGCGCGCTTCGTGCAGCGTCGTGGTTGTCCGCCATTTTCATATCCAGCTGACAGTTTCGTGGGATTATGGGTAATGCAAACTTGTTGGATAGATTGTTGGCTGTGCTACTGTGTGTGATTCGTTTGCAGTTTGCTTATAATTCAGTGTCAGTACAAATATTGAAAATGAGTGATGAAGAAGCGGGCCCGTCTACCAGGCCCAAACGATCTCGTACAGTGAATACTGTGTACTATCCGGGAAAGGAACTTAGCCTAGACGAGACTATGATACTGTGGCGAGGACGTTTGTTTTTTAGACAGTACATAAAAAATAAACGCCACAAGTATGGTATAAAAATTTATACCCTCACTGAACCAAATGGACTCGTCCTTAACACTCTGATTTATACTGGCCAACAAGACGAATTGGGTGGCAAAGGTCATACTAGTAAAGTGGATGAGGAAGAAGTGTAGGAACTGCAAATCCAAGGGCGAAAGGATGGATACAATTTATCACTGCCTAGCTTGTCCCGGCTATCCCGGACTATGTTTGGCATGTTTTACGGAATACCACAAATGAAGCGCCAGTTCCTAAATTCAGATGTCAAATTCAAGGATTTGTTGAACATATATTTTACTGTAAATATATAAAATACATTTTTGTAAATTATAGAATGTTTTATTTAGATTTTCCATTTGTCAAACTACGCGTATTTCACAAAATTTATACCTCGATTTTGTTCATAAGAGAACAAAATTACATTATTGACCAAAAATTTTTATTCAATCGTAATTAGTTGTTACATAAACTGGCTAATAATAGAATATCCAAAGACAAAATTTTGGTAGTCATGGTGAAATAAACATAGACGCACAAGTGCGCTTTCAGCATATGACAATGAAAATTCTAGGTCATGTGCTATGGACGCACATGTGCGTCCATCATATATCAATTTATATATATTGTGAGAATGACATAGCTAATATATATACATGATATTATATAAATATATTATGTATAAATACTAATCAAGAGTGCAGCACATGGGGAAAGACTGCACATATTCGGGCAGCAGTGAATGTGTTAATTAGGATCCAAAAATCACAAAAACACACAACTAAAATGATAAATGCAAGCATCTGGTATTGTGTAGCTGAATTTGAAATCAAGCAAATGACTGTAATGAAATCAACAACAGTACAGGGTTACAGTCAAGTCACATTATTCATAGTCACAGCTGTTTCACTGCCTAGTACTATTGATAACAACATAATAATAATTTGTAGAGTTATTAACGATCCCAGTTAAATCTTAATCACTGATCGAAATTAAGAATATGTTTAACCAAACTTATGATGCCTAAATAATTGTTAGATTCTGTACTTACCTTCTCTTTACTTGAACTCTCTTACTAATTTTGCTGGATTTAACCTCGTGATGGCCGAATCAAGGATTTTCTAATCTCAAATCTGATTCCCAATCTAAAAGATGTATTCCTGATTCTCGAATTTTGAACCCGTATGGTTTTTTTTGTAACCTAAGTTTAATTTAAACAAAATCACCACCAATTTAATTTCTCTCATTCTTAACCCTATGTACTCAAAGGCAGTATTTGTAATTGGTTCTTGTGGCCAGCTCTACTGGCCACCACCATTTTGTCGGATGGCGTATTAATTTTTGCCTTAATGTTATCTCAGCTCATATGTCCAGCTGTACTGGCCAAAATATAATATGTCCATAGGCCAACACCACTGGCCACTAAACATATCAGTTATTATCTGATATTATCTTTGTTTTATAATGAATGGTGAGTACTGAAACCTATCGGGTAGCTTTTTTTAAAGTTTTTGGGTAAAGCAGTAAATTTTAAATTAGCCTACAATTCTTTTCTAAACATTGACTGTGCAAATAAGACAAATGACGTGTATTGAGCCCATACATTGAAGTGATACAAACCTAGAAAATTTTAATAGAAGATGTGTGTTAACTATTCTTGACTACACAAAGTGTAGTATTAAAGGATTTATTCCGTAAAAATGTAAAGACTGAGAAAAATGTAAAATAGTTCATGTCTGAGTATACCATAAATGTAAATGCCTACTTTATAATATTTTATTTACATATCTTTTTAACTAAAAATTCTCAAAAAAAAATTTTGTTTGAGAATTTTTTTGTGAAATTTCTCAATGTTTGTTTATATCTGTATTAGAAAGATTCATTAAAAATAAATTTTTTTAAATTTCTTCTTTAAACGTTTTAAATTACTATGCAAATAATGCGGAGGATAATGAAAAATAATTTAGATCTGGGGAGACAAACAACAAATATGGCCACCAAACTGTCAATGAAATTAGCACGGCCATCTGTACTGACAATACGAGTTGAGAGGACAAACTACAGCAAAACTAACACGAGCTGTCTATAACCTTGGTGTGGCCAATGCTGCTGGCCTTTCGAACACAAAGGGTTAAACCTTTGGAGACTGGTATGATAAAAAAATCCAAGAATACCACTCTATTATAAAGAGATTTACAGATGTTCAGATAAAAACTATATTTTAAGAATAAAGCCATATCCCCTACCTTCTACTTTAATTTGATGGTTTACATGGAATTTCCAGAATATATGCTTTCAATCTGTGGAAAATATGGGCATAAATCACTTATTAAACATATTTTATACTTATAATGTTTGGAAATGTTTGTGTACTTCCGATCAGCAATCATCCGCAAATAGATACAGCAGTCTTTTGATAGTGAACAAAATTAAATATAGAATAAACTAACTGCAAGCAAAATATTATTTACAAAACGATAATAAATTCATTAACCAGGTTATATATTCACAGGTTTTCAAATAAAAATTATGATAAAAACATGTTTTTATGATCGGTAATTTGCATAATACCACTCGGCTGTAGTCAGCAAATAAACACAGTAGATTTACAGTGCTGTGGGGACATAAATATGAATAATACTAATTTCAAACAATATAAAATTTACAAAAGAATGATAATTGTTTATTGGGGTATATATTTACAGGTTTTTAAATTCAAACTATCGTAAAATTACGTTTTAGTGATTGGTAATTTGTGTATATAAGATCGGCCAATAACTAATAACGTAGCGGATCTTCGTAACTTTGAACGTCGAATTCCATTGATCGATTCGGTGTATCTGAGATTCAGGATTCTGCTTTGACACATCACTAGTATAACCCTTATTATTTTTAACAATTAAAGGGTAAATATAACATAATACACAACAATCTGGTAATCCTTTCCATAAACTGTAACCTTCAAGTAAATTATACTTTTAATTACACACAGAGTCAAGTTTACTTGCATGTCTGATGTTTTTGCAGAAATTATACAAAAGGAATTGCAATTTCTACTTAATACATAAAATATCACACATAAAGTTAATTACGTCAGTTTATTAACAATGTTCTAGACTCACCGTTAGTCCCAGATGAGTTGTCAAGCTCTTAACCCTCATGGAACGGTACCTAAACAAGATGGCAGTGCAGTACCAACACAAAGTCTGTTATAATACTGTTTCCCTGTGACCTCATCACAGGCTAACAGCATTTTATGACGCCTTTCTTTTGGTCACCAAGTTTCATCTGAACTTACAGCTTACTTAATGTGATTCTGCTGGACATACTCAATATTCTAGAGAATTCTAATTAGAAATTACAAACTTTTTAACTTTATAACTTCATGCACGGTAGTTATGATTGACAAAGACTATTTACTAGACGGTTAGTTATTTATGATACTAGTTTAATATATGATTTTAGAAAAGTAAAATGAATTATTGCCTTTATTAAGGAGAGATTTAGATTATTTTTTCAAACAGTCTTAAAACTGAGAAGTTGTGTACTTTTAACAAAAACAATAACAGTACCCATAACTCTTGTACTAATACATTATTTAGTGTAATTTGTCAAAACATATTTTAAATTGAAGACATAAATATTTATTAATTTGAAATAAAAGCATTTTGGGCATTGTTGAGTTATTACAGTGGCTAAAATGTTGACATATATCACAAAAAATTTTCATACAACAGTACACATTCCACACAACCCTGCAGAGTCACTTGGAATGCTAAAATTAATTTTATCAGGTTTCTGATGTTTTATTAATATTTTCTTAATAATCAAAACATCTCGAGCAAATAAATATTCAGATTAATACAGCTCATCTCTAAATGGATTAAGAATCGTTTTGTCCAACATAACACTTAAACTGCAAATTCAGTTGAAACTCTCCTCCAAATCTTGTCCAAAGTTCAGAAGGTGATGCACTGCCAGTCTTGTATACAGCTAAATATCAGTTCCAGAACTATTCCTTGTTGAACCAAAACAATTTCCTCTCCATGAAATAATCTTGGTTTCAAATATAGTGTAATACAGAGGAGGGCAGAATTCTTAGCATTTCAATATTAGTACTATTTAAAACAGTACATATATATATATATATATATATATATATATATATATATATATATATATATGAAACATAAAATACTGAAATAAGTAGTTTAACTTCATTTATATTAAAACTACAATAATATTTCATTTTGGTGTTTTATGTTCAGTATTTTTTGCTACATTTTATAATTTTATTGGACATTCAATAAAACCTACATCTTAAAACTTTATCAAAGAACTAAGTAAATATGTATTGCTTTGTAATTAGCCTTTTTGAGTGCCACAACCATTTCCAAAAGTTATATGCAAGTGTCCAACAGTGCTTTGTCAATTTGAAAATATTTCTGGAACAAAGTTATTGTAAAGAAACTATTCTTGAATATATTTTCATAAAAATGTGAAGAATGTGACATATCCTCATGATGTGGTTTTAAATTATTAGAACCTTTTGTCGTGTGTCGTCTTCAAAAATTTTAAATTTTATACATAGGCTCTGGTTATAACTAAATTTGTGTGTAGACTACTTAATATTTTTTGGATTTATGGAATGAAAAAGGCCAATGAAAACTAACCAAATTTAATATTTTATATATTTTGCTACAGCAACGAAAAAGTGGCATGGGAATGCTATTAAAAGTAAAATTTTATTTCTACATATACAAGAATTGAAAAAAGGTATTGTGAAATATATGTGGAATTTGTATACTTCTAAAGAATTTAAAAGAAATCATTTCTAGGATAAAATACATATTATTACACTAAATAATTTATAAAAACTAAAATTCTGAACTAATTATTTATAAATTTGATTTCTAAACTAAGTTTATAATATACAGTGTTATTTAATTTTTTGTAATACTATTTAAGATAATAATACGCAAATCTAAATTAAATTCATACTCAGAACATTGTGTATTAAAAATAAATATGACATTGTTTTATTTAGAGTAGAGCATCAATAATCTGGATCAATTGGCACCCGACCCCGTCTTGATTTTTGAAATCAACTAAAAACAAGAGGTATTGACAAAGAAATAGTGAAAAGTTATGTACAACTGGGCATAAATCATGTTGTTGTCTACGGAAATGGAGCGGATAAACAGAACTATTCATTATGTATTAATAAAAGCTTTAAATGTTTTAATTCACAGAAAAAAGTAGTCTTATTTTGTTTAATGTACATCCAGGCTATATAACACTAAAATTCTGTACCTAATGTAAAACTGTAATTAATAAATAACGTAAATTATTAATTATTTGACATTTTTTTTAAATCTGTTATGGATTTATCAACCACTGTATGGGTTTTGTTTTGTTTTTTTTTTCTGCCAAGTTTTTTTATTTGGTTAAGGAGAACAAGCTGAGTTGGTGTGCTTTCAGTCTATATTTCAAACTATGCCATCAAAGTCTCTGCTGCCATAAAAGCTTCAGATTGTGTCAGTCCAGCAACTTTATTATTATCCACATCCGATTATTCTGTTTCTGCGTCACCTTAAACGAAAAAGAACGCCTAAGTAATCAAGCAAATAATGATGCCTCTCAAGTGCGCTCTGGGACGACAAATTTTTTTTGCTTTATACAAGTACTTAACTGTACACATATAAAAATTGGCAGAATTGAAACTAAATTACTGATGGTCTAAATGTTCACATCGAAATTTTCATGCTCTACTGTATTACATATACATATATTATTTATCCTAAGAACGCCAAAATCTGGCTAGACGGCTGAAATAACGTTGTGTTACAGGCTATTAATTACGATCTAAATATGAATCGTAAAAAATAAGAACTGTAAAATGTTTAGTACAGCAAAATTTTTGAGGCAACAGCACTCAAAGGGTTAAGTACAACATATAGTTGACAAATAAAACCTGTTTATAAAGAAGTGTGGGTTGAGCCACATTGTGGATGTGAGGGTTAAAGATTACCACTCTCCTCTGTTTTACACTGCTAAGTAAATTCGTCTTACCAGAATAAAATAAAATAAAAATAAATCAAATTCTTAGTAAAAGAAAAATTTTATTCGTATTTTGTATCTACAAACAATTGCCTACTTACTTGGTGTGGTCAGGCCCAACCATTGTATAACAATAATCAGCCTTTATTTTGTTTAAATCCATGAACTGATGTAATTTGGACTTGGCATTTTCAATTGTCCAATTCCCATGGATTGCTGCATTCATGTCAACATCTTCAGCCTGAAATGGCATTTCTATTAACTCTGAGTATGTAGCGTTTATAAAGCTACATTGGTTTATATTTTTCATTAAACCTTAAATTAAATGAAAGTTTTGGGAACGAAATATTGGGATTTAATTTTAAATTAGATTGTGAAAAGTCAGGGTAAAAACGAACATGTAATCCTTTGGCAAGTTAGTACTGGTAGTTTTAAATTGTTAGGAAGACAGGTTGACTGCCTTGAATTGATTAGAACTTGTCTTGTTGCGACTATTGTTCTCCTTGTTTGATACAGCTGGACCAATGAGAGAACACAGCGGATGTCCTGCAAAGTTGCTTGGAGTGAGGGAGTATAAAAGCGCCAACTCATAATTTTCGCCCTTCTTTTGGTTATTTTCGTGAGTTAAGTTAATTACAGTGCGCCGTGTTTCTTAAATTTTTTCCACGAGGGTTTTTGAGGTAAGCACCAAATTTATTGTACGTTTTATTGAAATAGTCTTCCTGATCTGATATTAAATTAATTTTGCTGTCTTTTTTATAGGAAAAAATTAAATTCAGAAACCACAGAGCAATATGCATAATTAATTCTCGATGAACAATAGAGCATAATAGAATCATACAAGTTACATTTGGTTCATACTTGCAAGAAAAGTGAATTAAAATTGAACTTTGTTAATAACTTTAATTGAGATTTGGTAATTTATTAATATTTAATTGGAACTGTTTTATTGTGAATTATTAATTGGAAATTAATTGAACATTAATGATTATTTGAGAGAGTTGTAATCTGAATTGCAAAGACTTGAAAGTTAAGGTTCAACTAGTGGAAAAGAGAAGTTTAAATTTTTATTTTGAATTTTGAGTGAACTTGGAAGTGAACATTTTTATTTTATTTATTGTTTATTTCTAAGTGGTATTTGATTTTTATTTTAAAACTTCATTATTTTATTTTAGAAGAGAGCTCTGATTATAGTTTGATATATTTGATTAATATTTTTTATTTCTTACCAAAGGAACTTTTAATTTACTAAACGGTTTGTCAATTCTTTGTAAAAAATAGAGTGATGAAAATTCTGAAACGTTGAACTTATTAATTTGCCAGTTTAAAATAAATCCATTATTTTTATTTAGAACTGTGATTTTTATTTTAGACAAACCAGATAATATTTAATAGTTAACAATTTAGTAATAAATTGTACTGAATATTCACTCGGAGCTTACTAATAAAAAAATACTTTATATCGTCTTGGATGTCTCATTGATAATTCAAATATTAATCTTCTGAAATATTAATATCTACAATCCAAGTCGTTATAGAGTACATTTTGTAAATAAAAGAGGTATATGATAAAAAAATCAATACTTTTGATATTAGGGTCTCAAATGCTTTTAATGTTACAAGTAATTTTACAAAATAGTGTAAATGGAAGATATGTCACAGTTCAAAAAAACCACCGGCATTAACGCATAAGGTCAGTGGCTCTTTTACAAGTGAACCACACTTACAGATTTGGTTTCATCATTGTTGCTGATAGATCAGCTATGTTTGTGCATCATATAACGTGCTCAATAGAAAATATGTATTTTTTATGCAAATTGATATGAATTACGTGTAAAAATATTATATATTATTCTTTTAGTATATTTTCTTAAAAACGTCAGGTTAACCGGACTCTGGCAATGAAAGGGTTAAAATGAGGTATGGCTAAACCTACGTTTACATTTGAAAATTCTTTCAAAAATCACCTTCAGTGCCATTTTGGGGTATTTTTGGGCGTTAAAAGTCATTTTCCAGAATTCTTTGGAATCAAAATATGGGTGTTTTCATTAAAACAAAGAAGGTACATTTCTTGGTTCAGCCGCTGTTCATCGTGAACAAGTGGTCTGCCTCACCCTATATGATGTATTGTTATTTATTAATGGGAACAAATAATCTTATTAATGTAGAACTGTGGTACATTTATTACGTATTCGTAATTATAATTTACTGGATATTCACTTTAGACTGGAAAAAGTAAGATCCGGCTACATCGTAATAGGTTTAAATCTATACAATAGATTGCCTGTGAGAATACAAGAACACAAATTTAATAACATTAAAATTTACAAGTGGTTGGTCTTAAATCTTTTTTATATTAACACAAATTTATAAATGTACCTGTGTCAGACATTTTTCTTTGTCAGTTTTAAACATTTTGTATTGTGTATTGAAGTGTTTATTTTAGTAATATTGTTATTCAATTTTTAATTCTGTAAAGTAATAAACTTGTTGATTATTACTTATGTTTTAATGCAATTGTCTTCCTTAGCTAATTTTACCATTTGTGTTCATTATAATATGTTTATTATTATGTTATATTTTAGTTGATATTGTTATCCCCTTCTTATTGTTCATTATAAATTGCTGTATGTTATTATTTAGTTCTTTTTGGTCTGTTTAAGACTTTATTAACTATAAATTATTCTTGTCAAAGATAATGCATATGGATTTATTTTAAGTGTGTTCTCTAGTTTGACATTGCAAATACAATATGACTAACTAGACCATTCAATGTATTGCTTATATAACACATTTTTGTACGACATCTATTGCATGTATAATGCTTAGTGATGAATAAAGATGACTGATTGATTTGTTTTACTTTGTGAGGGGAATTCGTTCTATTACCTCTTCAACACGTTTCTGATCAGCAATGATGTCCTGGTAGGTTTGGGGTGTCTCGCCTTCACGCTGCAAGGGCATATAGGCTGATCCCATAGTGTTGGGATCCTGACCTGGCTGGAACACAGGGCGAGAGTTGAGCCCCAGCCCCAGGTGAGGGGGAAGTGGCACTCCCCCACGAGGTTCTCCACCTCCACCTTCACCGTCATTGCCCGTCTGTCAACAAACAATTCACTCATCATAATATTCATTTTATATTTTTAGAAAATAAACATTTGGAAGCTTTATCTAAAAATAGTTTATGCTGAAATTTGTAAAGATAACACAAATGCTACGTCTTGAATAATGTTAGGTTGAGGTCAAACTAACTAGCTTTATGGTTTTGTAGCAAATAGATATTCTGAAAAAGTCAATTTGAATTACCAACTAAGAGCAAATGATAATATAAACACAGCATAACAATAAACTAATTCTTATTAATCAAAATTCTAAATCATGATTCAGGATATGCATTTCATTAAATAACAATAATGTATGCATTTCCTTTAAATTTAAAGTTGTTAAATAAAAAATATTGACTTAATTTGCTCAATTCAGTAGTGTGATATGTCAATTATTTAGCTTAATTGAATCCATTGATACATGAAAATAACAACCAAACCTTAGACAATCCTCTTTGAGTGTCTGTATTTGAGGACAATATGTTTGTTAATCTGTATGAAATATAACACATACTCCACATGAAATCAATAGTTGCATCTGTCTTGTCTGACTTTGATTTAAAATAAAACAGTTAACAAAGTATCTAATTATTGTTTAGTTAAATTTACATAAGTTATGAAAATAGATAATTAGGTACTGTCAAGTAATATTGACTAGTAACATGCTGGAAAATAAACTAGAATTAATTGAAGTAAATAGCAAATTATTGACTCAATTTTCTCTCAAAATCATACGAAGAATTTTATAACAAATAAATTATTTTTTTAAATGTTTTCAATTTTAACCTTTCCAGCGTTATTGACGCGGATCCGCGGAGGGCCACTACAAGCTCAAAACGTTATTGCCGTGGATCCGCGTTTTTGCATTCTTTATTTTCTTACTGCTATGTTAGTTGAATATTTTGCTGCTAGATGGTTCTAGTAGTCATGCGACATACAGACGGGTTGCCCTGCCTCGAATTCTGTTACAATGGGAGTGGCAGCTGCTTCTAATTGGCCAAACACTGTCTAGCGGGAGTTGCCCCGCGCCTTTCACAAAGTCATTGACGGGAGCTCCCGTCAAGGCATCTAGTCAGTTAGTGAGAAGCGTCCAGTACACGCATATGTATTTCGGTTATCGATAATTTTCTGTTGTGTCCTATTCTTTTTAAAGTAAATTATTCATATTATATACAGCAGTTTCCAGTATTTATGTAGTGTTTTTTTTACCATTATTCGTGTGAATGGCGAATCCAGACGATTCGGAATTTGAAGATTTGGTAATTCTGAGCAATTACTTGGTCAACCCCAAACTTTTTAATATTTTACTACGGTCATAAGGATGTTATCAGAAAGCAAGAAACATAATTCAAGCCTTGCAAGGCTGTCCTACAGGTTGCCGAGCGATAAGAAGGTTCAAAGTCCACGCGATAACAGTGGCTTGCGGGAGACGCGCAGAATGTCAGTTGTGACAGCCTGCCACCAAATAAACACTCTTTGTCTACTTTTGTATTTTTCTAATTTTATTGGTTTGTAATATAGTATATGTTTATCTATAAAACTGTGTTTCATTCCCATACTACTGAATAAATAATAAAAATATTAGTGACAACTACAATGCGATAATCTCAAAAGTTAAAAATTAGCCTAGGAAATCCAAAAAGGGCTAAACAAATTTTATTTACCGTTAAATAACTCTATTTTGACATAGAGAAACGAAAATAAATTTAACTTTACATATTGGAAATTTAAAAAAATTGTAACTTTATCAAAGAACAGGTCAAATTTTTCATGACGCTTAAAGGGTTAATTTGATAAAATAACACAAAAGTCCACAGAACTCCTCAGTCATCACTTTCTGCAGCAAAGCCATTGAGATTACTCAAATCTCTTAATGATTTTTTCCTTATTATTTTTAAGAATTTAAATCATTTCAAATTGTTTTAATCAACCTAATTTTCCTTTAAGAGAAACAGTACAACTTGCTACAATAATAAGAGGCTTGTTTCTTAAAAGTAAATTCCGTTTGAACATAAGTAGACAATGAAAAGTTATTTCAAAAAAGTAAATTTATTTTTTGAAAGTATACACTTCACTCTAATTTTTGGCATAGTTGCCAAGTTTGTTCAAACAGTTATCATACCTCTCTCTCAACCAATTTAAAAATACCCTCTTCATAAAACTTGCCGCCTGCTCCGATAACCAAGAGTTCACTGCTGTTTTCACATTGTCATCATCATTGTAACAGTTGCCACTGAGGTGGAGGAACAGATGGTAATCGCTCTGTACAAGATCAGGACTGTACGGTGAATCGCGGGCCTGACGTGCAGTGTGAGGTCTTGCATTGTTATGGAGAGGGACAATTCCCTTTGTCAGCATACCACGTCTTTCATTTTGAATCGCTCTGAATAGCTTTCTCAGAGTTTGGCAGTATGGTTCTGCATTGATAGGGGTTCCTTGGTGCATGACCTCGACCAATAAAACACCATGCCTATCCCAAAATACAAACGCCACTATTTTGCACTGGTTCAGGGTCTGTTTGGTCTTCTCCTTTACAGGCGAGTGTGTGTGTCTCCATTCCATACTCTGTTACTTCGAGTTGTCTTCCAGTAAGGTTCTTCAGATTCAGAGGGTGTGAGTTGTAGATCTTGCGTAATGTAAGAGGGTTTCTTACTGTATTTAATGGTGTGATGTGCTGGTAAAATATAATCTTTAGCTCTACGAGTGTTGTAGTAGTGTACATCACTTCCTCAACTGAAGCCACCATATTGTTTGTAACCAAAGAAGGATGACTGAAGCAGTCCTCATCTTGGACATTGTCATGGCCATCTTTAAATAGTGGTACCCACTTACGCACTTTCACTCATATTAACAGTATAACCATACACTTTGCAAATCTGTTGATGAATTTTTGCAGCAAGCAGGTTCTTTACTGACAAAAACCGTATCACTGAGCGAACCTCACACGTGGTGGGCAAGTTGATAGTCTTAGACGTTTTGAAAGTACATCACCATTTGAACCGTACAGGTTAGCTATAGAGCTGAAACTGAGCAGAGTTGTTCCCGAGACATGTCAGTACACAAAGCACACTCTTGTTGAGGTATGCGCATGAACTACTAGTGTCTATAACTAAACAGACCTTACTTAAAAAATGCGCCTCATAATAATCTGAGAATAATTTTAACCATCTTTAATGTTAGAAATATAAGAAGATAATCAAATAATTATCTCATCAATTCAATGGTTTATTATGTATACCAGAAAACAGAAGATAGTCAAGACAACAATCACATTAACCTAAGAACTAAAATTGATTACATGCTTATAAACTGTAAAGAAGAATGACAAAGCTGTATTTAAATATTTTGACTTTTTAAAACAATCGTTTGGCTCTATATAATCAAAAGTAGCATCTCAACTTCTATATAATGTTTCTATAGAGATAACGTTTTTAATAAAACCTGCCTAATGGAATATTATTAAATGATACTTACAAAGTTTTTAAGCAATAATTACTCTGAAAAAGACTATTCAAACCACTATATACCCTATTAAAGGTTTTTGATATTCTAATACGAGAGTACTTACATCTATAGGTACTTCTAATGGAGAGACAATCCCTTGGCGAATTAAATACTGTACAAAATCTTTGGCAGCATTTATCTGAGCATCTTTCTTGTTACTGGAGTTTCCTGCACCGACATAAGTGTACCCTTCCACTCGGCATTCACAGAGAAACCTCTGTCTGTTCTTTGGACCTGGAATAAATCAAATTACACAAACGATTGGTGCTGTATTTACCATATTTTATCCTGCAGCTGCATTATATAAATAGGGTACGTAAATTGAGTCATTGTTACGTGACATGGTGTGGCATACTCCTACCTTGTCCTAATTAATTCACTTGTACCATAGCTATCAATTAATTTACTATGTAACCAATAGTATAATAATATAACAGCCAAGAGAATAGATGAAATAAACCTGGATATTAATGAAATAAATCTCACCTGTGGCTCTGCATTCAAACGTGTGATTCACATTGTTTTTTGTACACCACTGGTGGAAAAAGACTTTGGCTAAACTCATTGCAGCGAGCCTTAATGTTCAGCTGCCGTTTCAATCTGGAACACAAAACTACTTTGGTGCATACGGTAAGAAACCTTTACAAAACAAAACTAGGTTTTCATTGAAAAAAGAAACTCTGAGCAAATATTATTATTATTATTGCAGAGTAAACATAGGTACAATGGGAAATAAATAAGTGACATTATAATAAAACAACAGATAAAAAATATATTCTGTAATGCTTTTAGATGGTCTGTCGAACCCTATCTGTCATCTCCAGCCCATTGGTTGTCATCTGTTTAGACATTCTTCCATATGATGACACCTGTCAGCATTTCAACCTATGACTATGTGGAATATGTTGTCTATCAGTTACTCAATCTTTTACAGTTATTTATCATCGAAATTATAAGTGTGAAAGAGATAAAAAATATCATTTACACAACCAAGTGTTTTTGACCGTGGCCAGTTCATTCACCCACATGTCACCTGTTGCTATGCAATCCACTTTGCTATAGTTTTATAGAGTTGTATAACTGTTTTGGATTATTAGTGCAGTCAATGACAGTAAAAATGTCTAAAATGTGTATTTATCCCATACAGCACCGATTTGTGTGAACATTTGTTAACTGATTAAACAGTATCGATTTGCATAAAAATTTGAATTTAGGTTCTATTCACCCTCTACTTCAGAGTTAACCCTGTGATGGGGGTTGTTTTTATTTATTAGGGGTAAAAACCCCCATTCAAAAAAATTAATAAAATATTACTTTCTAGTGTGCAATCATCTACAAATATGTTACATTAACGTCGCTAGACAATTTTTGATATATTAAACAGTTTCAACCTCTAAAAATCATTGTGTTTTTTTTATTATTGGCCTATTTTACATAACTTCAGAATTAAATTATCTACAACTTTTGTTTAGAAAGTTTGCGTGTTTATTACTCATTTAACGAAGTTAATGTACTTCAAATCTAAACAAAGGAGGTTTTTCTAGTCTCAATTTTGCATATTTTTTTGATATCTCAGATATGAGTGGTTTTACAGGTCTAGGACGTATTTTATTCAATTAAGTTTATTTTACATAAAATCCATTAAATTTAACACCTATTCTTGGACCATAAAAACATCAGTGTCGCTTTATTTCCATTCTTTCCCAGAAAATTGGGCAAAATCTTTCCAAACATCCATATGTTTATTTATATAAACCTTTTTCATTATTTTGATTAGAGGAAACCATCTGAAACACCCTGTATATAAGTGACAGTTTAACTAGGCCTAAAATATAGCCAGCCACTATGTGTATCCATTAATATACTAATATATTTCTTCTAATTTCTAAAAAAACGTGATTTTGGTTTGTCCCCATAACTTGATAAGTTTTTAAGCAATCAAGTCCTACAAAAGCATTTTGTAGTTTTTTAAAGATATAAGCTTATTTTTAAAAAGGTTCATGCTAAAAAGGGCTTAAAAAGGTACTTTGCGCGAACGCGCTCAAACTTTAAGCGGCCATATTTTACTCAATTTTTAGCCTACAAAAATAAATAAAACGTCACAATTTTCAGAGAGTAAACTCTACAATATTGTACTTTACAAAATTTGGTGTATTATTAGTATATTTTTAGTTATTTTGAAGAAAAGGCGATTTTTTTTTTAAATTACAAAAATGATTTTATCACTTCAAGCTCAATTTTTTCAAAACTAAGTATTCTAAACTGGTCAAACACTCATAACGTTTTATAAGAACATAAATAAAGTGAATTGTAAAGTGGCACAAATTATTTTCAAATGGAGTGGAAGAGAGGGTGAGATTTTCACTATTTTTCCCAACTTGATAAAATAGGAATCAACATTATTTTCTTCATACTTGCTTAGTTTTGATCCTCAAAACTTTTATCAAAAATAAAAATAAAGGTTTTTTAAACGACTTTTAAAATGGTTCTATGATGAGCTTTTTCTGAAAAATGCACGGGTTTTTTATTATTGTACGTAGAAACTTTCCAATGTGGCATTTGAAAATACCAATCAACTTTCAACACGCAATAATTCTGTTTGTATTGGGTCCTAGTGCTAGGTACAGGAAATTTATCTGAGATGGCCATTTAAATGATATATAAACTTCCAAAATTCTCAGGTACAAGTCCTCATCAATTCGTCAGGTTTCTTATTCAGATAGCGCAAATCCACAAGTTGGGACTTACTGACTCCTAAAGTTTGATATTGGTACTCTAATCAAATACAGTAGTTTAGCTCATAGTAGACAAGACGCAATTTAACGATTTACCAGCAATGGTCCGTTCCAGAATTTTGCCGGGACGACGAGTAAAACAGCAAACCATATCGCAGCTCATATATATTGTGCTCAGAAACCTAACAAAATCCTCGCTGAGTTTGTAACCGACTTACAAACACTAGCGACAATTCTGTGGCCAGACTTAAAATCTTCTTGTTATTTACATTATAATGACTAATAAGTTGAAATCATAACTTAAGTTAAATAAATTATAATATAAAATTGTTCCTTAAAAATAATCAAAATATAAAATAAATATAACATAAATTTTTTTAAATCCAATAAAAACAATTGAATAACGAGAGAAGGCCGCTTATTAAAGTCTAGCCTATTTAAATTTGTACATTATATTAATATTTAGACATATACATTAATTTCTAAGATTGAAAAGTAGCCAAACCTTATTGTTCTTTGAAATACATATTACGTTATTTGATCTGACATTTTACTTTCAGTCCTTTGTATGGTCATGAATATTCATGATTCCACATTATTCGATGATCATCATCTGATTGTGTTGGTGCCCACTTATTATACTGCAGCCTCCTTTATTATTTTGGTCCGGTTAGCTATTGATCCTAACTAGCTATTGATCCTAACTAGCTATTGATCCTAACTAGCTATTGATCCTAACTAGCTATTGATCCTAACTGTAAAAGGGTTCCAAACTTCTCCCAACCTTAGTACCACATAAACATTTATTCCCAACCAGACCCAAAATTGGGACATTAATGCCCAGAATTTGAGGCATCACGATCAGTCTAATATTTTGCAGCTAATTGGACTTATCAATAAGTATTTGTCTAAGATACTTTAGCTAAAGCAGAATGGAAGTGACTTAGCCCTATTCCTCGTCAGAAAGTAAGATTTAGAATTAAAAAATTAACTTATTATTTTCGGAAAATCATTCATAAAAATTACTAATGACTCTGTTCCGATAAATAACATAAATGTTATTAATTTACCTTAATCTTCCTAGATTCCTATATTTCGTAGCACAACTTCTCACTCTACAAAACACAACCACAAAACAAGATTAACACCTCAATTCACTACTCACAGACTAGTGACAGTGACTAGACTAGGTAGTGCAGAAAAAGTGCCGGGTACAAAATTAACAAAACAGAAAGCAGGTAGTATAAAGTAAAGATGATGCAGACAGACTGCGAATGAAATGAGACAAAACTTACTCGGTTGGAGATGTTAGGTGTATATATATATATATATATATATATATATATATATATATATATATATATATATATATATATATATATATATATATATATATAGGGATTCAATATAATTATTTTGTGAATTTTGTTAATGTACCATATACCACCCCCATTAAAAACCCTATTTTTTGGACTTCATAAACAATTACGAAAGACAATTCTTGTTTATTTTCAATAGGAACTTACTTTTACACTGTATCATTTAGCTATAGAAAGAAAGGTCAAACAAATAGAGAAGAATAGCTATTTCAATCTTTGTAACTACCAAATAACACTTCTAATGCTTTGATAATCGGCTATTTAGCAAAAAAGAAAAGAAAAAAAGTAATTCTTGCTGTATTTGGATGAAAAATTAGTCCCATTTTTAAAACGTATAACTCAAAACGAAATAGCGAATGTATTTTACGTTGAACTAGCTATATAATTTGGCATTGAAGATTATGGCAGCATTGAATGTGACACATTTATTGCTGGAGGTATTATTTATTAATAGACCTTTTGGAATTTTAATCTGTTTCTTGATATGTATCTTTCTTTTCGTTCGTCGCAAGAAGTATGAGTTAGCACGAAAAAGGTACCATTACGCTCTCACTGTTAGCATAAGGCATTCCCTATTAAATAATCTGGAACGTTGATCTTTTGGCTGATAGCTCCTGTCTACCATTGGTTCTTCCATATCAATATATCCATATCAATTTGTAAGGATCTTAAAACCTTTTAAATAAACTTTTGATGACACATTGAAATAAAGTCGAGAATATATAAAATAGGTGAATATTGATATGTATTTCTTTTGAGTTAATTGGGTTTTTCTAAACAAACGTGATGCTCAGCTATTCCATAATAAGAATTAAAAAATGGTAACTCATTTAAGCATTATTCTTGAAAGAGATTTTTATGAAACTGAGAGTAAACGGAGGCGACGATTAGATTATGAAAGGTGAGAATATGTTTCTGGTTTTTGAAAGAGCATTATTTTAGTTAATTAGCATTATATGGGAATGCGTTAGGTTCATAACATTGAAATGAAAATGTTCTGTAAAAAGAGAGATGTTTTCTTTAAGACCTTGTTTGTCAGTTGTCAAGTGGCTTCGCTGCCACTTTTCTTTTGCTCTACGTTCTTATTTAATAAGCTCATTTAACCTGGTTAGTCTAAGTCTTGATACAGATCAAGGAACTTATTCAGGAGGGTACTTACCCTCTACATAGAGGATGAGAGATAACTTTATGTGGTTGGAATAATTTGGAATATATATAAACGAAAGATGAAGCCTTAAATTTGTTTAAGCATATTTTTTCCCATACACGCTGAAATACTTCAATCATTAGAAACTAGTTAAGACATTTTCCTTATCAAACGTTTCATTGAACACACATTTGTGTAGTGTCCATAGTTTCTCACTTTTAAGCAATCACTAAAAAGGCAAAAAGGTAAAAATTCTATGTACGACACAACCACTAGTCCACTACTCCATTACGCAATAGTGGATCTATGTGATGCGGGGTGAGGCAGTTTGACAGATGCGATTTCTGCTAAGTTTTCTAGCAATCGCATTGACGCATCGGTAAAATTAGAATGGTTTCTGCTCTCATGTCAGAATGTAATGAATTGTCAATTGGCGCGGTGCGTGTGTAAGATGTTTTTGGACGAACCGATGAGTAGTGAACGCGATAGATATGGAGGTAATTATGGTGAATTGGAAAATTATAGTGGATCTGAGTTTTCTGATTTGGAAGACATTGAAAATTTCATCACTGTCGATTCTGTATTTAGTACCGACAACAAAGATGCTATGGCTGAGAATGAAAATGCTGTTTTTATGACGAATTGGAGGTAGGCCTGAATGAAAATTCTGATATGACTGTAACAGCAGTGTGTGTGTGAGTGAGAACAGTGAAAATGAAAATGCTGGTTTTAATGAAGACTCGAGTAATGATCTTAATGAGAACGAGGAGGCCTTAGGTATAGAAGAAGGAAGGAGATCAAGGAAAAACTGCAAGGTTTGCTACAACAAGGCTATGCGTGAGGTAGGTCGTCAAGCATCAAACAATCTGAAGAAAGTGACAGCTTTCTTTGAGCTGTGCGCAGGAAAGCCCTACCTCTGCAAAGACTGTTTTAAGAAAATCCACAAGTTGACCTTAATCTGTATTACAAAAGTATTAATCCTCTTTTATGTATCCAATTAAAAATAAACTTTGTTTTTATAAATTTGAAATATTAGATAATATTTTATATCTAATAATTCCAATATAAACGCTCCCAAAACAGTTTTTCTAATTTCATTCACAACGATAATGAGGTAAATGAATCGTGAATAATTAATAAAACAATATAATCACATAATAAAATCAATTCACGAAAGTATAGAAGAAAAATATATCAACATTTGGTAAAAATAATTTGCCGACCCGATCGGGAGATAAAAGTTCATAACGTTCCGCGGTGTTTTAGTTAGAGAACCTAAAAAACAACGAAACAACTTCAAACGACGTTCTCTGTTCTTTCTTGTATCTATTTATAACATTTAGTCCACTGGTTTGCCACCAGAGCTAAAAGCAATGCTCGTAGCTGCAATAAAGTAAAACTATGTTATCGTATAGTAGCAACAAAATATTCGCCGACCCAATCGGGCCGGCATGGCAGTTAACGTGTTATTGTATATTTATTGTTTGTTGATAAATCTTTTTCTATCAATATTGAATTTTAAAATGTTTATATTTTATTGAAATGATTACTCAAATGGTTTTCTCTTATACTAGGTATAAGTTAGATTAATGAATATTCTATGTTTTACAGTGTCTATTTTTTAAGACTTGCACTTTTGCGCTTTATGGTTTCCTTTTACACGCACGCACGCGCGCGCGCGCGCCCACACACACACACACACACACACACACACACACACAAATGTATATCTGAATGTCATTTACAGAATCGTAAACTATTTGACCGATCGTTATGAAAATTTGTATGTATTTTCCATGGGGAAGGTTATACCCATTGATATAACTCGCCATCTGGCGGTACTGCAAAAGATAAAAGTTTTCAAAGTGCCTGTACATTATAAACTGCAGTTACGAGACAGTTACGTAATTTTCATAGCCAAACATTATTTGAAGACGCTAAGTTATTATGTATATTTGTCTTTAGAATATAAACATCAGTTTGAACTTGAAGCTTGCTGTGTTAGACCACTTTATAATAAAGTATACATTTATGTACAGTGACTATAAACATACACTTTTGACAGATTTTCTTAAGCGTGGCAAAATGATAACTCTACATCTGCGTTTGAAATATGATTCACTTGATACACGGACAAAGTTTATGAAAAGCGTGCAAAACCATTGGAAACAGCTAGTGATGTATATTTGTCTTTAATATAAATTTCTGGTTGAACTTAAAGCTTGAGTGTTGGACCGCTTTTATAATAAAGTAAATGTAAGAATACAATTGCTATAAACGTACACATATAACAAATTTTCTTGATCGTGGTAACAAGACAATCTCTATATCGGCATTGGAAATATAAGTCACTTGAACCATAAGTGTTCATATACCTACGGGCAAAGCTTACAAAACGCGTGCGAAGCAGAGGTAAACAGCTAGTAAATGAATAAACGATCAACAACAATGTAATACACTTTCTTTAGAGAATAACAAAAACAATACCTACAAATGCTAAAAGAGATAACACATGTACAAAAAAAGTTACTCCAACAGAGTGCACCTAACACAGGATTTAAACTGTCTAGGGATACCTAAGACAAATACAAAGTCCAGGTGACCGTGACAGTAAAGATGCAGTTGCTCAGCAGTTGTATCGCTCGCCCCATTGTGTTCTTGGACTCCAGGAAAGTTAAGCCCAAATATTTAAAATCTTTTCCATAACTTACATTCTTACATGATTCCTTACATTATATCAGTTACCGGTGACACTCAACATTTTTCTCAACATTGAATATATGCTGGTATTCAAAGCCAACTAAAGTAAGGTAAATCTGAAATAGAAAAAATACTCCATGGTCTGATTAGTTTAGTGATTAGTGTTTATCAATCTGGACTACGCTACGAGTAGGAGGGAGGAGATACTGAAAATTGATTGAAAACACTATCAGTGCTGAATTGTTTTTCTCACAATAATACTGCTTATTTGCTATAAAACGCTTCTAAAAAAACCCGAAAATAAATTTACACTATCAATAAAATTTTTAACCAAATTCTCAATTGATTTATTGTTTGTTAACCTATAGCTATGGAAGAATGGCACTGAGTGGTTTTATGGAGTTTTTTCAGAAGGGAAAGGTGAGTCAAAAACTAAATATTGAAAATATTTACACTTTTTAATGCTGGTTTTTTCATGTTCAATCTTTTTCTATAAATCTTTGATAAGCCAAGTGACTAAATATAGCCTAGTTTATGACAGTATATTTAGGTGACTTTTAAACATGTTATTACTAAATAGCCTACTTAGTTACCTCTGCACTAAAGGGAAATGCATGAACTACCAGAGCCTCTAATCACCCTATTTCTGTAAAAATGTAAATGTAGCATGTATGGAAAAATGAAATTTGCATATAGGCTGGGTACAGCCTAAGGTTAGACAATAGTTCAATAAAACTTGTTTTTCTTGGTTAGTAGCCTAAATGGTATTAATGGAGCAGTTGGTACTTTTGAACAATATTTTATTGCCATTTCTATATATGCTAAAATTACTTGCTGAATATGAATATAGGCCTATACAATTGCCCATAATATAGAAAATAATTGGGGAGACATTAATAAGCGACCTACACTTGTTATTTGATTGTTATTATCGAACGACACGGTATATTACCAAACTTCGATATTGTATAGTAATCGTACAAGAATTATAGTTCATTAACAAGTCTAGCACATCATGATAACAATAGTAAGTAAACTATAGCATTAAAACTAACAAAACCAACTTGACCCTAGACTTACATGTCAGAGATTCTTTAAAATACAGCTTGCTCAAATAGCATTGAGGAACTGCTTTTTTGAAATTAAGGAAAGAATTCTCTCCAAACAGTCTCAGTTGTCTGGGCCTGTTTGGGGAGAAACAAAGCAAAAAATCACAAAGCACTGGCTGTTAAACAGTATGCCGCTATTTTACTCCTCAACCTCTATAACCATTTGTCAAGAACTCTCAATGTCATATTTTTTACCATTTTTGAATTCTCCAAAAATTAGATACTTCTTGTTGTGTTTTGTTTACATTAAATATTATTATAAATAATAATAAGTTATCATATTTGAAGTAAAATAAATTGTAATATTGAATTATTAATTTTATACAAAAAATTAAAACATTGGATGAAGCAACTGAATAATGAATGTAGATTGCTTATTAAAGTCTACCCAAAAAATGAAATCATTAAAAATTATCGTTACTAAATTTAGGTTGGTACTTTTGGGATTATACCGACCACACCAGTATGAAGAATACAAAAATATAAATTTATAGAAACAAACATGATAGAACGAAAAAACAACGGTTTAATTACAAAATTACATCAATCGACAAGCACTTCCAGGTATTGTGATCATTATTGTTGTCGCTGTTATCTTATCTTGCTCGAGAATCCCGAATACGGCAGGCCGCGCGGCATCACATGATTATTTAAGTTTTTTGCCAGTACATAATTGCCTTTCCATTACAATTCAATTTATATTTCTGATCAGCCCCTCTAGAATTTGATATTTTACTGATAGGTACTATCTCGAGGGATGTTTTTCTGTCGTTGACATCAGCGCGGGACGGGAAGCTCGCGCTGATGGCCGGAGGCACTTGCATTTTGGGTGGCGGAGTGTGATCAAGAATAAAAACAAGTTTTGTGTGTTTTTTCAATAAAGAGTTTAGTTTTTGTTTGGTAATGTTTGTTTTTGTTGAATTTTTGTGTTTAGAGAAATGTAGGAGACTCTACAATCACGTTATCTACTAGACCGCTTGACTTTGACCTCTGTCTGAGGATGGGGAGGGGTTTGCGATAAGACAATTCCTGTTTTATATTGACGAAATATTGTTTTACGCTAATCTAGTAATCAGTAGAAGCAAAATGTCAAATAACGATTCATGTCTGGGTGTGGTCGGTATAATCCCAAAGTACCTTTAGGTTTTTGATGATTTTTATAATGTTTTAAAAGGGTTGAGTACGATAAGCTGTCCGGTTTTTTATATAGATTAGTACAATCATCTTTACTTATTATTCATTATCGAATACGTGTTTATAAATCATATCAATATATCTTTAGCCATATGATAATAATAATAATGAAATGATGACATAAAAAACATTCAAAACAGGAAATACGAAATATTCATAATTATTTATTTTGCACAAATATTCACAAAGACGATCTGCAAGCAGGTTGGGTGATATGACACTTTTAAAAATTTATTTCACGGTTCTCCAGGAGCTTTTGACTGTCTGTTATTGTCTATAAAAGAAAATATGTTTATTATATGAAAAAGTGTTTATATTTGGTACAAGTTAGTTATTGTTCAAAATCAGTATCGGTTAGTTACATATTGAAAGTTATAATTGAGTAATATCGCTTGTCAATAACGATATAAAAATTCTGGTTCGCTTATCGTACCCCACCCATGTTTAATTCCCTAATGTTAAATGAAGTAAGGTAATCCTCAGTCCTTATATACTATTTGTTATTGTGCGATAGGTACATAACCTAGGTACGTAAATATCGTAGATATAAAAAAAGATAAATATAACTTTTATAATCGTTAATGGTATCTGAGCTTAAATTTTGGTAAAGTGATATGTCTTTTACGGCCCGAAGTACAGGGTTACACCAATGCCTGTACTGATAGCCAAGGCCTTTTTGATCAGTATTCTTCTGAGCTCAGGTCACTTACAATAATCTAGCATGGGAAAGTAAAAGTAAACTGGTAGAAAAGTATCTAGAGAAAAACTAACATCCCTGATTCTGCTAAAAAATTTCAAGAACTTAACTGATTGATATTTTTTGACCATCAAAATTGTTCTAAGGAATATTCCTTACTCTACCAGTCGCCTCTTGTAAGTGAAGCTTGAGCAAATTAATGTTGATAAAAAATTATTGGAGACCTTCATTGGGATAAAATTGTGTGACGAATCTTGTGATACTCTCGATTGACATGAAGTAAGAAATTAGGACTTACATGATTGTGGTAATCGATGATTTCACATAAGTTAACCCATTTAGGAAGCAATTAACCTAGCCTCTCTAGGACTGAATGTTTAAATTGATTTTGGCAAAAAAGAATGCTCTATATACTAAAATATTAATATAATGAGTTTGGATACAGATAAATTATTTTTTCAGAACATTTTAGTCTATTTGGTTGTTCTACAATAGTGTTTGTTGCTTTCTCCAAATAAGTTTTTATTTATTTTTTTGTAGTATCTATTTAAAAATATTTTTTGTAATAAAATCAAAGCAACTGTAATTTTCTATTACTTTTTTGTTTATCTGTTTCAATAATTTTTTAATAAAAACAATACAAACTTTTTTTAACTTGGAAAGCCGGTTTTTATTGCATTAACTTACTTAATAATTATAAAGCATAATAACAAAATAACCAAAATGAATTTACATTTTTTCACTTCTTGATGATTTTATGACAAGCTCCTGAATTAGTTGTCTGGGAGATGAGATGAAACTGTTTGTTACATTCAGTTGTTATTATTAAAATGATAAATAAAATAAACTATTTATATTATCTACAATGACTATTCATTTACTTGTTATAATTCACTTTTGTGTTAGTCTTTGAGTATCTTTGATATCTCAGTATCACTGTCCAAGTATCTGTCTACCTCTGAAGTACGCAAATTGTCTTGTTCCATGAGGTAGCGAAAGAACTAAAAACTCATTCAACAACTATAAACAGGTAAACACTAAACAATGAGAACAAAATACGTAGAAGCAGAACATTGAAGTGACGAAAATTGAGCGTATGGCAAAATTTAAACAATAACAAAACAAGCTATTAGTTGTTCCAGTGTGCAAACATAACGAATCTAAACAGAATAATTTCTTATAAGGATGCATGAGGGCACAACATTGCGATCTAGCGGAAAAACAAATAAATACGTGATCGTTAGTGTCTAAAAAGAGTACAACGAGTGCCGCTATGGCAAGATTATTAAGTCCCGCTCGGCCGCAATGAGTGATGCTCAGGCAAGTTCCCCAATGGGTTAATCCAGAAAAGTAACATTTAAGTGAATATTTGTCTTATGTTACTTTCTCAGGCCTACAAGTGTTAGCTGTAGGTTTGTTTACATTCAGATTATTTTAATCTGTTCATGTAAGTTCAGTGTAACTCTTGGTCTCGCCACTTTATACATTTCTTTAACTGCTTTATAAGTTTTTTGAGTATTTTGTACTTTGAATTATGGGTCTTGGAAGGAAAACAAAAAAACGCTCTCTGGAATAGTGAAAAAAACGGAAATGGCAGAGTGAAGGAACTAATTTAATGACATGTGGTCCTTTAACTACAAGAAAAAGACAAGTCCCTGATGATGCTGATTTGATGACATCCCTCTTCCTCTAAAAGAAGACAACTGGGTACCTCCACCATCTAATCCTAATTGAATGACATGTGATTCTTAAACCATGTACAATTTTGAAGTGATTCTCATTGTGGGTGATGGTAACTGTTTATTTTGGGCAAACTCTCATTGTTTATTTGGAACTGAAGATCGACACCATGAGGTCTGTTTGACTGCTATTGACCATATTGCTAAGAAGTGGTGCACATTTAAAAATTTTATTTTTAGAGATGAAAAATATGGGCAAAGTATTAAAAATGATACTGATGATTATAAATGTGTAATGAGCCCCAGTGGGCAGTATGCAAGACATGCTGAACTGAGTGTGAGTGAAGTATTTCCTAATTGTTTGTTTAGAGTTAATCAGGAAAATGGTGACATAATTGCTAATTAGGGTTCTGGAGGGACTATTCATCTGACTTGTTATTCTCTGAAAACTGAGATAATGGGCATTATAGTGTCCTGAACGGTAGTTCTAGAACACCTATGAAGGAAACACTTCATATTAGTTTTGTAGTTGTTGATCCTGACATTAAGAGGACTAAAGGCCATTTTGACTGACTGCCATGAGGCAAAAGTCAAATCCCAAAAAGAGCAAGAGAGTAGAGTATTTAAGAGTAGTAGGAAGTTTAAATTTACTTCAAGTTGTGCAGTTTCTGATGCTACTCCAGATGTCAGTCCTTACTCTGTAGGTGGTCTTAAGGGAGTTTGTCAGTATTGCTCAGCATTGTATTTCAAACCTGAGAAGAATACAGCTTGAAAGTCTCTGTTGCTATGATGGAAAAACCAAACTTAACACCTTTTACTACACTTGAAGAAATGAAAGAGTTGTTCTCTGGTAATAATGAAAGATCTAAAAATTTCAGAGAGAGTTTCGCCAATATAATAATGCAATGTAACTTGTTTCATTTCATGCAAAATTTGATTTACCTAAGTGTGGTCCTTATTCCTATAGAATCCATGGCATGATTTACCACAGAATTTCACTATCATATCCTGATGATTCCCGAAGTACTTCACATAGTCAGTTATACATTCTTGATTTTGCCAAAGCTAATGAATTGAGAATGTCAGATGCTAACAACGGTTTGGCCAAATAAACACTTACCAACTTGAGTGATCTGCTTAGTAAATTAAATCCTTTTATTCATTCATACAATACCATGTATCAGAAACTTAAAGAGGAAAAAAACCATTGCACTTAAAGAAAATCGTTCACTAATAAATTTTGTTACGTGATTCTACCATGAACCATCTGCAGATCAGCGGCATTATAATGATACTACTACTTTTGAAATGGCTGCAGTGTTTGAAACAGTTGATGGAGCACCTCCTTCTCATAACCATATAACTGTTAGTGAAAGAGCAGGTGCTTTATAAAAGATAGATTATAATTAATTGATAGATGATACGAAGTACGATCACAATACGAAGTATTGTGATCCTATTTGCTACACTTTGATTTTACCATGTGATGAAACTGGTTGGCACATGGATATGCCAATTCAAATTGTGTGTTAAACTAAAATACGAAAGTCTGTTACTATGCGAGAATACGTTTCATGTAGAATTGCAGTCTAGTCTTGCAGGTGACTTCAATCCAGTAATAAATGCTGGTAAACTTACTCAGCAATTTTGTGGACTATTACTGCTGTATTGAAGGAGACTGAAGTACATCGGAAGGGAAGAAACTAAATTGTGTGTAGAAGCATACTTAGGCTTAACAGATGCTTTACATGTGAGGGATGAGCATGAAAAGCATGAGTAAGTTAGATTGTAGTTCTGCCTTCATCTTTTATTGGCAATCCAAGAAATATGATCCAGAATATCCAAGATGCTATGGCATTAGTAGGAGAGTTTGGCAAGCCAGACATCTTCACAACATTTACTTGCAATCCTACATGGTCTGAAATAACTGATAGTATTCATTCTTGGAAGACACCAAATAATAGGCCAGACATTGCGGTACAAATTTTTCATGCTAAATTGGAAGAATTGATGACTAATATGTAAAGTGGAAATCTTTGGAAAATTAAGAGTGTTTTTGTTCACTGTGGAATTCCAAAAACTGGAATTTGGACTGCTCCACATTCACCTGCTTTTAATATTGGAAGATAATTATAAGTTTAGGAACACAGAGGACATTGACAAAGTTGTATCAACTGAAATTCCCAACCCTTCAAATACTCTATAATTAGTAAAAACTTATATGATACATGGACTCTGTGGTTATCTCAATCTTTTCTGTGTTTGCATGCAAGAATGAAAATGTAAAAAAGATTTTCCAAAAGCTTTCATTAAGGAAACAAAAGAAAATCTAAATGGCTATCCACTTTATAGTTGAAGAGATAATGTCATAACCATAACTAAACGTATTAATGGAGAGTTTGTTGATGTTACCAATCGGTTCTTGTACCATATAATCCATTCCTCCATTCCTATTACTATATTTCCAAGCTCATATCAATGTGGAGATCTGTATGAGTGTTCGCTCTATCAAGTATATCCACACGTATGTCTATAAAGGTCATGATTGCTGTAGTGTAGAAGTAGCTGCTGAAAATGATGTGCTCAATCATGATGAAATTAGTGTATTGTTAAACACTGGATATGGGCCAAGTGAAGTTGCTTGGAGAATATTTGTATATGGCATGCATGATCAATCAAATGTACATTGTCTCACCTCCTGATTCAGAGCGGTAACAATATAAGTCTATTATTGCTTCATGTAGTAGGGACTACAAGCTTTTAAGATATGAGGACCTTAAAAAATATGACTCCCCCTACTTTAAAGGCAGCTGCCACTGCCCGAGGATTGATATTGAATGATGTAGAATGGCAACATGCTTTATAAGAGGCTTCTTTCTTTCAAATGCCATATCAGCTTAGGCAGTTATTTGTCTACATAATGTATATTTCAGAGTCCATCAAATGCCTTCAATTTATAGAATCACTTCAGAGAGGCAATGTCTCAAGATTTCCTTATCTCTTACATGGCCAAGGTAGCCTAGCAGTTAGCTTTGTAAAACATTTCAGAAACGCTAAAATTACGTGGTTGTTCTGTGTCATCCTTTGATTTACCAACTATTGATTATTTTCCTCAAACTATGGAGGAAACTCTTGAGGAGACTCGAGTTGATGAACTAATGCAAATGATGGCTTCCAAATGAAGAACAGCGATTTGTTATAGACAAAGTTCTCAACTTAATCCACAACACAGACAATTCTACAAGTGTTTGCAGGACATATTTTATAGATGGTCAGGTGGAACTGGAACAAATTGTGTATAGTTGTTTAATCCAGAATTGTATAAATTTAGGCATGCAAGTTATATCTGTAGCATAGACTGGAATTGCTGCTATGTTACTTCCACATGGCTGTACAATTCACAGCCGATACAAATTACCACTAAATATACATGAACATTCTGTATCTAGTTTAAAAGTTAATAGTAAAGAAGCCGCCATAATTCATTCTGCAAAGTTAATCATCTGAGATGAGGCACCAATGGCCAACAAACATTCCTTAATGAGTATTAATCGACAATTGAAAGATATAAGGGATAATTATGTACTTTTTGGTGGGAAAATCATCATCTAGGAGAAGATTTCTGGCAGGTATTGCCAGTTGTACATCTAGAGCTGCTACAGTACAAAACTCAATTAAATTTCAACTCTGGTCTCTTTTCAAAGTTTTCAAACTCACCAAAAATATGAAGGCTAACACCAATGAATGTGAATTTGCTAACTTCCTGCTCGAAATTGGTAATGGTCAATACCCTACCAATGAGGACAGTTTAGTGGAGTTGCCTTTGTCCTTGATATCAGACTCAGATATTGTCAGTGAAATATATGGTCAAAATTCATAATTTTCTCTTGAAGCTTCCTACCTTTCAAACCATCCAATTTTGGCACCTGAGATTGAGCTGAAGACGAGAGTGAACTGCTGCAATTTCCTTCTAAATTCTTAAACAGCCTTGAAATGACTGGCTTACCATCCCAAGAGTTGACTTAGAAGGAAGGTGCAGTTGTAATGGTATTGAGAAACCTTAATTCAATGAAAGGATTACTAAATGATATAAGACTAATTGCTAAAAAAATGTTTCAGAACTGTTTGGATATGGAAATTATTACTGGTTGAGAGGTTGAAAAATGGTTATATTACCCCACATTAACTTATCACAATCTGACTCTATTGTTCCATTTCCGTTAAACCGAAGACAATTCCCTATCAAAGTGGCATTCTGCTTTACAATTAACAAGGTGCAGAGACAAACAATCAACCGAGTCAGAGTATACTTACCTGAACCAGTGTTCAGTCATGGTCAGTTGTATGTGGCCCTATCAAGTAGAAAATCATTAAAAATGTTAAGGTAGAAATTAGACTCAAGATCGGCTAACATTCAATGTGGTTTGAAAGGATGTATTTTGAAATAGATAGTCTTTTTTTGTGAACGATGTTGGAACGACATGTCAACCAATTACAATTTTTTACGATATGTGATTTTTCATGCAACATTAAAAATATGAGAACTGATTTCTTAACTAAGTATGTTACTCCTCATATTACCTTCAGATTACCTTCACGACCGCAAGCAAATAGTAGAGCTGAAGCAGCTCAAAAATGGACAAACAAAAACAGCCAGATCATCTCCCCTGAGAGTAAATAGGGGTGTTCCTCAAGGTTCGGTACTGGGTCCAGTGCTGTTTGTGCTCTATACTGAAGACCTTACTAGATACTTAGAGGCCTTCTGCCTCCCTATCATGTATGCTGATGACACCGTCCTGATCACTAACAACAGATCAGTTGAAGCATTGGAGATATCAACCTACATTGCGATGAATATGGCACATGAATATTGTATTAACAACGACCTTGTACTTAATGAAGACAAAACAAAACAACTGTCAGTAGGGCGACATAAGAATGATGTATATGACCTACCCAACTTACAATCTGTAACATCCATTAAACACCTGGGTTTAATCTTGGATGACCGGCTCTCATGGCGTAGCCAAATCGACTCTTTATGCCAGAAGCTGAGTTCCTCTCTATTTGCTCTGAAAAGAGTCAAAGCGACCTGCACCAGTCCAGCGATTAAAACTGCCTATTTTGCTTTATTTGAGACCCACATTAGGTATTTTATCATTCTTTGGGGTGCCTCCTCTGCCAGTAACCTCCAGCGGGTGCTGGTACTCCAGAAGAAGGCAGTTAGGTGCATGGCCAGTCTTCAATATCGTGAGAGCTGCAGGATTGCTTTTAAGCAATTGGGAATTTTAACTGTGACATCTTTATACATAATGGAAGTCATCCTGTATGCCAGTAGCCTTGGGTTGCCCAGGAACGCCAATGCTCACAACCACAACACCAGATTTGCGGATGATTTTGCCCTTCCAGCACACAGAATGAGCCTTTTCGCCATGAAACCGTCCTACGCTGGTGCAAGGCTGTACAATTTACTACCACCTGAAATCAAGAAGGGGAATCACATTTCCTTAAAGCAGAGACTACGTAGCTGGCTCATCTCCGAAACCATCTACAGCCTGGAGGAATTTATTGAGAGAGCAAGGAGTGCACATCTCAGATGAACTTTTCCAAATTGCTCTACTTATCTCTTCTAAAGTTTATTTCTGAGTTATGACTGTTTTAAATATTTGACGCTATACTGTTCTTTACGTTCATGTAAATAAAGAGATTTGTCTATTGTCTATTGTCATATACTATTTTCTCCTTTGACGAGGTAAACAAAACATGGTCATATTTATTAGTAATTCTGTTCATCAGAATAGTTAAGTTTACCATCAATTTAGTATAACTTAATACAAATATATTACTGTTGGAACTAACACTATTATATTCCTTACATTGTGTTATGTTCAAATACAGAATTTTATTATCATTGGTTAAAAAATAAAGGTTTTATAAAAAATGTAACATTACTATCTGCACTATTTTAATATATATTTTCTATTTTTTTCTTGTTATTAGACTTTCCGGCCCAAGAAGAAGTTCTCTCCTGGGACCTTGAGATACTCCTTGCACAAGCAAGCACAGGCGTCTCTCAGTTCTGGTATAAACCTACGGTCTGTAGTACAGTTGCCTGAAGGAGAGGATCAAAATGACTGGATTGCTGTTCATGGTTTGTTTGTTCTTTTCAATTAGTTCAATAACTTCTTTATTTTTGTTTTGCCCATTCTTAATATAAAAATGCGAAATTTTTGTTACATATTAACCCTTTGAGTGTCATAGCTATTTTGCTGTGTTACCCCCTTAAATTGCCGGCCTAATATATGTGTGTATATATATATGCAAGTTTTTGGAAAAAAGAATTTTATTCAATAACATATTTTCATAATTTTTTTTGGCAATAAATAGTGATGTTAGTAGATGCTAGTATCGGGGAAAAGCTTCTTAGCCTAATTAAGGGCACAAAGATAGGCTTACCCCTCTAACATCAAAGGGGCACACAATAAGCTCAGGTTGACGTGTGAGGATCTGTGAATCCACCCCAATACCCCAACGCAAAAAAAAAAAAAAAAAAAAAAAAAAAAATAGTGATGTGGGCCAGGAATATTGCCAGTGGGAGGGGACATATGAAATGGGGTTATTGCCGGGAATATTTCTTTGGTCTGCGAAGATTCTCAAAAATTGGAAATTTATGAAACATTTATAACTTTGAAGTTTTTACAGTTAAAGATCCTTAAAACTAGGTTAAATACATCTTAATTCTAGAATTATCATTCCATGCATTAATTTCCTGTGTAGACAATATCCTGGGAATTTATAGAACTAAATGGATTTTGATTCCTAAACCATTATTAAAAAATCAAGCATTTAAAAATCAAGAATGTTTTTGAAGAAGTAATTTCATCTTAACCCTTATAACGTCACAGACGCCGTATGGCGCATAGACAAACTATCTCCAAACGGCAAAGACGCGGTACGGCGCATCAACACAAAACTGCGTCTATAGCAAATTAAAGTTCCTTTTAAATCCGATCAATGTCACTAACGGTATGCATCAACCATGTGTGTGGGTTATTGACCTATGTCAAGTGTCAAAATATAGCTGTCGCGTTACATTGTTTGAAACAATAGACGCGGTGTCTAGACACTCTCCCCGCCACACAGCACAGACGCCGTACAGCGCGAGCGCTTTTGTTTGCAGTTTGGCTTCAGGTAGTGCGTGTCTATCCATCGCTGAGTCGGTTTCCTTCGTCGTGTTTTCTGTTTATATGGTTTTTATTTATTTTTAATTTTATTATATATAATTTATTATAAATATAATTTATTTTAATTATATTTATATAATTGTCTGGTAATGTTTATAGTTAGGCTAATAAAATTTTGTGTGCCTTTTATTTTGACTTTATTTATATCTACAATTTAATGTCCCATAAATATATGTACGTACAAGATAATTTTAAAATTTTTACTTTTTTATACTTACCATAATTATAGAAAGTAAAAATAAAAATGAACTTTACACATTTAATTTTTTTTTTTTTTAACCCTTTTACTGCCGGCCATTTTTTTATCGTACCAGTCAAAATTGCCAAGGGGGAAAATCGCTGTTGTGCATTCATTTACAAAAAATGCTGTATCTTTTTTATTTTTCATTAGATTTGCATTAATTTTTTACTCGTATTTAAATGCTGTTTTTCAAGTAATAAAAAGAAATTTTAATTTGAAACAAACTCATTATTTAATTTTAAAAATTATGTAAATAAATAAATAAATAAAAAAATAAAAATTTTGTTTGGCATCTGATAATTTATTTTTAAAATTATACTAAAATTTTGAGCATGATATCATTATAAACTAGAGCAATTGCTTAGAACATATACCAAATTTGAAGGTGCTACCTTGAAACATAGCTGCACTATGAGGATTTTCCCAAAACTGGTAGGCCTCCTCTAGGCCTACCAGTGGAAGTTGAAGGTAAACTTATCTGTGCCACATCCCCCTCACTATCTAATAACTCCTCATTATCTGATGGTAAGATAAAGTCAGGATCGTCATCAGTGTCATCCACATCACTTTGATTGTCATCAATAGCCCTAACACTAATATCAGAATCGTTCTCGGCATCTGAATCTAACAAATTCTGAAGGAAATTGTCACTCAGTTCGTCTTGCACTTGTACACCACCATCGATTAGACTGTTAATTATTGTTCCCTCACTCACAGGAGAGTTAGATGTAACTCTTTTACTCATTTTATCCTTGATCAACAAAAGTAACACTTCAAAAAACTTTCGATAACATTGTAAACAACAACAATGAACAAAGATTTCAGTAATCTAACCCGATCATCTGGTTTTGACAGCTGTCTAGGTAGTTCGTCAATTCTAGTCAAAGACGACGAAAATAGAAATCCAAAGTTCTTCAAATGGCTTCTTTCATTATCCTTTCCTCCTAAACAACCAAAATACCGAATATTTCGGCATTTGAACATAACAGTAGCCAGTAACAATAAAAAAAACAGACGTCCGACATATCGGACGTTGGCGTTTTCGGCAAAAATGGGTAAATAGTAAAAGGGTTAATATTGTGCCGTTTGCTGGAAGTCGTGAAAAGATATACCGTACTGACGTTATAAGGGTTAAAACTCATGTTCGAACATCCTAGATTTAAAATACTCAAAAACTACCTATTTTTATAAATTCACTGTTTCTTTATGTTTTCTCTGTTTTAATGCATCTAAACAAATGTTTATATGTTCAGTTAATTTATACAGGTACAGGTAAGCTTATCTTCAACAAGTACTGAACCCTTTTGAACAAGTTTAGGAGAAAGGATAGGAGATTATAATCATGTATTATCAGTTTTATTTCTTTTAGATAATCCAGTCAGTTTGTACCGTGTTCTGAAGATGTGTATTGTTGTTTTTTAAATATGCCATTCACCAATGAGGAAGCTTTCCCGATGTTATGGTGTTAGGTGAATATTTACACAGAAGGACACAGCTGCTGTTGCTCTCTATGCTCAATATTACCTTATGTACACACTGTGAACATCATTCACAAAAGGTTTTTCTAAAAATTGCTAGTCATGTCCATGAAGATGGAAATGTACAACCCGATCACAACAAAAGGTAACAGCTCACTAGGTCTCTTTAAGGAATGATAAGGCACCAGACGTTTTGGCTGCGGTTCAGCTCAATCCATTTGACTCATCCAGAAGAGTGGCTACCAGTGTAGGAATTAACCAACAATCAGTAATCAGGATCCTTAAGGACAATAAAATGCATCCAATGTTTTTTTTTTCACAAGGTTCTCACTGGATGCGAGAGGTAAATAACCAAAGGAGTACCCTCAATACTTGGTGCAGTATTATGGGTAGCCGAATTGTTGGCCTGTTTATTTTTGAAGGACACTTGGATGAAAATAAATTTACAATAACTTCCTCATTGATTATTTGCCTAATTTATTGTTGAATATTCCTGAACTGTGATTCATGTACAATGGGGTGCCAGCCTACTACTATGAAGCAATGTGACTGTAGACTAGGAATATCCTCAAAAATGGATTGGAAGTGGTGGACCAGTCAACTACCCACCCAGATCCCCAAATTTAACGTGCTTGGACTAGTACTTGTGGGAAAGGTTACAATACTTGTATTCCCACGACTCGGGAGGACATAATACAACGAATCAGGGCTGCTGTTCATCAATAAATGGAGAAAGAGGCCTAAAGGGCTGTCGGAAACGTCAGTTCCAGGATAGAACTTTCTTTGGAAGACAATGGATTACAGTTAAAAAATCTGTAAATAAGGTTGAATAACATAATTGTTGGATCAAAATAGTTTGAACCAGATAATTGTAGGAATGATAATTACCTAAACTATAGCATCTAACGAAGGCAATATGTTTAAAAAAGGTTTAAATAAATTAAATTATAAATTCATTCAATAAGTTAAATAAATAAATTCACTAAGAACCTACAACAAATACAGGAGTTTAAAATGCTGTAATGCATGAAAATTAGTATTTTTGGCCCTTTTACTCAACCATCCAAGATAAAGCCAAACTTTAAATACAACACATTTTAGTTTGTAAGAGAGCTGTTGATAGTTCTAACGAAAATCATACCTTGCTATTTCAATTTTCCAGGTTTTACGAGTTTTAAAGATTCTGAATTTGAACTATTTAAAAAGTTGGAAATGTGCTGAAAAGTGATAATTGTAATGTATGTATGTAAAAGTACTTCTTTGGTACCTTGAATCAAAATTTGGATTTGCTAAAATGTTTAACAAAGTGACCATTAAAAACCGAAACAGTATAACATTGATGTTTTGGACACCCTGTATACAAGAAGCGAAATAAGTTAATACAATTTTTCAAAATGATCAGTGATCAAACGATCTTTAAAATGAGGTACGTTTCGACTTATCTTTACATTTTGGAATCTTTCAATAATGCCCTTATTCCCCCATCAGTGCAATTTGGTACTAATGATAAAAACAAATATATTATTTTTTGCCTACAATCTTTAGATAGGATTCTATAGAATATAATGAGGAGCCAGAATCCTTAATATTTTAGCTTGGTGATAAGAATTTTATGTTCATCACACTCAAAAGCTCTGCTTAGGTTGTAAAAGGTTGAGGTAACAAAACTTTTCTCTTCAAATGCATTGTGAATTTTTCCAACAACCAAACTGTAAAAAACATTGACTGTAGATTTTCCTTTTATAAATCCAAACTGTGTTTCATTAAAGATATTACAGTGTTAAAAATATTTAAAAAATTTATCTGATTGTAAGGAAGGAGTTTGATTAATGTATAGGTCACTGGAATAATAGAAATTAGTTGTTGGCTTTGTGGCTTGTCTTATGGGCCTTTTGTTGTAAATAGATCATACATGTGGAATTTTGGGTTGGTCTAAGAAAATTTTGTTCATACCTAAGAGTCAATGGATCTGCCTAACTTGGAAAAATATTTATTATTAGAGCGAAACACATCTAAACTGTCAAGTCCGGTGCATTTTTTTGCAGCACTTGATACATAATTTGGCAAGGTATCTTCCACTTAAATTGAGTTATAGAGCCAATGTTGCCAAATATTGTATATTTCAGATTAAATGTAACAAGTTATGTAATGTGCTTAATTTATGAATGGCACTGGTATGTATTAAAGATGTGTGACCTGATATAGGATATTTGGTCGTTTTTGTTATTTTAATAGTTTTTTAACACCTCTCAGAATTATGTATTTTCCTACAAATGGAAGAGTGTCTGCATTAATTATAATAAGCAACCTAAGTCAGTTTGAAAAAGTCATAACTATTAGATTTTTTTCTTTCTGGCAATGAAAAAATTGTATGCTTTATTGGAATTTAATTTCATGCAAAAGAATTAAAAATACAAAGTTTTATTTTTAATTAAACTGAAATATATTTTGTTGTACTTTTAAATTGTTCCATTTATTTTAGTCATACTTATTTGGTGATTTATATAAAAAAATGTTGTCTTTTAATAAGTAATTTCATCCAAGTTTTTCAGTTAACACCCCATCAAAACATTGTTAATAAAATACATAAATTTGGAATATTTTGGCCTTGTGGAGAGCCATTTCCAGGCAACTTTGGATAGTAATAAGTTTAAAAACTAAGATTTTCGGAAGTAGTTTAAAAAAAGTTTGAGGTGAGCCAGTTGGTGGAGTGGCTGTGATATGTGAAGATCTATTGTACATGATTTATATGTTTTGTTTAGTGGTGGACTTCTTCAATAGAATCAACCTGATATATGGCACCGTCAGTGACTTCTGTACGGAGGAATCATGTCCCACCATGTCTGGAGGTCCCAGATTTGAGTACCTCTGGGCTGACGGTGCCAAGTACAAGAAGCCTACTCAGTTACCTGCACCCCAATACATTGCTCTTCTCATGGATTGGGTTGAGTCGCAAATTAACAACGAAACTCTGTTTCCAGTTTCAACTGGTAAGTTATTGAATCAGAGTCGACTTCTATGGTTAGTGTTCGCAGGAAGTGTGTTAAAAATTTGATCCTAAATTATTGATGTACTGATTTTATAATGTAAACAGTTAGTTACTGTATTTAGAATTGCTGTTTTACTTCAATTATTCAAGTCATGTTATTTTATCCAGGGTTCAAAAGTTAAATTAAATAAAACTAGCCATATATATATATATTTGCACGATTGCTGTATGTTGTGTAATAATATACATAATATACTAATAATTGTGTAATAAATTCTTGTTTTGTGTCTTGAGATGGTCTTAATGTTGTCTTATCTTTTCTAGTTCTTTTTTCAATGCTTCTTTTTAGTATATTGTCAATAAGTTGTGTAGTATAACCATTGAACATAGCAATATTTTAAATGTAATTTAGTTCTTTATTGTAGTTTTCTGTTGAAAGTGGTGTATTTATTAAAAGTCAGTAAATCGTTGAATTAAATGTTGATCTTTTTTGTGCAGATGGATGGTTAGATTCATTGATGATAAATCTATCTGTATGAGTTGGTTTCCTGTAGATATCGAATTCAAATTTCATTTAATTTCTAATCACTAATACGTCTAAAAACGGAATACTATTGTTTTGTTAAATTTCATATCCAAATTTAATAGTAGGGTAAAACAAATTTACAGTTGTGAAAAATCTTGTATATTTTAATTTTTATTGAATGAATGAATATTTATTTATTTCCTCATAGATACATGGGCGTAGCCTGTGTGTGGAGATCGAGACGCGATCAGCAGCATGAAGATGTACTCATCAACATAATAATTAATGTAAATCTTTGTATGGAAAAACAACGTCATGACAACATCTCTCTCTCTCTCTCTCTCTCTCTCTCCCCCTCCCCCTCCTTACTCCCCTTTACTTTTATCTCCCCCTTCCCGTCCCTACATTTACCACCATCAAAAGACACTCTATCAACACTCAATCCTATACAGCTACAACATCATGACACTAACCCACTGTCAATGCTCCTGATGAACAAACATAGGTTCAACAATTTAGCTAATGTGCATACAAAGAAGTTATAAAATATTCTAACTCACCCTTATCTATGTTTAGTAGCCATAAGGTTACTTTCTTTTTATATTTCTTTTTTTTAAGATTTGTACACACTTGGCAACTTAAGGCAATCTGGTAGTTTAGGATAAATTATATTTGCAATGTAGTGTGAATTTGTGCAATTGATAGACCTCTAATTTCTCTAATTAAATATTGTAAAGACATCATCGACGTATTGTATCCATTTTCTTGGGAAATATGCCATTTTAGATTTGGCTGTAGTTTCAAAATGGCTTAAGTGATACGCTGTAAAAGGTTGTTCCTGGTGTTAACTGGTCTTTCATAAACTAGAGCTTTCAAGTGACCCCAAAGGAAGAAATTTATTGGATTCAGATCAGGCAACTAAGGTGGCCATGATACAGTTCCCCTCTGCCTATCCATCTTTCCAGATAAATTTGGTCCAGAAAGTTCCTGACATCCAGTCTAAAATGCAGATGAGCTCCATTATGCATAAACCTCTCTCACACCTAAGGGAACATCATCTAAAAATCCTGGCAAATCATGTTGTAAGAAATGTCTAGTTTTCACCGTTTAATACAATGTTTGTCAGGTAATACAAAAGGACCTAATAAACAGTCTCCAATGATGCCCACCCAAAAATTTATTTTATTAAACTGCTGTTGATGTCTCCCTTCATGAATGGCGTGTGGGTTTTCATCAGCCCATTGATGCATGTTGTGGTAGTTGGTTATTCCATCTCGATTAAAACAAGCTTCATTTGTATTCAAAACTGGTGATGTAAAGCCAGGGTTGTTAGCTTGCTGATAAAACCATTGACAAAACCGCAAACTTAATGGAAAGTCAGCAGGACTAAGGGCTTGTAAACGCTGATAATAGTTGGTACGGATATAACATCTGTTCATGTAGAACTCGCCATACTGTCATGTGGTCTACATTGAGTACTCCTAACTGCCTAGTACTTATACCTTGGTCTTCCTCTACCAAGGTGTGTTTGGCCGTATCTTTCACATATGCGTTTAAATAACCAAACTAACATATGATCGGAAGACCAAATACCTATCAAATGACTTATTTAAATTAATCTAATGCTAAATGTATAAATGGCGATAGCCTAATTAAATTTTTTAATAAACATTGAATCACAAAAAGTACTTGGCTCCGCCACGACTTGAACCCGGATCTCTCACTTGCCGGTTGACTGTGGTGAAATGGTAGCATATAGTGGTATATATATATATATATATATATATATATATATATATATATATATATATATATATAAATAAATTATGCATGAGGAATTGTTATTTATGTATATAAATTCAGTTGGTACGAAAATAAAATCATCCTGTACCTTCATATGAATCATATTATCATCGTGTTGATTTTCATATTATATGTTTAAAGGGATAATTTAAAATAAAGTGTCACTGTTTATTCATTGAGTCATTATCTGTTTATTTTTTAGTTTGCATGCCTGTTATTATGGTTTATTACCAATGGATTATGTCTTTGTGTAATTTTAAGTTCATACTGTGACTGCACTTAACATGTAACTTTATTTAGCTTGGTTAATATTCATACAACTCTACTAGATTGCAATTAGAAATTGTTTTAATCTGTGTTTCAGATGTGCCTTTCCCAAAAACGTTTAACGCGTTGTGCAAAAAGATACTGACTCGACTCTTTAGGGTATTTGTACATGTGTACATTCATCACTTTGATCGGATAGTATCCATTGGAGCGGTGAGTTAACCTATTGTATTATATTGTTTTTCAACATATTGAGTTTGAATATTGAACTTTCACAGTTCTTCAATGAAAATTCTTTATAATATTTGTATGTTATTAATGATTTTTAACCATTTAAATACCAATAACTTATACTGAATTTAGTTTTGTTTGTGATTGATTAAAAATAGTATCTAAAGACTGGTTCTGAAGATTTAATTTTTATAGGAGCCGCACGTCAACACGTGTTACAAACACTTCTACTACTTTGTCCGGGAGTTTGACTTGGTGAGTTCAAAGGAACTAGAACCACTGCAAGAGATGACGTCCCACATCTGCCACGAACAGTCACCACCTCCTGTCACCTCCTCGACTGGCACCAGTTCAGCTCGCTGAGCGCTCAGTACGGAAAGATAGTTGGATTGTTACCTAGTCCGTCTTCTTACACGATAGTATGATCTGATTTACATGTATTATTTTATTTGTATTATTTATTTCACCAGTTCAAATTTACAATGTTATGCTGTATGTTGATTACCATTTATTTGTTACGTACAAAATGAAATTAATGTAGTGTATATTTATTTTTAAGTTTTGTGATATTGCAATGATCAAGTGTAACGTATCATGATAGTTGTACCATAATATAATATTTGTTATAAATTAATTGTAAAATCCCAATGATAAAGTATACAATCACAAAATATCACACTAGAATTACTGGTCACTCCAGTCACTGATATTTGTGGCCGCATTTGTTCTCTTATTGTACATTATATGTACAGGTATTTAGTAAATTATCAAAAAGCAAATGTATCTGTGATCCTTTTGGATTAATCATTGATCTGTAACTAATCCATAGAATTAAATATAACCTTAGTGGTTGCAATAAAATATTCTTGCAAACAATAACCATGTTTACATGACAGTATTAGGCCAGGTTTAGACCTATTTACATGACCATTTCCAAATAAATCCTATCATTTTTTGCAAACTAGACTTTATTTTATATACTAATAGAATAGCCTTGAACTTTGCATTGACAGTTAATAGTACCTTCTACAGACAGTTAAACAATTGTGATGGAATAATACTATATTTTCGACTTCCAATAAGTCATTTCTGGTAGCAAATCATTTAAAAGTGAGAATTATTCATCTGAAGTAACCATAGTTTAAAATTCATTAAATCAGTACGAAACACAATGAATAAATAAAAAAAAAAAAACACATAATATGTAATAGGCCTATTGTACATGATTTTCTAACAGAAATTTGTTATAATAAATAACCAAAATAATTTGGGGCATTTTATGCAGCTGTTCCAGTTCCTTTGAAATCATCAAAATCGCATTTCTGAACAAAATATTTTTAAAATTTGACATTTATTTAATTGTGAATCCTGTAACAGACTATCTTTGGACTATTAGTAAACAGCGACAAACAGAACTGAATGCTCCAGGAAATAATTATTTAAAACCAAACAAAACCATTAACCTACACTACAGCATAGATCAGTAAAAAGTTTACTTTCCCAAGGAGGTCAGTAAAAATTTGCTAATGGGTTTGAAAAGTTTTCTTTCAAAAACTTCAGTGCTATCAAAGAAAAATTCAATTGTCATTAAAAGAACACCAAATCAAAATTATTGTTTCTTTATTGATTGGATGAATAAGAAAATAGGATTAACTGTTGAATACATTAATTATTGTCCTATAATGACGTGTCCTGTAGACATTAATGTATGACAGGCTTATCAAATACTGTGTTTGGTTATTTATTTACTTGTTGTGTTTGTGAATTTTAACCCTTTCTATGTGTATTACGGGAAATACTGTGCTGTTAAGATGACTGCTACATGCATTTGATGACAATTATCTCTATTCAAGTGTTTGTCCTTGATCGTGTACTGTAGTTCATAAAACTGGTGATAAAATGGGTTTCATTGTTAACGGAATGTAAAACAACAGATGCACTCTATTTGTAACCCTCGGTTGCCTGATATCAATCCAACACTTGTTAAAATAGCAACCAAATGCCATTTTTCATTGTATGCTGGCGCATTTGACAGCTATTCCATGTGGCTGTCAAATACAGTGCAGTTCTTGAAATCTGTGCGCAAGCTCTGTTTATTTGTTGAATTATGTGTTATGTCAGAACATATTTTATAGTAACTGAAGATAACTGTAATTGAGATTATTTGAAATGTTGTTTTTTACAAAATATAGTTTAGTAACCAATATACCAAAAAAAAAACCTTTAGGTCTTAATAAAAACTTCTAAATAGCAGTTATCTTCTAAATTTAGTACTGAACCTAAAATATACAGTTTGTATTGTTTATTTCTTAAAATAAAACCTTTTTGTAATAAAAACTGAAAATTTGACAAAATTACGGTAGTGATGAATTTGTGTAGAACTGTAAAAACAATTAAACTTTAAATTTAATCGATGCTCACATAAATACGTAATATAGAGATTTCAATTTATTACCTTGTAAAGGAAAAAATATGGAAATTGAAACATATTTAGGAATGGTTTGATGCAATTTGAAATAAGATATTTTATCCATCTAAAAAAGGCGATTGCTAGTTCAAGGGTTAATACAGTTTGACACCAGAAGATGACATTGGAGGAAAAAACTATATTAGCATTTTATCAATAATGTTGAATTGTTTGATAAAGGTATATTCTTACTATTTATTGAATTATAAAAGTTAAAACACAATGCTTATTTCGAAAAGTTTATAGAACCAGAACACTGTTTTAAACAGTTTTCAAAATTGATTGCATGATTTTGGATTGTAAATGATAGGTGAAATACCAAATATGACTGTTTGGAGCATTATACTCCCAGCTCATTTCTAGGTATGCTTTACATTACAAGAAATAAATACTCTTAACAGACAATTATTGAGAGTATCAATTGTAATACAAGGTAGAGTTTGTGGAATTTTAAAATCATACCACATACGTTATTATTTTTCTTTCCAGTTTGCTATTTCTATTGAGCAACCAACATGGTATATTGCAGTCTGTTGACAATATAATACGACTTGTACAGACCATACATTTCACTAATATAGTTTGATGTAAAAGTAATGATGTGGTATGCATTGGATTGTTGGAGAAATTGTAAGTGCAATATTAATATCTAACTTTATAATCTTATTCAAGCTATACACACCATGTCATATAATGCATCTTATGTCAAAATGTCTTCAATGTGCTGTATCTTGTTTGATACAGGATGTGAATGATATGTTCTTATTTCTCATAATCATATTAGCACAATTAAATAAAACAAGTTCATTGTCGCTTGTCACAAACAAGCCAATGTCCCAGTACAACTTAGAGAATCATAATTTTTAATTCTCATTTAGAGTTTTATTAAACGTGTTACAAAAATTAAAATTTATATTAAAATTAAAAGAATTGTCTTATATTGAAAAGTTCAAAACTTACACACATGTACTAAACAAACTATTTATTAATTATTTTTTTGCCCCATTTAGTTCCTCAAAGCTTTGTACTTTCAAGTACCTTTGGCCATGCATTTACCCAATTTTTTAAATTGTTGTAACATTTTTGTTATTTCATTGTTTATTATTTAATTGTATAATTTACTTTTACTCTTGCATGAATAAATTATGTGTCCTTTAAAAAAAGAAATGTATTTATTACAATAAAGAAATATTGCATTTCTCTTTTGATGAAAAGACTTTGAACCAATTAGTGTAATATTATTGTTAGTAATAAATTGTATGCCAGTTTAAAATAACTTGAATGGTGTACTTTGGAGATCTAATCTCTTTTTGTGATCATCAAATCATTTATACAACACAATTTTTGTAGACTGTGAATAACCAACTTTGAACCTATATTTAGGTATTTTTATTTTGAGTTTCAATGCTTGTAAAATATTAATAAATTGCTTTCAATACAAAAGCTTATAGAGTCATTCCCTTTCTTTATTTGATAAGTCAACCACAAAATTCATCAAAAATATTCAAAGTACTTTACGGATTAATTTGTAGTAGAAAGCGCAAAAGCTTGACATCTCCTTTGTTCAGACCAGAAGAATTTCAGTTTGTAAGCACTTGTGAAGTACGAAATTAAAAAAGATTATTGAAGTCCATAATTTAAAATAGGTTATACTAATCCTTTTTACTTCAATAATGTTGTAAAGGATGAGAACATGTTAGTATCTTAAATTATTTCTAATGAAGCACTTATTTGAGTTTGTCCTTGTTATTTAGTTCAATATGGAGGTGTTGTTAGAGGTTAAAAAATGAAATGTCAACGATATAACATTTTATTTATTTCGACAACAGACAACCCTGGCAGAATGATATGTATCGTTATGCATTGTAAGGAATGCAGCTGACTTACATCTAAATTATACAATAACTAACATACAAGCATTGGACATAACATAGTTATTAATTTGTAGTTCAGTAAACACTTTTATAAATATCATAAACTGTGCTTAGTTGTACGGTTTCTTTATCTTATGAATTATGACGTTCATAATATAAAAGGAGCACTTTTTTATTCTACAACACTTACAAACAAGGTCAAGCTAATTTATTTAATTCTGGTACTTATATTTTTTGTGATAATAATAATTTTAGTTACTTTTAAAGTTATAGCATAATGTAAGAACTTAAATTCTGATAAACGATAAATGAATAATGAGTTGTTTTTGTCAACCCATTTGAGACTAGCAATGGCAAATTCAATCTAGACATTTCAACTGATATTTTCTAGATTTAATGTGGTTGCATAAGAGAAATATTATTGTCTATTATATATTATGTACCAAAAATATGTAACATTTTTGAGAATTTAACAGTGAAGTCACAGTAGAGCGGCTCAGGAGATGATTGATTCACAAATATTTAAGATTGATCAAATGGATTAGCTGATCATATCTTCACATTCTTAACTCACTTTAAGGTACCTTACAAATGTGCAGTTTTGACCTTATACAGAATGTATCTGAAGCCATGTAACAAAGTTTTTAGGCATAGTCTGTTTTAAATAAAACTATAATTTAACAATATAATTTGTAATTGTAATAAATATTGGTATAGTTGTTTTGTAACACACATCCATTTAAATCTAGAATAAAGTTTCATAAATAAACCTTTTTACTGTCACTACCTTATTTGGTAAAAAATATACAAATTGAATATTTATGTACAGCTTAGGTAAAGTTGCAATGTGGTATCAGCAAGAAATCTATACCATCCCAGACAAAAGTACACAATAAGATCCCACCTCTTTAGAATTATTTTTTCTTATAAATTATAGGTAAAATAAACTTTATATGATAATATTTATTAAATTGTTTACATTTAAAAAGTATAGTAAATATTTTAAATAAATGCTTTTATACATTATAAAATGTTACCCATTTAAAAAAGGCTTTCTCTCAATATCTTTAATTTTTTTGTTTGGGTTATTGAATTGTGATTAAAAGACACAAGAATGCCAATGCAGAAACATTCTGTATATTGGACAGATATAAGATATCTGTTGGTACAATATCAAGTTTTACTTTTAACGAAAAGATATATTTTGTTTTTAATACTCTATTCAAAATCTTTGTTATATCTGTACTTCATTCAACCAAAACAAATTGTACATAAAATCAGTGGCGTAACTAGGACTTGGCTTTGGGGGGATGAATCTGATTGAATAGTGCATCATATGGGGGAGGGGGAATGGATTCTGATTCAGTCTGAATTTGAAAAAATGAGATAGGCCTAATCAAAGTAAAACAGTAACTGCTGTACTTAAAACAAGTTGGATTGCTGTTATATGAATGTTTTTTAGGCCTCTTGGCAGAAAACGTTCTATCCCCCTCATATTTATGCCACTGGCTAAAAGATGTAATAATCAAGTAATTGACTATTGCAATGATTATATGACAAGGGTTTAAATACTGAAAGATACATAAAACAATAATAAGAAGCAGAAATAATTCATGGCCAGACTCTTGGCAAAGATAGATAATACAGTTTGGTAGTTGAAGGATAAAAATGTCATGTAGAAATGATGATTAAGATCAATGAATACCTCAGTATTTTACTGTATTCCCTATTCTGAATCTGTGATTTCTCCCCTCCCATGACTTCTAGTAACTATCTTCTTGTACTACGGAGCCCACAACTTGGGAAGAGACCTGTAGAGCTATAGAAAAGCTGTTATAAAGTATCAAAAACTTGTAAGGTGGAAGAGGAAAGTATGGAATAAAGTGGAAGACTAACAAATACAGCCAAAACTGAATGCACCATTAAGTTTAAGACCTCGGTATATTTTCTTGATTTTTACTGCACACCGAAATTGATTCACATCAATGTTTGTACCTCTTTAACTATAGACACTTTATTTTATAACGTTCTCCATGTATTTTAGAAGAATATTTCTTATAATTTTTAGGGAACTAAATCACTGGCAATTTTAGGACAAATACATTTAAGAATTCTGGGCTTGGTACATTTATTTTACTTTAAATGTAACCACAGTTTTAATCACAGTACTTTTTTATGGATTAGTAAATAACATACAAATAGTTATCTCATAAAGCGTGAAATGGTCGCATACTATTGCTTGGATACACTTATAATAATTCACACTGGCTTAGCTAATAATGTAATTAAACAACATAATTAAATGTTGTACAACATTTTGTTACATCTATGACGTAATAAATTATAATAATAGGGATTGGAAATTAACACATTATCTGTTATAAATGCTGTGAGAAACACTGTTTATGCATTCATTTAATATAACTTTTATTTTAGAAAATGAATTCTTAAATAATTTAATTCAATTAGAAACATGATATGTACTATATGACGCAATGTACTATTCTCAACTGAATATGTCAATAAAGAATTTGTCCATTGTCTATTCTAAATAATTAATTATTAAATAATGTTTTTTCTCTTTAATAAATACTATAGGTCTGATGTACATTTTGTTGAAAATTAAAAAATGATGTCTGCTTGTAACAGTGAAAAAAAAGAAACTATGAGCACACAAATAAAAGTACATTACCTCCTATCCTACTCCTATAATAAGTTCTTTATTTAAATATATTTCTCATATCATGAGCTACTAAAGGTAAATGTCTGATTGAATGAAGTAAATGGACTACCTGTTGTGTTAATACACTTCTAAAGACAATCGAGTTCCTACTTAAATGCTCACAGAATTTATCTGATATTTTTCATGATTGGTTTTGCGTAAAGGCGTGATATATATGAAGAGTATACATGATATAATATGATCGAAATTAGTACATTAGAATTTACATCAGAAAATACTGAACACTTAAAGCATTTTGCCAAATTAAATTATTATTATTTGAATTTATAATTTAATTTACAATTATGTGATATTATAGTTAGGCTCTAATTTATAAGGTAGTTCTATTTTTGTTTAAGAAAAAGTAATACAATTTATCTTCTTTTTTTCTACGGAAACTACACCCTTTTTTATACTGAGTCTTTATTTTGTTATTTGTTCTGTACTAATCTTCTGTACTCATTATATATGTACACTCATTACATAATCAATATAAGTAGCTTCTATACTAAAACTGTACTTTATGCTAGAGTTGTAAACTATATAAGGATAAGCAGTACATTTATTGCTACTTCTCGGATAATGTGTGCTTGATCTTTCATTAGTGTCTGAACAAATGTGTAAGATACTACTCACATTGATTATCTAAACAAAAATAGGAATTGAAAGTTGAAATAATTATTTTTTAAACATTCTTTTTAAACCTTTGGGTTGTAATTCTCAACAAATAAAGATTTAATTTGAGAAATATGTATTGTTTGGTATTGTCTAACACCGATAAACTGGATTTATGAATTGCATTAAATCAAAATACAAAATTATATGTTCTATTTATATTTGTAAGAAAGAAAAACTGCAACATTTCTTTTTTTAAATAACATAGGCTACTATTTAAGCAAGGAAGCTTTGTTTGTGTTTTCATATAATGTTTGATGATATGTATCATTAGTATCAGTCAAATTGCTTCTCCATTTTCTTTTGAACAAAATCTACTAATAACCATAAATTAGTCATTTCCTTCCAATTAAATATTTTATCTTAAACCGTGCTATTGAGAGGTTTCTAGGGCATTTGTAGTCTAAATGGTTGTAGGAGCCTTTCCAACAATTTGTATTAATTCAAATTCATATTATATAATGGATAGGGATTTTTTGCTGAAAATTCCAAATGTACTGTTGATAAAGTCAATATATTTAGCCCTTATACAGCTAGGGTCGATGTGGTGGGGTGTTTGTTGGGAAAGTTCAGTACTTAGTACGATCCACTTTGACTGTCAGAGGGTTAAACGAGGTTGATAAGATTTATATTTTTAAATATTTGGTATTTCTTAGGCCATTTTGTTGTTGTAATGAATCCAAGACAAAGTAAATATTTTAATACTAGAGGTATACCAGGTTCCACTAGTTGTAAAACTTCTGTAACGAGTTTGTAACAACTCTGAAACTATTCCGTTCACTCTTGGAATGTTGTGTTCAGTTCAAAAGTCAGTATTGAGCTAAAAATCTCGGAACTTGCTGTCATACAATTGCAACCAGTACGAGGGTGGAATAGTTTAGTTGCACCCAATGTATCGTTATTGTGGTTCTTTCTGCATTCCCACTTCACTGCAATGAAAGACACTGGAGTAATACAAGACATGTAAAATTGTACGGTTTCGGGACTGCTGCTGGCATTGCAATGAGTTCCAGTTGTAACAACTAACCACTGCTGTTGTGTGTTTTGTTTGTGTAATATGACCATAAGTAAGGGTAGAGGACATATACGTGTGGGCAAATGAAGAAATTCAAAGTAATAGAGTAAATATACTTTAAGTTGGTTGCTTGTAATTGACGACTTAATGTTCCAGTTGAGGTGCCTTGGGTATTGTGATGTGGAAAGGGTTAATTTTACTGGTGTTTTCTACAATTATTTATTACTAGCATATAAACCCTAATTGTATGTTAGTTAACATACACTTTTATGGTAACTAGGAACTGTGAGTGATGTAACGTGATAAATAATTAGAGAGGGTGACTTCATGGTATCACTAGCTAGACCATGCAGTGTGTGACCTGGATTATAGAGGATAATGGAGGCTCCTCCTCTCTACTGACTTTCCTGTGTAGCCAAATGATGTAGGAAGCACCAGAGGTAACTTTTAGTACTCATTATAGGAATTCATAACAATTTTTTCATTAATTCTGATCCTTTTTAGTTCAGCAAATTACCTGACAGCTTTCTTACTTATTTAACTCAGCTAAAAAAATTGTACACTACATTGTTTAATTTAAATTAAAGACCTCATATAAGATATGTTTTAAGATACAAGTTGTAACTTGTTTGGGCTTTTTCTGGGGCAGTTATTGTTTCCACAAACCATATGTATATATATATATATATATATATATATATATATATATATATATATATATATACATTAAATTGTATAAATGGCAATAGCCTTATTTAATTTCAATAAACATTGAATCACAAAAAGTACTTGCTCCGCCGGGAGTCGAACCCGGATCTCTCACTTGCCGGGTGAATTTCAATTTATTGAAATTTATTGAAATTATATATATATATATATATATATATATATATAAAAACGTTAGATTTAGTGGTGGTTTTTGGCTCTGGGTGTCACGTTTGGCAAAGTCATGTGGAGATTTTTTCCTAAATGCTACCATGAAAACAATTACATGCAATAGACTGATTTTGGTACAAAATCTATCTAAAAGCTGAGAAACAAGACACGTTTTCCCTCACTCAAAGTCACGTGGCTGGTGCCCAAATATTTTACTTTGTCTATCTCTCAATACAAATGTATTCTCTATAGAGTAATCCTTGAAAATCCTAATTTCAAGGTATATGTAATAGTGGCATGTAAGATCCAATAGTTTTATTTATTTACTATACCTTGCAATGTATGAAAGTTAAAAAATGTTGTATTACATCTGTTTTGACTACCTATAATACAAAATATTTTCAAAAACGATTCTTTTATCTCTCAATAATCCAGACTTGCTAGTATAAAAATGATCAATTAACAATACAGTTTTATAACCCAATATTACAGCTTTGTTTACATTATTTTATTGAGCAATATATTAGCTTCTGTTATGCATCTTAGCTTGATGAGTTGTCATTTTGGGTAATGTACAATTTACTACCAATAAATCAACAGTAAAGTTAAACTAGAAGTTACACCAACTGGTAATGGAACTAAAATCTGGTAATGGAAAATACTTAAGTGTAGTAAATAATTTTTACAGTACAAATTGACAAATAAACAATTGAATTTGAACCATGTAATATAACATGACTCCTTCTTCTACAGAATGTACTAAACCTGGTACTTTATTATGATGTTTTTTATGAATTTTATTTGTTTTAGGAAACTTGAAAGCTTGTAAAAAAGTAACAGAGTTTGGCAAGCACAAAATTCAGTATATTCTCATCAGTATCAAAGAAAATATTCAACAAAATGTATCAATCAGTATATTTTTGTGTGTTGTTTTAGACTTTATTTGCATAATGAATAAAAAGCTAAGGCTTTCACTTACAGTACAATTCATTGCATTAATACACTTCTTTAAACAAAAAAATATAAAGAAAGTCAATTTTCTGTCTTTCTACCTATTGATTTAATTTGTTCTCTATGAAAAGTACATGCTAATGTTTCTTTGAACTTTGTCCTGTGTTCATGATTACTATTATTTTCTAAGTTTGTGCAGTGAATTTTCTTTTATCAGTTTCAGTTTCTAGTTTTTTAGTTACACTAACTATTAAAAGCCTTCTAAGATAACCAAACATGCTTTACATTGTTTTCTTGCTTTTAAACTTTTACGTTTCATTGACAATGGAAATGACATGGACTGTGTAAGTACTATACTTAGAGATGGGCAGCAAATTAAACTATTGAACTTTTATTCCATTTTTTTTACTAAATAAGTATTGAATTGATTTAAGTAATAGCCTATACAAAGTAATGTGAATATTTCAAAAACATTGCGAAAAGACATTTCTGCAAACTGTAGAGTAGCACATTTTATTAGTTATTACTGGAATAGATTTCACTTGGACCATACAATTTTATCTCAACAGTATAAAACAATTTATTTTTGTTTTTATTAAAAATAAGCTATTAAACATAAATTTTAAACATTTTATTTCAGTAAAACACATTTACATTTGATTACACATAATATAAACAATTTCCTTTTAGTAAAATATTTTGCATCACAGTTAATTTATTTTTTATACTGATACAATCATGTTATATAATGTTCATTAACTTTGTGCCACTGATGTTAAACTCAGATTTTCCGGATCAAGGTAACAGAAAACTTATATTAAAATTTTTAATACACTAAAACACAACATTTATTTCCAACCAAATGTACAATATACATAACATTCTATAACATTACTTTAAGTAATAATTTGGTGTTTGTGCAATTATCTGTATTTTGTGATACAGGACTTTACTTGTAACTTTCTCTTCTTGACTTAAAAAAACAAATTAAACGCCAGTGTTTTAAAAAAACTAGCTTTGATTTGGTCATAAATTAAAACACTAGCAGTTGCTTATATATATATACAATGAGGTGATGTCATGTCAAGCAAAAATAAATTACAGCGATTAAGTTAACAGTCAACATTATTAAATAATTTACACAAAGTAACATCAGAAAATAAATAACAGTTATCTCAATTCTTTACATGAAAGCCTGGCGAAGGTAAGTTAAAGCTTGAAATGGAGGGAAGTTATTTGTTCCCCTCTGGCCGGTTCTTGAACAGCTGATCAACGATACTCTCATCAGCAAGAGTAGAAGTGTCGCCAACGTTGTGATCGTTAACAGCAATTTTTCTTAAAACACGTCGCATAATTTTTCCTGATCTTGTTTTTGGCAGTCCGGGTGCGTGTTGGATAATGTCAGGCATTGCAAATGGCCCAATTTTCTCCCTCACTGTAAAAAATATATGTTTATTCACTCAATCTTTATTGACAATATTTTATGGTTCTTTCAGTGGTAAAAAACTCCTTAAAAGTAAAGCCTATAAATTAATACATTAAACCATAGGGAATAAATTACTTGAAGTGCATACGTTATTTCTATAAGCCTTAACTTACTTGGTAATGAAAATAGAACAAACAATTTTTATGGGCTGTTATATAACAAGTTGGTTTTTGGAGTATTTTTTGTTTCACCAATTTTTTAAATGAAGATGCAAATTAAATGATTAGTGTGTGTTTATTACTAAGTAGAGATTTCACAACCTGGGGATTAATGTTTGGACATTTTGAGTCCACTAGTCCATCCATACAATACAAAAAGAAACAATAATATATTATTATCGTTCTGTATCCAGTAACTGTATATATTAAGCATACAAAAAATAAAATAATGCCTTAAACCAAGCTGCAAGATTCTTACATAACTGAGTGTGATTTATTTTGTTATAAACATTCATTACAAGATAATAGTTGATTTTCTTAGTAAAACTACAGTAGAACCATTACAGTTTTTGGGCACAAATTAATATATTTTGTGTTATCGCTCTTGACTAAGGTTTCTGTATTAAATGGTTAGTTACCTTCTGCTGGCACACACACACACACAAAGATATATATATACAGGGTGTTTGAAAAGTATGGGTACGGCTTAATATTTTAAAAACCATAGGAGATAACAGCTATAAACTTTGCACAGTGTCATATGGCTATGTAAACTATTTTTCCTTGCTATTACCATGACATGCCAACCATGGGGGGACGGCCCACAGAGGAAAACATGGAAATCTTAAATTGAAGCATGGGTCGAGTGATACCTCATTTGAAAGAGCTCACTTAGTAGAGTTGAATGCCGCAAACCGCATCTTAAAAGGTTTATCCAATCAGAAATGGCGGGTTGTTTTAGGTACACATTGTGAAGTACATTATGCGCTGCCATTTCTGACTGGATTGTCGTATTCTGATGCGGTTGGCGGCGTTTCACTCTACTAACCAATGTGTTTTCACTGACTTTTTTTTAATTAGCAAATTATGTCATAAATTTATAACACAATAAATAAAACCCAATAAATACCGATGTTTTTTATGTTTTTTTAGTCGATGTTGGGCTTTCATATATATATATATATATGAAAGCCCAAAATTTCAAAGTATTTAAGGCATAAAGCTACTTGTAAGCTTGTGACATTACAATGTTACTCTATAAAAAGAAAATAAAAAATGTTTCTTATCACCCACCTTTAGTCTTGAGCTCTGACACCAATTTGTCAGTGAAAGGGATTCCTTGATTGGGAGTGATAAAGCAGTAGAGACACTCCCCTTTGACAGGGTGCGGGCGAGAGACGACGGCAGCTTCAGACACCGAAGGGTGCCCTGTGAGACAACTTTCAACCTCAGCTGTAGACATGAGATGTCCAGAAACGTTAAGCATGTCGTCCACGCATCGCCCTGTCACCCACAGGTAGCCGTCTTCGTCTCGTCTTGCCCCTGTGGCACATATTAGATCAGGCTATCTGTCTGACAGTTTACATCTAGAATGTATACAACTGAGTTTTTGTTTTATTAGCTATGTATTCACTACATAAAAATACCTTATAATCTTACTTATGGTTGTTTAATGTATAATTGTGTTATACTGTGGTTATTTGTTTGTTTTTAACTAATTGCTAAACATTACTCGCATCAGTTTATGTTGTACATTTGTAATCTCATTTTTTCTAGTAAACTGTTTAATATTACAAATTTTAAGCAATTTTGTATAATAATACAAATTTTAAGTAATTTTGTATACTAAACTAGTAGTTACCCGCAGCTACACATATAATTTTGTAGGTTTTGCAGCTGTATGAGTATTTCTGGTCCGACTGAATTATATTTCCAATGGCAATGTTGAGTTTGCCCATAATCAAGAAAATATGTTAAAAGTGTATAGCTTACGGGCCATTGTAATTTACTTTGTTCTAAGTATTTTTTGTGTCGTAGTTGATTTTGCCTTGTTTTCCAATCAAGATAATATATATCAGAGAAGTCAACTTTTGTCAAGAGACAACTCAGATGGGTTTTATAACAGTCTATAAATTTATAGTAAAAATTAGATTGTAACTTTGTCCTTTATATCTAATACTTAATGCTTGATAAAGAGTGAAGTTAAAAGTAGACTAACAATGACACTATTTATTTGTTTCTTTCTTTATAAACCGAAATTTTTAAAATATTTTAGTACATTTAGAGTTGGAATTTGTACATTAGTTCAAAAGCATAGTCCAGTGAAATTTCATGTAACAGAGTTCTTGCCGACTGCTTCAAAGGGAATCTTCAGAGTCAAATTCTGACTATCTTATGTTTTAGGAAAATACTTTCAAATGTAGATGAGTACTTTACCTAATCGCTGAAATCTAAAAACTGTGCGAAAAATAATAGTTACTCCTTAGAGAATTTACACACTATAAATGTAAAAAAAAATTAAAATAGACATTAAATTGATAAAACATATGGTTGTGCTGTCATAAAACAATGTTTACGCAGGACAATTGATTACATTTGACAGGCTCATCAAATTACCACTTTGACACAGTAACTGGACTGAATGTGTCTCACATACTATCTGGGAACCAATAATAGATGACATGGCAAAACCAGCTATTGGTTCTCTCAAGACTTCCTAATGAGCTTCGGTCAGACAAAACAAAACCTAATAAATGCTATATTAATCATGGTTGTTGGTGTTTGTTGATTCTTGTAATAACTTGTTATATGATATTGTGTTGTAATTTCATAAAATAACTAGTGAGTGAATGTTATATCTGCCTTACAATAATATTAAATGTTACTGTAACTCGGGGTTTTATAAAACAATTCAAACTTTAATTAGCGACCAAATTTTATAGAGTAACATTAGAGACCTCTAGTTTGCTCAATTCTTCTTCTTTTTATAATGCCTTTAAAATGAGGTATCACTTGCTAGAGGTTCCCATTTAAAAAATTTTGATGCCTCCAAAATACCCCATTGGGGGGAGGGGGATAATATTTTCCCATATTTTCATACATCAAAGAATTCCTCAGTTGGTCATATAAACATCCCCCAAAGTAAATTACTCCATCTATACTCGTAAAAAAAGTTAATAGGGAGAGAGGGGCACTTAAGACACCCGGTAAAAGGCTTGTTTACATAATTTTGAGGGTTTCTTCAAACAAAATTTTAGTTTTTCACATTTGAATTTAATATATTTTAACTGTGGCATAGCATTCCAAATTCTTATCAATTCAAAAAATGCAGGTAATACTATGACATTGTATTTCAATATTTTACTTTAAATGTACAAGACTATGTTATTACCAACAGAAATTTCATTATAGGTTTATATAATATACATTTCAATATTTTTAATTTTTATGACCGTACGTTTTACAAGCATAGTGTAAAATTTTAAAAATAAAAAAAATAAATCTGATCATAGTTTGGTTCCTGAAATAACAAGCATTTTAAGTTGTCTGATATAAGTATTAATTTGCTTTATATGAGATGATATTCATACCATCACCGGTACAGTAGTAGCCCTTGAACTTAGAGAAGTAGACCTGCTCGAAGCGCTCGTGATTGCCGAAGAGGGTTCTCATGATGCCAGGCCACGGCCGTTTGAACACCAAGTATCCCTCTCCAACACCTGTGATCTCGTGACCTTCTTCGTCCATGATTGATGGCATAACACCAAAAAAGGGGAATGTCTGAAAACATACAAAATCTAAAATTTTGATTCTCACATTATAATTGTTAATAAAGAATTCAAAATGTTCCATTTGCCTACAAAAATTAATTTTATTTTAATTGTTAAAAATACATTAAGTACTCATTAAGTTTACACTTAGAGTTTATTTCTACAGTATAAGTGTGTAAACACTTGGGCAGTTAATTACCGCTGAGCCTGGTTTCATAGGTGTGGCACCAGGCAAGGGGGTGAGAACGTGGCCACCGGTCTCCGTTTGCCAGAATGTGTCAACAATGGAACATTTCTCCCCTCCGATCAGTTTGTAGTACCATAGCCAAGCCTCGGGATTGATTGGCTCCCCCACAGACCCAAGGACCTTCAGGGTGTGGAGGTTGTGCCTGCCAGTAACATTGGTGTAATGAACTACTTGACAAATTAACTGTAGGTTGAAAATAAATCATGTCTTAAGATGAAAAATACATATCCCTAAATGTATATGGGAAGAATGATTAGAGCTATAACAAAGAAACAAAATTTAGTCCCCTAAATCACATAGTACAAGGACTCTATCCATAAAATATTTGAGTGTGCCAAAATAGAAGATCCCAAGTTTGAATCTTAAAATTTTCAAAATGGTGGACCAATACATAAAAGAATTGGTATTTTATAAAAATAAAATACTGAAACCAGCAAATTTTTAATCACAATAATTTTTTTAATGACGTCACATTAACATATTTGCCTACTACTACCAAAAAATATATATCTTGGAAAAGTAAAAATTGGAATAGCCAAAAAATAAATAAAGGGTACATCATTTAATACCCACTAATTTTAAACAATTTGAAAAATAAATGCTTTTATGTACTCTTTTTGAGTGAAAATTAAAAAAATATTTATAATGTTGAAAATTAAACATGTATAATTGCTATTGATTATAATCATTATATTTTGAAAAGGAAGTCTGTGTCAGACTTTACATGGTTTAAAAATTGTTTTTTTTTATATTTTTTAACCCTAATTTAGACTAACCTATTCTCATATAGGCATTTTCAGTCTTGTGTGAGTTTTCTAACAACACACTATAAATATTACCTTTGATAGTATAAGTAACACAGGAGATAAATCAATCATAAGTATGTGATGTGCTGGGGTCTGGAGTAGTATTTCAGTTAGATCTGAAGTCCAATGTTTGGAATTATAATATAATCTCAATTTATGGTATTGGATAGGTATAGAGGATCCATAACTATATGAAGGTTATTAAATTTTGGACAATGGCTAAATAGAAATCCCCATGAGTTGTGGATATGACTTTTGGCCAACCGAACTGGTGTTTCAGCATATCATATAAACTATGAAAGATTTTTCAAATTTTATTACAATTTTAAGTGTAAAATATTTTATTCATTTGTAAATTTTGTATTTGTTTGTTTATTAGTAAACTTCTTTCTGGAGTTTTTAATGTAAAATTTATTGCTTTTCGTGGTTATGTATGTCTTGTTATGAAAATTTAAGAAAAGCAGAATGTGATCAAACAGTAATCAAATCTACAATTTCTAAAGTGTTATTTATAAAGCTGATTGTGTGGTGAGTCCAAATTATAGAATGGGTCACGAATAAGTTGAGTGTAAGAATAACCACTTAACTTACTTCTTGACGGGTTCTTCTCCGAACTTCATGAGTGCTCGGATGGCTGTGGGTGCAGTGTAGAACTGGGTAACCTTGTACTTCTCTATTACAGCCCAGTACCTGTCATTGTCAGGATGGAAAGGAGTCCCTTCAAACTGTAACAGTTACATGTTAGACTATACTATGTAGAATTTTGTAGTAAATTAAATTACAGAAACCCTTTACAAAAAAGAAAACATAGTGTTTGGTTACATCATATTTTTTAAGTTAACGGAAAACACGTACTTAAAGAGAGTCTGTATTTGTTTTATATTATTAACAACTATGTATATCAAATGTTATTTTCAATTCTATGGTCTGTTTTAAAATAAATGTATAAGAAATCATAAATTTTATCTTGTTTCAATAAAATTTCAAATATCTAATTGTTCAATACTATTTTGTTATATGGTCTATCACTTAAATAAACATGATGCAATACAATAAATAGGTGTAGTGTGTGTGTAAAACACCACCCATTGGCTCAAATGTAGCCTGACATACTATGATCTCATCAGAACTGTCACACTGGTAATAATTTATGCTTGTAGGTAGTTGTGCTTGTTTACCTACATGATCATAACTAAACATCTGGAATGTTTTTCTAAATGTTGTGTCAAAATTGACTTCCACCACAACAATGTACCATCAAATTCAGCAGTGGTTGTACACAGATTATTCATCAGAATCTCCTTGTCTACTTTTGTCTATCCATCTTGAGCTGTATGGGATCTTATAAACACAGAAAGAAATGCCAAAAAACCTAGTCAAAACTGCCCTAAGCTCAACATCAACAATACAGTTGTTGACAATCCTATTCAGGTAGCTGACCAATTCAACACTTACTTTACTCAGATAGCAGAAGTAACAGTTCAACAGAACAATCAACAATTGGGAGGCTGCAGACTGGAAGAGGATCAAAACCCTTCAAACACTCCTTTAACACAATCATTTTATCTGACTCCCACAACATGCAAAGAAGTAAATCAAGTCATACATAGCTTAAAAAACAAACCATCCAGTGGCATAGACGAATTCTCATCAAAAACCGTAAAACACTGTGCAGAAGAATTAACTAACCCTCTCACATCCATAATAAATAAATCTTTCTCATTAGGGCAGTTTCCAACCAAACTGAAAGTCTCCAGGGTATATCCAAAGCATAAAAAAGGACCAAAAACCGACCCAAAAAATTACAGGCCTATATCATTAATTTCAACTTTTTCAAAAATTATAGAAAAAATAGTACTAAACAGGTTAATGACCCATCTCAAAAATCAAGCATTAATTACTGACTGTCAGCATGGATTCCAAAAAGGAAAATCAACTATTTCTGCCATCATAAGCCTTGTTGAGTCTATAATCGACAGCATAGATGAAGGACAATTTGTAACAGCCTTATTTTTGGACTACAGCAAGGCTTTCGACTGTTTGGGACATGAGCTGATCTCTAAAAAACTTATAACTTTAGGAGTAAGAGGCTTAGAAAATAAATGGTTTGTCAGCTACCTTAAAGAGAGATCCCAAGTTGTAGACATCCAACATACTACAGCTGGCCTTACTACCATGTTCAGATCAGATCCTAAACCAATAACAAGAGGAGTTCCTCAGGGATCCGTGCTGGGACCTGTTCTATTCATTTTGTTGACTAATGACTTCCCAGCTCTAATTCACAACTACAGTACCAGCTGCATAATGTATGCAGACGATACAACCCTCCTTTTAAAAAATGACACAGCTCAAGAATTGTACGACAACTCTGTTGCATCTCTTCAAAAAGCCATAGCCTACAGTAAACAAAATGATTTAGCAATAAACCCTGACAAGACAACACAAGTACATTTTAGCAGAAAAAAATTCTACCCACTAGTATCCCCAATGTAGCAGTGGCTGATCAGATTAAGTTTCTAGGAATAACTCTAGATAATGGACTCACATGGGCAAACCATGTAAAGCACATCTGCAATAAGATCAGCACTGGTGTCTATGTTGTTAAACGCATTAAATGGGTTGGCACTCAGGAAGCGGCAAAAATGGCATACTACGCTCTAGTAGAATCTCATATTAGATATGGTCTTACATTCTGGGGAAGCTCCTCGGGAAATCTGAAGAGAGTACTTGTACTACAAAAGAAGGCAATTAGGACAATTGCAAACCTGGAGTCCCAGCAAAGCTGTCGTCAAGCCTATCAGACCCTAGGCATACTAACAGTACCTGCGCTCTACATCTATGAAGCCATTTTATATGCAGACACACTAAACCTGCAGACTCACATGGACCTTCACAGCTACCCCACACGCCATGCCTCTAGATTCGTCCTACCCCAACATAGAACAGCCCTCTTCGAGAAAAAAACCGTCATACGTAGGCCAAAAACTGAAAAACCTCCTTCCAGACCACCTCCGGACCCTGACTGGCAACAGACTGAAGAGCTTGCTTAAAGAATTCCTGTTAGAGAATCCTGTGTACAAGATAGAAGAGTTCCTGGAATTAATGAACACATCTCCTTAATTCTACTTATTGTAACTTGACAAATTACTGTTCTTAATGTTCATGTAATAAATAAATAAAAATAAAAAAAAAAATCTTACTTGCTGTAGCATAAGATTTGTGACTTTTAATTTTTTTAATGCAACATGATCATACTAGGTCAATACTAAAATGATATGGAAACAGTAATTTTTGTTAGATTTTTAGTAATCTTCCTTCCTCCTAATGGAGGTAATTCTGTAAGCATTAATTTTTAAATCTTCTTTTACTATGAGCATGGTAAGTTTTTCTATAAGTTGACAACATATTATAAGTTGAACTATAAACTTTACTTGTAGAAAGAATACTTAAAATTAATCAAGTTTACCCAAGCCATCCATGGTGTGATCACTTAAAAAAAATAATTTTGAAACTGATGCAGATATTACTAGTAATTCATTTAAATTTGAAACAAAACAAAACATTTCTATGTTTGTATTTAATCTTATTGGCTGAGTATTAGCGAAGCCTATCACTCAAGAGGTTGTAAACATTTATTTTCTGTCTGATAGTCTGTCTGGCTGCCTTGTGAAGGATATGAGCTATAGACGAGTGAAGCCTGGTAAACAACACGTGGCGTAGTGTGCTCCTACCTTATAATACTATGAGAGTTATGTGAGTGTAGGCTTACAATGACAGATTGAGCTCCGTTGGCAAGGGGGCCATAGACAACATATGTGTGGCCTGTGATCCAACCCACGTCAGCTGTACACCAGTACACGTCACCAGGGTGGTAGTCGAACACGTACTTGAAAGTTGTGGCAGCGTACAGCAGGTAACCTCCTGTCGTGTGGAGTACACCTTTCGGCTTCCCCGTTGATCCACTAAACATATCAGTAACACATTAAGGGTACATTTATAGACTAAACAAGACAAAGGAAATTCTGTCTCTAAAATATTACAATGAAGTCTGTATTTAGTAATTGTGTGCACCTGTGCCATCAATCGTTCACCACCTCCCATTCATACCTACCCCTTCCCATCATCCACAAGTCAGTCTCATACATTAACACATATCTCACACACAATGGACCAAGCTATAATAATTTAACTTAAACTTCACATATTTTTACTTTGTGGTTTTCTATAAATCATAATAGAAAACTTCAATAATCTTCAATATTCTACATATAATCTACAATAATCTACAAGTGAAGTTAGTTCTGAAGCTTAAAGTTTGCGTAGTTAAACATGGAAATAAATATCTAGATTTTTTTAAATTTAGTATATTTTTCCATAAAACTGCAGACAGCAATAACAATAATAACACAGACAATTAAAAGTAACTTGTTGGATTTAAAAAGTATCTCTTGAATTTGAAAAATTACCTTTACCTTACTGAATAAAGATTTTCTTTTAGATTGCCTTTGGGGAAAAAACTGATTCAATACAAAGCACTTCCGCACAAACAGACCAAATGTTAATTATTTTAATTAATGTAAAACATTTGAAAACAGCTTCATAACAAGTAATTAGTTTTTAAACCTGTCACCGCAGGTCCAATGCCCTTAAAGAAATGGTCAAATATTGTTGCAACACCACCCTCTGCAGTCTGGCGGTTTGCGCATAACAACAAAATCTATTCAATGAAATCAGTGTTCAAAATTAAAGTTTTGAATGGAGGTTCACAGAATTACAAGCTCAATGACTTTACGAGCACTATGACGTGACAAATGTTGATTTTTCAACCGCCCAATCAAGAATGACAGCTTAGATGATAATTTGCTAACACATTTATTAGTGTAATTAAAAGATTTTAAAGCCACATACTTGAAAATATTACACTTCTAATTATTATTTAAACATTCGGATCATAAATTTTCGAGAAATGAATTTTTATAGTTGAAGTTTGGTAGAAAAGCGCAAAAACAATACCTTTTATCATTGCTATTGAAATAAAAATTAGAAGTTATCGTTTTTAAATGATTTACTTTATATGTCTAAACACAGAAATAAACAAGCCAAATTTGAATGGTTTAATAGTAGCTTAAATAGTTAGTTCGTGGTTCAAACTAATAGTATATTCAGACTTGGTTTTCTATACTTATTGATGTGAAAGCGGTAAGGGGCACTTCTGCTGTGTATTGCTTCTCATAATGATATACACAAATCTATGTACGTTACAGTGCACCACGCTCATTAAGACAACCTTATAATGGTATAGCCCATGAGTAATATGACCTTAAAAACTATTTGTTAAGTCCAGTATTCATTTACTAAGTTAAACTTTCACAACTTGAGCCAATACGAGGAAATTAAAATATATTGAACAGGACTTGTATTGTAAATGTTTCAAATTTGAAACTAGCGTAATTTTTTAAAGAGTGAACTCTTTGAGGTCAGATTTTCGGCATTGTACTCTAATAGTAAAGACCTTTAATTTGATGTACTACTCAACCTGTGCTCTTATTTAAGATTTTCTTCTGACTCCTTGCGGACCATCCACTTGACATTATAAAAAAATGGTAGTTACTTCAAAACGTAGATGTATATGTGCAGTAATTATGTACACAGTTCTATTGCCTTACTTGTAATCGTTCGGGAGTTACCAAGCCATGTAGGACTTTTTTTACACCCTGTACTACATATATGTATTATTAATATATACGGTCTGTTCCAAATTTTATGCACATTGAAGGGATCTTTGATACTAAGAGATACAGCATAGACTAAATGAACAAAGTTGTGCATAATAAAAGACAAATAAATCATTATGGTTAAGTTAATTACTGGTTGCATCGTTCACTCGCTGTGCTCAGAAAACTGTTTTTGGTCAAAATTTTCAAAATGTCAACAGCTATTTTTAGTACCTATAATGCAACGTTTTTACATTAAATCTGCATGAAATTTCCTCCAGTTTTTAAATATTATAATGAACAATTTTTCAAGACCAAGCAGGAGGTGTAGGGTTCAGTAAATTTGTTAATACAACAACCCATTTTTTACTTAATAAAAGAAATAGTTTTTTGCTGATTTCATAAAGACCAAATATATTATACTTTTTTGTGGTTTTTGTAAAATTATTAATAAAAACTGGTTATTTATATGGTTGTTTTGAAGGGAGATTTTCTTATCAAATTCAGATGGTTGGTAAACCTGACTGATATTTCACTGAACATAGTGTTATAATCAGCTGTTTCGTAAAAAACTAAAAATGTCACCTGGCCTGCATGTTTACAAGACGCCATTGAACTTGTTGGGAAAATTCATTAACAAAGTTTATATGTACAGTGCAATATGTATTATTAAAGTCTTAGGATATGTGTGACATAGCGAAGGGGCCTTATTGAATTCTTTTTGTAAATTAAAAGCTACTTAAAACTGAGTCATTGCGGATACTAATGTAATACCCATAGTCACACTAATGACTATATTATTTTTTAGTAATAACAGTAATGCTATAAATGTAGATTATAAACATTTTTATTTTCTTCTGTTTTAACACGTTCACGACGATGTGTACACCAGAAACATGTCACAGTTGAGAGTTATCAGCTGTTTGTTGCTCCTGGCTTGTGCAAGCGTATCTGTCGTTCTCGCTTATGCGTTGACGGATTTTGTTGAAGTAAGTACCGTTGGAATTGTTATACAAATTTTAAAATATTTGGTATCTTGTAAAATTTTTCTAATTTATGCAAAACAGCTCATGGTTATAAAAAGACAAAATGTTTGTTGCTCCCGGCTTGTGCAAGCGTACCTTTAAAGTGGTTCTGTTTGCTTATGCACTGACGGATTTCGTCAATTATAATGAAATTCCTCAAATAGTTGGTATGTAGTACATTTTTTATAACTATACAGGGTTGTTTTTGTTATTTGACTTCAAATATTTTCAACAGACACCATTTTGTTTATATTAAAGAAAATAATACATTTTTCCCTCTTATCTATTCAAACGTATGTGCCAAATTGGATTCCTTAGCTTAATTCGTTCGAGAGATATTAATTTTTTTAATAAAAATATAAAATGGCGGCTAGCGGATAAACGACACATTTTTTTACTTATATGTATAGGAAATTTTTTGCTTGAAATGATGAATACTATAATTCACAGAAGTTTGTGACATCCTTTTGTGAACATCCTATAATACAGAATCGTACTTTTTGTAACAACGTAAAGACTACATTGAAAGATTAGTTTGTTAATAATTTTATCAGTTTATTACTATTGTGCAATTAGTACTTATATTTTACCTTGTATACAACATGAAGAGAGGGTCTTCTGAGTCCATCCAGACTGGAGCACAAGAGGTGGAAGCATCTTCCATCTCGTCATGCCACCAAACGTCCCGGTCATCATTCCACGGTACCTGGAGAGAAAGCAGTATTTAGGATAACGTATAAGGAGTACATGATCAAATACGTACTCCTGCTGGTATTGCCGGGTGATCATGAATATGAAAAGAATCATCATATAAAGTAGTTTTATATAGGACAAGTGCAACATATTTCATTAATTTTAACCTATAGGTTTATAAATTAAAGTGATCAACGTAAATACTTGTTCGTGTGTTTTGAGTAGCTTCATTCATAGAAAGTCAGGTTTTGTAATATCTTCGCAATTAATATTCATTTTAAGCTATCTGACTCTTAAATTTGTAACCCTTGCATGTAGAGAATATTATAAGTTCTAATATATAGGCTGTACCCTCTTGGTCTCTTTGTTGAATTACCTTGGGTTCCTCATGAGGACTGGTGCCATTGGTGCCATTCTGACTCATTGACGAGCTGAGCCTCGCATAGTGTGACACAACCACACACGTCTCTACAGAGTGTCCCATCTTCTCGCTCTTCTCCATCGCTGAAATGGAAAACGGAAATGTACAAATAAAACAAATAGTTGCAAACGGTCATATTTCAGAGAACATATTGAGATACTCGTACTTTCTAGGGATAAAATAACATTTTAGCTCAACTGATGGTTTTGTACAATTGATTCTTTCTTCTAAATAGACGATAGCACCAAAAGCTGATTGCTAATTTCTGGCAAAACTTATCAACACAAGTATTAAAGAACTTCACCACTATTTACTATTTAATCTTTTTAAATTCTACCATGAACATTACAGCTTAATATCGAAATTGATACTGTTATTAACACGATTTTATCAATGTTACTATCTCCACTCAAGATGTTTTCTGTTTCCACTTAGAATTTCAGTGACCATTTAGAATACCAGGTGGACAACAGGTGGTCCATTCACCAGTTGTGGGTCTCTACTTCATCTATAGTTTTACAAGATTAAATCTTGCTTTTGTACCTGAATCACAAATCTCCTTGAGACACAGCAGCTTAGAACCCCGCCATACACAGTCTGCTGTTATCAGTAGCTTGGCCTTACAGTCCAACATTCTCTCTGCCAGAGAGTCTGACGAAAAACCTGCAAACTGTCCAGTGTATACTAATTACAGTTCTAAATTTGTTATATCAATCATAGGTACTATACTGTTCTAGAGTTATGAGGTTTAGATTAGAAAACGTAGTAATTATCGCTCATAATTGGTACTGTTGGTTTTTTTCTATACTAACCAGAAATAGTGATATTAAAACTTTTTTAATAATAAAAAAATCAGAACATGGGGTTCAGAACCCAAATTGATAATATTTTGGAGACACACAAAATCCACCAATTTTCTAGTTTTGTATATATACACACGAGTAGCATCTTTGTTTACTTACCACTATGGAATGGATGACACCAATCCTGGCGCAAGCCAGCATTGCGACCACGATCTCCAACACCATAGGCATATAAATGGCAACTCTGTCACCTTTGGTCAGTCCCTTGGACTTCAGAACATTGGCGAATCTGGATACTTCTTCCAGCAGCTTCTTGTACGTCAGCCGGCTGTAGTCATCTGGATCATTTCCTTCCCTGTGGACAATTCATATGGTTATAATTTTGCATAGAAGAGGTTTTGTAGACTCAAATAGTCAGTACACATTATTTTACTTAATTTTGCATACTATTGAACTTTTACTTATAAATGTACGGTTTGGAATGTAGAACTTGGAAATAACATTCACCACATTGTTTAGGTTATAAATTAAATTTTTATCTAATCTCCACTGTGAACTCTGTGAAATCTGTGAACTCTAATCTTTTTTCCATTTAAAAATTATGTTTGAAGTGTATTTTATAAAATTCAACTCTTATTTATATGAATGTAATATTTCCTTATGGTAGGTAAATAAATGCATAAAATCCTATTTAAATCAGAAGTTAAATTAATGGTCTTAACAAAAATTAAGTTATACGAGTTAGTTTTAAAATTTGACGATTACTTCTTGGACATTATTTTGTTTCAAACACAAAAGTTGATTATTGGATCATTGGGATCCATTTTAGGATCGTTCATTCTTTTAAGAAAATTCAACTTGTAGAAAGAAAGCTGTTATATGTTTTGCAACGTGTATAATAATCATTTTATTTTTTAATACATTGTAAGTCATGCCCAATTTTAGTTATAGTTCATTTTAATCCCAGAGCCTCTTAATAGCATTCCCACAACATGTTTGTTTATTGTCTTAAATACTTTGACTATTAAAATAATGTTGCATAATCTCTTGCATTTGAACAGTTTCTCTAGTTGAGCATATGATCAAGTAGTAGTTTCTCCAGCAGCACTACACACACGGTATTGAAGTATTGTGAATGTTAATTGCTTGATGAGTAATGTAATATAAATCTTAAAATGACTCCGTTTCAGAAATGTGCCAGAATTTAATTGTTGGAAGTGGGTCATAAGAAAACATCACAATTTATTGCAGTTCTATACTGAGTGATTTTGAGGACTCAAACAGACCTCACTCACTATGGTGTCTACCATAAACAATGTGTTTATTTAGTACCTATGTATTGGTGGTTTTTCATTATTATTTAGTAAAACAATCCACTAGCAAACATGATTTACAACTTATTTTCGTAATAGAAATATTACAAAATGTTTCTTAAACAATTTTATTTCTACTTTATTCAGTTGAATGATCTTTATCCTTAAGAATGATCATTATCCATTCAATTTTTTTTTTATTTTCACACTAAGTTATATGAATATTTTGTTGTAAATGTATGTGTAGTGTACTATACTGCACTGAATGAGTAAGTATACTATAACTTTTTCTTTAGGATTGATGTTTAGATGCCTCCCTCAATATGGAGGAAAATCGCTTCTCTTTAAAACTGAGTAGGTAGTAAATCAATATGATTGATTAGTAAGCTACTATTTAGAAAATAGACTGAGAATGTGAAATTAATACATCATGAGAGAGTTTTGTTGAGCAGAATTTTGTAAGACCGAAATAATTTTGTCCCACAAAAATGCAGTTAATACAATTAATACAAGTAAATGTAACTGTTCTTTAGAAATTCAAAACATTTGTTAAATGTATTACTTGTAGACACTTAAATCTTACAGTATAACCAAAATAACAAGTGTGTTGAAGAGCTTTGTTTTATAGTACATGTTGTATAGTGGTGGGAATAACTGAATGAAAATAACTGGTTAGTTCGGTTATTTTATTTTAACCGATTAGTCGGTTATTTTTGCTGCATCCAGTTAAATTAGTCTATAGACTAATTTTTCTACCGACTAATTTTTCTATAAGTTAACTGATTGTGCAGACTTAGTCTGTACTTGAATTAGTCGGTGATTCTGATCGGTTATTTTAAATTAGTCTTTAGATTAGTTTTTCTACCGACTAATTTATTGTATAAGTTAACTGGTTGTGAAGACTTAGTCTATATTTGAATTAATCGTTGATTCTGATCGGTTATTTTAAATTAGTCTTTAGATAAGTTTTTCTACCGACTAATTTTTCTATAAGTTAACTGGTTGTGAAGACTTAGTCTATATTTGAATTAATCGTTGATTCTGATCGGTTATTTTAAATTAGTCTTTAGATAAGTTTTTCTACCGACTAATTTTTCTATAAGTTAACTGGTTGTGAAGACTTAGTCTATATTTGAATTAATCGTTGATTCTGATCGGTTATTTTAAATTAGTCTTTAGATTAGTTTTTCTACCGAATAATTTTCTATAAGTTAACTGGTTGTGAAGACTTAGTCTATATTTGAATTAATCGTTGATTCTGATCGGTTATTTTAAATTAGTCTTTAGATTAGTTTTTCTACCGAATAATTTTCTATAAGTTAACTGGTTGTGAAGACTTAGTCTATATTTGAATTAATCGTTTATTATAATAATTAGTCTTTATTATTTTTCTACCGAATAATCTGTAGTTAACGCAGACAGTCTATACTTGAATTTCGTAGCTAGCGATTAACTTTCGTGATTCGTAATTAAAATAAATTATAATTTTGAAATTTGAACGGTAATTATCTTGTAGTGTTATAAATGATATATGATAATATAACATTTTAAAATGTTATGACTATAACGTATGCACAGAAAAAAGTAATAATACAATTACAGAATTTCGTTTTCAATTACGGTTCTGCCAGTGCGGGTTTGCTTGGAATTTTTTGATTGTATATTAAGGTCCGAACTCAGACCGGGTTTTCGTGCAATTTCTTCCGGAGCCAGTCACACGTCTATATGAAGGGACTGTGTCTGGTGGGGGGACACGACGGGGCCCGACCGAATATCTTTACCAGGGCTCGCCAAAGCTAAGTACGGCCGTGAGTAAATTGGCCGCGCCGCGCCGCGTACCTGTCTCAACAGGAATGGTTCATTCCCCCACCACCCCATCCCTAAAATGTGGATTGAATTTAAAAGGTAATCGGTTATTCATTCGACTAAAATAACCGATTAACAACAAAAATAACTGACTGGTTAGTCGGTTATAAAATCCATTCGGTTATCCCATCACTAATGTTGTAATACCATCATCACTGTGTAAGTGAAATATTACACAAATTTCTAAGAATCCATTTAGTTAACCTGCAAATGTAGTAATTTTGATTTTAAGTAATTGAAACCCTAGTATGTAGTACTTTGGTGTGGTATATTATGCAATACAGTAAATATACAATAATAGCATTGTGTAATTAATCCAAATAAATTTAAAATAATTTTTTAAGCACTTTCCATAATATAGGCTAATTTATTGTTTTAAAGTTTTTGTACAGATCATGTTTCATCTTAGATAAAAAAATATCAAAATTAAGCCTGCAACCCACAAACACCTGCTCTTCCTCCGCATTAATTTACTTTATTTGCCTGCATTGTAATATATTTATTTATATTATAACAAATTGAAATTTTTATTATATAAATATTGGTTTTAATATTAGTTGACCTCTACTGCTAACAGTGCTCCATCCACTATACACAATCTCACAAAGTAAAATAAAAGTAGCAATTTAAAAAAATAATGTTTGAGTTTTGAATTCCAGGTTTGTGATAGTGCCTGCTAGGTTGATGTTTTTGTCATATTAAACAATGTAGATGCCACTTTGATTAAGATACACAAGAGAAATGTAGTGTAAATTGTGAAAAATCTTTAAATTCAATCATAATCTTGCTAATAGTTGCTTTAGTTAGTAATTTAATTAGTGTATTTCATGGGAAAAGTTTTAAATAAAGACTAAAAACAAAAAAGAGGAAACAAACCATAAAATGTAAATTTAGTCATTGTAAAAAGCATAAGCAATTACACTGTTAACAGCTGGTTGTTTATTTCCATTAGAGTATCAACAGGTCTGGTACAGATTCCTTTGTAGTAAGTCCAGCCATCAAACTAAGTTTAACAGTGTTTATGATGGTGGTTCTAGGTACAGTATAATTTTTATCTCGTAGTCTAAATTACTGATAAATTACAGGTACCTCAATAATTCGTTTCAACTTGCTTCAAAATCAGGGTCGTAGAAACTTCTTTTAAAAAAACACAGAAAGGTGTAATATAGAAGAAACCTAAGGGAACTTGAGCATGTAGAAAAGTGTAATGAGATTTCATTTTGTTATAGTTCGTTAGGAACAAATTTAACATTAGCATTTAACAAAACCCTCATAATTGTTTCAATAACCAATTAGGATAAAATCGTGATGAAAAGCCTAATTTATTAAAAAATACTGGCTTTTTAAAAGTTCTACTTTATTACTTTATTTCTAATAGATATGCTATTCAGTCCAGATTAATTTTTTTATTACATTTTTGACGTCCGATGTTGAACTGTTTGTAGGAAAACACTTTTTTTAATTCTGAAAATTAGTAGAATAGTGGTAGAAATCACAACTAAAAAGCTGCACTTTTAATTTTGAACACTGATAGAAGAGATACTGTAGATAGACTATGTAACTGCAGGCAGTGCCTGATGTAGGCATGGGCCCGAGACGAGGGCAACAATATTTGAGCGAAAATAAATTTAATCTGGACAAAAATTTCAATTTTTATATTGTTTCCAGAGTTATGTAATGCCAAGACAAAAATATATTTAGGGAGATGTCAGAAACCCCCAATAAATACGTTACAAAAAGGGCGGCAGTTGGTGGCGTGCCGTACTGACTTCTGCGTCACAGCTTCCTGATGCATCGGCTCTATTCAGGAAGTGACAGCAGAGCGTCCCAATAAGATATCAGTTCATATTGATTACCTCTCTCTCACTGCAAATTACATCCAGTCTATAGCTAGTTCTCCGCAGTGTTGTTTCGCCACTGCTATTATTATATTTATATTAGTTTCGTGATTGTGTTAATTGAATATGTATTTTGTAAAATGTGATTTGGTGTATCATTTTATTAGTGTACCAAAAACTTATTATGTATCTCAGTTCTTTCGGTTAGAACCAAACATATTGCAGACGAACATAAGAGCGGTGCAGAGTATCGAAAAAAAGCGGAAGAAAAGAGTTGTTGACGTAGGCTAATAGCCCTATCACCACAACGTGATACGTTTTTTTAAATCAGTTCACGTTAAGGGCAAACTTCTTTCCATTAAAACACTAACTCTGTGATTGAGGGAGAAATTTCAGGTTTTGGTGAAGAAGTAAATAATAGAATGGTGGTGGTACTAAGTAAGTAAAAGGAAGTCGTGCCTACATCCGAAGTAAAAATAAATGAACAGGAATCACAAAATGTCACGCCTGCTACGTCTTCTAGCGAAACATACAATTAAGTCGACACATGTTAAAAGGGTCTCAGCAAAAAATATTAAATATTGAGTTCTTTAAGGAAACCAAGTCTTTTAGGAAAGCTTTATTGTTTTGCGCTAAAAGGACCTCAGTCACATGCATCATAGGTTGAATAAATAAATGGCTGATGAAATATCGTCGTACTAATTAGCAAACCTCCTAAGTCCAAAATGGCATATTTTACAGGGTGAACTATAAACCGCGTAGAAAATGTTATAGTTGTTACTAATGGTATTTATACAGTAATTTATTTAATAGTAACCATTTAAACCTGATACTGATTAATCTTCAATAACATTTTAATATTTATATATATATATATATATATATATATATATATTTTCCTAGGAGTTAAGAGGTTTTCCTACAGTTTTGCATTGGAGGATAGGAGGTTTTCATACTGTAACATATTTTACTAAACTATTGGACTAGAGGATTATATTAGGAAACAAAAGTTACACTTTATACACAAACATTGTTTATTTATATACAATTAACTCCTTTGAACAGGAATTATAGACGTATATATATACAGCTGATTTTACTTGTCAATGAAAGGAAGGTCATCATAAAATCGATGGTAATCAGAGGGTACGATGGCTTTTCAAGTCCTGAAGATCGTTGTACTTTCGTTTTTTAATTTTGAGTCTGGTTTTGTGGAGACTTGGTAATTTTTCAAAATCCATCGGCAACACTGCGAGATTTTTTTGCTGCGGAAGCTCAGTCCAATCCTCAGAAAAAGTTGAGTTTGAATTTAATAATTCCCTCTGGCAGGTACAGGAACGCTCTTATATCAGTAACACAGGATGATCCTGTGCCCACTCCTGGTCGGACACTTTTATAGAACAAATGTTCATCAAAGGACTTGAAAAATCCATGTTCAATGTACTCTACGGAGTAACGGTTGTGAGCTATTCGAGCCTCCTTGACCACTGCAATATATACTCCGCTGGCACGTTGATGTTTTTATGTCGTAGCCTTCGCTCGATCGTAGAGTGGATGGAGTCAGCCTCCATTTGCGTATGGCCAACTTCGAGGTACTTTTTGTTCTATGACAATTTGCTTCTTAACTGCAATGTGGAGCAAGGCATTTGATATATTAGTGCTCCGGTTCTGATATTAGCAGCCGTCACTGTATAGGATTATCTTCTCCTTACCTTCTGGTAAAGGAAAGGAGCGAGAGAACAAAGCTTGATGTAATACTTGCAAATTCATTTGATGATAAGCTTCCTTCTGATTCATTCCAAAGGAAGCAGAAGCCATCCTTTGTCTCTAAATTAAAAAAGGTTAGGTTGTGAATGGATAGTTTCATTTTTGTAGTATAAAGATGAAACATTTGATTTGGGACTCATCAATAGTGATTGTAAGTCCATGGTAAAAGTAAGATATTTACTGTTCTTTTTGTCTTCTTCCTTTTCCATTTCTACTCTCTTCTTTTCTTATAATGTGAGCTTCATATTTTGTCACCTCTAAGTTTCCTGTTTTAAAAGACTCACATCTGTCACATAAATCTTTTTTTGGTCGAAATAATCCCAGATTATTATCATCAAATTTATTGGAAAAGGTACAAATAGAAACTGGGCCTACATTTTTCTTTTGGCACCAATCACTCTTGTAGAACATATACAATTCCCTCTTTGATGTCCAATTAAGGCTCGACATATAATTTTTTTAGATGACTGTCTGCAGTAATGCGACTCAACTTTTGGCAATGTTGAGAAGAAGTCTTCCAGATTTTCAATTTCTTTCGATTTTCTTGTTTTCTTTGGTCTTGAAACTTTTACATTGTCATTCTCTTGATCCCTGCCGTAAAATATTCCATCTTCTGGCTCATCAATGTTACCATCTTCTGAGTCTTCATTAGGCGCCTTTTTGCCAATTTTGTGCTGTCCAAGATCCAATAGCTACAGTGTTTAAAAAAAGTGTTTTTACAAACACGAACTGTAGAATTTCCTTTTTTTTAGAAAATATATACTTGAAAACTTTCTTTTGCTCTCGTCAACTTCTTTTCTATTTCTTGGTCGTACAGTTGCTGTCTTTTTTGTTAAGAACTGAACAAAAATCTTTTTCGCTTGCCAATCTAGGCTCCAAAACTCATCAAAATTTCGTTTTCTGTCATTTTCTGTAATTGAAGAGCACTGTATTTGCCCGTTTTTTCTTACTTACTTTTGCATAAACATCTGGGCTTCATTTCTCTTGGTGTTTTTTTATGTCATACTTTCCACTTTTCCATCATTAAGCTTCTTTTTTCCTAAATATTCTTGTCCTAATTTTCTTCCTGTTTTAGATATATTGATTTTCCAATCTTCTGGTTTTACTTGGTGCCGCTTCTTGCGTGTTTTTAACTGCGGATCATTCTCTAATATTCTGTCATCCCTATCTTCTTCTAGATCACTCTCATTTGGTTTGGTAATCATCGGTCTGTGTTATCTTCGATTTCCATTTGATCATCAGAATCACCAAGCTTATTGTCAAATCCTCTAAAATATCCATCAACTCCAGACATAGGTTTTTTTTTCTTGTATTTTTTCAACAATTTTTTCTTCACAATTATTTCTGCATATTTTTGATTCATCATTGACATTATATTGCTCCTCATCTTTATTTTCAATGTGATCCAACAAACCACTGATATTTTGTATCGTATCAGGGTCAATAGAGATATTACCAGTAGTAGCAATGTCCATTAAAAAATCATCGGGTTCATTTGGGAGAGGAGAAGGAACCGATATTAATATATCACTACTTAGTAAGTTCAAATGAATGTCATTATTACTTAGGCCTAAGTTGGTTTCAGCATCATCTACATTTGAAGTTACATCTAAAATCAAATGTTTATTATCGTGTTCAAAATTTGAAAAGTGATCCATCACTATTAACCACGAAAAGTCCCTTCACAATGTTTCACGTTTGTAGCTAATTTCACTAGTCTTTCCCCTCTTGACCAAAGTAGATAGGTCAATAATCGAGGATGACGAAGAAAGTTTCCACCGTCTTCTTGATGTTCTGTAATATAAATACAGTTGTTGAAGATAATGTTTTTTAATTTTTAAACCTATCTCCAATGCAAAAAAGTAGTTATTGACCTTTGCTTTTGTATTTAGTCCTGGGAATAATATATAGTTAGGCCTACCTAGTCGAGGTTAACGATTAGCTAAATATAATTTAGATTATTCATCATTAATAATGAATTATACAAGAATTATTTTGGGGAGTAATAATAATTATTAGCCAAATAATAAGGTTAAACAACATACTGATGTCAAACAGAAAACCTCTTAACTCCATAAAGTCAACTGGCATAACCTAAATTCTGAATATTAGCATACCTCCTAAGTCCCAGACAAAAGTTTACACCATTTAAGTAAGTAATGTAAAAAATAACTACTATACTACAGTAAATAAATAAAATTTAATACTTACTTTTTGTAAATCTCTCCATGTGGAGTAGTGAATTAAACACAGGAAACACATTAACAATTAATGTTAAACACAGCACCACGTTTCCTGGGTCACCAACAATGGATCAACTGGGAGTTAGCAGGTGTGCCAATTCACAAAATGGAATCATGGACTTAGGAGTTTTTCTGTATTCACTTTTATTATTTAAAGGGATTTTTCTCACATAGGAGGTTTGCATTACAGAAAAAGATTATTTTTTTTCTTGAAAATGTTGGTATTAAAAGTCAAAATAACAAAAAAAATGGACTTGGGAGGTTTGCTAATTATTAGTACGGACGATATGTTGACATGTGCTAGCACTCATACACTTGACAACACTGATGAACTTAATTGTTTCATCAGATGTAATTTATTGGATGATTTTAACCTACAATACACAGCTGATTCTCTGCTATGTCCTTTAATTTATTGTTTTTCGTCACGACAGTATTATAGTAAGTGTGTTTTAGGTAAATGGATCTGGATGAGTTGCTGGAAAGTGTAAAAGAAGATGGTTGGAATGAAAAGCTATCAAAGAGTTGTGAAAAAGAAATATAATAAAACAAGCTCGGGTGAAAGTAGTGAAGTTTGTTGATTACAAAGGAAATACTGTGGCAAGAAGACTACTAGGAATGACTGAAGGTAAGAGCAAAATCACATTGAAAGCTTTCTTCAAAAAGAACCGAGATATGCGTAAAACATACAAATATTTAGATGTAAGATTGAGAAAATTTGATATATACTCTACAATAAAAAATCCAGATAACAAAGTTTGTGAATCATTCTTTGAGAATTTCTTTATGAAAACTCTGGTTTACACTTTGGAAAACCACAAAGTGATTGATTATTGTTGCAGTAAGGAGTTAAAAATTAAATCGAGAACTCACTTAAATCAAGCTGCTAGAAGAGCTGCAGCCGCAGTACTAGTAGTTCATAAAATAAAATTGAAAAACTTCCATCACGTTTAAAAGAAGTTAACGATAGAGATGAGTCAAATGACCTTGAATTTCGTTTTGATTTTATATAAAACTCTGAACTTATCAATGTCCCTGTCCAAGAGACATTCTGTCTTTGCTAGTCGTTAACCAATGTGTTTTTCATTCACGATATTAAAAGGAATGATGCGGAAACTAACTATCAATTAACTAAGATGAGGGTGCTGCCAGAAAAAATCAAAAGGAGAGGTGAGCATATTTGTATATGACTACTTTTAGAAGGCCCCATCACAGTACACAGAACTTCATATTCTGACAGTTGCGGGGACCAAAACAAGGATCATTCTTTGGGAAAAATGTGTAGAGTGTAAAGAAAATGTATTTGCTAGATAGTCAATAATAGAGCATATATTTCTTCATAATCAAGTTTATGTTTGAGGAAACTCACTATATTAAAGTAATTTTGCTATGTAAATAAATACTGTAACGCAGGTACTACAGTGGAATGAGAAATAAATGAAATCCGTTTTGAGGTAGTTTTATTATAAAACATACAAGACGATAAGTTCTTTGTAACAAACCTCAAATACGAGGGGATATTCATTCCTACGTTGTCATAGGAATTTTCAAACGATTAAGAAAGAACAGAAAACACGACAGAATGTATAGTGTTCAGGAATTGACAAGCCTTACCATACAGTCGAGAAAATTCTTAAATTGTATGGCTAAGGAAGTAGATTCTGAAGAAATTCCGGAGTTTAAAAATTGATGTCCTACATTTTAAAAAAGGAATCGCGTACGTGAAAAGATTAAACTAGAAATGTTCATTGAAATCAGAAAATACATGATATGATAAATAATTTCAAGCACCTAAGCTATGATTTCAAGTTGTATTGTAATGTTCTTGTATTGTAGGAAGAAACTTTATCGATTCAATAGATTTTCATAACATTTTCCTTTATCAGCCAGGCCATCAAGCTATCATTTTACCATATAGGCTACATTTAATTTGTAATTTGGAATTACATTTCATTTCTTCATAGACAAGAATGGGTTCTATGATAGTGCATGTCCAACCATGGGATTTGGCTGAGCCTATTTCTCAGCAGGCTGACACATTTTCTGTTTTCTCTGAAGGGAGGATAAACAAATGTACTGTATGACTTTATGTCTATCAGTCCATAGGACATTCGTGTATGCGGCGTTAGCGAATCATGTAACATGAAACTTGGGGTGAAGTACTCTTACTTTGTAATTAACTAGATCTTTAGTGATATTAACACAAGTTTTAATGCATTGAAAAATGTAAATGCTAAATTTTATATTTGAGTGGTTCTCAAACAGTATCGTAGCCAGCGGGAGGATATTGGGATGACGAAAGAAATTTAAATAAAACAATTTTTTTAACTTTTTGTTTGTTTTCATTTTTTTTAATCTTATAAATAAAAATGAATCATTAAATGAGTTTCTAAGCGCTAATCTCGAAAACGCCTGGGCCAATTCGGCCAATTCTTTTTTACAATATTCGTTGAAGTCCGAAAAAGGTTTTTATGGAGAGAAAATCGGAAAAGATTTCTGGAATACTTTAGAATTTGAAACAATAATTATAACACTTACGAAAAACAATTAAAATTTAACTAACAGTAAACACCTTTAGCTGAAGCTTAAGAAACAGACATAAACATTGGTTTACACTTAAAGTTTAGAAAATACTAACTACACAATGCTAATAGTATTATGCAGACTGGAAAGGCAAAGTTACCATCTAACATTTACTACAGATTTCAACTGTGAACAATTAAACTATTTAATGCATGGGAAATACTATTTAAACGTTATTATAAATGCCACATTAATGAACAAAGCTGTAAATGTTTACACGTAAAGTACTCGAATCTGATTGGTTCCTTTGACGTAGTATATGATATTTTTAGTGTGATTTTAGGAAAAACACGAGAATGGATACAAATATGCCTCAACGGCTCATTCTTTACTAGACTAGAGTATGAAAAAGAACAACAATTCTATCTCGCAAAGCTTATTATAAACATAGCTGAAATAGATACATTTAACCGCAGTAACTTTTCAGTCTTACGTAAATATGTTTATTTTCTTCATCGTAATAAAAAGGCAAATCCAATTATGGCATTTGAAGTATCTAAGACCGGAAGCAGACAAGAGTCAGTAGTAGACGTTTGAACAAAAGTAGGGATTGAAAACCAACATATGTATATATTTTCTTCATATGAGCAAGGCAAACGTAATTGTAGCACCGTATTAGACTGTTTGAACGGTGGAAGTAGTGCGCTTTTAGACCGTTCGTAGGTAAAAAGGCCGTCGACCATCTTTTAACTCCTTCGTAGGTTTGGGATATTTTCTTAATGGGACAATAAGACAAACTCAACTTAAATACTGAAGATATCTTTCAACGGATGTAAATTAAAAGGGCCGGGTGTATATGTTATTGACCAAAGCAGGTTTCTGAGGCCAGTTTGTATTTCCTTGATTGGGATATTAGGAAAGAGACTCAACTGTGGCGTCAGAAATGCAATTTAATCCAACCAAAAATATATACTTCGACACGCGCAAAACCTGAAACAAGCCAGTAAAAGTTGTATTTGCCTTTTAAATCTCTTAACCATAGGCATTAAAATAGTAATTACCAGATATTATGCCAACATTTGAGTGAAAAATTGTCATAAGATTCCATCATATTAAATCATGATTTCAATAAGAAGGACGCTCTTAGATCTTGAAAATTACGTACGAAGCCGCGGGTAACTGCTAAGAACAAATATAATAATACAATTATTAAGTACTCCTGGATTATTTACATGCTGATTTAGAAGCAGCAAAACATTTTTTTACAGCTGATGTTGAGTGGTGGAAAAAGGGCGGCAAATTTAGGACTTGCTCCCCCCCCCCCTGGAAAAATATGTAGCAGCCTGCGGCTCTGGATAGATCTCAGTGTAAAGAGTCGCATGAAGTCAATAGTTTCAATACTCATTCTTTCGAAATGTTAAAACAAACTTTCATGTCACGTCACACAAAACATAGCTTGCAAAATTAAAACATTGATACATTATTGTTATAACCAAATATGATGACGTAATAAATGCGACTTTAGTACTCTCGTGCAATCTACATCGAATCGGATTAACATCCTAATAAGACTTACAAGAATGCAAAATTATACAATCCCGCCTCGTAACTGAAACCGTTTCTGAGTTATAATTGTTTAGTAAAAACTACAGACACATTGACATGAACTAAACGAAGCGAAAAAGGCCATAGTGTTTTTGAAACTTTTTCATTTATTTTCACTTATGTAACCACATATCTGTCTCCTTCAATGGTACGTAATTAAAAAAAATGTGTTTTCATCTTATCTAATTTGGTTGATAAGATATGAACATATTGTTAACAGCCCATTTCCTCCAATTCAACTGAATTGGGTACTTTAAATCATACTAAAAAAATCACATAACAGGTACTTTTAAAACATACCAAGAAATCACATAACAATCTTGACACTGTGATACCAATACAGGTCACCTCTACGTTTGCACTTGCAGACCTTGGGAGATTAGTAATAACGGCTTTGCGGAGAAAATATCGTTTAATGTATTAAAATACAGTACCAAGAGGCCTAGAGTGGACTTTAAGGAACGGACAAATATGACTGTGAAATGCATGAAAAGTGATTACGTCGGTCTGCAATCAGCAATATCCTACAAAACATTTACAAGCCTTTTTAAGACCAGAGTTATAAGATAGATACAGATCTCAGCGTTAAGAGTCGTAAAAATCCAAACGGCCTTGAGCTTTATTCCGTAAATATGAATTCCGTGTATACCACAACACAATCTAACTGTGATGAGTTATTCTTACAAAACGTATATATTTTAATAGTTTATACATTAAGCTAAAAGGAGTGGTTTTTCTGGATAGCCAGTTACATATTTGAAAAAATTAACAGCATTTAGATATGTACTAATCATATTTTAAAAATTGGAGATCTACCGGTAAAAATAAGCGTGCAAGTGTTTGAAGTATAACAATTGATTGTTCTTGCTGTCATTACGCCCCCGGATATCAATGTTATCGCTGTGGTTAAAGTTGGTGTGTGAAAATTTTATGGTTGCGGCACAACGAATTCATACTCATGTTTCATATATTGTTACATTCTTTATAATATGTCCCTCAAACCAATATTCTTCGTTGTTTTCAATATTAGAAAATGATGTGTGAACAACTTTAAGCAGAAATTGGCGTTTTTATATCTTAAAGATTATATCTTGATAATTTGCTTGGTAGTCAATAATAGAGCATATATTTCCTCATAATCAAGTTTATATTTGAGAAAACTCCTTATATTAAAGTAATTTTCGCTATGTACGAGTAAATAAACACTATAACGCAGGCACTGCAGTGGAAGAAGAAATACATGAAATCCGTTTTGAGGTAGTTTTATTATAAAACATACAAACGATAAGTTCTTTGTAACAAACCTCAAATACGAGGGGATATGCATTCCTACTTTGCGATAAAAATTTTCAAACTATTAAGAAAGAACAGAAAAAACTACAGAATTTATAGCGTTCAGGAATTGACAAGCCTTACCATACAGTCGAGAAAATTCTTACATTTTATGGTTAAGGAAGTAGATTCTAAAGAAATTCCGGAGTTTAAAAATTGATGGCCTACATTTTAAAAAATAAATCGCGTACATGAAGAAATTAAACTAGAATTCATTAAACTATAGAAAATTAAACTATAGAAGTCAGAAAATGCATGATACGATAGATAATTTCACGCACCTAAGCTATGATTTCAAGTTGTATTGTAATGTTCTTGTATTGTGGGAAGAAACTTTATCGATTCAATAGATTTTCATAACCTTTTCCTGTATTAGCCAGGCCATCAAGCTATCATTTTACCACATACCTGTAAGGTTAGAAAATATGTTCCAGTAAAAGTGGCTAAGCTAAATTATCTCAGGAGGTTTTAGCCTTACATTCCTCATGAGCATATAAAATCTACAACCAGGCATTGCAATGACCTACTACTAAGGATATTGAATCTTATAAATGAAAATTAATCGCAAAATGTGTTGGTAAGCGCAAATCTCGAGAACGGCTGGACCAATTCGGTTAATTCTTTTTGTAAAATATCCATTGAAATCCGAGGAAGGTTTTTATGAAGACAAAGTATAAGAACAGTTATCTGGAATATTTTTGTAATTTAGAAAAAATTGTAGTTTTTACGTTTCATAACTCAAATTAAACTGGCACTAAACAGCTGTTCACACCATCAGTTTTACGTCGAAAAATTGGCTGAAACATCTGTTTACATTTAAGTTTCATCTAATATTAACTAAACAGTGTCTGATCAGTAGTGTAATGCAGATAGCAATTAAAAGATTATACTCCAGATTGCGTCAGTGACTAATTTAAATCACCTAATGCATTTTAAATATTATTTAAACATTGTTATAAAACAAACCTTAATGAACAAAGTTATGAATATTTTCACATACGTTTCTTTAAACAGGTGGGCTTCCTTGACATTGTGATACATAGGGCATTTTAACAGTGGCTTATGGAAAAACAGAGCAATGAACACTAACATGCCTCAACGATTCATTGTTTCCCTGGCTACAGTCCAAAAACCAAGACTGGTATAACGCAAAACTTTAATAATGAGTTTTTTGGAATGTTCTTTGGGAACCTTAATAAGGATTTCCCCCTTATGCCGAAAGTACATAGGAAGTAGATAGGACTTCCCCCTATGCCGTAATAGGCTTCTTGGTCCCACTTATGTGTGTATGTTTTCTTCATCAGGACAACAAGGCAAACTCAACTATGTCCCTGGAAATATGTTAGACTGAAAGTAGATTACAGAAGCCGATAGTAGACGATTTTGACCAAAATAGATTTCCGAGAACTAGATATAATCGAACGTATATAGTATTTTGATCGAGGAAATATGGCATGCTAAACTCTGACATAGTAGGTAAGTGAATTTAAACGGTCTTGAATAGGCACTTTTTAACCGAAGTAGGCATCTCGGTCCTACGTAAGTATATATTTTTTTCTTCGTCAGAACAACAAGACAAACTCTACTATGGTACTGGAAATATCTTAGACCTGAAATATATGACAAGGCTGGAAATATACGCTTTTTGATCGAAGTAAGTTTCTGGGACCTGTGTGATCCCAGATGTGTGTTTTCTTGATCGGGATGACAAGGCAGATTCCGCTGTGACGTTATGTATATAATTAATTAGAACTAGAAATGCTCCTACACGTGCCAAACATGATATGATAATTAAGTTAAACTCTGATACTATTTAACAGGAACTTAAATAATATCTACCTGATGTATGCCTACTTACGTTTTAAAATTTTGATATGACTCCCATAATATTACATAATAATTGATTTTACTAAGTAATATAAGGACTTAGGTTCTAAAAATTGCGAGCGAAGCCGCGGGTAACAGCTAGTCTTATAAATGAAAATTAATCGCAAAATGTGTTGGTAAGCGCAAATCTCGAGAACGGCTGGACCAATTCGGTTAATTCTTTTTGTAAAATATCCATTGAAATCCGAGGAAGGTTTTATGAAGACAAAGTTAAGAACAGTTATCTGGAATATTTTGTAATTTAGAAAAAATTGTAGTTTTTACGTTTCGTAACTCAAATTAAACTGGCACTAACCAGTTGTTGACAGCTATAGTTCGACAAACTTTCTGAAACATCTGTTTACATTTAAATTTTATTAATAATAAGTAAACAGTGTAATACAGATAGTAAGTAAAACATTAATATATAAATTTTACTCCCGATTGCGCCAGTGACGAATTAAAATCATCTAATGCATTTAATACTATTATAAAACTAACCTTAATGAACAAAGTTATGAATGTTTTCACGTAAGTTACTTTAAACTGATAGGCTTCCTTGACATTATGATATTACATTTTAACAATGCCTTATGGAAAAACAGAGAAATGAATACTAACATGCCTCAACGATTCATTCTTTCCCTGCCTACAGTCTAAAAAAGTGTTTTAACGTACTTAACGCAAAACTTTAATAACGATTATTTTGGAATGTTGCATAACCTTAATAAGGATTTTCCTCTTATACCGAAAGTACAAAAGATGTAGGTAGGACTTCTCCCTAGGTCGAAATAGGCTTTACAATCCTACTTATGTATGTATTTTCTTCATCAGGACAAAGCAAACTCAACTGTGTCAACACGATTTTGACCAAAATAGATTTCCGAGAACTAGATAAACGAACGTATATAGTATTTTGATCGAGGCAATATGGCAAGCTAAACTGTGACTAAGTAGTTAAGTAAATTTAAACGGTATATATAGGCACTTATCAACCGAAGTAGGCATCTCGGTCCTACGTAAGTATATATATTTTTTCTTCGTCAGAACAAGGCAAACTCTATTATGGTACTGGAAATATACATATAAGACCTGAAATGTATGACAAGGACTGGAAATATACGCTTTTTGACCGAAGTAAGTTTCCGAGACCTGTGTAATCCGAGATTTGTGTTTACTTGATTGGGATGACAAGGCAGATTCAGCTGTGACGTTATGTGTATAATTAATAATTAGAACCAGAAATGCTCTTCCACATGAAAAACATGATATAATAATTAAGTTAAACTCTGATACTATTCACCATGAACTTAAATAATATCAGCCTGATGTATGCCTACTTACGTTTTAAAATTTTTGTTGGACTCCACCATATTACATCATAATTGCTTTTACTAAGTAATATAAGGACTTCGGTTCTAAAGATTGCGTGCGAAGCCGCGGGTAACAGCTAGTATTATTAAAAAGATTATGCATTATCAGATTATATGGTTAATATAACTATTACTTCCATTTAGTTTTATGAACATATAAAGGCAATTCGCTCTCAATGTAGCTAATGAAATATACCAAAATTGTAATTTGGAATTCAATAAATTCTAAGAAAACCCATTTTATTCCAAAAGGGCCTATGTCTAGGACAGTTAAAGATTTTGTAAATAATAGACTCAAAATTAAATTGCTCAAATTTAAATGTATTTGCTGCAAAATAAATACTAATCAAAATCATTTCTAGTTCAGAATATTATTATTTGATGTTTTTAGATTATATGGTCTAGGACATATTGTTTTTTTTTTCTTGACTGATGCCCTTTTAACATGTGCCAATTTAATTTATAGCCAGATAATGATCCAGTATTTTGGATAGTAAATCATTCTACAACCAAACAGCCGTAGACTATTTCAATCAAGATAAAGACGGCGACTTTGGCCATTACAAAAAAACATATCCTTAAAAAAGAGAATTTTAAACAAATCCTTATTTCCTTGAAAACTCGTTAATGGAGATGTGGTGAATGGAGACATTTATAATTTTCACCGAACTGTGGATATTTGTTCTGTGGTCCGTATAAATTGTTCTGAAACATTTCAATCCAATTCATAGAAGACTGATTCTCCTATTGGAAACATGGTTCCAGCGGGTTAGCGAACACGATAACCTATCTGCACACCTTGGCAGTGTGCGGTGTGTGGTGACAGAGGACCGCTGAAATGGTGACACTAGAGAAACAATTTAAAACTCAATTTGGAGAAGAAAGTAAACTATTGGAGGTATGTACTTCACGAAGTGGTTGCCGTTTATGTTAGTTATTACAAATTACAATTATTAGAACTTAACTTCTTTACATCCTTACCCTAAGTTACATTTTAATCAGTTCTGTGATTATATATATATATATATATATATATATATATATATATATATATATATAATCATATATATATATATATATATATATATATATATATATTCAATGGTAAGTAATTTAAAAAAATGGTGTTTTCATCTTATCTCATTTGGTTGATAAGATATGAACATATTGTTAACAACCCATTTCCTCCAATTCAACTGAATTGGGTACTTTAAAACATACCAAAAATCACATAACAGGTACTTTTAAAACATACCAAGAAATCACATAACAATCTTGACACTGTGATACCAGTACAGGTCACCTCTACGTTTGCACTTGCAGACCTTGGGTGATTAGTAATATCTCCCAAAATTTTAATCATATTTTAAAAATTGGAGGTCTACTACTAAAAATAAGCGTGCAAGTATTTGAAGTATAATAATTGTTCTTGCTGTCATTACACCCAATTTTAGGTAGAACGGATATCAATGTTATCGCTGTGGTAAAGTTGGTGTGTGAGAGAATAATAATAAAACGACTAGATAACAACATCGACAAACGATAATTTAATTTCAGTTAGATAATAACTTATAATCCTCTTACATTTGATATTTAGTACTTATTATTTTTATTTATTTAAATATTTTAATTATATTTATTAATTAATGGCAAATTTAAAGCCGCTGGTAAATATTCGTCTCACATATTGTCATGGAGAAAATTAATGTTATTATGCCTTTTTAGGTGACATCAATAGTGTTTTAGTGTTATAACATGTTTATATTTTTTATTATAATGAGAATTAACATAAAATTATTGCGCTTTAATTAGTAATGATTATTTTCCGAAGACCAGAATTATGTGCGAGTGTGCAGTAACATTTTGGAATATGTTTTGTATTCACACCAGATTCGAGACTCGTTCGCTCCGAAGCGTACAACACGTTGGCCTAGAGACCGACTCGCAAGGGACTGATGTTTACCATTTTCAGTTTAGATACAGACGTAATTTAGGTGGAATTCCAAACTAAATTTCAACATTTCAAGTAAACTCATTCGAAAAGCACGTGCAAAGACAGAAATCTGTTTTCGTTATCAACTGGCCGAAGAGACTGCGCTAAACACTCACCCAATAAATTTCGTAGTGGCTAATTCTAAATACATGAATAAATTTCAACAGTACAACTGTACATTTTTCCGTTAATAAATTAATTCTACGATTTCCTTCTATAAATCTACAAACCCAGACAGAACCCGAGTCCACTGGCGTATGCAAAAGTAAATTGTACTGGTGTACATTTCTATAGTCCAAAACTCTCCGTCTTGGACTTTTAACAAAGTCAGGTTAAAATTTATAAATACTTTACGTAACAACAGACAAGAGAGTTCATAGGCACTTAATGCATACCATTCATTAGATATACTATGCTTCGTCTATCCCAGTTTTCGTCAGTTATCTCAGTCAACATAACATAATAAAAAAGCCGTTTGCTTGTTATAAATATTGACGTTGCAGAGATAAAGTGTATACATAGTATGACATGAACTAAGCCAACAAAATTACTTTATCACATGTGTTGACAAGTTACTGTAAAATGTCATACGATTAATATTTACATTATAATCTGTTTACTAATAAGTTTATTTTGTGTTTTTCTCGTTGCTAACATGGGTTACTCTAAAGACCGATGTATAACCAGAGTCACTTTTTAGAAGACTGGAATCAATACTTTCTATGAACCAATGTTTATTTTTTTCAATGCCGATGTAGAGATGGTAAAATTTTACACCAAATTCCAACCCTCGAGGTAACTCGTGCGACACTTACCGAACGTTCAGACCTGGTCTTATGTGATCGCTGGTTCAGACAGACATAAATCAGATTTCGCTCATCAGGAGCTGGTGGGAGAGGCTTCGTTGAACGCTCAGCCCCAATAATGCACGACAGCTGATGGAGCGATACGAATTCTCTACATTTATATAATTTTTTAGGTTTAAGTTTTCCAAAACTGCGAATTAGAACGAATGTTAAATACAGTTATGTTTCTGATTAAAGCTCAAATAACAAGTCAACTAAGCTATTCTACTTCCCCATAGAGTTCTGAAAGAGGAAAGGTGCTTTTGGAACCACTTTTAAGTATTTGTGAAACTCTAGAATCCGTCTCACGTTTTTTCATTAGCAACCGATATAAATTTATAACTGAGAAGTCGATTGGAAACATCCCAGATAGAATAATATTACATATCTTTCAGTAGTGCAATTAATTGGTTTTCTGTTGAGCTCTATTTTTTTGCCCATTTTTGGTCACTCCATAGAAATCAAATCATTATTGAAAATTATTATTTGGGCAAGTTTATAATCAGGCCAAGGTAAAATGGTTGATGATGAATTTTGACAGTACTTTGAATGATGTCTTAATTCATCTCGTAAAACCCGTTCCAACACTGACAAAAAGCGCGGTGGGGTAAGGGGGACCTTGAGGTTTGGGAACGGTACCTGATTTTTATTTAACCTTGAGGTTTGCCAAGGTCATGTCGGTTGCCCTCCTCTCCTCTCTCGACCCGCTGACCTTTCCGCGTATTGATCCCTCGACTGCTCTGCTCTATATCCGCGTGTCCTCGCCCTCCACCCCTCCCCACCCATACCTCCGCAATCACCCACGCGTTCCCAAGGATCTCAATTCCCATTCACATTACATTACTGTACGTTCCTCTATGATATTCCGCCTTTATTAAATACCTCAACATCCGTCTCTCGGCATAGTTCCCGGGATTCCTGAGTGTGCCATAATATGGAATTGAGGACGTAAAGTCATTTAAATTATGCATTATTTGTGGGAAAACATTGGCAAAATTATTAATGTTTAACATATAAAAATGTTAAATATATAAAGCATTTTGATTGTTTTGATGCCAATGCACTCTCTCTAACTTCTTTCTAAGAAACCATTGTACGATATGAATGCTTTGTAGAATTAGGGTTGCAATCAAAATGTGTGGTTGAAATAATTTTATTTATCCCAAAGCCCTTTATGATAACATCCCTGGAAACAGAAAAAAGTAAAAAAATGTACATCAATCCACGAGGTATTACAGACATTTAAAGTAGGACATTTTTTAAACACACCCTAATAAAAACTGCTGGAAATAAAAATGTGAATTTTGTATAGTGTTTGCGTGCAGGAAGTAATATGTTTATGTTTTTAAGAATATAATAAGCATATGTTTTAAATACAATATTTTAATGGAATAATTTTTTATTAATAGACATTATGTAAATCTCTCCAGTCATTTTTCATTTACGTATACTGCAGATATTTATATTCTTATCGTTTTCTTTGAGCCTGATTAAAGTTAATAATTGTCACTTCTCGTGGAATGATACAAAAAATATTTTTCATTTTCATGTTTTTAGAAGAATAATTGAAAAGACAATACAATACAATACAATAACAATATTTAAAAAAAAATCATAAACAAATATTCCACGAGGAAACCGATAGACCATTTAAAGTAGGAGGTCTTGCATTGTCTCTGTAATTTCCATGGTAAAAATAACTAAATATATTGTTTTTTGGATTATCCGTAACTTTTCGAAGGACAGTGAGCTGCTGGACACATGATGAAGTGCAAAATACAATACATGAGGGGGTTCTGTCGGCATGTCATGCAAAGTTCCGGTCTTTGTACAGTTAACGTTGTAAGTGTGTACTAACATTCTCACGATAGTTATATTTATTACTAAGTCATTTTACGTAATTGTACATGTGTTACTTGTGAACCGGAATAATGAATTATAATTTACTATTTCTTTTTTTCATAATCTTGTTTTCATAGCTAATTGTATTATTTCAGCTTACTCACTTGTATAATATCGTTAAAAATTTCACATATCCAACTTCGGCGCACAGCCAACTGTGTCAATACAGGACGAGCCTACAGTAACATGATACATATATATGTTTACATAAACGTGTGTATGTACAGTACACATTTGTTTGTCTGTAACTTGTCAGGCGACTCAATTGTAACTCTGAATGTGCATAGAAGCTGTTTTATATGAAAATTAAAAACCCTAATAGGTTTATACAATTGTATCTTACGGACAATTATTAATTGAGAAACCAAATTACAGCAATACTCATAGGTCCGTTTCAAAATGTTGTCACGAAACTAACAGACCGAGAAAGGATTCAGCCAGATGTAAATAGTTTTTTTGTTAGTATCAAACTATGTTTACAATCTTAGAATTACTCAGTTAAACACGTGAATTGTCAATGTAGACATCTTGTGACTAAACTTAACGAGGGTTTAGACAAACACTGCGTATTCTGCTTTGTATTCTTGATGGAAGTCATCAGGTCTTAATACAAAATACATTTTTTCTTCCACATTTAATTCATAAAAAAAAACTTTAAAAGAGATTAATATGCTCCTAGAATGTTGAAGATTGGAGAACTTACTTAAATTACAGTTTCCTTGTGTTTCTTAAAATGAATCGAGATATAAAAGCATAGTTTAAATATAAAACAAGATTTTTATTTGTATAACTGAGAACTAGTACATAAAAAAACTGGTTTGCACCAATTTCTTATCTTTTCAGATTTTCACGTACAATAGTAGATAGATACAATTTTTGAAAATTTTATCTCGTAACATATCGTTAAAAACGTATTTTATTCTAATTAATATATTTCATTTCATTTTTCATTTCATTTATTTTTTTCCAAACAATTCATGAATACAATTGACTTACAAAATAGTAAAACGAAAATTGGAATAATACCTGCAGAGACTCCACGTCTGTGTGCAGGATTAGAGTTCTTAAGTCAGTCCAGCAGCACTAATAAACTTATTTAATTGAACTTTGCTAGCTTACATTAACATTAAATAAATGAACTTCTAAATGTGATATAATTTTAAACTAAAACATTGTATACATCCTGCATATATAAGTAGAAAAAGTAAATACGACATTCTACAATATTCTATTAATAGCTAAAGAGAGTTAATCCAAGAACTAAGAGAAAGTTATATACGTTACTGTCAGAATAATCGGAGCTAGTCAAGCCAATCATAAATTATGTTGCAGAATAGGTGCAAGGAAGCGAGTTAATGGTTTTGTGCGCCGCGCGCGCGTGTTTGTTTGTGTGTGTGTGTGTGTGTGTGTGTGTGTGTGTGTGTGTGTGTGTGTGTGTGTGTGTGTGTGTGTGTGTGTGTGTGTGTGTGTGTGTGTGTGTGTGTGTGTGTGTGTGTGTGTGTGTGTGTGTGTGTGTGTGTGTGTGTGTGTGTGTGTGTGTGTGTGTGTGTGTGTGTGTGTGTAAGTGCTTGTGATAGAGTGATCGAACGTGTGTGCAATTTACCATTATGTGTAAGGCGACTGAATGAGCGCCTCCGCTGCCGCCCAGCCCAGGCCGAGCAACCACTCGCCCACCCTTCGCTTGTATGCAGCAGCACCACCACCCTCGGCCTGCAGTACATCAGTTGGGAGATTCCTATAAAGTTGGTGAGCTAAATAAAACGAATTATTAATTTCCAAAGTGTGTGCCGGTCTGGGAATATCAAATCCAAAATTTACTCTATTTCTTGTTAAGTATGTATGGGAACTTTCTTGGAACATTGTATTTTTATTATTGCGAATATATATTAATAGGGACTTAATAAAAAGCTGTCTTATATTTAAAACAGGAAACCGCTCGAATAATAATTCAGTAGGATATCTTCTGTTTTTCATAAGGATAACTTTCATTATGGATCTCTGAGCAACCGCCAGCGGCTCGAGAGTAGACGAAGAGGCCGCCCCCCACGCCAGAATGCCGTACTGCAGCGTCGACTGTACATAGGAGAAGTAAACCTCCCTACACTGACCAGCAGACAGCACCCGCGCCAGCTGCATGAATGCATAAATCATGGTTCGAAGCTTCTTTTTTACATACTGGACGTGTGGAACCCAACTTAGCTTCCGATCGATAATTACTCCCAAGTACTTGTATTGTTCCACACGCTCAATAGTGCCACAGCCGCAAGCAATCGCACGGTGGTCACCGCAGGAGTGCATCCTCAGTTGCCTCGGTCCTGGATCGTTCTTCATGAAAATCGGTAGGTGTTTTGTTTTGTCAACGTTTACGCTAAGCACATTGTAACCTTACTTCATTAAATAACTAATGTCTGTTGCTTGCAGAAACAGAAAAACGGAATGCGCACACAACGGGTTACATGTGGGAGGTTCCCGTGGACTGTGCTATGTTATCATTAGCTTCATGAACGGATGTAAAGTATGTCAATATGTTTAAATACTGATTTTATTGTGTTTTATCGAATATTTAAAATTTAATTTTATGCTAATACAATTGCTTAGCAGGATTTTGTATATTTTAACTTTTGTTAGAAAGTTCTATATCCATTTCGTTACAAATATTGTGCTTCGGTATGTAAAATTCGCACATTAATTTTGTTGGTATGTTTTATTCATTTTAAAAATTCATTTATTTCATATTTTACCTAATTTAATTTATTCAACTTTTAAAAATACGCTAAGTTAAAAGACACATTATACTATTACATTTTAGTTTAATCGTAAGAAAAACTTCGGGCCCTAGTAGATTTCTAATTGATTTTAAAATTGTGACATTTTACAAGACGGCTCATGATTACACTTGAAATTTTCGAGATACAAATCTATCTACGATCTTCAACCACACTCTTTATTCTAGGATAGTTAAAGTACCAAATCATAGTTTGGTACTTAAATATTTGGCGCTTATAGGTTTTATGGAATGATTTCCGTTATCCACTTTGCATTGAGCCTACAGGTATAATAGATAACGCAATAGCCTACAGACAGACTACGCAGATAGGCTATACAGTGTAATTTTACTGTTAAAAAGTAGGGGGCATAGGAAAAATATAGATTCCGTTTAATGTTGGGATTATTGTTTCCATATTTCAAGCAATTTACTAGGAGCTATGGATAATCCATTCTAAAGCAATACACGATTTTTTATTAAATTTGTTAGTTTTTGTTTCCCATGCACTTTCAAAATTTCTAGTGAATAATTGTTACCATTAATCCACTGATTAATTAATATGGTGATATCCATTGTAGTCTAGGGGTAAGACTGCGGCTCTGTAACCGACAAGTCATGAGTTCGATACACGCAGAGTGCAACAACGATTTTCCAATTTTTTTGAAACCGTTTTTCCTTTAAACAGCCGTTTAAACAGTTTTTCCTACAATCAAGTTAAATGTCACAGGAGTTTAAAAAAAACACTAATAAAATCCTAGGTTATTGTGAATTGTCTGCATTATCCCCTTAGTAATCGATACACGATCGTAACATCGAGTCAGTTGATGTCACGTCTCAGCGTCATGACGCGACGTGACGGATGCGATGCGATGTGCGTCGCGACGCCTTATATTAATAAGCTATACACTCAATATTTACAGACCGATAGGGTTACTCCGCTGATGCTAGACACATATCATATAACAGTACTCCTAGACTGATACGGGACAACAGAACAGAATTTGACTGATAGGAGATACAAATGACGAAAGCTTGAATGGAAGCTAGATTAAACTGTTGTCATACACTGTTATATCTTACACTTGTCTGTATAGTACTGCTACCTTGATGACTAAAGATATACCGTTACGAGGTGTCCTATATTATTGTAGTAGAATAATGTGGGTTAAAACCGAATACAAGTATATTTTTTTTAATCGCATTTCCGATTTTACATTTGGCCAGAAAATTACTACAACTCTTATCACAATGGTACACCAATGAGAGCGTAGCTTAATTTTAGGGTAGGCCTAATACCAGTTAAGGGTTTGTGGACTTAATGAGGTAAGATGGTAAGTGAGATGTCACCTTGCTACTAGGCAATCAATCCATGTTCCATTGCTGATAACAGTCTAGGGACTCAGCTTTACAAAGAGTTCTAACCACTAAAGTTTGTATCATTGCTAAAATCCGGGTTCCAGACAAATACCAAAATCCATAACTTTGCTGCCTAAACAAAAACATTGGCATGGTCACAAGCTTTCGTATTTCCAAGGAAGTATTGCGGACGCCACATAACATAGGAATATTCATTATACTCCATAACATCTTCAGAAAATTAGCTTCACATACGCCACACCTACTAATTCCGCTCTATAACAAGTTACCTACATCGTCTGACCAAAATAATGTTTATATTTTGTTACTATATAATTTGGTATTACTAATAACACCAGTGACAAATCCCAAACAAAATAACTTTGCATCATATATAGATGTATACATTAATAGAAAAATGTTTGGCCAAAACATAGTAGATCTCCAGTAAGTTTTGTTTATTCCGGAATAAGCCTATCGGGTGGCTGACTCATGAAATCAGATCGGTCTGAACTAGAACGAATTGACTGTGTACACATGTATATTTATAGCTTGTATAGGCTACTAAAAGTTATTGGCAGGCTGGCTTGGTAAATACCAAAACTATATAAAATAATAGTAAGCGTTACTAGCGTGTAAGCGTACATACAAGGATATTGGACAAAACCACAAAAATAGCATAATGTGTGTAGGCTACGTACTTAAATGAGAGTATGACATTATTAAAATTCTCACTAAAAATTCTCACAATAGTTTTATGTTATTTACAGATTTTAATTCCATTTCTTTAGTGATATGAAGAACAGTTTAAGTGCTGAACATAAAAATAAACAGTAGGCAAGGTTTTGTGGTATACGCTGCTTAGGTATATATTCCTATTGACAATTGACAATATTAAAACAATATAGTTTGGTATTCATGCATGCCAAAATATAATCGATAAGTTAGAAAATGACTGGACAAAGATTTCCTAATAAAATACTGTTTAAGATAAAACTGAGTTACACAGTTGTAGGGTGTGTTTCTCTGTACAAAAGTCAAAACGGAGATAACTGTGTCGCGTGCCGCGAACGGTGTGACGTCACCGGAACCGGAACATGCCATCGTCATTCCAAGGCCAGTTGTCAACGATGCGACCAGTGGAGTACTACTAATAGGCTGACGCTGACACAAGGATGACACTATCAGTAAATGCTTCATCGAGATATTCAGAAAAGGCTAAGTACATTACATTGAGTGGCACTTCACTATCATAAAGTGATCAAGAATATTAGAACACCATCGGTCATCTAGGTACATCGTGTTCGAGTGTTGCAAGTTACCTCTCCAAGTACACGCTGATAATACATTTTTCAAACTGTGCAACAAATTAGTCATTTAAATAACAACACCAAAGACCAAACATATAAGTGAAGCTAAAACACGTTTCCTGTAACGTAGCACGGTGGGAAGGGTTGATCCAATGCGAATGTTCAGTTCAGTTCCATTTCACATTCCGCATAGTCCATATCCGTCTGAATGGATCCAAAAATCTTCACGTCGTTTCGCTATCACAGACACAGACTAAAAAATCATTTTTCTCGTTCGTTTCCGGTAGGTTACATTACTCGATAGCACATACATACAATTTCTAGATAAGTTTTGTTAAACTGTTCAGTTAAATCGATGGTTTTGTGATATTTCAATAGAGTAGCCAGTATTACCAATGAAACAAAAAGCGACTGTCTTTTATAATCGTGATATAGTTAGTGGATATTTGTCGTATAATCCTCTGGAATGAAGGCGTTTTGTATAGTAAATTTATGTTTATAAGACATGTGTGTGTCCCCAAAACATCCAACACCATCCAATCGAAGCATCGTTTTCCAATCGGTTTTCAGTGGCATGGTAAGATATGGAGGATCAACCTTCCTCACAAATTTATGAACTTGATTACTGATTGAGAAATAATTTACTTATGAATACATTTTTTTATTTTGAATTCCGGTATATCCGCGTATATCAATAAAAATCAATAAAACTTAACAGTGTAGGTGTCTACTACATATATAATATGCTGTATCACTCCGAAATATGCCTATTATGAGATATTAAACCATCATATAAAATACAAATAAAGGATTCAATCTCCTACAAAAATTGAGGCTCGAATTTGTGAACTCCGGAGATCGCACGATATTCATTGACATTTGGATGATTTGGGGTTGTTGCATAGAACTTCAGTATTATTACAGTTAATATGGTTTTCGGAGTTTACACTCAAAAGCAAAAATCTTCTATGAAACGAAAGCAATTTCTCATTTTCAACCACAAATTCTAGAAAACCCGAATAGTTTACGCTGTAACACGATCATTTTCTTCATAAGGAAACGGCCAAATTCTGAACTACAGAACGTTTCGAAATAAGCACATTTTCATAATAAAACCATAAATTCATTTCATTTCATTAAGACAGTACGCTTTTCCATCATGTACCGTAATATGACTATCTTGTCAATTGCTTAATCGAGCTGTCGCTAATTGTTGTTTGCTTCTAACAGTTTCCTTATCAAGCTCGTTTTATTCATTGGTATTCAGGTCTGTCCCACACACGCGTGCCCTGATTTTGTTTACTCTATGTAATTAATTAGCATTTACGTCATTGCCCCAAATTGCTGTATGTCAGATAACAATACAGCCGACAACACTACACTATCGGTTTCAGCTTTAAGCAGGTGTACTCGTACGTGTCAGTCTAGGCGCAATCGAAACAACGCACAGCTTGCCCGCGGTGGGGGGTAGGGGAGTATAGGCTGAGTAGAATATTTACATTTGGTTTAAGGAGGATAAAAATAAAAATGCAAACTCATTTGTTGCATTAAGGAAGAACACGAATTCTAAAATTAATTTCAGGAATCATATGTAAAATGTACATTGAAAAACTACAGGGAGTGGAACTCTATGGAGTGGAAATGAAATGGACCCACTATTATTGTTACCAACAAAATAATGACAACATGCCGCACACGAAACATATAACACGACTATGAATGAAAGTTCAGTTGTAAATTACAAAGAGTTTATTAAATCACTGCTGGGAGCATCTGATAACGTGTTTTATCGCTTATCATAAATTATAGTCTTTCTCTCAGACTAAAGATACGTGGATTTAAAACTAGAAAGATATTTAAATTTCTAAAGATGCAATCGTAGTTAAGAAGCACGATCGTCTTCTATACGTTCACATTTTATTGAATGGAACAATATCAATGAAAAACGTATAGTGGTTAAAATCGCATCCAACGAAACTGCTCCTTTTGTGGTCTTTCAGGCTAAACAGATTCACTCACAACAATGTTAAAATCGACACATTTGTGGTTTTCTAGAACCCATAGGGAGTTATTTTACCTGACTAGCTAGACAAAATATTACTCAGCATTTATAAAATGAAGTGTGTTAAGGTTAGAGAACTCGCTTGGGCACTGCACCAAGCCGCCGATCATGTTAACCTTCGTGTTGGACACGCATATTGGAGGCACGATATCCGCTGCCTGGAGTAATCTACACTATACTCGGCTTCTACACAGAAATCGTGTAAAAGAAATAACCGCTCCGTGTGTGTATTTTCAACCACAGTTCTTTCTAAATAGAATCGACCATTATTACAAATAAATATCGCAATACCAAATACTGTACGAATATTTGGTGACGTCTGGATGTTAACATACTCTGTTTAAAAATGTAATCTAGAATTGTACTCGTAAAGATAAGGATTCGTTCTGAGATAAAAAAAACCTTCTCTTATTACAATGAACGCTATTGCGTAAATATTTTTACGAGAGTGACTGTCAAGTCGGACGGCGGCCTTGGATAAACGCAAAGGCATTTGTGCCGAGTGTCTTCGAAGTTGTGCAAATGAAAGATGACTGCATTTCTACTCTACACTTTGCACCGGTTCATAATAATTGTGGTATCTGAGAGGAATAGAACAGTTTAAAATACCCCAAATAGGAACTGACCTTATTCTATAAGATTTGTAAGGTTTTCTCGGTAAATTACCGTCGAGTAACTATAATAGGAAATGGAAGACTGAAGTAGTCATCAAAAAGACTTGGGAAACCACTTTGATCGACACCAGAAGTGCTATGAGATACAGTAGGCTACACTTTCATTTAAAAAAAAACTTGATCTGGGCTCGCACTGGAAGGTTCTAGATATTTTATTTTTCAGAGAATGTTTAAGAGCTATTTGAAATCCTGAACCACATTTAACTGCAGTGATAATGTACAGCAGGCAAAGCATGCCATTTGAAGTAACGATGGATTAATACTTGTTACAAGAAAGGGATGTATTCTTGAAGCCATTTTTTTACAACAAACCCCGAAACAAAAATAAGTTTTAAAATTATGAAGTATGTATGAAATAGAAAGTCATGGAATGGGATCATTATTTTTAAACATGTAATGTGAACTTGGGGCATTCCGCGTATGGTAACCTACTGTACAAGGTTATAATAATGTACGAGTTGTCGTATATACAGAGAAGTCACCTCGTCCAGAATTCGATCAAAAAAGTTATTGGCATCAAAAGGCTTTTCAAGTTTTTGTCTGAAAAGAACATTTAAATTATTGAAAACTTGATAGATGTGTAAAACATCGAAACAATACGTAAACAGGTACAGATTTATTACGTCTACATGTAAACTAATAAAGTGTATATTTGCTAAAATTTAAAGCCTTTCTTCTGTGTCCTTCTTATTGAAATCGTTCTAGCTAAAAAAGGCATATAACCACCAATTTATTTTACTCATTTCCTTTTATTATATGTTTAAAAAAAAGTTTCTAATGCAAACATTACATTTATGGAACTCAATAATTTCTTTATTACTGCAATACTGTTATATTTATTAATGAGAAAATTCTTTATTGAAAAAAAAAACTTAAATTTCTCATTTTGCTTATGTGCCCTTTTCCGATGACCGCCGGAATACAATACAGAATAACAACGCAGCGGATGAAAGTACTTTTATCCCGTCTTTAAGGCAAATTAGTAGAAAAATTTTAGTTTTGTGAATAAAATTAAGAAAAATAAGAAAAATATTGTTTATGTCATTAATATTATTAGACCAGTTAAAAAACAATTGGAAGCTTTATTTTAGTAAGAAAGGGATTTACATTTTAGCATGACATTGAGTTACAGTAATTAAATAGTTATTGTTTTCAAGTAGTTCTATGCCAATTAAACAACAAATGTACAAGCTGAAATTTGAAACTACTCCTATTTTCTTCTATTCGTAGAGAGAAAATATGTTTTAACAACGTAGGTTGTTCTTCTTTCATGCGACGGGTAAATCATTGAATATTTAAATTAAAAATTGTTAAACAGATCTATCTTGATTTTGGGAAGAGGTGCAAAATGGAATATTATAAATAAATTTAAGTAGTCAAGCGAATTTGTCTACCACTAATAAAAAATAGAAAAAAAAGAAATAGAAATTGTTTGATATTAAGCTAAGATTTGGGGAGTCGGCCACTTTATTTCCGCTCTGTATAGATCGATCGATACAGGTAACTCTATTACATTGTTTCCCGTGATAGCGTATTGTATTTTTCTTCATTTGTAATAAAACTAAATAGATGCTAAAGCAGTATATAGAGTATAATGTTAAACTTAGTTAACGTCTAACTGTTTTATTACAGATTTCTATATTAGAATTACATAGAAAGAAAGGAAGGATGGTTTCTGACCGAATAAATGTACAAGTTTAATACTGCTCCAGGGTGATTCGATGTGCGCCCTGCACGTTAATCGCTGAACCGAGAACCGATCGCTACTAAAGGGATTTTCATCCCGATCTGTTGTGCGGAATCATCCAATACAAATATATGATTTCTAAAGCATTTTTAACTTTGGTGTTTACAAGTGGAATTCCATGTAAGTGGACAATGATCTAAGCCGTAGTGAAGTTATAGTTATCAGATGATTTTATATTTTTACATGGGAATTGATTGGAAAAGATCTCTAGCTCCTCTCCCCTGAATATGCCGTTGATTATAGAGAATCGTTTAAAATATGTATTATATCACATTTTAAACCCGTTTTTACGCCCGCTTGTAAAACTCTTTTTTATCGGAGTTGCGAGTTTATGTTAATAGATTACTTACCGAAAGAAATATATAGTCTTTGACCTATATGCAGATTTTTATTAACATTTCAATTGCTTAAAAAACAAATTAACCTGGAATAAACTCTGTAAAAGTTACCAGAGCTTGTATGTCGTTTATTTTCTGTTATTTTTGGTGACGTTGGCCTGTTATACTATAATCTAATGTAATTTCTTGACTTTTTAGTAACGAAGATTAACTTACAAAATTTGTTCATCAAGAACATTGGTCGTCGGAACTCTCATTTCATTTTGACACTTTACGAATGGGGAAAATCAACAAAAGTATAAAAATTTATCTTATTAATAATTTGCGTATCATGACACTTACGTGCCATTGCGTGTCATGACACATTTGATTGACACTGTTATCAGCGATTCGCGCCGCAACACGGGTTAATATCCCCCTTCCACTAATTTATTACACTCGCACTCACCAATAATAGGCTATCTTGTCCCCCATGCCGTTGCGGATGTTCCTGTCCAACAGGTTGTAGCAGACATTGGTTTTTGCACCTTCCATCCATTTTATGGAGATGGGGCCCTTGCTCAGGTCGAAGTTGTAGGAGTAGAAGTTGTTCACGTCGAAGGGGACCTCCCAGTGGAACTGGCTGGCGATCTCGGACCAGAACTTGGCAGGGTCCTCGACACTCTTTTTGTGGAGGTCCTTGTACTGCTGGAGACTCTTTACGTATGACTTGCGAGAGAGCGCGGGCTCCGGGTCGTACACGGCCTTCTTCATGGTGACACTGACACTGCAACTATGGGCGTCACTGCCTCCTCGATCGACGCTGCCGGTACCACTGCACGAGGCAAACAGACTGAGACCCGCCGCGCGCCCGCGCTCCACCACCACTTCCCGCTGTGCCGATAAATTTCCCACCACTTTCCCTCTTTACTGTTTCCCTTCCTGCTCCATTATCATACTATCACTCTTCGATAACGGATAGCCTCAATGATCATGATAGCCGCTCTTGCAAACATGTACAGTCCCAGCAAAATACGTTTGAATAGTTTCCATAATTCGCAATAAAAAAAATCACGTGAAAATGTAGCGTCTCATAGTGTATTATTTAAAATATTGAATAACGGGTTCTATGTAAAATTTATAATTAAAATAAACTACACAACAATCATACAAATACCAAATTCCTTCTCAGTTTTAGTTTTGTACCAATGATATTACCAATGCAGCATTTCTTAGTTTTACAAAGAATTATCATTATTATTTATGTTTTATTATTAAATACGATATTAAATTATTATTACTATTTTAATACACATGCGTACATACAGACTCAAGGCCTGGGCTCACGCCAAAAATTACTCCGACGCTCAAGGCGTTAAAATTTATTTGTAACGTTTTTTGACGTCAAAGGCGTTTTATCATCTCGAGTAATGTTTTGCTAATAATTTAGAGACCGCCCATTCAGAAAATTGACACTGGTGTTGGAAGAGGAAACAATTTGGCGAATGAAATACAGAGGGCTGTACGAATGAAAAAACTGCTTAAATGTGTTATTGTGGTATGAGAAATGTTATTGTGGTATGAAAAACTGACCTTATATTAAGCTTACAGAATGACATTTCCATATAATGTAAATTATTACCAGCAACAAAAAAGAACATGGTCGCAAACTTAGGAGTTATTATTTTTATTATTTTAAGTACGGACTAATAATTTCATCGTATCGTTATAGAAGAGATTACGTATTTTATTTTACAAATCAATACCAATATCTTTTATCATTTTACACATTTTTCCTTGCCTAGGAGTCCAAGAAAATGAAATCCGCCACTAAATATTATATATTAAAAAACACATGTGTGACAAAATAAAATGTTTACGTTGATGAAATTACCTTTATTATAAAATAAGAAACTAATAGTTGTAAGTAGGTTATAATTGTTGTGTTAAATATACTATAGAAAATGTATGGAAACTAATAAGATAACTGGATAGATAGATCTATACTGGAATAGATATTCTGTTTGCTTGTTATAACTGCCAGTTTTTCTAAATTTTTATAATGGTTTTCAATTATTTATGTTTACTTTAAGTAATGATAGGTAAAACTACCATCTTGAGGTTGAGTCCTTTTAATGACACGTTGTGAAAAGGTGTAATCCGTTGGGAATAAACCGACATGAGGAGTTAAGGCAACGTAGATTACGTAGATACCGACGTACTATATTTATACATACTTACCAAGTACGCTGAACTAATTACTGTTCATTAAATTTGTATAGTTGGCAATAGCATAATCTTATTTTAAAAAAGGTTGTTGAACAAAAAGTACTCCTCCGCCGAGACTCGGTTCCGGAGCTCTTGCGTGTGGAATGGTTGAAGGTATTACATTGTTCTCGTGCGACCAGTACAACCGATTCACAATGTATTCGTGATGAGATTCAGGTGTTTATGTGAAAAGGAAAACATTCGGACCCATTAGACTTTCAAAAGAGATTTCTAAAGAGACTTTACTTAATTATATCGAAACTGTCACACTCATTTGTTGGAAAACTAATCTACAAGTGTTCTTGTCAAACGATTAGTTTATAAACAAAATATGATCAACAATTTTAATTTTTCTTGGATTATAATTTTTTCTATGCACCATTTCATGACTGTTTTGGTATACCCGGTATTATCGTTTTTACGTCCGAGACGGAAGATATTTCTTAATTAAAAGTTGGTATACATCTCTAAAAGATACCTTGATAAGCTAACAAATTGCGTTTTTCGTTTATCTTCGCGAGTTTAGAAATGCAAGCGAGTGTGAAACCACATGAGTTTGACAAGTTTAAAGTTGTGAAATTATTGTTGGAAGTAATAGTAGAAGGTAGAAAATGTATTTGTCATCAAAGCTTTAATATAATGTTGTTCAATTTCGAGGAAAATGTACACTTCTTGTTATTACTAACTAGCAGTAATAGCTTCGCACGCTATTATCTGAATAACAGGGCCGCCACAGGCATATTCTTTTTTAAGAGAATACGAAACACCTCAACGATAATTAATTGCGATTGAAGAAATATTCTAATCACCTGATCGATTTCAGAATGATTGGGCGTATTTTTCTGTTTGGAGAACAGAAAAATTCCTGTTTTCGGTCCCTGAAATTAGAGAGTTTTTTTTATAAATATCAATTTTTTATATATCTCAAAATGTTCTGCAACATTAAATGTATTTGACTGAATATCTCTAAGGATTTCAGAAACACTTGTACCATTTTAGATCAATGTAGAGGAACCCTAAAGCCAAAGTCCATGGATTTCTTAGTAGGCCTACTTATGCTGTAATATGATGAAATCCTATGATATTTTTTAAACGAAAGCAGTCATAGGCAAAGCAGTCATCTATCACGTACATATTTTTCAATGCTTATGGTTCATAAGATAAGAGCGAAATTGCGATTGGCTCTTATTTTAGGTTTTGCACTTTTTTAGTTCAAATTAATTATATTTCCGACGCCAAATTGGAGTTTAAATTTTTGCAAATAGCAACACTATAAGATTGCATTTAGTATTTGGTGATGTGGTCTTCTGTTTCCTAAAACTGTAGTCGAGCGAATAGTTCGTTGAATCATGATCGCTACCTGGTTCCTCCAGCTACTGTAAACATGCTGACCCTCGGTGTCAGAGAAAACCAATTTCGAGTACCTTAGACTCGTATTTACACATCCACACTTTCGTTCAGCAAGTCAAGGGCCAGAATGGTCCAAAATAAAATAGTTTCACCATTGCTGCAATCTATAATAAAAATTAGATAAAATCTACTTGTTACTACTACCTCACACAACGACATCTGATACAAAAAATTTAATACAACATACACAGCGTGCCATTGTGTGACTCGATAAGCTGTCAAATTATTTGATATCTTTATAGTAAACCTTTAAGAGTATTTTTGGGTGGTATTTTAGAAAAAGATATGCCTGTTGAATTCTTATGTAAGTAAAGTCCTAGCCAAGTTTCGTTCAAATCTGTGCGCTAGTTTTTATTATATTGTGTGTCTACCTGAATACAAACCTTATAAGGTTTGTATTCATTGGTCTATCACACATCCAAAAATCTTCACAAACCTTCGCATTTATTGGCCGAGTATTTAGGGAAGCCTATCACTCAAGGAAATGGAAAATTTTAAACCCGCCTATTTATCTGCACAATATCTCGAAACAGAAGTGACCTATAGACTTGAAATTTTCCATGAAGCTGAAATTTTATTTAATCAGCACCGAGTTCGATGATGGTGCGTGTCACTCCAATAAAATTAGGCTGAGCGTTCGCAAATATTTTTTGTATATTGGTCTTATGGGTAACCATGATAGCAACGAACAATATATTAGGCTACATAAACGTATAAACAAAGATAACAATTATATGAGATTTTAACAGGTGACATATTAACACTTGCAACCTAATTACCACAACACATAACATCACATTTGGGTGACGTTGTTCGTAGACTTTTATTGATAGAGTAAAATGAAAAAATAATGTTAAAAGGCGGTGACAAGATTTTATTTCATCGCACTCTTGCATTGTAGTGCGCTCCCTAGCTCACTGGAACTTCTATTTTTTATAATGAACAATGTTATGCCTAAGGATGATTTTATATACAGACTTGACATTTTGCGCAAAACTTCAGTTTTATGTAGACAAGAAATAATTCCATGATGGAGCATGTCCAAGTATCAAATTTAGCTGAACGTCATTAGAGTACCAATTTAGAGTACCACTCAGTGAGTTGACATAATTTCTCTTATCTAACGGGTGGATGTGAAAAATTCTTTTTTGTATGATGTCCGTCTGTCTCTCCGTTCGCAGAATATCTCCAGAATGACATTAGCTATATACTTGATATTTGCGTACTACCTCAGCCAAGCCTGTTACACGACACGTGGTGTGGCGTACTCCTACCTTGTAATATTACCAGGATAATATCAATTAATTTTGTTCTCGCCTCTTTCGTTTATATGTCTTTCAGAGCCAACACAGTTTTGTTTTATGCCCGGGTAAATGTGTGAGTAAACCTATTTCAAATATTGTTTTGTGGAACCGGAACAGGGAAGTACAATCAGTAACAAGTGTCTATTCTGTCCTTGGCCTACAAGGTACAGCGCAGGAACAAAAACGCAAGAAAGGCGTTTCCTTCCTTTCTCTTCTGATCTACCGAGATATCAATTATGTCCTTGCCTGGATATTTACAGTTCCGTATATTTTACAAATTATGTACCGTTAATGTTGGATAAAATAACACAGCCTACTTTAAAATTTACCAATCCATTATGAACCAACCACTTAGTGATAAAACCAATGGAACAACTTATTATTACTTCAGTATGGTTACCTAATTTTATAGATGAACTATTTTATGTAATACAATATATTATTCCCCTTTGATAATATAGTATAGACCAACCAGCATCTAAACCTTGACTTAAAAGAACATTTTATCACCCGATTAATTTTTAATAGTTTATTTATAATTTTAAAACATATTTTTAACGTAAAAGTATTAAAAACGTCAATGGGTTTAGGGAATAAAAATCAAACTAAAATGTTCATGTTGTAACTAAACATTTGGTATGGTATACAGGCGATAATCTAATTATTTTGATTCATTTGACGTCATTCCATATAATGCAGTGTATATTCATTTTTTTTTACATTGCATTAAAACCCTTTAAGTGATAGTGGGTGAATTATTTCCCACCATGTTTTGCTTTGGATTATTTGTTACAGCTCAAAAAATCACTGGGATAATAATTTCCCACTTTGGAATCCTTCAATGAATAAACATATCTCTATGGAGAAGTAGGTTTCTTTCAGCTGACAAAAAAATAGTAAAGCCAGTCAGCTGTTTATTCAAAAGTGGGAAATTATGATCCCACTGGCACTCTGGGACAACTAACTTACAGATTCTTCTTGGATCTTTGTTTTTTATGTCAAGATAATAGATGACTGATGTAACATTGCAGATTTTGAAGGTTAGTAAACATATCTATGATCAATTAGGATTATTTTAATGATATAATGTATACATTTTCTCATGTATTATGGAGTGAAAACTATTGTGTTGCAAGACACTAGGCTAGATTTGCAGGTTATGTTTTTGGCTGGAGTTTGTAATATTTTCTTACACACTTGGAAGGGTTAGATAACACAGTATTATACATCAATCTATTCAGCAAATTATAGTTTTCAAAAGGGCATTACCACTTTAGTCCAAGCACATTTGGCAAAGTTAATATTTAGCTGTCACTGTAAGCCTGCATACTTAGACAGGAATGTTTTACGAGGTTGAGGCCTATATCATTTTATGCCTAGCATTTTTGTTACAGTACATGGGAGGCGTTGATCGCTTTGACCAGCACATGTCAAACTACTCAATAGTTCAGAAATCAAGAAAGTGGTGGATGAAGCTTTTTTATTATTTTATTGATTCAGCTGTAGTCAATAGCTATATCATGTACTCACATGATTGTAAAACAAAAAAGAACAAACCAATCACACACCTAAACTATAGATCTGCTCTTGTAAATGGCCTCATTGGAAGTTTTTCTTCAAGACTTCAGAAAGGATTTTCTCCAGGAAGAGGATGGGGGAGAAAAAGGAATAGTACAAAAGGACGAGCGACTGTTCAAAATGCTGTTCGGCACTCAAATGTAGGTGCACATCTACCCCAAAAAATTGAGAAGTATAGGAGGTGCGCACATTGTTCTACAAAGGCCAAGGAGAAGAGGAGCAATATGGTCTGCCCGACTTGTAACTTTGCTCTCTGCAAGGATTGTTTCACTCCATTCCACCAAAACTAGATGAAAAAGGCTACAAAACGAGCCCCACAATACGTTATTGTGTTTCAAAGTGTTTTTTATCTTTAGTAATAATGTTTGTAATAATATTTTAATTAATATTTGCTGTTATTATTAAAATATTATGCATATGACTAAATTATTTCATTCAATTCCTCTAATATCCAAAAAGTGGGAAATATATATCCCAGTAAATCATACACCACACATGGATAAATGCAGGTTGCTTATGTTTCGCTGGGATATTAATTTCCCACAAAAAAAAAAAAAAAAAAAAAAAAAAAAAAAACACACAAAAACAAATAAAATTGTTTTAAAATTATTTTTTAAGTCATATTTGGCAACATTAGAACCATCCTATAAAGAAATTGGCTCATTTTTCAAAGTGCCAGCCAGACTACTGCCACTTAAAGGGTTAATTTCGTATACAGACCCGTAACAACGCTGGGGAAACCGGGTGCCGCCTCAGAGATCCCTTGTCTGGGGAGTGAGCAAGAAGACCCCAAGAAAAGATGGAATGAACTTAATTCTTTGATGTATAAAAAGCAAATACATATTTATAGCCTGTGTTACTCGTGCATTTAAAATCACACTAAACAAGAAAATAACATTTTTGTCATTGTGATATTTTACACAGGTATTTTAGACGCATGTAACACGGTGCTCTTTATTTCCTTGCATTAAAAGATAATTTTTGTTATATTTTTCTCTGTCTGGCGGATAATACATTTAAATCACGAGCGTCAGACGTATTACTATTGTTGGTTGAATGAATACAATGCACACAATGAGCTCGCCTATTGTTAACGATAGATTGTGAGAACAAGCGTGATTATCAATTTTAATTGTTTGTATTTTATCTTAGAATTGTAAATAACCTACTACTTGAAAAGACAAATAAGTTCCATCATCAACTTTAGTTGCATAAATTTAATTCAAATGTATCAGTTTTCTAACAACTCAAACCGCACGATGATCAAATTTGATCATTTATTTGAAATAGATTGGCTGTTGCGAGTTTATAATAGCCTAAATAAGGCTTCGACACCTTCACTTTCGATGTTGTTTTGCCGTTATAACTAGTTTAAACAAGGATAGGCCTAATCATGCAAGTTTAATTTATGTGACATAATAGGACCTGTAGTAAGATCTTCTATTTATCCCCACAAACAACACAGACAACGACATTTTTCTCGGAGGAGTATTTTGTAATTTATTACATCTGTGACACATCATTAAGAATATTAATAAAAGAACACGTGTTGTGGAATTTTCCACAACACGTGTGGAAACATCTATTTAGATGTTTGTAAGTTATCTCCATTAAGCATTAATTTACACTTTTTATTTTGTTTAAAGCGTTACCCATTTTGTACACAGAGGTAAGAAATTAGTTTTCTTAGAATTCTTATTCTTGTTGACAAAACTTATTCTTTGTTAGTACGTAAGCCTGGTTTATGGAATCCGGTACATAATCCTTGATGTATAGACATGTAATGTCACTTCGGCCCATTAATGCTTAGGACCGTGTGTGTATCTCGGGTTGTTGGAGTTTTGCTTGCCTTTGGACGAAGGGAGAGAACCAAAAATCATAGAACCAAAGCCGGAATGGCTTGAAGAACAGTGTTTATGTACACTCCGGACTGTCCTACAACATTATTGTCTAATTATTTATAATTGGTTTAACATGCTCACGAAAACAATTAATTAAGAAGAGAGCACAACGATCTTGTTCAAACTATTGGTCAATAAAACTGGTTAAACATACTTGTTCAACCAGTTTTACATTTTAGTTATTTACTCAGAAACAAGGACAAAGTAAAATATGGTATTCTCATTACATGTACCGTGGTATTTCTTCAAGTGCCCGTCCTCGGACTATCGATACAGGGTGGTCCGGGAGGAAAGAAAAACATTTTAACAGGTGATTGTAGACTTAAAAAGAAGACAAAAAGTTCATATAAACATATGTCTGAAGATACTTAGTAAGTGAGATAAGGCTAGCGAAAGATTTTGTCCAGATTTCCACTCCAAGGATTAAATGAAACCGTGCTGAATCCATTAAAATAAGAATTGAGAGAAATGATCGTTTAATACGCATTTCGATCTGAAAAATGTAATAAACTAGATCCCAGAACTGTAAGTCCCTTTGGTTTGTAAAATAACTTGCTTTAAAATCAAAACTTTACTTTCACAAAAGATGTTTTTTACGTTTGAGGCACTATAATTTCTTTAAATGGCTAACAAATGTAAAAAATTCATCAAAAGTTGTAGAGAATTCAATTTTGAGAAAATTTTTATAAATAAAGTCAACAGTGAGGACTTTGTTACTTTAGTGTGATTTAAGTTATTGTATTTTAATCTGTTAGAAAAAGATATTTCTAATTCCATTTACCATTTACTGTATTTATTAATAATTTAAAATTCAATTTGTATTTAGATTTATTTTTGTTTCGTTTCATATTTCTTTTAAAGTGTAGCCTACGTATTTTCACGTATACGAATGTGGTAAATCACGTATTTTCTTACGCCGAGTACGCAGATATGGTTTATGTGTATGGCTTTTGTAATGGCAATGCTACAGCCTCAGTTGTAGGATATCAAAGTCGGTTTCCTCAACGTAGAGTACCAAATCATGGGGTATTTACAAGGATATTTATTAATCTTCGTGAGACTACCGCAAGAATTTCATCTGAACAATGGCTTCAACATAAAAGTGATGCCGAAACTATTCTTCAAGCAGTTGAACATAGTCCCACTAAAAGTTCGTGGAGAATATCTATGCAACGTAATATCGCAAAAACTCGTGTGTTGCGAACTTTACACTTACACGGATTGTATCCATTTCATGTACAAAAAGTGTCATGTACAACAACTTCAGCCAGGAACAATGCTACGCGTCTGCAATTCTATGAATGGATTAATAAAACGCATCCTTGTATTGTTTTAAGTATATTTTTTACTGATGAACCTGCATTTACTCGTGATGAATTTCCATTAGTTGTCAATGTGTGGTGTGGTATTACACTTGATGGCTCTTTCATATTAGAGAACCGACTTGCAGCAGAAACATACATGACATTTTCGTAAAATTCAATTCATTACGTATATTGAATTGTTTATTTCTCTGGAAAATACACCACTTTTAACACGAATGAATATGTATTTTTAACATGACGGTGCTCCTCCACATATTGGCTCATCGATTTAGAGAATTTTTAAATGAACACTTTGCCAGTAAACGGATTGGTGCTGGAAGAGTTTTTAACTGGTTGCCAAAGTTATCTCCAGACCTTACCCCAATAGACAATTGAATGTGGAGTTAGATGAAAAGTGAAGTTTACAAAGAGAAAAGTAATACACGAGATGTACTGATTACTCGAATTTTTGATACTGCTGCCCTCATAAAGGAAAAGAAAGATGCTATTACAAGAGCAACACAAATTATTCAGAAGCGTGTTAAAAGGTGGACAGACTGTAATGGCAGAAATTTATAATCTTATTTATAATGTAATTAAATTAGTTAATTTTTATTTTGAGAAGTATTATTGTTTTAAATTTAATTTTTATCAGCTTATTTTTAACGTTTATTATGATAATACTGTATTTTTACCTTTTTGGAGTGTAATACAAGTGTCATTAAATTTGAATTCATTAATTTAGAACTTGGTTGCTATTGACTTTATTTGTACAATATTCACAGAATTAAATTTTCTACAATTTTCGTTTATGGATTTTACGCATTTGTTAGCCATTTAATGAAATTATAACACATAAAACATAAAAAAGTGTTTTTGACAGTACGTTTTTATTTTTAAAGTAAGTTATTATACAAACTAGCGTATTTTCAGTTCTGGGGCCTAGTTTATTAAATATTTCATATAGAAATGCGTATTAAACTATCAAATATTTGTCTTACTTACTATTCTAATGATTTCAGTCCGGTTTTAATTTTAATCCTCGGAGTGGAAATCTGGGCAAAATATTTAGCTAGTCTTATCTTGCTAAAGAAGCATTTCTAGTCATATGTTTATATGAACTTTTAATACATTCTGTCGGGTTTGTTTTTCTTTTAGCGTTTTTCCTTTTACTTGAAGTAGTATATTAAACCGTGAGGCGAATTAGCGTACGCTACTTTTTACATATAACTACGAATTAAATTCGCTAGGAGGTACGAGTATATTGTACCTTGCAGCAAGCATCACATCCACACGCCAAGTACCAAGTTGGCGTCAGTTATATTGATTACCAGGAGCGCCACTTACGGGTTGAAAATGAAAATCCCTTCATTGTTCGTTACTTAAATTCTAAATCATCATGAAATGTCCTTTGTCTTTTTCCTTCCCTAAAGGGAAGGAAATTGTAAACAATCATGGAGCATGTATAGGCCGTAATTAGTAAAACATCCTTTGTACTAATTTTCTACATTCTATCCGATGTAGACAAAAGGAAGAATATGCGTAATTCTTTCTCGAGATGTCAATTCGACGATGCGTTAACGGTTTAGCAGGCTAATTAATACAAAATTGTCACTATAACGACTATTGAACTGCTTACATTTACAAGCTTTTATTAATTATAACATGTTATAAGTAAAACAATTATTAGAAAGACCACAATGTTGAAACCTTAAAATAAGTACAAGTAGTTATAGCATATTTAGTCTAAGTTTTGTACGAAAATGTATAAACAGAACATGTTTTTGAAAATATTACAATCTTGAAAATGTATAAAGATGTGTTACTGACATTATTTAGATCTGGGTTTCTGTCATTTTGTAAGCCTAATTTTGTTACAACTACAGTAATAATGTACTACAATGTATTACAACAATGTTATATTAGCAGTACTATATCGATAATACTGATCAAACTAGCTTCGTTAATAATTCAGATAACTGAAGCTAAACATGTTAAATGACCATGTCACACATACGAGTTTGAATTCGATTTCTCACTAGACTCGTAACTTGCTTAAGTACCAGAGTAGATTCTGGCTGGGTGTGTGCTCTGCTAGAGACGCTACGCCATCGGTGAGAAAGACATCTTTGATAGATCCCCAAAGGAAAAATTCTGGAGGTCAGGTGTAGTGAGCGTGATGGCCATGCAATTTGGCGCACCTCAGCAAATCCATTTACCTGGAAAGCGGTCAGTGTGGAAATCCCGGGCGTTAGTGATGTAATGCAAGAGTACGCCACATCGCATGAAGTGGTGACTCTACGTTCTTCATCCTCATCAGTTTGCAACAGTTCCGGACTTTCAACATTACTTCTGTTAGTTACAGTAAATGTAATTATCAATATATTACACAGCCGCAAGATTTCCTATAGCTAAATTAATTGGTTTTGGTGTATTTCTCGTAAATCCATTGTCAAATGAGTTATGATATATATTTATATATATATCAAATATAAATATATTTGATTGGATAAATATAATATATATATATACACACACATATATAAATACATAATATATATATGATAATATACATATAATACATTATATATATATTATATATACACACATATATATATATATGTATATATATATACACATATAAATACATAATATATATATATAATATATATAATACATTATATTATATATATATATATATATATATATATATATATATACATATAAATATATTTGATTGGTTGCACCCATACGTCATTACGTATGGGTGCACACTAAACAGTTACTAAACAGTTACTTGTACTCTAAATCTGTACTTACATTTATATTGTAAATACGATATATATACATTTCTGTTCAGTAAAATCATTACAAGTTATGTTACTTCTATGCTTCGTACAATGTAAGTTCCTTATTATACTTTTTTACCTAGAATTAAAATGTGTAATTATTTTAAGTAAATTATTATAAGTACTCCAATGATAACTATTCACAATGGGATCCAGTCTGGTTTTTAGAACCCAAGGTGGCAAGCATTTGGGTACAGTATAAGGATGATGCGCAACTTTGTAGCTGTCTATAATAAAACAATGTAGAAGTATGCCACGCCCACATCCCATGTCACGAACAAGCAGGCTTCACCCACATTCAGTGTAAAATTTCAATTCATTTCATTATTGACAGATAGAACAAAAATACTACAAATACAGTACATCCCCCGGTAAATACATTGGAAATTGTGTAAGCGTAATGGGTGATAGGTTGCAACGACGCTCAGCCAAACTTAATGGTTAGCTATCTATAATAAAACAATGTAGGCTAGAAGTATGCCACATCGCATGTCACGAACAAGCAGGCTTCACCCACATTCAGTGTAAAATTTCAAGTCATTTCATTATGGACAGATAGAAAAAAAATACTGTAAATACAGTACATCCTCCGGTAAATACAATGGAAATTGTGTAAGCGTAATGGGTGATAGGTTGTAACGACACTCAGCCAAACTTAACGGTTAGCTATCTATAATAAAACAATGTAGGCTAGAAGTATGCCACATCGCATGTCACGAACAAGCAGGCTTCACCCACATTCAGTGTAAAATTTCAAGTCATTTCATTATGGACAGATAGAAAAAAAAATACTGTAAATACAGTACATCCTCCGGTAAATACAATGGAAATTGTGTAAGCGTAATGGGTGATAGGTTGCAACGACGCTCAGCCAAACTTAATGGTTAGCTATCTATAATAAAACAATGTAGGCTAGAAGTATGCCACATCGCATGTCACGAACAAGCAGGCTTCACCCACATTCAGTGTAAAATTTCAAGTCATTTCATAGAAAAAAAATACTGTAAATACAGTACAGTAAATACAATGGAAATTGTGTAAGCGTAATTAGGTTGCAACGACAGATAGCTATCTATAAAAAACAATGTACTGTACAGGTCACCCACACATCCATTTCATTATGGACAGATAGAAAAAAAATACTGTAAATACAGTACATCCTCCGGTAAATACAATGGAAATTGTGTAAGCGTAATGGGTGATAGGTTGTAACGACACTCAGCCAAACTTAATGGTTAGGCACAAACATTATAACACTTATTCTTGTTTATGTAGAAAGTTTCATGCAAAAGCCTGGAGATGGAATCTTTCTCAAAATGTCTTGCCACATGATACATTCACACCTGTGTTTATTAAATTGGGATTCATACAGTATTAGTATTTAAATAATAAAAAACTTCTATGCACCAAGTAGTCATATTTGGCTTGTGTTGGAGAGATTAGACTACATGTGTTAATATATGACACTTTAAAATCTCTTGTGAGTATATTGAGTTTGCTTATAAATTTATTTATTCTGCTATTTTCTCACTGCCACAATGATTTTACTCATAAGACCAAAGTGAAATATTTGCTCAGCCAAAGTCCATGGAGTGACAAATCGAACCCGGTGTTCCTCATATAAAAATGAAACTTTATGCACAATTTAAGTTTTTAGGTAGGTTTGTTTTTGACATATTGTGCAGACAGACAGACAGACAGAAATGAAATTTCTCTAGTCCCACGAGTGTATAAGCCTCATGAACCCCCTCCAATTCGTCTTATGTTATTTTACTGTATAAGGTTACTTTGTTATCTTGGTTAAGTTGAGATTTTCAGTGGATTTTATTGAGGGAAAGCTCACTTGTTACTGGCATGGCAGGTTTTCACAACATATTTTTTAGAGGCATCACGCCTACTGAAAGCCCTCTAACATTTTGTTAGATAGGAAGGATGATATGATATTGATAGCCCTTACTTTTGGGAATCCCTTGACCAACTTGGCTGGATGGCATTGAAATTAATTCCTGAATGGTTAAATATTTCTTAAAGCACAGCTAGTGATGCGTACACATCCATTAATAGTTTATTACAGTGGCAATCTGACATCACAAATTCCGCCTTACCATCATCTCTATTTTCCATCTTTCTCCAGTGATACATGCAGGTACAAGAAACATTGATTGTTTACCTGTTAGAGATGGAATGTTTCTGTCCACACGTCGAATTTTAAAGACATTACACATTTTTCATGGATTTTATTTAATAAAAAACCTCTATCTCGTATTGACATGTGTTTTTAGCTTTGGATGACTAAAATTGCAATTTTAACTTATATTATGGGAAGTAGTGTGTTTATCAATTTCCCTTAACATGTGCGCCGATGGTCAGTATGTTATCAAGGGTAAATTTAAGGCCCATGGTCATTTTCTATTGTTACACTAGGCCAGCAGCCCGCCTCTCCCGACCTGGCTGCTGCAGGTGTGACACGCCAGGGTTTACAATAAAGCTATGATTATTGAAGCTCCATAGACCACGTATAAATCAACCTACAATATAATATAACCTACAATAGGCATGCCCTACGATTTAATCTAAATTTATTTTAGTAATCTGTAAATATAAATGAGATTTCCTGGCTGACTGAGACATCAACGCCCACAAAAACCCAAGAAGGAGACATGAAATTTGGTATATAAGTTGTGTTGGTACATCTTGTGCCCTGGACGAGCACTGAAGAAGGATTTTTCTCTTTGACCTTAAGGCGGAAACATTTTACTGCACACCCGTTTTCATGCGAGTGTCTACTGAAGTGAAATAAAGTTATTATTAAATTGTACTAATATAAACAAAAAGGTAGTAAAACTGTCATTTCACTTTTTAAAATAAGATGTATAAAAATCAGGATAAAGGCGATAAAGTATGATAATTTTTTAACATCGGGAAGAATCCTCACTATCCCTGATTGATGTTAACCATTTAAACTAATTTATTAATATAACTTAATTTATTATTTTCACACATTACGCTAGCTCGCTCCAAAAAGGAATGCTTAGCGTTTATCTCAGTTCCAATGACAATGGCAGGTTGCAGGACGGCGGTAGATCAAACTATCACAATGGGGGTAAACCGTTCACGACACTTCCGATTTATGGAACAACTGAGCTAATGCGACGGTCACAATCACATCACATGTAAGGAGCATGTACGAGTATTGAGAGAGTGAATCACACACAACACCGCAACGCTCTTATTAGTGTGTTGGCAATGTTCAAGAAGGCTGTGGAGAAATAGATGTATTTGATTGAAGGGAACGCCACATCAGGAGGTATGTATGTAATAAATCTGAATAAATCTATAATATAATAAATTAGACAGATCAAAATCAAAGTAAAACATTATTTAAATGCATCATTTATATTTCAAACACGTTGGGTTGCTGTTATACAGTTTTTATAATTCTTGGGAGATTTTATCTCTCTCATGCTCCTCCTAGTCCCGCCACAGTAAGAAATTGAATATTTGCTGTAAATAGAATCAAATTTGTACGTATTTTGCGCAAGAGTATTTTTGGGGAAATATGAGTATTTGTTCACAAACGTTATGAACTTTTTGTGCATTGTAAATAAATACAACACAATTCCCTATATTTTTGAGAATTCCAATATTTTTTAATTTAAAAAACATTGTCTAGAGTAAATATAAACACCAATTTTAACTGACTGACTCACTTTTAACAAATGACTCACTCAATATTAACTCTCGTTGAAAATTACTTGGGATTCGATTTTTTCAAAATAATTTTCATTGAGACATAATAATCATAGAGTAAAATATGAAACATTTAGACTGGAAAGTCCGTGTTAAAAGTCGGTACCAAAATTGCTAACGCGTTGCGGTAGGTTACCCTCCGTATATACATCCCACATATTTTTTTGTTTCAACAATTGCTAGGGAGCTGAAATTTTCACAGAATATTTTTAAAACGTATTTAATGAATTGTGTAGACTTTGAAAATGTTCGGTGCATAAATGGGCAAGTGTTATAAAATCAAACGTTTAAACCTCTTTGTGGAACACTCCGTATGTATATATATATATATATATATATATATATATATATATATATATATATATATATGGTATGTATATATATATATATATATATATATATATATATACATACCATATCTTCCAGATAAATCACTCTTTCTAACACTATGTTTGGACAACATTATACATGTTTACAGGATTCATTCCAGAAAGTTATAATTATCTTGAAGGAGAGCGAATTGCTTCATTATTCATTCTTATGATAATTCCTGCACGACCAGTGGCATCCTCCCACCAATTAGAACAGTATTTCAAAACTCTGTGCATAGATTAAAATATCGTGTTGGAGCTCATAAGGTCGACAAGTACTATATCTACATCTTTTACATTCGAACAGGATATTTTAAATCAAAATCTTGTAACGCACTGTGTGCTTAGTGGTACACCTGACATTTCTTTGAAAATCATTTCTAGGATAAAAACATAAAAGTAGTACACTAATCAGGGAAGAGCACATTTAGAAATTATTTTATTACAAAATAGTCTTTACACTATGTAGGTATCTTTTCCTATTAAGTAAACAACGATTTTATTAAATTATTCACAATATATTACATACACCTAGTCTTCAAAGTCACGCTCCCGATATCTCAAACCCCATCATCTTAGAGCCTCGGAAATACAGAGGAGAATATTTATGAATGACAATGGCTACAGAATATTTAGAACGAATGCCATATTTAGCATAAAGATATTTGCGATCTTTCATATGAACAACATAACGTAGAAATAACATATATTTATGCAAATCAAAAAGAACAATAGTCTCCAAACTCTGAAAAATCTCTACTGTACATGAAGAATTTCTGGATCAAATCATTTGTTCACCATGTATCCCTCCTTTACGCAATGCTACTACGATGGTCTCGGGGCGGAGATTACGGAAAATTTCCCTCAAAGAACCCTTGACTTTGGTCATATCACTAATAAAAAAAGGTGTGACGACCTTTACAGCACAATACAGAAACTCTCCAGCAGTACCTTGCTGATCTTGTGATCTTGTGCAGATAAAACAAAAAATATTCGTCCTCACTGAGGAGGTATCACGTAGGACCCGACTCTACCGTGCGTTAGCCACGGCAATATCTATGACCTTTACAGCACAATACAGAAACTCTCCAGCAGTACCTTGCTGATCTTGTGCAGGTAAAACAAAAAAATATTCGTCCTCACTGAGGAAGTATCACGTAGGACCCGACTCTACCGTGCGTTAGCCACGGCAATATCTATGACCCATGATGTAGGAGGGAGCAATTCCTCTCTTCCTGGGCGATTGATTCTGTACTGTCCTATGTACTTCCTGGGCCCTAATTTAAACAGTATTTGATTTATTGACTGTCATTGGCTGACTTAACATTATTGACTAACATTTGAATTAGATTAATTAACATACTGACCTAATCAGTTTTATTGACTGTACAAGGTCTATAAACAGTTTGAATCTTGTTGCCACAATCCATTATATGACCCGAAAATCAACTGTCTGGTTAATATCATTAAAATAGGTAGAGTAATAAGCCAAGTCTTGACCCATGGGGTATGCCACGAACGATGGCAACCTGATATCGTATTACGTTTTAGATAGTAAAGAAACAACTCTACGCCAAGGACCGAGTGTAGTTGATGCGCTGTGTGACGGAATCTTTGTTTATCAGTGAGGAGAGGAGGGGGAGTGGGTTGTCCTCTACCTTCAGATCTGGTATCTGATAAGATATAATAATTAAGCTTAACTTATCAGTCATTTGATAACATGACTTATATGAAAGTAGTTGATATATAGATGATGACATCTACGTCGTATTTCTGTTTACGCATACCACTCTCCAATTGTCTTTCGATCGTAGAGATAATTATATGCAAACTCCTCTGCGGGAATGTTTTTGTATAGATCACATTTTAAATTATACAATATTACGAAAAATACAGAAGATGGGAGTAGCCTTTCATATTTTTTTAAACACTAGAAAAATGTGCTTAGAAGCATTCAAAGAGGAATCGAATTTCTTTAATTTGCAATCGCCACAATTCTAAATTTGAGGTTATTGTAATGACAAGTGGAGGATCAGTGAAGTATTATATTTATTCTAGTGAAATACTTCTTTATAAGAAAGCTCTACTTATTTACAAAATACAAATTTGACTTTTCAATGTGAAATAAATTTATTGTCAATCTGGAGTTTTTAAGTTAGGCATATATTTCTAGTCTCCGTTATAAACTCACTATCCTGCTGTTTCCTTACAGGAAGGTTCCAGAAATAAGAGTATATACACTGTCCTGGAGTTTATGGCCCAAGTCTTGGTGTATTAAATATAGTACAGTTGATGCTCTGGCTACTTTATACAACTGAATTAAAAGGTCTCTATGAAAAATACGACTCCTCGTAAAAAAAAGTAAAAATACTCTGATACTTGACGATAGGTACCGTTCCAGAAACACTGGAAATTACGACGATTAATCACGAACCAAATAACTATGTACTCGTGTAATGAAAAAATCAGTATTTGAAGTACCGCTGTCACCAAAAGTACGTAATTAACATCCAAAAAAATCTCTTTTTCTGTACATGGCTGTCTTCTCTTTGTACATGGTTGTCTTTTGGAGTATAAATAATCGTTCGGATAAAAGTGTTCTTACTGTATTTGTTTAATTGTCTAATACAAACATCTAGGTATAATATGAACCAACCACAGAGATACAGATGCTATACAGGATTGGATTCGGGCCGCAGGTAGTAACAAGCACAGATAACTTATAACAAGGTAAATGAGTTGATACTGCCATAACGAACTTATTACACTAATTAGGGTAATAATGTGGAAATCAGCGTCCTTGCTACTTTATCCTCTATGTATCGTTATTTCTCATATATTCCTTTAACGTATCTCTGTATGTGTCACTTTATAGATATAACCGTGGCTATAGATATAACTGTGACTGTGTGTAAATAACACTTTTAAAACATACTGAGCAGGACCTTTTTGGTTTAGTGCAACACGCCCAAGCACTGAAGAAACAAATAATGGTCAGTTACAAAAAGTGATTAGCACGAAGTTGGTGGATGCTGGCGGGCGGGTGATAAGAGAAGTGAATGTTGTAACATGCGCTCGCAAGGTCGTCTGTATCAAGGGCGTTTTCGAGGTCAAGGACTCCTACTTTCTTCTGGCTAACCGGTCAAACAAATGATATTTCGCCACCGTATGTGCACTAATCGGACAGGGGATTAAAGTACAGACCATCGCAGTATTATATAATACTAGCAGTTACCCGCCTCTTCGCACGCGATGTCGCAGGTTTTGCACCTGTATGAGCAATTATGGTTCGAGTGAATTACATTTCCGACGCCAATGTTGAGTTTACCTTCTTCCCAACGATCAAGAAAATATGTTAAAAAGTGAATATTTACAGTCATTTTAACTTACTCCGGTCATAGTACTTTTTTCCAATTTTGCTTCTCTCCTGATCAAGAAAATTTACATACATACAGAACTCTAAGGAACCTACTTTTACTTTTGTTAAAAGACAACTTAGATAGCTTTCATAGTAGTCTTTAAATGTATAGTGAAAGTTAGACTACATTATCTCTTATATCTGCACTTATACATATATTACCCGCTGCTTTGCACTCAATTTAGTAGGTGTTGCACTTTTATGGCCACTGGCTGGTCCGAGTGAATTATATTTTCGACGCCAATTTGAAGTTTGCCTTGTTGCCACAATCAAGAAAATACACTAAAAAGTTTATTATTATGGAAATTGTAATTTACTTAGTTCTTAGTAGGCCTATGTTTTGTTCCACAGTTGATTTAGTAGGTGTTGCACTTTTATGGCCACTGGCTGGTTCGAGTGAATTATATTTTCGACGCCAATTTGAAGTTTGCCTTGTTGCCACAATCAAGAAAATACACTAAAAAGTTTATTATTATGGAAATTGTAATTTACTTAGTTCTTAGTAGGCCTATGTTTTGTTCCACAGTTGATTGTGTTTTGTTTTCCGATCAAGAAAATACAAAACATAGATCAGAGAAGCCTACTTCGGTCTAAAAGTGTCTAGTTCCGGGTGTTTCAGTTTCATTCTTAGTCTAATGTGTTTACAGTCCTACAGTTGAGTTTGCCTTATTTAGCCTACTCGATCAACAAATTTTTTATATTTATATACGTAAATGGGTGTGTGAGTGTGTGTAGATCTAAGAAACCTACTCTTGTCAAAAAGCGCCAACTTCAGGTATAAGATTTTCCAGTGCCATATTAGAATTCCCCACGTTGTCCTGATAAATAGAATATGTAGCCTAAACACAAAAAGCTGATACGCCTACTATGGCCGTTTGAATGAACGGTCTAATGTATTTACTGTGTGAAATTTGAGTTTATATTATTGTTCCGACCAGTAAAACATATACACGTCTAGATTTCAGAAAACTACTTCTGTCACGTCTAATTCAATCTTCTTTTCCTCTAAGATAGTGCCATAGTCTAGTTTGCCTTGCCACGATAAAGAAGATATGCATACATCTTAAGACTGAGAACAGGAGTTTAGTGTCAGTTAAATTTGGATTATGAAACATAAATATTATAATTAAACCTAGGTTAAATTATATAAAAAATATTGTCCTGCTGCCATAATACATACAATACAATGTTTAAATAAAACAGTTGACTACATTTGACAGTCTCAATCAATTAATATTACACAACTTTATAGAGACCAAGATGAGATTTTCACTACTTAAAAGACCATCGTTTAAAGTATCCCGGAGGGATTTTCGAATTAGGAATGGGCCTTTATTCATCCCAAGAACCGTAAAAATGTCCATGCACAATTTCAGTACAATCGGTTGTGTTATTTGCGCGGGAAAACAAAACAAACAAACAAAGGGACTTATAATATTATTAGGATTAGGATTGCACTAATTTTTTAACTAATTCTTCGTAGATATGGATATGGTAAATATGAAAATTTAAAAATATAGATACTTAACTAATTCATTTTTATCAACGTCTAGGACTTGGGTTATTCAAGTATCTCTGTCGCTTTCTGTAGACTTTCGGCTGATATTCAATCCTGAATTAGATTCTAAATGATGATCTGCCATAATTTAGATACCAAACGAATGTAATGGTGAGACTTGTAAAAATATACAGTCATTCAATCAACTCTGGGGAAACATATTAAGATTTTTCTTTCTCTTTGTCAATTATTTCTAATTGAAATCGAATAAATAAAAATAAATGTCATTTTGGAAGAACAATATCAATTTTAATTTCAATGCCACAGAATATTTCGTGGGCTGAGTGAAAATTGTTACATTTTTCTATTTTCATATACGCTTTCTCTATATTTGTATAAAGAAGTAGAGAACAATATTTACAATTTATTGTATCGATTTATTTTGAAGACAATCAAGTTTGTTAAATAAAGGATATATAACTATGGATAACATTGAAGTTGACATGGCACAGTGTTCTTACGTTTTTGTACAAATGCACATTTTGTATATGTATTTTCAGTCTCGGTTGGAAATGTTTGTTATCTGAGTTCTTCGCGAATCAAATAAATGGAGATTAAATGGTAAATTGTTAAATCTAGTGGGGTATAAATTGTTGAAAAGATTTTCTCACTATTTGCATAAGATTTGCATTATTAATTAATAATTTATCACAGACACAATATGTTGCATTCAGTATTACGCCAAGAAGAAAACACGATCCAAGCAATTGTTGTTCAACACTCTAATTATCCATTTAAATTCGAGGTTCCTCGTCGTTCGTTTTCCTCATGACTCAATTAATGTCTCATCAGAACCTCAGGCTGGTACTTATTTTCTGTTGTTTTTATTTACGCATCTGATTTCCTATGTCTACTGGTACTAAAGGTCATAGGAACCTGTTCTCCAACCTTAACAAAACTCAAGCTCAAGTGAAGGTCAATGGTAAGTCATGTGATTGCGGGCAGCATAACCTAACCTTGCCGAGTTCATCGCCAATCAGCTAACCCATACTGATACACCTCGGCCTTGAACTTGTCCGATGGTTTGACGCGATCGCTCCCGTCCGAAGAACGTCAGAAAACCGATATTAAAAAAATTAGTACACGTTTTAATTACTACTTATAATCGATATTACAGATGGAACCAAACCAATCTTATCATAAATGTTGGTATATAGCCACGAAACTATTTACAATCCTGCACAGGGATTGTTCTAAAGAATTTATTGTGATAAACATACGAATATACAATCAAAATATAAATAAATTTAAAATGATTAACTAGTATGGTAATCTATGTTACAAAACAAATTAAATATAGGTCTCCGTGAAGCAGAAAAATTATACTAGGTGACCTAAACCTTTCCCCATGTACACAAAAAATTAACTTGACAATTACACTTATAATAATGTCAATTCAGAATAAAAAAAATAAACATTACATAACATAATACATTCTGACTTTGCAAACATTTCAGGCTAACTGATATTAATGTTTTAGTTCTTTAGCCTAAATGATATTGTCCTACGAGTACGTCCTACCGTTGATTTTACGTTAGGCTACATGTAGTAAAATCAGTTCCTATTCCTACACAAACATTTAAAGAAACAAAGGGGTCACTGACCTTTCTATACGTTATTATACCATACAGCAGCGGTTCTCAACCTGGGGACGTGCCTCCCTGGGGAGGCGTAGAAGATTTTCAAGGGAGGCGTGTGTGTATTAAAATAATAAATAGGAAAGTGGTGGGGGACAACAGCTTGCAAGCGATTCTCATAATGCTCACGCGTTTATTTACCGAGTGATTCTTGACGCTTGCATGGTTTGTTGGTAGTGTCCTGCAGTTTGTTGGACCAAGTACACATAAAAAGAGAGACAGGCAAGTTGTGTGTTATTGATGTTGTAGTAGGCCTAAAATGGCCAGACCACTGCAAAATAAAAGAATGTTTAGTGATGATTACAGTATATATGAAGTCATTTTCATTAACAAAATTGATTATTATTTACCTCTGTGCGTTCTTTATAGCGCAGTTTTGAGTTATGATGTCATGCAGCCTAGAAGTTTTAAACTCTTATCTTACTGGATGTTTTCGTATGAAAAAAGAGAGAGATACATGTATGCTACCACTGTATCTGTATGTGTATTAACAATTAATTTAAAGACCTTTTAGCGGCATTTGGTATAACTTAAAAATCAAACTGGACAGTATGTTCCAAATGGTTGGACAGGAAGCTTGCTGTTTAAGTTGATAAGAGATACATTTAATATCGATGTGGATGTAGTTCCTGAACACATTCAGATATAGGCAATTGACCTGAGATGTGATTCTCAGGCAAAAGCGGAATTCTAAAACATGGATGTAGAATATTTTTGGTTAAGTTGTCTTCCTATTTACCCACAAGTGAATTTGGAAGCTGTAATGTTGTTAGTACAATTCTCATCCAGACACCTTTGTGAGTCGTGATTTTCAACATTGGCTTATCTAAGGTCAAAATATCGAGTAAAGCTGGATGCCGAAAGTGACCTACAATCTACTTTGTAGCTGCTAAAACCAGAAATTTATAAACTTGTAAACGACAAAACAGTGTCTCACTAAGTTACAATTTAATAGAGTTGTTAATTACCTTTTGTAGATATTATTTATGTTTTCCATTGTTTTATTAAAACTACTTACTAGCGCTAATAAGTGTAGGCAAAGACTAATCGCAAATTTATTTGAGGTATTTAAACTTGTAAAGTAATTTACCTATTATTTAATTTTAATAAGTGGAAATGTAAAATTTACACTAACCTAAAAATATAATATAAATGTCACTGCTGTGTTGACCTCATAAGGTGATGGCACAGGAGAGGCGTGACCACATTCCAGTGTACTAAGGAAGGCACAAAGCCTGAAAAGTTGAGAATGTAGTCAACAATGTATGTAGTCAACAAGTAGTATTCTCAGTATTAGACACTCATGAGTATGTTGGGCTCTCACTTTAAAATCTAGGCTGTGACGGGTTAGGATAACATCTCTAACCTTAAAAAATAGTTTATTGATTTAAAATTTTAAAAATTCCAATAAACATAGACTCTACAATGTTTTGTAGTAGATAACCAACATTTTGTATTTTTATTTTACTTAGATAATATGTTATTGTAAAGGTGCAACCGATTAAGTTTACACTTTACACCCATCTTGCTAATTAACAATTTCAATGAATACAATTGAAAACGTATCTTTAACCCATTATATGTCAATCATTACCCATAAAGATGTTGGAACGGTAGGTTCACATTAGCAGTTACATGGCTTCGCACGTAATTTAATTTTGAATAACAGGGGCACCATGGGCATAACATTTCGTAGAGCCGTAGTGAATGTGTTAACTACATGTACAGGGTGTGTAGTTAATTTATCATGTCCAAAACCATTAGAAAAAAAAACTGCATTCGTCTCTAATCCCTCTTCCCAAACTCTCAGCAAATGATCATTTAACCTCGAGTACTAAATTGTGGGTGAAATCTTTTGTTGGCCGTTACTCAGTAACAAAGCATTTCCGGATATATGAATTTTTTTATTATTTTTTATAGTACAATGAGCTCACAAAGTGCCACTAACACTACCCGAATCACCCTGTAGACAGTTATTTTAGAGTATTTTTTCACTCGGACTGTGGAAGATGTCTTAGGGGGTGCTAGCTAATGGATTTATTAATATCTATTAATTTCTTATTGGAAACTTTTACTACAATTCGACTTTAATGGCAAGTGCATACTATAAGTAATTTCTCTTCATCCTATATTTTAGCGGTTGTCTTTTGATTGACAACATGATCTACCATGAACTCATAAATTTCATTGCTCTAAATGGAATCCTCCTGTTCCTTATTGTAATCAAACCTTTTTTACATTTCCAGATATTGTAATTTTGGCACTAGTTAGTTATAAAGATGTATGGTTATTACCAGAGGAAACGACAATATACTATAAGTTTTGACCATTGTTGGACGGTCAACCTGCGCTTGCTGCAATTTATTCCTGTGTTTCCATTTCCATTGGTTTTAGTAATTTAATACGTAATAATTTAACATCTATGAGCGTTTAGGTGATCTGAGTTGGAATTCTAGGGATCTTCTTTATTGCCACAAGTGCGAGTTGTCGATGCAACTAACGAGATCTGGTAAGTACCGACCGTAAATGTTTCGGTCAGAATTGCGGGCTTCGGTGCCGCCTTCTCACGAAAAAAGAAAAATATCTCTCCAGATAATACCTCAATTCAAGCTTACATAACGTATGCGCTACCGTACAACAATGCATGTAGTGTATTGTACTTTCCCCTGGTAACAAACCAGGTATCTTTATACTCGTAATTAACATGTACCGCAATTTCACCAATAAATCAATAATATTTATCATTAATATTTCCATTTCTATAATTTTTGTAACCCGGAACAACTCAAGTATACGAGTATATATTAATTTATTTTAGCACTGAGTATATATTAATAACTCAGTGCCCTCCAATTCTTTTCTCATATATTAGTCACGTTATTGCTTCATCAACAAGTTTAACTTAAGCAACCTACATTATCATTTTTCACTAATTAATATTAGACCAGCCTTCTGAGGAAGTGAAATAAGTAATCACTCATTACATACAACGGTATTTATATATGGAGGATTTTGTGATATGTAGGCCTATTGCTGGGATAGGCTGGAATTACACTTCAGTTGGTGTAGCCTATTAGTTTTTGGGAGATAAAGGTATTTTGGCTTTTATCTACGATTCAGTAGTAGAGCTCTTAAATGTATGTATACATGCATTTTATTTTAGGCTGGATGGTTAACGAAAACTATAGTTGAAGATATTCGATAATAACTAAAGTTTACAGAATTGTACAGCCTATTGAGGATATTATTGTGAGCCATTATGTGTTTACTATAATGAACCGTTATAAGTAGCCTAAGTATATCCACCGATCGTTGGCCAACAATTTAAACATTAGTTTATTTTAAATAAGAGGGTTTTGGCCCAACGATCAGTTGCGTAATCGGACCGATTTGTTTAACAAATCAAGAAATAGCCTAAACAGGTCCGTTGGCCCACGAACCTTACTTACAATTTAAAAACTAAATGTACACTCAATGTTCGTTGGCCCAACGATCCAAAATTTATTTACACATACTAATAAATAGCTTATATGGTTGGTTGGGTTAACGACGCCATTCCTGTAACAAGTAAACATTTAGAATACAGGTTCGATTACACCCGTTCATTGGGCCAAAGACCCGATCAAATAAAACATCAAGTTTTAAATGAAAGGGTCGATTACTCCGCGGAATCGTTCAGTCCACTACGCCGGAATACAAATATAAATATTTAATAAAAACCATATATGAAGAAACGTACATTATTATTTTAGTGCAGGTAAAGAACAAACCACTTGACATTTCGATATATTCCAATTTACTGAATTAAAACATTATTCTTTTACACAATTGATTTTACTAAACATATTATATGGCCATAGTCTGCTTTTATTTGAATAAAGACTAGATCAAAAACTGCACTAATGGAACAAGTACTTTTTGTGATTCAATCTTTACTGAAAAAATTATATAGAGTGAAAGTGTATGATTATAATATATAAAACATTTTCATGAAGATGAATTTCCCGCACACATTCATTTTTATTTCACTTTAGGGTCAGTGACAACATTAGTATTGATAGTTGATGATATATACGTATACAAGTGCAAGTAAATCACTCTTTGTCCATAGAAGCCAAGACCATGTATAAAATATTTAAGAAAAATATTCAAAACAATTAAAAAAAGTCATACTTCATAAAAAATAACTTATATCGGTCTGAGAATAATATTAAAACTGTTAAGAATATTAAAAATGGTGGAGTAGGAAACAAGTTACAACATAACAATAGGGAATATAAATTGAAGTTAAATGGTTTAAGAAACAAACCCAATGTGTACAAATAAAGTTATGAATTACATTGCTGCAAAATAACGGTCAAGCTAAACAAATAAATACTATATTACCTGATTATTTTGTATGCACAAAAGAAAATACGTCGGCAAGCTACATATTGGGTGATGAGAATAATAATATAAAGTTATTTCTCCTATTTAGGAACTTTCAAGCAATTATTCGATTTTAATTTAATAAACAGTAACACTTTACTTGCTGAGTAATCCCAATACTGATGTTTCTGATATTTCTTCATCCATCTAGCAATTACGCCATGAGTAGATCACTTGTTCATTCACTTCGATATAACAATATTCTTAAACTCAGGTCTAGTGCTTCACAGAAGTAACGTCATTTTATTCACACCACAAATTTTTAATACGTAACACAATAAATTGTAGTAATCAGTGACAGTGTAGTTTTGTCTTAATACGTCTCAAGTTTCATTTTTACAAAATTTCAAAGAGAACCTAATATCAAGATCCATAAATTAACTGTAATATACCCAACACACAATATAGAAATAATAATGGTTAAACAAGTGTGCAGATGGATGAAATTTATCTACGGGGAATAACTAGTTACACAATTACAGAAGTAAGAGATGTGTAATTTAGAGGTTTATCATTCAACGCGTCTACAATAGAGCCAAAATTATGGTCAACAATGACAGAACATTTCATATTGTGGACATCTGAAGTGAAACCTTAATAACTGGTTTATTTGTGATACAAAAAGTTTGTTCAATTAGTATTTAAATCTTAGAGTAACATAATAGTCTACTTTAATTTCACTAAATTCATAAGATATTAAGTGTGTTCTGGTCTTTCATGAATACGTTTATGCTAGTCTTTGTGATAGTAAATTAAAAATTCATAATTGAAAACGGATTTCAATTCATGCCTACAATTTATTTTAATTAGAATGCTGAACTTCTTATAGCACATTTTATATAATATTGTCAGAGTAAGGTAAGCAAACACTAAGGAAGTATGAGAGGGATATTTTTATGGATATACTGGTTCATACAAAACGGCACTATTTCGTGATAATTTAAAGTGTTTTTGTTTAAATTATTTCTCAAATAGTTCCAGTACTGGTTCACTGTGGTAAAACAATAACACAAACTGTAAAATAGTTTAGATTTATTGTATATTGCTTTTAGGTGTAAATGAATAAGTGCATGTAATAAGTAATAGCTCTGATATCGTTTTTAAACATTATACACTTTAGATTGTTTCAAAAAAATATTAATCTTTACGAAATTATTTAAATTGAATTTAGTTCAATAATGCAACTATGACGTCCAGGTCGAAACCTCAGTCAACATTAATTATTTTATGTCACTGATAATAGTCAATAAATACAATCTATACTAATTTATGTAGAAATTATATTTTGCCCTTATTTATATTTTAGTCAGTTTTAATACAATTTGATTTTGAACTTGAATGTTTTAATAAAGCAGCAATGATCGGATCTATGAAATGAATTTTCTAGTAAAACAAATACTTCGTGAATAAAAGCTATCAAGAAACATTAAACTGGATGTAATATGTTATAGTGATTTTTTTTGTTATAAAACTGAATAGATACACATAAAGACAGACATACGACATACATGTCTCATGATAATAAGTGTATTTTATAATGGTTAACTCCAAAATATCCCACGAATTATCCGACTTGATTGCTCTCCAACATTCTAACCTAAAAGATACAGGTACTTAAATATACTTGTAATTTTGGTAAGATTGAGAATTCTAAATGATTATAATATATCTGTAAAAGCGATTCACATAAACAACGTTAAAAGTCGCATTCTTGTGTAATAATGTGTTAATAACTTGATTTGAATTGGGATAAGATGTAATATATATGTAATGTGTGTGTGTGTGTGTGTGTGTGTGTGTGTGTGTGTGTGTGTGTGTGTAAACTATTTATTTATACTCTAATAGTAATAATAACTACATCTTCAAAGCCTGCGATGTGAGACTCTCAAGAGAACTGTACCGTACCGGTACCAGTATATCGAGAAGCACCCAAATCGCGAGTTGAAACTCTCTCATACAACCTAACATATTGATCAAACTACGGCAGCTAAATTTTTCAAACAATGTGATTGAGATAGTTGAACTCTCGCACTACAAATCCACAGTTTTTAAACTCATCTGTCCAAAAAAGAAGTCGACTGACTTTTTTGTCACGTTTATATACTTATATAATAGTTTTGGCTTTATTTGACTATTTAAAATATAAAATAACTGTTATTTAGCTTTTCGATGACACCACTAGCGGCTTATCATAGTTATCAGCTTTATTCATGCAAAGTTTCAAAACGTCATCTTTATTCTAAGTAGGCTATATCGTGTTATTTGAAATAGGAGGAAAATTGGAGGAAATTGGCATTTGCACCATTCTGAGAACAGTTTTGCGTTTCTTGCCTACAACAATATGGCGGACTTAGCTTCAGCTGATGTAATACCAGGTATAGGTATAGTCCATCTTATTGATCTTATTTAATCATACCTGCAAAATATCGTATACAAAAAAATATAATTTGAACAATCTAGTAAAATATAATAATTTAAGCCTATAAAATATTTTTAATGCTATATTGGCTTTAATTTCTTTTTACATAAGGATGGAATGCACTTACCCAGGAAGAAAACATGAAATCTGAAAAATTAATTTCAGATTAAGAATCCTAAAAGTTGTCCTTGATTGTGACGAAGTAGTTTTTTCAAAAACTAATGTTTTAAAATCTGACTTCCTCTTCCTAAAAAAGGTTTAAAATACTCTTTATTGGGACCACAACTTTGATAAATAATTTACATCTTTATGTTATTAAAGTAAGAAAATTAGTTAATTATCCTTATCTTAATCTTTTTATGAACATCGTGTGATGATGTTATACAGTAGCCTCTCTTTCAACCGACCATGACGTAATTAGACGTAGGTCGCATAACCCATACGGGTATAAGTCGTTAAACAGAAAATGTTAAAAGAAATAACTTTACAAATGTAAATACCACTGCAAAAATGTAATTGGTAACATAAATTACAATATAAATTACTATACTTACATGTATAGACAAATGATGTATAATTAACATTATTTACAAGCCTATTTTAAAGTATAAGTGATTTCATATGCAACCAAAGATTAAGTTAATACATATCGGACAAGCACTCTATGACACACATGGGACATGAACTGTATGACATATATCTGACTAGCACCCATTAAGACAGGCACGTTATATCAAAGTAACATATTATGTAGTTCATAATTATACAGCAATAAGCTAAATATTATAAACCTCTACCATTTCTAAGGTGTATGGAAAATCGACCTTAGTTTGAAAACTTTTGTTTTATAAAAACTAATTTAACTTAAATAATAATAATAAAAAAAAAAAAAAAAAAAAAAAAAAAAAAAAAAAAAAAAAAAAAAAAAAAAAAACTCAACCGACTGTTTCAACTAAGTTTTTAAAATTCAATAAGGTGGCATTCTGGATAAATACTTTTAGTTTTATTTCTTCAACGTGCCAAAAAATTTTAGGCTTAAAATAATGGTTTTCGAATAAGAAATGTCAGAAATCATCCTAAGATGTTCTAATTAAATTTATTTTGGGAATTAATAATATACCTACGACATATAAATGTTAAGTTCCAAAATATACGACTTCAACTCAAATAACTACAAATAATTATGAATCTCAATTTGTTTGACTGCTATGATTATTCTTCAGGTAGTCTAAAAATACCATGTAAGCTACAGGCTACTTAATCGTACAGTTGCATATTTATAAGTTCGATTAAAAGTTTTTAAATTGGTCCGTTATTTTAAGCCTGTCTATATTTAGGAGACTACAAATACTATTGATTACAACTCTAGAATCCTGCTCTAGAAAGGACAGTACCATGGACGCACATTTCTAGAATGAACAGTCTCATGTATTTGTTTATTAATAAAAGTCTCATGAAAGCTTAAAATTGCAATGTTGCATAGGTATTGTACCTATCATGGATAGGGTTTCAACATTTTACTTTCGTAATGTCCGCCGTAATAAAACTTTGATAATAGAATATTAAATGAAAGGCTTTAAATACGCAAAACGCAAATGTTATCTCTACACACACTATCCTCTCCCCAGCCCTGAAAAAAGAACCATCGATTTTCTGTTAGATAAACCAGAGATAAGGAATAACAATTATTTCTCAATACACTCGTATGTTAGAAAGAATAAGATAATCAAGGGAAGAGAATTATACTGCTTGAGTACACATAAATTGTATAAACTTCTCGTAAATGTACGTACAATTAAACATCCGTTCTCATTATTATTTACCGTTATTCTCGAAGATATTACAATTTTGCCTCAATAATTGTATTTACTATCTAAGTGAAGTGAAATAAAATACATTTGTATGTTTGCAGTGCCTTCAATTTTTTTACGACTTTTCATTTACTGGGATGTGACTATACTGCCTAGCCACATGTCAATATTGAATTGAAGGCTAGTTCATTATACAATGTTGTGTATTTCTGCACTGTACCTTTAAGACAAATAAAATACATTGTAAGTGTAATATGTTTGTGAATTCATTTTCAACTGTTAAAAATATACATTTTGTATTATAAAACAACTTATTATTACAAAAGCATTTATTTTCTCAATTTTGGAGAGAATCCACAATTTTACGTTCATTATTTCTACAAACTAAAAATGAGAGACCTAAAATATTTTACAAAAATTACAAACGAATTTATTGAAAAGTCATTATTTTTAAACCATATGCTAAAATTCTGTAAGATTAAATGGTTGACCTTCAACAGAACTATGAATTACACCAAATGTTCAAAATCATTCACAAAAATCGATGCATTGAATGAAACCACTTCCAAAGAAGATCAATAAAATTTTTCTCAACAGTATGTTTGCCCTATTCCTATTACAGCAGGGAAATAGCAGAGCTCTTGATGGCTTTGTTAGCCTTCCTGTAGACAGAGCAGATATGATCTATGTTATCCATGACCTTGTCCTGTGTATAACGTAGACGGGCGGTCTATATGGATTTTTAAACATTGCTGCAACGAAACATTGAGATCACTTACCAAGCTAATTAATTGTCTTTCAATATAGATATTGTTACATCGTGTACAAAATAGCAAAAAAGGTCATTTTTGGAAAACTTGATGCATTTGAAAAACGGATAAACTTAATTCTTTCTGTGATTAGAAAAACATGCAAACGAAACTTCTTTCAAAGTTTAATAGATGATAGTACAACACTTCTTTTATGAGAATACATTAATAATGAGGTAAAAATACATTTATAACACAGTACTCATCCGTGATAAGTCGCCAATAAGTTGGAACAATTGTGAACACTTGTGTATTTTTATTTTTTAATTCTTAGTTATGAATAAATAAGGTTATATACCTCTCCACTATAAATCTAACTTTCTTATTTTGATTAACACAGTTTTAGGATCGCTGTCCCATTGTAAAATTACGTTGTCAATTTCTTTAAAATTGAACATGTGGTGTGGTCAAAATAAATAAATTAAACACTATATACATACATACATATATATATATATATATATATATATATATATATATATATATATATATATATAACATGAATAAATAATAACCAACACACACAAAAATTATTTACTTACAACATGTACAATTTAAAAAGAACAATAAGTCAATATTATATATAGAAACAACCTTAACAATAAAAATTGAGTTAGCTGTTAACCCTTATTAACACTAACGTACTTTATTCAAGAGTCTAAACGGTAGTTGCAGGATAGCAGATCACTCAAGTTTGTACAACTTTTTAGAATTAACAAGTTGGTTTACCACCAGGTCATTTGGGTGATCTTCTAATCTTAAAAAATAATTTAGACTGAATAAGATCATTTCTTCTTTAACTATTGGAATTTTAAAATCCTGAATAACATTTAAGTTTATAGGGCACATTCTTGGGTGGTTTTGTAATTTTTTTTAACTATTTTGATTGATAGCGTTGAATTACTTCCAAATTTGAATTGCTTGCTGTACCTCATAATTGCATATGATATGTCTATACAGGTTTTGAGGATAGTTTTATATAACAGTAACTTGTTCTTTAAATTTGTTTTTATTTAAATTCAGTAGCCAATTCATTTGATTTGTTTTTAAGTTTCGCTGCTGTCTCTTTGTTTAAATGTGGGATTTCCATGTAAGCCTTCTGTCCAAGCGCATGCTTAGATAATTTACTTCAGTTGCTTAGAGTAAATTAAACTTGTTGAATGCAAGCATTATGTAAACTGATTTATTTTTGTTAATTTTGATTCTCCATGTCTTAAACCAGTTTGTAATTACATCTAAACTCTGTTGTAAATAATGAGATGCTAGGACATGATCTTTATGGACTGACTAAACTGCAGTATCATTTGCGAAAGTTGCAATTTGAGTATGATCATTTTCTGGGAGGTCAGCGGTATATAATAGTAAGTATAAAGAAATGGACCAAGTATACTTCCTAAAGGAACTCCAGATTCTATTGGATGTAGCAGAGTAAGAATACCTTGATATTATATTTGGAAAGATATCAGTTTGAAAAAAATTACTTTTATATTGGAAAAATAGGATAGAGCAAAAACTTCTTAATTTTGTATAATAGACCAGTATACCACAACTTATCAAACGCTTGTCTGACATCTGAAAAGGTAGCTGAACAATCAGTTTTATTTTCAAAGCAATCACTTCAACTACTCTGTAGACTTGTTCTATTGTGTCACGTTTCTGCCAAAAACCAAACTGATGATAAAGTACTACAGATTCTTTAAGGATTAATGATTGTAGTCTACTCAGAAGAAGCTTTTTAAACAGTTGAAACAATAGGTGAGAGGTTTATTGGTCTGTAGGAGGTCAGCTGGGTGAGTATGTAGCTGGGCTCGTTTAAGTTGAACAGACTTATACTCCTGTCTCAGCGTCGTGTTCAATAAGAATATCATTGCTTTTCTTAGAAGTAATTTCATTATTTCTCCGGTAGTAGAGTCATAGTCAGGAGACTTGTGAGTTATCACTGAGCACACTTCGGGTGATTTGAATTTTTGTAATGGGAAATCGAGTTGAAGTAGAGAAACTAAATATGCATGTACTGTATTTGCTCTTCATTGCTTACAAAGGCATTATTTTGTTGTAAAATATTCTGCAAATGCCTCCAATTTTTCAATGTTACTTTTCACCCAAATTCATCAGTTTTTAAAATAGGAAAAATGGATATCTTGGGTTGTTTAATGCTTTTGGTTTCCATAATATAGCTTCAGTTGTTGTGAGAGACTGGGTATACTCTTCAAACCACTGATTTTTAAAATAAACGATAATCTATTCAAATGATGAGCTGCCCTGTTGAAGTTTGTCTTATCATGTGGATTTCTATTGTTGTACCATATTCTTCTTAATATTTTTTTCAGCGATGTTTTTCTTTGATGTAGTTGAGGTAATATAACCCTATCTTGTCAACTTTTGAAAAACAGTGTAAGGGCGTGGCCTCTTTGGCAGAAAATTTCAAACAGTCAATAAAGTAGTCGGTAGTATTTTATAAATCCTCAACACTTTTCAACTGGATGATTAAATTCCAATTTTCATATAACGAACCACGAAATCAATCCCAGTTAGTAAATTTGTTGTATAATATTTCACTTGACTTATTAAAAATAATTCTGTGTTTAAATTAAGTATATTGGTGAATGATCAGAAGGCAGGATATCTTTGTAGTTTTGATTAGTACCTTTTGTAACAAAACAATTTTCCAAATCTGGAATTTTTAGTTAGCCAGTATGTAGGTTCACTCATAGAAAAAAGGTTGAAATGATAATCAATTAGAACCTTTAATAGTTGTCGCCCTCTAGGAGTGGCCATTTGAAAACCACAATCTTGATGTTTCACATTCTAATCACCTTCTGTTATAAATTTATTCCCCAATGTACTGAACAAATGTTCAAATTATTCTTTGTTTTGTTATAGCATGTCTGGGGAACAATAACGTTTAATTACATATACCCCCATGGGCCTTGTTGTCAGGATGATTAGTATAGTATAGTGTGTTGTTAAGAAGTTGCATTAAATCCTGTTCATGAAATGAGTTTATGAAATAAGTAAGACATCTAAGTTATGTTGGGTGATGAATAACTGGGCCTCTTAAACTATGCTAAGTCAAGCCATTGACATTCCATGAAGCAATTTTCAGAAGAATATTCACTTTAGAAAAAAAAAATAGTAGTCAACAAAATTAAGTAACATATTCTGTTGAGTTTCTTTAGATTGAATATTCTCAAATTGTTCAAAAATTTTTGAATTATGTTGGACAAACCTTCAGATTCATCCATGTGTCCATTAGATTTTTGTTCCATGGAAGAAAACTGTTAATTCTCCGAGTATTCTATACAGCTTGAGCGAAAGTTATTCCTTCAGTGACTAAACTGTCTTGAGAGGACTGGATTTGGTTAACACTAGTTGGGTTGTTTCTTCCCGAATGGTCCTTGTTGTCATCAAAAGTCTTTTTCTAAGGAGAGGGAATGATTTCTTTTTTATTTCTCTACACACGGGACAACTTTTGTAGTCAGCCGGATTCTAACAAGAGTACAAAACACAAGAAAGGGGTACTGTTGAAGGCTTATTGCAAACATTTATATCATGATCCTGGGACATTTATCACAACAAAATGTATTTTGGCAATAAAATTTAGTATGTCCAAAATATCCATTCGCAACGTTTACACTGAACAGCTTCCGTCTTTTTATTAGGTGGATCAAATAAAACTTTACTGTTTAATAAATCGTGATTAATTTTTTTATGATTGCAAGGCTCTAAATTAATAAAAACAGAGACATTGATTTCTTTGTAACTCTATTTCTTACCTTATGCCCCTTTTTTTCAATCTGTATTTTTAGGGTTTAAATAGAAATAGAGTGATACATGTTTTTCAGCACAACCCTATAAGCACGTTCTTGCTTTAACTGGTAAGTATGGAAACTGATATTCAAGTCCTCAAGTCCTTTGACTATTTTCTGGTAAACGTCGAGGGATGATACAAAGTTTAATTCTGTGTTGATTAAGACAGTTGTATGAATACTCAGTTTTACTTACCATAGAGGCTAGGGCTTTGATAATCGGTTAGACATTTGTCTCTCCTGGCAAAAGTATGAGGATCTTTTTTTTATTGGGTTCTTAGCCATGATATATTCATCCACTGTATTTTATTTGTTAGAGGATGGTAATTCATAACTAATACTGTGTTGAATGGGATCATAATTGTTTGCCTTGTAGCTTTACTTAAAACGATTGCATTTAAGTTCACGATTTGGCGAAGAAGTAAAATTTTGTTTGCTATTTCTTGACTTAACTGTTTTCCAATTATCTGATTTGTTACCCGAAATAGATTCATCTAATGATTTGTACTGATTTAATTCCATTAATTCCATTAAGTTCTTCCAAAGTGAGGAATTGTAATCATGATCATGCTCATGAGAGTTCTGTATCATTTAAGAAGCTGAAATATTTGTTCACATTTAATTGTTAGAACAGTGCTTGATCAGTAGTGTAATAGAGACAGCAAATACAAAGTCAGTATCTAAATTAATTATACTCCAGATTGCAACAGTGACGAATTTAAAATAACTAATACATTCTTTGTTTAGAGTTCGTTTTTGATTATGGAAGTATTGCGAAGGATTTTTCCGGACATTTGCCATTGTTCAGTGATACAACAAATCAGTAACATTATGTTTTGAGATCTGCAAGCTGATCTCTTCCTCAGGTGAATAGCTAACTTAATACATAACTACAATCTATGTTAAAATGAACAAATCATATCGGACCGTTGTGATTCTAATACATTGAAAAATACTATTTAACACTGTTATAAAACCTACCTTAATGAACAAAGCTGTGAATGTTTTCACATAAATTACTTGATACTGGTTGGCTTCTATTAAATTGTGATATGGCATTTTATGGCAGTCTTATAAACAAGACTTCTATAGCGCATAACCTTATAAAGGATTATTTTGAAATGGTGAATGAACTTATTGGGGACTTCCCACAGAAGTAAATGCTTTTTGACAGTAATAGGCTTCTCTGCTCTACATATATAATGTGAATTTTCTTCATCGGGACGGGACAAAACAAGGCAAACTCAACTATGGCAATGGAAATATCTTATACCGAAAGTAGATTACAAGGGCTGGAAGTAGGTTTCTGAGAGGTGCATGTGTATATATATTATTAATCAGAACAAGGTAAACTCGACTGAGGCTCTACAAGTTAATTTAAATGGTCAGAAGTAGACACGTGTTGCCTATGTAGGCTTCTCAGTCCTACGTATAAATATATATTTTCTTCATCGGGACAACAAGGCAAACCCTTTCGAATATATATGGCACTGGAAATATATTCGACCAGAAGTCAATGCTTATTGACCGGGTAGGTTTCCGAGACCTAAAATTATAAATTTTCTTGATCAATGTAATAAAACAAACAACTATGGCAATGTGAGTGATTTTAATGTCCGGATGTAGTCATCTTTTGACTGAAGTAAGCTTCTCAGTCCTAAGTGTGGATATATATTTTCTTCATCGAGACTACAGGACAAACTCCAAAATGGCACTAGCAATGCTAGAAACTATATGACAAGAGCTGAAAGAAAAAACTTTTTGGTTGAAGGAAGTTTCCGAGATCTATGTATTTGTATTTTCTTGATTGGTGCAACAAGGCAAACTTAGATGTAGCGTCGGAAATTTAATTAATTAAAACAAGAACTGCTCATACTGAGAACAAAAATACATACATATCATATTCGTAATAAGACAAATTCGTTGGTATTAAAAATGTTGATGGCAAAAGGGATTGATGGTTACATATGTCCTACAAGCAAAGATAACACAAATTGATGTAAGTCACTGACCACTGAATATTGGACTTAGAGCAGTTGAAAATGAGTTCCTGGCTAATAAGAGAATTAAATACTTGGATTTAAATTAGTATATCCAAATTGTTATTATGAAAAATAAATAGCTAGTAATTAGATTAAATTAATTACAAACAAAATTTCTCAATTTTTTGGGGATTTTAACTTTTTTACAAATCTTTTACTTAAAGAGCAGACCTATGTTTATTAGAAAAACAACACTAAGTTACTACTACAATGTACATTCATATTATTCTGTTACTAAATGTTAACATATGGCACTGTACTTAGTCTCATTTTATACATAATGAATCAAATAAACATAGATTATCTCTATCTTGATTTGATTTGTTACAGCTGGTAAAATCTATTTGCCGAATACGAGAGACAACTTTATCAGACAGACAAATTTTATCATACAAACAAATATTATAAGTCATATCCTACTTTTACCCCAAATAAAACAATAATAAAAATAAAATAAAACAAAAAACAAAAACAAAAATAAACAAAACCAAAACAAAAATTATCCCATTATGTTTATTCTTGAAGATTTTGTGAATTTTTTGTTGAACACTACACAAATACCAAATATAAAAACACAGTTATAAACAAATCAAAACTCAGTTATAAAGATACTTATTTTTTTAATATGGCATGTTTGTTCCTATGTGCATAAGGAACAATAAAAAATTCATACACATGAATTAATATTATTAAATTATAATTTTTGTATTCCAAAGTTACACAAATTTAAAAATTGAATTTTGTTTTTTTAATTTAAAAACTGTTACATGCTATATATAATGTAGCCTCTAACTTGTAATATTTATTTAAATGATAAAACATGTAACAGTTTTTAAATTAAAAAAACAAACAAAATTCAATTTTAATATATATATTGTATAATGGCAAATAATGAAAGAGTGGAAAATCCTCTAAAAAAAGAAAATGTGTAACACAAGTATGCAATTATAGTGAAGCACGGTTAAACAAGCAAGAGTGACAGGTGAAAGCAATACTAACAGGAAAAGTAACAAAGTTGGAAGAAAGCCTAAAGGTGAGAAGTGTAAATGTTCAATGAAATACTTTCAAAAAGTAAGTGATGCACATCAAATAAACAGAAATTAAATGCATGATCTTATTTAGAACTGGTTCTAAAAAGTACAATATGCTTATAAGTTTTATCACAGCACATGATGTAAAGACTAACAAGTGATCCAATCCTAAGCCTAGGGCTCAAATCTACATATAGTGTTGTGTAGCATGGCTCATATATTGTCTGTAAAAAACCTTTTAGTGACATACATTGTATAATGCAATAAAAGTAAGGAGTTTATACAATTTTTTGTTGTCTTTGGTAAAATGCATCTTCAGGAAAAAAGCACAAATTACTTCTTTTCTCACTGAAAAAATCTTTATGCAGACGGGTTAGTAAAATATCAGATTGGTATTAGCTACATATTTATTATCAAACAAAACTATAAACAAGATTTACAAACAATGTTATTAATGAGCCTCTTGATCTGTTTTTAAGAAATCCTTGTACTTAGTCTCGTCCAGGAGCTCCTTCAGCTCGTCTGGGTTGCTTAGTTCCACTTTGAAGAGCCAGCCTGTAACAACAGGAACACGACTATCCTTTAAAAGTTATTTATTACTGTACTTTTCAATTAGTTAGTCACAAAAATCAACTGTTTTAATTTTTACTTCCTTAATCAGCTAATTATAACATTACATTGATGGATCATGATCCAAAAATCGTTACCAAATGTAGGATTGAGGTTTCTTTAACCCTCAGACTTTTGATGACCGACAGCACAGACGTACTGAACTACTGCTTGTGAACTGATAAAGACGGTACAGCCGTTGGTCAACTTTACTCTATTATTACTCGAAAACCGTGTAAGCTATGTAAGTGTAAGTTGCACCAGTAGAATCCTCTACTCATAAATACAAATTCCTTTTATATAGGCCTAGTTTATATCGTAATATTATTCGTTGTCAGCTGATATCGATTCAAAGGCCGTGCAGCATACAGCTGGTAGACTACACTGCACGGTTGGCACCTTGCTCGGCCTTGACGTTCTTTGTAGCTACTGTTGCTAGGTATATTATGTAGGCTAGTTGTTTATGATAGATTGTTATGTTCTGAAATGGGTGATCCTTGTTAAAATGGCCATCCAGGAAGATGCAACACACGATCCAAATGGTAATGGTGATCATTTACTTTCATAGTTACCTGGAAAAACTGAAGAATTTGTGTTGTTTGCACTGATAACGCAAATATAAAAAGAAAGAAAAGTTTTTTCTGTTGAAGAAAATTACAACATTATTATAACACTTATTACTTACTATTCAGCATATATTTTGAAAAAATATCTGAAAAATATGCTGCGCAAAGACGAAAATCAATATATCATTCTGGGAGTTTCTTATTATCAGTCGGAGAGTTAATAAAAAATATTTAAATAGTAAAATAGTATAAAGTACAAAAATGTAGTATAAAGTACAAATGTTTATTTATAAAGGATTGCTAATAAATTTAACAAAATCAATTTTAGAAATGTTGAATTGAATATTGAACACCACTTGTTCTATACTATACAGACATTGTTCAGCTGTGGAAATTGTTTGTTTTTAATTCAATATTAATGATTTTGTACTCTGTTAAATTATTTTTAGCGTGTACATATTTATCTATTTCAATACTTTTAGTCTTAACTTTGTCTTATATTTGTTGAAAACCAAAACATATATCTAGGATGATCTAATGGGGGGAGTTATCACTCAAAATTTTCAGGGAAACCTCCCACCCCTTACCTGGGGCTGATATATGTTAATAATATTTAAAACTTGACAGCAGTCTGAGAGCATTATTATTATTTTATATCTAAAAAAACAACTATAATATAAGCAAAAATTTACCCTTTAGTGGACCACCGATAACACAAAAGAATTTCATGAAAATTACGCTGTATTAATGAGAATAACAAAGGATCACAAAAATGGCTATTAACTCGAGAACTATAAGACACATCCCCCACCTAGAATTTATACGTTCTAATATGAGCTTCCAGGATACATATTGTTTACATATATTTTACTTTGGAGATATGGGCGTATATTTGGATTACTTAAATAATAGGTATTTACAATTAAATGTTTTTTTTTTTTTACTTCAAACCATGTCACTCCTGGTAAAAAATATTGGGATATAAATTGACATGTATTTTTAAATAGTACATATTTACTGTGTATACAACTACACAAATTTTAAGACAAGAAATTAGTAATGGTTTTTCTTTTTTTTTACTGTGGCTGAGCGGTTGACGTCAACTACATGCATTGCACATAGACGCATAGAACCTCGGCAATGAACAAATATAACCATACCAAATATAAACTTTAAGTTTAATATTATTTTCAAAGCACGATATTTCATTACTTTGGTTGTGTAATTTTGGGTTTTCATACACAAAGCGTAACATAAAATTGTTATAGTGGTTAGTTAATAACTATTGTAATAATTAATGAATGTACATGAATATAAATTGACGATAAATAATTTTATTGTTTGGTGATTTTAATGTCATCATACTACTTTTGAGGTTTTAGACAAACTATTACAGGCATCAACCTGAGATCTGACAGGGGAGCATGGTATAGACAACATAGTACGCTGAACCTAACAAAAGAAAACTGATAATTCTTAGAAAGAAAAATATAAAGAAGCGTTGAAAATTTGAATAAAGTGTTCAATGAAAGAGATGAAAGACAAATCAAAATTATCTTTTAGCCAAAATTGTTTAATCAAAAATTAGAAATGAACAGATGAGAACTTCAATTACATTTTATACAGGGTGTCAATTAAGTCTGGAACTTCTTTTTTAATTTTTGAACCACAATAGAAAGAAATACCAAAGTTCACACGTGCTTACTGGTGATAGTAACGCACACATCTGCCCAATTACTGACTGGATAATCCCTTTGGGGGATGGTCCACAAGGAGTCAGACAAAATTCTTAAATAGCAGCATAGGTCAAGTTTGGTATCAAATTAAAGGTCTTACTTGGCAGAGTACAATGCCGCAAACCGGACTTCAAAAGGTGGATTCATTCAGTAGTTATAGCTATTTGAATTTTTAAAACAATTGAACAATGTAAATTATTAAGTATTACAAGTAAACACCAATTTTTAAGTAACCTGTGATCAAAGTAAGTGTTCAAAATGTTCCCCTCCCATCATCTGACAATGTAGTAATCGAAGCCAGAAATCAATAATTATTACCAATAACACAACTACTGTTAGAATGTGAAAGTGGCAGATAGAGTCATACACAGCATCCACAGAAACTTAACGTTTGGGCAGGTATTACAGGAAATCAAATTATGGGCCCATTATTTATCAATGGTAATTTAAATGGTGACTCGTATCTAGCAATGCTCCAAAATGAGAATTCCTGCACTACAAGCTGCTCTTGGTCGACAATTTCAAAGAATTTATTTCCAACAAGATGGCGTGCCACCACACTTTGCTCTCCTTGTTAGAGAATACTTGGATACAATATTCCTTTGCAGATGGATTGGAAGACATGGTGCAGTAGAGTGGCCTGCTCGTTCCCCTGATTTATCTCCGCTGGATTTTTTTTTCTTTGGGGATACCTCAAAGATAAAGTTTATCGTACTAAGCCTCGAGATTTGGCGCACCTGAGAAATCTCATAGTCCAAGAAGCTCAAGATATTCCTCGTAACTACCTTCAAAATGCAGTGGATGGCTTTTACAACCACCTAGGACATTGCCAGACGATGGGAGGGGAACATTTTGAACACTTACTTTGATCACAGGTACTTAAAAAATTGGTGTTTACTTGTAATACTTAATAATTTACATTGTTCAATTGTTTTAAAAATTCAAATAGCTATAACTACTGAATGAATCCACCTTTTGAAGTCCGGTTTGCGGCATTGTACTCTGCTAAGTAAGACCTTTAATTTGATACCAAACTTGACCTATGCTGCTATTTAAGAATTTTGTCTGACTCCTTGTGGACCGTCCCCCAAAGGGATTATCCGGTCGGTAATTGGGCAGATGTATGCGTTACTATCACCAATAACCACGTGTGAACTTTGGTATTTTTTTATATTGTGGTTTAAAAATTAAAAAAGAGGTTCCAGACTTAATTGACACCCTGTATATCAAGTACCCAAAAAATGAACAGCTATAATAAATTAAAGAAGTTTCAACATAAAACTTCTTGCTAGAGTAAAATTTTACCATGTCATGGGCTTGATTATTGCTATTGGCAACCCTTTGAAGGTAACCTAGAACACTATCACCAATTCTATATTGTTATTATTTATTTGTTTATATTTTATACCTAAAATTGATGTAAACTAACTGTTATAGTGTGTAAAATAAAATATTACCAACTTCAACTCAGATATTATTTAAATTACCATGATATTTCTTTACTTTGATTTTGAACTTACAGTTTATGTGAATATTTGATTAAAATAAACTAAATGGGTTATTCCATAACCTTGATATATCGGAAGTTCACCACTGGATGGTTGAAAGTTCATTATTTTATTTTTATACATAGGTCAATAGACAATAGACAATAGACAATAGACAAAATTCTTTATTAACATGCTCATTGAGAACAGTATTAGCGTCATAGTAGAAAACTACAAGTGTTTTTTTTTTTACAAAATATAAAGTTTTGTTATGATATAAAAGGTTACATTGTAAAATTTAAATGTCAAATACTCTTTGAAAAAATTCTTCTATGGAGTAGAACGGGCGGTCAGCAAGCCATTTGTGTAGTGCTGGTTTGAGTTTCATTCTCTCCTTTGTCTCTCAGCTCTGATGGCAGGTGGTTGTGAAGCTTCCTCCCGATGTATGTAGGCTTCTTTTCGAACTGTGACAGTCGGTGGGCTGGAAGGTCATACAAAGTTAGTATCTCTGAGGGTTGTACTGATGAACTTCACCCGCTTTGGTAGGCCCTCTCTTACTGCGTGCATCACAGTTTCTTGAATGTATAGTGATACGATAGTGAGGATCTTATGGGTTCTAAAGGCTTCTCTACAGCTGTTTGGTGGTTGCAGTCCTGCAAGTGTTCTGACTGCAGTTTTTTGTTTTTTGAGAACCCTTTGAATCTGACCAGCTGATGTTCCTCCCCATGCTACTAAAACCATATCTTATGTGAGCCTCAAACAAAGCGAAATAAGCAGCTCTTGTAGTTGTTTCATCAGTAGAAGCTTTGATGTTTTTTAATTGCATAGAGGCTGGAACTTAACTTCCCACAGAGTTTGTCTACATGAGAGGTCCAGGATAAGTTTTTATCCAGAGTTATGCCCAAAAACTTGAACTTCGTCATTCATTGCAACATCTGGTATACATGGCACACATTCAGATCTCCTTCCAAAAGCTATTTGGGCAGTTTTGGTAGTGTTTACTGCTAAGTCCATTGTTTATGACAGTACTGATAGGTCATGTTTGAGGGATAGGTAGGATGTGATTGCCATATTTTTAGTTGAGGTTTCACTAAACATCAAGGTTGTGTCGTCAGCATACATCAAGGTTAAGCATGCATCACCAATGTATTGAGGTAAGTCGTTAGTGAAAAGGATGAAGAGTACTGGTCCAAGAACAGATCCTTGGGGGACACCTCGGTTTACAGGTAGGAGACTAGATCTTACATAATTGGATATTCCATTTTCTGTTTTGCTTAGCTCAACCAGTTGTTTTCGTCCTCCAAGGTAACTTTGGAACCAATTTTTTAGCTGTTCCTGCTACTCCTAAGTTTTCCAGTTTCCGGATGATGAGATCATGGCTAAGACAGTCAAACGCTTTACTAAAGTCTAGGAAAATTCCAGTAGTTTAAATTCCCTTCTTCAATACTATCTATAAGAGACTCTACCATTTTTTATTATTGCAGTGGTGGTAGACCTGCCTTTAGTAAAGCCATGTTGACAGTTTGTCAGTAGATTATGTTTTTTCGCAGTGGTCCAGTAGCCTTCTGAGAACAATTCTTTCGCACAGTTTTGAGAAAGTGGATACAAGAGAGATAGGTCTATAATTACTGGGATCTAAGTAGCTTCCATTTTTATATTTTGGATACACTTTTGATAGTTTTAGAGCTGAAGGAAATTTACCACTTCTGAAAGACTTATTGAATATGTCGACGAGGGGCAGTGCAAGTTCTTCAGGGCAAAATTTGAGTATTTTTGAAGAAATCTCATCTAAACCTGATGAGTTTTTTTGATTTGAGGTTGTTAATGATTGTTCTGACTTCATTTTCATTTGTTTCTCGAAGGTTTATGAGCTGTTGAAGTGTTGGCTGTACAGGTGGTAAAAAAAGTTCTTATTATTCATTATTTTTTTCTAACGTTTTTTCAGCTATGTGTAAAAAGTGAGAGTTTAGATGGTCTGCTACTTCTACAGAGTTGTCAATGATTTTTCCATTAACTTCTAGCTTTTATTTCGTTCACTGACTTTCCTTTCTTGGACCATGTTGTGTTTATAACTTCCCACATAGCCTTGGATTTATTGTCGGCACGGGCAATGTGGTCTGATGCCGCTTGTTTTTCTGAGGAGTTTCAGTCGTTAGGTCATAGTTTTTTTACATCTTATTGACTCTTCCTTGTCATCAATAGTCCTGTCATTTCATATTTTACTAAGGGCTATCAGGTATCTGTCCTTTAGTCTATTGGCTTCTTGGTCAGCAAAATATTTAGGTTTTAGTTTATGGCGTGTTTTTAAATTTCCTCTGAGGGCATGCTGCATCCATGGCAAGTCGTAGAGTAGAGCTCAATCTTTCAAAAGCTTCGTCAGCATCTTCAGTTTGCAGAAATGTTTGACCAGTTCTCTTCCCCAAGTATGCATTTGAGCTCTTGAAGATTTTTTCTTCTGAGGCAGCGACTCATTCTGAGTGGATTATCCTGTATTACTGCGAAGTTGACCTCACAGGTTTGGGCAGTATGGTCTGAGATGCCAGCATGGATAACCTTTGTGTCAAGCTTCTCAGTGTCAATATTAGAACAAATCCAGTCGATAGAGGATTGTGTAGTTGGGGTAATTCTGGTTGCTGGAAGTTGTACCCTCTTGCTATTATGAGAGGCCAGAGTCTCATCTAATAATAAAGTACTTCTTCTGTCAGGATTTAAAATGTCAACGTTTATGTCCCCCATTATGACCAGAGGATAGTAGTCTATTCTTGTACTAGTGATTATATTAGACACTGTTTCTAGCGCTAAATCAAAATCTCCGTTAGGAGATCTGTATGTACCAAGAATGTGGATAACTGATTGTTTAAGCCTGATTTTGATCAGAGCAGCCTCAAGCGTAATCTCTCTGCAGAACTGGACAACAATAAGTTCTTCTGTATGCCTCACAAGGTTTTTGTCAACATAGATAGCAACCCCACCTTTCCTATGTTCTGTTCTACAGAAGTGGGCCTTGAGATAGTATCCTGTGATTACGGTGTTTTCTATTTGGTCTCGTTTAAGACAGACCATGCTCTGTCAGAATCACTTCGTTTTGGCTTAATTTTTTGAACTAGATGTTGAAGTCTATTAATTTTATTTGAAATTTTCTTGTGTGTTTTGATGCAGAATGAGGAGACTTGATGGATTTTTAAAAATATTTTTGTGTGATGATCCTGGATCTCTCTGCTGTGCTACACTAATATTTTGTTCCAGAATATTTTTGTTTTGTATCTTTTCTTTTTTTGATGATTCCTCTTCTAAAAAATGAGATAGTTTGGATGGACATTAACAAGTTTATTTGGTGATAAAAAAGGTGATCCTGCAATGTTGCTGGAGTCACTGTCATAATTGTCATATTCGGTAGTATTGGACAGTTCTTCAGTTGGAGTTTGACTTTGGTTGTGCAGTTTTTTTGACGGAGTTTGTCTGATTCTCCCTGTTGTTGCATTAGTCGAGAGTTTTATTGTTGGATCTTGACGGGTTTTCCCAGGCTGATTTTGGTTAGATGTGATTTACTGGCTAGATTTTTATTAAAAAATTCTTCTATGCTTTCATTTTTGTCTCGGAGTTTAGCAGAAGTAGGGGGGAGTTTGTCTATCTTATTAGTGTTATTAGAGATCAAAGGCATGGATTCCTTATTGGTTTCCGAGCTCTGTTGAGTAGATATGCTGGTATCATACATGGTTGTATAGATTGTGGGGGTTGGGTTTTTGAGGTTTTTTCATTTTTTGAACTTGTAAGGAAATACTAAATTTGTTTTGGATTTTCTTAGCATTATTTGTTCCCCCAAAAGGTTTTTTAAGAGGGGTACGGCAAGGTGTAGAATTCCTTGTTTTCCCACTGTTTTTTAGTAATGTTTTGTCCTCCTTGTCTGCCAGATTTTTCACCTCTGCTTCCAAAATTTTTGAGTTTTTCTTCAAATAAATTCTGATTTTTCCTTAGAAGTCCTATTTCTGTGGAAAAGAGAGGAAGGGTCGAATTTATTGAGTTTGGTGTTATGTTCTGTTTGGGATTCAGCGTTTTTCATCAACTTTTCCTCTTTATAACTTAAGTTTTGCCTATTTGAGAGTTTTCTTTTCAAATTTATAATTTCCTTATCGAGTTCATTTATTTTAAATTCATATTTATTGAGAAGTTCTGCTTGCTTTCTGTCATGGTCTTTCAAAAATACTTTGCACTTTGAGAAGATTTTCTTTATCCCTGATTCCTTGTGATTCCAGTTCAGCATTTTTTTTCTTGAAGTTTTTCCATGGCAAACATATATTTTTTCTTCACAGTTTTCTAATTCTTCAATTTTGGCCTCCATGTTGGTCAGCTTACTACTTAGTTTGGTATTTTGTGATTTTAAAAAATTGTTCTCATCTAACAATGCAGAACCAATTTTTAGCAGCAGCTGCAAGTAAGTTGTCTTCAGTATTTTTCTGGGTTAAGTTCCATAATACTTTGTTCAAGTTCTTGGATTGAAGAGTTAGAGCTATTTATTTCCATTTGTACAGGGAGTTGCGTTTTCGGACTACATATCTGTGAGGAGCTGCATTTCTTGCACATCCAGTTTGTAGAGTCTTTTTTGAGAGATCTTTCAATTCCTTACTTGATAGGTTGACACAGTCTGCATGGTACCATGTTTTACAAATTGCCATTACAAAATATTCCTTTATATCTGACCCCTATTGTACAAACTCCACAAGGATATATTGGCATTTTAAATTCCACAGTCTCTACAGACTGTTTGTGTTTGTGAAATATATTGACACACACCGTCAACTATAAACTAATTCAACTAACTAAGGTCAACTATAAAACATCAACTTTGAAAATCATATAATTTTGTATAAGTCTTACAGAATTTTGGTTGAAACAATACAGAAGATGTGTAACAGTAACAGCAAGTAAAATTAAACCCAATAATTATAATATTTTTAAATGGTCAAGTCAACAATCTAGATATTTTGTACTTTTATTTTATTTTTGTTAGCACTAACACAATCTGTATTCATTAATAACACAAGACTGTACGCACAATACATGACTAGTACCACAACGAAAATGATGAGAACTATGTTAAGACTATTACAAATTAGCCGTTCAAAGATATAACTGGTAGGCGTTCATAGCCATTGCTCGCTGTCTCTCTCACCCGAAGTGCGGGAAGTGATATATGTATTATATTTGCCAACCCCAACAGGTTGCAGATGGACTTGTCATTCCGAAAAATTAAGAAGCATGAGTCTTGTGTTTTACTATATGTCAGATGTTATAGTTAAAATATCAAAACAAAACTCAACTATGATACACTGTATACTTTCAGTTTAATGGAAGTTAAAATATACCTTGAATATTTGTATCAATGGGGGGGGGAGGGTTACAACCCTCAAAACTCCCCCTGGATACACCTATGAAACTAATATAACTCTATATCCAATGCCTTAGAGACAAAACATTTTTTAACCCTCCGAGTGGCGGTACTTTTTTCTCCAAGTGGCGGGACATTTTTACTGATTTTGTATGTTCGCAAAAGAAAATTTATATAAAATCCTGTATATTATATAAGTATGACATATCATACATCGATTTAAACTTCATAACACACAGAGTAGAATGGTAATAATATGAAACACTTACCTTGGTTGGATTGGTGTAAAAAACCAATGGGTTGAATTCCAAAAATAAAAATTCAAATTTTTTTTGTTTTATATTAGGCTGAGTAAATGTTCCTAAACTTAATTTTTTAACACAAATCCAAAATAGCCATTTTGTTTAAAATTTAATTCTGAACAAAAATATGTATCCGTTATATGTATTATTCCTAAAAACAACGCACTATTTGCTGATCGAAACTTTTATGTACACGTTTTTTACTGCATTTTAGTCAGTATCAGAGCCAACCTCATTCCTCATCATTCTTCCTGGTTTGAGAGGCCTCCAATAATGTTCCAGGTAAGGGGAAACACTCCCTATGAACCCCAAAATTACAAGTTGGGCACCAGAAGTGACTTTTACCCCCTTTTTTGGTGTGTACACATACTGCACAAAGTCTGGTAAATAAGCAATCCCGTGAAGAAGACCTACACTTGGTCCAGGAGGTAGTACAGTAGGTGGATGAATCGTTTGTAAGAGTTCCATTAGTACCAGCATATCTAAATACTATATCAAATTAAAGTTTAGAATCTGGTCTTTCTAACCATACCTAATATATAGCGTTTAAGTCGCGGCATAACATCGGAAATACCGGAACAAGAGAGGCTTGCGTTAATAGACGCTAGAGCGTCTTTGCCACTCGCGAACGAGATTTAATAGACGCTGCAGCGTCTTTCGCCACTCGGAGGGTTAATATAAATTTACTTTTAGTTTTAGCAGTAATCTAATCCATTGCCAAACGTTTGGATCCTACAAACATTTTGATGATTAACTTTCTTATATTTACATATTTATACTTTCTCACAAACAACAATATAATTATGCTCAAATTCATACTTTGAATTATATGGGAACTTCAGACAGACACTTTATGGGCAGTCTTACTCTCATCCTAACATTTATAACATTTATTCTATTCAACAAATCATCTTTTTTATATTAAAAATAACAGTTCACCTTTATCATAACACGATTGATTGATGAGTGCCGGCTTATCCTCCACCTCAGTGTTCTTCTCCAAGATTGTCCCCGAGACGGGTGAGTACAGTTCACTTGCTGCCTTCACACTTTCAAGCGCTCCAACCTCGTCTAGTCAACACAAATCAATTAATTTTGTGGAAACATTCATTCAATTTTAGAGCTCTCAGTGGGTTTAAATCCACTCTAAAAATGTTACAGTAGACGTAACTCGAACTGTAAAACAGCACTTGAGAAATAAGTTTGCGGACCCAGTGGTCAGGTGATGAAAATCATAACACAGAATTTAACACCTGCAACATAATAATGACAAATTCTAAAAATCACAAAATGCCAACTCGATACACAAATTAGTGAAAAATTTAATCTTTTGGGGTTTTATTTAGTAAAATCATTCAAGTAGTTAATTATTAAAAATAGAAATTCAACTTTATTTGAGAGAATTAACAAGACTTAATTACTTAAAATAAGAATTGTAGATCGTAAAGTTTCAAATTGATGTGTACCTTTTTTACCAGTAAACAACACACTCTATCGGAGAGAAGTCATTGAATGGTGAATAAGATGGGAGAGATACACAGTACTGTATATACACGATATTGCAGAATTCACAACAGGAAACTGAAATGCTTTTAATGGTGAATCTTACACCAGCCTCTGGCCCTCTCATTGAATGCTTAGAGAATACTGTATGGTCAATTAACAAATTATGGTATGGTATATAAACAAATTTTACACGATATTCAATAATGTTCATAAACTAACTTTACTTCATACGTCCAGGGAAAGTTGTTGAAGAGACCCATAGTTCATGCATACATATAGAGTATTGTTTTCAATCTTGTTCTTTACCTATGACATTGACAAAACAATTTAATAATATTTAACACGCGAGAGATCGTGCCCGCGGCAGTTTGACGCACCTTTTTTGCTTTTTTTATAATTTCGTTTGCAGTGATGCCCCAGGATAACAGGGTCTCGTTTTTATCCCTCCCAGTACATCCCTGCGCCTGACCTTGAAAACTGTTAGTCTGTCGCCGGCTTTGTTTGCGAGTGGTGGAATTTTTGTTGTAGCTCTGCACCCGCCGCGGCAATATGCCTTTCGCGCGATCTCTCCCGTAGTGCATTCTGTTAAATCTGCGAATATTGGAAATATTTCTAAAATCTTCAATATTTTAATGTTTTTGTGATGTGATTTAGTTATATTGTGTAAAAATGAAATTTTGAAGAACAGAGAAGAATTATGGACCTGTTAGAATCCGTTTCAGAGCTGAAATTCAAGTGAATTAGGTGTGAATGACTCGGATGTAAGTGATATAGATGAAAAATGAATTGGTAAGGGATTTCGAGATTGAACAGTGATTCAGAACACAGCTTCAATGAAGAACTACCTGCAGACAGTGAAGCTGAAGGTGAACCGGATGTTGACGATCAGCAGAACTTACCAGTACCAGGTCAAATTATTACTAATCCTAAGTATAGTGGAAGGGATACTCCCAAACCCTACCATTTGGTTCTGACAGGCCACAGAATAGACCAACTCGCATTAGAATGTGAAATATTGTTACCCAGCTTCCAGGGCTATTAGAAATGCCAGACATGCTAAAAACAGAATTAGAATGCTGGATGCTATTTTACCCTGTTGAAGTTATAGAAAATATTGTCACATATACTAACCAAAAAATAAGTGAGGTCAGAGGACAGTAATAACCGGGAAAGGGATGCAAGGGAAAACCAATGTAGTAGAAAAATAAAAGCAGTGATAGGCCTACTTTACCTAGCAGGCGTACTTCATTCTAGCCATCAGAACATTTTTTGATTTGTGGAATATCGATGGTCATGGAGTTGAAATATTCAGGCTAAACCATGAGTTGTAGCAGATTAAAATTTTTGCTAAGATATGTTAGTTTTGATGACAGAGAGATAGAAGGTCGCCGACAAAGGAAATCGGTTGACAAATTTTATTGCATGAGAGAGATATCTGTTGAATTTGTACGCTTATGCCAAACAAACTATAGCCATAGTGAATACGTCACCATTGACGAAATGTTACCCAACTTTTTTGAGGTAAGTCTAGTTTCAGAGTGTATATGCCAAAAAGCCTGGCAAGTTTGGCATAAAAGTGTGGGCAATGATTGATTCCAAGACATTTTACACATCCAACTTGGAAGTATTTATTTCAAAACAAAAAAAAGGACCCCTACGAACTAAACAACTCTGCTAGGGCCATTGTAAACAGGCTGACAACACCCATTGCAAATACGGGATGGAATATGACATGTGATAATTTCTTTACGTCTCTGCCTCTAGCACAAGACTTACTCGAAAAAAATCTAACTATAGTTGGAACTATAAGAAAAAATAAAAAAGAGATTCCTAAAGAACTAACATCAGACCCAAAAGAAATCAAAAGACCTATCAACAGCTCGATGTTTGCATTTACAAAAAATGCAGCGTTGGTATCATATAAACCCAAGAAAAACAAATTTTGTTCTTTTACTCTCCGAACCTGCATGAGACAGATGAGATCGATCAAGACAGTGGAGAAGACCAAAAGCCTACTATAATCACCTTCTACAACAGATATAAATGTGGGGTAGATGTCTGTGATGCCATGCAAAAACAGTATAGTGTATCAAGAATATCAAATCGTTGGCCATTGACCATGTGTTTTTCTTCATGTTCCAATGTTGGAGGTATAAACGCCTACATAATTCACAAATCAAATAATATGACACTTGAAGAAGCAAAGGTTCTCCCTCGGCGATCATTTCTAATGAATTTGGGACGACAACTCATCCTTGACCAGGCTAAAAACTCGGGCAAGTCCACAGTATAACATTTGGACGGCAAATGAAAAATAGAAAAATGGAAGTCTTCAAACTAAATCCTGTAGAGGATAAAGATTGAACAACCGGTTGCTGCGGGAAGATACCCATACTGCAGAATTTGTCCTAGAAGAAAGAACAGGAAGACTACTGTAAGTTGCAGCTCCTGCCCAAATTCCGATTTGTAAAGAACACACAAAAGCCACCTGTACCCGATGTGCCGATGCAGATGAAGCTATGGACACTGACTAAGCTAAAGACATTGGTTTTTTCGAATACAGACAACACTTCTTCAGTTAGCTTAGACAATAATGTCCACTGAAACAAAATTAGTAAACTTGTACTAATTTAGGGGTTTTTATATTTTAACTTTTTATGAAACTTAGAAAGAAATTTTAATTGTTCGTTAACATTTATAATTTTTCTTTTATATAAAATAGGTTTCTTCATTTGTACATAATATTTATTGAATTAGTAATCTTTTGCCTAAATATTGATTTTATTACATTATAACGTTTTTGAGGCAAGTTTTTTTGTTTTTAAGGAAATATACATATTATAAAATGTATTTCTCCCTCATAATAAAATACTTTATTGTAATAAAATGTTTCATTTTAAAAGCCTAATTTATATTATTGTGGCAAATTGCTCACACGCGACCTTTTCCCGTACCAAAAAGTCACCAATTCCGACCCAAATATACAGTGTATCATAATATTATTTCTCTTTGTTAGAACTTAAATGCCCAATTACTTTTATTAGTACATTACTGAAAGACAGTGATAGATACAACACACAGTTTTTTTTTTTTTTTTTAACTTTTCTCACTAAATTAAAGCTGCAATTTGAGTAAAAGACAAGCGTGAGCAATTTGCCGTCGAGCGACCTCTCGCGTCCAGGAAGTGAGTGCGATCTCTCGCGTGTTAATCCTTTATTATGTGATATAATTTAATTAGTCACGTATTCCATTTATTTCTTCAAGATTTATTTTTAAATAAATCAAAAATGAAGTAATTTTGACAACTGTTCATGTTATATGCATTAAATATTTTAAAATAAATGAATATAGAATATAGAATATGTAAAAAAGCTGTAAATTTCTTTGTATTTGAACATATTAAAGCAATTAATTAAAATGGAACCAATACATTATGTACACAAAAAAATTAATATAAAATATTACATTTAATATCGTGTGGTGTATTTTTTGTACCAATTCACAGAATATGCCCTGTCATAATGTCTGAGAATGAATTCAATTCTAAACCACAAAACACCATAAACCATGCAGTCATGTACAAATATCTTTTAACCTGTCTCATATATTGTACAGCAGCACTCATGATGTATGTCCACCGTCAATGACCAACATGAAACACATTAAACACATAATTTAGCAGGCATATTAGTCTACAATAGACAATGATTTAATGTTCTAATAAATGTTTAGTTACACATAGTTGTTTAGAAAGTGTTAGGACATTATGAGATGATAGTTTTAGTTAAATCTATCAGAATTTATCGCGAGTAATCAAGCATTCCCAAGAACAAAAACAAAATTGGAAACAATATGTAAAAAATTCTGAATCTTCTTATAAATAAAAATGAATGGCGAAATGTGTTGATAAGCGATAATCTCGATAACGGGCTGGACCAATTCGGTTAATTCTTTTTTGTAAAATGTCCATTGAAATCCGAGGAAGGTTTTTATAAAGAAAAAGTTAAGAAAAGTTATCTGAAATATATTTTGGAATTAAAAAAAATTGTAGTTTTTTTATTTCATAATTCAAATTAAACTGGCACTAAACAGCTGTTGACAGCTATAGTTCGACAAACTTTCTGAAACATATGTTTACATTGAAATTTTATCAATACTAAGTAAACAATGCTTGATCGGTAGTGTAATGCAGATAATAAATAAAACATTAATATATATAAATTTTACTCCAGATTGCGTCAGTGACGAATTAAAATCATCTAATGCATTAAATACTGTTATAAAACTAACATTAATGAACAAAGTTATGAATGTCTTCACATAAGTTACTTTAAGCTGGTGGGCTTCCTTGACATTATGATATTTACATTTTAACATTGGCTTATGGAAAAACAGAGAAATGAATACTAACATGCCTCAACGATTCATTCATTTCCTGTTCTTTCCCTGGCTCCCAAAAACAAGTGTAACGCAAAACTTTAATAACAATTATTTTGGAATGTTGCATAACCTTAATAAGGATTTTTCCCCCTTATACCGAAAGTACATAAGAAGTAGGTAGGTAGGTTTTCCTCCTAGGTCGTAATAGGCTTTTCAGTCCTACTTATATATGTATTTTCTTCATCAGGACAAGGCAAACTCAACTATGTCAACACGATTTTGACCAAAAATAGATTTCCGAGAACTAGATAGTCGAACGTATATAGTATTTTGATCGAGGCAATATGGCAAGCTAAACTCTGACATAATAGATAAGTGAATTTAAACGGTCTTAAGTAGGCACTTTTTAAACGAAGTAAGCATCTCGGTCCTACTAAGTATATATATTTTTTCTTCGTCAGAACAACAAGGCAAACTCTAGTATGGTACTGGAAATATCTTAGACCTGAAATATATGACAAGGACTGGAAATATACCCTTTTTGACTGAAGTAAGTTTCCGAGACCTGTGTGATCCGAGATTTGTGTTTTCTTGATCGGGATGACAAGGCAGATTCAGCTGTGATGTTACGTATATAATTAGTTAGAACCAGAAATGCTCCTACACGTGCCAAACATGATATAATAATTAAGTTAAACTCTGATACTATTTACCATGAACTTAAATAATATCTACCTGATGAATGCCTACTTACGTTTTAAAATTTTTATAGGACTCCCATCATATTACATTATAATTGATTTTACTAAGTAATATAAGGACTTCGGTTCTAAAGATTGCATGCGAAGCCGTGGGTATCAGCTAGTAAACAATATTTCTTACCATGTTTTTCAATTTTTGATCCAGCTTCTGGTAATTGAGCATATACTACATCACCCAGAGCATCCTGAAACAGATACAACAATAAAAGTATAAAAATAAATAAGCATAGAAAATAAACTTGCAAAATCGTAACAATTGATACATCCAAGTCTGTTTCTTGATGAGGCTTGCTGATTAATTATTCATTTTCAATCTAACTATAGTAAGCTTCATATTAAGTACCCTTGGATCAACTGTCATGTCGGATTAACCAACCCTTTCCATGAAGATATGATTAGACTTGACTCAGCAACAACAGACCGTCAAAAAAAAGAAGTCAACACATGGCTCTCTGTTTGTTAAAAGTGTTAGTATTTTTATACTGTCTTTTACAAGTTAAAGTACTAGGAACAGTGAATGACGAATAAAAATGTATAGGTAAGTTAGTTATTATTATTACACTACATTTTGTTTATAAATATCTTGGAAGAAAGGCAAATCAAAAGAGAAGTGGCTATTGTCTCACAGAAATATCATTTTGTCAACAAACCCCATATGACAGAGAATACTGTAGCATAGCACAATGTTGTTAAGAGTATGCAGCTTTAAGATTATAGGAATTCATCATTCTGTCTGCCTAAAAGATTAAATCCACAACCAATGTATCATACATTGTGAAATGATTCAAAACTGATTGCTGATCACTCTAACAAGTTATTCATTGATCAAAAAACAGCATTTATTCAAAACTAACTTATGTTTTTAAAATCTGGCTAGAATCCATTACCCTGGCTATAATGGAAGATGTTTAATACAATCAAATCCTAGTAAAAACACACACTAATATTTTATTTTTGAAAATGTATGTAGTGTATTCACAAAATTCATAACACTTATAAATTCTTTTACCTTTCCAAGAAACTAGCCTCTACATCATATTTCTCTTACAAAAATCTAGTGAAAGACTCCTAAAAATGAGCACACCTGTTATTTTAACAGAAAACTCTGATCATCAAGACCTAAATGAGAGACAAAGTGTCTCATCAACTATGATTGAGACACACTTTTCTTCTCAGCTGATCTGGGAGACATACTGAACTTTGAGATTGAGAACACGCTACTCTTACTTACATTTAAGATTTTTTCAGAACATGATGGTATGCAAATCAAAGTTTTCTATTATGTTGCATCACGCAATAAAATTTTTCTTATTGGATATACATTCCCTTTCTACATTCAAATCTTCAATCTTCAATTGAATTCTAACATGTATGATGATGTTATGTTTAATCACATTCTTTAGTTTTGAAGCAGGATTGGCATCATCCCTAACATGGTTAGCAACCCTCTCTCAGTTCCATCCACTATCAAATTTGGTCTGTCAGTCTGGAGTGAGGACTAACTATAAAACTACTGACAGTGCTGCCCTACACTTGAACATTTTGGTCCTCATCTATGCTTCAAAAATTTGGAATGATTACACTGGTGCATGAATGCGAGGTCATCAGACATGGTTCTTCTCTACAACAGCTGCACCCAACACAACCACCTCCAGCATACCCCATACTGGAGAGGACTCCATTAGTATTTCAAAATTTAAGTCAAGGCACATCTCACTGTACTCGCCACATAAACTCAAGCTCACTGACCATTAGCCACACGCTGAATCAATTAGAATTAACATGATTTACCCCTCCAATATTCTATTAATTACTATCTTATCATCTCGTAAAAGCCTATTGGAATCAAGCAGGTACAGACATTAAAGGAAAAATACGGCATTCAAGAATGACACTAGCCTCCCAGAGCTTCATGGCTCACAACAGCATACAGGTAAGATGGGTAAGTCCATGTGCAAATCATGCAGTAGATCACAAGCTACTATATTAATTGAGGATATAGTAGCGACACTAAGAAAAGAGGAGGAATTTTAAGGAGAAAAAGAAGAAAGCGGCTGTAACCAAGACTGCTAAACCCTGTGGTAGTTTCAACCTCATGAGGAGTTTTCATTATTTACAAATTTATTTTCTCAGTTTTTACTATGTATAAGTATAATTAATTATCATAAGCCAAATCTAAATCCGAGCAAGATTTAAAATGAAATAAATCTCAGTTTGCCCTCTCCTGTCTTATCTTTTATTAAAAAACCATTTGTGAGGTTATCACTTTAGAAGTTGATGTTTGTTACATTTCATTTCTCAAGATGATTATTCTTTTATCCTTTACTGATTCATTTTTGAAATAACTTATTTTAGTCTATTCGCTGGGCTAGGTTTCATGGATAAATATGAACATTTCTTCCATACCCTTGCCATGAAGAGTCCACATAATATGTGGATCACAAAATAGCACAAAGTGTTCTGCAATGTTGTAATCACACTTTTCAGCTAAACAATTTTATCGACTATGGATGATTTAAATAGTTAATATGATTTCAAACATTTGCCCTCTTTTTTATAACATATAACAATGGCAAATGTCCAAAATCCTACTATCCTAAGAGATCAAAGTTCTTGGGAGATGTGAAAATTATTCTTCCACATTTTGTTTTTGATTGTTAATGTTTTGTGAGAATTTCCTATTCAAAATGATACAACACAATATTATTCTATTCATAAACCCACTAGAACAGTATGTATGTAACATCCTGCTCATATAGTACTAGGAACTTCAGTTTCAGTATTTTACTTCCGAACAGTTGACTTACTCCTTTTGTTTCCTGCTGTCATCTGTCACATGTAACTGTCAAAACAAGAAATTCTTCAAAAGTGACTTAATAGAAAAATCCACAATCCTAATGAGTCAATAAACAATGTCATCTGGTCTTGGTTGTCAAAAAAGACTTTTGTAAACTTGGGTGACCTTCATTTCGATGTATTTGAGACAGAGACATCCTTCAATGATGGTTTTTTTTCAAAAGTGAAATGTTTCAGAGCATTTATGCCTTGAAGCTGCAATAAAGCACTTGTGTTGCCTTGAAGCTGCTTGTTTCTGAGACAAGCACTAACAAGTCTTGGCAAGCAATGGGGTTGGAACAATGCAAAACAGCATCTGAGCTAGAAAAATCATTTGATAGTCAGGGTTTTGGCTACAAGGAAGCTGGAGAGCCTTTATCAACAAAATAAAGACTCAGACAACCCTTTTTAGAGTGCAGATAATCATTAAAATAAAGTCAGTTATGAAAATGTGTCGTTTTTCTTGAGTTTTATAATTTTTCCAGAAGTTTTGTGTTTCTTTTTTGTGCATCCATATCTCAAACAAGGATATCAGTTTTACTAACTGTTTACACCATTATAAACTTGTTCCATACAAGAAGATTTTACATACCTTCTTTAAAAACAATACTAAAACTTTAACTTAAAACAAATACATAAACAAACAATATATTTTTATATAATTTAAAAGTCTTCGTTTAAAAGTGATGTTAAAAAATATTGTGTAAGAATTCTATTTTTGCGGAACAGGTGATATTCAGAACAAACTGAATTAGAACTATATCTTTTTGTAATCCAGAGATATGGGTATTTAATATGATATTACATTCTTGTGGACATCAAAATGTCTTTAAGATGATAACACATTCCATTGCATAACGAAATTGCAAAATATTGGGAAAGAATCTACCAACAAAATTTTAATTTTTATCATTTTTATACACCAATTAGTTCCAAATTTGTTTAGGAAAGAGAGTATTCAAAGGAAGTCCTGAACAACTCCCTCCTTGAGGTTAAGAGACAAAGAGGACTTCAAAGTCCTAATTCTATTTTTTTTTTTTTGCCCAAAGATATTTTTCATTTGAAAACATTTTTAACTAGCTCTTTTGAACTGAAATGATAGTTTGACCGAAAAGTGATTATGCTTGACAAAAAGACCTCATCGGCCAGAACTTACTTTACTTTACATTTAAGAGAGAATCACCCTTTAACGACAGATGATCTAGATATTTGGACATCTTCACGGTATACATACCTTCAAATACCTTCCATTTTAATTTCTATGATATTCCCTCTTTACTGATCGTATTTGCTTAACTTCTCAATGTTCTTGAAGAGACACAACATTTAAAGAAAACATACATACTATATCTTTCAATAACCTCATTATTATTTACTGTTAAGATAGAACTATGGAGCTATTCAGATAATAAATATCACACAATTCAGAACTTATGACCACAAAATTAATTATTTTGTATTTAAATGGGGTTTTAACCATGTTTTTTATATAGCTTCACCTATTTTTTTTTTAAGAATTTGAAGATCAATTTGATGACACTACATCATCTGACCATCATAACATTCAAAGCGATATGATAGAACAGAATTATCAAAAGAAAACCGTGTTATCGCTTGACCACATGATAACCCCTGATATAGATATCAAGTTTTTGGTTAAATTTTAACAAAAACACATTCTGAAACATTTGATTTTAATTTGAAATGCATAATTTTTTGAAAAATTGAAAACAAAATAAGTTGATATGGGAAGTTTACAAGGAGTATTTTAAACTAATTAGAACAGATTTTTAATTGCAAGATTCATAATTGCATTACACATGGCAAAACCGTTATTACAAATTTATATAAAAGGCTACTTCAGTTTTACAAAGAGTTACTTGTAGTGTTGTATGTTATATTGAACTACTTTATTCCACAACCATTGTTTGGTACAAAGTAAAATAATACTGCACGAGAGTATTTAATTCCAATCTAAAATACAAATTCTGCATTGTGTCACTCATCCGTATGCTAATTCCACAAATTACATTACTCTGCATTGATTTACAGTAAACCTTTATTTTAAAGTTTACATATACCACAACTAATATGTATGTATATATGCATATAAACATATAATAAACTACATTATATGTCTTTCTCATGTCTTTCTCATTTGTCTTAACAAGTCATAAACATTTGGAGAGGATGTTGTATTGTATATCAATGGTAAAGTCAAAAACCAGGATGTGTTTTTATTTATAATAAAATTCAATAGTATTAGTAATTCTTCACCAACAAAAACATCTGCACTCCCCTTAAAACTATATTAATTGTATGTAGGTATATGGAGAAGACATCCAATTTATAATTTCAAAATGGTGAATTTCAATAATCTTACATTGATTATACCATTTGAAGGAGATTAGATATATTTAGTTAAATGTTGATACTTCAATGAATTTTATGTCCCTATATAAAAAAGCTAGACAATATATTTGAAGGTACATTTAGAAATGCATGGTTCTTATGATATCATTTCAATTAACACAGATTTTTATTGTCACTTACTTTTAATACTAACTATTTAAAAACCGTGTGAAATTATCACTGGTAAATAAACCAGTAAGGAATTTGAAATGAAAGTTTTTTTTAGCATATAATCTTAAAGATCGTTACAATGGTTATATTGCTGTGTTCAAAGAAACTTTATTTAATGTACACTATTACAAATGTTAATGGTGGCGATAGCTTAGGGCTACTACTCAAGTCTATGTTTAAATATATGGCTATCAAGAATTCAATTGAATTTAGTCAATCAAAAATTTTTCAATGAGGGAATGAATGGTGGTGTGTGTTCTATGTGCTTCATCTGCTTCACCGATATTTATGTAATCTATTTTCTCTAATATTCTTAAAGATTAATCTGAGCAGAAAGCTTACGGTTTAGCTCAAATAGAGGTAAAAGATTTAGTGTATGTGGAGGGTACATATTGTATGTTTGTTGTTGTTTTTTTTTTCTCATTGAGACACTAAACTGAATGATTTTTCTTATCACATTTATTGATAATTTTCCTTTTATCTCTCTCAAAATAAGTCCAAAAATAAACTTCCTTTTCTGAATGTGATTATATTAAGAGACAGGGATGTCCTTGGGAGCACAGTTTTTCAAAAGAAATCACCCACAGAAAAGTATGAGGGCTATCCAGAAAGTAGATTTTTTTCACTCTGTAGCCATTGAGACGAGACTATCATTTTGATGTCAGGGCATTTCTTCGTTCAGTGGCTATCCAGCCATGCTAAGTGAGAGGTTACTGTCGCTCCTTGTTGTGTTTTATAATAGCAGTTTAAAATATGTGATGCAACGGAAAATCCCATGAGTTGTAAAGTGCGGTCGGTAATATGATTTTTGTTGGCTAAGCACAATAAACCAATTGAGATTTATCACTAACTCTGTGAAGTGTATGGGAATGATGTGATTACTGAAGGTGGAGTGCGTCAGTGGTGCATTAGGTTTAAAAATGGCCTAACTAATGTGCATGATAATGAAGTGGATGGTCAAGCACTGTGAATGATGAAATTGTCTCTAAGAGAAGATTAAAGAAGATCGCCGATTCACAATAACAGAACTATCACTTAGTTTTCCTAAAATTTCATGAAGTTCATTACACAAAATAGTACAAGTAGAAGTTAGATTACAATAAATTTTGTCCAAATGGCAATTGAAAATCTGAACAGAAAACCATAAAAATCAGCATATGACTGCTTGATTGACATTTTTGGACACTTATGAAAAATATGATGACTTGCTGCCGAATTATTACAGGAGACAAAACTTGGATTGCTACTTTGGATTAATTGAAAACGTGAATTGCGTAACCAAATTATAGTCTATGGAGTTGGGGTACACACACTACCCCAAAAAAACCAAGGAAATGCATGCAAACAGTGTGGGCACGGAAGATTATGACAACTGTTTTTAGGAACAGGAAAGGATTTCTTCTTGTTGATTTCTTACGTGGCACAACCATAAATTCTGCGAGGTATTGTGAAACCTTGCAAAAGTTAAGAATAACAATACAAAACAAGCACAGTGGAAATTTAAGTTTGAACATTTTTTTGTATAACAATGCCAGACCACACACCGCAAATTGGACTCGAGAAGTTCTGAATGCTATTAAGTGGGAAGTGTTTCCACATCCGCTTTACAATACTCTCATCATACCTAGTTGTTGTGTCATATTCTCCTCTATTATGTATTTAACCAACAAACCTAACCACAAACCCCCTTTAACATCAACAAATGTGTCATCTACGTGTTTCCAATTAACTAAACTATCCCAAGTATTGAAATTTCCAATAAACCTTATAACTTGATTTAAGCAACTATGAAGTAGTTGCATGGTTATCGCCAGACACAAAGTTGTGAGAAGGGTAAAAAAATACTAGTGAGTTTTAACTTTACAATTCTTATGGGCTTGAAGTGACTCATAATGTAACCGAAACATGCCTTGCAAATGAAAGATTTACATAGGATACTTACAGGCTAATACTTTTAAATTACATCACATATCTGAGTCAAACAAAACTCATTTTAGCATACTGCAAAGATTTCCATTCAATCTTTCTTATTCACTTGCACAATAATAGACCTTAAGGTCAGAAATGTCTTCTTTATTTAACTAATTAATTATCAACAACACATGTTTAACCAAGGAAGTGAAAAGTTGCCCCTCACTGTAACTTGATTCAATATTTTTTTTTTTTTGTAATAAGAACACAATGTGCCATTGCATTCCATGTGTCAGTACAAACTCAAGAGGTTATCTGCAAAGTCTCTAGAGACAACACGTAACCCGATCACCTAATATTACCAATATTTTCTAATAAAGGTATTGCATACCTGAGCATAGTGGGATATGCCCACAATACCGACATTTCCTTTGACTAGAATCCACTCATGTTTTGGCGTGTAAAGTCGATCTGAAACAAATCGCAGGGTGTTTAATCTAATTTTAATAGAAAAGAGAAATTGTGGAAAAAAGATGATAATACATTACATAACTTGACTGAGGATGCACCTGTTTCTGTAACATTAATATAAAATATGTTGTAGCTTCAGCAACTTAATGGGGCGCTTTGCTATGACCACGAAACTGCCTTCTTCACCATAATGTTTTAAGAGTCAATGCTGAACGCACTTGCATGTCCTTAGTTGTTTATTGATAATTGTCAATAATTATTTAAAATTTTATAATGAACAAACACCATGTAGCTATATGTCTTGTTTTTACACTTTTACACATTTTAAGAAAACAGTAGATGTGTCAAAACATCATTATAATATTACAAAGGTCAGTGTAGTGCTACCTGTAGACTTCTCAAGTCAAACACACTTGAATATAGTATATGAACCTCTCCAGCAAACAGTTTGTCATTGCTTTCTATTCGTTGTTTTGACTGTTTATTGCGGAAGCCTGCATTATAGCTTTAACTCCTATAAACAAATGCTTCTTCTAAAATGTAGTGATATGTTGTACCAGTGCAAAGTTATATAAAATACTAAATTTATTTCTAAGGCAGATAGTGTTTGTCAATCGTGAATTGTCACCTGTAACTGAAGTGGAATGTGGGGTATTAGTAATAGACTCATGTAATCCTAATTGTAAATATCATTATTCTTTTATTGACTAACATTATATGTGCTTATAATGACCAAGTTAATAACTTAATCAATATAAATAACAGTAGGCATGTAAAAATAATAAACAATAATTTCAATAACAAATAATAATATATAACCATGGACCTGGATAATTAGGCCAGAAACAAAATCAAGCTTGCTTCCTGCGGGTTAAAGGACCAGTCCAAAAACTCCAATTGGAAAGTATTTTTTACACTGTAGGTGAGATGCAGTGCGATGGTGATGCTTGGCAAGCCTGGATCAGATAAGTTCAGAGCAATCAATAAAGCCATTAATAACCTTAAATAGAGAAATCAGGTCTAAGCCAATTCTTTTGGAAAAAAGAAGATTAACCATCAATGACCAACCTGATGAGATGCCAAAATCACAGATTCATACTTTTGTTTGTATTTGTGAATACAACTAATTTTGATCCTTTGTGCTCATATGAGCTTTTTAAAATAAGTTCGCTTCTAATCAGATGGCTAGTAGTACTGACCGCAGCTGTTTCTCCATCAGCACGGTATTATTTTCACACTCATGTTCCTCTCAACTCGGAACATAGTATCTTGTCACACTACTGGCTGGTATAAAATACGACAAACGCCCTGCCCTGTGGCCAGCTGTACAGGCCACTCACCCTGATTGCCGTAGAAATACTTAATTTTTTTTATGTTGTTCATTTTGTGCTGTTACAAATTGGACAAGTCTTTAACTACTTCTGTATCAGATTTCCTGTTTTTGACAAAAGTAATAAGTCATATTGGTAGTCCTGCAATAATTTTCTCTTTGGAGTAGAATAACGCTTCTCGACAACAGTACAGTATGTTATTTATTTACATAAAATAATTTTTGTTATTGTAATTTTTTTATTTGGCTTTTAACATTTAAACATCATTATCAGGTGCACAACTGAGTGGACTAAGATGTTTCTAGAATGATCCCAAAGCACGGTAAAATACGAGTTTTGTGTTATTAACTTATTGGAACGCCCACTGAACAAAAGAATATAAGGTTTCTACAATAATGGAACTACTTTTCACGAACGGAGCAATATTTCATGTTGTATATCCACGTCAGGCGTCAAGCGACCTTTTGTGACTGTAATTCAACCTCGTGATGACGTCATCGGATGCACCGCCATCTTTGGAAATATAAATAAAAATTATACTGAAATAAACATAATTTTGAACCAAAGTACCAATATTTTTCTTAATTTCAAGCTACAAATGAATTAGTTGTTATCGGGCTGAAATGAGTGCCTTCGGCTATCAGCGTAGGCTGTGGCAGCACCTTCTGCCCCGCACTGATTTCAAAGAAAGAAAAACATCCCTCAAGATAGTTACCCATCAGTAAAATATCAAATTCTAGAGGGGTTGACCAGAATTATAAACTAAAAAGTAATGCAAATAAGTTTATGTTAAGTATAAAAAGAAATAATAAATCATGTAAAAACCCATTATTAATATATAAATGGACAGTAATAAGAGAACATTTACCAATAAAAGGAAATAATCTCGTTTCGGTCAAAACGTTAACTCCTAACACGCCCGACAAAACACTCCGACACACACAATTCACAATGATTCTTCGAATTAGTAAATAGTTGATCCATGATTGACACGCACTCACTCGATCCAAACTATAGTACACGAAATATTGTGAAGCACTGGACCACAGCCCTGAAACGCTCAGATAACAGATACGCTATCGGTCAAAACCGCAGATAACATTGAAGTACACAGATATCGAGACACACAGTACATTAAAATATTAAAAACTTAACTATTTACGAATATATCCCAAAAACCATGTTATTTGTTATTTGCACCCCCTAAAACCATATATATTATTGTTCAGGAGGATGAGTAGAATACATTAATAATGTCAAATTTGTGATTTGCCGGGTTGGCTTTTAACCTCATAGATAAAACCAACTTACGTATGCCTACCTACTGCACAGTGCAGTTACAATTCCGAGCTGCTGGAGCAAAGACATCAAGATGGCAGGTGAGCTGACACCAAAACTCAAGCGACTAGTCCTGCTGGACATTGGATTGTGAGGACAGCTACTGCAGTAAATAATTCGAAAGTCTACTTGCCATCCCAGTGCAAAGCGTCGAAGCAAAAGCTTTGGTATTTGGCATTACATTTGTAAACATGTTTTAATAAGTTTAACTACCCTAAAATACTTGGAATTTTCAACTTGGAACTTTCATTGTTCCAAGAGCAAAATGTAACTCCAAAAGTAAAATGTGATTGTGAAAGAAGGTTGCTATTTTGAGAGGATCCATGTTGTGTTTCTTGTTCTCCAAATAACAAAATTCATCTGAATACATGACTATTTAAGATCGATCAAGAGGGGAAAATTCTACAATTTTGTAACACTGTGCTCTGTAGCTCATGCATTCATTGTTTAGGCTATAAGGTTAGTCCTAGTTGATATTTTCACTATAATAACCTTACCTGGCTGAGAGGTAGATTGACATCGTATTATACTTGTATTAATCAGGCGAATAGATTTAACTGTTAGACATGATGTATTACTATTGTAAAGGCATGGATATAAATTATAATTTGATGATACAACTCGCTTTAATGCTCTGTAACTTAACCTCAAACAAACCATCCTCGCTTCAGCCCGGCTACGGCTGGCAAAAACTCAAAAGAAGTTTTACCAGTGCCCTTTGTATTCCATATCATTTACTTTTGTTTCATAACTTGATGCACGATAACCTATCACCCGACCCCCAGCGAAGAGTCAATTCGCTAATAAGGCTGATTGAGAAATGAAAATTAAATTGACTTTGTAATAAACACACATTATTTCGAAAAATGTAATTGATTGTAAAAAGAAACTTCCTTTTAAAATTATTGTTACGTAATAAAGGCTATGAAATCTTAGTAATTTTAAATAACAAAGAAGTGTCATCAATAGTTTATTTATTTAAAAAAAGATTGTAAATACTTTTTTCAGTGTCAAATTGTAAACACAAAAATATTACTTAACAGTTAATTATGTAATGAACTGGATACTGTGTGATGGTAGTATAATAAACTAATAAAGCAATACGATTATGACAGTATGCCAGGCAGAGATAAGTGCAAATAGGTTTTTACGATAGGTAGAATTTAGTGCGAACTTGGCCACAGTCAGATACCAGACGCTGCAATAAAAGGAAGGTGAACCTGAACTAAACTCAAAATTCAATTAATAATTAGATAGGTACATTACTGCTTACAATAAACCCTAACATAGTATTATTATCAACCTCTTTATTGTTATGTATAATTTCGTATTGTGCTGGAACATACAATGGAGTAACTGCTAAATAATAAATGATGAAGAACTTGGAAACAAAATGTGTACAGTTTTTATAAAACTATAAATATTATATGTTTTCAACACATTATAATAAATTACATTGTAAGGTTGACTTTTTGTTCTCCTATTTTTGAGCACAGTATTAAATAATTAATTGTAATGAATAAATTATTCGTTGTGAATCACAATGAATAATTTTGCTGTTGGTAGCAACAGAACTAGCATTTAACTTCACTAGTTAGCTGACTCGAATCTAGAGAATTATAGTCTCTGCTTACTGAAAGGCATCTCGTTATAGTTTACTCTGATCTATTAATTGGTCAAGGGTTTGTACTTCAAGTATTAAGTATCTTGTAAATTAGTTTACAGGAACCAGAAGATGTCTTTCATTATGTTGGTTTTTTACAAGTGGCAGTGGTGAGACAAATTAGATGAAACAGTAAATGACTGCAAAGTGTTGAGTTTCTGTAAATAAAAAGTTATCACTGTATTTGTTAATAAATGTATGCCAGTATGTAAATTAAGGAATTAACTTTATTAACTTTTTCCCCTAATAACAAGTATTTTACAAATAAAAAATAGAACATGATAGAAATTATGGTAAAAATGTACTTATTTTCTGTACACTTAAACGATTCCGGCTGACATTGTAATATGATTTGGTAACATCATTGGTTGGGAGTTGCGCTCGCACAGAACTCCTGACGCAGGAAGTGAGGGGCCTAGCGGGGGAAACTACGTCGAGAAATGTAAGAGAGCATGACTGCCGAGCACGTCTGAGCACAACCACATCCGCACAATCTTAATGCCCAGTGTGCATAACGAGGCCATGTAGTAAAAAGAAGAATAATAGAGTGGAAAGTCAATGCCAAGATTTGATTTAAGCGCAATCTAGCTTTGTAGTACCTATGAATGTACATTAAGGTTATATAGAGAGTCAAATGTAATATATTAGCTCACCGGAAACGGATAGTGTTAGAGGTTTCGGTTCTATCTGTGGCACTAATTTCAAATTCTCTAATACAATCAACTAATTATTTTACTATATCAGCTATACTTACTTTGATGTTGAAATTTTATGAACCAATATTATATTATAATTGTGTTAAAAATCTTGTAACTGTTCGTGTTATGGTTTACAGCAAGTAAGTGAATTCCAACGTTTTATATGCTGGGCTCTTAACAGTGGCGTAGCTACCTTGGGTGGCACCTGGTGCGGAAGTTGGTGGTGTCACCCCAACGAAAGTAAAAAGCAATAAATTTTATATGATAAAGGTCATAGATATACATATTTTTTCTTTTTATTATCTATTACTATAGAATAATACACACAACAACAATTCATGCCAACCAATCACTACACACTTCTCGAAACAAATGAGAAATGTTGCAACTGAAACGTCAAATATCGCGAGTATGGGGAGGGGAATCCCCCAAGACAGCGTCAGGCTCTTTTACTACTATTAAAATTTACATATATTTTATTAAGATCCCTGGTTATAATAGATAGGCCTATTCTTATTTCAAAAATATTTTCTTGATTGAAAAGACAAGGCAAAATCAACTATGATACAAAAGATACTAAAACTGATGTAAACTACAGCGGTCATAAATAAGACAACCTAAACATTGACGTTGAAAATATAATTCACTTGAACCAGAAGTGTTCATATACATGAAAAACCTAAAATAATGGCCATTAGGAATTTCTCTTAACATCTGAAGCTTAACCATGAACGCTCACATATATATCTAAAATATGCCTACATTTTTATACCATTTCTCAAGAAAATAAAATCATTTATTTGCAATCTACAATACATTGCGTAGCAAACGTCATTTATTAAATCAACAATTTTTACATTCAGCACACATCAAACTTACAACTTTCAAACATTCACACCCCATCCATTCCCTGCCAATTACCTACTTCCAGTGCTGGAGTCAGTTTCTCATTGCATGGTCTCCCAGTTGGAAACTAATCAACACTGTGAAAAGTGTTAGATATAAGGTAGAGTTTGAGATGAATTTTAACATGTTGGGCATTGAAGCATTTTTAATTGAGTTTGACAATCTATTTATAAAATTAATATCTGCCTGAGAAGGCAAAAGTTCATAAAACCCTGTTCTATGCATCCCCAAACGGTAGTCATCTCTGTCTCTTGTCTCATATGTATGTATGTCTTGTCCTCTGGTAAGACACATTTAGACAAACAAATTAAGGTTGTTTCTATGATGTAAAGACATGGCAAAGTTAACAGCTGGCAATTTTTGCACAATGTCCTGCATGACTCACTCTCAAAAGTTCAAATTAGTGATAATGTGAATTGATTTTTTTAATAATTTGAATACTCTCATAAAATGGATGTTTTAACAGGCTTGTCACAATACAATTCCACATGAAAGGTGGGGGTAAATTAAGTCGTAAATAGTACCTCACTCTGGGAATATTTTGCCTCAGTTCTTAAAGACATAAACTCCTGAATATAATTTGGCAGGAACACAATCAATGTGATTATTTCAAACCAACCATTAATCAAGGTGTATTCCAAGAAACTTTAAAGAATAGTCTTCCTCCAATATTGTATTTGACATCATAATGTCTATAGAATACATTTAAAACTACAGGACATTTGATTTTAAAGAGTTTATTTGTAGATTGAGGCTATTGAAAAGTTGGACACATATTTAAGGTAAACAAACTGCCTGTGATTCTAAATTTTTCTAGCCTCCTCTAAAACAGAGTCGTGTTTCTAAACTATATAGACCTTCAACATTTATTACATCATAATATATATGTTAAATGAAAAGCTAAAGGACTTTGACTTGAAAATAACATCCACACTGACCTATAATTGAAATCACTGGAGCAAATTAATTAAATATCATAACGTGTTGGAAAGAAATTTTAGTTATTTCATGGGGACTTATAAAAACTGTTTCACTCTCCGACTTCAGGATTCAAAAACACTGTTTTTTAAACTCAAATCTAAAATGGATCAGGAGATTAGAATGTCTTCTGGTGACTATTACTTATCTCTAGAGTATATAGAATGTCATTTAAAAAAATATATAGGTGTCCCTGTTTTTCAACATCAAAATGCGTGTGAAGCTGTGGGAAACTGCTAGTTTTACATAAATTGCATAACTGCATTATTTTATGATTTAATAATATGAAACATAAACTACTAACATATAAATAGTTGAATAATATGATTTAAATTTTAGTTAAAATACACTGAAGTTTGATATATTGGTATTATTCATTTTTTTTTTTTTTTAACCAAAATATTCAGCAACATTATACCATTTGAAATATATGAAACATTGTATAGCCATACAAAGTGTGTACAGTGGAGTGGACAGTTTTTGTAATGTTTGTAAAAGTACTTAAATGCAGTCATAGCATAGCAGACATAATATGTCCCACAAAGAGCAGAAAGTATAACAATAATTGTGTTGTTCCACAAATATTCATTAAATAAATTGTTATACCTCATGAATTTTAAATCGTTGCATTTAGACATTATTCTCGATATTATAAATGATCTACAACAATCTGCAGGGCATTTATGGTACTAACTCTGAAAAAACACATCCAATAATTTCAAAATATTGAAAAGATGTGTACATCTATAGTGATGTAAATGAGAACAAAAACTTCAGAAGTATCACAAAACACTTTTCTGAAGCTTTTAACTATTGCTAAAATTTCAAACCGTTCCTCTAGCTATACCCTGCTTAGTTTCTTGTATCATCTTTTCATCAATAGACGACTTTAGTTAATGAACTGATAGCACAAAATCGTTGTAATGTTGGTTATTGAATGTTGGTTGTGATGTTTGTTATAATGTAGTCTTATTGAAAAAAATTTACAAGATGTTGTTTAAAAAATAAACCAATAAATAAAAGAAAACTAACTAGGCCAGATAGCATCTGGTAAAAATGTTTAAATTGCTTCAATTGGTATTTTTAAATAATCTTAGTTAAGTCACTACTATTATGTAACTATCTCATAACAATAAATTACAGAATATTACTTTTGTATTAATTTGATATTTTACAACTTGTTTTGTTTTGATTGTAACTTAGTCTGTACAATTTATGGGCAAAGTACGAGTATGCCGGAGAAATTGATAAACAATTACACAACTTCAACTATTATTATTTTGGTGTGAATATTGTGAGTCTAGCTTTATTTCATGATTCACTAAGGTCTGAAATCTGACACTGTCACACACCTGACTCTTAAAACCTGGAATCTATGTCTGTTTGAAAAGATAAACAAAATTTGGCAATGAAAATGTTCAAAATTAACACAATACATATTCCCGACATCAGAGACACCCGGACCACAATAGAGCCCTGTCTGGTGAACCCAGCAGCAATCCAGTGGAATCTACACAAAATGTATCTGAATTAACCCTTCTCACCACAGCGCAATATATATTATTTTGGATTGGTAATGCATTGAAGACGTGACAATAATAACTGACAAGTACCCACCATAAGAAATAGCCAACTCCCCCCTCTGGCTCATTCTCTTGTGTATATAACGTATAAGAAATAATTACAGATAAATTAAATTTTTATGATTATAACAATAACAAAAGCATAAGTTTGCAGCTCCTTTATACCTGTGGTCTGTAGGTCCACACCTAATAGGCTTATTGGTAAATCCACCACTGTGTCAGTCTGTGTTGCTTCACTAGCCATGCAGCCAACAGCCACCCCTACTTGTTTATATGAATATATGTTTATATGTATTAAGAATCTTGCTTTTCTTAATTTTTATTAACAATCTAGGAAGATTGACTTTGTTTAAAGGACAGATATTTCTTTATGCGGACGACACCGCTTTGTTATTTGAGGGTGAAAGCTGGGAGGAAGTGAGGGATGTGGCTGAGCGCGGTCTACTCACTGTCAAGTGCTGGTTTGATCAATGTCGGCTCACAGTTAATATAGCCAAAACTAAATGTATGCCAATCTCTATACGAGCTGACGGCGATCCTTTTGTTTTTAAGCTACGGTTGCATACTTGTGGTGGCCAAGATGGATGCGTTTTGTGTGATTGTATTGATAGGGTGAGTGAGTATAAATACTTGGGTGTAGTTTTTGACAATCGTTTGAAGTGGTGTAATCACGTAGCTTACATGCGGAATAAACTTCGTAAATTTATCTTTATATTCTGTAATCTGCGTAATATACTTACAATAGATCTTTTAAAAACTGTATACTATGCTTACGTGCAATCAATTCTTCAGTATGGTAATTTAGCATGGGGTGGCTGTTTCCAAAATAACCTTGCTCCCTTAGAAGTCGTTCAAAAAACTATTATAAAAGTAGCTCTGAAGCGAAATCGTACTTATCCAACCAATTTATTATTTGAAGAATTTAAAGTTTTTAACGTCTCGCAATTATATATCCGAACATTAATTTTGTACATTTTTCAACATCGAGATTCAATTTTCATTCACAGTAACCACAGCCATTTTACGCGTTCTTCACTTCATAACAGAATTTTTGTTCCTAGACTCGTTAAAGCCTTTAATTCAACATCATCTCACTATATTGCTCATATAATTTTCTCAAAATTACCATACTTTATAAAAAACCCAAGACCTTGCACTATTAGTACGTACAAAAAATTAGTCAATAAATGGTTAGTAGATGCTGGGCGAGATGGATTTCGTCAGTATTTTTCCTCAATCTACACCTAGATATGCTTTTTTTATGTATTAAATTTCTGTTATATTTTTGTATTACAATCAATGTTAGTCTGAGTGTTTGGTGAGTTTGTACAATCGTTTTGACTGCAGGCCAACGAGGACGTGTGGTGCGTGCATGTGTGCGTGTGCGTGATTGGTGTGTGTGTGTGTGTGTGTGTGTGTGTGTGTGTTTAGTGAGTGTGCATGGGTGTGCAGGTGTGGTCCAAGTCTCTCTCTACTTATATCGGTTAATTCTTAATTAAGTCTTTCTGATTGCTCTTTTTTATGTAAGTTACAAGTTTTTATAAATTACATTTTTAAGTCTTCAAATTGTATTTTCTAAATAAGTATATTCCTTTCAAATTTTAGATTATTTATTAACTAAATTTACTCATGTAGTCCATGCTCTGGCCTTGTATGGTTTATTTTAGAGGTTAAATCTTCATTTTTCATTTGTTAATGAAAATGTTTTTATTAATGACAATTCATTTCCTTATTTTAATTTAAGTTTTTTGTGTGTTATTGGTAGTGCAGACTGAGGAACTCGTTTCCCCACACACAGGCTGATGCCCATGTGGGGATAATTTCCTATAAGTTTTTTGTTATGTATTATATTTAACTCTGTACATAAATTTTGGAAATAAATCAATCAATCAATCAATCAATACTCTGTTGTATTAATACATCATTCTATTCACGCCCGTCCCAGCGGCATGATACAGTACAGTATAGTTCAAATTTGACGACCTATTGAGTGAGTAAAAGAACTTCTTCATTTAAATGATCGAATATTAACCAATCAGATAATAACCGATCAGATTATTATTACATTCCTTGGTTGACATTATTATTTGAAAAAATATTCTAAACCATTATTACTTTTGCGCCGCTGGCGGAAGCCCACCACATCACCGTTTAGTTTAAGTTTTTTATGATAGGGAGGGAGACCATGATTAATGTAACAGGGGGAAGGGATTTTAAAAAGGTAATAGTAACTTATATGTGGTATAAAATTTGCATGATCCCTCTACTCTTAGACAATATTAATTTTAAAGAGCTTTAAAATGTAAACAATTAATGAAAATCTTTTTCTAATAAAGATGGAGTCCAGTCAATGTTTTTTTAAAGAAATGTTTACATTACCTTGCTTTATTTAATCTTCATGATTCTATTCTTTATAGTTAGCCTGGTCAAAGTCAAAGTTAAATCATCCTTATTTACATGTACATAGAGTACAGTATTGCGTCAAGATACAATAAAATAAATTAATATATACAATAAAAAGCATTTAGCAAATGACTTAGGGTGTTGTTTCTTCTAAGTCCTCTGGTTTAGAAATTCTTGCAGGGTGTAGAAGGGTCTGTCCAGCAGCCACTGTGTCAGTGATGTCTTCAGGTTTCTCACTGGTAGCTTCTTCAATTCTTTAGGCAGACAGTTGTAGAAGACAGCGCCTCGGTAAGACAGCTTTTTTTCAAAGAGGCTGAGGTGGTGTATGTTAAGTGTGACGTTGTGCCTGTGTCTTGTGTTGTAGTTGTGCTGGTCTCCCAATCTGGCTTGGCCGGACTTCACGGTGTAGAGGATAGTTTCAAGGATGTAGAGTGATGCTACCGTCAGCATTTTGAGTTCCTTGAAGGCGTCTCTGCAAGTATCCCGTACATTCAGGCCCTTAAGTATTCTTACAGCCCTTTTTTGTATTATCAAGATTCTTTAAAGGAGTGTGGCACTAGTTCCTCCCCAAACTATCAGCCCATACCTCAGGTATGATTCGAAAAGTGAATAGTATGCTGTCATGGCTGTTTTTATATTGCTTATCTGTTTAATTCTTCATATAACAAAAATGCCCGAGTTAAGTTTCTTGCAGAGCTGTTCTAGATGAGGTTCCCATGTGAGGTTATTATCAATTATTATGCCTAAATATTTACTAGATTTGACTGTAGTAATTTCTGGGAGCCCTTGGTGGTGGTTTGGATTTGGTGTAAAAATGAGTTGGTTAACTTTTGCTTTCGTTTAGGACTAGATAATTTTTATACCAGTATTGTCTGGCCATGTTGAAGGCTATAAAAGTATCTATTTCCAGTTGTTCTTTATTTTTATTTGCAACAATCAGTGCAGTATCATCAGCAAACATCACTGCTTCACAGAAGTTCTGTAGGTAATTTGGAAAGTCGCTTGTCAAGAGAATGTATAGGACAGGGCCAAGGACCGATCAATTATTAATTATCAATTGGTGATCAATTATCAATGGAGAGTTGATAAATGGGTTAAATGGTGAAAAATATTTGTATTACATAGGAAACTGACAAGGAGTTTACTTTTAAGTGACTTCCTAGAACTGGGGGATTCCAAATTTGACAAAGGTATCAATATAATACTGGTCTCTGTTGTATCAGAATGGTTCTAAATCTAAATATAATAAAATGGTAATATTTCCAAACAATCATAAAGAAATTGTGGTATCAACTCATTGTAGCAAAAATTAGGGGCAAACCTTACTCTTACTTAAACTCTACGACATAAGAATTTTAAATCCTCAGATAACTCACTCAATTCATTCAAGAAGAATAATTTAAGGAGGTTAAAATTCGAGGTAGGCCATAGCCCTCGAAGGCTACCCGGAAGCGAAGCTTAGTGCAGAGCAAGGAGAAGCCATCGAGGACGCAATTATGGAAGAAATCCAACCCCTGGAGGATGGTTCTGTTCCATCGTTTGCGGGGCACCTACTTAGAGAAAGGTGTTTTAATTGCTTCCTGCATCAACGAGCACACCAAACGTTGGCTGGGAAGAAGTTATTCAAAGAATAAAACCTCTGGGAGATGACATCTCTCTGAGAGTGGGTCTGCGTAAAGGACATCTTGAGGTCCCACTTAGGGTGTTTTTCAGAGCTCACCCGAAGCTTCTGAAGAAGACACCTGAAAAGGTACTTGAGATGTTTCAATAAGCAGAACCCCAACCTGAATGTAAACGAGTGGAAAATCCTTCCATCCAAGCCAGACCCGAAAGGTTACGGATTCGTCTGCTTCCTGGACGAGGTCTGCTACAAGGCTGTGAAGGCTTCCAACTGTAGAGCCAACTTAGGACTCTGGCAGGTCTCAATTGTCTCTTCGACAGTCAAGGACAATGCACGAGTTCTACAAATCAACCTCCAGCACAGTAGGGCTGCCTCGGCAGCCTTCTGCCAGTTCTTCCTCCAGGAGGGATTTGATCTGGCATTGATTCAAGAAACCATGGCTTCACCAAGGGAGAGTGGCGGGCCTAAATGAAACCAAAGGTAAGTTAATTTACTGTACCTCTCTAAGGAATGTCAGAAACTGCATCCTGTTGAAGAGAGGCTTGGATTTTCTAACCCTCAACGAATTCTGCTCCAGAGATCTCACTGTGGGCACACTGGACCTGGAAGAATGGAGGGCATAGTGCAGAGCACAATTGTAGGCTCCGTATACTTGCCATATGATGCCAGGGAACTCCCTCCATCAAGAGACCTAGAGCTCCTGGTGGAAGAGAAGCACAAGCCAGACGTCAACAACTTCTTCTAGGTTGTGACGCCCAACGCCCATCACTCTGCTGGATGGGGCAGCACCAACACTAACCCAGAGGTGAGGCACTTTTACAATTTCTTCTAAGTAGGGACCTATTTATATGTAATAAAGGTAACCGCCCTACGTTCGCAACACGAAATTAGACAAGAAGTTATTGACATAACAATCTGCACACAAGGTATACTTGGAATGGTTGATAAGTGGCACGTAAGCGAAGAGGCCTCATTATCGGATCACAGGTATATCCGCTTTAACTTGCAAGATGAGGCTGCAGAGGTCCTCTATCGCAATCCCAGGAGGACTGACTGGTTGGGATATATAAGTCTGACCTTCAGTCACAGTTGGGATCGGTAGGCGGAAGGGTGCGATGCTTCACAGACATAGATCAGATAGCTTCTGACCTGCAGAATGCTATAATCAATAGCTTCCACGACAATTGCCCATTGCGACGGGGGAAGAGTCGAACCAATACTAAGTGGTGGACTGCGGACCTCGCTCGCAAAAGGGCTAATGTCAGGAAGCTGTACAATCAATGCAAAAGGGGCCGTATCTGGGAGTCCTATCATAGAGCTCTAACAAAATACAGCCTAGCAATTAAAAAAGCAAAACAAAGTTCCTGGAGGCAGTTTACACAGAAGGTAAATGAGTTAAGCGCGGCAGCTAGACTGCAACGCTTACTAGCCTCAAGTCCAACCGGTCACTTGGGATCTTTAAGGTCCCAGGGAGGTCAACACACTTCCGGGTCTAGTGATAGCCTCAAACTTCTCCTTGAGACTCACTTCCCTGATTGTATCTTTGAGGAATGACGACACTGGAACGTCTGGTAACCACGAGGCAGGCTCACGGCCAAGAGCGTGTCGTGGTAGCTGGGCCATTGCCAGAAGGATTGTCACTCTCTCTAAAGCCAAATGGGCAATTTCTAAATTTGCCCCTTTTCAAATCTGCAGGAGGGGATGGAATCTTTCCGGCCCTGCTTCAACAAGGGCCGGAGAATCTCCTTACCCTTCTATGTGAACTATTCAGGGCGAGCCTAGCCTATGGGTACATACCACAAGTCTGGCGTCTCAACAGGGTGGTCTTCATCCCTAAAAAAGGGAGAGCGGACTACTCTGTCCCTAAATCTTTTCGTCCCATCAGTTTATCTTCGTTTCTACTGAAAACATTAGAAAGACTGGTGGAGAGGCACCTGAGAAAGGGAGTTCTCTCAGACACTCCCCTTCATCGCAACCAACATGCATACCAGCAAGGCAAATCCTGTGAATCAGCACTGCATCAACTAGTCAGTAGGATTGAGGATAGCCTGTCCGCCAAGGAAATTGGCATTGTGCACCTTCATAGACATTGAAGGAGCTTTCGACAATGCCAAATTCACTGCAATGGTAAGTGGAGCACAGCGTCGTGGCCTCGAGCCAGCTCTGTGCCGGTGGCTTAGGGCCATGCTGTGCTCCAGACGGAATCAGGGCCGATCTCAATGAAGTGTCGCTTGTGATCGCACCACAAGGGGATGTCCTCAAGGAGGCATCCTGTCACCTCTACTGTGGAATCTAGTAGTAGATGGTTCTACTTGAGGACCTTACTAACAACGGAATCTATGTCCAAGGATATGCAGACGACATAGTCCTTATGGTACAGGGAAAATATACAAATGTTGTTGTTGATATCATGAATACCAACCTTCAACATGTACACAACTGGTTGTCAGGGAGAGGGATGAAAGTAAATCCCTCTAAGACAGTAGTTGTACCATTCACTAGAAAAAAGAAACCTAGAGTCTCTTTCTAGGCTGAAACTCGCATCCACTCAGCAGGAGTGGTCAAAGACAGTCAAATATTTAGGACTGACTCTAGACATAAGCTTACGTGGAATGATATCTTAATAATATCCTGCACAAAGCAAAGTGGGCGCTCATGACGTCCAGGAGACTTGCAGGAATCTCATGGGGCGTAAAAACCCCCCATATAGCACTATGGCTTTACAAAGCAGTTGTAAGGCCTCAAATCACTTATGGTTCATTAGTCTGGTGGACAAAGGTGAATCAGGTAACTGCCAAAGCCAAGCTTGAAAGCTTACAAAGGCTTGGCACAATCTTTGTAACCGGAGCATTCAGGAGCAGTCCCTCAGCGACCCTCGAGGTAGCTTTAGGACTTCTACCTCTTGATGTCCATATAAAAGCTGAAGCGCGTAAGTCAGCTTATCGGCTGATGGTTGCTGGCTTGTGGAGGAATGGCGCGTCTAACGCGAGCCATGGCGCCATCACTGAAGCTGTAAACCCAAGCGCTATTCTCGAAATGGTCTCCGACACAATGAGAACGGAGTTCGTATTCAATAAGCCATTCTCTGTTGACTTCTACTCCAGAGATGAGTGGAAATCGCAAGATAACATACCAACAATAAGAAAGAGCTTTGTCTGGCACACGGATGGCTCGCTTATTAAGGGTAGAACTGATATGGAGTGTTTAGTCAATCCCCTAGAACTGCCCTTAGCGGCAGTTTGGGTCGGAAACTGCTCCATATTTCAAGCCGAAATCTATGGTTATCCTAGCCTGTGCCAACCTAGGCCTCACCAGAAGGTACCAGGGAATGAACATCTGTATAATGTCAGACAGTCAGGCAGCTCTTAAAGCTCTTGACTCCAACAGCATTTCATCAGGCTTGTGTGGGAGTGCTTTAACACTCTCTGCAAGCTTGGATCACGCAACTGTGTGCGTCTTGGTTGGGTACCGGGCCCACACAGGCATAGGTGGCAACGAATGCGCCGACAGGCTTGCCAAAAGGCTGCCAAAAGCATGCATACACCGGTTCCAGAACCGATTTGGTTGAGGGTATAAGCAAGTCAGGCCGCTTACCAAAGTATAAACAAATGGTCCCAGGAAGACACACCGCTTGCGGTGGCAGAGTCACCAAGGACAAGCACTCGGCAAAAGACTGCTTGCCGATTCTAGCTCCGGATTCACCCAGATGGCTGATGGGGCTGGGCAGGGATCGGGGTTAAGCAAGTGATTGCCTTGATCACTGGACACGGCCACTTCAGAAACCAAGGAAACACTAAACATCTAGGTTTACGAAATGTGGACTCGGATCGGAGGTAGACTCTGCAATAAGTCTGAAGAGACTGCAAAACACATAATACTGGACTGTGAGAGACTGGGAGCAAGGAGAAGGAAGGGCTCTTTTCGGTGATAAACAACCAGGCGACGAACCAGATGCTAGTATCGGGGAAAAGCTTCTTAGCCTAATTAAGGGCACGAAGATAGGCTTACCCCTCTAACATCAAAGGGGCACACAATAAGCTCAGGTTGACGTGTGAGGATCTATGAATCCACCCCAATATCCCAAAGGAAAAAAAAAGGAGGTTATCAGAGGCAATCTGCACATATTGTCGTGTCTCTTACAAGTAAATAAAAAGTTGTGTTTACGCAATAAACAATATAGGTCCACAACTTGATATGTTCCCATGTTTAAAATGTTGTTTTATTAATTTAATGTTAACTGTTAACTTAATGTTAATGACCACCATTATTAATAGAAAATGTATTTTTGTCTAGTTATTTCTTCTCCATGTTACAATATAATTACTACAATAATTGTGATTTAATATATGTATAATTCCTGACTATATGTATACAGTATATTCAGACAATATTTTAGTCAAACCACATACTGTCTAATTTTAATTTGTTATGTTTCATCGGTTGGTTAAAATTACATTTCACACGTTCTGGAAACTACTTATGGTCATATTAATTCAATATCCTACTAATATTATAAATGCGAAAGTATGAATGTTTGGATGTTTAGATGTTTGTCCTCAAATCACGCTGAAACTGCTATACGGATTGTGCTGAAATTTGGTACAGGTATAGCTTTTGGTCTGAATTAACACTTAGAGTGCTTTTTACCACCCATAACACATTCATTTCACCAAATAAAGTCGAATTCAAATTGAAAAATTAGTTTGTTTACATTCGAATGTTATGATAAGAACGTAAACGTATTTTATATTGGATCCGACAGACTGCGCTATGACACATAATACAAAGCGAACTGATACTTAACAGCTGTTAATACTTTCAGCTGAAGTTCATCAAAGAGGCAAAAACATTTGTTTGCATTTAAAATTTAGAAAATTGTTACTGTAAAGTGCTTGACCAATAGTGTAATGCAGGTTGCAAAGAAGACGTCATTGCCTAATTTTACATTTATATTGCACCAATGACCAATAAACTATCTAATGCAATGAAAATATTATTAAACGCTATTGTGAAAACAACCTCATTGTACAAATCCGTGGATGTTTGCGCATAAGGTAATCGAATTTGGTTAGATTGAAGGTAAATGAAAAGAGCCGAAAGAAGAAACTTTATGATCGAAATTGGTTTTTGTTGATACATTTTCTTGAAGGCACACTCCTCAATAATAGTGGAAATATCTTAGACAGAAAATTAATTTTAACAGACCGAATTTGATTCTTTATAACCTAATTAGTTTATTGAGATTCATCCATATAAATTAATTGTTCTGAATAATTATCAACACCTAGCAAAAACCACGAAAGATACAGGCCGGAAATATGGTACATACCTTCATAATGCGCCCAAGAGGCTCACGAAGGAACTAGGTACTATCAATTATCTCAGCAATGTTTAGAATGTGATGGAGAAAGAATACGTGAATATAGTGTACTGTTTTTCAACAGGAAATTGCGTGCCAAGCCGCGGGCAACTGCTAGTCTAATTAATACAAGGTAGAAGTACATCACACTATGTAATGAGAAACAGGCTTCTCTGAGGGTGCATGCAGAATTTCAAGTATATAAAACTCATTTTGTTCTCGAGGTGTCCTATGGACAGATAATACAGACAGACAGTCATTCATAAAAGAAATATTTACATCCCGCAGGCAAGAAAGAGAAATTATGTCAGTCTACTAAGTGATAGGCTTCAATAACAGTCAGCCAAATTCCATAGTTTAACAAGTACCATAATAGAACAAATTCTTATCTGTGTATAAATGAATAGGGATGTTGCGATATTATCGATATCAATATATATCGATATTATCGTTTCGATATTTCCTATATTGGTATCGATATAAGTTATCCGATATTATCGTTTTATCGGAAGAAATATACAAATATCGGGGTTTTGATATCATACTGAATGAAAAGTTGTAATTATTTATTATTTTGGCTTTATTATTTTTATGAAAGCAAAACTCAAACAACTTGCTTTGTCCAGTTGTTAAATGCAACGCCAGCAAAGAAATTAACTTTGCAGATTAAGTAAAAAGTAACCAGACGATTCTTGGTTCAGTTAAGCATATATAATATATTTACTTTTTAAAATGAAAGTGTTGTTCTTAAAACCCAGGTTAGATTCTTATAGATTTATATTGAAATTTAAAATTGTAATTTTTATTCTTATTTTGACAATCCTTTTTTTAATAATTGTGCTTCAAATGATTCTTAGTTAAAAAAATGTTAAATAGAATTATTTAAGGAATTTCTTTTTTTTATCTTTAAATTAATAATGGTATTTTTTAAATGTATTAAGTAACAAACGAACTCGTAAGTTGTATCTTTGATTATACTAGTTACACACACTCATACAATCAAAGGTTGTATCACCAATAAATAATCATTCCCCTTTCCTTATTTATCGATATCGGTCGATATTAAGGATATCGATATTTGGATTCGATAATATCGGTGTATCGATATCCAAGCTTGATATTGATATCGATAACAAATATCGGAACTAGCCTCATATTGCAACAACCCTATAAATGAAGTTTCACCCAAAATTTAAAGTCCATAGATAAATCTTTCTCAAGATACCTTGCAACATGATATATTCACATTTTTGTTCATTCAATTAGATTTCATAGCAGTGCTTAAATAATAAACGTTCTGGAGATGTAGGGAGGGTACTACAACGAAAGAGTGTGCTAAATCAAATCTTGTCACCAACTTTTAACACAGACTTTGCACTCTTATTATTTTTCCTTTCTACGGTATGAATAAGCTACATGTGATAATATGTCCATGTTAAAATATCATATGCCCGCATTCCCACTTAGCCAAACGGCACAAAAGGGAATTTCCCGAGCAGCAATAGTGGATATGCAGTCAGCTTGTGCCGATCTCAAACTGAGTAATTGTTGGTCGGCATCAAAGGAAGCTGTGTGGCAGACAGCAGTGGGGATGTGCAATACAGCAAACAGGAGAGGATTAACGTGTTTGGTACAGAGATTTTGATATTCCAAAATCTGAACAAAACATTTTATAACAATTCCTGAACATGGTATCAACTCTATAATTATCCAGAGGCGATTTGGTATGTTGGAATCATCCAGTATCAATTTATTAATTAATCACTATCACTATACTTATTACGACTTTTAAGGCTAGGATGGAACAGAATCTCCATGGTAACCTGGTCATTCAACTGCACCAATAACAAATGATACAGCTGCTAATAAAAGATCTCCCTCCATTGATATATAGACACTAATTAATTTTAACATAAATGTGCTATCCGACCTTTCCATATAACAAAACAAAAAAGTGCCATTGGCCAAGTTGATCAGCATTACCATATTGGATGACTACTCAGCATAGTGAAGATGCAGCATATGATTTTACTAAGATTGTTTACAAATTTATTTACTATACTAATTTCTTTTTGCCATTATGTTTACCCCTAAGACCAATGTAAATATATTTGCTAATACTCAGCCAAATTCCATGGAGTGAAAAGCACCATCATTTAACTCAGTGTTGCCTATAAAAGAAATGGAAAAAATGCTTCATGCAAAATTTCAAGTCCATACATCATTTAGTTCTCGAGTTATCATATGAACACAGACAGATAAAAGTGAAATTTTTCTAGCCTTCACTAACGCTCAGCCAATTACTATATACATTCCCTTTAAAAATGTATAGTATCATGCAGTGTCTAAACCACTAATGATTTGGCTGTTAAATGCCAGCTTCCTGATCAAATAATTAAGAATGATTTCCTGTTACTTCCTGGAAGAAGTCATTCCAGCTCAGCATCAGATTAAGACCAATTAAGTGGTAGAATATTTCATCGCTTAATATTCCAAATTTTATCCCTTTAACAAGCCGTTGGTTAATGGTAATACTATAGAGCAGTAGTGAACGTGTTAACTACATGTATTATTATAGCTAGACAGTTATTTTACACTTTAATTGCAGCAGATGCCTGAATGTGCTGGATAGATTCAAGATGTCTTCATTAGTTACTAAGCAACATAACAAGTTAAAATAGACTTTGTCAAACTATTGGGCAGTAAGTAATAAGTAAAAAATAATAATTTTAGAAAAAGATACTTCTTTTAAAATTAACAGGAACCTTGGAAAAGACATAAGAACTTACAAAGATATTAACTTGTATAAATAGAGAGTGGTCATAGGAAATTATTTAGGTAATAATGAAAGCATTGTATGGTAAATAAAATCAAAAACACAAATTGAACAAGAAACACAAAGAACATATTCAATTAAAAACCAATGAAAATGTGTCATTTATATTAATGATTAAAATATGTAAATCAGATGGTTAAAACTTAAAATCTCAAAACTATAAAACAAAAGTTAAAACTTGACAAGATATAATTAAAAACTTATATCACAGAATAAAATGCCTTTTCTTTAAACCATTTGCTTACAACTCTTTTTAACCTATTTATATTTACAATCCATCCTCCTTTTGGTAATTTATTAAATAGTTTTATATTTTCATATAGATATGACTACATTTTGTTTTTTCAAGCCTGTATATATATATATATAAACAGGGTAATGTCATGATATTTAAGTCCCTAAAAGCTTGCAGACAAAATTCACTTTCATTAAGATTTTTTTAATTATTATTGCTTTTTATGCCAGACAAACACTACTTGAATGGCTACTATTTCCCCCATAAAGTAATTCCATAGACTAGGTGGAGGTTATTACCATTTCTTCAGTGACGCAGAGTTTCAATTTACACAGTAGGAAAATTACTCTTGTTAATTTATTACAAAGACTTTCTATATGGTTTTCCCAGCTTAGTCTGTCAAAGAAGATCCCTGGTAGCTTAACAGGCTTAAAACATTTATAAATAACGCTGTTCATTGAACAAATTATATTTTCTGTTTTGCTATTGTTTACAACATACCTGTTAGCATGAAACCACTCAGTTGCTACCTTCATTGCATTTTCTTGTTTTTTTATTAAACCATTAAGTGCACTATGGTGATTTAGAAGAGTAATATCATCAGCAAACAAAACTGACTTAAAGGGTAAATTGAAAGCAAAATCATTAACTACAACAATAAATAAAAAATGGGCCTAAAACCGAGCCTTGAGGCACACCAATTTCAATGGTTTTTATAAGAGACGAATTAGCACTCTGAACAACCATCTGTTTTCTATTTTTTAAATAAGATACCAACAAATTTAACTCACTACCTTGCACACCATAGCAATAAGTTTACTTATAAGTAACTCATGAGGTATGCTGTCGAAGGCTTTAGACAAATCAATTAAGGTTACAGATGATGTTGTTTTATATTCAAAATTATTAATAACATTACCAACTAGAGTTTCTACAGCTTTTGTAGTATTCAGTCTTAGTAAAAACCTAAACTGCTCTTTACATAAGAGACCATTTAGTCATTTTCAACAACAATATTATTTTCCAATTTACAACTTGGAGTACAACTATTGACATAATTATTTACTAAGTTAAGAGCTACACTAAAATCAGCAGATATTTGTGTTTTAATAGCTTTTCTTCCTCAATCAAGTTTTACACTGTTTTATAGCTTCCTTGTACACAGATTTAGCCAACAGTTCTCTTTCTGTACATTTACTATTTTTTACATTGTCATAACAAACTAAAACAAAGATTCTTAAGTTTTGGCGTAAACTATTGAAGATTTGGCCTTTATGAATTTTTAACTATAAATTCTTTTAAATAACATGTTTCTTCAAATAGACTAGTCAATAAATTAATAAAATGCCTCATCAACTCTGTAAAAAACTGAAGTCTCGTCCAATCTACTTCAAGAAGTAGTTTTTAAAAATTATCAATGGTGATAGGCGTCATCACTCTTATTGTTTTGTACATGTTATTAGTTTTACAGCACATTGTATATTTGTCAGATTAGATGTATATAAGCTAGCTACGATGCCAGCATGGTCAGACAGGTGAGTTTCTACTACTCTACATTTAAATTTTCCTGCACTTATATTAGTGATAATGTTATCCTCTCCTCTTGTTTCTACCAAGTTCAATCAATACATATTGTAAGAGCGTAATAAATTAAGAAAGGACTCCTTTTTAAATGATTTTTTAATTATATTTATGTTAAAATCTCCTGACAAAACTATGATTTCTTTGCATGTTTTTAATAAAAATTGTAAAAGTGTATCTAGTAAACAGAAAAAAAATTTAACATTGCAATCAGGTGTACAATAATTAGTTACAATAAATTAAGAAATTTTGTATTTTTAGTAAAATTGCTGAAGCTTTAAACACAAGAGGAAGACAATAGTTTTCCAAACTAATTATGTGAAATTCCATCCCTACCCTGGTATATACACTGCTTCCTCCTCTTATAAGGGGAGGTTTTCTGCAATAACTACTGGCTAAATTAAAACCTAGTGGAGGATATAAAAGTAATTCTTCCTCAACAAGCCAATGGTTATTATATCGATAGTTATATTAAGTTCATTTATCCAAATATTTAACATGTCTATTTTATTTTTAATTGACTGGATATTCAAATGAAAGATATTAAATCCCATGAAGTCGGTTACTGTGTTGTCATCAATGGCGACTTGGGACTGGAGATGGTGAGTTTCCCGAGTTGTTGACTTCATTTGTTTGGGCTGACTGCAACACTGGCGATTCGGTACGATACTGATGGACACTTGTGTCTAAACTTAAGAGATAATGTGAGTCACTTGTCTGGATTGTATCTTACTGCTTATATTATATCATGAGCCAGCCATCTTTTACCACTAACACTAAGGTGTAACCATGTCTAGTATGTAAGTGTTTATTTGCTTTACTGGCTTCAACAAATGCCACATTAGGATACTTCTCAGAGTTTCTTCAGGATTTCAATGGTTTTCCTGCTCTCTTCATTAGCACATGACCACTCAGCCAGGTCATATTGATTAGGCACATCGACCAAAACTAAATTACTTGTGTAAAATTTGGCATTTTAAGAGCTTTTGTAATGTTACTAATGGCAACTTGAGATTAATTTTTAGCAACATCATTCGCTCCACATATGAGAACAAGTAAGTCGTTATTTGTACAATTTTCTTTTTCTAAGTTTATCATGTTCAGAACTTGTTCAATCTTCCCTCCAGGTCTGACATAACCTATAGCCTTAAATGAGTTTTGAATATCATTAATATGCCAAGCAATACCCCTTCCATAACTGTCTGAACATAATAATTTCTTTTTGTTATAACAATGTTTTGTTCTTTAACTTGAACATTCTCAGCATCAATATTCTGGAGTTCGTCTTCATAGTCGTCCGTGTCAGAAGAAAATATTTCATAGTAATTGTAGGTTGCACCTGTACTTAATGGCTGCTTTTTTTATGCATTTTGCCTTTAGAAGAATTTCTGATGTTCTTTCTTACAACATTTGAGAAAAGTTCTTTTTCTGATGACGCTACTGGGGTGTTGTGAGGTTTTTGAATATTCTTTACGAGAGCTTTTTCTTTCAGACTACTCTTCTTTTCCTTTATTTACATTTATTTGGTCCAATAAAGCCTTTAATTTTCTTTCAAGTAACAAGTTCTTCTCCTCTTTTTCTAATACCAAAATTTATAATCTTGAACTATGACTTCTTAATTCTGTAATTTCTTCCTTGGCACATGTAAGCTCTTCATTCAATGTCTTAACTACTTCATTCAAGTTTTCTATTTCTGAAATTAGGTCCTCATTTATATTTTCAACATCTTGTTCTTCCTTGTAGTTCAAGTTAATTAAGTTACATTCATTGTAGAACCACAATGTGTTGTTTTTCGATTTGTTTAAAACTTTCTTGTTTTAAGTCTGTACACTTCAGATGAAACCATTTTGAGCAGGTTCTTTTACATAACACAGCATGATATTTACCAACATTTCTTGTAAATTTTCCAAAAGGATATTTAGGCATTTACGATACTTTATTTTTAATTTAAACACAAAAGATAAAAATATATCTCTTGACCTAAGAGCTATAGGCCTATCTCATTGATTTCAGTGTTGTCTAAAGTTATTGAAGTTTTAGTACATGACCAGCTAAGTAGTTTTCTGGAAACATAGAATTCTTTGTATGACTCAGTATAGTTGTAGAAAGAGTAAATCTACTATTGAGGCAATAGAGCAAATAGTAAGTGATGTTCTCGCAGCTTTTGAGAATACCTTTGCTTGGGCCACTCTGTGTGACCTTAGTGAGGCATTTGACTGTGCAAACCATAATTATCTTATTATGAAATAAAAATATTACAGTGAGCAAGGTGTTCCACTTTCATTTCTCATATCATACCTTTGTGACACAACACAAACAGTGTGTGTTAATGAGGTGTTAAAAGAAACAGAACTCAAGTGGGTGTCCCCCAGAGCTCTGTCTTGGACCCTTTGTTGTTTTTAATATCAAATAATGACTTGCTTTATTCACTAAATACATTAACAACTTTATATGCACATGACACCATTTTTTTAATATCAGCCAAAATATAAATCAACTAGAAGAAATTGTTCATAAAACAGTGACTAGTACTTCTCAGTGGTTTACATCAAACGCATTTTTATTAGATCTTCTCTCTTAATGTGGGGTAAGTAAGGAAGGTGATTGCACAAATATTTCAAAACTTAACTTTAAGATTATGAGTGATTATTGGATATTCTTTGTTTGATATTGTAAATCATTATTATGGTGCAGTGTATATGAAATATATAGTACAAGGTTGATGGTTTTGATGAAAAGTGCAACAGTCACAGACAATATTTCAATCTGTGCTATCTCTAACTCAGATCCAAAGTTCTAAGTTTTAGACTACACGGCCATGGACACACCAAACTGACAAGTATTTGGCTATGTTCACCAAGTTATTATTCGAAAAGTATCGTTCGTAATCAGTTGCAGTTGGTACAACTGGAAGGAGCATTTAAGAATCGTTCCTAATAGGTCAATATGAAAATACAGTATTTTTAGTTACTATAGTATATTTTAGATACCAATTTAAGTAACTTGGCAGAAACAACATATTTAACCTACGTGAAACAGATGATTGACTGCATTCATTGCAAACATCTGTTTCTTTTCATATTAACTTTAATAAAATTGTAACAGATCTATAGTTTACAGCAATCTGTATTTGGTTCAAGAATTCTTGTAGCTATTGATTTTTAGACCCCAGTTCATGGCCATTCTTTCTGTCTGCCGTTATATTCCACCATTCTGTACAGGCCATTACGAGTACATACAACCGATGTGTAGTTGTATTTATATCGCGATAATTACTAAGTTAGTTAATAGTAAGTACTGTTTTTATTGTAAAAGGCTTTACTGAGTGCTGCATTAAGTGAAATATATGTATATACATACAGTATAACAACTGCATTATAATTAGTCTAGTTATAGATAAAAATGTCATACTGTTATTTAACTGTTTAAAATTTTGGTTTTAATCTCTTCATGTTATAAAGTTGTGTTGTTTATTAGTTTTAAAATTGTTACAGTAAATTATAAATATACTCTGAATACCTTTTTTACGTTTTATTCTTATTTATTCATAAAACATATATTAGGCCATGTATATGAATTTTTGGACATTTGTATAAGAAATTTACACTCAACAGAAAATAAGATACTTGTGCACGATAATATTATGCATTTTCTTTTCCAGTAGTAAATATGTAAATTTCACATAATTTAAATTTCTCCTAAAATATTAAGTTTAAATTTCTTTTGTGGTCAAATTAAAATTTTGTTATTTTTACGGTTTATTTTACATTTCTTTTGTGAATATTTAAAACAGAAAATTACAAAATACTGGAAATAAATATTATGTACTATTTATAAGTTACCTTTCATTTAAGATCCGGCTGTACTGGCAGCCACCTTGCTTGTTATAAGCGATCAAAATGTACTGAAAATAAGACTTTACAAGTGGGAAACCTTAAACAATGCAGGATTTATTTGCACTAAAAAGTTCCTTATTTTTAGTGAATTGTACAATAGATGTTATAAGTGGGAAACAAAAAATTCATGTAAAAAAGTACTTTTATTCTTTAATGAACTTTACAAAAAGACTTAAACATAAATGGCCATATATGAATCATAGTAAAGCAATTTTTAATCTCTCCTCCTCTTCTTAGTGACATCGAGAATTTTCACAATGATATACATTAAATAACACAATATATTGCCATTGCCAACTAAACTGGAAATTCTCTCTTCCTACTTCAATACTGTACAACAGATTACAATACATTAATAAACAATATCTGGTTTGTGTCAGATGATTCATGCATGGCCTCAACATTTTATACCCTGAACAGTCTGATTGAACCACTAGGAAATCACAGCCCTATACTGTATGCCCGTCCATTGGGATTGTGTATGGAGAGGGGCACTGGTGAAGTGACAGTCCATTCATACCAGACTTCCTTCTTATTGTGTAGCCTCCAGAAGTGCACAATTACATCCTGGCCTGCTTTCAACATTATAGGATCCTGAAATGACAAACCATGCATTCTTTAGGTTTACAAGAGTTCCAAGGACATTGTTTTAGATAAGTGGCCTATAATAAGTAATAAGAATATTGAGGATTCAGAACACAAAAAATAATACATATTAAAATACAAACTGAAGAATGAACCATTATTTTTGTTAATCCCTCGATCACACAAATTGCACAAGAGTTTAAAAATTGAAGGTACTGTAATTTAAGAACCAGAAAGTGTTGAAACAATAAGGTTCATTGAGTAAAGTTTTTGTAGTTGAGATTTAAAATGATACAAAACTAAATAATTGAGCTTTTGGTATACTTTCACTTAACTAAATAGCATTCTCTACAATACAAAATTTTACACAGTACATTTTATTGAATTCGAATACAATAAAAAAAAGTGATTTTACATCTTTTAGTTTGATTTATTGAACGATTTGTATGTGCCACATATTGCCTAGAGTTTCATATCTGGCATAATTTTCTCCAATAAAAGTTGATTTTATTGATGTTACCACTACAAAAACTTATTACTAAGTTGCCCCTGTAATTTTATTTCCAGAATAATAAGTTAAAACGCCAAATACTCATTTGCAAATTAGAATTGTCTAGCATCAATATATTTATAGTAGCAATATATAGTAATAATAAAGCTTCATAGAAACTAGAATTTTAAAAGTTTAAATGATTGACTTGTAAAAATTATCTATAAAAAAACTGAGATAATACCATTTAAAAAATTCACAGCAATTGTATTTTTATAAAAAACAACAGAGACATTAACTTGTTTCTTAACGTAATATTCATAAACATTTGAATACTTAACATGGTGGGTACTTATAAAACCCTACTCAAAGAAAATTCCTGAATATAATATTGATAATTGCACATAAGAATTTCTTTTTTTTAATCATCAATGTGATTGGTTACTAGTAAGGCTACTAGTAAGATTGGTCTGCTAGTAATATGCAGACACGGTCTGGACTGGGCCATACAGTGTATGATAAAATCTACTTACTTACTTTGTGTTCCACAGGATTTAGCCCAAATTGGGCTGCAAACTGTACTATTTGGAAGGATATGGGTCCTGATTGGTGAGGGGAGAGGAGGAGCAAATACCCCACCCTTCACATTAAGAAAAAAATTATACAGCCTATAAAACATATTCCATTTTAAAATATCTTAGTTCACTCTTTAATTTTTGGTTTCAATTTATAATTTTTAGATTACAAGATAGTGCTTAAAAGAGTGAAGAAGAGGAAATGCATGTTTTTCACTATTGAATGTCCATGATTTGATAAAAATAATGAAAACAAGCATTTAATGATAGATTTTTTAATGCAGTTTATAAATATACGTACTTTAATTACGTTCGAAAAATAATGTCTAGGAGATGACGTCCTTCTTACTGGATATAAATTTGGATCCTCTCCTGAAAGTTACGCATCACTCTCTCCAACATTTCATTCAGCAAGACTTCAATTTCCTGATGGGATGGAATTGTTCAGGTTATTGATTGTGCGAGGCTTGTTCATGTAGACTTAATGAAATCACATATTGACAAATGGGGTAAGTGAGGGGGGCAGTAAACTTCACCATATTTCAAAATAACATGTGTTGGGAACATTTGTCGAACCACTAACATGGATGCTCTCGCAGTGTGAGCTGTGGGAAATATGGTCCTGCTGAAATCATATTTCTCTTATGTTCACTTGACACCTTTCAAGTTCTGGACGAAGAAAGTTGTTTAACATTTCAACATAGCATACGTGCTGATGTCACAGTAACTGCAGTTCCTTCCTTTTGAAAAAAAATAGGGTCCATAATCCCCATCTTTAAAATGCAGCACCACACTGTAACTTTTAAACTGAGGAGAGGTCTTTGGTGTAATTCATGTGGGCTTTCCGGCAACCAATACTGACAATTTTGAACATTGACGTAACCGTCTAGATGAAACTGTGCTTCATCACTCATGAAGATTGTAGCATCTGCGTCTTCCATACAAATTTTGTCCATTAAGCGACAAAACTCTCTGCGCTGCACAAAATCCCCTTCACTAAGCTTCTGGATGATCATTTTGTACGGGTGAAACTTAAGATCCTCATGCAAGTTGCGGTGAAGCAAACGACATGACATACCCAGTGCTACAGCCTTTTGTCTAGCTGATGGTTTTGGACTAGCAAGAACTGCCGTTCTCACTTGGTTTAAATTTTCTGGAGTAAGAACTAAACGAGGAAGACCAGGTGGTATCTTTTTCATCACAGATCCAGTACTTTAAAACGCTACAACCCATCGGAGTACAACATTTTGATCAGGCACTGCACCTCGACGTCCAACTCTAAAATTTAGATGGAAAAGACAATGCACTGCGATTACAGAATCATTGTTGTTAAATTAATGCTCGATAACGAACACATGATGCTCTATGCTCCAACACCCCACAGCGACTGAAACTGCATTGTATGGGTAGTCTGCCTATATTCATTCAAGACAGTACCCCCTCTTGTCGCTGCATACTAGCGGTTCAAAAGAGTCTACGCTGTATAACACAAATCGATTTTTAAGCCTAGTGTGAAACAAGTATTCACTGTAATGAGAGTGGGGCTCCAAGTAAATATTTTTTGAGATTTGAAGCCAAACCACTGCATTGAATATTGAGCATGATATGTGCAACTCAGGCAAACAAAAGTAGACACATTTTCTCAAAAGTGGCTTTGAGTTATGGAGATTTGTAAGGACAAAGATGCCTTTGGCTAACTTGTCTTCAATTTTGACACCTATTGAGTCCAGTCCCGGAAATTATCTAATTTTAATAAATTTTTTTTTGAAAAATTGGACTGTCATTTGTTTTGATAAAGGAGTCTGATTCAAGGGCTCCAAAGCCATGGTGTCTGAAAACTAGAGTAATGCCATTAGCAAACATACACAGGTTTTCCAATGGGGTCTTCTAGTTGTCATCTACATAAACCAAGAAAAAAAGGATCCGGAATTGATCCATGTGGTACACTATTTCAGATCAATCTAGACTTTGAAAGAACTGATTTAATTTTAAATTTTGTTGTGCTTAGAACCTTGACTACATAACACATATTATGAATGAGGTAAACCAAGCAAGAGGTGAATTTCAAATGCCCCATAATAAGTTTCTTATTCAAAATATTGGCATTGGCATAGAAAGGCCAGCAAACAACAGAAAACTGTCTCCCCTCAACCGCATCAATACATATATTGACAAAGTGAATTATTGACCCAATTTCGTTGATTTGGATTTTCTGAAGCCATATTGCTCCTGAACCACGAGTTTATTTTTTTACAGTTAAAATCAGCTGGCCACAGACTAGCCTCTCAATAAATTTGGGCAGTACTGGAAGGAGACTTCAGACTTATCACCTTCCTCTTTAAAGATTGGCTTTATCTTGGCCACCTTGTAGGCAGCCAGGAAACTGCAGTTATTGGATATCTTCACCAATTCTATAAGGGATTTGTCTATTTGTTCTGAGAGAATCTGATGAACTTCATACACAATCCATCCATTTGATGGTCTTGGATTTAAATAACATTACAAACTTTCCTCGTATTTTATTATAATTGTTTTGAGACAGTCTAATTTTGAATTTACTACAGGTAGATGCTGTACATTTTGGTAATTTTTTAAAAATTTCCATTTAACAGATCAGCAACATGTATAAAATAGTTGTTAAAAGCCTCTCCAATTTGCTTTGGCTAGTTTATTATTTTATTGATATTTTTTATTTTATTGCTCATGGGATTTTCCTCTAAAGCAGTTGACTATTTTTATTTCTTATCACATTATTTTATTTGTTTGTTGTTTGTTATACCAATCAGCTTTATTTGTCTTTATTAAACTAAATTTCTCCAAAGCTCTTGTGTGCTTATTTATATTTGATTTATCCCTTTCTCAAATGTTGTAAAGCTCAAATGTATTTTCTTTAAATGTAGTATTTCAATATTTATCCACTTAATTTATTGCCTTCTTTAATGGTAATTTCTTTTAAGAGGTGTGTTATGTTATAATGGACTATAAGAGTAAATATGAAAGTTTCATATTTTTTTGTTAGTGCCTAATGAATTAAAAAAATCTATCCACTCTTTATTTCTTAGTCTGTCAAATCTTCTAAGTCTTCTTGTTTCATACATTTAATGACCTTTATTTATACATTCATTAACATTCTTGATCTCAAAATGATCATGATATGAGAGGTTCAATAACAGAACAATTTTTTTTTAAGATTTAAGATAAAATTGTCAATACATCATTTTGTTGATGTATCCAGTCATTCTTGTAGCCTCAGTTACAGTTGTGACCAAGCCAACACTTTTTAGAGTATTTTTTAAAACATTTTTATTATCTTTAAACATATTTAACTTCAGATCACCACCTGATTATCTTATTTTCTTTTGCATATAATGTTGCTAAATAATTAATTTGAAAAATTTCTTTATTTCCATCTAAGCTCCTATAAAGAACATACCTCTAAAATAAGTTTTCCCTATATACTTCAGATTTTATTTCACAATATTCAAAATTTTTATTTTCAGAAAGATTTATTCTTATTTTTGAAACTTCTAATACATTAACATTAAACAGATGTTTTTGTAAATGCTGTACCTCTCTCTCTCATTTCTTTCCTTGAAAAATTGTTTAGGTTTGTGTAATTTTGTATATCTAACATGTTAAACTACTCATAAAAAACACATCAAATGAAAAATAGTTTAATTACTGAGTAACTATAATGCCCACACACACACCATTTTGGTGTCTAGGTTATTTTTGCATGTCGTTATATTGTATATTTCAGAATACAGGATTTCTGACTTCTGACTCATTATTCATTAGAACTAGCATAAGCATTTCTTCCAACTGAACTGTTAAAGTAGCCTTTGAGTGTTACCAACAGCATAAGGTAAATAACTTTTAATTGAAAAACAATATACTCATTTAAAGAATATTTTGAGTTAACTAATTCATTTTACATTTCAGTAGTTAATAAGATATTATAAATAGTAGTCTAACTGTAAAATCAGTGTTACGATTTAAATAATATTTTGAGGTAAACTTAATTATTTAATGATTTGTTATGTAGTTACTACATAGACATATTGTAATATAATAGTAACGCTATTCTGTATTTTACTATACATTTACATTGTGTCAGTCATAAATAAAGTTCATTTGAATTTGAATAGGTCAGTGCATTGTCACACAGCAACACGACTTCTTCACTGAACAAACTTCTCCTTTTTTTTAGTAAAGTAAATCTTAAGATATGAGGGTTCATACATGTTTTTGTTTAAAAATATAGTAAGCAATTACAACAAGAAACAGTAAACAAATCCATTGGTTATATGAGATCAATGAAAAGGCAATGAACTTTATCATGACAGTAATGCGTAATGGTGATATCAGAACAAACCTGTACTTTCTACCAGACAGAGCTTGTCAGTGCGTATAAATGTCACAACATGCAGTAGTTTGTAAGATATTATACTATACTATTATCTGATATATTAGCCATTACATTGTTGTTTAAAAGACTCACTTTGATCGGGAAGAATATAGGGAACCAGGAGACCATGCCCCGGGAGAAGGTGCTTGGTTCTATACTGAGCATCACGTCTCCGTATAGAACAGTTTCGAAGTAGCCGGTGAAGCCGTGGAGGACACTGTTGGTCTGTACTGGGAATGTCAGTACCTTGTATCTCGAGTTGTCAATTATAGGATCTGAAACAGCATCTCACTTGACGTTACTGTTGGGCAATACAGATTGAACATCATTTTTAGCAATCTAACCAACAATTATGGATAATTATTTAACCGTTAAAATTTCATGTTTCTTAAAAATGTATGACCAATGAAAATTCATGTCATGTGTTTATATACAAGTATAATCTGTCTACTTTGTGCTCACTCAGGCTATACCTCTCTCTCTCTGAATATTGAACATCACTGATCTCAAAACGTTATTGTTGGGTATTTGTAGGTATTTAGATATTAGAAAGCAATGACTCAGAAACCACCATATGCAGATATCCAGTTGAAACAACATTATGGTATATCAGAACTATGTAAAATCCAATACTCAGCTGAATAACTATATATTGTCCCTAGTTCTCAGGTGCAGCCAAGAAGATGCTGAAAACAGGCTTTCAGATTTTCTCAAATGTTTCTGAAGAAGGGAAAAAAAATCAATTATATCTGTTTATATGATTTCTTTTTAAATTAGTTAATTTTCATTATACACAATTATACGTACATACATATACATTATACACAATTTGGCTTGAAGTCGTATTCATAAAAGGATGTTTAAGTTCATGTTAATAATAGTAGTTAATAAATGGCTCTAGTGATGCAGAGTTGGTCAAACGATTACTGTAATGTCTTGATTCTGTGTTTGGCCTTAATTTTCTAACCAATTGATCTGTTTGGTAAGAAATTTATAGATTATTATAGAAGGATAAAAACGACAGGGATACGTTATGATCTAATTTTAAACTTACAGAGTAGGCGTAATAAATGGTCAAATGTGCTGTAAAATTATGACTATCTGTTCTATTGTTCCTGAAATGATTGTGATCAAAATGAAAAAAAAAAATTAAGAACAAAACAATTACAAGTGAAAACATAGAAAAATACACTGAGAATTACATTTAAGGGGACTTGGACAAAAAAAAATTATTTTTAACATATATTTTTTTATTTTTTTTTATTGTAGTTTGACATTTTCGCAATACAATGATATTAATATTATCACTCACAAAAATTTCTAAATGCTTCAAATAAATTTTTGAATTTGCCTCTGCAACGCCATTGACGGCTGTATCCAGTGTTGAGCTTTCTTATAGTGCTGATTTTACTGATTTATTATTTACTTAGTCTTAGGTTTTGTTTCTCTATGACCTTAGCAGTTTTGACAGATGTCTGCTTGTTTTGTTATTGTCAATTGCTTGTAACCTAGCAACTTTGTTGTTCTGACAATATTTTGTTATTATTGGAAGTTGACTCAGTGTTTATAGACTTTTATTTCAAAGTGATCTTTGATAATATAATGACTAGACCTAAAGGAATCTTTAAAAAACGTACCAATAAAGGTAATAGGTTTTATAAAAGGTTACCTTCAGTTTCACCAGATGAAGACTCAACAGTTAGGCCTCGGCCTACTACTCCAAAAGTTGTAGTGCCACCCAGTTCTTCTGAGAAGAAATTTAGGTAGTAGTGATGACCAAGGAAAGTCGAGTGAAGAAAAGAAGGAGAGCTCTTGGAGAGGAAGAGGAGAATGGTGAACATTATGTTCCTGGAGGGTTTTAGAGCTCAAGTATTGTGAAAAATATACTTTTTATCTAAATTTTTTGGTTTTTTGCGTTTTCCCGAAAATTTTGATTTTTCACATAAATGACCCATTTTCTCTGAAAGTACTAAAGATAACAAGCTGAAATTTTTACAGGATGTTTAGTACTTATATATGATGCTACTGATCTACAAAGAAACAATTATAACAAGTATTGACTTATTAGGCCTCATTTTACTGAAAAATAGTCTATATTTCAGGGTTATTTTGAACTCGCTAGATAAAAAAAATCATAACTTGGCCAAACAGAGTTATAAGTTCATAAAAATAGATCAGTAGCTTTGTATAGGACCACATAGTAAGTGATAAAAATATCAGGTTGGTATCTTTATTACTTTCTAAGATAATAGGACACAAAAGTACCTAATTTAACATGGGTTTATATGGAGCGTTCAAGTCCCCTTAATGTAAGAGTGAAAATATTACGGATATGTGTCGACAAAAACATAAATTATATCAGTAATTTTACCTTTGTTAGGATGGTAGTAAGTAAACAGAGGTTGAGTTTCTGCTAGAGGAAACCGATTCTGTTGGTGGACGACCCACGGCATCTCGAAGTTATAAGACTCAGAGATCTTGGTGGGATCCCTGTACCTAGCACTGATTTCTCCATACAGTTTGGGAGAGTGCACAGGAGCTAGGTATGATGTGTAACTGCATGGTATACTAATCCCATCGTCTGAAAATTATAAGTCAAAGTAGGTAAGAGACAGCATATATGTGTAACAATAAACTTAACCCTTTACAATGTAATGTTTTATTGTGTTTGCCTCATACTTATGAGGACTATCCAGTAAGTAGATTACGTTTTGCTCTGTAGCTGCTAGGGACGGGATTATCGCAACCATTTTGTTGTCAGGGTGTTTCTCCATTTAGTGGCTATCCAGCTGTGCTAGCAAGAGGTTACTGTTGCTCCTTGTTGTTTTACAATAGCAGTTCAAAATGTGTGACGTAATTAAAAATACCATGAGTTGTGAAGTGTGGTCAGTAATACGGTTTTTATTGGATTATGCACAATAAACAAATTGAGATTTATCACTAACTCTGAGTGAAGTTTATGGGAACGATGTGACCACTGAAGATAGAGGTTAAAAATGGCCTAACTAATGTGCATGATGACGAATGAAGTATGTGGGCAAGCATTGTGACCAATGAAATTGTCTCTAAAATTAATGAGATTAAATAAGACTGCCGATTCACAATAACAGAACTCTCACTGGGGGCAACACACACTCCCCCAAAAACCAAGGAAAAGCATGCAAACACTGTCGGTGTGGAAGATTACGGAACAGTTTTTTGGGACAGGAAAGGTGATTTCTTGTTAACTTTTTACAAGAAGTCCTGGATGCTTTTAAGTGGGAAATGTTTCCACATCCGCCTTACAGTTCGAACCTTGCTTGTGACACAGCACTTTGGTGATGACGTGAAACTGCGGAAGAATGTGACTACCTGGTTGAAGTCGCAGGCAGTAGAATTTTATTAACATTGAAATTTTAAAACTAGTTCAACGCTATAAGTGTCTAAATTTGTATGGTGACTGTATCGAAAATAGTTTTTTAGTGCCACTTTCAAATGTATATAATACAATTATTTTCTTGTACTTTGCTTATAACAAAAATAATCTACTTTATAGATAGCCCTCGTATTTTAGCATGTTTGGATGTCACCTGCTGTTTTTTACATTCCACCCTAAGCATAGATATTGCCTTCTCTACAGTGCTTTGTTGTTTTCCCAGATATCATTGACATGGAAACTTGGCTTATCTTTTCAGTATGAATTGGGAGTTTTCAATACACCAACTACATTGAATGATTATTATCTCTGATTTGAGATTGATATTATCTATCTCTAGGACTTTAATTGCACAATTTTAGACAATGAATTGGAATTACAGACAAAGTAATTTATCTGATAACTTATTAAATTACTTACTATATTCATATTTACTACTTGAGATTAAGTTTAATTAAGTTAATTAATCACTCTTTCTAAATATCATTTTCCCCAAGAAGTAACAAAACTAAGCTAGACTAGGAGTAAAAATCACTCATTCTTTCTCATATTCACCCGCGACTTGACATCCACATTTTTCAATTTTTCATAATATTTTTGGTTATGTCTACATTTTTATCAAAATTGATAGAGAGTACAAAATTCAAACCACAGGATAACTAATTAAATTACCTTTAAGGAATTTCTGTGCTCCATCAAGACACTCGGGAGAGAGCTCGTTGTCACCAAACGATCCTAGCAGCTCAGAGACCAGGATATCAGCTAGCTCTGGCGCACTCCACTCTCTCATGTCACAGGAGACTATCGTGACGCGGTCCTGCCACAGTTCCTCCTTGTGAGCCTGTAGTCTGGAGTTCACAAAGCTCAAGTTATTATTCTGCAAAGCCTTTCTTCTAACTCTTATTACAAATAAGATAATTATACAAAATCCCAGTCAAGATTTATCTATGAAGACCGATTTATTAGTAGTCTTGAACACCAATGTTTTATACACTCTCAAAAATTCATAAATTCTTCTCCTGGTAGACCCATAGTTTCTACTATATGGAAGTCCAACAGAAAGAATTTGGGCTAATATAGATGACCAATATAACCACTTGTACAACCATTACAGTCCTATATAAAAAATTCTTCTTGTTTCATTGAAAAAATACTGTACGTCTTCCTGAAAATTCAATCTTCGTAACACTAAGTGTAAATTATCTATACAAGAACATACTTGAAGAAGGTCTGAAGGCAGCAGAGTTCTAAATACTAGGAAAAACCGTTATTCTGTCACTCACATTTTTCATTAACATAATTCAATTCATTCCCTCAATGAATAGTTATAAATTTTACAACAAGGACTATCTAAAAATTTCTGGTACAGGTACGAGCACCAGGATGGCTCTCCATATGCTCATTTATTCATGAATTTAAGAAGAAATTTCTAGCTTCAGATTATATATATATAGGAACCATTATGCTGCATAATTACTTATGGAAGTCTGTCTTGTCTGTTTGCACGGAATAGTATTAAATTCCAGTTCATTTTAACTCCAACTATGAGGAATTTATTTTAATTTAAAACAATTTTTCTGAAAAGTTAAACATACAGTCAAAATTTGTCTTAGTATTTTGAATTGACATTCATGTACCATTCTACACTTTATACAAGTTAAAAATGTTGAAATTAAAACTTGGAAAGACTATAGACCATAGCATAATAAAACTGTTTTCATTCACAACTTTATAAGTAAATTTTATTATTTTTAAAATTAAATAGCTGATTCATTTTTTGAATTTCAAAGATTCAAACCAAATCTGTGTAACGCACTAAACTATTACAATCAATGATTCAATTCTAATTCTTGATACAATGAGTTTTTTATAGGTAGCTTGGGGCAATTATCATTATTGATTGTTAACAAAAAAGAAACATGGAACTCACGTGACCACAGCGTTTGGATTCTTCTCGACTGCATACACTTTAACCTTGCGATCTGCCTTCTGTGCCGCATTGAGAGCAGCGTTGACTAGGGGTCCTCGGCCTGCACCTACCACCATCACCACCCTTAAACAGAACACCTCAGTAGTGAAGTAACCACATGAAGGACCATTACTGTGACGGATCAGGTTAATTAACTTTTATAGGTTTTTAATAGTGACCCAGAAACCGTAACAATGAAATAAAACTATTAGCCTACAGTATTTTTATGTAATGCAATGAAAATGATCAATGTATTTGGAAATAGGATAACAAATAAACAAACACAGAAGGAAATAGGGGATAAACATTATTAATACTAAGACATATTTATTTTTTAATAATTTTAACCCATTGCGGATCAACGACGTGAGGGTGACGCGGAGCGAGGCGTGGACCAAAAGCACAATGACGTGACCCTCACGCGGATGACGTGGTACAGATGACTCATTTGTTTTGAACGCTTATCGCTGTTATAAGTCTCGGAGATTATTTATAGTCCGTTTTCCTGGACTGGCTTCCTATCTTATCTCTGGTACCTGTCCACAAATACTCCCCTCGTTATCGGTCAATAACGTTTTTATTTGCGACAAATTGTTTGTCTGAGTCGTACAGTCGTGGCGTTCGATTTTCCTTTGCCTCGTGTGCGTGTACGTAAATAAAATGGGTGATAATTTACGATCATCTGAATTAGATAGACTATTATTAGAAAGTGGAAGTGATATCGATAGTGTTATTGAGGATGGAGACGATTCTATCACGCGTATAATTGTTTCCGTGACTATCACACCAAAATCCACTACTAAGACAAAGACAGTCTCAATATTTTGTAAATATTAGATTAGTTGTTTCTTGAATTGACAGTTTTATTAGAAAATTTTTTTATTGTGTAAAACGTTTGACCCGTCCTATATCAAACAGCTACAACACGCAAAAAACGTAAGTAAAAATGTTATGTACCTGTATTTTTACATTTGTTCTAGTATAATATACTTGTCTAATATGATCTGTATAATGTTTATATAACATAAATAACAACATAAACAAACAAAACATGTATAATTATATACGCTGGCCTAATTAGCGAGCGCGCTAAGCAGGCAGGTAGGCGTGCAAACACTGCGGGTGCTGCGTTGTAATACGGATTAATTTGTACTCTAAGGCCCGCGCGCGCACGCCGTTTTCACGATCCGCAATGGGTTAAGCTATTACAAATTAATTTATGTGAAAAATCTTGTTCTTTTAAATTTTGGAAATGTATATAAATTTGGCATACAAAATACAATATGGTAATAAATATTAAAAAAAATTAAACATATTTATAAACTATATTCATTCAAGGCACAAAATATAAAGTTTATAAACGTTAAAATTGATTTTAATTAATAATACATACAACTAGCAATATATATATATATATATATATATATATATATATATATATATATATATATATATATATATCAGTGTCTAGAAAAAGTTAATTAGTATCACTGAAACCCCAAATTGGACAGACAACTAGAATGTTCTCTACTGGTTAAGAAAGATAGCAGTAGAATTGAAAATATCTAAATGTGTGTACTTTTAAGCGTTTTTTTTTTTTTTTTCAAACCAGTGGACCCTAAAAGGAAGTTTTCAAAGTAAGCTGAGGTAGATTCAACTGGAAGGTATATACCAGCCAGAAGCAATCTCTGCTGGATGGTATAAATAATTAGTTTACTTTTAATACTATTGTATTCCTTATTGCTAGAACTCGTTATTCTCGAAACCACCCTTGATTCCTGGATTAATAGACAAGGACAACTTGTTCCTATCCTGAAAATGTATCAGATGTGATCCTCAGCCCAATTATGCATGAGAATCTTGGACCAAGTGCATAAATCTACCTTTTCAAGCCATATGCAGTGAAGGAAACAGGATTTTCCGGACATTAGCCATTGTTTAGTAATATAATACAATCAGTAACACTAGATTTCGAGATCTGCAATCTGATCTCTTCTTCAGGTAAATGACTAAACTAATGCATGACTACAAACTAGGTTAAAGTAAACAAAACATACCAGAGCACAGTGATACCCATAAGTCTATTTGCATAAGCAGTTCTATTTGGTTGGCCTGTGAGTGCAGAACTATTGTGACCTGTATTCTGTAATTCAGTTTTAAGTGTATGTTTTAGAGTTAGTATAAGTAACCGGGAGGTGCAGTGAGGCATAGCTAGAATGGGATAAATACAGGAAATTATGGAAAAAAGAGAATCAAACAAAACTATTCAACTGATTTAAAAAGATAAAATGTTGAAATTCATTGTTTTATAAATGACTAACTGCAAATTTTTATTTTCAGAGTTTAAATACAAATTCTGTACAATAATTGTATTATTATAAACAAAATAATTTTTCAGAGCCCACACATCAAATTTTATATTCACCTAGTTTAAAAATCAGAAAAAAATTTAAGTTGGTTGTAAATTACCGGAAAAAAACATAAAAATTAATTTGGCTACGGAGGTGATGTCTTTCATGAGATAAATTTCATAACTTTTTACGGGATGTTATCCTTAAAAGTGATATTTCTAGTTATAATTCATAAATAGGTAAACATTAGCACAAAACAACAGTTTGGTTCTAATTCTGTTAAGGTATATTGTTATATATATGTTTATTCAATATGATGCCAAATTTGGGCAGGATCCAACCAATAACAAGAGATCCAGAGTTACTTGATTTACTGCTTCTATCCTTAGGCTTAACCCATAAAAACAACATAAGTTTGGTTAACAAAGCTTCTACCACAATACTTTCTAAAACTTATTATTGTTATCGAAAGGCCCCTCCCTCCTTGGGTCTATTGCTAGAGCAAATCCAACCAGCTCAAGGGTAAAAAACAAAAGTTGTCCTCCCCTAAAAACACACTGCACCAAAGAATGAGAATCGACAGACCAATCTAAGTGAACCTACTGTGTGTTGGTGTCTTTCTCTTCGGCAGGAACGCGGTCCAGGAGAGCATGGTAAATGGCTCGCTGGTACTCACTGTACTTGACAGGATCCTTCTCGAACACCTCGTACGTGTTGGAGTCCAGGTTATCCATAAGCGGTTGCAGAGGTACTTGCAGGTAGTCCTCAAAGCCTTGGGCATATGCCATCATCGGATCCCCAGTGTTCAAGGTCTGTTGATGAGTAGAAAATGGAAAATGGATTAAAAAAAACATGAGAATGCTTAGTTTTTTTATCAAGAGTCCATAATTAGAATTTGCCAATGAATTTAATTTGTAAACAATCATGGTACAACTAAAATTGTTCTTTAAAGAAATTATTTTAATTTTAGTTATTTATTGTGATAAGTTGAAAAGGTATAGTGTGATATGAATATAGCCTACTGTGTTTTTTTTTTTGTCATACAAGTATTTTCTAACTGGTCTTAAACTTCTGGACCTTATCGTTGCCAAAGATGTTATGAGAATCTTGATGACGTCATACCATCAGCATGATATATGTTTAAATTATATTTGTTGATCAATTTATTTGTAATAGTGGTTGTTATGAATATTTTAGTCAAATACTAATATTTTGTTAGTATTATAATGTAGTAAAATAATAACCATGCTCTAATAAAACAATAATACAATATTACTCTTTGTAATATTTATGCATGTAATTATTTCTTTAACTCGGTATTCTTTTAGTCTTAATTATAAACAATGAATGATAACATTGTAAATCACATGAGTTAAACGGACTGACACTTGTATACTAATATGTCAGACAGCAATTTGTTTGACGTCTCATCAATATTCAGTGATATTACAGTAAAAAAAATAATGGAAAGTGCCTAAAATGTTGATTATTCTTCACGTTATAGAAAATAAATTTGTTTTGAATCATGGGCCTAGTTTTTAAAGTCACATAATTTTATATAAAACTTCACTACAAGTTTATTTTTTGAATCTTAAACTTCTTACTAAGTTTAGAGTAGTAAAAGTGATTGCCTACAGTAAAAACTGTTTCTTGTTTTTTGTGTAAGTACTTTTGTTATTTAATGTATTTTTTTGTATACTTCAGATTGACTTTTTTCTTATAGCTAATTATATTGTGAACATTTTGATGTATAAGATAAGACAATAAATATAAACCAAGTTATAACACTGGTTCCAAATACTTTGCAAAAATTGTTTTATAACTGGAAAATGTTAGTAGTTCTTTAGTCAAATGGTTTTGATACTTTTTTCTATCAACAATATTTGTTGTCCGAGTTTCTGTTTATCTCTTGGTAAATATATATTTATATGTATTTACCAATTATTTATACACACACACTAGAAAGACCTTGTGGCTTAGCCCATTGGGGTTACAACGATAGAATTGACAGGAACCTTTACATTGTTTTCAATCTGTTACCAAACATTGCTAAAACCTCTGAAAGTCATTAAAATAATTCATCATAACTCTCACAACTGCATCAAGCCCATAAGCCAACACTTTCAATCCATATTTCAAGCTTTGGTATACAATATTTACAAGGAATGTTGAGTTTACATGAGTGGTATCATAGCTTCCCATAAGTCCTCACATTTTGTTATATAAACATGCACAAAACTTGTCTTGAGAATACCAATAGGACCCATATTAGACCCTAACGGTACCTGAATGTAATAAAAATGGTAATTAAAAAGTATACGGTTTTTTACGGATTTCTACGTTTAGGATGCACAATTTTCAAAACCGGTTTTTTTTGCGAAAGGGTAAAACAAATATGTGTGGAAAGTTTAATGTACATCTGTTCTGGAGTTTTGGAGATTTTGTGATGAGTGCATCAGAGGAATTAGATTTTTATGCATACAGATATAAATAACAATCTACATATTTCAGTAGGAGAAAAGCTATGTTAGAGGAAAGTTATACAATTGATTATTTAATAATTACCAATGAAAATTTAATATGATATTGCAATACTAAAAATATTACAAATTCAAGTTTTAGTACTTGGTCACAATAATGTCATCTCTTTGGAAGGCACGTATAGGTAATACCACTCTTTAAAACAATCAAACACTTAAATAATTGTAGTGATTGTTCCTATTTGTACATAATATGTATAGGTTTATTAGCAATGTAAAATGTTTGTTGTACTTAATTACTGACCTGCCAAAGATGGTCGATGTATTGCACGTAATGCTTGATAGACTCGTGCCGCAAAGTACCATTGATGACCACCTGCACGTTCATACCAGCAAATGCTCGAACTACGGCCTGGTGAGGCTTGGTCAGCACCGGAAAGCCTTTCTTATTGGTGACGAACACATTGGTCGAGATGATGAGACATTTAACAGGTTCGCCCAGCCACCGAGCGATGGCCTCGTTACTGGGCAGGTCTGTCGTTAGTTCAAGTGCCAGCCCCACCTTCTTGTCGTGGTTACACAGACAACGAAAAGTGTTCCACCTGTAGGAATCTTATAGTTCAGCTAATCTTGCCTGGTATATCTTAAATTACTTCTATACTGTATTTAATTATCTGGCTTGTATTTGGTAACACTTAAAAACACATTCCAAAGAGAAATACAAATCAAAAGAAGGATATTTTTAAAAGGCGGATAGATGATTAATTCTAGGCCACATTTTAAATTCTTTAAAACTAAAATAGGAGTCATAAATATTTAAATGCTCAAAATAAGAAAACATTAATGTAACAATTTTAACAATTTTGCTTGGCTGACCCCCTGCCTCTATGTCTTTTAATACTGAAGGCTTCAATTGAGATTATTACAGGGCAGAGGTTGACACTATAGTAGGCTACTTAGAGACAAGACCGCTAACGAATTCACTAATTCTCAGAACTCATACATATCTCACCATGGGCTGGGATAAAGGTCAGGCTACTAATCTCTGTAATACTTTGGGAGGGAGATAACAATCTTCACATGTCAGTATGGTGATAAATTAACTTTAACTGTACATAACTTCAGCTCAACTTAATTTATTTTTCAAGAGCGGAAAACCAATTATTTTATGGGTAAATGTTAATTATTTATCAATGTATCCCAAAAAATTTTGACAACCAAACACGATTTTTAAAGATGTATAGCAAAAGAGCTAAGCTTAAATAACTTTTATTACAAGTTAATCACAACATTGAAATGCTTACTTGAAATACAATCAATGCCAAAAGTTAATTTTAAAAACAAAATCAATTCTTTGTTTGAAGTTTTTTATTAGCTATTGAAGGTTTGAGAAAAGGATGAAAGTAAAATAAATCATAAATTCATTCAATACATTTTCAAAATAAAAGGAACCAACTTAAAACCCTGCACTGAGCACAATTTATTTTATATGTATCTACACCTTTCCTGTAAATATCAGAGCTCCTGCTTGTTTCATTACAGAACAAATAATTTTACCAAAAAGCTCCACACATTTCAATTACTTGTTAACTATACAACAAACACTTTTTCCAACATGCCTGATAATATTGTGTTGACAATTAGATAATAGTGAATTTTAGTACCAGAAATTAATGTGATGTCTAGAAAAAATGATGATGTCTTCCTTATATGAGCACTTCTAATATTATTTATTACTAACTGTTATCTGCGGTTCACATGCAATTCTCTAAATTTAAGTCTTTATACTTGTGATGTAATATGACAGAGTTCTATGACAAAATGTAAATAGGCATACATCAGGTAGATGTTATTTAGGTGTTCGTGGTTAAGAGTTTAACCTGACTCTTATAACACGTTTTGCACATGTAGGAGCATTTCTGTTTCAAATTAATTATATTTCCAACACCACAGCTGATTAGGACTTGTTGCCCCAGTCAAAACTACAGATACAGTCAAATACAGAAGTCTTGTAAACAAACTTCAATCAAAAAGCGTTTATTTCTAGCCCTTGTCATGTAATTCTGGTCTAAGATATTTCTAGTGCCACAGTAGAGTTTGCATTGTTGTTCTCACAGAAAAAAATGTACATACGTTGGTCTGAGATGCCTATTCTGATTAAAAGGTGTGTGTCTACTTCCAACCATATAAAATCACTTACAGTTGAGTTTGTCTTATTGCCCGATCACAAAACTATTATTATACTTGTGTTTTTTCCCCCAAAAAGGAGCAAAACACTTAATACTTTCTGACAGCCAGACTGCACTGAAGGCACTTGATACCTGTTAGTTTGATTCGAAAGCAGTCTGGGAATACAAGAATGCTCTAGTAGAACTGGCTAAGAAAAATGAGTAACACTCGGGTGGTGCCGGGCAATGAGGGCATTCGTGGTAATGAAAAAGCAGATACCCTTGCCAAAAAGGGAGAAGAGTCCTTTATGATGGGGCCAGAGCCAGGTTGCGGGATAGCTTTCTCCTACAGCAAAGCTCTTATAAAAGATTGGGAAAAGAGTACAAGTTACTTTAATTGGAGTAGGGCCTCAGGATTAAGACAATAAAAAATGTTTATCTCTCCTTGTGCTAAAGGGTGGACATCTCTCCTAGATCAGAATAAGGAGGATACAAGAACGATAATAAGGATGCTGACAGGACATGGCCCCCTTGGAAAACACCTTATTATAAAGGTGGGCCTTAGCCAGACTGATGAATGCAGACTCTGCAGAGAAGTGGAGGAATCAGCGGAGCATATATGGCTAAACTGTCCTGCCAAATCTAAAATTCGGAAAAGATTCCTAGGAGCATATCTCCTCAGCCCCAAGGTCATCAGAGGACATGAGCCCTCAAATCTGATCAGCTTATGTAAAAGATTCAGGTCCAAAGTACTTTTAGGACTAAGTTCGGGGACAATCATCTCTTTTCCTCAGGAAAAAAATACATTCCTTGCTCACAACACTTACAGTCATAAAACATTTTATTGTTTCTCACCAGATCAAATAATAGAGATGCCAAATATTGCAGGACAGAATATGATAGATTTTTCTGTACTGCACCCATTATTTTTCATATTAATTATAGGTGAACTGTCACGGAATTTCCTATTAGAAAGAAATAAATAAGTAACTTATAAAATGAGTAATAATCTTACCATTCCCATGTGTCTGGTTCAGGCCTGGGAGAATTACTACGATAATAGTTGGCTTGGACGGATGGGCAAACCATGAGCACATGTACCCAAATCTGTAATAAGAAATAACGCATCATAATAAGAAGTGAAATTAAGTTAATTTGTAACATATGTAATACATATGGTTTGTCTTAACCCTTTGAGTGCCACAGCGTCGCTAATTTTGACGGTACAAAAAGTGTATAAAGTGCCAGCGTCGCCAATTTTGATGTTTCGTATTTTGATAATAATTTATATAGTACAAGATTAATTTGGCCAAATAACCAGACAGCTGTATTCAATAGGTTCTAAACTAACAATAGGTTCCAAACTATCAATAAATACAAGTTTTATGTTGTTTCTCTACTATTTTATCTGTGAAACTTATGTTGTTTGGGTACTTATCAAGAAGCCACTATTTTTGGATGAGTTTTCCTTATCGGGGACAAAATAAATTACAGTATTAAAAACAACTGACTTTATTTAACCTATTTTGGAATTTACAAGTTATTACGACAATCAATGAAATAAAAAACTATAAGAATAACGTTTTATTATTCGAAAATGTCAGGTCATTCATGTGTCTATTTGGAGACGATTTGGAGATAGGAAGTATGACTCATCGAGTATTTTTCTATTCATTATGGAAGAAGGAATGTATAATAAAATTTATTTTGATCTCTGATAAGGAAAACTCGTCCAACAATAGTAGGCTGTGTAGTGGATGAGTACCGTGTTACGTAACGGCCTTTCTTGTTGTTTATGTGCCGATAACCAAGCATTTGAATAAATAAAAAATAATAGTAACTTATACAGTATTTTACTGTATTTCTTTACAAAAGTAATGCCGTTATTTGAGTTGTGTCCAAGCGAAAAATGTGAATTTTCAGTGTAAATATTATTAGGGTTATTATTTAGTAAATGTAAACTTTTATGTAGATATGTTAGCAAGTATTTGTTTCTACATTTACTAATCATATTTATTTGTGTTATATTGAAATTTATTGTGAAAACTACATCATTACTAAGTAATTTCTAAACTCTGACAAATGAAGTAGTTTATAAAATGTCGGTACCGGGCAGCATTTTGTTAATAAACATAATGCCATGTTTTTAAAATTCTAGAATAAGATATTGCACATGGGTTTTATTTAGAATTATATGGCCTTTATCATGGTATAAAGAACAAAAATCTTAAAAATACTGTATACACTCAAATTAGGTCGAAACTTAACTTTTTATACAAAAGTAAAAAACTTTGTTTATAAATACTGAATTTTTTATATTTTTATAAATCAAATTTTATTTGTAATGATATGTATCATATTCTGCATTTAATAAGAAAAAAAAACAACAACAAAATGATGGAAATCTGTTTGGTAGTTATTTTACAACAGCTTTTTTTCCCAAAAGCTTACAAATATGCGAAAAACAGCGTGGCACTTTATGCATATGCCTTCGGAAAATACCTGTGGCACTCAAAGGGTTAATGTACAAACCTTCTCAGTGAATTTATAAAACAATTTGATCATTATAAAATTACGTTACTTTACAATAATATATATATATATATACACATATATAGGGTGAGCCAGTGAAACAACACTATTTCAACTACAGCTGACGGGCGAGGTTGTCATACCAGAAGTTTACACTACAGTAAAAAATGTAGTAAGAGCGGAACTTGCAAAAGCTAAAGCTATATCAATAACTACTGATATTTGGACCTGCACGAATAACTTACTCGGATTCTACATATAAGCTACACCGCTCACTGGCTAGGTGAGGAGTTTGAGCTTCAGTACAGTGTTGCAGATGTCACATTTTAAAGGACCCCACACGGCAGACATTATTTGATCAGTGCCGTTCAACACAATCGCAAAACATCAAGATTTATCCGTGAACTGGGATACTGATACTCGCATTAATTTGTCCATTCAGAGAAAATGGACCCAATGTGGTGAAAGCCATAAATGATAGTCAGTATGTTGGCAAAGGATGCTATTTACGTACGCTGCAATTAGCCGTAAAAGCTTCGTTGAAGGAACAAAAGTGACATTTAATTTCAGAGAGTGCTTGCAGCAGTGAAGAATATGATTCTGAACGATTACCACAGTCACAAGATGCTCATGCATCTTTCTGGAATTGCTTCAAAGAATTAGCTTCCACCCAGCCACTAGAGCGCGATGATCCTAAAGCTCCATTGCTTTAGAATTAGATTGCTATTTAAAAGAAAATTTGTTGGCAAAAACCAAGAATCCTTTCGAGTGGTGGACAGGTCACCAAACAAGGTATCCAGAGCTGGCACATTTAGCAAGAGTGTTTATATGTGCACCTGCAAGCACTGTGTATAGCGAGCAACTGTTTTCGGAGGCTGATAACGTCCACGAAGAAAAGAGGAATAGGCTGTTACCAGAACATGCAGAGAGCCTTGTGTTCCTGCATCATAACTTACCTTTATTAAATTTTAAATATTGATTATTTTTATTACTATTCTCTTAATTTTGACACTAACTGCTCATTCATTAGCATAATTTTGATTTTATTAATTGAGATTTTCAACGATTTCTTAAATTAGTAATAAATACTTTTTAACACTGTTGTTTTAATTACAACTACCTAAATATATTGCTTTTCTTAAACAAAGTATACTCGGCATTCAAACCAAGTATCAAACAACCCGCTGAGTACCGAGTATCAACTGAGTACTCGTACCATCTCTAGAAAAAACTATCTGAAACCCAGAGAACATTGGTCATATGCATGAAGGTTTAGGACAAAGTACATGAAAATCAGCGAGAGGGTACAGCTCAGCAATCGATCAGTGCCACAGATTTTGGAGGATGACTCACACATCATCCATACAAAATACAGGATTTGCTTAGACTTGCATTTCCAGGATGTCTTATCAGCAGAAATGGTGATATCCTTTAGCCTGCCCGTTCACCAGATTTAACCGCTCCGGACTTTTTCCTTTGGGGCTATCTTGAGTGCAAAGGATAGGATTTTCGAGGAAAATCTACCAAGAACAAAAGAAGATCTGAAGGAGAGAATTCAACATAAAATTAGCAACATTCCGTTGCAGCCGCCACAGAACGTCATGGGCGGACTACATCTCAGACTCAGAAAATGTGTGCAAAACCAAGGACGCTACCTTACTGAGATTATATTTAAAGAACATTGTGTTTAAGGTGTAACATTAATTTCCACTCATGTACTTAAGATTCTGATTCTGAATCAAGTGCTGATTTTGAAACCAAATTATATGGCAGTAAACATATTAAAGAAATCTTACAATTCATAATTGATGGAGAAATTTAATAATATATGCTAAAAAAAACAACAACAAAACAGAATGTCTATGTCTACAATTACTTTTAATACATGAACTGAAATTTTCTGAAGCTCTTGTTAAACCAATTACATAACCAATCATCCAAACAAAAATTCTCAGGAAATCTTAAGATTTAAGGCAAAACTATTAGCTTTTGTAGGGAAAAATAGAAAATAAGAAAAGCAATTGAAAAAGAATAAAATTAAAACGTTTGGCTCCCAGAAGCATGAAACTACTAGACAAAGGCAAACACAAAAAATCAATGAGGCAAGATTTTTAAGACGCTACAGATAAATTTATCCACTCCATTGCTAGGAATTATGCAGCTTTTATCTCATTGTAAATATCAACCAGAGTTTTTTCTTTCCAAACGAGATAACTTACGATGCCGTGAAATTCGTACTTGGTGGGAGGTTGGATTGACATTTTTCACCAAACGTATTGTTGCATCAACAGTTCTCAACGTGCTGACCTCACACCAGTCTTGTTGTGGAGGGGAGGAATCAGGCTTCATTGCAGTGGATACAACAAGTCAAAAAATCCCTCCAGCCATGAGAAATTCAATACAGTTAATTTTCGGAATATGCCTCATATTATGCAATTACAATTTAACTGTGCATTCCACATTTTTGCCCCTTCGGAGTGTTTAATATATAACTTATGGATTAATTGATTATTACAAACTATTGAAATATGAAGTAATGTTATTATAACTGAAGATGCTTACGGGACAAGATATTCCTCCAGTGATGGACGATATTTTAGAGTTGATTATCCTAGCGAGATTTGCATTATTTGGCCGTGTGATACTGACAAAGGCGACAGTAATAGCGAGATGGCTAGCAAACAAAAGTTCCTGCAGCAGCGTCTGTTCACTAAGCTTCCTCACATTGCTGTCGACACTGTCACAGTCCAGGTAAGGACTGCACTTAGCGACCACTGAACACGACCACTCTACAAACAATTACACACACATTGAACACTGAAATAAGTACTATGGACTCTTACATAGGAAAGTACATGTTTATTTTTATAAAAAAAGATTAACAAAAGAGTAAAAAATTGTAATATTTCTTTATTTTGTACTTTTAATTGACTGTGTACATGAAGATGGACTGATACAACAGAACAAAAAGAATAAATCAAAGAAAGTATCTATATTTTCCTTTATGATTTACTGTCTGCAATTATCTTATATATAATATTGCAAACTGAAGTTTACTTTTGTTAACCCTATAAGTGGCAAGCGCCGTCTGAGACATATCATTCACGCTGCCGCGAAGTGGCAAGCACCGTCACAGCCGTCGCTTCACATTTAAGGCTGTTGCTCCACAACCATCCATTATTTTTAGGCCTAGTTTGAACTATCGTATTCTCCATGAAATTTCCAATATATATATCATATAGTACAGTGTGTATTCATGTTACTAATGTTTGCTGGCTTAAATGAATCCAACAGTTTTCGTTTGACCTGGCGGCAGACGAGAGAACAGCTGTCTACTCGTCTCGTCACTTTTGTTTGGCGACTTTGCGTACTGTTATTGTCAGTATATTATTGTTTATCGCGTTGTTTGTGTTACCCGTAAATGTTTAGGTTATTCGTTCGTCATGGAAAATGTTGGTGTACTTTGGGATTATACTGACTACACCAGTATGAGGAACACAAACATATAAATTTATAGAACAAAACATTACAGAACGAAAAAGCAACTCTTCAATTACAAAATTACAAACTTACAACGATTATTATTGTTAATGGGTTTCCTGTGACGCCCAGGATGCAGCAATATCAAGGAGGAGTGAGTGTAGTGGATTTCCGCCTTCAGCCACAACTGCCGACCGCCACGAATATTTTAGATTTAGGCAACTAGTCATGATCTTGTAAAATACAAATGGTCCCCTCTTCGCTCCTGGGTAAATCCCAAATTCTCATAGTGTCACCCTTCACTAATCTATTACACACACAGTAAAACACGGAAGTACAACAAAGCGACGCACTCGACAGACACTTCGGCGCGAAAGTACAAGAATGCGGCGCACCAGCTGAACGGACGGCGAGATTCTGTAGTCACGTTATCTACTAGACCGCTCGACTTTGACCTCTGTCTGAGGATGGGGAGGGGTTTGCGATAAGACAATTCCTGTTTTATATTTACGAAATATACTGTGCTATGACAAACTAAGCCACTATGATAGGCCCTACACTACTGGGAGGAAAAGACAAGCCCCTTCTAGTGACTCGGAGTAAAAAAAAAAAAAAAAAAAAAAAAAAAAAAAAAAAAAAAAAAAAAAAAAAAAAAAAAAAAAAAAACAGTTTGTACATAGACTTAGTTTTTTCCATCTAACTTTTTTGTTCTTGTAAATAAAAAAAAAATGCATAGTAGAAAGTAATTTGTTTATAATAAAATTGTGTAAATTCTGTGAATATGACATTATTTTGTAGCTCCAGTAGTTTCAAAGTGACGGACAGTAGAACTTAAAAATTATTTTTCTAAAAGAAAATCTTTACACATCTACAAATGATATTCATCTGAAAATAAAAATAAGGAACCAAATATATTTATTCTTATTCTATAGTTCATAAGGAAAACAAAAATATATACTGTTGCTAGGTTATAACTTAGACAATATTTTCTAAAAATAAGTTTAACGATCACGGCAATTTACCCGAAAACGGCCTGCCACTGAGACCACACATGACCGCCACTTAAAGGGTTAAGTGATTAAATATTTTTGATGCACAGTTACAAGTGACAATAGTATTGGAAGTGGTTTATAGTTCAGTATGTATAAATCATATTCAGTATGTATCAATAATCTGATACTCACTGGTTAACCCTTTGAGAACCATTAGGTGATCTTATCAACCACATGATACTAAGCAAGAAGGATCACGTGAGCGATCTATCGCTTACACTCATTTATACAAAAAGAACAGAGTGAACAATCTATCACCCGCATTCTTAGTACTTTATTTTTTTTAACTTTAAAACTTATACTTAGTATTTGTAGAATATACTGGGTGAGTCAGTCCACCCATGCATTATCTGTAGCAGAGAACGGTTAGGCGTATTGATATCAAACAAATACTTTCCCCATAAATTGCCCAAAGGGCGTCGTTTGCAAATATGTTCATAAAAATCATACATCATTTTAAAGGTATTGTTAAAATGAACTCATTGGCAAAAACAATTCACTTATCTCAATCTGTTTCAAAATTCAAAAACTCAAGTCAACATTTTAAAATAGCAACATGCATAATGTGTAGATTATTTTAAAGGTCTCATTAAGATGAACAAATTGTGTATTTAAACTTTTTTAGTATCTCCAATGGTTTTTTAAATATAAGCATAAATCTGTTTTCATGAAATGTTTCCAAGGTATTTTAGTGATACCCTTAGCCATTCATAATTAGCACTACTTGAAAAATGTTTATATTATAAGAAAAAACAACATTTAACATTCACACTTTTTTAATAGTAATGTATTATTAAAAAGAATGGTACTATTAAGTCTCAGGTATCACTAAAATTAAATACTTTAGTAAAGTTCTAAAACTCATGTTTATTCAAACGGTGTGAAGAATCGTTAATGTAATACTGATTGTAATTTATAAATGAACATAGAAAAAATAACAAAAATCTTACTTATTTCACTAGTTTACAGGTGCTAAAACTGCAATCTATTATTTTCTAAACAGAGTTCTAGTCTGGAACTGAAGCTATCTACAGCTTACACCTCTTGGCCATTGATCAAATTTACAGCATTCCTGATTCGCTGCATCATATCTTCGACTGTTGTTGGTCGTGTAGTGTACACTAAATCTTTAAGTCTACCCCAAAGGTAGAAATCCACGTATATCAAATCAGGAGATCTTAAAGGATAGTTGACAGAACCACCACTTCCAATCCATATTCTAGGATATTGTTCATTATGAGTTTGTTTAATGTTGTAGGTGTAATGAGATGGTGCCCCATCGTGCATATAAACCACATATTTTCAATTTCTTCATCAGCTAAATCTATCAGTAAGTTAGGCTGGTGATTAATCAAAAAGTTGTTGTAAGAGTCACAACGAGATGTTCTGCGAAGAAGAAGGGATCTACAAGTTTGCTACCAACAATGCCACACCAGGTATTCAAAGTCCAGTACCTCTAATTATCAACCTCCCGCATGTTTGACATGTTTCTCTAGACCACAAACAAAAATTCATTCTATGAAGATAGTCATTATGATCCAACTCTTGGTGTAGCGATGGCCTGTACAGGTGTATTTTATTGTCTTTCAAGATCCTCAACACTGATCTTTGGCTCACACCTGAATCAAGAACAACTCTCCTGGAAGGGTCAGTTTGGATTGAGTTACACTGCTGCCTAACCTTCAGGTGCCCTATCACTTCTTACAAGCCTAATCAGTGTCTTTCCTTTATTTTTGTCTGGATGCACCTGTCCTTTTTCAAGGACCAAGTAGATTTTAAAATACCATATATTACATCATGTTCTAATGGGTTTTGTCAAACCATTCCACAACCAAACATTCTTAATATACCATGTCATATTGTTTGAATTATAGCTATTTAAGTAACATTAAAAGCAAGAATGTTACTTCAAAATGATGTGCAGTACAAATAAAAAACTAGTGTACTATTTACCTTCAGAACTAAGAACTAGATCTGATCTTGTAAAGGCAGAGTCCCTGTTTTTGCTTGGTCCTCTTAAAAATTCTCTTCTGAATCGAGGGTGGCTTATAGGTACACATATGAAGTCAAAACTGAAACATTTATAAATTATTAATGTTAGTACATTTGCATTCAAGCTTAGACAAAAATAGGTTGAGTCATCCTTGCTACTCCAATTCTTGCAAATAGTTTGTGCTATTACTTGCACTCACTAGAGAAGATGCCGTCAAGGTGTTGGATTATAGAACCTGTCAGACCAAAGAATAACAGATTATTGAGGGTTCACTGAAAACTTGTTGCAATTTGATATTAGAAATATATTATATCAGAAATATTATTAGATATTTCTGATATAATATTTTATATCAGAAATGTTTTCATATTTTAAACCGTTCATAATTGTAACAGTTTTTAAAATCAATCAGTAGAATATCAGTGATTTTTAAAGTTTAAGCTTTGTGTCAAAATTAATTTCCTTCTTGGAATTATCTAATGATGGTAGTGGTATCTACTATATTTTCAATATTCATTTTTGAATGCGTTACATTATACATATGACATTTGATATCTTTCCAGCTTTTAACCCTAGAAGTGTGTCCATGTTACCAAAGATAAAACGTCAGTCCATTTTCAACGTGTTGCAAGGGTTTATTAAAAAATTCGTAAAAAATACTTAATATCAAGAAAACATATATTGTTATATATAGTTTTTCTTCTCAGAAGTTTTACTATTTGAAATAGGAATAAATGTTTTGATATTCTTTGGTTTAGTATATATTTTTATGAAAATAATGAGAAATTGCAAAAAGTTTTATATGAAAATTTCAAATTTGGACCTCTGTAAGGTATTGAAATATTACAGTAAGGTCAAAATGTTAAATGTATAAAATGTAGAGAATGTTATGCCAAATTAGAAAATATATTAAAAATTTCTATAAAACAAAAATTGTAATTTTGCCATTTTTTTTTTACAAAAGCGAAAATGTACAAAAATGTACAAGGGTTTGGGCTTTTCATTTTTTTTACCTCCAAATGTGACTATATATTTATATAAAAAATAGTTTTCTATTGTAAATTATACATGCTATTTGAAAACACTAAAAGTAAACAACAACAAAATTAACTGTTATTTTATTATAAGCATACAAAAAAAATATTTTGAAAAATGAAAATATTTTGTAATCCAATAAAATATGCTGGTTTACAACTTTAGAATTGTCCCTTTTTAGAATATTCATAGTAAATCAACTATTCGTTCTAATGACTTTCTGTTTGTACTGGAAGAAAGAATATTTCATTCCGTGTCTATTGACATATGGCAGCACTGTTTGCAGGCAATACGTAACTTGCTGTGATTGGTTGAAAATGACGTATTTCTTTGACCCGGCCACCCGCGAAATTCAACTCAAATGATGACTTCTTTAGAAAACATTTCACCACGACCGTAATATTGAAGTTAGAAAAAAAAGTTTATATGAAAATTGTAAAGTGGAATCTCAAAATTTCAATGATACCAAAAACATGGTGATTGTTTGAAGATAAATAATTTTTTAAATGAAAAACTGAACCGACATACAATATGCTGGTTCCGCACAACACACATAAATTACAACCGACATAAATATGCTGGTTCCACACTTCTAGGGTTAAAGATATAACTAAAGGAAAGAAGGCCTATCCTAATAAAGGTGTTTTGATCACGCCTAGACCATAGTGCAGGGTTTGGAGTATATGGCCTAGGGGCAAAACTATCCGTGCCTCTGGGGAAACATGCTACAGTTTTTCAAGCAGAAGTTATGACTATAGAATCATGCGCCAGAAGGCGCAAAAGTGAATTAACGAAGCCAAAGGAGCAGAATACCTAATATTAAAAGATAGTCAAGCAGCTCTAAAGGTGATTAACGCATGCTCCTTTGATTCAAAGGCAGTATGGGAATATAAAAATGTACTGTAGGAACTGGCAAAGAGGAACAAGGTTACCCTCGGTTAGGTGCCGGGCCACGAAGGCATTACGGGAAACCAGAAAGCAGATACACTTGCTAAGAAAGGTACAAAAATCTGCTAGTAGGACCAGAGCCAGGTTGTGGAGTGGCCTTCTCCTACAGCAAAGCTCTCTGAAATTAGGACAAGTGCCCCAGGATTAAGGCAATTGAAAATGTTTATCTCTCCTTACGCGAAAGGATGATAATGTCAGTACTCCTTCAATTGAGTACGGAGGATATACGATTAGTAAAGGGGATGTTGACAGGACACGGCTCTCTCAGGAAACATCTAATTAAGATGGGTCTAAGCCAGACAGATGAATGTAGACTCTGTGGCGATGCAGAAGAGTCAGCAGAGCATATTTGGCTTAATTATCCTGCCATATACAAAACCAGGAAAAAAATCCTAGGAGTCTATTTTATCAGCTTCAAGGATATTAAATATTACTCCAAGAGCTCTCAAATCTAATAGGCTGTTGCAAAACCTTAGATTTTGAGTGCCTAGAAATGTGCGGGAACTCCTATCTCTTTCCCTCTAAAAAAAAAGAAAAAAGGTAGCTAAATTAACATTTAATGGAACTAATACAAATAACAACTGGCGTACTCACCAATTTGCACTAGCAGCATCCAAAGCTGATTTGAGATCAGCTACAAAAGGAAAATCAAGCCCACAAGATACTCTGCGAGTGTTGTTGTTTGCTGCAGCCATCTTTCCTATAAAATAAATACAAATGTGCGGGTTACACATCGCCACAATAGGTTACATGCATAAGCAGCAGAATTTTAATCAATTCTTATGTAAAAGCTCTTGTATCTACATACAATAAGTTCTTAAATGTAAATATATATATATATATATATATATATATATATATATATACATACAAAAATAGCGGTTCTTTCAACTTTATAATATAATAAAAGAGCTGCAAGTCTGATTTGTATTTTTTTAAAGTAACTTACTTTCCGAAAAACCTCATACTTCCCAAACAAACCTTATATTTGTAAGTAGGATCCCCATTCCCCATTTTGAGGTAGCAGAATGTAACTTTAAAATCCATCAAAATAACCTCAGGTAATACTATTACATAATCCCCAAAATAAATTTAAAGGTTTTGTCCGCACCAATCATAAGCAGCCACCCCAACAAACGAATCATCAATTTCTGAAAATTAATACAAAAAGAAGCGAATTATGTTAATAGGCATTTCAAATTGAAGTATGTTTCAGCTATATTATATCTACAAAATTAATAATTTAATGATTAATTTAAAACTGTCTAATGTTTATTTATAAAATGTTTAACTGACAAAACAGTGTAATACTTAGACTACTTACTTCTTAATATTTTAAAGGATAGAAGTGTCTCACAGATTGTGACAAAAATAATGAATGTTCATCGCCATTGTACTTGCAGCCATTATTCTAATACCACACAAATGATTTTAGTTTGTATTAATTTTTACTAAAAAGACTGACATTAACTATTGTAAATAACTTTCCACTTTTTGTATTTGATACTTTATACATTTCTAATTGATAATTTGTTTCACTGATTTGATTGTCATAGTAGCCACTTATTATACTGCAGGTAAAATTTCTATATATAGAACCAGCTTTCTGCATGGTTTCACTACCACAATCCCAGTGCCTATATCACTTTTTGTTTTAGAGCCATCCATAAACCATTCAAACTCCACTGGTGCAAGAGGTTTTCCCCTCTACCCAAGCCTCCCTACAAGATATCACAACCCTGATGGGTTTGTTGAAAGAAAATTGTTGAAGCTTATGATCAGAGATCATGTGCAATGCATCCCTGTAAACGGGTTGCTAATTTTCTGAGGCTGACCAAAGCCCCATCTGCTGAAGACAGTAGGCACTCCTCTTGGCCATAGCCTAAGTGACAATGTCCAGGGGACTAGGTTGAGACAGCAATTTAGAGCTGCGTCTGGTTCAATTAGGAGGACCCCAGTGATAGCAAGGCAAACCATTCTTTGGATACTAGCCTAGTCTGGCTACCACATTCCTGCCATCAGTAATTGGCCTCCAAATAACCCCAAACATTAATGAATTCTAACCACAGACCCTCCCGCCAATAAAGAACCCTCAGCTTAAGTCTCTAAGTCCCTCAACTGCATTGCACCCCCTGTGTCTGCATTGCATTAAGAACCATAACCCTCTGGCAACAACCATTTCCATATAGGATCCCCAGTTCAGACCCCTATCAAGGATGACGCCGAGGTATTTGACTTTAGACTTTAACTCAATGGAAAAGCCAGTGTAGTTCACTAGTCATGCTTGACTACTCCCAGGCTTTTGACTCAATCTGCCATTCTTTATTGCTTGCAAAGATGAAGTTTCTTGGTTTCAGGGATAATGCACTAAACTGGTTTAGGTCATATCTTGTTGAGAGGCAACAGATGACGAGGATGGATACAATGACTTCTTCTCCTCTGGTGAAAGCTAGGAAGTTGTCTAGGCCCGGTACTCTTCACATTGTACACATCAGATCTGGACAACTGTGTGCGCCACTGCAAAGTCCATCTGTATGCCGATGATTGCCAGTTGCGTATGCCATTTGGGTTAAATAGGTTGGAGGAGGCTACTGCTAATGTAAATTCAGATTTGGAGAGCATGCGGGTGTGGTCGGGGAGAAATGGTCTTAAGCTGAACGCTAAAAAATGCATGGTTCTCTACATAGCATCAGTAGCTCAGGTGCAGTGTATCAAAGAGAGCAACGTAAACTTGAATGTAAGTGACACTGTAAAGACGCTTGGCGTTGTGCTGGACAGTGGGCTGGGTTTTTCTGACGATGTGTTGTATGTTTCTCAGAGAGCACTGGGGAGACTGTGAGGCATGTATACGCTGAGATCCCTCCTTTCGCAGTCCGTTAAGCTGCGTCTTGTCCTGTCTGTCGTGTTGCCAATTATTTATTACTGTTTTTCCTGCATACGGCAATAGCATCTCAAAGGAAGACGCAGAATGAATTCAAAGAATGCAAAACACTGCAATTCAATTTGTATACGGGCTCTGTTGAAGAGATCACGTGTCACCCTTTTGAGATGCTGCAGGACTCATGACGATGGATGCCGTGTGTAGGATGCAGACTTGCTGCCTTATAAACAATGTACTGTTCCAGCGGGAGCCACGGTACCTGGCAGAAAGGCTGTGCAGTCGTGCCGAGATCGTTTGCCGCAACACTCAGCAGAGTGACCAACTTCACTTTAACAAAGTGAGGTTGGAGATTGGTCGAAGGGGGTTTTCCCATTTTGGTCCAAAGTTGTACAACGGTCTCCCTTATGACCTTAAATTGCTTAAAGGTCACCATTTTAAACTTCAGCTAAAGAAGCACCTCTTTTCACTGGAGTGAACGTTTTATACTTTTAACTGTTTTAAATAAGTTTAGTGTCTAAAATATATTGTATTATGTTGACGTGAGTTATTATGAAAAACAGATGTATCTGATAATCGCTTGAAATAAAAGGCATGTTTATTTAATTATATCTATAGCCATAATCAAAATCATATTTTAAATTGAAATGACTAATACAACACACATAGTAATAATCTTGTAAATAATAAATTAGCTAGAACGATCAAACAAAGTATTAGAACTGGAAATAGGAAAAGCTCATAAATAATAGTAGATAGTAATATGGGGTTCCTGGCGCACTTTCGGAGCCGACCGAAAAGCAATGTAAAATACTGTTCAATGTACCATAAAGGAAGCTGAGAAATAACACAGCAAATCTCAATGAAAAATTAACCGAATCTACAGTCGTTCGTCTCCAAAAGCGATCGGTACATTACTATCTACTCTGTGGAATGAAAAATTAAACCGAATCTGAGCTTCTACTTTCTTAAGCTGTGCTTTGTAAAAATGTTGTCAAATCTGCTACGAATAAAGGATTTATCTTAATAAAATTTAATCAATTTAAAACATTTTTACTAAAAAACATACTGTACTTTAATAAAAAACTTTTCTACTAAATAAACAACATGAACTCACCAAGCTCTCTTCAGTTTCTAGCATTTCAAAAACTTACAAAGAAAGACAATTTTAACGAGTTCAACGAATTACCAAAACATTTTAAAGAACAGTTGATACTTTCCTTAAATGATACAGAATTCAAAGAACTTGTAAAGTCTTTTGCAGAAAAAACGTCTAATGGAGTGTTTTACTATCGGCAAAAAACTAAAAAAGTAAGGGATTACATATTTAATATAATTACGAAAGATATTGAAAAGAAAGTAAAAAATAAACAAACAGAGAGTTTTCATCGTTTTTTTATGACATTTTTTCCCATATTATACGTTCTTTCAAGATAATCAAGACTTAATTGATGAATTTCTTAGGAATTTTTGTGAGTATCAAGATTTATCAACACAATTCATTAAAGAGCATTATAGAATTTTTTCTTATAGAATATAGCCACATTTTGTGTGAAACAAAAGGTATTACTGTAGATAATATTCCATGTGATTCCTATGAAGAAAGACACCAACTATGGTTATCAAAACAGTACTATGACGTGGGGAGGGACTGCAAGTTTTAGAGTTAAGACTTTATTCTACAAAGTTAATTGTTATAATTTCTTTATCTTTAATAGTCTTCTTTCCAGTAACAATCAAGTGTAATTTTTCATTTTTGTTTAATTCTTTAATCTTTTTTTCATCCAAAACAGTCAAAAATCTGTTCGGCAAGTGTACTTTACAATCTTCCAACTCGGCAATTATTGTAAAACCCGAATTTATCTTTCATTTTCTCCAAATTCAAGATTCTATGTTTCTTCCTTTCTTCCAATTCATTTAACTTCTTATACTCTTTAAACTTACATTCTCCAATATCATTTAACTCCTTCAAGAACTCCATTTAAATAGAAAAAATTCAAAGTCAAAAAGTGCAAAACCATTTCTCGGTCGACCTTTTCTCCTCCCTCTGTCTCTTTCTCTCTCCCTCTCTTTTTATGCCTATGACACGATCACTTCTGCCGTTTATAGGCTAGGATCTATATTCAGGCTAGAGAGAGAGAGAAGAGCGAGATACGGATAGAGAAATGGTTCCGGAATACGATCTGAATACTTCTGAACTTGGTGTTTCTCCGCTATGGCCACTCGCATTGAAACAGTTCAGAAGTAAACTTCCTAACCGACCAAACCGAATTCGCGGACATATATACTCAGCAACACAATACAACAGCCCATCGAGAAGTAAAAATTTAAGAAATTAATTTTAAAATATAATTTGAAAATTACAAGTAACAAAATGTACGCATTATTTAAAATAGGTAAAATTATCTAACATTTTGAAAAAGAAAATGTTATAATAGTAAACGGGAACACAATTTTTATTCTTAAAAGCAAATCTGCATTACCGACATTTTAGTTCCGAAAGATTGCGCTGTGTGTATCAATGACAGTCGAGGTGTGCTACTACAGACCGACCATCACGATAATCGCTTCGCCTGCGTCATATCCGTAGTGATATCACGCCGTGAGAGGCGCAATCGTTGGTTTACAAGCACCATTTAGTTAAATAAATTTTTCTATCTAAATGGAGCGCGATAAAATATCATGTCCGTTCTGCAAAATAGAAATTTTAAGAAAAAACTATGATCGCCATTATAATTCTAAAAGTCATGAAAAAAAACAAGCAAATTTACAATAATGAACTAAATTATTTAAGACAGTGGGCTAGAGAAAATAAAATTGCCGATCACGAAAACATGTTTAATATTGAGAAATTACGTGAATTTAAAGAGAAATTTCAAAGTTGAAAAGAAAAATCTCGACCTATTTAATGATGAAAAACTTCATTCAATAGCTGAAAAGTTGGCTATCGGTACTAACGATAAAACCAAGTCTGAAATGATCGAAGAAATTGATAAAACTCTTAAAGTAAAATCCGAAAAATATCATTGATGTAGAAGTTTTATCCTCAATACACGGTCTTTTCAAGCAATACATTTTAACAAACTTGAACGACAATTCCATGTCAATTTACAAATATCTTTCAATTATGCGGTCAGAAATTAAAAGTTTAATCGAGAAATTTCAAGAAAAATGTTAAAAATATGAAGGGCTATCTCTCTTTGGAATGTGAATACGAACGAACTTTAGTGAATGGTGAACCGCAAACATGTCTAATGTATTTTACTATCAAAGCAGACGAAATCTTTGACGTAAAACGACTTTATTACTAAGCAATTTTAATAAATTAACACATCGAGAACAAACGAATAATCCAAATAAAGGTTCCGGATGGACATTTAAAAGTTGTAAACAACTAGTTTTGAGCCTTAACAAACACGAAATGATGAATGCAGGATCATACATCGATTTACCAAAGAATATCAAAGATAAAAAAGCTTGTATAAATATAAAAAATAGAGATGATTTTTGCTTTATTTACTCAATAAGATGTGCTATTGAAAAACCAGAAAGAGACTGTGAACGTGTAAAGCAATACGAAAAATTTGTGAATGACGAAATATTTTCAGGTTTTGAGTATCCAATGTCTCTGAAAGATATACAAATATTTGAAAAAACGAAGCTACAATTCCAAGTATAAGTATCCAACAATGTCTATCAATGTCTACAGTTTTGATGAAAATATTAACATTGTTCCGTTACAAATTTCTGAAAAATATGACGCTGAAACAAACATTGATTTATTGTATGTTAAACAAGATGATAAATCTCATTATGTTTTGATAACCGATTTAAATAAGCTTGTTTCTTTCGCAGTTGTCTAAACATAAAGAAAGAAAATTTTTGTGTAGAAGATGTTTTAAGCCATTTTTACAAATCTGGAGATTTAACAGATCACTTAGAAATTTGTAAAAATCATGAAGTTTGTAAGCCAATTATGCCATTTCCAGGTCAAACAACTAAATTTACTAATTATCAAAAGAAATTTAACCATCCGTACGTAATTTATATGGACTTTGAGAGCATATTAGAAAAAATTCCGACATGCAAGAACAATCCACAAAGATCGACTACAACCAAGATTCAGAGGCACATTCCTTATTGGTTTTACTCTATATTTAGTGTCGAATGTGACCAATCGCATGTACAAACCGATATGTTATCGTGCCAAAAATGAAGAAGATTTGAAAAACGTCCCCGACAAAATTGTTTGAAGAACTCAATAAATTATCGAAATACATAGCGAAAAAATATAATTCTAAGAACATGAAACCTATGAAATTGACAGAAGAAGAAGAAATTTCGTATCAAAATTCAAACGTTTGTCATATCTGTGAATGGTCTGCTTATGATGTTGGGTCAATTCATAGTATGGTTTTACTCCTGATAGTTGGAAGAGTTATAATAAAGTGAGAGATCATTGTCATTTAACCGGCAAGTTTCGAGGCGCAGCTCATGCATGTTGCAATCTAAATTTGAAATTTCCTCAGAATATTCTCCCGTTTTCTGCCACAATATGTCAAATTACGATACTCATTTGTACATAAAAGAATTGGCTAAACAATATGGAAATGTTGATTTGATTGCAAACACCGATGAAAAATATATAAATTATTCTGTAAATTCTGGATATGGCTATGAATTCGAAGGTGATAAGCCAAGAAAATTCATCAAGTTTTCGTTTGTAGACACGTTCAGATTCATGGCCTCGTCTATAGAAAAGTTAGCTAAAAATCTAAAGAGAGAAGACTTCAAACATACAAATCATTTTATACAAGATGGACTGAATGAGATAATAGAAAGACAGCCAAATGACGACGACGAGATTTTTAAAATTCTATCTGGAAAAGGAATATTTCCCTATGAAATTTATCGACAGTATTGAAAAACTTGATTACACAGAAGAAATTGAGAATTCAAGATTTCTATTCACTTTTGACAGATGAGAGCATATCTGAGAAAGATTTTCAACACTACTTAAATGTTTGGAACAAATTAAAAGAGAAAAATCTAGGAAATTACTCTGATCTCTATAAACATTCAAGATGTTCTATTGCTCGCTGATATCTTTGAAAATTTTAGGAATATTTGTTTGAATTTGCTATAAACTCGATCCGGTACACTATCTAACAGCTCCCAGTCTCGCATGGGACGCAATGTTAAAATTAACGAAGATAGAATTACAATTAATTAGTGATTATAATATGTATTTGATGATCGAAAAAGGTATTCGCGGAGGCATTTCTCAGTGTATTAAACGATATGTGAAAGCAAATAACAAATATTTAAAAGATTTTGATAAGACAAAGCCCGAAAACTATTTGTTGTACGTCGATGCAAACAACCTTTATGGGTATGGACTTATGCAAAAATTTACCATATAACGAAATCAAGTGGATGGATCCTAAAACGTATACAACAGCAGAATGGAAAGAAACAATTTTGGAACTCACTGGCGACGAAGATTATGGATATATTTTAGAAGTTGATCTTGGATATCCAACAAATTTACACGAACATCACAAGGATTTACCTCTTGCTCCAGAACATTTTAAAAACAAAACTTTGCACAACTCTACTGGATAAAACTGAATACGTTGTTCATTCGAGAAATTTGAAGTTCTATTTGGAACAAGGTATGATTTTGAAACATGTGAATAGAGTTATTGCATTCGATCAGAAGCCTTTTATGAAAGAATACATTGATTTTAACACAAACATGAGAACCAAAGCTACAAGCGACTTTGAAAAGGACTTTTATAAGCTGATGAACAACTCAGTTTTTTGGAAAAAAGTATGGAAAATGTGCGAAATAGATGCGATATTAGACTAGGAAATGAAGAATTTTCAATGAAACAAGCTAAGAAAACGAATTTCAAATGTTTCAATATCTTTGACGACAACTGTATAGCGAGTCACATGTACAAACAAAAGGTTTAAATTTAACAAACCGATTTACATAGGATTTTCAGTTCTCGACCTCTCAAAATTGCTAATGTACGAGTTTTATTACAACAAATTAAAGAAGTTTGATCCAGATTTGAATCTGTGTTACATGGATACAGACAGTTATTTTCTAGAATTGAAACGAGATCCTTTTAAAATTATTAAAGAAAATATAGATGACTTTGATACAAGTGATTATCCAAAAGATCATGAATGTTTCACTACTAAAAATAAGAAGGTAATAGGGAAATTCAAAGATGAGTTAAATAGCGAAGTTTTAGAAGAATTTTGTGGTTTAAGGTCTAAGATGTACTCGTACAAATATCTAGATAAAAACCCAGTTAGGTGTAAAGGAATTAAGAGAAGCGTTGTAAATAAAACAATAAATATCGAAAACTTGAAGAGATGTTTGTTCGAAGATAAAGAAGAATTTAGGGAGATGACAGTCATCAAAAGTTATATAAACATGAGTTGTACACTGTTACCATAAACAAGCTGGCACTGAACGCTAAAGATGATAAGAGAATTGTCCTAGAAAATAAGATCGATACAGTACCGTATGGCTATAAAAATGAAGCAAAATCTGATATATTAGACGAATTAAATAAAACTTGGAAACTTTGATATGTAAATGGAAGATGATTTAATTCACTGTCACAAGTGTAAAAAGAAAACGAAAAAATATAGATTCAAAAATCGTTCAAACTCAAAATGGATTGTATAGAATTGCTGCAAAATGTTCAAAATGTAAGACAAACAAGAGTAAGTTTATAAAGAATCCAAATCCAAAACCTGTTAAGCAAGAATTGAAGACTAAAGATGAGATAGAGATTGAAGCTCGAGAAATTCATGCACCGGTACGAAAAAAGTTTAAAAAGAGAAAAATTATAACATTAGGAATTGACGATTTATGGGCAGCAGATTTAGTTATAATGTCTAACTATTCGGATCAAAATGATGGATTTAAGTATATGTTAAATGTTATTGATACTTTCTCAAAATATGCTTGGTCAAGAGCTATCAAAAGAAAAAACGGCAAGGATGTTTCAAAAGCTTTCGAAGATATAGTAAAAGATGCCATAAGGATCAATCAATCACAAACCTCCTAACCTACTTCATACAGATAAGGGTTTAGAGTTTTAAAAAATAAAGAATTTAACGATGTTTTGAGGAAATACAACATTAAGATTTATCATACTGAAAACGAAGAGAAATCAAGTATTGTAGAGAGATATAACAGAACTCAAAATGAGAGAATGAAAGTAATTTTTGAGATTAATAAAAACTTTAAATGGATCGATATTCTTCAAAAATCGTAAACAATTATAACGATACAGTTCACAGCACAATCAAAATGAAAACCGAAAGACGTAGATAAGGATGCAGAAAAGGAGTTATTAGAGACCGTTTTCAAGTATGTTCCACCTGAAATTCACACGAAAACTAAATTTAAAGTCAATGATCATGTAAGAATTGTTAGTAAAAAACAAACATTTTCGAACAAATATAAGAACAATTGGTCAAGAGAAATCTTTGTGATTTATCAAATTAATAACACAGATCCTGTAACTTATAGTATAAAAGATTTAAATAATGAAGAAATAACCGGAAAGTTTTATGAATATGAATTGAAGAAGTCAAAACTGTAATATAAATTTTCTATATATAAATGGCGCATCAAAAGAAATGTACAAAGTGCAAAAAAATTTAAAGATTTAAATGAATTTTATAAAGATAAAAATAGGAAAGATGGAATGCATTATAATTGCAAAGATTGTGAAAGGGAATATCATAAAGAATTATATGATAAAATAGAAAAATTAACTTTGGAAGATAAAGAATGTCTTAAATGTAAAGAAACTAAAAAAATTTCAGAGTTTAATAGTGATCACTATAGTAGAGATAAGAAAGACTCATATTGTAAAGATTGTGTAAAGAAGAATCACCATAGATTATATTATGAAGATACTCAATGTGAATGTGGAAGAACTATAAAATGGTTAAATAATTATCAAAAACATTTACAAACAAAATATCATAATTCAAGAGTTTAACATTTTCATCGTGTAATAATTTTTTCTATATAAATGGAGTCTCAAAAGAAATGTACAAAGTGTCAAGAAGAGAATAGAAAAGACTGTTATTGTAAGGAATTATACGTTAAAATGGACAAATTAACTTTAGAAGAAAAAAATTGTTACTTTTGTAAAGAAATTAAAAATATTTCTGAATTTAATAACTGGCAGTATAGTAAAGATAGAAAAGATGCTTTTTGCAAAGATTGTGCTAAAAACATTTTCAGACGAAAGTTATAATAAAAAACGAAATGCCTTGTGAATATGAAAAAAAAATTCTACGATGGTTACCTAGTTATGGCTAAACATTTACAAACAAAATATAATAAATCGAGAGTTTTTTAGTAAAATTTAGAAACATTTTCATCGTGTAATTTAGATATTCTATAAATCAGTCGAGATTCTGCCATATTTGTAGTAAAATGATTTCCGTTGTATAAAATATTCAAAGATTCTTTCATTTGGTTGTAGAGATTGATAGAATTTGGTTCGTCATCAATGAACAAAATCTCTAATTCAGGATAATTTATTTTTAGATGTTTTAATCGGTTTGGTATTTCTCGTTTCTGAGCTCTGATAACGTAATAAGGGCCATTCCCACATGTGATTCTTCTTAATTAACACAAAAACATGGTGTTTTTTCTTATCAAAATCTTTACAAACAAGGTCTGGTTTCATTAAGTCAATTTTTACACTTTGTTTTGCGATTATTTCCGTTTTTATTTCATCTTTAATTTGCAAGTGTTTAACTTCGTCCTCTAAATATTTAATCTTGTTTTCAAGTTTGTACTCACCAAATTTACGAATACTTGGCAAAACTTCTTTTGTAACCCAATTTTTGAAAGATTTTTGCCTCTTTTTTATGTGATCTCAAAATTAAAGAATAAAGTCCAGATTCATTGATAAAAACAGTGTCAGGATTGAAGATTGTTAAGGGGCCATTCGAATAGCCCCTTGTTTTTTAAGTAAAAATATTGAATTTTGTCATCATCATCATCAACATTTAATTTAATTGCGTTTTTTGTTTTTTCATAACCTAATATTTCACAAACATCTTTAGCCTTAAAACCAGATTACATTGTTTTTCGTCTACAATCGTTTACAATGTCTTTATTATTGAATATAAGTTGATTGTTGAGTAGGTCTACAACTGACCTCCATTTAGATAGAAAAGAAATTTAACTAGTAATTTTTATTTCGAGAATAAAGGCCAGATTCATTAATGAAAATAGTGTCAGGATGAAGATTTTGAAAGGGTCTATGGCATAGACTCTTGTAATTTATATATTTAAAGGCTATTTTCTCGTCATTATCAATATTATTTATGATAGCTTGTCTAGTATTTTCATATTCTAACACCTCTGCAACATCTTTAGCCTTAAACCAGATCATATTGTTTTCGTCTACAATCGTTAAGATATTTGTGTTATTGAATTTGAGTGATTATTATGAGTAGGCCTACAAGTGACTCCATTTAGATAGAAAAGAAATTTAACTAGTAATTTTTATTTCGAGAATAAAGTCCGGATTCATTAATGAAAATAGTGTTGTTTTTGAAAGTTTGAAGGCGGGGGCGAATCACCCCTACCTTCAGAATGTATGTTTTCCGAAGCTTTTTTTTTTATATTTTGGGGTCCATTTTAATCCTTTTTCAATCTTAAATATATTGTTGTTTTACTCTCATTATTTAATAAATTTCCCTCAGAGTCTTGAATAGTCAGAACGATTTTTTGAATTCTTTTAATATTTTTTCTAATTGGAAATATAATCGATTTTCATTTGGTTTTTCACTGATTTTTGATCCATAAGCAACATTTGGGAAAAAAGTGTACAAAATTTCCGATTCTTTGTGTAAATGTTCGGTATGATTTTCAAAACTAGGTTCAACGAGATTGCAGTGCACTTCAATTACATCGAACGGTCTAAATTTTGGCGTTTTATTTCCTAAATATACCTGATTTGGCTCAATAGTTTCTTGAACAAACCCTAACAATTCTACAATAATTGCTGAAAACATTATTCTTACTGGTGATTTTATTTGAATTTTATTAGAGAGATAATTTTTTTTGCATTTCAAACTTGTTTTCGTCAAAGTTTAAAGATTTATCTGATTGTTTGAATGTTTTCAGATAATTTTTAAGGGAATTTTTATTTGATCGAAAGTATAATATCCTTTGTTTAAACCATAGTATTTTGTTATGTTCTTCTCACTAAATCCTATGCAATAAGGAGAACTTTCACTAATATTTATTACAAAATTGTCAGAATAAAAACCGCTTAAACCGATAAAATAATTTGATTCTTCCTCTAAGTGTATAGGATGTTCCAAGTTTTAAAACTAATTTAGAGCTTTCTGAAGTCAACTTGAACAGCTTCATTTTCGCAAGCGTTGCTTCAAGATGAAAATCTTCTATTTAAATGGAGAAATTTTTAAAGCAAAAAGATCAGATAAAACTTCAAACGTTTGAAGAAAATAAGAAAGATCAACCAATCAGATTGTTAATTGTTGGTTCAAGTGGATGTGGAAGAATAAAGAAAAAACAACTTTATTATTGAATTTTATCTACAATAGGTTGATTCCTTATTCCAATTTGTATGTTTTTAGTAAATCTTTAGAACAAGACGCCTATAAAAAATTACAAGAAAGATTTGAAAACATTGAGAAGAACTTAAGTAAGAAAATATCATATTTTATAATGCTTCTGAGGACATAGTTCCATTAAGCGAATGTAAACCCAATTCGTTAATCGTTTTCGATGATTGTATTTTAGAAAATCAAGACGTTATTAAGGAATATTTCGTAATGTCTCGTCACAAAAATATCTCTTGTATCTATCTTTCTCAATGCTTTTCAAAGGTTGATAAACAAGTTATTAGAAATAATTTGAATATGTTTGTGTGTTTTTTAAGCAAGATGATCACTATTCGAGAAAAATTTACAACAATTATGTGGGATCTGATATGAGTTTTAACCACTTTATTGAGTTATGTGATAAAATTTGGAAGGAAGACTACGGATTTTTAACTATTAATCTAACTTTGAAGCCTAAAAATGGTAAATATTTGAATAAATTTTCTAATATAAATGCTGCTCAGTGGTCTCGATAAAAATATTTGTTACAATTATTTTTACATTATCTTTACTTTTTATTTACATTATGAAAACAACTGAAAAACGGTAAATCTGTTACGTTCCACGTTTTACGTTCCACGTTTCACGTTTCGTGTTCACGTTTCACGTTTCGTGTTCACGTTCTCGTTCACGTTTTTACGTTCCACGTTTCACGTTTTACGTTCCACGTTCACGTTTTTTACGTTCCACGTTCACGTTTTTACGTTCCACGTTCACGTTTTACGTTCCACGTTCACGTTTTTACGTTCCACGTGTTCACGTTTTTACGTTCCACGTTCTCGTTTTTTACGTTCCACGTTCACGTTTTTACGTTTCCACGTTTCAAAATTTTCCTAAATAAATGGTGAACGTAACTTCTGAAGAAGCGAAAAACTTGATCAAATCGAAAAGAAATTAATCAAAGAATTTAAAGAACAGATTCGAATGGATGAAAAAGAACAAGAACTTATTCAAAAAATTAATCAACCTGTAACTTCTGCAATAAAAAAATGTTGAGGGCAAAATTGAAAATGTTTTAAGCGATAATCAAAAATTTGATGAATTTGGCTCCAGTTGTACGAACAATTTGCTGATATTTCGATACCAGAATCTGAGTTTGAATTGCCAAAATTACCATCTTCAACACCATTTAGACCTCGAATCATTGAAGAATCTACAATAGTTTGAACCAATAAGTCCTGGAACAACGGATATAATAATTGGTGAAATTGGTAAAAAATTTCTTCCTAGAGCAAAGGATGATAAATTTGGTTTGTATTGGGATAAAAAAAAAAAAGTTTTATGATTGGAAATTTGCCCGTGAATTTTGAGCATAATGATATCATTATTAATGAAAAAAACATATGAAGGAACTCAAGGTTTATGGAGATTATTAACAGGCACTGATGTTCCAAAAGACGGTTTATATTCTGAAGAAGACTTGAAAAAGTATACTGAAATTTTATGGAAATCTGATTCAATTTACAAAAATAATGATCCATCAACTAAGAAACCAAAGTCAAGTAAAGGTAAAAAATATCTCAATTTGATTAAACCAATTTGGGAAAAAAGAATCGAAGGATCAGGTGTGTGAGAAAATACAGTGATAATAAGATTGAATACAGATATATCGACGATTTGACAAAACTCTATGGAATTATTAATTATATTTATGCTCAAGAAAAGGCTGGAAACAACAATTTTTTTGAACGAAAAGAAAGCGATTAAAGATTTTATTTCGAACAAACTTGATGAAATGATTGAAAAACCTGATGGAATTAAATATTTTAAAACGAGTTTTGCCGGCAATAAGTTCATCTATGATTGAGGGTAGTGGACTTTTGAATGATTTTTATCAACAATTTACCTTTTTGAATTACACGTACCAACTTATCAGTATCTGGGGCCTGGCACAAAAACTCGAAAAAAGACTAAAAAGAGGAGATCCTGGTATAAATAAATTAGATCAAGCTGCTATGGAACACGATATTTTTTATGCAAAACATAGAGACACAAATTCCAGACATATCGCAGATAAAGTTTTGCAAGATAAGGCAATGGATAGATTTTTTATCAAAAGATGCTAGTTTAGGTGAAAGATTTGTTGCGCTTCCAACAGCTGGAGCAATGTTTTTGAAGAGAAAACTAGGAATGGGAATCGAAGAGAACTTGAAATTTTAACTATATAAATGGAGGTGAATGTAAATTTCAGCAAAAATCAGAAAGAAAAAATAAAATCCGCTTTTAAAGAAGAAAATACCCGTTAGTATTCAATTTAAAATAGATCAACTAAAAAATGGCGAAGATAAGATATTTTTTAACAAATAGACAATACAATAAACTCGAAAAACATAAGAAAAACAATAAAGGAACCAGAATAGAATTTTCTTATAATCAGTTGAAAGAACTTAAAAATGGTGGTCTTTTGAAAGATTTATTAGATTTTGGAGAAAATATTCCAGTTGTTAAAAATGTGTTGTTCCTTATGTTCGTAAAGCTGCTCCAATCGTTAAAAAGGATGTGATTCCTATTGTTCGAAACATTTTAAATTGGTTAGATAAAGAGTTGGAAGATGTTACAGGATCTGGATTAGATGAAAAAACTTTGAATTACGTGAAAATCAAACATTGAAAAAAAAATTTAAACCTTTAACATTCGGGAGAGAATTGGAAGAAATCTGCAAAAATATTAAACATTTTAGAGGAAATCTTCATGAGAGATACATTACCTGAAAAAGTTAAGAAATTTGAATGTGGAATTGGTGAATTTAGACTCGATTATGGGAAGTGGAAACACATTGGATTTGTTATTATAAAAATGATAAGAATGCATATTATTTTGATTCGTATGGAAGAATTGAGGACAAACCACCGAGAGAATTGATCCAATATTTAAAAAAATCAAAACGTTTATTATAACGATTCTCAAATTCAAGACTATAAAGATCCCCCAATTTGTGGTCATTTATGTGTGTTTTTGTTTTGAATGAACTGAGTACTGGTAAAGATTTTAAAAGAAGTTGTTAACAAATTATTACTTAATAAATATGGATTCACAAAATATTTTTGACGTATTTGGAACAAAATTATTCAAAATGTAGATAATAGTTTGAATTTTGATAGTTTGAGAAATGAGTTTGTGATAACAAGTTAGAGAAAATTTATTACAAAACCTTCCAGATTCAGATATGTTTTGCTGTCGAGATTGAAAGATTTTTAAAGCAGAATATGATAACAAACTTGCAAAATTTTCATGAGTTCAAATGAAGTTGCTGATATAAAATAAAAACAATTGGAAAAAGAAGTTGATGATGGTGGTAAAAAAAATTATTTACCAATTTAATGTCTCATATCGATAAAGCTGATAAAATTACTGAAAGCGATCAAAGTTGAAAAGAATTATGTTAGTTTGGCTAATAAGAAAAGAATTGTCGGTGTTCGACCTGGTATTGACAAACATGATGTTGTTGTTAAAGAACAAATTTTAAAACCCTCTAAAATTATCAGAAAACATCGATATTGTTGATTTTACATGATCCGAATGTTAAAAAATTGCCTTAGATTTTAAAGGAAAAAGAGAATTAGCGGTGTTAGTAAAGGAATTAATCCATTTGATGTTGTTGTAATGATTCAATTAGAAGATCCTATTAAAATGTTTAATGAACTAAAACAAAATTATGAGAATCATAAACAGCATGTTAAAGATTTTACAACAGAAGTCTATGAAAAACTTGATGAAAGAAGTAAAAGATCAGTAGAACGATGTTGGTGAATTACTTGATAAAGTAAATAAACTAGAAGAAAACTTTAATACATATAAAAATGATGTTAATGTGTAAGTATAGTTGGTGGCAGTAATTAACAAAATTCTGGAAAATTTTGATACACGTTTTCAATGAGAAAATAAACTTTTTTGAAAATTTTAGGTACACGTTTCAATGAGAAAGTAACACATAATAATGAATTACTTAAAAGAATAGATGATCGATACTCTCTTTATATCTCGATAAAGTAAAACAAACTAGAAGAAAACTTTAATAATTTTAAAGAAGATGTTAATAAAAACTTTTGAAAATATTGATAACAGATTTAATGGAGTAGGGCGGCTATGATGACTAATTTTCCTTATATAAATGGCGCTCATATATTGTGTGAGATGTAAAGAAAAAACTGCAACAAATGATATAAAAATACTATGCAAACATCAATGGAGTTAAGAGAATTTCCTTTCTGAAAATGTGCTGAATGTAAACGCAAAAAAGAGCCAATTTATAAAAACTTGATTTTGAAATTTTTTCCTAATAATATAGAGATGGCGGGACATTACAGTGCTTTCGATCTTTTTATCATGCAACACGAAAGAGATTTGAAAAAAGAAACATTGGGATGACATTTCTCAAAAATATGAATTATCCGAAGATATGATGAGATTATACGTAAACAAATTGAATTGGGTATAACATTGCTAAATATCAAACTTTATCATCAGAGTTCATTCAAGAAAATATACATTATCAATTAAAAAGATCATATGTCTGTTCTTTGTCTCTATCAACACTTGAGTATAAAGTTTTTTTGGATGAAAATAAAGATACAGTTGATTGGAACAATATTATAGATAGCGGTTTACTATCCTGTGCAGATTTTATTGAAATATGTGACCGAGATCGCAAAATTTAAGGAAGAGAATCCTGAATATGACGAAGTAGATCATTAAAAATGACTCTAATCTTTTTAATTATTTTACTAAAATTTATATCTTTTCTTATAAAAACGTACATTAGATCGATGAAAAAATGATACACGATGTTTAAAATTTTCTAAATTTTCTCTTATTAAATGGCGGACTACAGAAAATATGCTAGTGATATTGAAAGGGCGGAGTTTAAAAATTTTCTATCCAATTAGTAAACAACATTTGAATGAACCGAATAAAAGAACTGAGTTTTAATATTGATTTTGGAGATAACTTTTGCTCGTCTAACTTCCAGTTTTTATATTTCTGGAACTTTAACAAAACAAGATGGTCAAGCATATCTTGGAACTGATAATGTTAGATTAATCGATAATTTTATACCGTTTTTATTTTCTAAGATTGAAGTAAGAAAACACAATAAATTGATAGAAGAAGTCGAAAACTGTGTGGCCAATTAAGCACAATTAAAGGAACTATTTCGTATTCAAAAAGTGATGTTATTTTCTCAAACTTCTAATGGCTTTGAATCAGATTTTAAATTTGGTGTTTTTGAAGCAGCTGGAAATTTATCTCATTTTGGATTAGGATTTTTTGAAAATGTTACTATTCCGATCTATAAAGGAGGATTTTTATCTAAGTTTTATAAGAGCAGAAGACGATGATGTGATTCTGAAGACTGCAACTGGAAATGTTATGCCTGTTGATGGAAAAATAACAATTACAGATTTTTTTTATTAGAGTTCCAATGAAGATTGATTATAAAATCACGAGTAAAATAAGGTTGATTGATGAAATTACAAAAAGTCAAAACATTATGTTTAATTTTTCTAGATTGGCAATGTATTGAACAAAAAGGTATTTCCGGAACAACTTATTCGTTCGATATCACAAATATTTTATAGAAATATCTTCAATCCCAAGTTCGTTATCATAGGTTTTCAAACAGATAGACAGAATAATCAAGAAAAAAATCCTTCAAAGTTTGATAGTTTGGATGTAAAAAATATCAGAGTAAAATTGAACGGTTCTTATTATCCAGATGAATTACAAAATTTAAACATTTCAGGAGGTCTTTTCAGAATCATGTATCAGATGTATCAAGATTTTAAGGAAAGTTTACTGTAATAATAAGGAAATGTATTACAATCCTAAAGAATTTTTAGCGAATAGACCTATTTATGTTCATTGATACAACAAAGAGTTTGACAAATATTTCTGGGTTCAAAGAACGATATAATTATCAATATCATATGGATTTTCAAAAAGCTGTTACAAACGCGATTTGTTATGTTGTTGTTGTCTCTGAGAAATTTTTTAGCCTATGATGTGATTAAAGAACGATATTAGAGAAATTCAGTAGTTAATGATGTCATATTATTATTCTCTTTCATTCCTTCTAATATTTCAAAAATATACTCTTTCGCCACTGAAAAATCCCGATTTCTCCCGTAATAATCTTTTATAATCGTACACATAATATCCTAAATAGTTGTACAATAGAATGAAATTATTTCTATTTATCTCTGTTGTAGAAATGTAAACACAAACATTTGCGTTGAAAAATTTATATCTCGGCAGACTTAGTTCCATAATCTCCATTTAACAAAAAATCTTTCTGTTTAAATGGAAGAGTATAATGCCAACTGTTACAAGTGTTATAATAGAGGAGAAAATATTAATAAAAAATATTTAGTTTGTAGAGATTGTAATTTAATTTTGTACGAAAAGACCTAAACCTAAGAAATTTCGAAATAAACCAACACATTTGAATAATCTGCTTACAAAATTGCAATTATGGAGACAAGAAGCAAACAAAATTTGTTACAGAATTTAGAAAACAGAATAAAAAATTTTTTTACTTATCTCTTGGAACCATTGACAAAATTATTTTCCTTTTCCTTTCAAAGAATACAATTAGGTTTGTAGGTATCGATACACACGTTTTATTATGAAAAGATATTACCTGTATTTTTTCATTATCTGGATGTTGAATTTGTCTACGATTTTAAGCCTGAAATCTTTGATGATTTTATAGTACATTTGGGAGAAATTAAACGAAGAACCTCGTGAAAAGAATGCGGTTTTTACTCACATTCTCCCCGACTTCTCGAGTGATTGTTAGCAAATTTCATTTTTTTCCGTCTTTAAATTTTTTCTATTTAAATGGAGTTCTTGAAAGAGTTAAATGATATTGGAGAATGTAAGTTTAAAGAGTATAAGAAGTTAAATGAATTGGAAGAAAGGAAGAAACATAGAATCTTGAATTTGGAGAAAATGAAAGATAAATTCGGGTTTACAATAATTGCCGAGTTGGAAGATTGTAAAGTACACTTGCCGAACAGATTTTTGACTGTTTTGGATGAAAAAAAGATTAAAGAATTAAACAAAAATGAAAAATTACACTTGATTGTTACTGGAAAGAAAAGACTATTAAAGATAAAGAAATTATAACAATTAAACTTTGTAGAATAAAGTCTTAACTCTAAAACACTTGCAGTCCCTCCCCACGTCATAGTACTGTTTTGATAACCATAGTTGGTGTCTTTCTTCATAGGAATCACATGGAAATATTTATCTACAGTAATACCTTTTGTTTCACACAAAAATGTGGCTATATTCTATAAGAAAAATTCTATAATGCTCTTTAATGAATTGTGTTGATAAATCTTGATACTCACAAAAAATTCCTAAGAAATTCATCAATTAAGTCTTGATTATCTTGAAAGAAACGTATAATATGGGAAAAATGTCATAAAAAAAAAACGATGAAAACTCTCTGTTTGTTTATTTTTTACTTTCTTTTCAATATCTTTCGTAATTATATAAAATATGTAATCCCTTACTTTTTTAGTTTTTTGCCGATTAGTACACACACTCCATTAGACGTCGTTTTTTTCTGCAAAAGACTTTACAAGTTTCTTTGAATTCTGTATCATTTAAGGAAAGTATCAACTGTTCTTTTAAAATGTTTTTGTAATTCGTTGAACTCGTTTTTAAAAATTGTGTCTTTCTTTTGTAAGTTTTGAAATGCTAGAAAACTGAAGAGAGCGTTGGTGAGTTCATGTTGTTCTTATTTAGTAGAAAAGATTTTTTATTAGAAAGTACAGTATGTATTTTAGTAAAAATGTTTTAAATTGATTAAATTTTATTAGAGATAAATCTTTATTCGTAGCAGATTTGACAAACATTTTACAAAGCACAGCTTAAGAAAGTAGAAGCTCAGATTCGGTTAATTTTTCATTCCACAGAGTAGATAGTAATGTACCGATCGCTTTTGGAGACGAACGACTGTAGACTTCGGTTAATTTTTCATTGAGATTTGCTGTGTTATTTCTCAGCTTCCTTTATGGTACATTGAAAAGCAGTATTTTACATTGCTTTTCGGTCCGGCTCCGAAAGTGCTGCCAGGAAACCCCATATTTACTATCTACTAATAATAATGAAATGATGATAAACATAAAAAAAACATTTATAACAGGAATACAAAATATGCGTAATTATTTATATGTATTTCCCTTTATAGCAATGATTAAACTGTTTTCGAGAAGTTGTTCAAGCATCTTATTCTCTAGAAAACCGTACTTCCTCTTCTGCACAAAATACTCACAGAGATAATCTGCAAGCAGTTCGGCTGATATGCCACTTTTTAAAAACTTCATTTTAAACGGTCCTCCACGAGCTTTCAAACTGTCTGTTATTATTTATAAGAGAAATTACGTTTTATTACATGAAAAAGTGTTTATAGCTTGATACAAGTTAATTATTGTTCAAAAAGATCAGGGTATCAATTTACAATAACGTTACCATGGAAAGGTATGTTCATGCTACTTTGGGATTATACCGACCACACCCAGACATGAATCGTTATTTGAAATTTTGCTTCTACTGATTACTAGATTGGTTAGCGTAGAACAATACTTTCTTCAATACTAAAACAGGAATTGTCTTATCGCAAAACCCCTCCCCATCCTCAGATAGAGATCAAAGTCGAGCGGTCTAGTAGATAACGTGATTGCAGAGTCTCGCCGCCCGTTCAGCTGGTGCGTCGCTTTGTTGTACTTCCGTGTTTTACCCCTACATTTCTCCAAACACAAAAATTCAACAAAAACAAACATTACCAAACAAAAACTTAAACTTCTTTTTTGAAAAAACAAAAACAATAAAAACTTGTTTTTATTCTTGATCACACTCTGCCACCCAAAATGCGAGTTCCTCCGGCCACAATAAATGAAAGAAAAACATCCCTCGAGATAGTACCTATCAGTAAAATATCAAATTCTAAAGGAGCTGATCAGAAATATAAATTGAATTGTAATGGGGAAAGGCAATTATGTACCGATGCAAAAAACTTATATGATCATGTGATGCCGCGCGGTCTGCAGTAATCGGGATTCTCGAGAAAGATAAGATAACAGCGACAACAATACCGATCACAATACCTGGAAATGCTTGTAAGTTTGTAATTTTGTAATTAAAGAAGTTGTTTTTTTTTTCGTTTCTATCATGTTTGTTTCTATAAATTTATATTTTTGTGTTCTTCATACTGGTGTGGTCGGTATAATCCCAAGTACCATGTTCATTTTTTTTCCTGAAAACAACCAGTGAAGAAAAAATTCGTCGGCAACAAAAATCAAAGGAGTAGTTACTTACGATTTTTTGAAATCCTCTGAAAACTCTGTTTTTGACAGTACCTCTGGCAACACTATCCATATTTGACAGTTTGGTATTACTCCGCGGCTCTCTCAAAATAAAGAAGGGACGCCATTTTGAACTATTTTGTTCCTCCTTGTCTAAACCTCCTAGTTCAGTAGTGGTAATGGTACACCTTTGTGTTGGGATAGTCATTAAGGTAAGTGATAAGTTACTGAAATGATGCTGACTAGTACGTTATATCCTGTCAACGATGCCTACCCGCTGCGCAGTGCTTGCTCTTTTAGAAAAAGAAATTAACTCGAGTTTGCAAAAAAGTCGAATCCCAGATCACGTGATGCCCCCTGCTCCTTAACGCAATAATGCCCGAAAAGGCATCAATATAATACAATAATACACTTTCCCCCCCAGTTTATATGCACCTGTGATAATAATACTTGGCTATAAATGCCCAACCCATGAAAAAAGTCCATTTTCCATGGTCACGCTTTTGTAAATAAATACCAAAATCAGTATCGGTTATCTATATCAAATGTTATAATTGAAATAATATTGTTTGTCAATATTAATATAAAAAACTGGGTCCGCTTATCGTACCCTACACCGAGCATTTTTAAATGCTACAAAGCATGTCTACTCTGTGAATAAATAGTTAGTACTTAGGTGGCTTAAGAGTAGGCTACTTTAAGTACAATATAAAAAAACAAATTCATTTCTTTTACATGTAAAAATATAGCTTCTTTATATTAACATTTTTAAAGCCTGAAAACTTAATTTAATTTAATCATCGTTCAAAACTTATTCTAAGTAAAAACATGTTTTGGAAATAAATTCAAAATTAAAATCATGTGTTTCATTATGGTCTAATGGCGGCAACAACCCAGTGACGTACGTGTCTTCTTTGTTCCACAAGCAGTCACAGTATATCCTTGAAAATAAATAAGGTAAGAAAAAGTTATTGTTTTGTTGTAATTATTAAACTATAGGCTATATTAAATTTTAATTTGAAAATTATATTTAATATTTATACATGAATTTCCAAGATTGAAAACTAAGCTAAACCATATTGTCCTTTGAAATATCTATTACATTGAAATAGGCGTGGAAACAGCATTCCTTCCGATGGTGATATGTTTTATGACAGCATCGCACACCTTAAAAAGAGACTGCAACAAGTAATGAGTGATAGAGTTTTTTTTCCCCTTAATATCAGTTAGAGATGATGTTTGTGATTTTTCACTATTGTAACATTATTTCACAAATCTTATACTTATTTATTATTCCACTGCATAATCACTACTTTCTGTAATTTAATTAGTTGTTTATTTATTTTGTTGATGTTATATTTAAGTTGCATGAAAATGTTGTGAAATTATTGTATATTGGCGGATGCGCCGTTTGAAATAATAATTAATAAATAAATTACATTTCTTGGTATTTTGCTTTTCAGTCCTTTGGATGGTCATGAATATAGATGGATTCGATAATCATCATCTGATTGTGTTGGTGCCCGATAATTTTTATTGCAGCTTACTATAGTCTTCCCTTGAGCTTGTTACCATTCAACCAAATATCTTTCAATCACAATCAAATTGATAAATTGGAAACATCCAGGCTTCTCATTCACTTGGAGGAAAAACATGATCTTTAAGATAATATACTAGGATATCGAACAATAAAATTAATGGCTTTTTTATTCTTTTATTGGCAGAAATTACCACTTTTGAGAATCACATAAATTTTATTGGAAATAAAGTGTTTTATATATTAATTTGATACACAAAAATTACATTATTGGAATTAAAAGCAAACTGATTACCTTCCTTAAGCAGTAGCAAGAGAAAAGAATGTCCAACTCTCTTAGTACAAATTCAAGTTCTATACTGAAGATTTTAAACACCACCCAATCAAATATGTCGTTTGACACTCTAGGGCTCTTCAATAACAAATTTATTTAATAACTGTTCATCCCAAACATGAAAATTTACATAATACATCCTAAACATTGGAATGTTTTTATTTCATTGATATAAAAACATTGCTTCGCATATGAATAAAAGTTGTTTTAACTGAGAACTAAATGTTGCCTTCCTATACATGTATTGAATACAAGTACAGTTTACCACATGTGCATGTGGTCATACAAGGTTTCATTAAGTTGTGCACAGAATCCATTAACCTTATAGCAATAATTTATTGTTGAAATCAGGATGGTAGGCTAGTCCACAATAATTTCAGTCTTAACTATAGTTTAAATGATTCATTAACTTTCACAATAAAGATGGTGTGTGCACCATCATAGCTTAATTTAATCTAATACCCCTTAACATTAATTAAATTATCACTGTAAAAAGTATAACCATTATTACTGCTTAATATAAATTACACTGTTAAACCATTTGGGTCCTATGGTTGGATAGGATTGTATAAAAACCCCACTTCCAAAATTGACATCAAATAAGTAATGTAAAACATTCTTAAAGCTCAATTAAGCTTAAGTAATTTAATGTATACAACCTACCTACGTATTTAATTCTCAATCTCAATTTCAGATTGTTACCGTTTACAGGAACAATTCCTTAACCTAGCTAAACTATAATAAACAACATGTACACGAAGTAGTACCATCCGGCACAATCAACCATATAGTTTACACACGAGCTCCTCCCGTTTGTGTTCAATGGGGTGATCGTGACAGGCGGAGAGAAAGGGGTAGTGGGGTGCAAGCCGAGGCAGTACCGATAAATCCCCGAACATGTCCTGACAAAAACCTGTACATGCGGCTGATAGCGACCTCAGTTCGGAAACGGTTTCTGATTTCTATTTATCTTTACGAATTAATGAGTCGTTTTATATCCGAATTAATGAGTCGTTTTAATATTCCGAATTAATGGAGTCGTTTTATATCCGAACATATCTTGCAAAAACATAGAAAATTATGATCGAATTAATTATATTAATATTGAACTTTCTTTTAGTAAACTCCAAAGATACTTTACAAAAATGTGAGATGGTTGCACAACGAATAAAATGTCCATAATCTAGAAATAGAAATAGAAAAATTATTTATTTTCTTGAAAATATGTACAATAGTAAAATTATATAAACATCATTTATACCTTAAGCACAAACACAAACATTGCTCCTTAGTATGTAAGGACACAATTGGACATGAAGAATAAAAATAAATAACAATGTTACTTTTTTATTAAAGAAATATGAAACATGTCTTTTTTTATTTATAATACAGCTAGGGGTACATCAATTAAACAAAATTCAAGAAAACTCAAAATAGGACCTCAAAAGGGCAAGGAACTGCCTGTGTAGAGGCCTCCAAACTTTCTTAGAAAAACAAAAAGAAAACAACCACTCTCAAGCAAAATGAAATTAACAAATATAAATTCAATATACGATAAATCTAACCCCCCCCGCATTTAACTAAGCTTTAATAAAACAAATTTGAATAAAAAACACATTATATAATTTTCAAAGTCTAAAGCTAATTCATGTATACATAAAAATGCCATAAATATAAATTATAAACCCTAAATCCCACCCCCCCCCCCCCCCACCCCCCCCCCCCCCCACCCCCCCCCCCCCCCACCCCCCCCCCCCCCCACCCCCCCCCCCCCCCACCCCCCCCCCCCCCCACAATTGAATGACAGAGGGAAATGGTTTACTCCAGGCAGAAAATACAAACTACAAAACGAGTGTGACCAAAGCTAGAAAAAATCACACTGTCTGTCTCTATTTAGATCAGTTGCCTAACCATGAAAGATCACTGTACAATAGTATGATTCCGAATTGATATATATTTCAGTCAAGGAATCAGTACACAAACAAGCACACACCAGTGTAAGTGAATTCATAACCACATTTGTTTTAAATTCTTCATTTGACGTAAAACATTTTTTTAAAATATCATAACACAAGACAATAAGAGAAGCCCACAAATATTACAGTAATTTTGTTTAGTAATTGTATCTTTAAAAACAAATATATCTTAATTTTTGCTGGGCTCTGCCCACATTCGGTCCCTCCACCTACTGGAAAAAAGGGGACGAATGCCACCCAGTGAGAAACAGGGATCCAGGGAAAGCCAAAGCTCTTAAAGACCCTAATATACTTACTCCTTGTTAATCAGAGGGGGTTTGAGTTTTTGAACTCAAATGTTTTAGGTCAATTTTTAATGGACATGAGATTCCAAACATTATCTTGGAAACTCAGGCAAAGTAACAATCAATTAAATAAAATCACAACAATGCTACATTGACTGCCCTTAGAAAATTTACATTAATTATCCAAGAAGTCAGCCCTTTCTGCTCAAAGGTTAGCAACTGATACCCAAACTGGAAACGAGGTACAGGAGAACACACACCAAGTAGATGTCCAACAGACTATACTGGAAACCATGAGGCCAACATCAACGTTTGAGAGAGTTATGCTCCCATGGATTACTTTGTGAAAAAACACAGAATCCGAATAGAATATAAGCGATTCCTCCGATAGTCAAGAGGTGCCAAGTTCTTGCCTCTAACATCTGTTATCCAGGTTGTTATAGGCATAAGGGAAAGCTTGAAGGCCTTTCATGAGAAAAACATTCCTCTGAAACTCTCCAAACAGCATCACATAGTGTACCTATTTCGGAGATGGGACAGAGGCATATTTCTACATGACATCTCACAAGTGGAACTATACAAGCATCGGAAAGACTCGCTTTTTCTATAAAAGATTGTCTCCCAATCCACTTACAAAAAAACATAAGGTTTGCGCGTTTTTTTGGTTTAGATAATTGACATAGTGAAACATGCCTGCACCATCAAACAATAAAAGCTTGGGGTAATTTCTAAAGCAATAATATGGGTCCAAACCCTCGATTTTTCTCATATTACAATATAATGTTCCAATAGTCAATTAGAAAAGGAAATTGACTAGAATATTCCTTCGCCGGAAGGAAAAAGCAAGTTATATTGAGCAGACAAACTCATAGTTACAATATATAATTGTTCTCAATAGTCAATTAGAAAAGGAAATTACATTAGACATTTCTTGCTGGAAATAGCAGTTATTAGGGAGCAAGCAAGCCCGCGAGAATTACCTATTAGTGATCAGGTGGCACTGGATACCGTGATCTGGGTCTTCAAATTTGGGGAAACTACTCGAGTTAATTTTTTTTTCTAAAAAGAGCCAAGCAGCGCGAAGCGCTGCCGCAGCGGGCAAGCATCGTGCGTGAATCTTTCGTTGCTATACTGGAATTGATTCAGGCCCAAAGTGGAAATGACACCAGATTCCTTTACACAGATTTTTACGGGAGGATTTTGTATTGGGCGGATTATATTGGGTTTTACTTTGCTTTTCCCAGCATGTAATCTATCGTGTTTAAAATTGTTTTACAATACATTACTCTACACATTATATTGTAACTGATGTAATCAAACAATTTATCCAGAAATATTTTTTAATAAAAAAAAAAAAGGAATCATGCACGATGGCCTGCCCGCTGCGCAGTGCTTCGCGCTGCTTGCTCTTTTAGAAAAAAAATTAACTCGAGTATGTTTCCAAATTTGAAGTCCCAGATCACATCAGTGCCCCTGATCACTGAATAGGTAACTCTAAGCAATATATGACCGTCCCCCATTTCTGGCCGGTCTTTGCCTGCCTCCCTATAACTGCTTTCCCGGCAAGAAATTTCTAGTCATTTCCTTTTCTAATTGGACTATTGGAAACATTATATTGTATAATTAATATGAGGAAAAATCGAGCGTTGAACCCATATATTGTGCTGTAGAATTACCAATAAAGCTTGAAATCGAGAAACAATATAATCCAAGTCCTAAAAGAAAAGTTCTTTCGGCACCACAGGGCTGGTCAATCAGTAACCAATAGAGTAAGAGATGGATCATAACTTCCGATTTCAACAATAATTTTACTAGTTCTTCCCCATGTTCAAAAGGATAACATATTGTCCCTAACCCATTGGACCCTCAACATATTATCAACAGAGGCCTTTGAAGAAATATAATGATCATTTACAATTCATACCATGGAAATTCGGCAATTCATGATGTTGATGTAATTTCCATAAAGATGAACATTGAGTTCCAAAACCGATGAATATATCATATATGAAAAGGACAAAAGAGTAGTGGAACAGGATTCGATCCTTGTGGCACCCAATGATGCAGTAAATCAAATTTAAGTATAAGTATCCCTGTGTTGCAAATATTAAGTATCCGAAGAACCAGGATCTGCAGAGAAACAAAATGCATGAAGTTTCTTTAATATTAAATTAAGCTTTATCAGCATCCTTTATGGAAGTCAAAATGTATAGTATAAACTTACCCATGACTTTGACGTCAGGTCCAATTCTACTCCTTGATAGCCACCTAACTTCGCAGTGGAGAAGAAGATGACTATAATCTCTACTCATTTCGTCATACAAAATAGAGAACATTCTGGATTTTTCCTGTTCGAAACTTAATGTAATTTTACGAGTTCTTACAGTGTTTCTGTCAGTCTGCCATCCTATACTGTTTTTGAAAACAAATTACACATTGAGAAAGCTGTTCTTCCTCCATTCCCGAAAATACAAAACTGTTTGTAAATAATCAGGGATATATTTACGGAATCCTAGTTTTGGCTTTTTAATAACAGGTTCTGGTCTAATTATGGTTGTACTGGTAACACTGACATTTATGTTTTGGATACACCAGCCAGATATTCCAATAGACATTGAGGGTTCATCATCGACTGGCTGCTCTCTTTTACCTACGGTAAAAACCCACTCTTAATCCATGCATCCATAATAGAATACAAAACTATAATTCACTCACTACAAAAAACAAACAAAAACACCCACGTCCATCGGATAAACGATCACAACTCACACAAAAAAAAATAACCTATAAATCGTATTGATTGTTAACGATTACTCACTGCACTCCTGTACAGGTGTACAGTACTCCAAACGGCGAGAACTGGAACGGTTCAAATCTAAAAATAGCCTATTAAGTGGTGGTGGGAGTGCGGTGAGGCAAGGTGGAGCGTTTGACTCATCGTCTGCGCTTGTTGCTATAGCCGAGTGAGATAAACACGGCGATAAAATATCGAAATAATTTTGTCCTCGCGTTAGGATTTTGCGACCCACAGTTTGGGGAACACTATCTTAAGACACCAATCAAATAGTGTCAGCAGTGCATCACAGGCTGCAAAACTCCCAACTTATTGGTGTCACCACAGTTAAACTGATTTCATACGGCTGTGGTGGCCAAAGTAAGAATACTGCTATGATTGGGATGATTTCTCAATGGCTGTAAATTACTGGGGCAATTCATATGATAACTACTTTCATTTTCAGAAAGGCAAAACAGGTCATAATTGTAAGATCTAAGGATGATTTAGTTAGAGGTGAATTTCAGTATGTTTTTTCCGAGGTGGGATAAGCAAAATCCTTGCTAAAACCAGTGCAAGATCTGGTCGAAGAAGTGAGAAAATTCGAGGTGCCGACAAGGTAATGAAGTAAAACCAGCAAATGTTTCACACTCACTGCTACTGCTTAAAATTGGGGAACTTGTGGAGTGAAAACCCTAGTTTGAAGTAATTCAGATACAATTGCTTGCTTCAAATGAACAGCATGAGAAACTCGTTTCCTATTGAGGAAAGATGATTGTGAAGTTCTAAAGACTTAATTTTCCGCTAGAAGTATCAAGTTGTTCAATAAAGTTTTGATTAGCTATTTTTCCAGTGTCTTTTAAAGAATTAATGTTAATTATGGTGTATGTTGTGTCTTTTATATTTAGCACTAAAACTGAGTATTTCATATACATTTTTTAAGAGTGTCTTACCATTACGTACTAAAAAACGATATTTTTAAGCTCGGAGAACTATTTATTACTAAATACTATTATTTATGTTATAAGTAATAACACACTTTGTTAGTCTCTTTACCCTCATTACCAGCTTTTTTTAATTTTAAAAATTTTTTTTACATCTGTTGCAAAGAACCCAAATGGCTAACCCGTCCATTTTTCCAAAAACAGTTGTTTCCAACAGACCAGATATAAAAACAAGTTATGTGAATGAATTTTCATATAATTGCTTTTACTTTCCTTACATTGTATTATATAGCTTGTTACCAGAAGTAAAACACAAAATTTAATGTTTTTTGACAATAAATTGCATTGAAGTATCACAAAATCAAATATAATTAACTGTTTTTACTAAATTAACTCTAAACCCTCCTTTGAAATGGAATTGGTTGGTTTTGCTATTTGGGGCCTACTCAATTGTAACTACGTAAACTACTCTTAAAAAGGCATAATATATGTCTACCACATTGGTATAATGGTCTATAAATAGCCAAGTATGACATGTAATAGATCTTCAATGTGCGAAAGAAAAATATGAAAAATTATGAGGCAGAACACTTTCTTATTGTTAACTGAATGAAGTTGGGAGCAGTCGGGCAGGTCTTGTGACGTTACAATATTAGAAACCCTATGCCTGTATTATAGTCTGGACTTGTTCAGCGCCTTCGGTTAACACACATATGGTTTACCAGAGCCTTTTGATTGATACATATAAGTAATATCGACAGTCAAAGACGGGGGATGTCATAACTTTTCTCTTTTATTAACCGGGTGCCAGTTGGGTAGGGTTTATACTGCAGTATTTATAAAAAATGGTAATTTGTCAAATATAAATTTATGTGGTTATGCATTATTTTCGTTCTTTAAATTAAAGTTTCTTGTTGTTTAATTGCACTTTTAACACTAACCTCATCTATTATTACCAAAATTTATTATATTTTATCAAACAATTAAAACAAGTTCTCCAATATTCCGGTGAGCTAGAGTGCGTACTACAACGAGAGAGTGCGTTAAAATCAAATCTATTAAAAACGGACTTCTAAACTGACTTATTTTTTCGGCTTCCCTTTCCTTATGTGGTTGGTATTTGATTTTTTCATTTCGTTTGTCAAGGCAAGACAAGTAAAGTAAACTATTAATGGTTGTTGGCCGGATGGTACTACTTCGTGTTATATGGTTGTTTATTATAGTTTAGCTAGGTTAAGGAATTGTTCTGTTAAACGGTAACAATCTGAAATTGGATTGGAGATTAAATACGTAGGTAGGTTGTATAATCATTAAATTACTTAAGCTTAATTGAGCTTTAAGAATGTTTCACATTACTTATTTTGATGTCAATTTTGTGAAGTGGGGTTTTTATAACAATCCTATCCAACCATAGGACCCAAATTGGTTACAGTGTAATTTATATTAAGCCAGTAATAATGGTTATACTTTTTTACAAGTGATAAATTTAATTATGTTAAGGGGTATTTAGATAGTAAATTAAGCTATGATGGTGCACACACCATCTTTTATTGTGAAAGTTAATGAAACATTTTAAATATAGTCAAGACTGAAATTATTGTGACCTAGCCTAACCATCCTGATTTCAACAATAAAATTTATTCTATAAGGTTTAATGGATTCTGTGCACAACTTAATGAAAACCATTGTATGACCACATGCACATGTGGTTCAAATGTAACTTGTATTCAAAACATGGTATAGGAAGGCAACATTTAGTTCTCAGTAAAACAAACCTTTTATTCATATGGCGAAGCAATGTTATTTATATCAATGAAATAAAAACATTCCCAATGTTTAGGATTGTTAATTATGTAAATTTTCATGTTTGGATGAACAGTTATTAAATAAATTTGTTATTGAAGGAGCCTAGAGTGTCAAAACGGGACCATATTTGATTGTTTGGTGTTTAAATCTTCAGTATAGAACTTGAATTTGTACTAAGAGAGTTGGACATTTCTTTCTCTTGCTACTGCTTAAGGAAGGTAATTAATTTGCTTTTAATTCCAATTATATGTTAAATTTTTGTGTATCAAATTAATTATATATAAACCACTTTATTTTACCAATAAAATTATTGTAATTCCTCAAAAGTGGTAATTTCTGCCAATAAAAGAATAAAAAAGCCATTAATTTTATTGTTCGATAATCCCTAGTATATTATCTTAAAGATCATGTTTTTCTTCCTCCAAGTGAATGAGAAGCCTGATGTTTCCAATTTATCAAATTTGATTGTGATTGAAAGTATAATTTGGTTGAATGGCAACAAGCTTTCAAGGGAAGACTTATAGTAAGCTGCAATAAAATTATCGGGCACCAACACAATCAGATGATGATTATCAGAATTTATCTATATTCATGACATCCAAAAGGACTGGAAAGCAATAATACCAAGTAATGTAATTTATTTATTTATTTCAATTAATTATTATTTCAGACGGCATCCGCCTAATATACAATAATTTCACAATCATTTTCATGCAACTTAAATATAACATCAAACAAAAATAAATAACAAACTAATTAAATTACAGAAAAGTAGTGATTATGGCAGTGGAATAATAATATAAGTATTAAGATTTGTGAAATAATGTTACAATAGTGAAAAAATCACAAACATCATCTCTAACTGATTATTAAGGGGAAAAAAAAACTCTATCACTCATTACTGATTGCAGTCTCTTTTTAAGGTGTGCGGATTGCTGTCATAAATAACATATCACCATCGGAAGGAATTGCACTGTTTTCCGACGCCTGATTTCAATGTTATATAGATTATTTCAAAGGGACAATATGTGTTTAGCATTAGTTTTCAATCTTGGAAATTCATGTATAAATATTAATATAATTTTCAAATTAAAATTTAATATAGCCTATAGTTAATAATTACAACAAAAAACAATAACTTTTTCTTACCTTATTTATTATTTCAAGGAATAACTTGTGACTGCTTGTGGAACAAAAGAAGGACTACGTACGTCACTGTTGTTTGCCGCCATTAGAACCATAATGTAAACACATGATTTTAATTTTGAATTTTTTACTTAGAAGATTTAAGTTTTGAACGATTGATTAAATTAAAATTAAGTTTCAGGCTTTAAAAATGTTAATATAAAGAAAGGCTATTATTTTTTACATGTAAAAGAAATATGTAATTTGTTTTTTTATATTGTACCTTAAGAAGTAGCCTACTCTGTAAGCCACCTAAGTTCACTACACTATTTATTCACAGATGTAGACATGCTTTGTAGCATTTTAAAAAATGGCTCGGGGTAGGGTACGATAAGCCGGGACCCAGTTTTTTATTATTAATATTGACAAACAATATTATTTTTCAATTATATACATTTCGATATAGATAACCGATACTGATTTTGGTATTTATTTACAAAAGCGGTGATGGACCATGGAAAAAATGGACTTTTTTTCATGGGTTGGGCATTTATAGCCAAGTATTATTATCACAGGTGCATATAAACTGGGGGGAAAAGTGTCGATTATTGTATTATAATTGATGCCTTTCGGGGCATTATTGCGCGTTTTAAAGGAGCAGGGGGGCATCACGGTGATCTGGGATTCGACTTTTGCAAAACTCGAGGTTAATTTCTTTTTCTAAATAAAGAGCAAGCACTGCGCAGCGGCTGTAGGCATCGTTGACAGGATTAACGTACTAGTCAGCATCATTTCAGTAAATCTTATTCAAATTCAAATTCAAAACAATCTTTATTTACCATTTGCACATTTAACATTACTCAAGAATAAATATACAATATTATAAACGGTGTCAATAGTGATGAAAACTTAGATTTTAAGAACTAAATACATATAGTTAATTTGCCTAAAAACAGTATGTATTTAAAGCAAAAGTATAATTAACACTTAAGCAATAATCTATAGTTTATTCCACCCTGCTCTCAAAAAAAAACTCATTAAATGAGTATAATGTTTTGTCAACAAGATATTGTTTTTAATTTTTAGTCTGAACAATTTTGACATTAGGGAATGCTTTTTTATATTTTCGGGGGATACTAGATTGTTAAAAACTTTACTCCAGCAAACTAATGGGTTTTTTCTCTTAAATTCTAACTTTTGATTTTTGGTACTGCCAACTGGTTTCGATTTCTAGTCAAGTAGCCATGTGATGATCCCAAATACAGGAAGTCTATCCCTAGCCTTCCTAAACAGCCACCACCAGTGTCCATTATGTACAAGCCATACACAGTAAGAATACCTAGAGTTTGAAAATGTTGCTTTGCCGATTCACGATCTCCTCCAGATTAATCATTATACGAATGGCTTGTTTCTGAATGTGAAGAATACTTTTGTAAAATTTTGATCACTTGTTGCACCATACAAACACAATACCAAAAGATATATTGTGAGTGTATATGGGGCAAAATAAACCAATTTTTAAAACACTCAAACCTACAGAATTTTGATATGCTCCTTAAAGCATATCAACCCAGAAGAATAATTTATTTAGAACTGCATGTGTATGCTCATTCCAAGTTAAGTTTTTGTCTAAATAACCATTCCTAAAAATTTTGTACTGTCTAATTGATTGAAGTTTTACTTGTCCAATTTCGATCTTTGGACACTGTCTACACATTTTATTTTTGGCGAGTTCCTGAATAAGACAAAATTTGTCTTTTCAAGAATTATAGTTAACAAATTTTTGTTGGAGAAATAGTTTCTGACTAAGATCAAATCACTTTGTGCTTTGATCTTCAATTACCTGACAAAGTATTTGTTTTGATATAATTGAGATTAGAATCGCAGTTCAGCATACAAGCAACACATTTTAGTCCCGAATTTTTTACTAGTCTGCGGCAAGCCGTTTAAGGTGAGCATAATGAACAAGATCGGCCCAAGAATAGTATCCCTTGAGGCACACCATGTAATATATTTTTTATACTTAGAATTAATACATATCAATTGATTAAATTTTATTTTTGAAATGATGGTTTCGAGACATATTGTTTTCTATGTTTAAGGTAGGATTTTAGGGCCAATTTAGTGGCATTTCCCAAATAATACCCAAGTCCCTGAGGCGGTGCTTATTTAGGTTGTTATGTGATACACTATCAAAGCCTTGCACAGAATCCATAAATATTCCTGCATAGCATAGTCACCTCTTTCAACTGCATCTGTTAATTGATTCAATAAAGTCTCAATGCCAGCAGTTTGTTATGGACCGATTTACCTGGCCTGAACCCATTGCTGTTCAGTTGTCAAACAACTCTCATTGGTTTCAAGAAACTCCATCAAATCTCATTATACATTGCTACTTTCCATATATTTTAGATAAATACTCGTGCAGAAATAGCCAAGGGCCTGTTAGTTATTAGGATTCTGTTGGTGATTCCCTTTCTATAAACACAGTTTTTACCTTAGAGATTTTTAACTTATCAGGGAAGTATACCGCTTATAAAGGATGAGTTTAATCAGATGGAGTGAGTGGGCCTTAATCAGAAATTTTTTTTGCGATGTTTAATAATTGGGCATTGGGAACCTCATCGAAACCAGCCGAGTATTTATTTTTACAAAGACATAACAATTTTTCTCAATTTCTAATTCAGTTATTGGTTTGACTCGAAATTTCTGGGAGGGTAGGTCTAAACATTTTGGATTATTATTTTTACCATGATTGATATTGGATACAAAATTTGAATTGCTGGACTCATATATTTGGAATTACATATTCATCTACTATATTTATAAAGTGGATTCATTAAATATATTGCAGATTGTTCTTGTCTTATCTAACTTACCTTAATGAAAATCATCCAACACAAAGGAATGTACCATTACCACTATTGAACTAGGAGGTTTAGACATAGGAGGAACAAAATAGTTCTCAAAATGGCGGTCCCTTCTTTATTTGTGAGAGCCGCGGAGTTAATACCAAACTGTCAAATATGGATAGTGTCTGCCAGGGGTACTGTCAATAACAGAGTTTTCAGAGGATTTCAAAAAATTCGTAAACTCCTTTGATTTTCGTTTGCCGACGGAATTTTTTTCTTCACTGGTTGTTTTTCAGGAAAAAAATGAACATCGGTACTTTGGGATTATACCGACCACACCAGTTATGAAAAGAACACAAAAATATAAATTTAATAGAAAACAAAAACATGATAGAACGGAAAAAAAAAAATAAACAACTCATTTAATTGACAAATAATTACAAACTTACAAGGCTATTTCCAGGTATTTGTGATCGGTAATTGTTGATCGCTGTTATCTTATTCTTTCTCGACGAATCCCGATTACTGCAGACCGCGCGGCATCCACATTGATCATATAAGTTTTTTGCACGGTACATTAAATTGCCTTTCCATTACCCAATTCAATTTATATTTTCTGAATCAGCTCCTTTAGGAATTTGATATTTTTAATGATAGGTACTATCTCGACGGGGGGGGGAGATGTTTTTCTTTTCATTTGATGGCCGGTGGCACTCGCATTTTGGGTGCAGAGTTGTGGATTCAAGAATTAAAAACTAAGTTTTTATTGTTTTTGTTTTTTCAAGAAAGAGTTTGAGTTTTTGTTGAATTTTTGTGTTTGGAGAAATGTAGGGAGTTAAAAACCACGAAAGTACAACAAAAGCGACAGCCACCAGCCTGAAACGGGGCGGCGAGGGACTCTGCAAATTCACGTTATCTACTAGAGCCGCTCGACTTTGATTCTCTATCTGAGGATGGGGAGGGGTTTGCGATAAAAGGACAATTCCTCTGTTTTATACATTGAAGAAGTATTGTTGTCTACGCTAATCTAAGGTAATCAGTAAGAAGCAAAATGATCAAATAACGATTCATGTCTGGGTGTGGTCGGTATAATCCCACAATGTAGCATGAACATACCTATTCCATGGTAACGTTATATGTAAATTGATACACTGATTTTGAACCAAATAATTAAAACTTGTATCAGCTATTAAACACATTTTTCATGTAATAAACGTAATTTCTCTTATAAATTAAGTAACCAGGGACAGTTGAAAGCTTCTGTGGAGGACCGTAAAATGAAGTTTTAAAAGTGGCATATCAGCCCGAACTGCTTGCAGATTATCTTGTGAAGTATTTGTGCAGAAGAGAAGTACGGGTTTTCTAGAGGAAGATGCTTGAACAACTTCTCGAAAACAGTTAATCATTGCTATAAAGGGAAAATTACATATAAATAATTACGCATATTTTTTCCCCCCCCCCACCCCCCCCCCCCCCCACCCCCCCCCCCCCCCACCCCCCCCCCCCCCCACCCCCCCCCCCCCCCACCCCCCCCCCCCCCCACCCCCCCCATAGATGTGTATAGTATTTATATAAACTTTGTATTGCTGAATATGTACACTATACCTTTAGTTTTTATTGTAAACATTCTTTTTGGTGACATTGTCGTACACAATTTGTGCAGAATGACAAAGTTTTGTATTGATTGGTTTTTTAATTAGTACTATACTTAAATATGAAAAATAAAGGTTTTTTTACATGAAAAATTTAGCAAATAAAAAATATATTCATTTGAAAAGAAGCGTAGGATATTAATATTAATGCACAATATGCAAAATGTCACCAACATTCTATTTATAGTTGTTTTGGAAGCTACTCAATTATCTGCAGCTTGAATAGGGAGAATTCTTATGATTTAAACGTGATGAAATTTTCAATTTAGTTAAATGATGACATTATAATTACCTCAATAAATATTATTGTAAATCACAAACATTAGAGATAATAATAAAATTGAAAAGCATTTTTTATTAAATTTATGGAAATACATTTTTTATTCTCGTTTACGATTCTTTACAAATTTTAAATTATATAAAAAAAATTTTTAGTAGGAAAATCACAAGTAAATAAATAATGTTACTTTTCTTTTTCTTTATTTCAGCATGCAGCGAATTTTGAAATTTACCAATCTACTGATTTTTTTTTAGTAAATAAGTGATAATAAAGAATTTTTAGTACTGCTTCAACATTTTTTTACGTTCTCAGGCCCCAGGGACTTTAGTAATTTTAAATAATAGGTAAACAATAATGAACAAATAATGACCAGAAAACATGTTTATATAATATGTAGTTGTAGATTATGAATTTTAAAATTAGGCCTATAACTGTGTTTTTTTTATTTAAACTAAAAATTATATTTGTCCAAAGACAATCCAAAACCTAGATTAGAAATGCTCTCACTAAGATTAGTAACTGGGGCTCTGGTCAAAAATATTTCATTATGGAGTCATGTTGTAAGGTCTTGTCAATGGTAATACTTAGGCTTGTTCAAATGGGTATCTACCACTATCAACAGTTTTTTCAAGTCCAAACTTCTATTATTTAACCTTTTAAGTGATACTAAATTTTCAACAAAGGGATTGTATATTTATATTGCAATTTGGAATTATATACTGTTTATAATTGTTTTCCATAGCACAATTTTTTTATAAAAAAATGTATATTTTTCAGTCACCCCTGGGATCTACTACAGAGAAGAAGGAAAAACTTGGAAAGATAAATTTTATCAGGGACCTGATCCCGCCTTTATTTTGTGAACGGCACCAACTAGAAGAAGTATGGGTATACCACCAGCAGTACAAGCCAACCAGGCAGTCACCTCAGGACATCAAACCAGCTGAAACTGAGGCAATGTGCGCGAACCGAGGAGCTTGGCAGATGAAGAACCGTGAACCAGCCAAGAGCGAGCACCCCCCCCCCCCCCCCCCCATAGTCACATGTGCAACAACACATGACCTGACACATGGACCTGAGACATGACCTTTCTCCTAACAGCGTATCGAGAAGATGAGGTTTGGGATTCTTTCTATTGAAGAATTAGACTTAACAGAAAAACTCCGAACGAAACTGGGAAAACACCCAGAAAATAAAAATACATTTCCGAGATTCTCCATACCCACCATACCTGGGACGAAGTGTACGACTAATACTGGGCGGCCTGTGAAGCCAGAATCTGTCCCAGTACAAAGTGGCATACACAGTCCACCCCCCATGGGCGAGGTAAGTGTTGATTTTGAATGCAAGTATTAATCTTTGCAGTTTTTGGTGTATTTATGAACTGTAAAACTTGGAACCATTTTCAAATTTAAAAATTAATGAAACTAGAGGCAAGGCTCAGATGGGACTGATATCTCTCTATATCACAAATCATTTCTGTATCTAAAAACACTTCCTAAATAAAAATAGAGGTGTTTAGTAATATATATATTATATAATATATTATATATATATATATATATATATATATATAGTGTTTTATATTTACGCCGTTTTTAGAGATATGAATTTCTTGGAGGAAATGGAAAATTAAGAACAGAAAATAAATTATTTTAGGTGAATATGAACTATGTGGTTATAGAAATTGTATTTTACTTACTTGTATTGCAACAGAACCATATTCTTTTAAATTTAGGAACATAATTTATGGACACTCCGTATAGTGGATTTTATGAAAAAAACTAACTTAAAACATAAATAGGATGTAAATAAAATAAAGCCAAAAAATGGTCTGTCACAAGTGGGGGTTTCAATAAATATTTATTGAATGCTTTTGGGTTGTGAAGTGAGTATTTCTTTAGCGTGATAAAAAGTTACTCTTTCATCATCTTACCAGTTCGCTCGTTCAAGTATCAAGTTCATCACTAGGACCTTTTCTATCAAGATTTAAGGCACTCACAGACAGGACAAATATCAATATCTTTAAAAAATTGTTTTATAGATACATCAAAAAACATTTTTAGGAAATGTAATACTCATTCCAAAATATTTTAAAAATCTTCTCTATCTTAAAGTCCATCAATTAAGGAGTTCGTGAGTTTGGCCAATTTGGCAACTGTCTACTTTTTTCTGGGAGGCAGTTACCAATTCCAAAATCCATGTTGTATAGTATGCATATACATAATTATGGAACTTTTAAGAAACTTGTGGGTAGATTTGGACTCTGGAGGTTATCTTTATGAAATTTTAGTTTTAATTTCTAAAATCTCATGTTATTGGATTTATTGATTGGCAAAAAACTATTCATGAGTTTATTGTACAGTTTCAAAATGTACAAAAAATGTTTGAAAAAAATTCGTTAAGTACATAACATTGTAGATATGACCACCAACGTGTGGTGTTTTTTTGCAGCGGGGGTGTCCAAGTACCACCTAGGAACTTAAACAAGTTCGAACCATTCTTTCTAGTATATGGGGTGTTTGAAGATGGGTGGCCGGTGAACCAACCGCAGGTTTATCAATGCGGACAAATTGAGTCCGTAGCAGTTCAACGCCCAGAAAAATGCCGCCCACTTATACCCCTCGGCCTGATTATCACAATAGGTAGACAGGCGGTCCTGACCTCTCTGGAGTTATACATCCCAAACCGGTTCAAGGTTGGGCACCCCATCCACCCAAGCGGTTCCACTTCCAATCTCAGCAGGTTCGTCTTAACTTTGAGGGAGGCCAGCGTTCTCCAACTACACCCAAATATGGCTCCTGTCCGCCCAGGAAAACCGTGATTGGTGTATCCTGAGGTCATCTAAGCCACCCATATCTGAGAACCCTACACAGGCAAGATTACCTCCCCCAGGCAGGCTGTAACCAGTTCAACAGCAAACCTAACTGTCACAAGACAGCAACTTCGTTCAAGGGAACAGTAAGTGTCTTTGGAAATGTATTCAATTCATCGTATATATCCTAGAACGAGATGTTTTTTATTATTTTGTTTTGAATCAATTTCATTTATCAGTGGACAAAGATATCCAGTGTCTGATTTGGGTTATTATAGAAATAATATACCCAATTAATAAAGTCGTCATCAATTAAAATTGACTTATTGCAATACAATGTCAAATACAGTAATACATTAATAATATTCTATTTGTTATTCATCATACAAATAATCCCATTTGATTTTTTTTTTTTATGATGATTATGAAAAATTTAAAATTACAACTAGGCCTACACCTCCCCCTCCCCTTTTGAACTTCAGCCCAAGATTTTGAATGGGTAGGTGTTCATTTAAATTATTTAGTTGAAAAAAATATTATTTATCCCGCCAAGCAAAGTTTTAAACTTTATTCCACACAACACCAAGAAAAGTTTATTCAACAAATATATGACAATATGGGCATAATTTTAACTATTCGCTTGCAAAATAATCAATATTTGGAAATGAAAAATCAAAAAAAATTTACAGTACTCTATTGTTTTCACTATACTTTTTAAACTTTTGTGAGCTGAGACAGAAGGTATTGTACAGAGTACAAATAATCATGCATAAACTTCCATGTGTAATTAGAATATTTATATAATCAAAATTATCTTTATATATCAATGTTACTAATTGAAACACAATTTTAGAGTACGGTATTTTGTTTTAAAAAGATATTAAATAGACTTTTAATTTCAAATGTATCAATCTGTGATACATTATGGCCCAGGGTCTTAAGTTTTAGGTGTAACCAACAAACGCGTTAATATTTGTAAATTATAGTAGCACTATGCGTAAACATTGGTAAATTATAGGAGAAAATTAATGTACATTTATGTTTTTGACCACAGTTTATAACAAGGTACGTGAGTAGCCACTCCACTATGTCTCCTAACAGGTTTCACTGAGGTTGCTTTGCAAAAATTTTAAAATCGATAAGTTCATTTTCAATTCTTGATGGACAAATATACTATTTTTAAACATAACAGACACGAATACACCACGAGGAAATAAATTTTTGCATCCCCAGCAGGACAAAATGAAGAAATTTTGTGGGTTCAGTGACTAACTGAGTGACAGAGCTTCAATGAACACTCAACACCAAATTAATATGGTTAGGACAATGCACCGCCATAGGACAACTCATTCCGCTTCTCTAATTTCGAAATACAATTTTTCATACAAAATTAAAGTTTAGGAGATTGTGAATGCTAATCTTTAAAGAAATCTTAGATCGACGATGATACTAGTGTTTACAATTGGGTTCATTAAATTATATTTTAAAAGTAGTATATTCAAATAATAAAGTTTCTGTGATATTAGAATGTTACTTCGCAACCCAAGAGAGTGTGCTGAGATTCAAATCTCTTTCATCCATTTTATAACATTGACTTGGTCCATTCTATTTTATTTTCCATTTACCCTCTATGGAATAAAAATTTGTTCCTCCTGTTTTTTGAAAACCTCATTTGGTTATACTCAGTTTTGGTTTTACCATATTTTATTTTATTCTGATTTATTTCCTCTTGCCATCATAATTTAAGCCTATAAGAATAAAGTAAAAGTATACCAGCTAACCTTAGCCCAAATTTCAAAAGGAGATGCACCATCGATCGAACTCTGAAGTGTTTGCTCATATAAAAAATAAGTAAGCGTGGCAAAACTTTCCAAGTACAATATAGGTCAGGTTCGTTTTTTAAGATATCGTGTGGACAAATAGACCAGGATCAGAAATTAATTTTTTTCAGCCTTTCAAGTGATAAGGACCTTCAGCTTAATGTATTCCGCCAATAAAATAAAGAAATTATATATTTGATTTGGACTGTTCAGTAGACTTTTTATATCCAAAATGCAGGTTACTATGTATTGGGTTGTGGTGTCTTGATGCCTATTCTGACAAGGCTTTTCTAAGTAAGTGTTACAGTTTTTAATACAAACTACATCATGTGATGAAAAAAGGTAAGGGAATATTATTATTTAATTGTAACCTACTAAGTTAGTTTGTGTTTGAAGTATCAAGAAATTAGTAATCGAAGACAGCCAAACCTTTTTAATTCTGTTTATATACATTCGTTTTTAATAATTTGCATAGTTTAAAAAAATTTTAAGGAGAACCAGTAGTTTTTGCTGAATTGCTTATTTTTAAACATTGCTTGTTATTTATTTTACAGATTACAACAATCAACGAAACTGTACTAAAAACTGAATCAATTCCGACCATCTCACCGTTTCCTGCTTTATACAACGATTTTAATCTATTTTAAAATTAAGGAATTAATATTTTAAAAGCTTGGATAGTAATTAGGCGTGATACAGGTTAAAAAATTGACAACACTTTTGATTTAAATTATATTATAAAATAAAGATCCAATAATTTGGCGGAATAGCACAAAAAACATATTTTGTTATTAAGAAAAATTATATAGTCGTACATTTTATATTGTGTGAAACATTATTCTTAATATTGTCTTTATCTTTTAAAATAACGAGTTTTTAATTGTTACATTATGTCACAACATCAATGTATGTTTTTGTTCGTAATTTTGCAAATACCAAGGAGTCAAGATTAACTTGATTTTAGGCAAATATATTCTAATAATGTATAAGCAACAATAAAACTTCAAGGTACCAATAATTTGCAGTCATAAGTTTTTGTTACAGACATAAGGAATGATACTTCATTGTTTGTTTTTGAGTCTCAATAAAAGATTATTTATTTTTTTCGTTTGATTACTATAATCCTACATTTTCTTAGATTTTAAACCAATTCGACATTCACTGTTATAAGTCCACATAATAATGTTACCTAGATTTGCTTGAGGTTAGATAACCCCACCAATTATAAGTTTGAATTGATGTAACACGGAAATAGGACTGGGCGCTCGGCCAGACAGGAGGGGGAGCGGCGTTTGCCAAGTTTGGACGTCGCTTGGGTGTTTACAGGGTAACAGTCAGATCTGCTTAGCCACTGCGCAGTCTTCACTCCTGGACCGAGTGTTAGATTGAGTCTTCAATTTTGAGATTATAATTATTAATTCTAACTCAAGATTTCGTATTCATTACGGTTTATATAATTTTGAGGTGACTTTTGAGGAGTCCTTGTTTAGGGGATTTAGGCAACGGTCAAAATTATTAATCAAGTTCACTCATGACCTTGTATGGCAACTATGTTTGCTCATACTTTTTTCCCGAGTTTTGGTGCTTGAATACAATTGAAAACTCAAACTTCATCGTAAATATTTGATTGCATTAAATAGATTACTAAGTACATAAATACGTTTGGGTTGCATCATTTAATTTTAAATAATCATTACATATTGGAGGAGCTAGAGACTAATAATTATGATCAATGTACATGATTTATGAACCAGTACCTTATTCATAAAAATGATTTTAAAAGTATGGTTTATTAAGTGTTATAGTTAGTTTGTCGTATTCTTGCATTGCGGAAATAGAAATTAAAAATATACTTCGTTTTATTTTTTTTCGATAAAATTGCAGACTCGATATATATATATATATATATATATAATAAAATAGTAAATCTATCAAATTAAGCAGGATAAGAAAACAGTCAACAAGCATTAAATGTTAAATATTTTTATTTACATACATATTACTGTCATTCAAAACAATAACGTTTAATTAGGTCTAGTTTAGTAGCTGTACTCTGAAATTGTTTATTTACGTACACTTATTAAAATTCATCAAATTGTAGTACTCTACCTTCTGGGCATAATTGTTGCACTCCACTTAAGTCACTGTCCACTTTCATCTTCACTGTCATGTTGAGATTCATCTGATAGCAGGTGGTCAAAAGCGATCTTCTCCCAAATTTTGGTCATCCGAAAAAGCACTGCTGTCGTCGCTGGAGTCGTCGTCGCTGTTTTAACGTGATGATGAGCTCTTCAATCGCAGTTTCCAGAACACCCTCATTTTCCCACGCATCCTCTATGGTTTTCCTTGTATGTGATACAATTTTTTTCCACTCATCTCCTGTTACTAAGTCTATCCCTCCTTGGTTAATCTTGCTACTTCCGTCAATGTGAACGTTGTATTGTTTTTTGCAACGTGTCCTTTGATTTGGGCCCAAATACCAACTCTATAGCATTGAAGTGGCAGTGATACGGAGGTAAACGAATTACAGTATGGCCACGTTCCTTGGCTAACTCATCAATAACATATTTTGGAAAGCGAGGCTTGTGTAAATTTATTACTTCCAAAAGTTCGTGCTTTCTTCATGTCTGCTTCAAATGGGATGTTGAATTTCTGTAGCCATTCCACCATCAAACATTTTTTTTGAAGCCATTGTTGGGGCCTTGTCCAATACTTTTGAGTGGTACTTAGCATTATCAAAATACTATGGTTGAGGATTCTTCCAAATTTGGAAAGAATGATTGCTTACAAACCAGCCTAAAAAACTTTTCGTGGTCCATTTCTTCATGGTAATTCACTCGTTTTTTTTCGAAGAAAAAAGTAAAAAGGCTGTTTGGAATAAACCCTTTAGAATTACCGGCGTGAAGCAATATCATTCTTCCCCCTTTACCCAGAGGTACGGACATTGTACCTTGAACAGAGTCGTCTGTCCCAAGTGTTTGTTTGGGAGTGATTTGTGTTAACCCATGTCTCGTCAATCCAGACTACTTCATCTAAATTTAAGTTCTTCATTTGACGAAGAAACCTACAGCGCCATGCAACTACATCTGGTCTTTCAAGAGAGTACTTTCCTTTCCGTTTCCCAACTGACTTGTACTTGAAGCCAAGTTTGTTTTTTAAAACAAGTGAAAGTGAAGATTTGCAGCCGTTAAATAAATCGGCATCCTTCAATGATTGAATTAGTTTTTTTTAAAGTTGGATATTCCTTTCGTCTATAGTATGCATACACATGGCGACGGATTGCATCTTTTTTGGAAAATTATCCAGGTTTGTAACTCGTTTCTGACGTGGAAGTTTCTTTTTGTTTGGGGTATGTACTTTTCCACTTCCTCCCTCAACGATGTTTTTTCTTCTTCTCTGAACAAATTTTTTTACAAACGGTATTTTTATTTATGCCCAGGGCCGCTGCAGTTCCTTGTACAACTTTGGCAACGGGTAAAGAGTGGGCCATTTGTTTTGTTTTTTCCTGTTGGAAATATTCTTTGGCAGTGCAAACAAGTTTTCTGGCTTGAGTGCGCAGAGGTACACCACGTCCTACGGTTCTGATAATGTAAACGCTTTGATGAATGCGCGGACGCACACGACGTTTCACAGTTTGATTTTCTGCATTCATGATGTAAAATATAATCATTAACTACCAGTACGAAGGTTATGAAAGTACAAAATAGTTTGTTACACTAGGCCTAAGTCACAACTAAGTCCTGAAAAGGACTGTTTAACAACGGTACACCACTATAGTTACACAGAACACGAGACTACAAAGTGAAACGCACGAATCGGTTGCTGGGCAGAGACTGAGACTGAGGAGTGACGTGCGGATGTGAAAACGGCAATGCTGTGCGGGTTTACTCGAAGCTTGATTGGCTGCTCTCAGCCGTCGACCGCGCCCCTCCCACCGGTCCCAGTCCTATTTTGTAATCAATTCGACTATAGTAGTTTTCACTTTTTTTATTTTGCAAGTTCTGTCACAACTTTTACTAACTAATGTTGACGCTTATTTAGATTCGACAGTTTAATATCCGAATATGCTCTCAGCTTCTCGCAAACCAACTGTCAGACATACGATACTGCCGCGGTACGGATGTGTTTACAATAGAGAGTTTTACTATCTGATATGGCTCTCCAATTTTCGCTTACAACTGTCCGATACTGCTCGCGACACCGCACAGGAGAGAGCATCTTCCGCTTGTTAAAACTGTGTTTACACTGGTAAGAAATTGCTCAAGTTTTGTGTCCGAAAATAAAAATTGCTAGTCTAAATGCGGTGTCACCATAAATGTCGGACATTTGTACACGAGAATTGGAGAGCAATCTCGCATCGTAAAACTGTCTAGTGCATGTGTCTTCACACTTACGGCTCACGAGACAGGGTCTGGCTCGCCAAAGGGTTTCTTCCGGCCGCGGCCAGTCGCCAAAAATTAATTTGTATAAATAAAGAATGGTCGGCGACGATAGATTTTAGTGCTGTAAAACCAGCTTGACTGACTGACTATTAGTTACACTCAGCTCATCTTTGAAATAATTGTATCTAGTTTTTTCTTATATGTGGTTTATATTTGTTAAATTATTAAAAGTTTTTTACTGAAATATTGGTCTTCAATACATTTTTGATTAATTAGAACGTACAATAACTAAATGCTCAATCTTTGCTCACATAAGCCTTCTTGAGATTTCAATTTGCCACATTATTTTTAACAAGCAATTAATTAGTTATGCTGAGAAATTGGGACTCGTAGCTATAGAAAAGAGAAAATATAGTGCATCGACTATACTCTAAAGTTGGTCATAATGCTAGGTTTGACGACGAATTTGTCTAATATTCGCAACGCACGCGCCCCAGTGTTCCTTGAACAGACCCGATTCAGGAAACGTGAAGTCTGGAGAGGGAAGGGTGACACTACCCCTCCTCCTTTTTATATTATAACACTTCATTCACGGTCTAAGCGAGTACAGACCATTCCACAGTAGAAGAGTCACTGAAACAATATGAACTATTAATACACTCCACTTGAAGAGGCGACTGCTAGTGACTTACACTAACGTTTTTTGATTGCGGAACCGTACTAAGGTATTATCTCGTGGAGTGGACTGGGGGGGGTGGCTTCGTATGTGGTGCACTAGCCATGGGTTTCGAGGCTAGGTAGGCTCCGGTGGCTATGAAAGCACGAGTAAGTTATTGGCGTCCTGTGGGTAAAAATTAGAAGTTTTAAGGAATTAATGCAGGTCGTTTGTTAAAAAACTTAATTATGTTAGGCTTCATGCTCGTAAACCACAACCACTTGATGTATTCAAGCAATTCCTCTTTAGAAAATGTTAGATTAAAAATATCCGGATTGTATGCCCTTAACAATTGCTTATTAATAAAGACAAGAAGTGCTGCAGAAGCCACGGCCAGAACCTGTAGAAGAAAGATTTTATATGTGTAAGAAGGATCACTTGGAGCTTTGGAAGCTTGCAATTAGTCAATAGGAACTTACCAACACAAAAAACTTTTTGATTCTTTGAAACTTCTATATTTACAAGAAAACACTTTAAAAAATTCAAGACTAAACATTACGTCTTAAAAGTATTAGTCTTTTCCTAGTTTATAATTAAACTTGCAATCCTTTCGTTGTGTTCTGAGGCAATGAAGTGACTCCCTTACGTTCTTTTCTCGTTTGCTTCTGAAATAGGAAACTAAAGGTACTAGTTTGAATATGTATACTGGAATTAATTGAAGGTCTGGTGTTTTCACGAATAGGAAAGATACTTGGAATGGAGGAAGTGCAATCGTTGTGGATTATAATTCTCACAGTAACGCATGCCCACCAGGTGGTCGTATTTCATGATTAACAAGTACTTCATAATAGTGTATTTTTCTGTTTTTTATATAGAAAAAAATTTTAGTAAGAAAAATTGTGCAAGAGCTGATTCCAAGTCCCCTAATAAAAGTTACCGGTCTATTTACATTTTAAAGGTTGGGAGTAAGGACGCATTAGCTTGAGATGTTAACAATCGCTTCGAGCCGATGAAAGTGTCTGAGTCCAATAATTCCATTTATGCATTTAGTTTTGTGTTGCGTTAAACAAGAACCATAAGTTTGTAAGGCCCCTCATGTCCGAAAAGTATATGCCCCAGAACTAGAGTACAAATGAAAAACGTCCCAAATTGTGTAACTTTAGCAAAAACATGAACAAAACTTAGTCACGGTGTGTGTTTTACTTGGTGTATGTTTACTCAGGTTACGGTTTGGACATAAGCAAAATCCCGCCTTTAAAACTAGGCTTGTTTTAGAGTTTGTATAGGTAGTTCATTTATAAACGAAAAGACAGAATTTTCCATTTTTCTTTTTCTCCCCAGCATGTAGTTTTTTTCTATCGTGACAGTAGAAAATGATTAATGTTTTCCATTGTAGAGAGTAGAACGTGGATATTTGAAACAGGTACAGCCTAAGCAAACACGCTTATAAAATTAACTGTTTGAGACATTGGAGAGACGATATGAATTTGATATAATTTTGCTGACCGTAGTCCAACATCTTCAACGAACCAGGATGGTTAGATTTTTTACCTCCTTTGTGGCCTATTGAAATGGAGTTCTTTATTAATAACGTTTAAACCCTCATTGAGCCGGCAATTCCTTTTTAATGGGATTTCGAAAGGAGCCCTTAGTTTTGGCAGGCGTCATTTGTGATTCCATTCCATTATGTGCAACTAAATAATCGCCAAACATTGGGTTTTAGGTTTTTTTAAATTCGTACCTTAAAAACCTTCTAAAACTTCTCCTTTAAAACAATTTGTGAGTATATTTACGTGTAATGCATATTAAGATACATATACTTTATCTTTTTGCTTATAAAATAATCTTTGAAGTTTGGCAAAACAGTATTTTGTTACAATTTGTGGATCTGGATTGTCCAAAGTACTTTAAAGTGGCTTTATGGGCACTATAAGATGCCATTCGTGATCGCTAAGTATGAATGCTAAAAAAGTTCATTCATTAACTCCATTAAACGCCCAGCTTTCAGTTTTGTGGGGTCTGCTAGTTATGAAAACTCGGTTTTATATGAAAAACCTAACCTTTTACGCGTGATCTATTGACCCTGAAATACTCTCAGCCTAGATATTAAACACATGAAACTACAATTTTGGGCATATCTGATCGGCTAACCCTCCTTCAAAGGACGTTATATGGACAATGGTATTCCAAGCTCGGGTTATTTTCTTATTTAGGTACTCGTACAACTTGCAACTTTTTTCCTGATGTTATTCATACAAAAGGCAAAATGAGTCTCCTTGAAGGATGATTTGTAGTTTGGCCGACAGCAAGGAATGGAATCAAACAGATTACACTTGGTCCTGAAAGAAAAAGTTGCTTTTTTAAAAGCATTTGTCCTTGCAAATCACGCAGTCACGAGTGAGGAATTTTTCAATGGTTTTTTGAATATTAACAGCGTTACACAGAAGTGTTTATGTGTTATTTTTACTCTACCTGCACTTTCTTTGATTTTTTTTTTTATGCTTGACATTTTTTAAACTTTGCGTCACTGTAAAACAAATCCATATCTCTCTTTTTTTATAGAGAGAATCCCATTTTAACTACTGTAAAATAATAGTTATTAATTAAAAATTAGGCCCACAGTCAGTCAAGGATGAAAAATTATCTCACTGTAGCCCCAACAAAAAACCAACACCTAACTAGCCAAACCGCTGTGTAAATGTTTAGCAAAAAAGTCACTCTCTCAGCCCAAAGAGTTAAAGATATCAAAACCAAAACATGCTGTGCTCCACTATTGTTGAATAGTATTACTATACTGAGTAACAACATTGTGGATTCTTTTATAAAACTATTTCTGGATAAAAAGCCACATAGGGCCTTATGAGCCCTTTCATCGGGAAACCACCTCAATTTCATTTTTGGAACATAAAGACAATGAAAATGTAGGTATATTATTTCGGAAATATAAGATTTGTGAGCGAAAATTTATAAAAAATAATATAATACAATAATAAAGAAAATGAATAAATATGTATTTTTTTTTATTATTTTAGACGTCAGTGAATATTGCAATAAAATGATGATTAGTAAATGCATATCAGCCTTCCCATTATTCCACTTGTTACAAATATATCTATAGTTACTCAAAATATCATTTTCCAACAGCTATTATTTTTTTTAATATAGTTTTATTCGGTTTTAAATAAAAAACAAATGTTTAAATTAAAATATCGTAATTTGTTAATAAACATGGTTTTTTAATAACGATTTTATTATTTTTGATTTCGGTTGCAGATATAGACTATTTTAGTTCAAGTTTTTGTGTGGTTTTTTTGCAAAGCTTGAAATTGTAACTGCAAGCTTTTCTTTTTATACTCTATGCCTGCAAGGCCATCATTATTGACTTTTGAACAATGATGGAGGAATATTTAAATTCTGAGAACTGTAAGTTGATCTGATGACAATTTTGAGGTTTTAAAGGTTATGTGTGATTTTTTACGGTGGGTTTGTTCAGTTTGGTGTGAACACATCACTTGAATTATGTTGTTGCATGAGACTATAAAATAGAACTGATTGAGTTTTTTAAACAACACACACAAATGTACAATTTAAATGACAAAATGTAGGCTAAACTAATTCTTAATAACTATCATTTTATAAAATACCTATAAATTATCTACAAAACATAATAATGGGGAGGTAAACCAAAAGTTTAGAAAAGCCAAGTTCGTACAAGCTCGTACATCTCTCAATCCTACAGAAAGGGGAAAAGACTAACTTAATTTCTGGAAAAGAAAGGAAGTCATTCACAATTTAACAAGCAAGATATGCAGGTAATTGGACAATTGACATCTTCTTCTTCCTGCTTCAGTTTTGGGTAAAAAAGGATGGGGCTAGGCTAATTTCCATGGTCGACCTATTAATGATCCTAATAAACCAAAAAAATTATCAAACTAATATGTCCATCTTGTGCAGTCAAAAATCAAATCAAATCGAATCCCATTATAGGACTTTGTAATCTTTGGAAGTTTACTAAATCATTAAAACACCACAGAATTATATCTGCCATTTCTGATCTAATAAAATGGATTTTGTGGTGTTTTAATCAAGTTTGCTTTCTTGTTGATCAAAGTTGCACCTAACATAATTATAATGAATTCCTGTTAATTGTACACAGTGTCATTTTACGGCACCTACTGGAATCAGGGTAAGAAATGAGCAAAAATAGGTTATTATAAAAAGTAATGTTCATCTGTTGCAGTTCTTTTGTGGTGCTAGTGAGTAATGTTTCTTGGCATATTATCCTATTATATAAGTTAGTAAGGTGAGTGCACTTTAATTTTTTCACACTTATCTTAGTATTGTCTCTGAAATGCGACATAAAAGAGACGTATTATTTTACTTTTACTTCGTTATGCTAATTTTAAAATTATGTGCACTTCTACAGTAGTGGCCATGGCCCACTGCTAGCTTAGAATAATATGGTTAGGTGAATTTTTAATAAATATTTTAGCCTCTCAAGCATTAGTGATTAATTTTAAAACTGGTTCGTTATTTTTAACTGATCAAGTTATCTATTAACTTGAAGGGTGGAGTTTTTTCGCCTCGTCACAATTAGTGCCCCCCCCCCCACTGGGGGTAGATATTAATAAGCGGCCTACACTCATTATTCAATCGCCTAGGGTAGTGTAAGATAAGCAGGACCGGTTTTTTATATCGAAGAATGTAGTCTTTCGATAACCTTACCCCTATATTCGGCATATTCAAATCCTAGGCTAATCAAATCGAATATAAAAGTACCTAATTAGTCCTCCAATATTACAATCATATGTTTTAAATTAAAACGTGAATTTAATAAATTTTAAAGTCGATCAAACATATTATTATACAATAAATTTAGAGAGGGAGGAGAGGAAAACTGAAGATGACCATATTTTGCTCCTCTCCACAGTTTACAGTTCAGGTGTTCTTTGCCACAAATTTTACATTATGGGGGGTTTTCGGTAGCGAGTCCAACATTATGAAGCCACAAAAACAATATATTTTATTAATGTCTTATCATCTTTCAAAGTAATGTTGTGGAGTTTTTCTAAAAATTGACTTCCATTTTTAATAAATTAAAAATTACGTATGTTAAAATTGAAATATTACCCCAGCGTTATCATAAAGTGTTTACTTCATCTGTTGATATAAATATAAACTACTATTTAGAGTTACGGTAGTTAATTAAAAATAATTTAATCAGTATCAGATAGATTTTAACTTCTTTGTTAATGTAGTAGTTTAGTTGATGTAAACAAGAAGTAAACTAATATATTTTGAGACTTGAAAATGGCAATGAATATGACGAAAATATGTTAAGGATATTTCTCTACAAAGTGACAAGAATGGGGTTTTGTTTAGAAGCTTCAAACATGTGGGTTTGAGCTCGTGGGGTAACACTTGGGGAAGAATTCTTTCCTTACATTTCTTTACAAAGCGGGGTTAGCTTATTATTTAATATTCAAGCATGGGCAAGTTATAAAAATTACTGTAAGGTTTCTTTGATATTTAATAAGTCTTTATAGGCAGTAGTTTGGTTTGTTGGTTTTCTAATGTTATTTGTAAAATTTGTGTATTTAAAATTGTAAACTTGGAGATTCTTCTTGTATAACCTACCTTTATTATAACTTCTGTATACAATTTTTATATACAACCAAAAAAGGTTGGATAGAATATCAAACCGGTTTTCCCCCATAATAGCTACGAATCGATTAACGAGGTTGGAGAGCGCTTATTAAAAAGTTTCCCCGTTGCACTGACACAGGACCACTGAAAATTTGTTGTTCCTTTTGGTTTTTCCGGATCAATATGGGTATTTTGAATCTTTTTCTTGGAGTGAGCAGGGATGCAGATAAAAGTGTTGTTGCTAGGCGATGTTACCCCTTTATTGCTATTGTCTCTGCTCCTGCGAAAAACGGGCAAGATGGCTGAGAGCCCTTAAAAAACCCCCTGAGTGTGTTTTGTAACTAGGTTGATAACAAAAGATGTGTCCAAGTTGTTTTCCCTCTGCCCCAATAGGATTTTTTAAATAGTGGTACTGTGGTCGTTGTGTGGGTTGATTTTGTTATGTTCTCATTATTCTATACTGAGATGCTTATTATACCTGATCTCTCTAAAGGCTGACAATCGAGATATTTTTTACAAGAGGATTATGGGAATGATTATTAGTTTGGGAAAACGAGAATTTATGCTAAAATAGCTAACAGGGATACTTGATGAATCAGCTACGAGGCAAGCAACACTCATTGGAATTGAGGAGTTTGTATGGATATAACCAGTGCTCTTATTACGAGGGGATGAAGATGAAAAAGTTTGACTACTTGATTGTTAAAAAATTCATTGGTTTAAGCGCAAGAACAAGCTCCAGGACAACAGGTGTGATATTCCCTTTTTAAAAAACTCTGTGCAAGGTCAGTCTAAAGTCTTATTTTCCCCTAAAGGGGGGGGCCCCTCTGCTGTATATTAATGTGGCCAACTAGTCTCGAGTGATCAATAATATTGAATCATCCAAATATTCATGAGTAAAGAATCCTCGCCACAAACTACTTTACCAAATATTACGTTAAATTTTTTTACAAATGAATTGCAAAATTTCAGAATTACAGTTTATAAAAAAGTATTAAATATTACGGGGTGAATATAAAACAATCTAGGATATGTATTTGTAAAATATAAAAAACAACAAAATTAATAAAATTTACTTACTTTTTACTATTTTGAAAGAATTAAAAAAGTGTCTGATACCAATAAAAACAATGTGCATAAAAAACCACTGCCTGCACTTGCTGCCAAATTACTAGATCTTGGCAGGTATTAGTGTCCAGTAATAAGTTATTCAGTGACTAACCTATTAAACCCGGGATACTAGTTGTTTCAGTTAGTTGGGGGTTGAATTAATTTGTTCTCATAACCGATTGTTTTTTTTTATTGTTTTGGGTTTTTTTATGGTAGGCCCAGTAAACAGCCCAGGACAGTTTCGTGCAAGACAGTGTATAAACATTAGCTAATGAAAATTTAAATTATCCCTGAAAAATTCTTGGCTGTGTCTTTTCGACTTTTTTTTAGGAGTGTACTATTCTCTTGACTGCATCCTGGAGGGAACTCCCAAAACTGTTTCCCCAGACAAGGGGCCTCCTATGATTGATATAGCTACTTGGTTGTTTGAAAATCCTTTTCATTAATCTATTAATGGACATGACCAGGGCAATTCCTTTATTTGAAGGTGTTCCCTCCTCCGCTTCACCAAGCTTGTGGAGAACGGTGGGGTAGTTGACGTACCCCTTTTCCCCATGTATGCATGTTGATATAGACTTACTTAGTGGCGTATACCCTGTAAGGGGGTTTTGTCCCCCTTTGTTATGACTATTAATTATTTTTTTTTCCATAGTTTTTACCATGAAGCAAGGATAGGGTATATCGGTCTGTACGAGTTGGGGTTGAGTCTGATCCCTTTCTTTTTTTGCACACAAACCACCAAAGTGTCATCTCCAAATTCTTTTGGGAATAAAATTTCTAGGGCGTAGAGCTGCATTCTAAAACAGAGGAATTTCACAGCGTATTTAATAAGATGTCCATACCCTTCCTTTTTGGGATAAGGGGGCCGCATAAAGCTCCCATCCGCCACCAGGAGATTTTAAAAATGGCCCTTAAAAGGCGGTTGTTATTGCTTCATTTTTAATCCTTTCAGATGTAAAAATTTCTTCTTTGACTGGTGTCTGGATTTAGACATGATTTCCCCAAACCCAAATCTCTCCCCTAGAGAATTAAAAAATCCTCCATTTTGAGTCTAGAGACGTTCTAAGAAAGTGCGGTCCCTTCAACAAACAGTTTCTAGAAGTCTCACGTTCTTTCAAAACTGTAAGGGGCCCACCACCTGAATTTTACTAAAGGAAACCCTAAAGCCTTTATTGGATCCAAAAGGGTTTCCTGGATTGAGGAACGATATCCAGACATGTCGTCATTATCCCTTCTAAAAGATGTCCTGTTGTGCTATCAGCATGGTGGAGGTTAATTCTGTCATGAAGGGGGTGTTAAACTTACTACCGTTTTACCACCTCCCATGGGGTGGTCCACCCCGTCCATCCCTTTTTGGGAGTGTTTTGGGATGGTGCCCCCTTTTCTACCTCTGGCTTGAAAAACCGCATGGGGACCTTTCAGGGTTCGGGTCACCTTTTTTTTCATCTACTTTTTTTACAGCTGGCTAGGGAGTTCTTTGGTTTTAGTTTTTTGGATTTTTGTTGATTCACTTCCCACTCCCTTGTGTTTTGACCAATTGAGTTGGGGAGGGGGGTTTTTAAAGGTTTACCTTCCCAAAAGAATTGGCGCCCCGCCCCCCCCTTCCCTAGGACCCGGGTTTACCAAAAACACATACTCCCTTTTGGAATTATTTTTTAAAAAGTTTTTTTCTATTACTGTAAAAATTTTAAACAAATTTTTAAATTTTTGTACAGTTATATCAAAACTTGTTGGAGGGCCTTTTTCCCGGGATTTCAGACACAGAAAGATCCCAATTATATTTCTTGGGGCCCCATCATAAACAACCCGAGGGGGAAGCATGGAAACAGTGACACGTGGTGTTTTTCGATGATTTGCCAAGGAATGAGGGTAAGTAAGTATATTTTTATGATAAAAAAATTTCAGTTTTAAAGAAAAATTTTGGTTTTTTAAAGTAATTTTTTAAATTTGGGGTAGTGGGGGTAATGTGTATGTTTTAAAACATGTGGTAGAATATTTCTTTTTAAAAATATTTATCTTCCAAAAATATTAAAAATACTGCAATATAAAAAAAAAATCATAATATTAAAAATGGTTTTTTTTTTTTTTACAGAAAGTAGCTTTTAAAAAAAAAAGCACTATAAAGAAAAGTATATTCCCTTGGGGAAAAAGAACCTGCTTGGGCCATGATACCTGTGCACAGACTCGAGTTTTCTCTTGCTAAAATTTTAATTTACAAACTTTAATATTTAAAAATTTATAAATTGAAAATATAAAAATATTGGGAAAAAAAATTTTTTTTTTGTTAAATGTTAAAGCGTGAAATTTTTTTTTTAAAAGTAAAAATTTGTTTACCAAAAGGATATATTAAACAACAAAAAAAACGGGGAAAAACTGATTAAAATGGGGCTTGTCGTAGTAATAATGGATATGTAAAGGGGGAAAGGGGGCCAAACACAGGGCAGACTGTCTACCCGTTAGTTTTTAAAAAAAGCACTGGGCCCTTTTCATTCTCTGTAGACGTTTAAACAAAAATGGTTTTCTTTAAAAAATAAATGTAAAATTTTAATTTAAAAAAAAGAAAATTTTTAAAAGGTTTTACTGATATTTTTAAAAACCGGGTCCCCATTGACCCCTGAAAAAACATGAAACCGGTTTTTAAGTTTTTAATTTTCGGGCCTCCGTGAAAAAATTTCAAATAATTATGCAAAATGCGTCATTTTTTGTGACATTGTCTAAGACCGTCATAGGGGCCCCGGTTAACAAGAGCAATTAAATTTCGCAAATCTAAACAAAAGCGGCCTTTAACGATCGGTCCTGATGCGATTTAGTGATAAATAAAAAGGTTTTACAAAAAGGGTGTTAGCTATTTATTTTTAATCAACCTCAGTTTTTCAAACACGGGGCGGTTTTCATACAAAACACGCTACTCCTAAAATCGGAGCCAAAAAACAGTGTGTTGAGTTATTTTGGCGCAACCCCGGTGACTTAAATTATATTTAGGAGCATTGGAGAGTTCATTTTTCACAAAGTAATTTTTTTTCTTACAAGCCCTTTTAAGGAAATTTTAATTTTAATTCAATTTTTTTGATTTAAAATAATTTAAAATAAGTTTTAAAATCAAAGGGAAAATAATTTTGTAGAGGGTACACAAAAAAATTGTTTCATCTGGATTTGGGAATTTTGGGGTATGATTTTACAGGCGCCTTTAGAAAAAAAAAATTTTTAAATTTTTTTCCCTTTTTTTAGGGAAAAAATTTTTTCCCAGCACTGAAGAGAAAAATTGTTAAAGTTTCCCCAAAAGGGGAAAGGGGTTTCCACGAAGAAAAACGGGGAAAATAAATTTTTAAAAAAAAATAATACTGTCACTCACCTATTTATTTCATGACAATGTACAATTTCCCTCTGTTTAACTATCCTATCAAAAAAATAATATTTCAAAAATTTCTGAACTCTCAAAATAATTCATTCCCCGGCCAAACCGGGATCTTTACCTAATCCAGGGCCCCCCGATGACCCCGCTTCCTTTTGGGGTCGTGGTCACCTCGCCCCCCTCACCTCCCATCTGCTCTGCCAACTGTCCACTGTCCACCTAGTACACTTCTCACTCCATAGCCCTGGTTATTTGGGCGGAAAATTCCCCAAAAAGTTAAAAAAAAGGGAGGGTTTTGGGACCCCTTTTTTTTAAATTCTGATGATTTATTTCTCCTTGTTGTTTTTCAGTAACCTTCGTACTTTATTACGTGGTAAGCCTACATCTTCAGTATTTTTCTTTCATGATTATTTTGGGGTTTTTTAAAAATTTTAGATGTCTTTTAGCCGTCCCCATAGTTGTAAAAATAACAATTATAAAAATTGTAGCCCCGATTGAACTTTAAATTTTATTTGATCATGGCCAGGGGGATTTTTTATCTGTTTTTTTGGTGGAAGCCTTTTAAATTTAAAAAAGAGGGCGAATGGATGTTTATCATTTTGATTCAACCTTGGCCAGAAAGGGGCGATACGTTCATGGAAACCAAACAAATTTTTTAAACGAAGGGCGGGGCCCGGAAAAAATCAAAGGGGATCCGCCTTAGCCCTTTTTTTGCTTATGTGAACCGAGCCCAAAAAACCCCCCTAGATGGGTAGGAGGCCACCTATCAAAATAAAGCAGGGGTTTTAACGTGGGGACAGTGGGGGAGATGTTTAATGCAATTGGTTGCGGAAAGGTCAACAAGGGGGTTTTAAACATTTTTTGGGTATTTAGTGTAGTGGGGCTGTCGGGAAAAGTTTAAAAACTCAGTGGTTTCAGATCTCGTACCCCTTTAATAGTTTTCTAGACTGGATAGTTTTTTCCCCTTAAACCCCCTTTCTTTCTCGGAACACTTTTGACTCAAAACAAATAATGCAATATAAAAAACACAATTTGCAGCACCAAAATACTTCCACTGTGTCCATGAATAAACTTGGTTTTTTATGGGTAAACCTTTTCGGGGGTTTTTCCCAAAAATATACAACCCTTTTTTAAGCGGGGCAAAAAACTAGTCACTTTTCGGGGTTTGATTAAAGCATCTAGCCGGGAACTTGTAGACTACATATAGATGGGGTGTAACAATCGTACAGAAAATGTTAAAAAACTGCAGCCAACCCGAAATGTTAATACTATTGTTTAAAACAGCGTAAGCCCAGTTAAAAGCCCCAAAGGCCCGGCTCCTTTTTCCCGTGCAGGGGCATAGGGTTTTTTCTCTTGTTACCTTTTTTGATGACTTTAAATTTTTCAAGGTTTACTCAAAAACCCCATTTTTAAGGAAAGGCAATATCTCATTGTCCCCCTTTTCGGTTTTTAACCCCAAAAAAATCAGAAGATTATTTTAGTCAGTTTTTAATTTTCCCCTTTTAAAAATTTTGAAATAGGTCCATGCCTTTAAAGAAAAAAATTTTTTTTGTTACTCCCATGGGAAAAATTTGTTTTATAAACAAATTAACAAATTACTGTAGTGTAACAAATAATATTTTAAATTTTAATTTAAATATTTTCAAAATTTATTTTTTGTGAAACATCCCCGAATCACTTTTGTTTTATTTGTCGACAAAATTTGGTTTTATTTGTACGCAAATTAAGAAATTTCCTAAAAAATGTTTTAGTTTGGTTTTTTTTTGTATAAAAACTAATTTTAAAATGTAAAAGTAAAAAAAATCACTTGATGTAAAAAGTTTAAAATTTTTTTTTAAAGTTTGGGACCCGACCAAATAATATGAAAATTTAAAAACTGGGGTAAATGCTCTAAGGCACAAGTCAACATTTTGTCCCTAAATTGTTTTGGAAACATTTTTTTATGCTTTTATTCAAAACCATAACTTTGTGGGGTTTGTGTCTATGGGGTAGTTCTTCAAAATTTAAAAGGATTCCTTTTTTTAAAAAAAAAAAACCATAAGAATAATTTTTAAAAAAAAAAAAGGACGACTCTTTACTGATTTTAACAAAAATGACTTTATTACTGATAAAAAGATTTTAAAAAAAAATTTTCCCGAAAAAATTAAGGGGTGAAAACCCTCATTCCCAATTTAAGGTTTTTAAAAAAAAACTTTTTAAAGGGTTACCTAACAATCAAAGATTTTTACTCTTTTAAGGGAAATTTTAAATGAATAAAGTAAAAATTTGGGCCCAATTTTTAAAAATGTTTAAAATTAATTTTAAGCACTATTCAATGTAATTTACTGTAATACCATAATAAAAAAATTATTGAATCTGAAAATTTTTTCCCGCAAACAGCATTTTTCAAACCCCCAAATTTTTAACAGTTTACGGCCCCACTTAAATTTTTGAAAACAAATCTGTATGTTTAAAAAACACAAAGTTTCAAAAAATTTTAAAGATAAGCCCCCTCCATACAATACAAGGAATAAAAAAATTTTACAGAATTGCCCCAACACAAAAAAGGAATGTTTTAAAAAAAAAAAAAAAAAAACCCCGTACTCAATAAAAATTTTTTTAAAAAATATCCCTAACAAAACTTTTCTGACATAAAAATATAAAAATAGATATAGAAAAAACTTTTTCAGGACTATGTTTTTTGGTAAGGTTTTGTATTCATTAGAGGGAAATTTTTGTCAGTAATTTCTTAATGTAATTTTTTTTTTTTTTTTTTTAGTTTTTTTTTTTTTTTTTTTTTTTAAAAATTTTTTTAGCTGCTCTGTGGTAGGGCAGACGAAACACAAATTTATATTTTATCTTTTATTGTTTCTATTAAATAGGCATTAAAAATTTCCCCGATAAATTCCCCCTTATTTTTTAAAAAAATGGAGTATATTCGGAAGCTTTTTTTTTAAGCTTTCCATTTCTATGATTTATGAAAAGAATATGGGCTTGTTATTTTTTTTAATAAATTAATTTTCTGAATCTGTGGGAAATTTCCCTTTTAAATACCCTGACATTCCTTTGGTTAATTTTTCCCCAAAGGTTAAAGTTAAAAGGGAGAGTTCAATTTAGTTTTTTGGTTTACTGGACCTTGTTTACTGGCAAAAAATTTTTTTTCGTACCGAAAAATGCACCGCAGACCTCTGAAACCCCCAATGTTAGACTTTCAGGGTACCCCCTGGTAGTACGCTGTTGGTAATTGTTTGTTTCTTTATTTTTCCGATTTGGGTACATGTATTTAAACCCAAAAATCACATATAGAAAAGTTATAAGGGGAAAATTTTCAATTTTTTGCCGATACATTTAAAACACCGAGATAAAAACTAAGGGGCTTAAAATTTAAATGTTACGATGGGGTCTTTGCCAAAAATTTTTTGCTTATCACTAGCGAAAAAAATTTTCTAAACCACCCAAAACCCTTTGTAGGGACTTCCTGGAAAATACAGCCGTGGCAAAAAAACCTTCACCTTTCCCCCTGGCCTAAAGTTTAAAAAAAAGTAAAATTTCAGCTGTTAAATTTGGGTTTAAAAAAAGACTAGAGAATCAGGAATTTTAAACCGGAAAAAAGGGGGGTTTTTTAAAGGTATTTGAGTGGGCACCCCCGTTTTAAAAAATTTAGTGTGAACCCCGAAAAAAATAAGTTTAGCTTAGATAGTAGGAGTTGGGGGTTTGAAAAACATAAAATTTCCCGTAGATATGGGAATAAAAAGTATTATTGGGGGTGGTTTTAATTCTTTCAAACCTTTGTTTAAACTGTATCCCAAAGTGAATTTTAAAAAAAATAAATAAAAAAAGTTGGGTTATTGTAAAAATGTTTCTTGAAATAAAATCAAAATTTTTATTTTTTTTTTAAAATGCCCCCTTTAATTATATTTGAAAATTTGTATTAATTTCATATTTGAAGATATCTTACACTAAAATTTTTTATGTACAAAGGTTAAAAAGTTTCAAAATTACAAAATTTTTTAAAACCCCATCTTCATAGTGGCAGTTCCCCCACAAACTATGTCCTGGGGTCCCCCGTACAATCTGGAACCTGAGGTTTAAGGGGTACTTGGGGGTCCTTGCCCATTTGGCCTTTCATCAAAGACACAAACATTCCTTGACCTTTTCTCAAATTTTTCTATATCAAAAACCCTTTTTTACCCCAAACCAAAACAAGGGCTTTGGGGGCATTTCTCTTTTCAAAGAGACTTCATGGTGAAAGCTTTGCTAAAATTTGGGAGAAAAGCAAATCAAGGGCCTCCTTTTTGTTGTTTTTTTCCCGCGAAAATTTACACGTTTGGGGGAAATTTTAAAACAAAGAGATTTTTGCCTGGTCCACGAAGGTAGGGGAGTTATGTTTTGAACTTGCACCCAGTGGGCTGGAAAACCTTTAGGTTTCAAGCCTAAAACGGGGTTTTTTACCCTTTAAGCAGTGAGTTAAAGGTGTAACTCAAGATTAATACAAACTTTTTCTATAAAAATTTCAAAGAGGTAAAAGGGGGGTAACAAACAAGTGTTTTTTTAGAAAATTTAAAATTAAAAAAAATTTAAATTTTAACCCTTTTTCCCTCTCAAGCCCTTTCAATCTTAAAGGTAAATTGGGAATTTTCATTTTCACTTGTTTGCATTTTAAAAATATATTTTTCAGTCCGTAAGGCTGATAGTTATTTTTGAATAACAAAAATAGGAGTTTTTTTAGAGAAAAAAAAATGTTTTTTTTTGAAATATATATAAAATTTGTTTTATTTATTTGGGGAAAATAACAAAACCTTTTATTTACCTAAAATCAAAACAAAAAAAAATTTTTATACTGAAATAAAAAAAAAAATTTTTTTTTTGTCATGTTAATATATATTTAAATAAAAAATTTTAAAAAATTTAAAGCCTTTTATTAAAACTAACACTTTAAAAAATAAATTTAAATTTTAATTCAATTTTTAGAGTTTTTACTTCCTTTTAAAAGTAGAAATTTTAAAAAATTTTCAAATAATCAAAGTTTTTTCAGTGCACAGGTACTGGATACAAAGTTATCACAAAGGGTAAAAAGAATAAAGCAAAACCCTTTTGAAAAGTTTTCCCCCTTCCGGCCATCTGTGGTTTTCCCTTTAAGATTTTGATTTCCGCACGGCTCTGTGGCTCTTGGAATGTTTTTTTTTAAAAAAATATTGTGAACTTTTTCCCTTTTTTAAAGCATTTGTCTACTGTTAAATCTCTAGATTAAGTGTCAGGGGAGGGCTTTTTTAGCCCCAACTTCATTTGGTTTAAATAAGACATTCATTACCCTTTTACCCAAGTATATTTTTTTTTTTTATTGCTTGGTAAAAACATTACCCTGAAAAGGTAATTTTAAAAATTTTACACTGATGGTTTAAAATTATTTTTTTGAAGCTTCAAATTTAATTTTGTAAATTTCAGTTTTACCCTTTCTTTCAAATAAAATTTTGGACCAAGTGCTAATCTTTTTTTAGTACCCTTAGAAAAATAGGAACAATACAAATGTTGAGAATTTTCTCTCATTTTTTGTAAAAAAAAAAATAATAAGTCGTTTTCCCTTTTTAAACCCCCCCTTGCTAGAAAAAAGCTTTGGGGTTTTGTTTTTTTTTCGCAATTTACACATTCCTGTTTGGTTTAAAGGGAATTTGGGTTTGGTCATAAATTAACCTCTTTTAAAGAATTCTGAATATTCACCAAACACTTTTTTGGGGCTGGGAAAGTAATGTGAGGGGGAAAAGTAAAAACGAACTGCGGCATAAAATCAAATCTGGTTTATAATTTTTAAAAAAATTTTTTAATCAAAACAAAACAATGTATAATTGATTTTTTGAAATATTTTCCGTGCTTCTACACCTAACACAACTTTGCCCTTTCACCTTTTCCAAAATTTAAAGCAGGTTTTTTAGATCAGATATTTCAAAAGATTTGGGTTCTGCAATTTTGGGGACACAGTGAAAAGCTGAAAAATCCCGCAAGCCCCCAAACAGCATAGAAAAAAGTTGCTAAAAACCCAACATTAAATTGAATCAAAACCTTTCCCCCCCTAGCTGGGTTTTTGGGGCAGAAAAACTCATTTTCCCCCACCAGGGTTTGGGAAACGGCCAAAAAATCAATTTTGGGGACCTGATGGGGACAAAAGGGGGAAAACCTTTTCATCTTAATTATACTGAAATATCCAAGGAAAAAAAGGGTTTTTAAAAATCTTTGTCCCTGATGGCTGGGGGGTTGTCAACCCCTTGGTTGGCCCCCTACTTTTTACCCTGATGAATGTTCAAGGGAAAACTGAAATTTTTGCCAAAATACTAAGTAAAAATTTTCCCAAAAAACTCCCCGGGCTCCCGGTTTTATGCTGGGTCTCTTTTAAAAAAATTTTACTTTTTGACAGGGGTAAACCCCAATTTTTTCATAAACGTGTTTGTTTTTTTTTATTAAAAACACTAGCTGTTTCCCCTGTTTTGCACGCTTTTTTTTAAGCTTTGGCCCCTGTAAAGAAATTTTTTGGTTCAAGTAAATTATATTTCCCTCGCCAATTTAGAGTTTGCCCTTTATGTACGACATGAAAATCTATCAAAAATGTATTGTAAAAACGTAAATGCCTTTTTTAAAAAAATGGTTTTAACACTCAAAACCCTTTTAAATTTTAACCAGAAAAATTATTTTAAAAAACAAATATAATCATAACTTTTTCGCCTTCAAAAGTATTTGGGATTAATTAATATACTAACTTTTTTCCTTGCAATTTTCGTTTAAAAATGTTAAAGGGGATTTGAAAACTTTTTTTCTTTTGCAGCGCCGTCTTGGGGACGAGTTCATTTAATGGGTAGCATATAAACCTTTTTCAGTGGAAAAATACATATACACACAAATTTTTATAAAGGGGCGGCCCCATAGTTAACGATTCCCCCAAAGGGGCAAAACACAAAAAAACATTTTTATAATATAATGGGTTTATATTAAAAAGTTTTTTTGGATTTCCCTTTAAAAATCCAATTTACTTTTTTCTTTTTTATAATTTAAACTTTTGGTTTAAACCCCACCTTTGGGCCCTTTAAGATAATACCCCAAGTTTTTAAAAAAAAAAAAAAGGGTGTTTCATTTTTTAAGGTGCCCGTGTGTTTAAGATACGACCCCCAAATGGGGGTTTTTAAAACGTTAAAATGAGCCAAATCAAAAGGGTTGGGTTTTCGGTTTCTTGTTTAAAATAGGGAAAAAATTTTTCTTTTTTTAAACCGTTCAAAGTGTGAATTTAAAAATTAAAAAATTTTTTGATTATAATTTTGGGAACAAAAAAATTTAAAAAATTTTTTTAATAAAAATTTTTTCGTTTTTTTTGGGTTTTCGTAACCCGGGGGGGAACCCAACGGGAAAATTTAAAAAATTCCAAAATTTCAGAAAAACAAAATTTTAAAACAATGTGGTTTTATATGTTTGGAAATTTTTTTTTAAAAAAAGAAAATTAAATTTTTTATTTCAAAAAAAAAAAAAAAAAATTTTTCAAAAATTTCAAAACCCAAAATTTGGGGGTTTTTATTTTAAAAGGGCCAAAAAAAATTTGGTTTCGTCAAATTGGACAATTTTTTCCCTCCAATTTTTTAATTTTTGCCTCACCAACTTTTCCCCCCCCCTTTGCCCGTTTTAAAATCAATTTTTTTTTGGGGCCTTCCTTTTTGATGAAATTTCCCTCTTTAAAAAATTTTCTTTTGTGTTCAAAAAAAACCCCTTTTAAACCCCCAAAGGTATTTTTACCAATTCTGCATTTTTACAAAAAAAATTTTAATAAAATTTTTCATTTTTAAAAAAGGAAAAAAAAACCCCAAATAAAAAAAATTTAAATTTTTCAAAAAAAAAGGGTTTTTGTTCTTTGGGGGCAAATGGCCCTCCGGGAATTTAAAAAAGGGCCATTTTTATTTCCCTTTGTTTTTTTTTGTTTTTAATTTTATTCCGGGCCTTATTTTTTCCAAAATTTTCCCCTTTTTTTTTAAAAAAAATAAAAATTTTTTAATTTTATAAATTTGGTGTTGCAGGTTAAAAGATTTCCCCATATTGTTTTGTATTTTTGGGGGGAAAAAAACCCCAACTTCTTATTTTACTTGAAAAAATTTTCCCCTTTTAGTTTTCAAAAGAAAGGAAAAATTTTTTTTTCGTTTTTTGGTTCAAAGGCCCAACCCAAAGGGCACAAAAAGAAAACCCAAATTTAATTCAAAACCAAAATTTTCCAATGTTGGTTTTATAAGGGTTTTTTTTGTTTAAAAAAGCAGTAAAAAAATATCTTAAAAATTTTTTTAAAAAAAAATCCCTTTCCCCAAAATTTTGTAGGAAACCCCCCTTTAAAATTTTAAATTTTTTTGTACACTAAACTCCTTTTCTTGGTTGCGCTCTTTTGTTTCCAAAAAGATAAAAATAAACTAAGGGGATTTATTTTTTTTAAAAAAAAAAATTTCCCGAAATTTTGGGGGCCTCCCCCGGGGAGGGCCATCGCATTTGGCAACTTTTTCCAAAAATGTCGGGCCACCCCGTTTAATGCAAATAAAAAATTTTGGTTTTTAAAGGGGATTGGTAAAAATTTTCCAAATTTTTTAAATCTAAAAAAATTTATTATTTTACTTTTTTTCCTTTTTTGTTTTTTGGTTTAAAATGTAGGAATTTGGGTTTAAGGTTTTCAATTTAATCAAAATTAATTTTTTTTTTTAAAAAATTCTTCCTTTTAGTTTAAAATTCTTTTTCCTTGGGTAAAAATATGTGAATTTTTTCCAATTTTTAATTTTGGCCCTTTTTAAAATTTCACTTTATTTTGGCCTTTTTTTCCTGCTTTTTGAATATTTAATTTTTTTTTTTCCCCCAAATTTTTTTATTTAAAACCCCGATTTACAACTATTAAACCAAAAATGGTAGGCCGTTAAATTAAATAATGGGTTTTTTATTGTTTAAAATCGGAAAAAGAAATAATCCCAACCCCCTTTTTTTTAAATTAATTTAAATCAAAATTTAATTTTTAAAATTTTTCAAATTTCGGATTACTTTTTTTGAAAGTAAAAAATTTAAATTTTTTACTTTTTGTTTTCATTTTTTCCTTTTGGGTTTTTTATGGGTTTTTCTTGGGTTTTTTAATTTTTTGGTTTTATTTTTAATAAATAGGTTTTTCAAGGTAAAGTTTCATTGTAAATCTTTTTAAAATGGGGCAAAATAAATTGGCCCTTTATGGTTTAATTTAAAAAGGGGGAAAATTTTCCAAACATTTGGGAAAAATTTTATAGTTTTCCCTTTCCTTTGGAGGGTTTAATGGTTTTAAACGGTTTTTTTGGATTAAAAGGTTTAAAAAACAAAAAAAGGGGAAAAATTCCGGAATTCAGGGAAAAAAGGGGGAAAAACCCCTTTGGGGGGTTTGGTTGACCCCTTTTTTAAACTCCCCAATTTTTAAAGGGAAAAAATTTAAAAAAAAAAAGTTATCGTAAAAAATTAACAAAATTTATCCCCTTTTCGCCCTTTGTTTCGGCTAATTCCCCTTGGCTTTTTTTATTTCCTATAAGACTGGGTTTAAAAAAATTAAAAAAGTAGTTTCTTTTCCTTCCCTTTTTTAAAAATTTTGAACCAATTATTTTTTTTTAAAAAAGTTTTAAAAGGGAAAAGTGTTTTCCTGGGTTAAATTTAAATTGGAAATTTGTAAAAAAGAAATTTAAACCCAACCCTTTTTTGGTTTAATTTTGGGAAATTTTTAAAAATCAATTTTTTGAAAAAAAATTGGTAAATTTAAAAATTTTCTTTTTAATTTCTTTAAATAAATTTTTCTTTCTTGGTAATTTACCCCTTTTATTAACCCTTTTTTCGCCCCCGTAAATCGGGCAATAGTTCCCCCCTCACCATTTTTTTTTGTTCCCGGGAAATTTTTGGGCTTTAGTCCAAAAGCAGCAGAAAAAAATTCTCGTTGGCTGTGTAAGTCGACAAAAGTCCCCAAATTTAGTAAACGCCATATTCAAAGGGCCTTTTTAAAATGCTGCAGCCCCCGCCGGGAAACATTTGAACTAGACTTGTCCCCATGACATGTTGGCAGGTTTTTTAGGATCGGTCTGCTGCTTTTTTCCCCTGTTTACTAACATTCAAAAATTGGTTTTAAATTTGGTTATTTGTTTTTGAGTTATTGTATTCATTCTGTTTTGTTTTTTTTTTAAAAATTTTTTTAAAAAAAAAATAAGTGTTTTTTAAAATTAAAAAATTAAAAAAATGTTTTGTTACTGTAATGAATTTTCTTACAACAAAAGGGGTGTGATTGTTTAGGTTAAAGTAGGCTAGTAGGGCAATAGTTTTTTTCAAATTTCTTGCCCCCTTGAGGTTACCCGTTTAATAATGGAACAAATAACCGATGATGGAAAATTAATGAATATTTTGGGAAACATTGGGAAAAGGGGGACTCAGATTTTTTAAATAGGTGATAACAAGGGAACTATTCTTTGGGAAAATGTTTTGATGATCCATTAGATGGAAATAAACCCTAGACACTTTGGCCCAAAAAACGCAAAACAAAACAAATTGGGCCACCTTGTGGGATTAATACCAAAAAATTTTTTGGTTTTTTTTTTTTTTAACATTTTTTTTATTAGACCCAAAAAACCCAAATTTACACTTTGTTATACACCTAAGGTCAAATTTTTAAAACCTAAATCCACTGAATTTAAATTTTATAAATTCTTTCCTGAAAACAAACCCATAAATATGTTTGCTGAACAGACAAAAAATTTTTTTCTTTTTCAATGTTGTGATGTCACAACTGAAATTCCCCAAAGTTCTAGACTACATAACTAAAAAAAATTTAAGGAAAGGGAAAAAAAGTTTTTTAGCAACCCCCAAATTTTTAATGGGGGGTCATTCATTTAAACCAAACGAAGAAACATATTTCAAGGCGGCTTTGGCTGACAAAAACTCCGGCATTTTAAAAAATTTTTAAGACCAAAATCAATAATCAAGTCTTTTTTTTCATTTCAAAGGGTAATAGCAACAGGGGTTTTCCCAAAAAGGGGAAACCCGGGTATGATCCACTGTTCAAAATTTAAAGGGCCCCTTTATAGATTTTGTTTCTAAAACGTATCTAGCAAAAAATTTAGCCTGGAAAGCCTTTTTATAGATTTAAAGTATGATTTTAAAATTTAAAGGGAGGCTATCCTTCAAAAAAAATATCTCCCAAAACAAAACCATTTAACAAAAAGGGGAATCAAGGGGATGGTCGCTCTGGGGACTTTTTCAAAAGGGTTTTTTGTTGAAAATTCAAGGTTATTCTGGGAAAGAAAACCATAGTAAAAAATGAGGGCCTGGGTATTTAAATTGTTAAAAAAAATTTTTTTTTTTCTAGGTTTTGAATCTTTCTAACAGGGAAAAGTATTTCATGGACAATTTTTACTCTTGTGTTTTAATTTATTCAACGACCTGAGGTTTTAGTGGGTTGGGGCATGTGGTACGGTGAGAGCAAACCGAAAAAATTTTTCCCGTAAAATGAAAAAATTTTGAAGAAAAAAAAAAGGTGACTTCCCAACAACATGGATCCGAAATCTAAGGATTGGGTAGCATGTTCCCCGGCAAGATACCGGAAAATAAACATGCTCTCAAATGTAGGGGGACACTGGAGTAAAAATTTAAATTTAAAATCAGTCAAAGAAAAGGCAGAGCGAGGTCACAAAAACCCAATATTTAAGTACTGTTCAACAAAAAAAATGGGTGGAGTAGACTTATTTGAACCCCAAATTTTGTTCTACGTATCCTTTCGGGCCAAAAAATCAAAGAAATGGGGGACCATTTTCCTATGGCATTTTTTCATTGAAATTGGGTTTATAAATTGGCCCGCATAGCTTTTAAAAATGCAAAATGGGTAAGTTTTCCCAACCCACAAAAAGTTTTGAGAACAGGGTTTTTGAGGGTAAATAAGGGGCGGGGAACCTAGAACTGCAATCCGAAAAGGGGGCGAAATTTAGCAACCCTCTTGAAAGACAACCAAACAGGGAAAAAACCATTTTATCAGCCAATATGGAGAAAAAAACCACAAACCAACTGTGGGTTTCTGTAGTATCCACCCCCAAGCTGCAAAAAAAAAAGGAAAGGGCCCGTTAAAAAAAAAGCCAAAAAAAACAATTTTTTTTAAAAAATTCCCCGGAAAAGAGCCAAACCCCCGTGCATAGTTCCTTTTTTTTAAGTTTATCACTCAAAAAAGATTTTTAAGAAAACTTGGCAATTGCAAAAAACCCAAGGGCAATCTTGTAAGGCTAAAAAAGAATGTTTGCATATTGGACAAAATTTTGATTTTTAATTTTTTTGTTTAGGCCCTACTAACTTGTTTTTATTGTTTACTTTTTAAATTGAATGATTTAAAAAATTTAAAGAAGAATTAGTAGTTTTAAATTTGTTTTAAATAAATTTTAAATGTATAAAAGGGGAGTGGTTTTTTGAAACATGGGCTCCCCGCTACTTCTGCGCCTTTGTGCAAACCCCCCACCTTTTCAAACTTTACTTTTAAAAATTTTTATTATTATGTTTCAAATTAAATTTTTTACACAATATCATATAAGAGTTATGTACAAATTTTAAAATAGGGTTTAAAGTTCAAAATTTAGACTAACATCAACTATAAAATTTAACTTTTTTTTAAAAAAAATTTTTTTATAAAAATTAAAATAAAAAAAAATTTTTTATTCATCATAAAAAATTTTTTAAATTTTTTCATTTTTCTTACAAAAAAATTTTGTATAAAACCCCTTCAAGGAACCAAAATAAAAAATGTTTAATAAATTTTAGAAAAAAAATTTTTTTTTTTTCAAAAAAATGTAAATTTTTGGGAACATTTTGGTAAAAATTTAAATTTTGCGGGGAAAAGGTTAAATGTGCAAAAACAAAATTTAAAAAAACCCCTCAAATTTAAAGTCTATTTCATAAATTTGGGTTTTTTTTTTAGTGTAAACCCCAAGAAATAATAAAGGAGAGAAATTTTTCCCAAAAAAATTTAAATTTAAAACAAATAAAACACTAATTTGATTCTGTTTTTATTTTTATATTGTTAAAAAACCCCAAAGGCCCCTCATTTTCTTCGTGACTAAAGTTGGTTTTTTTAGTGGTACACAAATTTTTATAAAAAATTATTGACTATTACTACAAACAAAAAAATTTTTTTAAAAGTTTGTAATTGAAATATTTTAAAAGGGGCAGACAGCAAGTTCTTTCAAGATAGTATCCTAAAACTGATGCTACAAATTGACAAGAAGTTTTGCCATTAACAAGATTAATTTTTTACGAGGTCTTTCAAAAAAAATTTCAAATTTTGGTTTTTTTTTTTTTTTTTATTTATTCATTAATATCATCAATTTTGGGCCCCTTCAAATAATCCCCATTGATATTACACACTTTTGCCCAAAATTTTTTTCCAAAACCTCAAAACACTTAAAAAAGTCGTTTTTGTGATCTTTTACAGCTTTTGTTCGATGCCGTCTTTATCTCCCTCAATTGCAGTTTTAGCGTTGTCCTTTCATGGGCCTCTTCGTTTGGGAGCAAATAAAAAACTTTGAGGGGGTGGGTTTTGGGAAATTTTGGTGTCTGCGGAATTTAATTTGGATTTGTTTTGGCCCCCAAAAAATTTTAGCACAATAACGATTTTGTGAGCGGGGGGTTATTGTGGTTTCAAAAGCCATTTTTTTGTTTTTTCCACAAATCCAGGCCCTTTTAGCAGTTTTTTTTTTGAAAATAGGCATAAAATTGCAGATAATATTCCGTATTAACAATTTTAAGGGCTGTGGGAAAAAAAAACCCATGAAAGCACCACACCCCTGCAATTTTATAAAAAACCCGTAAACCCAAAAATTTAAAATTCTCTGAACTTGTCACGCTTTTTTTAGTTTTTTGGGGTTTGGGGTGGGAGATTCCTTTGAAATGATTTTATTTGCTTTCTACATCATCACCATAAAAAACCCCTGATTCCTCACCATTTTTTACCTTTGAAGCAAATTTTTGGTTTATCGGGGAAAAAGAGTCCCCCCAGTCATTAGCAATGGTAAAAGCACTGCTGTTTTTTTGGTTTAAATTGGGCAACTTTGATATGGGAAATTTTATGGCAAAACCCCCCTTCATGCCCAAAACATTCGAAAAATCGAATGGTACAAGCCAATCCTATATATTTTAGTTTCCCCGGGGAACTCCTCTAAGGGGATTCAATGATTGGCCCAAAACTATTTTCTTCACTTCAAACAATGTTTTTATCTGTTTTTTGGGGCGTGCTTAAAAGGGGGTTTTACACACTTTTCGTCATTCACCCTCTTCCGGTTCTCCTGAAAAGTTTTTTTTACCCCCGATAAACATTTCTTCGGGCCCAAGGGAAACCCCCTTCCCTAAGCCACATTTAAAATTCTGAAAGTGTCTGCGAACTTAATTTGTTTTTAACCCCAAAGTTTTATACAGAAATTTATTGATTCATTTTTTTGGAGGGATACACAAATCGAAAAACGAGTTATGACATGTGCAAGTAAATCAGCCCGTCCCCCAAATTTTTAACTGAACATTCAAAATGGGGCCCAACGTTTTGGGAATAGTTAGATACATGTGTACCAAAATAAAATCCCAAAAAATAAAAAAAAAAATAAATGTTAAACGCAAAAATGAAAGTTACAATAAATTTTTTTTAAACAAACCTTGTACAAAATAATGTTTATATTTTTTTTATTGTGAAAGTTTAAAATTTTTGGGATTTTTTTCTATTTCAGAAATTTGGGGGGGAATTAAAAAATTAAAAAACCCCATGTTGTAGAAAAAAAAGCTATTTAAGGGAAAATTTTCTCACTCACTAAATTTAAATATATTTGCTATCATAATTAATTTTTTAAACCGTTTTTATATTTAAATTTTTTTTTTTTTAGTTTTTAATGTTACATAATTTTTTTTTAATCAGTGGAAATTAATTTTAGTCAAATGGAAAGTCTGGGGTGTTTTTTTACTCCCCTGTCCGGATCATCTTCAAGAATATTATGGACTAGGTGACTTTTGTAAAACTTAATTTTGTTTTTCTTAATTATTCTCTGTACTGAAGACTTTGGAACACCACTTTCAAGTTCAACCTTCCTTAGTGACTTCAGTTTACCTGGAGAGCAGAGCATTGATGCACATACTAGTACTTCTCTTTCCTCATTTGATCCTCTAAAGTACTTTTTTACACAAACTTCTAGTTTCTAACAAAAGATTTTGCCACTTGGTTATTGTTGGATTGCTAGGTGGTTTCAACTCCTGGGTAGGCAACCTGAAATTGTCTAATTGCTTCTGTAATGTTGCCAAAAGCAATAGTCCACGCACAACACTTCCCTTTTTGTTCAACATTATAAGCCATTTCTTGAACTTCAATATTATTAAAACTGAAATGGAGGAGTTTAAGTATGTTTTTATAGTGCAAGCAATTTTCTTCAATAAGCGTTATTAAACCAAAACTGCAACGCAGTAATCAAATCAGGTAATTCAAGAAATGAATTTTTATAGGAAGCAAAGTGGTAAAATTTTCAATGTGTCACCATTTTGTTTCTACAATTGTTAGAGAGCTTTAATTTTCACAGAATATTTTTAAAACCTACTTTATTAATTGTGAAAAGTTTGAAAATGTTCGGTGCATAAATGGGCAAGTAATATAAAATCAAACATTTAAACCTCTTTGTGGGACACTCTGTATATATATTAGTGTATTAGAACATTTCATAACATGAACAGAATGGCAGACCACAGAAGTGTATATATATATTAAAGGCTCTTATTTTAAATACATCCCTAGTTCAAGAATACCAGATATAAGTTGCAATCATAAACCATCACTAAGTAAAGTTGTTGAAATAGATAAGAACAGTTGCCACTGACAATTTATAACACAAAATAACAGGAGTTACCTTCAAAATGTAGTACCATCACTGGGTATTCGGTATTACAGAGACATCTTTTACCTGCTGTTATACTATATGAGTAGGTTTAGATTTGGTTATTATAAATATGTTACTAGCAGTACCAAAATTAAAGTTAACATTTATGAGTCCTCATGTGATCTGAGCTTGAATTTAGTTACTATTAGTTACAATGGATGTTTTTCTTTTTTCGCCAGAAGTGACCTCAGATCACGTGCCAAATCGTCAAACATGATCATAGGTCGGGAAAGTACTGATTGGAAAAGCACCTGGCCATTATTGCGGCAACAGAGGCGCCCTTTGCGCCACCCCACACTTCTCTTGAAAAAAGAAAAACATCCCTAGAGATAGTGCCTGAATTCAAGCTCAGATCATGTAAACCCTTTTAAAGGTAAACTTAAACTTTTTCTATTCATAATATGTATTACCTGCGTATATCACATAATAACAAATAGTAAATAGGGACAGAGTGACCTCCTTATATCACTGTTACAGTTGACCTACATAAATTATAACTGTCAAAGATTATAAAAATATGTAGAACATTGAAAAACTATTCATTGATAGCATTACATATGTGCACAATAATAAAAACTTAATTTTATTGGTCATTACATAAAATAACAACAGTACAAAATACAAATATCAAAACTAACAGCTAGGTTTTTGACCAGACATCATATACTTATAGCAGGCTGAATAACAATGGCGGGCCAGGTACTTGTGTTGAGAGAAAGCCTTGCCACAGACCTCACACTGCCAACTCCACTGATGATGACTTCTAGTCCTCTGGTGGGCTCTCAGATTTGATCTGTAGTGGTAGACAGTAATATAAATACAGCAAAGTTTAAATTCCTGAATATCCTATCTTCAAGTAAGGCTGTCCCGAAAGTAACAGACGTTTCAACATGGCACGTCAATGACCAGCACTGCCATCTTGGTGTCAAGTGTTCCTACACTCATTATGCAAACAGCCTTGGTAGGTTGTGCATTGTGCATTCATGTGTATTGTCAAGCAATATTGAGTGAATGCCAAGTGGGGTAGTGGTATATTGATTTTAAATATGAACAAGCTAGTGTGCACAATGAAAATTGCAGTGGTAGGCCTAGTCTTATGATGAATTGGTGGTGAAAATCAACGAAACAATTTGTAATTTACACATCACAAATCTGGTGATAAATTTTAATTGGCTTGTAATTTTTCACCAATAAAAATCTTATCACAGATCACACTTTATAACTGACAGGATTTTCAATTGCAGTGCTCATTTCAACACTTCACTGTATAAAAAGTGATAGGCACAAGCACAATCTACCAAGGCTGGTTGCGTACTGAGTATAGCACATCAAGACACTCTGACGCCAAGATAGCTGCACTTGTCCTGCCCATTGCTGTGCTAAGTCGAAACGTCAACAGCACTCATATGTTACTTTTTGGACAGTTCTCGTAGTTGCATTTATTTGATTTTGGTTAACCCATTCAAATTAAGTTATAAGAAGATAATTTATTCACTCATTTGTAATTTTTTAATTTAAGTCCGATCATTAAATTAAATTTATCCGATCAAAACAGCCACAGCGGTCAGGTGGATTGATATCGGATACAGTTGTTTTCGCATGAACCTGGGCAATCCGATCAATTGGATGTTGGCGTTCAAAGATTCCATAAAAAGATACTCAATGATACTCATTTATTACTGGTAAATATTACTTGTAAATTTATCACATTGTCATACAACTCAGTATTAAGAGCAATGCAATCCTCCAGTTTGTCTAAACTTTCTAAAAGAAGCAATAAATTAAATTGAACAAATAAAAACCTCCTTTAGAATACTGATAAAAGAATTTCCTAAGAGTAACAATAATTTTTTTATTTCATCAGTAATCCCAAAAATGTCATGTACTTCATAAAATGGGTGGTCCAAGAGGAAAAAGCCAACTTGTCTTTTGAATATACTATATGGCAGTAATCTTTATCTAGCAGTGCATTCCATAATTTTGGTCCAAGAGATAATGTTGCTAATGAATATTGGAATAATAATGAATAATAATTAATAATCATATTGAATAATGAATTTGGAAGTCAGCGACAGTGCTGACTAAAGAGTAATGTCTCCAAAAAGACATTTAAAATTCAAAACAGGGGTGCATACATTGCAAGTGTGCAGGATTGTTGTGGTTTGTAGGGATGAAGTGGGAATCCAAGACCACCCCTGTGGGGTGACAAGCAGGACGCAGATAAGGAGAGGTGGACAAAATTAAAAGGACAAAATAATAAAGGATTATAGTGCATTTAACTTTGTAATACTTAATTTGGAAAATAAAATATTTAATTCGCTGATGATTGCTTATTTAATCCATAAAGTGAAATGCCTAATGTCATAGTAATTTAGTAATCTGAATTAGTAAAGAGTATCTTAGGGCGACACTACCACCACTCGTGCTTCAACCACCACGAGCATTCATTCTTTAAAAAATCTCATTACTTTGTATTAAGTCATAAGTTTTTCAGACCAATGTGATAGCCATGCCTTGAATTGTTTCATTTTTGTATTCTTAAACTTATGTTTATGAGATTGTACAACTTGATTTTGGTGCTGGCCCCAATTTGAAGAAGAGAGGTGTGACTAAAAACAAGTCATATTTTGTGCAGTAATAATAGCTAGAAATTTCTTAAATCACCCAAAGATCATAATGATTTATTTAAACTAGAGAGATACATACTGCTTAAATTGCATGATTTTTGCATCTAAATATTGAAGTGGGTTTGATTTGCTATTAAAAAAATATATTACTTGCAATACATGTGATAGGATTTTTGTTTTTTATAATAAAACTCAAAGTAATGTGAAGAAAATTAAACTCTAATATCACAAATTAAATACTCTATAAATAATGTAAATTACAGCAATTTTGTGTTTGACTAGAATGTACTTGGTGTAATCAACAAGAAATGTCATTTCCATATGTAAAATATGTGTGGTGCATCACTACAAAGGAGTTTTAACTGAGAATTTGGAAAAGTGAGGTTTATAGATGACCTAACTTGCCTGTCTGCAAAACTCTTATCACATGAAGGACAACTAAAGGGTCTTTCGCCGGTATGGAGCCTCATATGTCCCTTGAGGACCCAAGGCCTGTCAAAGCCCTTGTGACAGTACAGGCAGTAATGCTGCACACTCTTGCTGCTTTCACTGCTGTTGCCGCTGCTACTGCTGCTGCTGGTCTCCTTGCACTGCTGGCCCAGAGACAACAGCAGCCAGCTCAATCCCAACATCGAGTGATCATGTGGCTGGTACACCTCTGTATCTCTCGACACTCCTGGCTCCTCATCAGAAGAGCTGTCATCCTCATCGGGAATATCACTTAGTGGCGGAGAGTCATAATTCACATTTGTACTTTCACTCTCAGTTTCTCTTGTCGGGATTTTGTCCAGGCACCATCGAGTCACAAATGGAAGACTATTGATTGTACTCCAGTCTGAAATTTTAAAACAAATCCAGTCAAAAAGTTACATGTCTTAAATTAAGAACATTGTTGTTCTAAAAGTAGAATGAAGATGTGTAGGAGTACAATATAGGTTGCAGATTTCATTAAAATATTTTGTTATGCCTATTACAAATTGAAATTATAATGACAGTAATATATTATTATAATTCATAACAAATTTAATTTCTTTTTATTGTATACATTAAAAACATTACATTTACTTCTGAAAATTGTACATTTACTAAAAGTAGTCAGCATAAAATGACATAAAACATTCCAATAATGATCGAATGTAGTTAAAATAAACATTTTTACTGATTTAATGTTTTTGCACAATGTTATTGGGCGTATTAAAAAAGTAATACAATTTCAATATAGCATAGAAAAGATACAAAACTTTAGTCATGTGCCTATTTTAATTGCTCTTTAATCAATGAATCTCAAATTCCAGTAAACAATTTTGAATAATTTATATATAATAGAAAACCCCTGTTCATATATTTGCAAAAATTATAATAATAGGACAAAAAAATCTATATTTGAAAAGTAAAAAGAACGCATTGAAAATGATTATACATGTACACAATGCAATTGGACCAAATGTTTTCCAAAGATGTTGTATGTGAAAGTCTAGGTTGTGGCCATTGTCACTCTTAATGTGGACCAGTGACAGGATCCAAGTGGATCGGTCATAGTACAGCTTAAACCAGCAAAAATTACTGAAAAAGAAATATCCACGTTTGGAGCAATTAAAACGTTTGTTTTCATTGTATTTATGCTGGAGGTGATCATACACACTAAAAAGATAGTAGTAGATCCAAATATTATAAAACACCTGAAGACAATATTTATACAAAAAAATTTTGAACATGTATTATATAATCGTTGTTACCTACAACTAGTGACTCAAGATGATATTCAGAAGTTACTTCGTTGCCTTACATTCCAAATTAGGAGCAGGTATGATCCATTCAATTATGAAGGTCCTTCAAAACTGCTGAACGTATTTTTATCCTCAGTTCATTGGTGAGTTGCCTGTAACATTGGTGGTTTACATTTGGATCAAGTGTTGGATGCTTTTTCATCTTCCTTCTTTTGATGATAGACACTCTATCCAAGATGTCCTCTTTCTGCATCGCCTAGTCAACTCCAAGCTTAATTGCTCTGAACTCCTATAATGTATCGACTTCAGAGTTCTTACCAGTATGAGGTCTGCTACTTCATTTGTTTGCCAAACCCTCAGTTTCCACAACATACTTGGGCAACTGAGTATGCAGAACGCTGGAAACGCCCTACCCTCTAAGAAAGACTTTAATTGCTCATCACCCACAATCAAGCATTACACTCCTCCCTGAGCCTGAACCACCAACCACTATAACATAACTGCAGTTCTGAGCAGTTATTATAAATATAAATCATATGTACAAATAGCTGGGTAGATTGTTTAGATTGAATGTATGTCAAGAATAATATAACATTGTAGGTTACACCTGATATGACATAGTGCTAGTGAAAAATTCCATTTTTCTGGAAAATTTGACTCTAATAAACTCTGCATGTTAGTATGATTTTCCTCATAAAGTGTATTATTAACCTGGTTTTTTTTTCATTGAATATGAAACAAAAGGTGGGAGACATTAGTAGCAGTTATTGCTAATATTACATATGATGTAATTACTTGAGCCATCAAACAGTATGCTTAGATCAAATGCCATGATAATTTCCTATTCTGACATTTACATTTCAGGAATAAACATTTTAAGATTGGATTTTGGAAGTTAAAGTCAATTTCTTTGTGATCTCCATAAAAATAAATGTTTCGTGTTTTTCTTAATAAGTACATTCTTGACTTGTAATCAATTAAAAAACCAGGGAACATTAAAAAATCATGATAACTAACCACTTAGTTTTATTAGAACACACAAAATTCTTCTTCTCCCCTTCAAACCAATATATATTTTGGTACTAAATTAAAAACATATTTTACATTTTGACCTTACAATAACAAAACGCAATAAATCTTCGAAATTAAAAATACCCATTTTATTCCTTTTATAGTTCACTTTCATAAGAGAATTTGATGTATGTGCATATACAGGGTGGCGCATATTTATGTTTCCCTATAAATTGAGATATTTTGTTTCAATAGGTTGGTAACAATGTTAAGTTGGTAGCAACACAGAGTAAGTTCCAGTGGCTAGTGTAAAGTGACACTCTTTGCATCTGTTATTTGTTTGTGTGTGTTTTTAAAATGTTTACAACCAAACAACGAGTTGTGGGTGGAAATATCCTTCAGTTGTGGTGGAAGCATAATAAAAATACTGCTATAATAATAGAAGAATTTAGTGGTAAATATCCAGGTGTCACGATACCCACTCAACAGTATATGCGGAAGTTAAATAAGAAATTTGAAAACACAGGAAGCATTTTTAATGCCCAGAAGTGTGGTCGCCCACAATCAATTTGCAACGAAGAAAACCTGCAGACAGTTTCTCAAGCTTTTAATAAAATCGACTCGTAAGGCATCTGCTGAACTAGATATATGAAGAAGTGTGCAAAGAATGTTAAAGCAATTCAAATTTAAGCCATACCGTCCATCTTTACTCCAAGTGCTTCATGAGGATGAATCCGATAGGCGATTGGAATTCTGTGAGACAATAATTATCTGCTCAGAGGCTGATCCAAATTTCTTGTGATCAATTTTGTGGTATGATGAGGCATGTTTCAAACTAAATGGTTGCTTTAATCGGCATAACTGCTTGTACTGGTCAGATGTAAATCCTCATAACGTAATCCAAGCAGAACTCAATGTGCCCGGTGTTATGGTATGGGGGAGGTATTTTGAGTACTGCACTGATTGGTCCTTATTTTCTTCAAGGAAATGTTAATTCAGAAAGTTACTTACGGTTACTGCAGGAAGTAGTAGTTCCCAAGCTCAGAAACAATCCTGTTTTCAATATTCATTCGCTCATCTGGCAAAAAGATGGTGGCCCAGTACAATTTGGTATCGAAGTTCGAGATTTTTTAAATAACACATTTAATGAATGGATTGATCACCGTGGTACAATCGATTTGCCTGCGCACTCGCCAGACCTGGCCCCATGTGATTTTTCACTGTGGGGTATTATAAAGGAAACTGTGTATGCTTCAAAACCGCAAAATCTTGACGAACTCAGAAACCTAATTAGAAATGCATTTGAACATGTTAATAACTATAAACGTTAATTGCTAAATTTTGTTGATTCTGTTCTCAGTCGTTGTATGAAGTGTATACAAAATCACAAACATGCTGCTATAACATTCTATTTATGGTAATATGTAAGTAATTTCATATAATGAATTTTTTTCTTGCTTAAAAGTGTTTTATTCAATTAACTTATAGTAACGCCTTGAAATTTCTCTTCTGGGGAAACTGACATATGCACCACCCTGTATATTTTCTTGATAGAAAAGGAGGTTGAAATTTCTATGAGATCAACAATGGCGTACTTGACGGTATAAGGTAAAATGTTCCTTTAAAGAATTTTTCCACAAACAAAATGTTTATCCATTCTAAGTAAATATCTTAATAAACTTGGGAAAAAATAGTTTGGCTTTGTCAAATATGATTGAGTCAGTGTTTCATGACAATTAATTTAGCATGATTAAGTCTAAAACAAATTATGTTTAGCAAGTAACAGATAAATTACTTATATGATTGAATAAATTTACATTTTCAACTCACAATTGTTCAATAGTTGCTTACGTGTTCCAGACTGTACTGTGCCATATGGACAAAAAACAACATGACAACCTTTAATTCATGTAAAAATAATGTAGCTAACAAGCTCTCATGTTGAATTAAATAAGTTCATAAACTACTCTCCCCTATTAATTACAAAGCGAGCAAATTACTTTGTTTTTTCACAAACCAATTTTATTTCTCATCCAATTTTTCTTTTATATTAATTCAGTTGTGACATATATCACAACAGCGCAAATAATTTTATTCACACTATAAGTGAAAATACACCATTCAACTCATACATGCATTTACATTAGACATAATTATTTTGTTAATTGTTCTCAAATGTTTAAGGCAACACAGTTTTAGAATATAAGGAGTTGGAGCAAAGTAATAAATTGTCAATTTAAACGTAAAATAAAATTTTGCTCTTGGTGAACATACAGAATCAAGACTATTTCTTGTAAGAATTAGTCAAGCCCCCTCATCTATCCAATCCATTCCCATAATCTGTAAATTTTACAGAGACTGAATTACAGATTTTTGCCACCATTATGTGCTTCATAAAACTTAAATATGTTTACACAAGCAAAACGGTAGTTGTTTACTATCAATACATACCATCGCATGAGTCTTCTTTATTTATTTCTTCATAAAACAAATCTTGTTTTAGAACCTCTTTAGGAGGCTGCATATAATTGTTGATGTCATCTTTTCCTGAAAACAATATTTATTGGTATGGTTTTAAAAATTTAACACAATCACTTTTTATAATTATACCATTATGATAGTTGTGAATAGATTACAAAAAATTAAAGTACACTTTTTCTTGTACAAAACTGTATTTCTATCACTTTTGGAAGTGTTACATAAGGGGGATTCATAAAATCCTGTTTAAGAAAAAAAACTGCTATTTTCTATTACTGTATGTATAAGTTTTTGTGTGATATACATCAATAATATTATAAAGTATCATTGTATTAGCTAAACTCTAGTCTAAAAATATAGATATATACCGGTATTATAAAAATGACTTCTTATTTAATTACAAAGGTCCTAAAATGATCTTTCATGGATAAAGAGCTGAATGAATACAAGCAAAGTTATTTCTTTATGCAAGCAAAAAAACTTTATTTATTTAAAGATTATTACATTAATGTATCTCAATATACTCCAAACATTCCTCAAGATAAGACTCTAGCCACTCCAAAAGTAAACCCTAAGTTCCACAGTGAAATAAATCATGTATCACTTGAATATGAAAAATATAAATCAGAGTTGTAAAAAGTAACTAAATGTTACACTGTTTGTTTTGTTAGATGTCATAAATACACATATAGTATTTTTCATCATTAAATTAAATATTATTTTTCTAGATATAAAAACAGTTCAACTATATTGTAATTTGAAATACCTAGTGTAATTGGGTTGACATTTTTGTTTTGATAGTTTATATATTCATTAATATTGATGATTGGATTGTGGTAGTGCTTATTATACTGCACTCTTGATCCTTAACAATTAAGAAGCAAGCCTAGATTCCGTTTTATATTCTGCTCTTCTAAGGAACTAATTTCAGTAGAAATGTAATAACTCATGATCATAAATAAATCACTTCAGCCAATTTGTGATTAGGCCTATTTCAGTTATTTATATTACCATGATTTAATTTATGAACACTTATTTTATGAGATAACAGTTCAAGGCAGAGATAAGATAAACATTAAATATTATGTTTATTGTAGAACATGCTGACAGAAGTAGAATTTTTGACAGCTATATAAGCCATATAATACAATCAGTCTTGATAATGAAAAATGTCATTTAGAATCCATATTACGCATTTAAATGATTTAGACTTACCTCGAATGGAATTAATGAAACAGTGTGGCATATTAACTTAATTTCACAAATATCTGAACTACGAAAAAACAATAAACCTACAATGGCACAGTAATTAAACCTGTTAGAATATTATTTTATAAGTTTTGTACTTCAGTGAATATACTCAGCTTGATGATTAATGCCTTTGTTTCCACTTCCGGCGAAGTAGGAAGTGACAGCAATGCGTTTTAAAAACTATAATCGGGTAGGGTGCGATAAGCGGACCCGGTTTTTTTATATCGAAACGATATTATTTAATCATAACCATCGATATAATCAATCTATACTGATTAATTATTTTTAATTAATATATATTCTCACACTTAAAACAATGGTCACAAATACATAAAAGGTAATTAAAATCACAACCGCTTGAGAACAAACGTGTAAGGCCGCGGCGGTGATAGAACGACCATAGATTCACACGGATGTAGACTTTGAACGGAAGGCAATTTAGATTCAATTTAGGCAATATCTAAGATTACTTCCAGAAATTGCGTGGAATTAGTCTCTTCTAAAAGAACATCATCCACAAACACAGCCGACCTCATGGCATCATCATTGAAAAGGCAGATATTTGTAACATTAGATTTAGATTGATTTTTTTTTAACTTCAGATAAATATTTAATACTTGCATTTAATTCTATGTATGAAGTAATTTCAGATTCTTATACTGATTTACTTTTAAAACAGGGTCGTGTCGTCAATACACTAGTTTTCCATACTGGATTACAGAATTCGATCTACCGACATAGATCAGAAACAGAAGAGGCTCAAGAATCGATCCCTGAAAGACACCGAGAGACATTTTTATTTTGTTTGAAAGAACGCTCGAAATCTCCACGCACTGATAATGATCTTTAAGTTAAGAAGTCAGCCACATTTCTCTAGTTGGTCCAACAGTGTTTCATACAGCACTCAGTCAAAAGCTTTGAACGGGTCGAGAAATAAGCTAAGCACATCTTGTCGCCCCTCCAACCCATCGACAACATTCTTAAAGAGGTTATTAAATACGCCGTTTGCGGATCTGAAAATTAAATATATTTCAAATGTTAAAAGGCATAGGACGATAGTGTCTTCCTTAGACAAAACACAATATTTTGAACTTTAATTGTTCTTTAGTGTTCTTGGTAAAAATTTACTATATTCATTAAAATACAGGGGTGTCAGGCCAGGCAGTTATGTTGGTGATCACATTGTCGATGTCATAGCGTTCACTTCAATAAATTCATAATAAAAGTTTGAACACAGTCATGAAATACGCTGAGAACGATTTCAGCTAAATGTATATGGACGATAAAAAAATTTGAACATCAAACATATACTATATATATATATATATATATATATATATATATATATATATATATATATATATATATATATATATATATATAGTGTGTGTGTGTTTTTTTATATATATATGAGCTTAATCGTATGTACTTTCTAATCATCAGCTGATGTAGAGAACATTATTTGCACTCAGCTGATTGTGGTATTGGCCATCAACGAACGTCTGGAACGCAACTACCAACTAGTCAGCTTGCACATTTGATTGTATTTTGAGAAATAAGGAAAGTTCGAAAGTTTGGTTAGGATTTGATAAAGTAGGCGATGGGTGCCTACACAAGTCAGTTGAGATATTTATTATCTTATTAGGGTATGCATTTATCTGCTTATAAAAGGGTATGTAATAAATGTTTAATTACTAAAAAGAACTAAATTTTTATCAAGTTTTTTAATCTTACATAAATCTTCCTGTATAAATTAAAAATACAGTCTTATACGCAGATAGCAATAATGGTCAAATCAAAATATTTTTAAAAGACTGCGAAATTAGGATTCTCTATATCTAGCCTCAAATAAAAGTGAGTTTTAAAATTGAATTTCATGTTATTTTAGCAAAACAGGTCGGCTCCACCTCAAGAAATTCCCCTTGTTATGAGTTCTGATGAAAGAGACTTTGAAGCGGATGAAACTGACTATCTTCTTCAGTCCCCAAATAATAGTCACAGAATGAACGGTAACCGTCCGAGAAGAGCCAGGAATTTGAAAAACTTATTTTTTACACTGACATGTGGGTAAGTTGCTGAATAAGTACTTATTAAAATTACTTTAGTTTATCTTGTGTACACAGGTTATCATATTTTTCTCAAGGTTAGTCAGCTGAGTGCGTTTGTGTCAGATGGATGTCGGATCAATAGCTTGCTAAACTTACATCTTGCTAGGTTGAACATTGACGTACTATTGGTGGACAAGTTTCGTTTGTGCATGCATTTTGTTGCTTCAGCCATGACAAATTTATTAAATTAGTGTACAGTAATTTTAATGCTCTTGACATTGAGTAAAACTTTTAGAACTTAAAGAAATAGGTATTATGGCTGCTTCATCTTCTTTGTGTCTTGTTGAACTGTCATCTTCAACAACACAGCTAATGAAGGAGGATATACCACTAATTTCTAAACCACCTGAATCCAGTTCCTGCTCCAGGTTAGGTTTTATAAACTTATACCTATATTTCATTTGTAACTCATTTTTGTTTATTATTTTATAACATTACACATTAGATTATCAACTAGACATTAATTATCTACAAGTTGAAATTGATAAGTAGGCCTATAATTTTAATATGGTAGGACTAATCCACTTTCCTTAAGTGATTTTTCCTCATCAAATTATAAATTGCAAATTGCATTGCAAATTATAAATTACTTAGGCCAAATATGCATCTTATTTGTCAACAATCAATTGAATAAGTTTAGTAAGGTATGAGTTAAACATTCTTTACTTTTATAGTCAAAGCCTTGTCCTACTGAGGACTGCCACCACCCTATGTTATAGTAGCTCATTACTGTTGTTGCAATCTAGGCTACTGTAGAAGCCTATGTGGCATTCATAAAAAAATTAAGTAAGTCTGTCTATAACTAAATTCTGTTGTTAGGCTATCCTAATTATTTTGATTATTAGATTACAACAGTTTAAATCACAAATTAACTTTTATTCCTAAAAAATAAACTAATTCCAGAGGAATAGGCCTAGGATATACTTTGTCAATAAAAGACAAGCTATTCAGCTTAATGAGTTTAAGTTACCTTTATGAACCAAACGGTAACTAATGTTGGTCAGTGGTAGCAATTTGGAGCAGCCGACATGGAAATAGCCGGGTGGTGACTGGTATGTATAAATCCCCTCTCTACGCTGTGTGCTCAACACTCTTGTCTACTAAACTTAACATGTATAGACAATTGCAGTGTCTACCCATCTCAACATATGTTACAATAAACAAACATCAGCTAGAAAAAATTTATGGTACGGTACTTTATCTTGTTCCAAATTTCACTTTGTAGAATTGTCTCTACATGTTCGATACGAAAGTCCCATTGTCAGGTGCCTAAATATGTGGAAGTTAAAAAAAACTTATAAAAACGTATAATAAAACATAAAATTCAATAAGTTAAAGAAAAGATATATGCAGTAAATGATTTACGAAGCACATAAATGGTAGGCCTACCGCACATGCACAACCACAGATCAGAAACTGGCCAGTCTGTAGCACAGACACTGAAGGCTAGACTCTTCTCCTACTTCCTGCTCCATTCTTACCTTCTAGAGTCTTATCACTTGTTAACACATTCAGTGCTAAGCGGGACCGTTCGGTCTCGCCCAAGCGTCTCGGCACCATTCACGGGTGCGCGCAGGACCTATCGGTCCCGCTGGCCATTGTTGTTTTGCTCTCGGCACTGTTTAGGCAGCACTGCAAAGAGGCCCTTTCTGATAGCGTGAGCGTGTTGGGCCGGTTTCGTTCTTTGTTCTGGTGTGCATAGTTTTTCGGTTCAGCTAACTAGTTGTTTTCATCTAGTGCTGTGTTTGCTATTATTTTGTGATTGTTGTTAGCGAAATTAACAATGGCTGGGACATCTAGAGACCCCGAGGTAGTTTGTAATACATTATTAATGATTCGTGATGATATAACAAGTTGTGCCATGACAATAAGATGCACAATAACAAAAAGTGTTTGGTATGATGTACACATTGTAAATAAGACGTGTTAAAAACTACAAAGAACGGAGGGGATGGTTGTAAATAATAAAACTAAAAAACATTGGTATTTATTGTGTTTTATTTATTGTGTTATAAATTTATGACATAATTTGCTAATTAAAAAAAGTCAGTGAAAACACATTGGTTAGTAGAGTGAAACGCCGCCTACCGCATCAGAATACGACGATCCAGTCAGAAATGGCAGCGCATAATGTACTTCACAATGTGTACCTAAAACAAGCCGCCATTTCTGATTGGATAAACCTTTTGAGATGTGGTTTGCGGCATTCAACTCTACTAAGTGAGCTCTTTCAAATGAGGTATCACTCGACCCATGCTTCAATTTAAGATTTCCATGTTTTCCTCTGTGGGCCGTCCCCCCATGGTTGGCATGTCATGGTAATAGCAAGGAAAAATAGTTTACATAGCCATATGACACTGTGCAAAGTTTATAGATGTTATCTCCTATGGTTTTTAAAATATTAAGCCGTACCCATACTTTTCAAACACCCTGTATATTATTATTCATCCTCCTGAACTGATTTGGCTTAAGCTATAACTCTCCTACTGGCCATTGATTAGTATCTAGTGTAAGTAATTTGTTTGTTTTTACCACATATTAACGTTTTTTTCGTTCTATTTCGGGTATCTTGAAATACAGTGGAACCTGGCTAATTCGAACTTCTATAATTCAAAATCTTCTTTAATTCGAATATTTAAATTGGTCCCTAGCATTTTCTATATAAGTAATGCAAAAATATCGTGGTTAATTCGAAGTTTATTTTGGATAATTCGAACTTTTTATAGCGAACCCGCGAAAAGACGCTGCACTCTTTCTAATCGCAAGGCCATTGAACATAGATCTAGCCACCCTCCCGCCCGCCGGCCGGCCGGCTCGTCCCTATCCTTCCGCGCCTATTGTTTTGTAGACGTGACTTCGGTTGTCCAGCCAATGGACCAGGGGATCATAAAAAATCTAAAACAGTTTTACAGACGTTTATTGGTTGAGTACATACTGACTGAAGATAGCGACGCCCTAAAAATCAAGTTAGACATTCTTCAAGCCTCTCGCATGTGCAAGAAAGCTTGGTACAAAGTAACGTCCGAAACGATCAAAACATTGCTTTAAAAAAGCTGGTTTTGTAAAAAAGGAGGACTACGGCGAAAAGCCAACGACATTATAGCGGAAGCGGTACCTTCAGTTGGTGGCTGGGAGGACGTCATTACTGACCCTGCCATCTCGTTTGAAGATTTTGTCAACGTGGATGAAGATGTTGCAGTATGTGGTGCGATAACAGACGCGGAGATCATCGCTTACGTGCTCAACAATAAACAAGATGGCGACATGGCATCGGGTGACGAAGACGGCGAGTCATCAGTTGGGGCGGAAATAAACGTTCCGAGTGCGGCCGCACATCACATCATGGAACTTAGACGTATTTTTGAAAATAAAAATGACGTAAGTGAGTCTATTTTCAATTCATTGAATATGGCAGAATCTTTTGTCACTTCCAAAAGACTTAACTTTAGAAAACAAGTGAAGATTTCCGGCTTCTTTCGAAAAAATTAAATAATATTGTACTTTATAATGTTCCTTATCACCATTCAACTTATTTTCTTTTATTCAAAAACAAATAATGCAATTGTGTATTTTTTAGATAATTCATGATTCAATTTTGCACTGTTTTACCATACTTTGCTTGGTAGAAATGCACAGAAAAACATACATTTACAACCATTCATGTTATTTTCAATAAAGGTTTTCAGCAAAGATGTAAAGTGCCATTATTTTAAGCCTTTAATTCTTAACTCTTTTAATTCGAATTTTTGTATAATTCGAATTTTTTTTATTGGTCCCTTGAGATTCGAATTATCCAAGTTCCACTGTATCATGGAATTTTCACTACTATCCTTTGTCGGAATATCTATATACAAAATTTAATCAAAATCTGGGATGGTGACAAATTTGCTGTGTTGATTTGACATGGAATGAATCTGTATTCCAATTATTACTGATCTATTACTAAATACAGCACAAACTTTGGTTGACAGTTTCGTGTTGCAAGGTCAGGTAGTCCTTAAAAAAGTGATAAACATGATAAGGCAGTCCTTAAAAAAGTAATAAACATGAAAATAAAGTGCTGGAAAGCAGTTGTTGGCCTTGCCAATCAATATGAAAGTTCATTGTCCAAGTTCATTATCTCTTCTAATCTGAGAAAGGTTGAGGTACTCATGTGATCATAGCTTTATTTTTAGATACTATCTTGAAGGATGATTTTTCTCCAGGGGAATCTATGATGTATACTTTCCTATGATCTGATTACATTGAATGATTTGGCACGAGAAAGTACTAATTACAAATGCACTTGGCCATCAGAGCAGACAAAGGCCAGCGCTACTCATACTGTTGTTACCAAACAAAAAATACCTAAAGATACATTGAGATAGTACCTAAATTCAAGCTCAGTCCATGTTAGCACTCTAACCTTGATGATTATTCTATTGATTAATTCATTAAAATACCTTAAGATTAAAAAAGAGTGCTTATGGCCAAACGATCTAAGACATTTGACTTTGGATCTGAGTTAGAGATAGCACAGGTTTAAATCTTGTCTGTGACTGCAGCAATTTTTATCAGTATCATCTACCTTTTACTTGTAACATCTTTCCCCCTTATTTTGTTTGATAAGAACCCTCCACAAAAGTGGCCCATGAGGACGGACAGAATACGGCTTAAAAGGGGATCGGCTTCTCCTTTTGTGTTTCTTACTTTCTAATTATTACCTATCATCATCCTAAATTATATAAAAGAGATCGAAGTTGATCCAGTAACAGCTCAGAATTAGCATTGATGGAGATTTCCCGTGTGGTATTCCTTGCTTGCAATTACAAAACATTTTATTACTTGTCAAGAGGCTGGATATTGGAGGTGGCAGATATTGCAGGGCTGGATTTGACAAGTTTTACTGTATAGCATGTGTATTGTCAGTGTATTTTTCTGAAGAATAACTGTTTTTATAAATATATAGATTTTCCAGTTTTAATTTTATATTTTTTTATTGTAATGTACTTATTAAATATTTATTATAAATCATACATTTGCTGTACTGTTATCATAAGAAATGTGGTTAATAAAACTCAATTTTTACATACCAGTATAAAAGCAGTTTTTTTGTCATTTTGCAGTATTTTTATAAGTTAGAGTTTATCATTTTTTTATTTTCATAAACTTTGTCACAATTTCTTAATTTTAGACATATTTATCATTATTTTTGGCTAGCGTGACTTAATACCAAATTAATCAGTTGGATGTGATGTTTTCCTTGAAAGCAAAAGGCCTCATTGAAATAAATCCAATTATTAGATTGATTTTAAACTAATGAAGATTGACTATAATATATTGTTATTTTTGGTATGAGGGAATTTGATTTTCTTTCATAATATACTTATGTCCATATTCTTATTTAACACTTGAAAGAAAATCATGTAACAAGTAAAGTACAACATGTAACATGTTTACTGTAAAAACCCAGAGCTTCAGCAGTTTCCTCCTGCTTATTACATAATTTAAAAAGCTGATTATCCTGAAATGCTGATAATTTGAATTTTTATGCCCTCTTTATAATTTCATAGTTACTGTTGAATGAATAAACAGCAACTAAGCTCTCTATTATTATATTACATATGACATGCTACAGATACATTTGATCTGTTATCATATCAAACAATAGATGGTTTTTGTAATCGATGATAGTCAGATTTTTCATGTGTAATTTATCGTGCATTTTATAACATTCATTTGAGTATTGTAGAGAAGTTATAGCATGACCGGTGACTTCGAGATGCGCCGTAGGCAAAGACGGAACTAAAGTGGTGGGGGGTGGAGCGGCTCAGTCTGTTGCCGTATTTAGCCTTGTGAACTTCGGTCACCAGTCTTCTATACGTGCTGCCCAAAAAACATTCGCTTGTGCCAATTCACGAGTTGTAATACAATTTGTGAATTAATTGCGTTGTGCTCATTACGTTTTAAGTAAAGAGTTTGTAATGGATCGTAATGTAAAAAGTAAAATTGGAGGTAGAAAGGTTATACACGGCCAAGCAAGAGAAGTGATTGCAAATGTTTACCATTTTATGAAACGGGAAGCAGAAACCAACACACTTATAAATTTGAAGAAAGTTCAACAGCTTGTCATAATGGCAACTGGAATTTCTGAAAGTACGCTGAGACGAATTTTGAAGGAGGAAAAAAAATAAGTCCAATTGGCAATTCTTTTAGTACGCCCAACAAAGTAAGAAAACGCAAACATACTAAAAGTGATCTGGACAATTTTGATTTGGGTGTAGTTCGAAAAAGAATAAATAATTTTCATCGACAACGGGGTTTTGTTATGTTAACTATTGCGTGTGGATCTTTGGCGTTATTGTTATTTTAAGTATACATCATTAAATTAACTTGATACAAGATGGTAGATAAAACTGAGTTTTTTCTTATTCTACTGTGTATATTGACAAATTAGTTTAACCAGTTTTATATTAATTTTTAATTTAGCAGCTAGGCTATGTCAGTTGAAAATTTTGTAGTGTATAATTGTATCTACTATCGTAAATCCTGAAGCTTACACGGTTAGTATATGATAAATTGAATTTTAATGGCTAACAAAGCGTAACAATTTACAATTCTGAACTGATGTCGTCGTTGGAGATCAAGAATAATATAAATTCCACCAGGTATCTCTACTGCGAACTCATTAAGAAGGGTGAGCTATGAACACAATTTCGGCAGAACATAGTCATTGTTAAGATCACGTACATCCGGTCCCAATATTTCCAAGATTTCCTGTATTGAATTCCCCATCATAAAAGTCCGTCGCCGTAACTACAAAAGATTCTAGAAATGTTCAAATATTCTCAAGGTCTCCTATACTAAATTGCTCATCATAAAAGACCATCGTGGTAAGAACATAAGGGTCTAGAAATGTTGGCAAACACTACAATATTCGGCTCCCGCCACCACTATGAGTCGGGAGCCAAAAACTCTCAGTAGGGGAGTAGCACCGTATTCACTACCCTACTTTAATTGTGCCCCCACGCGCTCACCTCCTCCACTCCTCACGCGCATCCCACCGGTCATGCTATAACTTCCCTACAATAGTTCTTAAGCTACTAGAAGCATACCCGTACTCAGACTTTTTTTTTCAATTTCACATCAGCAAATAAAAGTAAAGTAAAGATGTCTTATTTTACCAGGCGAAGTTAGGGCTAAGAAGCTCTCTCTAACACTTAACCTGGGGTAAAGGCCTACAGGAAGCCTGGACCGGGTCCAATCACATGTCTATTTGAAGGGACTGGGCCCAGATTAATATCTTTTCCGGACCTACCAATGCTGACTAAGAGAAAGTTGTTTCCTATGTGCTGTTATATACTATGTAACCGAGTTTTTTATCCTCATTTTTAGGTTTATGTGGTCGGTATCATGACTTATCATCTAATATTTATATAAAACGTTAAAGACCAGTTTTGGTTTACCATTTATTGATTGACAATAGCTTTCCACAGTGAGACCTAAATATTTGAAGATTTAATTTAAATATTTTAGTTAAAGTCCTGCTTTGAAAGCAAACAATTGAAAAATAATTCACAATACATTTCATTTCGTAAAAGATTTTAAGTTTTTTTATTCACTTTAGGAATATGATTTTGTGATTCCATCCTATAATAAGAATCCCAACTCCAGGTATCTTTGTTACTCTACAGCCAGTGTATTTACTCATGACTCAAGTGTTCGCTTAATTTTAATAGTTTATTATCAATTTTTGACCTAATTCATCCTGCTAATGAACATTTGTTACGTTTTACTTTATTCAGCTATAATGTATTAAAATAATGTGCATTTTAAGTGTCCTCGAGTTTTGACAAACTATGAAAAAAATTTTAATAGCTGAAACAATTACAGCTGATTTTAGTCATGCAATATGATGAAAAAGCAAACAGACAAATGTAAAACTGTGCTATTTTTACACAGCAGAGAACAAATTTAAATGAGTTATCAACACAGAATATTCTCAAATAGTATAAGCTTTTGTAACAGCTAAGTCATCTGTTAAACCATGTTGGCAGAAAGCATTTAGATATGAAAAGTCATGCTTTATATAACTTAAGTTCTTGTACAAGGTGCTGTCAGTGGGTGTGGCGCAGATGTTGTCGGGAACGGGAGCTGAGGGCTCGGACCATCGTCATTGGCCGCCCTAGCCCTGAGAAGTTTCCCGCAAATGTCATTAGAAACCAGAAGTACAACATTATAACTTTCCTCCCTAAAGTAAGTGGTATTTTGGTTGTAATTAAAATTCACTTGAAAGCTGAACATGAGATAAGAATTTTATTGTTAAAGATGTAAGGTTATTCAATTAATTCTAAATTATTCATTGAAACAATAAATTCAATTGTAAGGAGTGTTTTCAGGTTTGAGAGCACTGGTTGAATTATTTTTTAATCTTTCAAGTGATTATAAAAATGCAATTTATTTTGTTGTAATTTTAAAAGGATGTAGTTTATTACATTATCAAAATGAAAGCTAGAACAGATTATATTTCCTACAATAATTCAATAAGTATATTTATGTTGTAACGAATGTCAAAACAAATAGGTGCCTGTTATGTTTTGAAATATTGAGGTTTTCTACATTTTTACAATGTGTGTAATATGAAACAATAAACAGTGCTTCCATTACTTTATTTACTATTTACTCTGTAGCAAATAAGCTATCATTAAATATCCTAAAACTACTAAATACATTATTTATTAAAATACCAAACGCATAATATTATAAGTGGATATTACGATTTTCGATCCAAAAGTTTCATATAAAATATGTAGACATAGTATTCAAAAAATTTACATTTTTTGTGTCAACAAACTGACTATTAAATATAAACATTAGATTAATTTGGACAAACAAGGTAATTTTTTTTTACATTTTCCAAATTAAAAATGTAAATGTCTTTAGAGGTAAAATACCATTAACATGACAATATGAATAATATTGCCTTGTTATAAATTTGCTTGAGTACCATAATTTATAGTTATGTACATAAGTTTAAATTTTTATTAAATAATGTATATTTGCCTCTCTCCATTTTGTTCATTACTATTTATAACTGAAGACAAAAAGATACTAACTTATCTTCATTAAAATATATGGGGATCTTTGTATGTTAACCTGTATAACAGTTGTAGAATAATATGAAAACTTGTTTTTGGATTTAAACAATGCATTATTTTAATATCTAATGCACAAACAAATGATCTTAAAAATGTAATATATTGAATTAGTTTAAAAAATATAATTGTTGTGTGTTTTTAAGCTGCAAGGCAGCAGAGAATTATTTGGTAGTAAAATTAATTACAGGTTTTACTTTGGATAAAAAAAACTACTAGTGAATTAAAAAAAAACTATTAGAATAAATCATGCACTTAATTTCAATTAAAATCAAATAATAAACTGCTCTAAAGGCCTGTCATTAATTTTATCCATAAAATATTGAGACTTACAAATTTAAAAATAATATAGTTCTGGATTAGATTTATACTTATAATGTGCATGCTCTCTTTTGTTTATTTTTGTTAGTTTTCACATAATTTTTATATTCAATAATTGTGTAATAGAGCAAACTGCATTTTACATGTAAAACATTTTCAGCATAAAAAAATAATTAGAATATAACGAGAATTAATAACAATAATAATTTACAACTATTCTTGATGTTATTACTATCAAACATCAATATTTATTATTTTAGTGTGAGCTCATTATTATTGCAAAAAAATTGATTGATGTAATGCAATCTATTTTATAGTATAGTGATATTTGGCTGTTAAAGTTGTTCTACACATTTCTAGGAAGTTGGTTGTTATTGCAGTCTTATATTATGGTAACTTTAATGTGGATTTGTGAGAGCTCAATAGTGTTTGTTGTACAGGTACTGTTCCAGCAATTTAAATTCTTCCTTAACCTCTATTTCCTTCTGATGGCCATCAGTCAGTTTGTCCCAGAATTGAGGTTGGGATTCCTCTACACGTACTGGGGACCACTGGTGAGTAAACTCACGATATATGTTTGTCTTATGTGAAGAAAGATACTATTTCAACTCACATGTATGTAAATCAAGAATTATAAATATTGAAGTTTTCAGGTGCATGGAGAAAACAAACTTGATCCTAAAAATACCTGCCTGCTACAATACTCTTCATAACAGTGTATGACACATTCTCCTGTGCATTCTCGACTTACGTCTACATAAAGTCTTCCAATAAGTTTGATGCAGTAAAAATTTTTCAGGCAAATAGAAGTTTGTACAACGTATGTTAAGCACACTACAGATGTAATGATCTGGAATATAGCTATCCAAAGTCCGGGTTTTCCAAAGTTTGAGATAAGAATTAAGTTTTTATAGTAATTCAATTTCACCATTAAAAGATACTGAACTCTTATGTATTATTGATTTATTCGTTACTACAACATGAAAACATACTGTGTGATTACAAAATATCTTTTGTGAGTGTCACTGCAGTGAACGACTCGTAGCTCATGCTTGAACCAGATTGTATTGTGGACAATAGTGACATTTCCATGCACACACCAGATTATTGTTATTTTATAATAAATACATTTGTATTATTTTTTGTAACTGCCATTATATACTATCATGCTATTAGCTTGCTTCCTGATAGGAATTGATAACATTCTAAGCATATAAATAGCCAACACCGACCCTGACTATTGGGATGTGCGTATACATTTGTGCATGATGCCGCTGCTCAATTTTTAAATATCTACCAACTAGTAACTAGTTTTACTAAAACTTACTTTTTCAAGTAATGAGAAGGATGAATGCTCCTTTTGTCCGTATAATTGACATCACTGTTTTCTACCACACATCATTGATGAAAATAAATTTTATTTTATATCCAAATGGAATAAATTGATAACAGTTGTTTTATGTTGTCAGTGCTTTGTTCTGATTGTGACCATCTGCCGAGAGGCGATAGATGACCTTAGGCGACACAAAAGAGATCAGGAAGTGAACAATCAGAAGTACAAGCGACTGGTGCGTTCCAGAGAGGGAATGGTGTCAACAGAGATGGTCCCAGCGTCTAAACTGAAGGTTGGAGATTTGGTAAGTACTTAGTTTTGATCGTAACAATCTGCCGAGAGGTGGTAGATGACCTGAGGCAACACAAAAGAGATCAGGAAGTGAACAATCAGAAGTACAAGCGACTGGTGCGTTCCAGAGAGGGAATGGTGTCAACAGAGATGGTCCCAGCGTCTAAACTGAAGGTTGGAGATTTGGTAAGTACTTAGTTCTGATCGTAACAATCTGCCGAGAGGTGGTAGATGACCTGAGGCAACACAAAAGAGATCAGGAAGTGAACAATCAGAAGTACAAGCGACTGGTGCGTTCCAGAGAGGGAATGGTGTCAACAGAGATGGTCCCAGCGTCTAAACTGAAGGTTGGAGATTTGGTAAGTACTTAGTTCTGATCGTAACAATCTGCCGAGAGGTGGTAGATGACCTGAGGCAACACAAAAGAGATCAGGAAGTGAACAATCAGAAGTACAAGCGACTGGTGCGTTCCAGAGAGGGAATGGTGTCAACAGAGATGGTCCCAGCGTCTAAACTGAAGGTTGGAGATTTGGTAAGTACTTAGTTCTGATCGTAACAATCTGCCGAGAGGTGGTAGATGACCTGAGGCAACACAAAAGAGATCAGGAAGTGAACAATCAGAAGTACAAGCGACTGGTGCGTTCCAGAGAGGGAATGGTGTCAACAGAGATGGTCCCAGCGTCTAAACTGAAGGTTGGAGATTAGGTAAGTACTTAGTTCTGATCGTAACAATCTGCCGAGAGGTGGTAGATGACCTGAGGCAACACAAAAGAGATCAGGAAGTGAACAATCAGAAGTACAAGCGACTGGTGCGTTCCAGAGAGGGAATGGTGTCAACAGAGATGGTCCCAGCGTCTAAACTGAAGGTTGGAGATTTGGTAAGTACTTAGTTCTGATCGTAACAATCTGCCGAGAGGTGGTAGATGACCTGAGGCAACACAAAAGAGATCAGGAAGTGAACAATCAGAAGTACAAGCGACTGGTGCGTTCCAGAGAGGGAATAATTTTAACTGATTGATAGTTAGGTCTTTAAAACATCGTGCTAAAGCTTGTCATTACAGCTCTTGTATGTTTATGAACATTGAGATAAATGTCTATATGCCAAATTACAGCCATGAGCTTCTTGAATTGACATGGAAAACTCTCAATGCATTGTAACAAATTATATTTTAAGTGTCATTTCTTAAAGGTTTTATCCAGTAAATAAATGAAATCAGAGAAAATATAATTGTCAGAAATTTCCTCAAAAAGAGTTGTTATATTAAATTTTATCTGGAAGTGAAGATGGACATGTTGGTTCTTGGGTTTACATATCTGGTGTCATAACTAACATATCTAAGTTTTCCGGATCACACTGTGTCGAAACATTGCTTACACATCAATAGATGATAGTCAAGATGGGTAGTGTTAAGCAGATTTCACTGTTCAGATGCAGGACCAACTTTTCTTAAAAATGATGACAAATTTGAGGCAGTCAAAAACTAATAAAACCAAGGTATAAAGAAATATAGCAAACTTTTTTCAAGAAATGGTTTTTGAATATCTTTCGTGTGAAAGAATTTATCCAATGTAGAGATCATTGGTAACTCATCTGTTAACAAATTTCTCTTAAACAATGACACAGGTACAGAAGCAACTATATCAGATGTACCTTTTAAACTTTTAAGTTCATTTTGAGCTTCTTCTTCACTGAATTTTTGGATCTCTGGAGCATATAAGCATGCTGCATAAAGATTTAAAAGCGATGTATAAATTTAAACCAACTAAGCTTGGAAATTGTCTGAAATTAATAAAACCAATTTTGTGTTAAATCCCTAAACGTATTGAATTAAATATGGAAGCTCAGACTTTATATTCTACCTGTACATGTACTATCTGATGGGCAATAATCGTTGTGCAGATAATTGTAGAGAAGGACCAACGCGTGCCGGCTGATCTGGTTCTCCTGCGTACAACAGAGCGTGCAGGTGCATGTTTTGTGCGCACCGATCAGCTGGATGGTGAGACAGACTGGAAGTTGAGGCTGGCTGTCCCTGACACTCAAAAACTTGAGAGCAATGCCAAACTGTTTGAGATTCATGCCTCGTTGTTTGCTGAGAAACCTCAGCGAGATATTCACAGTTTCATCGGGACTTTTACTCGTGTGAGTTTATTATTATATTGAATTATTTTTTTATTTGAATTAAATTAGTATATTTCCATGTTATTTGTCACTGAAGAAAATTTATGTTTGTATTATTTTTAGGTGAACCATATGTGGAATTCATTAATGTTTATATTTTTCAATGACCTTGGGTATGAATTTGCAGCATGATGGCAGTGGGGAGGAGAGTCTAGATGTGGAGAACACTCTCTGGACCAATTGTGTGGTGGCCTCGGGTACAGCACTGGGAGCAGTGGTGTACACAGGCCAGGAGACCCGCAGTGTGATGAACAACTGCCAGCCTCGCAGTAAGGTGGGGCTGCTGGATATGGAGATCAATCAGCTCACTAAGGTAAGTTTACTTAGATGATAATGGCTAATGTCTGCCAAGGAAGATAATGCTTAGTGTAAAAGGTGAATATTCTAATCTGTTATAAAATCTTACCTACAGGGAAATGACAATTTGCTTTCTATGAAACTTACAAACAGCTGATTTAATTGAACTATTGTAACATAATTTGGTATCAATTCACTTGATTATACAGTGTGAGGTAAAAGTATGGATACACTCTGTTTAGGTTTTGATGAATAAAGGTGGAGGGATGGAACTCCGGACACCTTTCTAAGAAATACAAATGAACTTTTTAGTCACTGTTACGACTTTGCCCATTTCCCCAAAATGGGGTTTTGTAGGGGGGGGGAGCTCAACATTTCTAAATCTAAAGACCAATTAACACTTAGAGTGCTAATCCCGTAATTTTACGGAACGGCGAAACTTCCGAAGAATGCTAATCCCGTAGTTTTACGTGGTTGTCATTTCAATTGGTATTATATTACATTGTCCGTATTTAAACGGGTTTTGCCTACTCTACAATGTTATTTGGGTTTTTAGTAACACAATTCACCGCTAGAAAGCGTCAGATGTATTGAATGAGCTTGATGACAAAGCAACTTCGGTCGCTTTGTTTACGTGCCGCTGACGTGACGTTCGTTGCAGCCGGCAGTCGATGTCGCAATCATGGCTTCTCGCAGCTTGAACGACGTTGCGATCAGTGATGTATTAGATGAAGATAGTTTTATTGGTGTAGATAGTATTTTTGACGATTCTGACATCGATCCTGATTTAATGGAAGAAGATTAGACACATACTTCAGGTAAGAATAAGTCTATTTATCACATAAACATCAGTCTAAAAGTTTGGTTATGTTATTGGTTTCTTGAATAAAACTATAATTTGTATTATAAGAAATTAACTTTATTCAACTAATATTCTATTCATATGAATAAAATGAAAATATATTCATATTTTACATAGTATATTATTATGTTACAGATGCTGAAAACAGTGCTGACAGCAAAAGTAATGCCGACGCATCAATATGACGGCATAGTTTTTTGTCAAAAAACTACAAAACATAAAAACATGATTTGTATTATTCAAAGGACAGTTTACAGTGTCGCTAAAAAGTTTAGGGACAGGCTTAAAAAAAACACAAATTTCTGACAAAAGTTTGTTTTTAATGGAAACAAATATTTAAATTATACAAAATAGTAAAATGGACATGAATACATACAAATCAGTAATCAATAGGTCCTCCATTAGCTTTATAACATTCTTTGATCCGTTTTTGGCATCGAATCAATGAGTGTCAGACAGTCTTCCTTCTTGATACTACTCCGCCATATCTGTGCCAACATGAACTTCAGTTCAGCTTTGTTCTTGGGTTTGTTCTTCGCTAGACGACTGGCCATGGTATTCCATAAATTTTCTATCGGATTAAGATCCGGGCTTCGTGGTGGCCACTTCAGAACCTCAACATCATGATTACTGAACCATTCTTGTGTGTGTCTTGATTTGTGGCACGGTGCATTGTCTTGTTGAAAGATGTAATTTTCACCAAGCAATTTATTGGCAGATGGTAACATGAATTCTTCTAGAGTTTGACAATATTTAATACTGTTCATTGTGCCTTCAACGAACTGAAGCTCCCCAGGACCCTCACTTGAAATGCAACCCCATATCATTACTGCTTCGCCACCGGCCTGAACTGCAGGCGCTACACATGCTGGTAGAAATTTTTCAGTATTGGTACGTCGTACCCTAACTCTGCGCCTTGGAAATAGTTCAAAACGGCTTTCATCAGAAAACAAAACACGCCGCCAAGCTTCTTTTGTCCACCCTAATCGAGCCTTGCACCAAACTTGGCGTGTCTTTTTGGCCTTGTCATTTAACAAAGGTTTGCGGATAGCGTAAAATGATTTCATACCTGCATCTCTAAGTCTGGAACTCACAGTTGCTACACTCACATTGTAACGATCATCATCTTGTTTCATGCTGCTTAGTAAATCAGGTGCACTTGCATTTCGGTCCTTTTTGCTCATCACGAGTAGCTTACGATCCTGCCGAGGCGTGGTTTTACGTGGCCTACCACTCCGCGCGGGGCATCAATCACGGTACCGGCTAGGTTAAAACGTCGCACTGTATTTTCAACACATGTTTTAGACACATGTAACTTAGATGCAATTGTTCGGTATGAACTACCGGTTTTATACATACCGATAACTTGCCATTTAATGTCCTCGGACACAGATGAGCGGCCCATAATCACAGCTTTAACTTTCACAAAACAGCGAAATAAACAAATCACAAAGAAGATTGCAGTACAACTGTCACAATGGCAGTGTGGAATGCGTGCGCAGGCTTGTTTCACAAAACAACCGCCAGAGGAACAATGACGTGCAGACCGCATGTCTGTAAATGAAGGCGTCTACTTGTAGAAGCGAAATTAAAACTCACATTTTTTGTTATAAAATGTTCGAAAATAAAATTTTATTTGTACCCTGACCAGTTGAGTACAAAATTTATTTGTAACATGACATATTTTTTTTAAATGATCATCATATTATAATAAAAGTACTGTGCAAGTTTCATTACAATATGGCAAGCCGTTAAGAAGTTATAAAAATAAAATATCTAAAAAACAAGGTTTTTTTTGGCAGTTCCTTAAAATACATTAATGCATGCTTCTTCCACATTTTTGGAGATAAAATATTGAAATTTTGAATAAAAACTTGAATTGATGTCCTTAAAACAGCCAACAATCAATAGCATTGAGAAATTAGTTAGTTTAGGGCCAACTGTAACATTTCTCTTTCAGACAGGTGTCCCTAAACTTTCTAGCGACACTGTATATTTGTAAATGGGTCATTGTAAATAATTGTATATATGCTTAGTTTAGTTAGTTAGATAAAAAAACTGTCTCAAAAAATAATTTTTTTTCCAAAAATATATGTTTTTCAAAAACATTTTTTAAGTGTAGTTTTTTAAAAAAACCACTAACAATCTCACGTTAAAAGAAAGATGAAAGTAAGCTGAATTAAGGCATGTAAGTATTTTTCTCGTACCTTAAATACTTTTTTCAAATAAATTTTTGAAAACCACCAAAAACGCCCAGCATTCTACAGAGTTACATGTCATTTAGGGCCAGCACTCAAAGTGTTAAGTGACACGTCATTTGAAAGGTCTTTATAAAAGAAGAGTGTAAACTAGAGCTTTCTATCTCAACCCATTATAAAATGGGAGCTCATTGAAATTAATTAAAAATTAATTGAGGCAAAACATGGACATACAAATTTAGAAGATAAAACAACTTCAATGGACAACCACTTTACTTACAAACTCAAACCCGTTTTACAGTTGTTACCTGCTGCAGCACAGGCCTCCCTTATTTTATTAGTTTTGAGGAATTCCAGTATCATGTTCAGTTTCTGGTTGGAATTAACAAAGTTAAGACATGTTTTTGTGGTACTTTACATTGAAATGGAATGTTTAAGTGAACAAGAGCGTATCATAATCCTGATGATGCCATGCTACAGAGACCGGGTGAGATCTTATGATGAAATAAGGAATTTATTTAATGACACTTATCCCAACTGAAACCCTGTGTCTAAATTAGGAGGTCAAAAAACAATCCAACATTTCCAGGAAACAGGCAGCATTGAAGACCACCCAAAACCTGGATGACCAAAATCGGCTACAATCAAAGAATTGTCACTTGACATTTTATAGTGTGTTGTAGTAAATCCTCATTCCTCAACAAGAAATGTTTCTCAAATATCAGGTTTATTTCAAACATTAGTTTGTAAAGTTTTACATGACAGTGGTTATAAAGCATACAAAGTTTGTTTAGTTCATGAGCTAAGTGAGGACAACTTTTATCGTCGAGTGAAATTTTGTGAAATAATGGTCCGGAACATTGATAATAATACAATTAGATTAAACAACATTGCTTTCTCAGATGAAGCAACTTTCATGTTAAGCGGTAACGTTAACAGACACAATGCTCGTTATTGGCTGATGTTAACCAACATTGGATGAGAGAGTAGCATACCCAGCACCCTGAAAAATTAAACGTTTGGCTTGGCATTGTGAGGAACCCCCCAATTCCATTTTAGGGAAATGGGCAAAGTTGTAACAGTGACTAAACATTTCACTTCTGTCCTAAAAGGGTGTCCTGAGCTCCATCCCTCCATCTTTATCCATAAAAAACTAAACAGAGTATATCCCTACTTGTAACTCACACTGTAAAGGTTTTTTCAAAATTCTGAGTGTGATATAAACCAAGGTCACAAGATATTATTGATATGCATGCATTCATATTTCGTTTACCATTCATAAAGCAGTGTACATGACATTATGCTCAACTCTGCCAAGGGTGGGGAAAGTTTGAAGAAAAAAAGTATAAAAAAGGAAAACTTCTCACCATATAAAAGGTTGAAGTGTCACCAGTTTGATGTGAGGACACCTGACATAAGTCTGTAACGTATTTTTAATACAATTTTTTATATTTTTTAAGAATAACTGTAAGATGTGCATGTCTGTCTTTTGATTTTTTTCGAGTTTTTGAGAATCTGTCTAGCAAAAGTTTTGTTTCAGATTTAGAATTTATTTTAAATTAAATATTGTATGGATGTTTATTAAAATTTTAATTATTTAATATATGATCATTATTGTTTAAATCCAAATTTTAAGGATTTTTATCTTTTTACCATCTTAGCAACTCAACTTGTACCCTACTATCAACAGGTGTTGTTTGGTGCTGTGATTGGCCTCGCCTTTGTTCTCATGTGTCTCAAAGGCTTCCAGGGTCCATGGTACAGATACATGTTCCGCTTTGTGCTGCTCTTCTCCTACATCATCCCTATCAGGTGGGCTCTTTTATATGACTGTTAATTGTTACACAATTAGGTAACATGACTACATTATGAGAATAACCCCTACTAGTTGGAACTTAAATATCTCTTGTGTTTGAGTTACACATATTTTACAAGAACAGCAGAGCATATGTTAATTTGTAAGTGTAAAATAGAAGTGTACAATAAAAATGGTTTGTTTGCAGTTTGAGAGTGAATTTGGACATGGGAAAAGCATTCTACTCTTGGTCCATGCAAAGAGATAAGGAGATGCCAGAGACTGTTGTCAGGTTAGAACTTAATTCATCTTTATATACATTACATGGGAGTAATAGGATAGTAGATAAAATCCTTACAACACATCAGACCTAGTCTAATAAAGTAATTGAGTAACAAGGAGACATCATTAAATATATTTTTTTTTAACCCTTTTAGGACGAGCGGACTATTAATAGTCCGCACTAGTTTTGCCGAAGAAGACGATGCGGGCTTTCAATAGTCCGCACTAGTTTTTACCGAAGAAGACGAGCGGACTTTTATGTGCCCGCCGGTTTACGTTTGCATAATACTCACGTAATATCGAAAATACGATGAACAAAATTAGTTTTCCTTGTAGAGGCACATCCTGAGACAGGAAATGGAGTATTTCGGAACTTATCTTGGCCAAACAATACAACATATGTCTATTTTTAGAACAGCTGCACGTGAGCGCCTATTGTAGTGCCAGTCGGCGGAGCGCGCCAATTCCGTCTAGTTTGTTTACATTCAGTCAGTCACAGTGCGGTCGCGTTGACTATAGTTGATTGTTTCAGATCAGTTATAAACTTAGTGTTTATAGATTTATAGTGAAATGTGTTTTGTTCAACTTCTTTTGTGAATATGGATCAATTTAACTTAGCTGATCACAGCAGTGAACTGGACCGTGAGTTACAATACTCAGAAAGTGCATCTGAACATTTGTAGTAATGTAAGTTTTTTTGTTGTAAAACAATTATTTCTCAACCAATGTTAATAAAATTTTGTATTTAAACTGAAAACTATGTAAGAAACATAGTAATATTAGTTCCCACAGTAAAAAAAATTTTTTTTTATCATAGTAAACTGAAGCCAAACTAATAAAATAAAAAAATAAAATAAAAATTCTAAAATTTTATTTAATTTTTAATTTTTCTGGTTATTGTAAATAGTAATAAATGCTACCATATTGTAGACAATTTAATTATGTACATGTGGATAAAAAATGGTGTAAGGACAATTTAAAATAATGGACTTATAATATATTTATCAAACTACTACATTTTGCCCAATTTCACCGTCGTCTTCTTTGGTATGTTCGCTATGAAATATGGTCACGTCAAAAAATGCGTACCTAAAAAATAACCAAAATTTTTGTCGTCCTAAAAGGGTTAATTTAATATTTTTCTGATTTCATTGAATTGCCATAATGTCTGAAGAAACTTTTGTGCAGTGTTAAGTTTTTTAAGTATAAAATTTCATATATACATGTTTAATACATTCAAATATGTACAAATTGTATACAGTTAAAACCTCTGTCTCTAAAAAAAAAATCTAACACGGTTTTAGATTTATTATGATTCTTTTTTATTGATTATGATTATTGATTATTTTATGATTCTATTATATTTTATTTATCCCTTTTTAACTGCGAAAGTATTTTGTCCAAATTTTTTTGTAGTTACATGGTATATTGATATTCTGTAGGTCATATGTGAGTGAATTAAGGAAAAATAAAAGGTTTTAAAAGTTTTGATACCAAATTTTAATAATTGTCTCAGAGCATACAAACTGAAGTTAAATACTTATGACATTCACGGCTTTAGAGTGTTTGAAAAGAGAGTAAGAACCGTGTTCTGATGTAGGTGCACCACAATCCCTGAGGAACTGGGTCGCATATCTTACCTACTCAGTGATAAAACAGGCACGCTCACACAAAACTCAATGGTGTTTAAACGGCTGCACCTGGGTACTGGCTCTTATTCCACCGAATCATTTGATCAGGTCAGTGATTATTTGTCTGGAGTATATGTTACTAAATATTTCTCAAATTTAATAATAATCTTCCTCTTCCACCCTTCCCCCTTCGTACTGTCACTTATTCAAGGGTTGGTTCGTGGCTTAGATAAGTGGGGGGTATCCTCCCCAATCCCAAATATTTGAATCAAGTTTACTTAGGCCTCTTTATTGTAGGTGTTATGTTATTCCTATCAACATGGAACTATTAGAGTTTGATAGGTTGACCATACAGTGAGGTTGTAAACCTATTCAGTGATGTTTGCCAGACCACATTGCCAGAATAACAGTGCACCTCTTTCTTACATTGTTGAACAGTGTCCTCATTATTGTTGAACAAAGACTATCATTATTCTTTGTTTGTGCTTGGTACATGGAAAAGATATAATATTTATGTGCACTTCACAGTTCAACAAACACTTTTGAACTTAAGGAAAGTCTGAATGTCATTGACTCATCTGCATGTGTGGATTCTACTTTGCTTAGTAATTGTCTTGTTAAGGTTCCCATTCAGTCTGTTCACATTCAAATTAAATGTCTACCAACAAGAAAATATACAGTCAGAATGTGATCTTTGTCAAATGCTGACCTGGTTGTCATAGATTGATTCAGAGTTGCCGTTGAATTCGTCGTGGTTGCCTACTTGCGTAACATCTACTTCTGTGCATGGTACTTCTTTATCTGGTGAGGGATTCGGTCATCTCAGAAAGCTGGTATATGTTCTGTTATTTGTACAACTTGGAAAATGTGCGTAGGGGCTTATTTTCTTAGCTTAAACAAGATCAAACAGAAACCCACAGATGAAATATGTTTTTTGCTAAAATCTCAGATTAGAGTGAAACAGAAACAGAAGGTCCCTTTAGGACTAAGTGCATGGCTTAGACTCATTCCTCAGTAAAAATACCTTGGGGTACCTGCATTCATCCTATAATTCCTTTCCTTTCCTTTATGTATCCTATTGTCTCTCTTAAACAAATATTTTGCAAGCAATTAAATAATATCAATGCTATTTAGCTCTGGTTATGGTTTAAATAAAAATAATAAAACACATTATAACACTTCCAACCAGCTTTATAATAATATTTTTCACACAAAATACTTTAGGTACGCGAGAAAGTAATGCAGACATATGCAACACCGGCCGACTCCAGTTCTCCCACGAAACCGACTGCGCTACCCCTTGCTAAGACCAGACGTAGTGAGCACTCAAGGGTCCAGGAAGCAGTGAAGGCTGTGGCTTTATGTCATAATGTCACACCTGTATGGGAGCCCTGTGACGACACCCAGTCCGAAGCTGACCAGCACTACAATATCGAGCGGCAGACCCATAGCGTTGTCTACCAGGCTTCCAGCCCTGATGAGGTATAACAGATTATACTGTTTTACAAATAAATTTTAAATAAAAAAATATTAAGAAATGTTTTAATCCAAATTATTGTAGTGTTATCATTCAGCACTCATTGACTGAGTTTTTAACAGTACTGTAGAAATTAAATGTGGAGAAATATACAAAAAATTGTTACTAACTCGGAAAGTAAGAGTAACAACACTTTTCAGAATTATTTATAACTCCTAATATATGAGATCACAAAATTAAAATAAACGTAATGGTGTCTAATGCCTACAAACTTACAGATGCTCTTGAGCTTTGTTTTCATCTCACTTTGTTACCAGCTCTGATCTAGATTGTGTTTTGCATTAACTGTGAAACTGTTACCAATAATCTAAACAGTTTCTCTTAATTTTAGCTACTTAAATACCTCCATATTTCAGGTTAATAACTGATTAATAACCAATGTTAATAATTGAAAATAAAATATAAAGTAAAGAAGTGTATCATAAATAACTATCTCAAAATCAAGTTCCTTAAAACTAAAATTTAACGTAAGAACTGTGCGTAAAAAATTTTTATCACTTTATTTGAGGCTAGGTTAGATTGGTGTGTGTGAAAGTGCTGTGCCTAAACTATGATTCAAACTCTGACCCGAATCTTATAAGCTGTAAGGCTAACCATCTATGTAGCAGACAACCATTTAAAACTGTAAATTAATTGTGCTAGTTCTGGAAGATGTAACCTACTTTATTCATTTGTTATGCAAGAATCTCTGAGGAGTCTGTTTACTTTGACTGAACTCTTGTAATATAAATTTGTTTTATAAAGAACTAAATTACAAAGATGCGAATATTGTAGTTGTTAAGCATATGTTATATCAGTGAACAAAAACGTTTAATCCTCCAAGCGCTACTATTGCACTGTGCGATATGTTGGTTTTTGTTAAATTACCGTAAACCGGTTTATTTATTCCGTAATTTTCATAGTACAACGTAGGAGAGATTTCTCTATGCACTGGCTCTATTTTGTAAGGCTTTGTGTAGAATGAAAAATAACAGTCAGTTGATTTTGTCAGCTATTGCCACGCTGTACTTTGTTGTAGTTTTCAAGTATGGTTGTATATTCTACTTCTCAAAAACAAACACGTAGTCGGTACTGGTGCCCTGGATGTGATTGTGGTGTTCATCCTGGTTGCTACAGTACCTTAGAACACTTCAGGAGGCCTGTAGAGGGAGACAGAAGAAAGAGGGTAGCACAGCAATCAGAATCTAACTCTGACTAGGTTTCTTTAATTAAATGTAAATATGTATATAAACAAAAGGACCATAGTAAGATTTTTTTACTATTCATAACTATTATAACAGACATTTAGCTTTTGTGAGTTTATATGTACATTCTTGTTTTTTCTTGTAATGTGTTTACTTTGAATGTATCCATTGTGCAAATTTTGGTGTGGGGAACATTTTTTTAGTTTTTATATTTTATGTGTGTAGTTTTTGTTCAAAAGGCTTTGCTGTGACATTATTATTGTTAACACAATTAAATGTGAAACAATTGTATATTTTGAAATATTTATAACCATTTTTTAAAACGCATTTACAACCTCACCATCTAAAAAAACACATGATTTTTTAATGTATATTTTATCTAAAAAGTGGCTTTTAAGAAACCATGTATTTTGCTTCAAAACAGCCTAGCACTATTTGGAGGGTTAAACATTGAAGAGGCTCTCTGTTCAAATTAAATGTTTTCTGGTAAAAATAACTGTCAGTTTTTTACTGCTATTGCTTTTTAACCCCGTCTACATGGTTTGATGTTCTATGGATGTGTCGATATGTCTGCATTACATAGTTTGTTATATAATGTTTATCATCAGTACGTCATGTGGTTCTCTTGTAGCCAATTATTGAATTATTTCAACTGAAAAAGTATAAGAGAACCTAATAGATAAAAGAAGCAACAAATGTTTGTATTGGTTTTTTTTCTAGTTTTATTTTGCTCAGTATTCACAATATTTAACAAGCTTCTGTCAAATGCCTGCATTTATTTTATTTATAAAAAGGAAGAGGTGGATCACCTGTAAGCCTTATTCATTTTCCACTGCCTGATTCGTTGGCCACTGTCCTGGGCAAGGATCTTATCAAAGAGAATAAGAAGAGTCGATGCAGTGCAAGGTTGAAGGGATTGATAAAGAATGTAACAATCACGGACATGATTTAAACCTGCCCTTTCTCTTACTCAGATCCAAAGTGCGACATCTTACACAACTTGGACATTGGCCTTTTGGCAGCATCTGTAAATGAATCGGCAAAACTTGTTGGCTTTTTTTTTTCAAAAAAAGTTTTTTGTAATTAAGTGAGAGTGTAATATGTTTTCCCCAAAGCTGTGACCATATGAAAAATAACAGCTAGGGACAGTGAAAATATCTGTGCATTGACAGTGTTTGTTTTCTAATTGTAATAAATCAATTTAAACATTTATGTAGTAAAAATATTATTATAGACTTATTTTGAGTTTCGTCATGTGCATTATAGTATAAAATCATAATTATATGATCAAAATTAGGTAATGTATATTGAGTCATTACTAAACATTTGTTTTTTTTTAATACCATTGTTCCAAAAAAGGCCTGCCATAGGGATTATCATACTCACTAAATAAGGTTAATGATCACAGTTTGTTGTTAAATTAGATCACAAAGTCATGTATTAATTGCTGCCTAATTGTACCAGTAAACACCTTCACTAAAACTAATGTCTTGCTGGTCCTCGTGAGTTAATGTAGTTGCAGTGATTGATATAACACAGTCTCAACAGTTTTATCTAGCTTTATGGTCAATTGAATATTTTCCCTCACCATGTAGATTTATAAAAAATGGTTATGTGAAACAATTAATAATTTTTAAACGCTTTCAACGTGGAAGCAAATCTACCCTCTGTTCAGTTAGCAAGTATTTATTTTATATTTTGTGGAAAAATAAATAAAAAAGATAATTTTTTTAAGCTCTATCAGTTTTATATGTAGACTTTTGGTGTTATTTTTTATAACAATGTGAGCAAGTCATACTTTTATATCTGCATGTTGCTCCTTACATCATAAGACAAAAATTCAATAAAAGAATAGGATTTTTTAATTTATTTTCTACTCGTTATGCTATCAAATTTGCTACCTGACTGTCATAAATCAATACATTTACGCATTCCTACACTGCCCCCATAAGAATAAAAGCCCTAACTCCAAGAAACAAAAACTTTTCAGGAAATGAGGATTACTAATTTTTTTACCTGCATTAACATTTTAGCACTTTAAGAAAAGGTTTATGCTAAAATGTTATTGATAGACCTACAAAATATTTATGTTGATGTGAAATTTCATGGATTAATTTTTTTTTAATAGAAAAAGTGGAGTTGGGGCTTTTTTATGTCACAGTTTGTTTGGTCTGAGGCGCACCCTTGAAAAGCCCTAACTCCTTCTACGGAGTTAGGGGTTTTTCATCGTCAAAATGGACTTGTTTAGTTGCTACACCTAATTGGCATAATCATTTTTTTTAATGTCCCTTTAAGTGTTAAAACTGCAGTTTAAGGAAACAAACCAACATGTAATGTTATTTTAATTAGAATTTACTCACATAAAACAAATTGAACAAGTACAAAGTATTTATCAAGTAAAAGTTTTATTTTTAAATTTAAAAGCTTGTTAAAAACAATATATTCCTTTAATCAATGATCAATTTTATTTGTAAGCTAATTAATAGAAATAAGAAACCTATCACGTTATATTTGTTGACATTAATCAATTTAAAAACAGTAAAGCTAACAAGTACATACACATTTTTCAACAATTTACAAACTTGTAAAAATAAGTTACTTAAAATGAGAAAAAGTGTTAAAATTGTAGGCGGCCTACTACTAGAAAAAACTAAATATACATTGTTGTGTTTTAGACATGACTTAAATAAAAAGAATTAGAAGTAATCTATGCACAAACAATGTTTGTTCTGGCACAAAGTCATTAGAATAGTTTAAATTGTAGACCTATTACACAGTTTAAGATATACTGGTGATAAAATAAGTCCCCACTTAAACACTTTAAACAGTAATAATAATAATAAGATTAATTGAAAACAAAAACACTTCTGCCATTTATAGAATTGATCACTATCTACTTTAACTTTTGGCATTCACTTTTGGAAATTAGTTTTTTACTCATCACAGTCAATCAAGTCTCGTTCTCCTGACTCTGGAAGACTTGTCCAAAACCCCCGACGGTTGGATGGCATAAGGGGACACAGTTTTTCAATAATGTCTTTCTTTTTGGTTTTATTGAATCCCCGAACTTTATTTATTTTTTCTGGCATAGGACACTTTTTGATATACTTGGATTGAATAAAGTTCAACTCTTTTTGAAGGAGATTCTTCATATTTCGTAGAGTACAAAAGCGTAGTTTTACCTCTGTCAGCAGTTTACTTTCACAACATCTTTGAGATATGGCACATTTTCTCGACACTTAAGCTTTTGCTTAGAAGAACAGTCTTTCCATTTATACAAGTCACTTTCATCAAGTTCTTTAATGTCTACCTTTCCTACATTAGCTTTTTCAACACATTTAACAAAGTCCTGGAAATCATAGACCTTTCCACTGTGTTTCATAGCTAACTCAACTTGATGGTGGAAGGAGTCAGCAGCCATAAACGTGTGGCCCTGGTTCAAAGTAGAAAACATCAATTTTTATCAACGGAAAATCTCGGGGCAGTAATTTACAAGATAAACAAGGAAGGTGAACAGAGCCCAATTTTTGTTTTGTCCCGCACAATTGTCCAGCCAAATACAAATATGCTTGATATCCCTGAAATGATAGAAAAAGGAATAAAATGCATTTAAGATGTCTTCTTTTTTTCTTCCACTTGTTGCCTCGTGCCATAAGACTGCTAGAGGCCTAGTTTTTTATTTGGTCCCAAGAGGTACAAAACTTTCATTGAATGCTACCATTCTTCTTGTAAAAACTACCTCCTTGAAGTTGTCCATCCTTGGCAGCATGATAACTTTTTGTAGATCAGCACAAAAATATAAGGTATCATCAGAAGAAGACTGTTGCTTTGCATGCTCCTTGTAAAGATCTCTAGATTTCTCGGCCTTATCAATAAGACATTTCCAGTTCATAAAAAACGTCACAGTCTTGAGACAATTCTTTTTGGTTGTGATCATTGTCATGTTCTTTGAACTTGAAGCATGTGCCACATTCTCGGGGCCAAGTTTTGTAAAAGATATATGAAGCACATTTATGACCTTTCTATATAAATCCTAAGAACAGTCACATGACTTTTCACATTTCCATAAAATCATTATAAATTCTTTGAATGGTCACGTCCTTTGGGAGATACCGCCGATTTGGAGCATGCTCCCTTCTATAGTGAGAGATACTGGGATTGTAACTCTCAATATGATGTTTGATAATATCCCTGTCAATTTTTTTAGGATTAGGATGCTTCCCTCTTTTGTCAGTTGAATGGTATGCCATGCCAGTCCATGGTATTCCTTGTCAATAGATGTTAATGTGTCATATATTACAGAATTATTTTCTTTTGTAAATCCAAGAGTGGTGAGAAAAAATCATTTACACACTCTGACTCGTTCACCCTCTGTGTCATTGAAGAAATAACGAAAAGAATTTTTTCTGATTTCAGAATCACCACGACATCTCTTCACAGGCAATTTTGTAGCACACAAAGCAATAAAATCTCTTCTTTCTGAAAAATTTTTTGTTCCAAAATACAGTGTTACACTGTTGACGGCCATTGTTTCTGTAAACCTGGTGCTGCACTTGTAGCGACAGTTAATACTACAAGGATTACGCAGGGATGATTATCTTTCAACTTTTTAATCTTTGTCTGTGCTTTAACACTTGGGGTCATACTTTTTTCCTTCCTAAGTCTTTTTGTTCCCCTTTTTGTTACACCATCAAGATCTTTTCCTTTATTTTCTTCTCGAGGATCACTATTTGGAGCCAATTCAATTGTGTTTAAGATTTTAATTTGATTTGCCCCTTCAACATTTTCAGGCACAACAATTTCCTGTGTATTTTCAGGGTGAGGCAGATTATCAATATACAAAGGGACGACATCTTCTCTTTTTTCTACTTGAGGAGCAGATGTGTTCGTTAATTTATCCTCATAGTTTAAAGGAACGAGAAGTATCAGTGTATTTCAGGGTCTGGTAGATCATTAACATTTACGGGAACAACAGCCTCCAAAGTTGACATTTTTGGGGCACATTCAAGATCTCTTGCTCTTTCTTCTGATGATGGAACCCAATAACTTGAAGTAACTTGATCTTGGGGTAGAAGAAGCTCTTCAAAATTCACAGGTTCAAGAACTTCCAGCGAATTATCAGGTCCAATCAGCTCATTGGGATAACGTAAAGGGACGTTATCTTCATCTATTTTCTCTTCTTGAGGAACAGTGATACTTAAGGGTTGCTCTTCATAGTTCATAGTTCATAGTTGAAAAGAACCACAAATCCCAGTGTACTTTCAGGTTCCGATATTTTCATTACCATTTAAGGATTCAAGGGCCTCCGAGGTTTACCGCTTTTGGGGAACTACATTTATTTTTCTTTTTCTACTTTGGATGAAGCATTGTTTAGAGGACACTTTTTAGTGCTAGGAACAACTGTATCGTTTTTTTGTTTGTTCACATTGACAGCATTAAAGCACCCCTTGAGGACATTTTAGTATACGAGTTTTAATATTATTTTACCGGCCAAACAGCAAACCTAAAAATAAACATAAACAGTTAGACCACTAATTAAAAAAAGTTTTGAGCAAGTGTTTTGTTAAAGAACACTATTTTATTGCTTCTCAGATTTGGTGTATTTGTAAGGAAAAGTCTAATTTTTAAGATTTTAGTTTGATTTTAAAATTGAAGTGCAAACATTTTTAAGCCAATCAATAGTTTTTAATACGAATTTCATAAAATAGCATGTTATTTTCACTCATCTTTAAAGAAAAAAATCTCAAACAGATTTCAAGTAAAAGTTAACATATAAAAAAACCTTAAGGCTATTTGATTAAAAAACAAACGGACAAATAAGTTTCCACCAAAAAAATCATTCCTAAACTCTTTTCCTTGTTGAATAAAGCTAATAGAAATATAAACAATTGATTGTTGCTAGGCAGAACATGAAATAATAAATTAAATAAACTCATGATTTTACGTAGTGAGGACTAACCCATGTGAGATGGATTGTTTAATATTTTAAACAAACAAACACACATCAAATACTGCTGAAGCTAAAATTAAGTGCTACTAGATCATTAAGGTATCGATTTGTAAATTTTGAGGTTAGGTTTCTGTCTGTAGCAATGTTCCATTTTTGCAAATCAACTTTTTACAATTTATAACTTAAAAAATAAATTACCTGAAGTGCAGTAGAAAGAAAATCAGGCTATCTGACACAATATAATTTAAAACACTGAAACCGAATAAATAATTATAACCAAAACACACGTTCATGACACATTAAACTTGATAGGTTGTTGAGTTACTAAGTGAGAACAGCTGCAACAACAAAAACTCTAGCCTAGTCATGCTGCTATGTTTGATGAAAGAAGGCTCTAATTCCAGGAAATCTCCTACTTAGTCTTATGAGAGAAGGCCCCAAGTTCCTTGATGCTCTCGGGTGGACTATTGAACCATAAGTCTAAAGGCCCTAATTGCAACTGCCTATGCACTTAGGGTGTAATTAAACATTTAATTGTTACATAGGGCCATCTTATGTCAAAAACCACAACATTTCAGAGTTTAGGGTCTATATAAATTGTAGTAATAGTGACCATGAGTTGAATTTAGGGCCTTTTTATGTAATAAAAAGACGTATTTTATCCCAGTAAATCGAAAACAACAAAAAAAGTCAATTTAAAAGATTTTTGGAGTTAGGGCCTTTTAACTTATGGGGGCAGTACACATTTACAGAATTTTTATGAATTATAATGTGCACAATAAACTAAAATATAAAAATACGGACATTTTCATATGGCGGGTTCAGCGCACTTCCACAGACATATTAATTTGCCCCACTTTGGGGGTTAATATGTCCTTGGTCTAATTTGAATCCTAAGTCTAGCTGAAAAATTTTCAATTTGTGTGTTTGTAACATCTTTACAAGTACTTTACAGTAGTGTTTTGTAAACTTTAAGGAGTTGTTGTCATTTCTATGTATCAGAACAGTAATTTAATTTCTTATTTCAGGTAGCACTTGTAAAATGGACTGAAGAAGTGGGGCTTGCTTTGGAAAAGAGAGATTTAGTTTCAATACAACTCCGAACACCAAACAACAAGATTTTGGACTTTTCAATCCTGCAAGTCTTCCCTTTCACATCTGAGACCAAACGAATGGGGATTATAGTTAAGGTAAGACGTCTGTATCTGCCAACACTAGCAGTTGCAAAATGTTTTAAAAATTATCTTTTAAGGCAACTCAAATATGTTAATATATTTATTTGTTTAGGATACAACAACCGGCGAGATCACATTCTACTTGAAAGGGGCGGATGTGGTGATGTCTGGCATTGTGCAGTACACTGACTGGCTGGACGAGGAATGTGGCAACATGGCACGTGAGGGCTTGCGTACACTCGTTGTGGCCAAGAAATCTCTCACTGAGGAACAGTACCTTGACTTTGATGTGAGATACTGGACATTTTCTACCTTTATCTCAGCTTAGTTATTAGTTTGTGAATATTACCATCTGTTGTAATTAACCAAGTTCTAGTTAAATGTGATGTGTCATGTTTCGTCTTCATAGACTATACTAATATACAAAAATGTGAGCTGCAAAGTTGGTTCACAAGGAACTAAAAAGCAATGCTGTTCATATATTTTATGATTTTAAGTTTGACTGCACAGTAGTTTCTATTCTTTTTATAAGCGTTCACTAAACATATTTAAGTTTAACATTATTTCATCACAAATTTTTCTCAAATGTGTATCTCTGTGGATTTGGTTGGAGAGGATTCCATAGATGTTCAATTACACATAAATATTAGCCTACTTTTTGTACACTATAATGTAAATATTTTACTGTTTTGTATTTGCAATATTACATGTGATATCTGTGGACTAACCACTAAATCAAAGCTTCTATTTATTTTTATTTGATTGTTTTTGTCACTTATAATCAAATAGATTGGTACTATTTCACATGATGAAATGTTACTGTGTTTGCTGTGAAAGAATATTACTTAAATATAAACTTCTTGATAAAATAGAATAAAATTTAAAACTAACTGTAAAGACCAAAAACTAATAAATTATAAAAGAATTATGTATAAAAATATGGTTTGCAATTCATAATTTTGGGATGGATTTCTTTTTTCATTAATGGTATAAAAATATCACTGAAATTTACGGAAGGTTGGGAAATACAATTATGTTTTAAAACTGTCATACACGCACTTTCAATTTTATTTCTTTTAGTCAACTTTGATCTGTGATTTGTCGGCGTTTGGTGAACTGTGTGAAATCGCTCTAAATCGCGGCAGGACCAATCGTTGTGAGTTGCCAAGATTAGGCTTTTGCGATTCTCGCTGTGTGAACCACTGCTACAGGCGGATTAATAGTAAGAGCTCTGATATGGTACAAGTGGCAAATTTTATCCCATTCTATACTCATTATTTAGCAAACCATATTGTTGGACGCATACCGCCCCCTGCTTGTGTCGTAACCAAGATCTAAAAATCAATGCCTATTTTGTAGATGCATCCGTCCATTTCTGCATAAATCATTGACATCGTTAGTGAGATAAGGAAAGGTTTTTGAATAGTTTCACCATTTTGCCGCGCCTGAGAAACGATACACCTCTATTCAAGCTGAGTTGAGATGCGAGAACCGGCAACAGTCGCCAAAATGCGAGGCTAGGCCACTGCACACACTTGTGGCGCATTTTGGTGCTAGATACTGAAATCGGCCACTCTGTGTCAAAAACTTAATTGATAACGAATTACTTGTTTATAAAGTAAATCATTTTGTACTTAGTATCTTTAATCTACTTCTAATTTCTAATGAAAGAAAGCAACATTTTCAAATTATTATAGCTATATTTTGCTTTCTTTCAAATATATTTGTGTTTGATTTAAAGATTCACCTTTGTCTTTGTTTTATTTTTACATAATTTTCAAGCTTTCTGGCAGCATTTGATAACAGTCGATTTGTATAGGCTGGACTGTTTTTCCCTGTAATTCTAATGTTTTTCTTCCTTTTTTTATTGCCTTCGTTCCATTTGGCATTTATCACATATCTGTCTGTTGTTTGTTTCTTTTTGGCCTCTTTGAGTATTAATTCTAAATCTTTAATATCTACTTCTAGTTCAATGTTTGTTTCAAAATCATTTGAAGCTCCTGAATGAAATTTGATAGCAGTTTCAGTACTAGTTACAGTCATTACTTGTGTCGAGAGTCCACTCCCTGACTCATCTTGTTCTCGCAAATATCTGTGCCAAGTAGAATCATCAGACTTTATCACCTTAACAAATCCTGTAGATACAACAGAGTTTATATTATTATTTTTATTAGTTTGTGTTTCTGTACTAGTTGTTTTACTATTTCGGGAACATTCCATTGTCGGTTTTTCAAATCGTATATTGTTTGATTCTGCACTCCAATTTTTTACATTTTTATTCAAATACGTTACTTTTACTTCATTGTCTTCTGTAGCATTTAAATATGTAGCTTCAGATTTCCCCTTAGCTATGTTAGTTCTAAGTTGTTTAGTGAGAGTGTCACTAGTTTTTTTCTGACTAAAGTTTTCTGCGTTTACTTCAAATGAGTAATTACACGACTCGTAACAATCTGTAATTGCTGAAGTCAGTCTCTTTTCTTTCTTAGTTCTTTTCAATTTTGCTACTGGTTGTTTTGTAATATGGCCTTTATTGTTAGTATAGAAACGTTGAATCCTCTCTAAACTCTGTTGAAATGGCCGGTGCAGTGTTTTATCTGTTGGTTTTAGTTTCTTAATTTCTTTCTCAAATGCTTGATCACTAACGTCAAGTTCACAAATAAATGAGGAAATTTTTCCAACAGCACTTATCTGTTCGATATCATTGTCAATTGGTGGTAGAGGCATAACATCACATTCCATTCCCTCTTTTAATGCCAAGTTCTGTAACTCTTTCACTATCAAATGTTCAATTCTGCTTTTCTTTTTCTTATTTACTTGAATTATATGCCCTCCCCAATTAACCACACTCTTTTTTGTACGTGTTGATTTTTTCTTTTTCTTGTATGGTATATCTTTCTTCCCGATGTTACTTGCATCACCCTTTGCATCCTTCTGTTGATCCCTTGAATATTTATTTTCTCTGATGGATTTGTTATGTCTATCCCCAGACGGTATGTTTGTTGAATCACCAATAATATCTAATGTTTCTGGTGGTGATTTTGCTTCCTGCAGTGACCGGCAGTCACTCATAGAAATTGATGTTTGCAAGGATGGTGAAGTGGTGTAAATAGGTTTTAAGCAACAAGTATCAGAATGTGACTCAGCAATCATTTTTACCTTAAGTTTTGGTTTACTTTCATTGAAAGTTTTCACCAATTGTTTATCATTTGGTTTGATGACAGGTTCAAAATAACTTTGATATTGTACAGGCAAAGTGTCGGCTTCGCCTTCACTTTTGTTAGTTTCACCAAAATTTTCCATTGCATCCACCAGTATGTTACTTACAAGTTTCCCTAAATTATGAACTGGAGCTTTCTTAGACTGCATTCCAGTTTGGTTATTTTTGTCTTTATCTATCACCAATTTCATGTTATCCACTTCTTTCTTTAATGCTGTCAGTGCTGTTTGAACAACATGGTTTTTATCTGCATTTCTAGTTGGTAAAAAAATATTGCTTAGTTTCTTGGCAAGTGAGTCTTTTCTTGGAGTCATTACATTTCTTGCTTTGTCCTTTGTAAAATGTGATGGGGATACTCTCTGGTAACCTTTTGTATAGTGGATACTTAAGGGACTTGCCTCTGGTAAAATTGTCACAAAATTGCTTCTGATATTTATGCTATTATTTGTATCCTCATTTTGCTTATAGTTTTTTTTAAGATGGTTTATTGGATTTTCCTGAATTTTATGTTCAACACTCTCAAATTTTTTTATGTTTTCACAATTTGGTTTAGTGATGACCCTTTGGAACCAATTCCTTCTTTTCTCAGAAGGAGATTCGCTTCTGGAATTTTTCATCTGTGCTTGAAAAGGGATGTCTGGTGGGCATTTCCTAGAATCACAGTCCTGTGCAGCCTGCTCTTTGCTTTTATTGTGTTGTATGATAGTTACTTCTACTAGCGAATTTGTTGGGGTGTTGTCTTTTGTCCTCATCAACTCTATTTCTAATGTTAGTTCTACGCTTTCTCCCTTCTGGAGTTGGTTGTTTTTTGTTACATTTGTTATGGTCTCTGACAGAATAGTACGCAATTTTGAGATTTGTGGAGGTTTTCTGTTAAACCTTTCAGGCAAAACATTGCAATAGTCATCTTGTTTGTTCATGTTTCTATCAATCATGAAATCACATTTTCTATCAAGTGTATAGGTATAATGTAAAGGACCAGCTGTACTTTCCCTGTAGTAAGAAGAATTACTGTCATAGTAAGGCATTTTTGAAAAACCTGAAATTATATTATATCAGTTACATTCATAGAAAATATATATTTGTATGATTTAAACAGGCCAATATTGTAACTCAAAGCGCATTAAATGAAATAGGTTAAATGAAATACACGTATTAGTATAAATGATTTTTAGTATAATTATTACAATTTGATCATCTTATAAATATTTTTAGTATATTTATTTTAAAGTACTTACCTCTTAATTGTTGGTATTAATTTTAATTCAAATAAATTGAAATTTAAAAATAAACACTGAAGTTTACATTTAATTCAAAACTCAGCACTGGTGACCATTCAGAGGATCTATAATTATTTTGACATCTATAATTTGATACAGTTATTTAATTATATCCAACTATGGTGAATTTAACGGGGAAATTAACCCTTTGCTGGAAGAGCAATTTATTAAGTCAAAAATAAATAGTTAGATAATTTGATATATTATTTGTTTACAAAATCAAAATAAACTTAAATATTCCTACCATGTTCAAAGGTTATGTTTAACAGCTGAATCTTATAACTATTGGTTACTACATAGTCAATGAAGGGAAGAAAGTTTACTGAATCCATTTTTTTACATGTGATTTCAGTTCATTTTGACTCATTACTTAAATCATGTATTATGAATGAATGAAGAAAGTTTTGTTCTTAATATAAATGTAATGACACCTGAATATTACTATAAGTTTAATATTTCTATAGCAAATCTTAATTAACATAATATTAGAATACTTTTGATCTTAGTTAGTAACTCTTTTGTAATAATGGGAATGTATTACTCATTTTACAAAATTGAAGTGAAAAAAGTCTCTTTTGAGTGTACCTAGTGCCTGGATATGTTTGCCATTATTAAAACTTATGATGCTGGGTCCCAAAAAAATTCCTGATTTTACTAAATAGTATTAGTTGTGAGTCTTTTTTAATGGGGGCAGCAAAACTTATCAACAACATAATGAATGTCTAGGAACATCACATGTTTATTCCTAATTATATATTCTAAATTAGGTATATCACCAGAAATTGCCATTTGAAATATTCTGCTTGTTCTATCACCATAGAGAATGTATGTTGTAGAAGACCACTTTCAGGACGCCTAAAAGCAAATAGCTTGTCCTAAACATTTGGGTGATTCCCTTTGTTGCTCCATTAACATAAAAATTTCAAATTCCTCAAGTGTCAAGGGCTTTTGTCTTCCATAGATAGTCATAATTACTGGGTCCTTTATATTGCTAATCTCTTTTCGTAATTATTTGTACAGAAAATGTGATGGTAGCAGTTTATTGGAAATACCAGCTTTGGATTTCCTCAAAATAAAACCAAAAGTAGCCGGAGAGTTGAATACATAAATCTTTTGTACCTTCTCTTTGTACTAATAAATGAATGTTGTAAAATATTAGTTCTAGTCTAGCTGCCTCCTGTCTTTTAAACATGGTTCATGGAAGTTAAAAGTTGGTCTACAATGATTCCAAAATACTTGGAATGTTTGCAACTTGCAATGTCATTGTACTATAAAGTTACTTAGTTAAATGTCTAGGTTCAAGGGTATCAAGAAATGGGTGGGTAACTACTACTGTGGACAACAGGATTATTGACATTCTGATATGTGTTGCAGACAAGGTACAACGCAGCCCGCATGGCTATAGCAGACAGAGGCTCTCGAGTCTCAGCTGTGGTGGAGAGCCTGGAAAGAGAGATGGAACTACTGTGTGTGACAGGAGTCGAGGACAAACTACAAGACAAAGTGCGCACAACACTTGAGCTTCTTCGTAATGCTGGAATCAAGGTAAGACATGGAATTCTTGATCTAAAAGTTGCTTCTTTGACGAAATGTGTGGTTGTTGGTTATGATCAGTCACTTTCTCCTTTGTGAATCTTGTCTTAAGTTACATTTACTGTGGTCTGTTACAGAATGTTAAGTAAATTTTAAATGTGGGTTGTACAATCATTTATTTTGTTTTTAGCCATAATAGTCCTTATATTTTAGCCCCTCTGTTAGTTTTAGGATAGACTATTTGCTTTTGTTTTACAATCCCATCAAGCTTCTCTGTGCAAAGATTTATCAAACAGAATTAAGTATTAGTTGATACAGTACAATATTTCTAACTCAGATCCAAAATCCTATGCCATAGATGATGGAGCAGCTGGTGCTCTCTAGTTTGATTCACATTTTATTTTCCGTGGCTAAATGGCATTAGGCAACATTTATTTTATTCTAAATAACCATATTTTCCTCCTCCTTTTGGTCCTCAGCTAGTTCAGAGCTGTAATATTCATCTAGTTAATACCACTGGTTATAAACAACATCTAATATGCTAATGCAAAAAAAAAGAAACTAAATTAGAGCAATCTGATACCCATAGTTTTAAATAGGATTCTTTAAATAATAAGTAATGTGTTGACATAAATGGGTTTGTATTAATCCTTAAAAGACTACCAACATTGTAATGTGCTCAGTGACAGCTAACTAGTCTTAATTTGATAGCGTCTCTCCAGAGGATTTTGAAAAACTAAAAGAAGTATGCCATTGATACAGTTTGGTGTACTCAGGTAATCCCATTTGGGGTTAACAAATCAAAGGTTGTATTGAATAAATCACTCTATCCAATTAAAAATTGTTATATTATTATCATCATCACTCAAAACATAACATTTAAATTACAAGTATAAGCTAAAATTAGGTAGTTTTATAGTTTAAGTAATTATTTAAATAAAACTAGTGACCAAATTATCTACTAACAATTTTTTTCACAAAGTGTTTTATAATATAAAATTAAACCCCCTGTAAAGATATTACTGGAATTTGAAGGACTGATGTTTTATTAACAGTCTCTTTTTCAAAAACTTATTGATCTCTAAAGAACTTTATAAAATAAAATCTGGAAATCGGACCAATATAACCTTATGGTGTAGATATACCCAATGATGAAAGGGCAGCAATCAAAGTGGTAGAAATACAACACGTATTTCTACCAGTTTCACTACTGTTGTTAATTATGATGTTTAACAACGAAAACTCAAATTTATCATTATGATCACAAATTATTATATCAATGTGTATAATATTTTAATTATAATGGATCCAAAATAAAGGTTACAATCCTATAAAGGTATCCTATATATTGATGAATGTGTTGTGAAATATGGTGTGATTTTGCAGGTGTGGATGTTAACTGGAGATAAGTTGGAGACTGCCACTTGTATCGCCAAGAGTAGTCGACTGGTTTCACGCACGCAGGATCTGTACGTGTTTGCACCTGTCGTCACTCGCACGGACGCGCATCAACAACTCAATTCTTTCAGAAAGAAACAGGACTGTGCCCTCGTCATTACTGGAGACTCATTAGAGGTATAAATATATTACAGTTACAGTATTTTATTGTATGTGATTTGTTTTGCCTACCTTTGCAGAAGATTGTGAATGTAACTGTCATTCTTTGTCATCGTAATATAACATATAACATTTTCTGAAAGACCTAGACAGTTTTTCTCTGTGTGTGATTTACTTGGTATGTGTATGGTAGATTTCAATGAGTTGATCATTTTTGTTTCTTGGTTAACTGCCTTATCCCATGGGCAGCAGCTATGTGATTTTGGACATATAATAAACATCGATAAGAATAGACAATTGATTTCTGGATTAATGAAAGTATATGTAAAAAACAGTTTGTAAAAGTAGACTAATGGTATTATGATGGGTTTGCAGAGTGCTATTGAAATGTTAGTTTTTAAATTTATTTTGTAAGGATATTTGCTTACTAAGAGGGAGTACCCAATAGCGCTGCCAGGGGTGGAGCTTGCGTGGCATGTAAATTTTCTACTAGATGTGTAAAGTGCATCTCATTAGCAGTAGATCAGTGTTGTCTGTGTAGTCAACCTGGCTTGTTCTGACATCTGTATTGATCGCTTTTGCCTGTGCTGTTGTTTTTTGTGATGGTGAGTTTAAGCGAACCAAGTACAGACATGTAATCTAAAAGAACGTTGAGTTCAAGTGTCTCATACTTTGAAAGAACAGCTTAAAACTTATTTAGATTTCCTCTCTAAGATCATTACTGGTGATGAGTCATGGTGCTATGGTTATGACCCAGAAACAAAACAACAGCCAATCCTATAGGAAACACTGTTCAATCAATCATCATTAATATCTTTATTCATATCTGAACATTAGAAACAAATGAATAAAACACAAGATTCACAAGATAAAACTAACATCACAGTAATGCTCATTATTCCCTGTTAAAAATGTGGTCTGATCAAGTTGGTACAATTATAATACTAATTTTTTGGGTGGGGAGATGAAAGGGTTTATATAGCCCATCCAGAGTTTTTCCAACAGGCCAAATCGTTACTCAAGCCTCTTAAAATTTCTTAATCTTCTTAAAAGCCTCTTAAAAGATTGTACATCAATATTTTTGTCAAGAAAGACCTTACTTTTGAAACAGAACATTTTGTTTTTACAACCTGTCTGCAAAACATTCTATGGTAGTACTGCCTTATTTGGCTTATTCACCTGACCTAAGCTCAGTGTGATTTTCATTTTATTTTCACATATTGTGAAGAGGAGTATAAGGACTTAAATTTGATAACATGGATGATATTAAGAAAGAAAAACAAGAGTGGAGCTATTGCTGAAGATGAATTTTTCAATATTCTGAACACTTGAATCATTGATTATAAAAATAAAGAAATGTATAATTTAATTGAGAATATTTAAAAGGAAATAAGGTAGTTTTTGTAAAAAATATGAAGTATATAGCTTTCAAAAATAACTTTTGTTTTCTTTGAGGCCTCCTTGTAAATAGATGTTTTATTTTTTTTATAAAAATAGTTTTATTTGTCCTGAAATTGAAAGTTGTTTTGTGTTTATTAGTTTGAACATTATGTTTCAAAGTTTAAATTGAGTACTTTTAATACAAAAAATAGGACAGGAAGATAATAAACTAATTAAGATAATACTATATTTTTTATAATATTTTTAAATAATTTTCACCTGATGAATCATTTGGTAACTTGTTAAGCATCCTAAAAATGTCGAATTGAAGTATGTAAAGTACATAGGTAAAGGAGTTTGGGAATTGCCTCATCATCCTTTGACATTCACTTCAGGTTTCTGACATTTCTTCTAGAGAACTGAGCCTAACTGTTAGATTGCAAGTATTATGGTAATAGTTAATTTGAACAGTAGATTTTAAGAAGGTTCACAGTGTCTATCAGTCAATCTGTTTCACAAGATGGTATTCTATTTGATGTACCATGATTGGTGTGCAGGTGTGCCTGCAGTATTACCAAGTAGAGTTGTTGGAGCTGGCATGCCGCAGTCCTGCAGTGGTGTGTTGCAGATGTTCCCCCACACAGAAGGCTCAGGTGGTGCGACTGATACAGCAACACACCGGCAAGCGTGTGTGGCAGCCGTGGGTGATGGTGGCAATGATGTTAGCATGATACAGGCTGCAGACACAGGTATAATAGCAATAATAAAATACTTACAGTTTCATACATTTTCTGAAGATAGCTGGATCATATTGGTATGCTGGTTTATATCAAAAAAGCTAAATATGATTTTTTTATTCCAATATCATCCACTTTTAAGTGGTTTTGTTACATAACAATGAATTTTTTTCCTCAAATGTTGTGTTGAGTAATGAGTGATTTACTCATATCAAGCTGGTGATATTTCTGTTACGAAGACTTCACAAGTAATTGCTATAGACTGGATGTGGAATGCCAAAATTTACTTTTTGTCTTGAATAACAGTTTCTAAACTAGGCAAATCCAAAATAATATAATTAAACCTTTAAAAGGTTTTAGGGATAACTAATACAGTTTTATTCAGAAAAAAGTGTTCTATGATTTAGCAGGGATGAGCTTTTTAAGTAGTCATATATCGAGCATGACCCAAAAATGTTGTTTGTTGCTTGAAAATTTGTTAAAGATTGTTAAATACAGTATTCACATATTATTATAGAAAAATTTATTAACAGTTTTCATTAAAATTGAAACAGTAAAATATTGTGTACAGGGTGAAGCAGACCACGATGTAGAGCGGCTGAACCGAGAAACGTATAGTCTCGTTTTAACAAAAACCTGCCATATTTTGATCTAAAAGAATTTAGGAACACAATTTTTAACGTCCAAAAATACCCCAAAATAACACTTGGGGGGGGGGGTTTATTTTTTAAAGATTTACATTTGTAAAGGTAGGTCAAGCCATCATTTTTAAAATCTATCTACTGATCATTTTGGAAAAAAAAGTTTTAATATATGTTGTTTCTTGTATACAGGGTGTTCCTAAATGTCAAAATTGTACGGTTTTACAATTTATTTCACTTTTACCTCTTTCAAAATGTTTGTAAATCCCAATTTTTATCCAAAGTTACCAAATAAGTACTCTTTCTAAAAATACAGTACAATTATTACTTTTCAGCACATTTTCATTTTTCTAAATAGTTCAAACTTAGGATCTTTCAACTCATACATCCTAAAAAATTCAAATAACAAGGTATGACTCATTAGCTCTCTAGAAAACTAAAATTTGGATGGTTGAAAATGGTGGTTCAGTCGCTATACATAGTGGACGGGTGGTCTACCGTAACAGGTTAACATCGTACCCTGTATAACTCGTTTTATCATTTTCACTACTTGTTGCCAAATAATGTTAGAATGTTCATACCATCAGCTATAAAGTCAGTATTGTATTTATGTATTTTATAAAAACTTTATCCTATGATACTTTACAAAGTATTTTTTACAGTCAGATAGGAGCATATGATTTGATTATAAACAGTGTTAACATTGGTCCACAGGTATTGGTATAGCAGGACTTGAGGGCCGACAAGCCAGTCTTGCTGCTGATTTTTCCATTACTCAGTTCTCACATCTGTCTCGACTTCTGCTAGTCCATGGTCGATATAGCTACAAGCGCTCGGCTTCACTCAGTCAGTTCGTCATCCATCGTGGTCTGATCATTTCCATCATGCAGGCCATCTTCTGCACTGTCTTCTACTTTTCCTCCATTTCTCTCTACCCAGGCTACCTCATGGTTGGGTGAGTAAGGAAATATTGACAGTCTGACAACAAAACATTACTGACATTGAAAATGTTACTCTACGTTTGATTTGCACTCTGTGATTAGTTAGTCAAATTTATATTGTATCTTAATTAAATGTTTATTATTGTGATTTTGAATTTGCATAAAGTTTTTACATGTAAGATGTTCTTTAAAATAATGGTCATCCCAATTTTGCTATTAATATATTTTGACAAATAAAAAATTACTATTAGTAATGTGTTAGTTCTATTTTTTCTCAAATTATTTTGTATCTTGGTTTTAAGTACTTTTCCAGAAGCTTTTTTTATCAATATTTTTACAGTCATACTTATTAGATGTACAGATGTACATGTGTGAAAACATGCATTAAGTATTAATACCTTCACTGCGACTCTATACTGACATAGTTATGAATACTAGGTTTTATTTTCATGTAGATTTTTGTTGTAATCCTAATATTGATAAATTTTACAGATCATCTTCACAAAGTGTCTTGATTACTAAGTACTAAATTTACATGATTGATTTTTGATACCGATAAATGGTGATCCATCATTGTCAAGTTTGGTATTCTTAAAGAAACGATACAAGGGGGAAGTTATTTCGGAAATTGTTGAATTACACAACAGTAGTTATGGTGGTTTTTTCTAATAATGATTGATACAACTTTTAGAATTCCATGCTAAAGGTGATAGAACTATTAACAATAATCGTATGACTGTACGAGGATGATTGAGAGAATTTATTTTTAGATATTTTATATATTTTTTATATATTGTTAATATGAGTGACGGTTTGCAGATATGCCACAATTTACACCATGTTTCCTGTGTTCTCACTGGTGCTAGACAAAGATGTATCAGACAAGATTGCCCTCACCTATCCAGAACTCTACAAAGAACTAAGCAAGGGCCGTTCTCTCTCTTATAAAACATTCTTTATGTGGGTACTCATCAGTATTTATCAAGGTCAGTCCTTTGTTAAGTATTATGAAACCATTAGTGCACAAGCTATAAGAATATATAATTCAATTTTAAATCTGTATGAATTGAATCATTAAATTTCATTATTGATTAGAATAATGTACATTTGTTTAGAAATACGTAAACTATTTAAAACTAAATATTAAAAACATGATTGAAACTAAGAATATGATGTTGCAGGAGGTGTTATCATGTATGGTGCCCTGTTTCTATTTGAAGATGAATTTATCCATGTGGTGGCCATCAGCTTCACGGCTCTGATCCTCACAGAGTTGATCATGGTAGCACTGACTGTGCGCACCTGGCATTATCTCATCATACTGGCTGAGGTCTTCTCCTTGGGGCTCTACGTGCTTTCGCTAGTCATTCTAAAAGACACTTTTGGTAAGTTGGTATTTTCATTTTAGCTTTACCTGATGCAATTTTTGTTTTGGTAGGGGCTTTTTTAACTACTTTTTTATTCTTTTTTACTTACTTAGAGCGTTTTACCATTGGAAGCAATATTGGCTGACACTAGGATGAGTTGGCTCATGGCCATCCCCCAAGGTGATTAAATATTTAATCACTTTCAAGGGATTAGGTATAGATCTCTCCAGGGTTTTCAGTATCTCCACTACCTTCCTGAAAATTGCTCTAACATCATCCCATATATTCCTGTTGTTCTTATAGGTTCTGAGTGCTCGAACTGCCAAAGAACTTTTACTGCTAAGGTTAGCCTAAGTGTTCATTTGTGAAAATCAGCATCAAAGTGAGTTCAACTCTATATTAAAATGTTATAACCCGTAATACTTCCAATATACTATAGAAGACTTTAAAACTTCCATTCACTTTCTGGATGCTCCCTGCTACCCCATTATCGGAATGGTATACATGTATGAGTTAAAATGTAGGACAAGCAAATTTAACCCTTTTAGTGCCAACATTCCACTGTTCGGCCTATCATTAAGTGCAAAAAATCTGACAAGGTAGTTCCCAGCTTAAGTACCAATGTCTGGTTTATCAGTGTATACGTAATGAAAAATCAACATAGCATAGTGATGTTGCAGTGTTAGATAAAGTATTTTACAACTGTTTGAAACACTATGACTGTTTCAAGTTAAAAACATTTATTAGTGTAGTTTGTAAACATTTTCAATAACTAAAATGTTATATTCCCACAATATTATTGTTTATTTCTTGTCTGTCTTCTTAACTCATATTTGAGATAATATTGTGTACCGTAACAATTATGGTTTTTGACTCTCCTATTCATAAAAAATTGCTGTTGAATTTTACAGTAGAAATGCATTTGGTATGTATGTTTTTTTTCAATTGTTTGTATAAAAAATTATGGAACAAATGTTTTATGTTATTGTACACCTGGGTAGTTGAAAGCTAATTGCGGGAGTGCAGTTTAGAGGAATTAATAACAAATGTAACAATATATTTCTATAATAAACAAAATTATTTAACCCTTTTAATGCCTACGTGCGCCACGAGCGCACGTCACTAGGTTTTACGAAAATTGCTGACGTGCGCTGGGGGCGCTCGTCCGGTTTTTCTTATATCGTAGTTTTAATTATTGACCAAATGCCACTACACTTTGCATACTGTATCTAGACTCTACTACTATTGATGCAATAATTAATCTTTTTTACTCTACGGTCAACATGTGATGACGTATATCAGCTGTTTTCAACCTTATTTACGTCTAATCATTCAAGAGCGTCTTTGGTTGCTGTGGTAATACGTTGTTGCTAGGTTATGTTTTAATAGGAATTATTCGTGCTTTTCTTTTGTTTATTTCAGTTTGCTTATATTATTATTAGTTTTGTGATTATTGTAAATAGATTTGACCATGAGTGAAAGAGGGGGATTCATACTTTGTGCTTCGGCAAACAAAAGTGTTAAAAAGTTTTAAATTATGTACCCTTTATTGTAAATAATTAATTTTAATTTTGTGTAACCTACTTTCTTTATTATTTCAACAAACAATTTTATACATTGGGCTAAACAATACGTGTAAATAAAGTGATTTTGAATGAAACTGACCAAAATATGTCTTATTGAATTTTACTGTAAAATGTGGACTTTACAAGGTTTTCGATAAAATGCTGTAACTTCTCTATTTTTCAAGATAAGTTCTTCAATTTTTGTGTGTGTTTTAACAATTAAATATAGTATAATTGCCAGTAACTACTTTTTAGTTAAGGCTAATAATAAAGGTACTTTTATATGTTCAAACAAATTTTTTTTTAAGTTTTTTATTTTTTGTTTTTTACAAATATAAATTGTATAAATTTGTAAAAATTTTAATACTTATTTTATTTTAACACTCCACATTATTACATAAAAAACAACACCTCAATGGATAACTTCCTTCAGTAAATAAAAAAGTTATACATTTTAAAAAAATAGTTGTCAAATTATGGAAAAAGGGCCTGGCATTCTTCGCATGTACTTTTTGAAAACAGGCTGGCATTTTTCGCATGGTCACTGAAAAAATGTCTGGCATTAAAAGGGTTAATAAAAACAAAAATGTAATACATAAATGTATTTCTTGTACATTTTATTCGTAAAACTTTATACTTGAAAATGTTCACATTTATTAGATCTAAATACTTAATGTTTTTTGTATGTCTTATTAACACATTCACTGTAGAAGACAAAATTACCGGCGACAGAAAATGCGGGAATTTTTGTTTGTTTTTTATTTACCCAAAACGGAGTCTGGATAGCCGAAAGGGTTGTCCAAGGTATCCCGGAAGCTTCGTTGGCCGGAACGGGTGACGTCATGTCCGTGCCGAGTCTGCTCGTCATCTGCACCGGGCGCCGGTCCCCGTGTTGTATGTGCTCGCAGCGCACTAGGTTTCGGCACAAACACTCGTGAATTACACGTATATTATTACATATTAGTTTGAAAAATATACAACAGTTAACACTCCCCGAGTAAAAATTAGAAAAAAACTATGTACATTCCCACCCACCGCCGAAGTCTAAAAACTACTTATTTGTCCTCGTGATACTTATCAAAGCAACTGAGTTCACACAGACCTGGTTCGTCAGGGCACACTGCACAATAGTACACTGTTTCCTTACGCTTGCCTACTTGGTAGCAAACGTGGCACCTCCGGGTAACTGACTTGCTGTTTCCTTTGCGCTTCGTTAGTTTGGAGAGACGATGCATGCTGTTGCGCGTCGGTGTGATGAGCAGTGGGGCTTCCTTTGGAGGGAGCAGGTCTTCAAGAACACGAACTCGGAAGTCATACAGGGACAGTCTATCTGAGTTGTACATGTTGTATAGGTAAAAAGAATTTACTTCAACAACCTGGAGGAAGTGCATTTCATTGCGACTCATTGTCTTCGTCAGATGAAAAATTATCGTCAATAACATTATCGTCTTCCTCCATTATGAGTACATACACTTACACAGTCAACAGACACTATAATCCACTCACAATATCGCAAAGCATACACAACAAACGAAAATGGCAAACCGGCGACGAATCGCACCAATTGACTCATCGAAACAGGCATACCTCGCTATGAGTGTTACAGCCTTTCCGGGCAACTGCTGTATGCCAAGCTTGCTCGTCCACCGCCCGGCGCGCCATTTTCACATGACGAGCATGCTCGTCACCCGCAGTGAATGTGTTAATGGTAATTTCTTATAGGCTATTCAGTAAATAACTATTTTTTATATGTAAGTATTGGTCAAATATGATGGAGATGTGTAAAGAGAAGCTCACGCAGTGAAAGATGATTACGTTAATTCATTTACATGAAATCTTTTTTTCTCTCTAAACCTCTATGTACTCTAAGCTATAAACAGCTTAGTGCTCTTTGTATTACAAGCATGATTTTTGCTGGGACTCGATATAGAACAGAGATTTTTAAATGTCACTAAAGGGTTAAACATTAGATAAAGGCAAAAACCATTGTGAGTTCGGTTTCAGATTAAATGTATTGTAAAATTTAAGTCTTCTAGTTTTCTAATCCTTGTTAATACTGATTGATTAATAACCCCACACAAGGTCGTAGATAGTACATGGGACACATATTCATTCTGTAAATATTTAGAGTCAAATGGGTAAAAATAGTAATGTCTTTTAATTAATATTATTACTTGTATTTATCCAAATTTTGAACTTTAAATTCTGAAAGTTTAACATTTGAGGCAGAATCCTGGTACTAGAAGCTGACAAGAGATTGGCACTTCAAGATTAATACAATTAGAATGAATAGTAGTAGACACTTCTGCATTATTAACATGAGTACTGTCAACTTGTGTGTTTTGTTGTGACAGATGCACAATTCATCAAGACAGGAGATTTCCTGTGGAAGACAACAGCAATCACCCTCGTGTCCTGCATGCCTCTTTACATCATCAAATTCCTCAGGAAAAAATTCTCCCCTCCCAGTTATTCCAAATTGTCGTAATGATGTCAGTGCTTCTGTTGATAATTACATTTCATTATACAAGCCCTCCTTAATTTATTTTTAGAAGTCTAATATTGTAGATTATAAGATGTTGAGTATACTTTATACATTGCACATATTACGCTGATAATTTCTTGTAATTCTTAAGCCCTTATAAAAATCTGTGATTATTTTCTCATTAATGTTAAATATGGTGTTTATCAATGTATACATTAATGTTATGCTTTATGAGTATGTTTTAGATAAACGAAATAAAGTATTTTTAACTAAGTAATGATTTATTAACTTCCACATTTCATTATTTTAGTTTGTGGAAGCTAGTATGTGGGAGCTAGTATGGTGCACACTATCCTGGCTAATGTGCAAGCAGTGGAGAACAAGTAACCAACAGCAAGATCATTGTCACCAGGTTCTTAGTTCAGTTGTTTTCCTTTTGTTAATTCTTTGTTTGTGGCCGTGTTAGTGGTTGGCAGTAACAATTGTCCTGACTTTCAGAAAACTTTTATTACAATTAGCAGCTACTGACTTAGTTCAGATGTCAGTAGAGAGACTAATCTATGCCTATGCACTATTTTATCTAAAACTATTCATACCTGAGAAAAAAGTAAATTTAAATAAGCTATTCATGAAGTAAAATATTTGAACGTTGTATTACAATACTTTATACAGTCAATAAAGTAATATGTAAACACATTATTGAAGATGAAAAGGTTTTTGATGTTTTCAGTATGAAATTGCTGTCACTGTAGCTCTACAGTGTGATTCCGATAAAAGTGTGCATTATTTTAGGGTTGATAGAGGATGTGAATACAAACATTTATTGTCCAGTACACATGGGGTCGCAAATGTTCTGTTTCTGAGAGAATTGAGAATTTGTGAAACATTTCCTTGTAGGCAACATGTACTGTACCCTTTGAGATTTGGCCAGAAAATTTCAAAGCTACTAAATGTGTTTTTCTTCTTAATTACAAATAAAAGAACCACTTCATGCAAACAAAGTTATTAGTACATTAAATATGAAGACTGTTGATACCAGGTAACTGACTGGCTCTCTCAGTTGTTTAGCCATCTTATCTTTCTCTTCTCTTCATCCCTGCAAAACATCCTCAAATTGTCTTTTACTGTAGAATGTGCGTTTTCAGGCTTTCACCATTTAGAAAGGACTTCCCCCCACCCTTGTAACTGTACCAAGATGTTGTCAAATAGATATTTTTCTCAAGACATTATTACCAATCAAAACTAATGGGGAATCTATAAAAAGAGATTGGCTTGTTTAGAGTGATGGAGTAACTGCCCCCTTTTCTTCCTAAGTACACTTTTTAAATGTGATTATTAAATAGAAACACTTAAAGTACAGCTACGTTATGGGGGAGATACTGCCAAATGAAAAAGTTAAAATCCATGAGTCTAATGTTGATTACTTAAAAAGTCACATCCAATGGCAGGGGGTGGTTCTAGGCCTGTGTACCTGTGTCGCTGCACAAGGTGTAGAAATCTAAAGAGGGGTGTGAAATCTAAATAAATGTTAAAAATATTCACTACAAAAATGGATTTCACTGTAAAATAATATCTGTAACGAGAGTTGATACGAACGACGATACATGTCCTCCTGAAGGCCCTCTTGGGTCCTTGACAATTCTCTGATAATGGTATAATTCTATTATAACGTAAAATTTGACATGAGATTTTATAAGTTTTTAGTTTTAAGAAACAAGATCTGTGTTTACAAATTTAGAAGTAATTAGTTTCTATTATTTACTGACTGCTGACCATCCTTAAGAACTAGTTTGCTGCCAGTTGTGTGTCTAAGGCTCCACTTTGGACATGATAACGGTTTTATAATAGATAGGAACTCGTTTCAAATCCATAAATGTTTTACGTCAAAAAAAATTGATTTTAGTGTGTCATTGCTAAATAACTGTTAAAAATATAATTATCTGATGATAATAATGGTTTATAATTTATATCCGTAATAGAATTTTTTAATAGAAAATAAACATTTAACATTGACAGATAATTGTATTTCTAATAATTTAGACACTACTGTCTAAGTTTCTGAAATCAAACATTTATGGATTTGAAATGAGTGCCTATTTATAAAGATTTGTAAACTTTATCCCTATGTTAGCCTCAGATATAACTAACTCCGGTCGCTTCATTATCACAACAGCCGAGCTCACACTTGGAAACTCAACATGGGCAGGATTTGGCTGAGTGTCAGAAAAGTCTATCTCTCATGGAGCTGGCAAAATGTCTTCTATATGTTTGCCCGCCTTTCTGACTGTCTGTCCACTGGATATCTTGAGAATGAACTTAGTTATAGATTTGAAATTTTCCATGAAACTTCAGTAAAGCCTTTAATGTAACAAATAATGCTGTGGATTAACCTTGTATGAGCTTACAGAAAGTTATATGTTCAGTAGTTTACATTGTCCATCACTACATAGTAGATAAGGACATGGCACTTTATTAAGTTTTGATTATTAAGTTACATAATAATGGTTGAAGTAGCTGTCTTGTTTTTGCAAAATAAGGTCTTGCACTATAGTCGAATAGATACAACTTCCGTATCGGCGTGGTGGGGCGTTCTGACGTTGGAGTGAGAGGGAGAACTGCCTGGTTGGCTACCTGACCAATAGGTGCGAGGAGCGTCTGACGCAGTTGCCATAGCAACAGGCACTGTTGCCACATCGGCAAAGGCATATTGGAAAAAGTGGTAGGCTTATTTTACTGCACGCTGGTACATCTGGAGTGTTTGTTTCTAATTGTTGCTTGTTATTTGCTTCAAAGCAAATCACAGACTACCATGAAGAAATAAACCATGACACTTTTTCAAAATGGTTCAGAGAATCACTTTTACCTAACCTTTCTGCTCCATCGGTTATTATTATGGACAACGCCCCATACCACTCCAAGATTTTAGATAAGGCCCCAACGCAAGGTAACAAAAAAGCGGAAATTCAGCCATGGCTTCGCGAGCATAACATACAATTTGCAGAAGATTTTACAAAAGCTGAGTTGTTAGAAATATGAGAAATGAATAAACCACCGGTCCCCAAGTATATTATAGATGAGATGGCTAAAGCCCAAGGACATAAAATTGTCAGACTGCCACCTTACCATTGCCATTTCAATGCAATAGAGATGGTTTGGGCACAAGTTAAGGGACACGTTGCTCGGAACAATAAAACATTTAACATGACTGAAGTTAGGAGGTTAACCGAAGAAGGACTTCAACAAGTTACAACCGTAGAATGGACGGATATAGTAAAGCACACAAAAAAATCTATTTTAGAAGCGTGGGCACAAGAAGGTCTCATTGAAACAGCAGTAGAGGAAATGATAATTCACGTGAATGGAGATGACAGTGACAGTGAAACTAGTAACTTTGAAGATTTTGCTGACGAATATAGAGTGCAAACTGACCAAGGAACACAGGAAACATACGTCAACAGAATGTATGCTGACGGTGTTTGAAGTATTTTGACAGCCCCCGCAATAAATATATTCGTGCTGTGAATGCAATATTAGGTTTTCAGAGTACCCAAATTATTTGTCCTTCATGATATCCGAATTATTTAGTAGTTGTAGATTATTATATAGTATAATGGTAACATATTAATATCGCACATATTTGTGTTAAATTAGAGAAATTTCGTTTCTGATTACTAGTGTAAACAATCAAAAGACAACACACACTGACGCGTTGTTTGTTGGTAAGTACGCTGGCGCGCACCGTCTGATTTTCTCTTCTCAGTGTTCGGTGAGAAAGTGACCGCTCACGGCAGTGCCCGCACCAACGCGGTAACACCGCGGCATCAGTCTCCTCACTGCTCGCTGCCCCTCCACACCCTTCCAATATGGAAGTTACATCTATTCGACTATAGTTTCTATCTTGGACTGCCTCTGATCACATCACATAGAAGGACCTTTGCATTGAATGAGGCATAATTGTTGTAGAATTGCAAAAAAGTGTGATAGGAAGAGGAAAAAGCCAAAATTTTGAAGCTCTAGTTGATGTTATTTTTGGCAGAAAAATAAATTTGAAGGGTGAAATCGTGTCCATTTTTAAATAGATTTGCTATTAAAAAAGGACAGTATGGCTTTTTCATAATCCAAAAATTTTTAATGGTCATCACTTTTTTAGTCATATAATATTTTGGGTTTTTTTTACTTATCATGACTTTCAAAATTAAAGATATGTTACATTATTATTTTGCCTTTTAAAATTTGGTGTTATTCTCTCCTCCCTCACTTGTCTAATGGCTTAGGTTTAACTACTTAAATAATAAAATTATGGAAAGGATGTGTAAACTACTATCTTTATGTTTGTGTGCATTCACTAACAGTTAATACATTAAACTCATTAACTTTCAACAACTAAATAGATTAGGTTTATTCCAAAAGTAACATAAAAAGTCAAGCAAAATAGAATAGAAGTTCGAACATTCTATAATTAATTTTAGTCGTAATCATCTACGTGGGCATTTTAGCTTACTTTTTTGTCTGTGATTGTAATCTTAATTCATCGATTGTTGCATCTTTTTTAAGATTTTCCTTTTTTATTTGAAGTCTTGGGTTTTTTGTTGTGAATTGATATTATTGAAAAAGTTTTCTTTCTAGCTTTTGTTTTGCCTCGGCTCTTCTGCGATTTTGTGTTCTCGTCCAGTTTTGGTTCCAATTTGTTTATCTTAGAAGTTAAAATCCTCTTTAACTTTATACTATACTCTGGTGGATGCATTGTCCTAGTCAGTAAAGACAGATAATTTCTCTTTGTTTGATTTTGAAACGTTATATTTTTTGTTTTTATTTATAATGTAAACTTTGACGTAATGTTGTATCCATGGCTAAGAACTTAGTTGATTATTGTTGTATAAAATTCACTGTATCTGTAATTTTATTTACAACTATTTTAACGCCTTGTTTGTTAACCCTGGATAACTCAAACAACTAGTGACTAGTCGCTTAAAAGTGTTTCTCCAATGTCTAATCACTAGCTGTTTTTGCATTCATCTGTTTAACCGGGCCAGGCGGCAATATATTGCCGCCATAGATCGCGTCTGAAAAGTGCCAGGCGGCAATATTGCCGTCGGTGACATACGGTAAAAGTGCCAGGCGGCAATATATTGCCCCCTTGATATTCGTCGTTTTCTTAAATAAATACGACATCAAATGATTCAAGTTTTATGTTTTTTTATTCCCTGGTATATTTCTAGATAATTAATATGAATATCATTTTTATTTTGGAGGTCTATGCATTTTTATTTCGTAATTGTCACGTGACATTATCAGCTGACTCGATCTATTGTTGTTAATTCTCTATGTTTTAGTGTAATCGTACTATTGTATGCTGGATTCTTCTTCATTATTTTATTTTGTGGTGGTAAATATTAGTAGTGTTAGTAGTTACGTGCTTAGCTATTGTGTGTAGTAGTTGCAATGACTGACAATTTGCGATCTCACGGGAGTAAAATTGTAAGTAGCATATTTGTAAATAGAAAAAGTGTAAATAAAATTGTGTAAATATTTCTTGGTAAATAGTGTTTTTAACTGTATTGAAACTGTTTATGGATCCTACAATCATCTGTTTACCGGTACATCCATAATGTGAATATTTATTTTAAGTTTCTTGCAGTGTTAGAGTCATTTGCTTTATCACTTATAAAATGTTGCGAAGTACAATTATGCATATTTATACAAAATGTGTCATAAAAAATTTATTATTAATATATATTTATTAAATATATTATTTATGAGAGAAATACCACAAAATTTTGTATGGTTGTTCCTTTCTAAATGTACAATATAATAACATAGCTTCCCACAGTAAAATTATTTTTCCTTTTTTAGTTATTTACAAAACAAAAATTAAAAAATTAAAAATTTTTTATGTAATCCATTAAAACATTATTATTTTTAAATTTTAAATTACTTAAAACTACATCTATATATATTTTTTTTTGATAGTATATATCTATATGAGTAATTTGGTGCAACTTTTAGTTCATTCTTTAATTTTTATGAAAAGTTATAAATTTTAATCTAAGAGACTGCAAAATCGCCAATTTTAGCCTGGCACTTTTGACTAGTCACAAGGGGATATGATATGTGAAAAAATTTTGCAACATCTCATATTTGGTCCTGGCCCTGAAAGGGTTAATAAAACTTTTGCTATTTAAAATCAGATTTAAGAAGAACAAATTGTATATCAGATTAATTGGGATATTTCACAGTTTAATTTGACATATTGTTTATGGAATAGTAATGCAAAAGAAGTATGCACTGAAATTATAAAGATTCACTTAAAACGTTAACTGTTTCGCTCGCCTAGTTTGTAAAAATGAAAAAACGGGAATTTGTTTTCTACTTTTGATGTGGAAAGTTTCATTTAAGAGGAAGGTTGGCTACATCATTGTGTTCAAAACTTCTCCTCAACAAGAACATCTGTTTATTACTCTCTGGTTTGACGAAAGACATCCAATTAAAACATAGTTTACGAGGGGGTACCCAAAAAAAAACCGGAATTATTTTATAAAAATTATATATTATCAAATTTTTTACAATACGACCTTATCTCCTTCAAAATAATCTCCATTACAACTAATACACTTGTCCTAACGGTATTTCCATTGATCAAAACATTTTTTGTAGTCATCTTTAGAAATGGCTGCAAGCTCGAGCTTCGTTTTTTCCTTAACCTCTTCAACGCTGTCAAATCGTTGACCTTTCAAGCCTCTTTTCATGTGTGGAAATAAAAAAAAGTCGCATGGAGCGAGGTCAGGCGAGTAAGGTGTGTGGGGCAGCGGAACCATGCCGTTTTTGGCTAAAATCTGCCTAACTGAGATGGCTGTGTGTGCCGGTGCGTTGTCGTGGTGGAAGAACCAGTCTCCAGTCTGCCACAAATCAGGTCTTTTCTGGCGAACACTGTTGCGCAATCTTCTTAAAATCTCCAAATAAAATGTTTGGTTGACAGTCTGACCTGGAGGAACAAACTCAGAATGAACAATGCCTTTAGCATCAAAAAAGCAAATCAACATGGTTTTGATGTTTGATTTGACTTGCCGACATTTTTTTGGACGAGGTGAAGATGGCGACTTCCATTGGCTTGACTGTTGCTTCGTTTCTGGGTCATAACCATAGCACCATGACTCATCACCAGTAATTACCTTTTCCAGAAAATCGGGATCATTTTCGAGATGTTCTTTCAGAAGGCGGCAAGTTTCAACTCGATGTGCCTTTTGATGGTCAGTCAGAAGTCGAGGAACAAATTTGGCAGCAACCCTTTTCAGTCCTAAATCTCCTGTTAAAATTCGCTGAACCGAGCTCCAAGTTAACCCACTACTCTCTGATAGTTCCTCAATTGTCTGTCGACGGTCGGTGAGCACAAGTTCACGAATTTTTTCAACATTTTCGTCCGTTCGAGAGGTTGATGGACGTCCAGAACAAGGTTTGTCTTCAATCGACATGTCGCCATTTTTAAATCGAGCGAACCACTCGTAGACCTGAGTTTTCCCCATAGCATCATCTTTGTAAGCTGTATTCAACATTAAAATAGTTTCTGCAGCATTTTTACCAAGTAAAAAACAAAATTTCACAGCTGCACGTTGTTCACTTAAACTTGCCATGACAAAAAACGAAACAAGAACAAAACAGGGTTAGCGAAAACAGTCACTACGAACGAACAGAATGCACTAGGACAACGGAAATGGGGTCACTGAGCTCGCAATGGGTTGCGCGACACACGCCTAGCGGCAGGAATATGTACTACACGCTGCCGGCTGCCAGCAATGCAATTCCAGTTTTTTTTGGGTACACACTTGTATAGCATCTCTATAATGTCAAATGACTAGTTTTAACTAGCCCCTAGTATTTTGTTATTTTTTATTTCCTTTTAGGGTTGTGATTGTATTAAGTGATATTACACTTCACTGTGAAATTCGCTATCAAGTGGTATATAATAGTGAAAGTTTCAAAATATAATAAGCATATTGAAACTGTCTTAAAATGTATGAATGTGAATATGTGGTATTTTGTAAAAACAGACTAGTATTTTAATATTTTGCATAAAAACCTTTTGGGGGATATTTTTTATATTTTAACAAAAAGATCCTAAATTGCAATACAAAAACAGATCCAATTTCATATAAATCTTGCGATGTACTTAAAAAATAAAATGTATAATAGTATATACTTTAATAATAAAATGTTATATAGGTTTTATTGATGATGATGTACACAACTAGCAAAATCCTACCTGCCATTACAGCATTTTCAACTGTTAGATCAAGGGTGACTCTTGCGTTCAACTGCTATGCTTGTACTGTGTTATCATGTTTCTAAACACCTGCATGGTTACACGCATGACAACTGTGAGAGATACACAAACGCCTCTAGTAGTGTTTGGTCTTCCCAAATATTTTCTACATGGCATTGACCAAATCTGCTATCACCGATACTTGATTTATCATGAAAATATTCCCCATCTGTCTTTGGAAGTTCTTATCCACTTACACCATCACATTGGGGCCTTGGAATAAGGTTATCTGTCAATGAATATCTGCTGCTGAAACATTCTTTGTTGTCAAAAACTGACTTATGAATGTCAAGAGTGTTGATCGATTGCTTAATATGTTTTAAACTGACAATGCAATAATATCCTCCAGCTAATCTATCAAGGAATATAGTGATTACAAATAAATTATTTCCCTTCTCCAGTGTGGTGAATACTCCATCCTGTTAGAAAAAATTAATAGGCAGTTTGAAACATGTTTAGTTATTTTATTCCTGTTCCTCTATTCTCTGTGAAGGAAATATACAACTTTTTAATTTTAAGTTGGATGCATTCCACATCTTTATCTGATACAATATTGACAGTTTATGTTTGAAAATAATTTATACCATCGCCTAATGATCAGAGCAATTTCGATATTCTTAATGAAAGTAATCACAGACCTACTTTACGAAGTTTAGAACACAAAATATTTTCTATTGTGGGAACACTACTTCCAGAATGAAAGGTGAGTGGTGTATTGTAGCTGCCATCTACAACAAATACGTAAACTCCTTTTAACAGTATATTGTTAAATAAACATGGCTTACAGGCCTCATTATTATGTTTTTCAAATTAGATTCATTTAAACGAACTGTGTTAATTAAAAATGTTGTATGATTTCAACGTACTACATTTTATTAATTGTTACTTATATATGTTTGTTTGTAAAGTTAACGTTGTTAATAATTCTACAATAGGGACCAAAATAAATGTTCTTGCATTTGCGGATGATGTTGCAATTATAGCGAAGAGTAAAGAAGAGCTGAAAGTGCTGGTCGCAAAACTCCTAAACCATACACAAAAAGTTGGTTTAAGCATAAATGAAGAGAAAACCAAAATAATGGAGTGTGGGAGAACAACCCAAATAAACAATGAAAATAATATAGAAATAGAAGGGTACAAATTTGAAAAAGTAAACAACTTCACTTATTTGGGAGTAATGCTGACGAATAATAATGAAGAAGACATGGAAATACAACAAAGGATAAATGCAGCACACAGAAGTTTATCAGCATGCCACAAGCTATTAAGCTCTCGACTACTATCACACAAAATATATATAAAACCATTATAAGACCAGTTCTGTTATATGGCTCAGAAAACTGGGTGTTAAGTAAAAAAAACAGAAAAACGTTTGATAGTATTTGAGAACAAATTATTGAGAAAAATCTATGGGCCAACCCTTGAAGATGGAGAGTGGAAGATAAAACATAATGTAGAGTTGAGGCAACTATATATGGACCCAGACATAGTGGCCGAGGTGACAAGTAGGAGAATGAGATGGGCTGGCCATTTACTAAGGAAGGAGGACAACTCCTTAGTCAAGAACGTCCTTGTAAACAATCCGGAGGGCAGAAGACCACCAGGAAGGCCCAAGTTGAGATGGCGAGACCAGATCAGAAGAGACATAGGAAAACTGGGAAGAAGAGGCAATGGATAGAGAGATCTGGAGGCAGTGTGTTGGCGAGGCAAAGTACCACCTTGGGTACCAAGAGCCACGGCAGTAAGTAATAATTCTCTCAGCTATGCAATCACAAATAGAACATAGCACTGCAATATATTTTATAATATTGTTCCAAACTTAAGTCTTCATTTTGATTGATATTTTTATAAACTATTTTTAACAGGTCATTTTGCTATATATGTATTGTACATTACTCAGAATCTTAGAATCATAGACAGTACACAAATTTCAAGTAATAATTACTCTACATACAATATTATTTTATGGTTAGCAGTATATGAGTAAACACTATTACAAAATGTAGATTCTAAGACCTTTCTTATTCCCACTGCTAATTGGTTTTTTAATTGCAGAATAAACGTAATCACTCTACTCTGAGTAACGGCATAATTACCTATCGCCAGGTGATCAGCTTTGTTGTATAATGGCATGTTTATGTTTTTAACAATGTTTACATGTTTATTTTCTTTAATTAAAAGCCGGCGTTAGTGACCTTTACTTTTATTCCATAAGTAGGCTGTAATGCAAAACACTGTCACTCTCTCAACTTCAGTCATAAAATTCTGAAAGTGTCTCATTTTTTAAAGATATTGTTCATTATGCATTCAAAGCATGTTTAGGTTTTCCTTTAAAGAGCACATACTTTTTATATATTTAAATGATAAAGTTTAAAAACATTAGATATTTTTTTCTGAATAACCATTAAAAATATAGAAAACTGTAAAAAATATTTGGATGCATATTAATTATATCTTTGAAGTAAAAATTTTTGAAGTTTGACATTATTTTTATGGGGCTAAAATCAAGATGGCTGCCAGTGCAGCTGGCTCCTACACACAACTAAACTCTAATACGATACTTTTCAGCTTTAATATTGTGTTTGATCTGTAAATATTTCCATTGGTGACAATTACAAAAGTACTAGTCAACAGAAAATTTAGATAACGAAATATAAAGAAAATTTTATATTATCTTGTATCACTTAACCTATGAACTCGAAGACAGTATTTATAGTTTGTCTTCGGAGCTCATATGGCCAGCTCAAACGGCTGATAACATTTTGTTGGAAGCGTGGATTAATTTTTGCCACAATGTTATCTCAGCTCATATGTCCATAGCTCGTAAGGCCAGTACCACTGGCAACTAAACATAGCAGTTATTTTCTAATATTCTCTTTGTTTTATAATGAATAGAGAGTACTGAAACCTATCGAGCAGCTTTATTTTAAAGTAATCTTTTAGTAAAGCAGTACATTTTTTAATTAGCCTATAATTCTTCTCTGAACATTCATTGACTGTCAAATAAGACAAATGTTGCGTAGTGGAACTATACACTGAAGTGATAGAAACGTAGAAAATTTTACTAGAAGATGTGTGCTAACTATTCTTGACTTCACGTAGGTATGTATTTATATAAGTTTTATTCCTTTAAAAAAATTTAAAGACTGAGAAAAATGTAAAATAATTCATGACATAACTGTAAAGGCCTACTTTATAACATTTTATTTACATTTGTCTTTGTTAACAATATACATATAAGAGTTATATTTCTCAATGTATGTTTACCTTTGTATTAGAAAGATTCATTAAAAATAAATTTTAAATGATTTTTCTCAAAACATTTAAAATTACTATGCAAATGCAGAGAAAATTGAAAAATAATTCTGATCTAGGGAGGCAAATAACAAATATGGTCACCGAGTTGTCAATGAAAGTAGCGCGGACATCTGTACTGGTCATGCGAGTTGTGGGGACAAACTATGACAAAACTAATGTGAGATGTCTGCAACCTTGGTGTGGCTAGTGCTGCTGGCCTTGTGAACGCAAAGGGTTAAAAATGGTTTAAAAATATGTTTTTACTTATATGAGATTGTACATGTGAATTTTGAGTTTATCTCCAGTTCACCTTCCTCTTAATGCAGCATCTAGACCCTGATGCTGTCACAGATTTGATGTCTGGAGTTGTGTTCATCTGAAGAGATCCAAAAAAAGTTAGTGACAAAGAAGCTCAAAATTAACCTATCACGTTGTTTCGACATCAGGTGCACAATAGTGCGGTACAATGTTTTAGATACGGCCCCTAAGCTCGGTGGAGCAACCGAGTCTTTTTAAACATAACAGCTATGGTGGGAAATGTTGATTCATTGTGAACAATAAATTTAACTCCAGTTCACCTTTCTCTTAGTCCATATCTGTTAGTTCAAAGTTAACTCTATACATTATAATTCATTGTTATTGTTACTCTTTATAGTCGACCCTTTCTTTGGATATCTTCATGAACATGACTCCAGAAATCAAATCTGTGACAGCTTCACTGTCTAGGCGCCCTTCCCACCATAGCTAAGTTAGATTATACATATTTCTTATATTCTGGTTTAGACCAAGAAGGAAATAAAATGCTCAAAAGTTTCATGTTGTAGGTTCATTTACTTTTAGTGCGTCTTTTTCAACACCTTCTTGAAGCTCTTGACTGTCTGCTGCATATCCCGCCACCGCTTAACAGCATTGAGTTTGTCCCCCTGTGTCTCTGTCTTGCTGCTCGTCGCAGTAGGAGATGCGTGCAAGGATGGGTGGGGGTAGAGAGTGGGGGTGGAACCTTGCTGCATGTCCCTGCAGTCACATGAAAGCCCCTCCACACTCTGCATCTGATTCGGTTCTTTGTTGCGGAAGCTGTAGATACCGTACTTGTGGTTATGAATGCGATCTACACCCCCGTGATAGCGCAACCTGGGGACACACTTAATCAACTCAACTTAATCTGAATTAAATGTTTACAGTTACATAAATATATTTTACTGCTACAAATCCCTAACTATTTCATAATTCTATAACAATACAGAGCATAAACACAAACTACTGCATCATTAAGTATAAAATAAGAAATTATCTATTACTTAGTTTCATGTGCATAGTTTTTTTTCTTTTTACAAATTTCCATTTGAACACTTGTTATTTGTTAAACTCTCTCCCAGGTTGGACAGTCTAAATCCATATGAAACCAAATTTAAATTTGATTTTGTGGTCAAGGTCTAGTTCCATCCATCTTATTAATTTCTCCTCCAGCGCTAGTCTTGTAGAAAAATTCTCACAGAATAGCATTAATGACAATTGTTTTAATAGATTATTAAAAATACTGATTAATATAGTGTGTGTTTTGTATTAGACTCAAACTTGCTCTGTATTTGTGCATTAAACTACTTTTTAATATAAACAAAATTATACAATTAAGCACGGAGTACCTAATGGTCTAAGTTTTATTCAGTAATGCTGTCATACACCATTATACAAATCTTACATTTTTTAAACTGAAGATGGAGAGTAATTCAATAATAACGTAGAAACCTATGTATGTTTTGGTATTGCTTGCTAGTCATGAAACCTTTGAACCTGATTTTTGAAAAATATGAAATTCAGTGATTTCACTTACCGGTACGAGTCACCCATGTTCCAAAGGGCAGGTTCCATCTCCTCCAGCCAGGTCTGCTGGTAACCGATAACACAACCTGGACGACAAATTCGCATCCATGCGATAGCTTCCAGCGCAGTCATCCGATAATGTTTGATGAGGTAGGCTCCGATCAGACAACCAGTCCTCCCCAAACCTGCCTGTCCCACACAAAGTGTTATGTGTTGGATAAATACCATGGATTTGTTTGATATGTATCAATAATGTAAGGTTATGATTGAAAGGATGATCATGTGAAAGAAAATTAAATGGACAGAGTCTGAAATAAATTGACTGGAAAACATTGGGCATTCACAAATTGGGTAGCATTTTATATGTGTTGAAATCTTTGTCTGCTACTGTTATCAAATTCATGTATTATTTTTTAAATGTAGTAGTAAGGTGTTACCATTTTATTGCCAGAACAGCTCATCCTGGGATAATTATTACAATCCAGTTAAACTAATCTGGGAACAGCAAGACAGTTATATTTGTTCGTTCGCTAGCCCCAATTTATTGTGGAAGATCTAGTCTGGAATAGTAACAGATGCTTCAGTATAACAGGAGAAGGCTAATAGCCTAGTGTGCAACTGGAGGACTAGCCTCCACCATTCTTTTTGTCTTAAAAGTATTCCAGACTATTACTTACTCTTTATTTAATTTTAATTACACAATGCAAAAATAAAGGACTGACCGCTCGGATTCTCAAATCTTATTCTTGCCACACAGAATGATGATCTGCACAATTGGAACTTCCTTAATAGTTACAAGAAATAATTAAAGTAGAACATTAAAATCATCTCCCCAATTGTATCCAATGGGTTGTTATATTATTAATCTGGTGCAAAGTGACAATACCTTGCAGTGGACGGCAACTGCACCTGAAGCGTTCTCTGTAATGTCAAAGAAGCGTGTCACAATCTCATGGGAGGGAACGCTGCCATCTACAAAGTATAGCTCGTAGTGTGCCACACCAGCGTTGCTAAAACTGTACACAGAACAAACTGTACATTCAGTTTTTATAGCTTTGAAACAAGATTTAATGTGACTAGATCACACAAACAGTTAAGTGTGAATGGAGGGAGACTACCAATCCAACCTGCCAAGCAGACTGTACTGGTGCCTATCTTGATTTCATAAGAAAAAATGTTAAACTTCTATCCTCTTAATTTTGGTCATTGAGTTATATATAATAAATACGATTTTAATTTAAAGAAGTAATCTTAATTAGAATAAATGGTAGATATGATTTAAGAATTCTGATAATTATTATTAATGTTGTACATAAAAATAAACAAAGCAAATAAAAATGACGAGTGAACAAAAATTAATAAAAATAGGATATTACTTAGTGAAAATGGATTTTTCTATCTTTAGTTTGGAGTTAGCAAGTACCATATGTCAATGAGGGAAATACCATTTTGGATTTTGTCTGTAAACCACCATTCCATACCTCATTGAGCTTTAAAAACACCTATAAAAAACTAAAATGAACAAATTCCACCATTTTCAACACTTTAACTGAATAGTCTATGCTGTGGAGAATTGAGAAAATATTTTATAAATTAATATAATTGGCTTATTTTTTTTTTTCTTATTTTTGAAAGCAAGTTTTAAAACAGAGAGAGGAGTAAGGCAGGGAAGCATATTGTCACCTTTCCTTTTCAATATTATAATGGATGAAATTATTCTAGAAGTACAAGGAAACAGAGGAGCAGAAGAACTTAAGACAATAGCATATGCGGATGACATAATGATATGGGAAAATAGGGAAGAAGAGTTAGAACGAGAGTTAAACAAATGGGCAAAAAGTGGCGAAGAAATATGGTTTAGAGATGAACATACAAAAATGTAAAGTAATGAAAGTAGAGAGAAGGGATGGAAATAACAAAGACGTGTTAGTTGAAGGAAAAAGACTTGAAAAGGTGAAGGAATTCTGTTATTTAGGAAGTATCATAACAGATAGGGGCACAATAAGAGAAGAGATAGGAAACAGAATATGGAAGAGTGGAAAGTTTTTCAATATGGTAAAGAAGATTGTGTAGAGTTGGAACATTGGGAAAGAATCAAAAGTATTGATGTATAAATCTTATTTCCAACCAATTTTATTATATGGAGCAGAGACGTGGACGTGGACTAAAAATGATTTAAGCAGATTGCAAGCTGCAGAAATGAGATTTTTAAGAGGGATAGAGAAGACTACAAGAAGAGATAGAATAAGGAACGAAATAACTAGAGAAAGATTGAAGGTAGTTTCACTGCAAGAGACAATGGAAGGAAGAAGAATACAGTGGATGGGGCATGTGAAGAGGATGGGAGATAATAGAATGCCTAGAATAGCACTGGAGAAGGAGGAAGGAGGAAGAAGACCAAGAGGAAGATGGGAGGACCAAGTGTGGAAAGACATAGAGAGAAGGGGACTACAGAAAATACAGGTGGATGAAGAGGAGACCTGGAACGATAGACTAAAGTGGAGGAGGCTGTGTACGACGACCCGTGAGAACGGAAACGTCTGACGATGATGATGATGATGAATATAATTGCCTGTTTACTTAAAATGTATTAATGCATAAATATGTCTTAAAAGTCGTTTGGGCGTATAATATTAATTTTAATCATACCAGGTTTGTTTAAAACCAATTAAAATTATTGTAATTGTAATTTTTGTTGATAATACTCATGCAAGCATATCTGTCACCATTCCATAATTGGTTTCCATAAAATGTGGGTGTAATGCCATGAATATGGCTCACTTCTCTGCTACTTACTTTATTGGACAATTTATTTTGGTAGTGGTTTTCAAAAAAAAAATTGTTAGTTGTGTAGGTTTAAAGTAGTAGGTGTGTTTGTTTACGTTCACTTTAGAGAGTTAACCAAAGAAGCATTGTATTTACCTGTACACTAGTACCTGTATGTACTTATTATTTGTAATATTTACATTATAAGACATTGATTGACAAAGAATACTATTGTAGGCTTTGCACAGTTAGTAATTTAATTAAATATGAATTTCTTAAAGAATAATCAATTTGTATGCTACATATAGTTTGTTTATCTCTTATTAGTTTGAATGCAGTTTGAGTGCATATATTTGCTTAGATATAATAAAAGCAGATTTAAATAATGTTGTCAGTTAGTCTTTTAGTCATTTTAATTCTCCATAATATATATGCATTATCAGTAGTAAGAAGTAGTATTCCATTCATATATAACTTGTGGTTATCATAGAAGTTTAGGTTTTTAGAAATTACTGCTAGTATTTATTAACAAAACAAATAATATAGTTGATAACTCTTACTATTATTTATTATAAAAATAAGGGTTTAACTGTGTAAATGGAGTAAAGTAAACATAGTCAAAGATTGATTGACTATTAGATTGGCAATTAGATGTATGTTAACCAAAGTTCACAGGGAAAAGAAACATAGTGATAACAGAGGAAAATTTGATTTAGCTCAATATAAGGAAAATTGAGGTACCGGTACAGGTTGGTTACAACAACAAGAAATTAAACAATTTTATTAGTGGATTAGATAATATTTTATCAATGATGCTTAAAACTACATTATTTCGGTTACAAATAAGAGTTTGTGAGGATTAAATAAATTAGCTATTGACGGTTTAATGTTAGTTTCTCTTTTATTGCCATTCTGTGCATCAGGCTAAAAGATGAATAATAGAAAATTGCTTTCTAATCGCAAAAATAATTATGAATATTTAAATGATTTTTTTGTCACTGTTAACAGACATTAAGAAAAATGCTTAATAGCAAATCCTATGGATGGTCTAATTTAAAATTGGCCTATCGTTTAATAATAAGATTAAAAAATTAAAAAAGAATGAATTTTAAATATAAATGTATAGACCCATCAGTACAACTAATTAATACACTTTGATGCTTTTCTGATTGTAAGATTGCTAAAGATAGACTTCTTTTAAGGCAGGTGAAGAGCAAGAGATTTGCTGTATCGTGCAATCTTGGTACTATCTGAAAATTAATTGAAAAAGTTGTTTGTGGCCCACTGTCTACTTACATAGAAGAAAAAACTCTTGTGTGAACGGCAGTATGGCTTCAGAAAATCTAAATCAACCAAATTTGCTGTAATTGATTAAGTAAAATGATAGTGTTCATGCAATGGAAGCTGGAGAGACAGTTGTGGGGAACTTTGTCAATCTTAGCAAAGCTTTTCATCGTGTCGATATTGATATATTAATTGCAAAACTCAAGTCACTTGTTTTTTCGAGTAGGTTTTGCTTCGAGGTGCCACTGAGATACATCATATTGTACCTTAGTGACAGACACCAGATGACTAAAATCCAACATTTATAAAAATTGAATTTGTCATATAAAATGAAAGAACAATTTCAAACAGTGTACCACAGGGACCTGTGTTTGGGTCTCATTTTCCCTTACCTATATAAATGACAGAGTAGATGACACTCAAAAGGTGACCTCTGTATATTTTTGCTGATGATACATTTGTTGCCTCCAAGCATAATGATTGTAACGTATTAGAAGTACAGTAGAGTCCCGTTAATCCGACCTAATTGGGACCGAGCCCTATTCGGATTATGTGATTGTTCGGATTAACCAGAATTACAGAAAAATACGGTTTTTAAACTTGAGAATGGGTCTATTTTGTTATAGTATTATCAACATTGTTTATTAAAACATGTTTTCTGACTGTTGCATTGTATTTCTTGACAAATAAACATGTTTGCGAATACGAAGCACATTTACCGTATTTAGTGTGAGAGTTCTATTGTTAAGCAATGTGAGCGTACTGGATATTGTACGGGTCCACGCGTCATCCAATAGACTCTCTTCAATGCGACAGAAGACAATAACTGAATTTATGTCTTTTAACAATTAATATTGTACTCAATAATAATATCAGTACTGTACACCCAATTTGTGTTTGATTTCACTTCTTAATATAGTAATTTAACTCATACTTAACCTATAAGTTTCAATTTGGTACTGTACCTGTATTTAACTTCATTATTTATGTACTGTACCGTACACAATTTGTCTTAATAAAATACTGTATGTCTATTTAATTAAAGTTTTCTTTGTTTATGTACGAAATGATGCACCCATTTTCATTTTTTAAGTAATTAGTTCCCATAACTGTGCATTATCGTTATAAATAATTCCTCCTGGACCTGTTCGGATTAACCGACGTTCGGATTACACGTGTTCGGATTAGCGGGACTCCACTGTAGTTATATTCATAGAAATAAAAAGCATGGCAAAATATGTTTCACTTCTCTTAAATAAAATTAACCAAAATTATTTATATTTGTCCAGATCAAAAGCACCCATAAAAATCCTCAATGACTCACTGTCTGTGTTGGAGACAATCAGCTTGAGGTCACTCAATCAGTCAACTTTCTAGGGGTGAGTTTAGAAAAATGTTTGGAGTTGAATGAGTTGGTGAGGATCTGATATAGGCTGGCCAAGGGTATTTTTACCCTTAGAGGATTGGATGGGCTAAAAATTTGGCTCTTCATAAATCAGTATATCATTGCTTGCTTGAGTCACACATCTCCTACTCTATAAATTTCTGAGGAACCTCAGAATCAAAATTAAATCAAATTTTTGTATGGAAAAAGATGTATTTATGGAATGCCCCCTAAACAAACACACTATCAAGAATTTTTCAAAAAAGTAGGAAACCTAACAGTTTCTACTGTTTTTACATTTTTGATTTGTCAGAATATATTAACAAACCCAATAATATACTAATAAAAATCATGAATAAAATAGGTACCAGCCAAAAACATAAATTTATTGTCTCATAGACAAAATTTTTTGAAAAGCAACCTATATATTTTAGCTTGAAATTTTACCAAGCATTATCCATCAGGATCAAAACAATAACAAATCAGAAATTTGGAAATGCTTTCTGACAGAAGTTTTTTAATAGTTCAAAAGAGGCCAATCAAAGACCCACTATATCCTCAGCTCTACTCTTAACCTATAGGAAAGAAGATCTTGTCCTATTAATTGATAGTTGTTATTAAATGTCCAACGTAACTTTAAATGTCCAATTTCAATATATAAATATATTTATCAAAATGTCTAGCATAAGGAAAACTCTTTCTGTGAAATCTACACAACATCGTCTATGTTTGTTAATATACGCATAGAACAATTGTTGTACAAGTATAATTGATAAGCAAGGGTGTACTCACGACTTGGAGTTGTACATCTTGACGTTGAGGCGAATCACAGTATTGACCTTGTTTTCACGGAAGTAGTTCAGGTAGTACTCTGGGGCGTGGTAACACTCCTCCCCAGGACTGTCGACGGGGCCTGAGAATGCCAGAAATTTCTCAGGCACGATCCAACTGACATCTCCGTTCTTGATGTTGTCCATTTTCTCGTACTCGTCGATATTGAAGTCATCGAAATTAACGATGCCGAAGAATACTGCCTTGCGGACCGCGTTGAGGCAGTCGATCAGCCTCACTTTGAACTGGGACTCTCCCATGCTGGCATCCTGGAATGACGTATAAGGGTATTTCAAGGAGCAAAGACGATTGTAAGCTTCGTTCGGAGTCATCTTGAGGTTTACGATAGCATACACGGCGATTAGAAAAGCGGCGTTGACCCGTTTCTTCTCGTTGGATGACGTAAAATGCACGATCACCTTGGAGGCCAGAGAGGGTGATTTTAATTTGAAATTCATTTTGTTTATGTACTTGGCGACGGCAGCCAAGTTAAGCGGACCGAAATCCGCGTAATAGTTATTGTAGACCAACTCGTCGTCCGTGGTGAAGTAATGGAAGTCGGTGGTGTTGCGGTGAGTCTTGTTGCGGAAAGTGACGAAGTAGAGTCGGTTGGGGATGAACTCGGAGACCACCAGCGCATGCTTGTCAGCCTCCAACTCACTCTTGGGGCAGGTCATGGTGTCTGTGTGTGGTGGAGGTGTATGTGTATGTGTGGAGTTTCGAGACAAACGGGAATTTCGATTGTTCATGCACCAGTAATTTTGATTTGAAACCGGCCTAATTAATCACCCATGTTTTCGTTTTGTGTTGTCAACGTTACGAATCATATGTTAATTGTGACGGAACAGATGTCATCAAATAACAAGCGGCAAATTTGGAGAGGATGTTAGTATTCTACGTAGAGTAAAGAATATAATATGTAGAGTGGAAGCCAATGTTAAAAAAGTTAGTTCCAAAGTTTGATTACCATGCGGTCTTGCATTGTGGAACCATCTCTAGCTTACCGGAAACAGGCTGTTCTAATTCCGTCATCTTCCACAAGGCGCGCAATTTCATATTCACCAATATTTTATTTGTTTTATTTATACGCTGAAAATGTTCAATTGTTCTTAATAGCATTTTTATCTCCTGTCGTGTAATATTTATCGTGGTTCGATATTAGAGAATTGGGTAAACAATGTATACAACCTAAACATGTAGTTTACATTACATTAAAAAATATAAATACAAATACAAAATTTGGCGACGTGAATAAATCATGCTAACATCAGTTTTATATAATGAAAACTATAAAGGATATGAATTATAATTAACCTTACTAATTTTTTTATCTCGTTCGGACAATACTTTGACGTTAAGAGCTAAACACATTCAACAAATTAAAAACGAGGTACCTTGACTAGAGCTCCTACACAACTAGTGTCCATAGACGAAGAATACCATAAACTAACCAACTCATAATTTTACTCGCCGAATGGAATCCGTAAGAAATCTGTAGATTTTGATATGAAAGGAATAAGAGTATAAGTGTAAACTGATCGACGGGAAGGCCGAGACCAAGCCCGGTTAACACACACCTGGTGAGCGTTTTCCTTCTTATTCGGCTACGAGAGCTGTTACTCACAACCTAAACATTAGTTAATATTTTATGCAGATAAGAATATGCATTTTTGTGCGTCCGTTTTATTTTTAAATAAAGCTAAATTTCAATACCTATTATTAATTTTTTTCCTAAGTAATTCACATGAATCTTTTCAGAATTAAATGTTCTACAAATCTGTTTAAGAAAAAAATTACCTTTATTTAACATTTATGGAAGTAATCTTACGTTAAACACAAAAATGTGTTATTTCTTTGCACCAATTCTTGTGTTTTACGTAAGATATCTCTGAAAGTATTGCATTTACAGCTCTGGGACGAATTTTAATAAATTTGTCAGATATAAAAACATAAACAACAATCGTATTTGTATCTTTGTAACTACCTTTACCATTTTTATACGGCCTGTCTTCACCAAGGGTTATGAAATCCGGGCGAAATCTTTCGCTAGGCGTAACTCGCTAACGAAGCGTTTCCGGGCATATGGTTATATGAACTTTTTTACTTGTTTTTAGCTATAGAATAAGCTCTCGAGAGATTGCCGTTTAGTTTTGAATCACCCTGTATTGATACTATAAATTATTGTTTCACGTTTATTGCGGAATCTACTTTATTGTAGCCTATGGCAATATATACATGGAAATCGAACAAAGGTGTTTAATATACCGTAACAATAAATACACTAATTAGAATTTGTGCAATGTGGTAGGTGAGGGAAAGTAGGATCTCTCGTTTTCGGTGAGCTATGGATGATACTACAACGCGAGAGTGTGTGATATTCAAATTTAACATGGACTTGCAGTCAATATTTTTTATTTGTTACTCTATGGCCGAGAAGTCCAAGCGAAAAACGTTAATAAAAACGAGTGTTCGTATAGGCTGCAATAACAAATCATTGTTCGTAACTTTAGTAGTGGTATTTAAAAAATATTTTTATATGTGAGAATAGATCATTCAAATGTACTGAATACCTACACTAAACATTTGTTGCAGAAAATCGGACAGAAAACTTGGAAGCTAATTTCGCGAATGTGCAATGAATGTGCAACGACTATTGGAAATATTTGTATTTAGTTTCGAAGTAGGATAAAGAGAGAAACACTTTACAAAGAACGTCAGATTGTGCAATAATCTTATAAAAAGTATGTGGCCTAAGCTTGTTCTTATAAAAAGTAATTAAAAGCGTTCACTGGTGTTCATACGAAAACATTTACAATAGAGATGGTATATCAGAGTGAAGAGAGGAAGGGGGAGGGGGAGTACGTGGAAGCTTCTGTCTATACGGTTACAGACTACTGATCAACTCTACCGAGAAATCTCACCACCGACGCGCGTGCTGGCCCAGTAGAGAGATCAGGTGCGACGAGCACGTTTTGGCTCTTGTTGCGTCTCGGCAAATCAGCCATTTCGACTAAATCTTTCACAGTTCTGTTTTCTTGGACTAATTGGTTTAAACATTCCACGAAATTGGTTTAAAATCCCTCCTGCAGTGAGAATTAGAAGGCTGTCTACTACATAACCCAGCAGCACATGTGAGATACGTGCGTACAGAGTATAGAAAAATTGTATATTGTTGTAATAATTGTAGAGAAACCATAAATTATTTTTTTTATTTAACACTATGCAGTTTTAAGGTTGACTGGTTTTATTGCCCCATATGCAATTGAGAAACTATTTATATGAATCATAAATATAACTTTGAGGTTTTTGGCAAAATATTTATTTTGGGTTGTCCTAATGTTGAGAAAGTCGATTTTTACAAAGAAAAATAATTAAAAAGTGGCTGAGTTTGCCACTAATTTCTGGTTGTGATCCTTCTTGAGAAACCATGTGTGAGATACGTCTTCTCGTAGTACCGGAAGTACCGATGACTGGTTAACACGTGTGGGTGCCTTTCAGTTTGACAAAGGGAATGGTCCAGTACCTGTGACTCAGAATATCTACACTGACTGACTAACTGGCTGATTGAGTCTGGCATTTATTCCGCGCAGCACCTATGATAACTCGGACTCGCGTGCTTGTCTTTCTGTAGAAACGTGTTACCATAGTACCAGATGTGCCTCCTAGTTGCGCAAGGTTCTGGTGTTGGGTTGGATTCCTGTTGGTAATGGATGCCCCCACCCTGTACGCGCCAAGAAAGTGTTGACACACTGACCTCCCTAGGGTCAGTTGATATCTGCCTTGCCATTCCTCCACAGCAGTAGGAGTCGTGCGTACGGAGACGTATGGAAGGGGGTTGATAGTGACCCAACCCCCCTCAGGTTATACCAGTGCAGAGCATAGCCTGTGTATGACTCAACGCAGTGAGGCAACGCTGGGATGTACACAAGGTGTGCGTTAGTGTGTGATAGTGATCACACGGATTGTTTAATTAACTAGATTTTGGCCTATAGGTGTAAATGAACACCTCCAGATCATCTTTCGTTATTTACAGATTTACTCTCTTATTTGTGTTATACCATATTTAAGTAGGTAATGTATTGTGATATCTCAAAATAAATATTTGGATTAAACCAATTGGGGTAGTCAGAGTTGGAAAGATTGGTTTCGTAAACAAGTCTGACTGTGTCAGCGCACGCGTCAGTGACTGTAAACCCTGCATCACCATTACTAAATATTAAATGGTTGAGCTCGTGTTTATGGAATTTAACGTATAAGCAGTGATATGTGAACATCTATCTCCATACTATGTTTTTATTTTTAATCAAATGTGTTTTCTACAACGCCATATGTAGGATATGTAGTTAGGTGCTTAAACACCACAATGATTTGTCGGTGCTGTTAAATCTAAGGTATCAAATCCTTCTGCTTTTTAAGCATAGCAAATTTATACAGATAAATAATGCATACTCGATATCGTTCTTTTTTTGTAACTCAAGAAAAAATACTTAGACAATTATCATAAAAAACAACAATTTTTTGAATACATTAAAATCCATAACTAATCAATGATTAAATAAATATATATAAAAGTTTAAGATAGGTAACTATTACGAAAACAAAAAGAAACACTCAATAATGTCTAGGAAAATATGATTGGTTACAATTGTTGCAACAAACTTTTTTCCTTTATTTATTGAGCCCATCGGTAAAATTGTTTTTCCAATTCAGTCATGATAAATTTCAATCCTTGTAATTGTATTTAAATACTTACAACGGCTAAGGAACAAATGTCTCCAGAGTTCTTAATCTATAATATTATATATCTGGGAACTGTACTAATAATTTTGGCAATCTCCATACTTATGTACCTATTGCTATACCTATCATCAAGAGAGAAGACATTATCAATTCAATTATTATACCTATTCCTATATTTATACATATAATAAAAAACTACTATTATAAATAGCTATTATCAATTTAATTATTATAGCTATTGGTAGATTCTATACATATCTTCAAAACGTAGACATTATTAATTCAAAATATATATAAAATGAATTTATTATGAAACTATCATTGAGTGACTGATTAGGCACTAAATCTCTACGAATGTGATATTGTACGCTAATTTTAATATTTTATGTAACCGAGAAAACAAAGCATTTCTCGACTCTCTTAGGCCATACATGATCATAGATATACGTAGTGGGTTTTAATCAGAAACAGTGTTTTACTAGGTACATAATATAATATAAAATTTTGTATAGGATATTATTCAAAAACATTATCTATACAGTTAAAGTTATGAACAAAAAACACCCAAATATTAAAAAAGTTTACGTTTTCTAAAGCTTTACATTGACACAGTTTGGTTTTTTAACATTTTGAACTTAATAATGGATATTATAAATGAAGGAGGGATACATTGCTTAGATTTGCTAGCATTTACTATAAGATTTTTATACCAATATTATTGAAATACAATATTATAACAAGCTGTTACCCGCAGCATCGCAGGAAATTCATAGGGTTTGTTCGTGCAAGAGCAAATTACGAGGTTCAAGTGAATTATATTTTTGACGCCAGTGTTGAGTTTGCCTTGTTGCCACGATCAAGAAAATCAGTAAAAAAGTTTATATTTATTGTCATTGTAATTTGCTCCATTCTTAGTACTTTTGTTCCATAGTTGATTTTGCTATATTATCCCGATCAAGAGAATATATAATTACATGCACATGTCTGATAGCCTACTTCTGTCAAAAGACAATTAGGACGGGTTTTAGAACAGTCTTTAAATTTATAGTAAAAGTTGTAACTTTGCCTTTTATATCTGTATTACAGTACTGACCAAGCACTGCATACTTAATATTTGCTCATATGTACAGTAAGAAGTATATTTTTACTAAAACATTTAACTATCTTATCTGGATATTTTCTTATTTTGTGCTCAACAGCGGTTTCAGAAAATGTTGAAATAGAAAGTGTTATTACTATCAAGATTACTCTATGCTTTCTACTATAAATGTAAACATATTCAAAATAGAAGTTAAATAAATTAAACATATGTTTATGCTATCATGGTTTGTTTACAGATAACAGTTGATTACATTTAAGGGGGGTCTGTTCGCCTATCTCCGTAATGTTAATTATATGTAATTTTTCTAGAGTTGTGTTGAACCTACACTGAAATGTTTTATTTTATTTTATTAATCATGTAATACTCTAGTCACTGACACAAGGATTTTTGTTTATTTTTGTATTTTAATTTTTCTACAAATTTTTTAAAAACTTGTGTTAAATTTCAAGTTTTTAATTCAGAAATTTAATTTTTATAAGCCCAAAAAATTAAAATTTTACAAAATCCTTGTGTTAGTGACTAGTAAATACTAAAACAAAACACACAGTGAAAATTTCATAAAGATATCTTTAACAGGTCCTGAGAAAACTTACATCAAAAGTTAGAAAATACAAATTTTGGGAAAACGCGATTGAAAAAATCGTTGTACTAACCTACAGTGAACTTGGTAACATCAGTAGCTGCCAGTGCTGTAGGCTGGTTTGTCTGCTTCATCCTGCTCAAATTGGTCCTCTAACTTTCTTTTCTTCAATGCCTTAGCCTTCCTGATTTTCTTCTCAAGCTCATTTGCAGCTAATTCGGCTTTCTTGAGTCGCTTATTCTCAAGGCTTTTCATTGCAGCAACCAAAGTTTTACCAGGAGAAAGTTTAAGCTCATCCATTATTTGTACTCTACTTATCAGGGCCATTATTAAATGTGCTTATAGCTAAATAAGTCCCATATTTTAGCACGGGTAGGCTAACAAAAACCCTTTTTGGTATTACAGACCAAATCACATTGTTCAATGATTCGTTTTGAGTTTTGTGTTTTGCCCTTCACACATTTTTGCAAAAGCTCAGGATCAGCCAAATCCCTAAATATTGGCTTGATAGCAAGCATAACAGCTTTTGGCAAATGAAAGTGTTTGCTATGATCATACTCAGTATTATCAAGTAAGCTCTGGTTGAACTTACACCACGTTTCCGTCTCCTTTTGGGCAAAGCTCGTGTTGGGGTTGTTCGTTAGTCGATAAGACGTGGAAAAATTCAGCCCAAACTGCTTGCTTCATTTCCCTTACACTTGATGTGTTCCGACGTATAGCCAGTCCATAATAACTTTGCAGTTGATGAACAGCAGCAGTAGTAAGTCGACCTTTTCCGGACATAGATTTGTTATCTTCAAGGAGGGTTTTACCCGACGTACTTTTTATTTTGAGTAAACGTGTTCCCATTTCTCTTTTGCACGTGGCCTATGCATTCAAGTTTGTTTATTTTTTTATTTCTTCTCTATAAACTTGAGCTTCATTCACTGATGCATAGGCCCTTTGAGTCTCCATCTCCCCAATTAGTTGAGGTAGCGAACATTATATTCCGGCTCTGACCTCCGAAAAACCTCTAAAGCGCCAGCGACCTCCATTCCTCCGCTGCTACCCTGATAGTTTGCTTTACAGCTGACTACATGAACATTTTCACACTTATTTGGGCATTTACAAAACTTTGAAAGGATAGATACATCTAGTACTTTCCCTGTATCTATTGATGTTAGAGAAAAGAATGCCATTTGAGAGACATGGCCTCTCTTTTGCCATGAACCGTCTAGTGCAACGCATAAGTTATGTCGGTCCCCATCATTACTGCTCACTGCTTCTTCTACGGCGTTTCTCATACTTTTTTTACACGTATTTTTCTGCTACTGTGCCTAAAACTTGTTCATGGTTTTCTATAATGAACTGGAGGAGGAGGGAAGATTTAGAGTGCCACACAAGATTTGGGCTGCTGTGTGGCCTTTGCCAATGCTGCGCATACCGTGCCACAAGACGTAGGTTCAAGTCGTAAAGAGTTACAGATTTTCCATTGATATTTTCAGTGATTTTATTACAATTGTCAATAGACCTTTTTTTGTCCGTACAGTTTGGGACAATACACTGAGAAATTTACTGCAAGTCCTTCAACAGACCGCCTTTCAAAAATCAATTTGTGCTTGCAACGACTGCATCCTGCGATTTCATTTATGGCTTCGGCAAGCGAATTCAAATCAAATATGTCATATGCTAAAACCTCATTCTTCTGATTATAGTATTCAAAATTACCTTGAACTTTCATTTTTCTAACAGAAGAACTAGGGGTGGTAGGATTATCAGAAGTGTCAGTGCTGGTGGTAGGCCTGGGCAAAGTTTCAGTATTGAGGTTATACATAGCCTCAGAAGATCTATCAAGGCTAGATTTAAGTCTTTCCAAACATGCTTTCTCTTGGAATAACACTTGAAACGATTCCCGATTTTCTGTTTATTTCCCATGTTAACTTGAAACAACAACTAATATTCACAAAACTCGAATAAGTAAACTGTCACTTTGTAAACAACACAAATTGAGAAACACTCTCACTGACATCACATAAACAAAGATCACATGACAAATAGTACACCTGACAGAGACAAAAATATACATCAAAAGCAGGGTAGCCAACATAACATAACAATAAGGAAACAAGAATAGTAGTAGTATGTATGAATATGATTAAAGCGGTGGGCCACCAGCGGGGCTGCCTCTTTCACCATAAATTGGTTGCAATGCTTTCGAAAAACTTTCTTTTCAATAACTTCTAATAAAGATAGAAAGAAAATAAGCACACATCTTTGAAAAGGTGAGGTTCTGAAGAATATAAAACTAAAAAAAACCAAAAAAAACTCAAAAAAATTAAATTTTTGGTACGGACCCGCCCCCTTAACAGGCTCTTCCGCTGTTAATCCATGATTAATTTTAAAGGATTACGTTAGATAAAATGCATACATTTTACCAGGTTAATTATTAGAGAGGGCTTATTAGCCCTAACTTCGCCTGGTAAAAAGACATCAATTGACCTTAACTTAAAATTTGTTTTATTTGAAACATTTGTTTACAGTTCTCGTTTCATTAGTGTTTCAAAAACTTACTAAGAACGTATTTACTTTTTAAATGTCTTATTTCAAGTTTAAAACATTTTACTTCATAAATGATTAAAATTCGGGATTTCCTGAAAAAATATGTACCGGTATTGTTTTCTTGCATTTACTTGATAAGAAAAAAGTTTTTTATCAAAAAGGAAACCCTATTGAGCTTAAGGAATGGGCTTGAATTCAAAAATACAGAAGAATGTAGTCACTTTCATACTGACAAATCTATACATATTTATGAATATTTTTTAACTAGTATAAAAATGTATGTTGAGAAGAGTTAAATATTTACAATAGTGATTATATAAAAATACACGTGTTGATCACAAAATTTTCTGTTGGAACAAAATGTTGACGTATGTGTGAAACCGCTGTCATTATTATACTTTAAAGTTTATTAAAGTTTACCGGAGAATATGTAAGTGTTGCGGACTAGGTCGACGTCTACATTTGACCAAGCCCCTGTGACTGACACAGCCTGGCAACCAATCATATTTTGTAATGACGTCACTGTCACTCTTTGTCCTGCCCTGTGTTTGACTTCCTTAGTAAAGCCGATAACAAATTGGTAATCAAGAAGCCGACCGCGTGTCTGAAGTGTGACCTCCTCAGCAACAATCCTCAGCGTGGAGTTAGTCACCTCATCCTCACTCATCATTTGTCAATTTCCGGACCGTGAGTTGACCTCAGACAGACGGACACCGCGCCGTGACTCAAGCTTGCTCAATACACTCTGTCAATAAAAATGCTCACATTATTCATCCTTAGAGTTTGGCATGCCAAGCGTACATTGTATCAAACCTTGCGTAAACAATGCTGGGATTTGGACATTGCATTACAACTTCTCTTGGAGTGAAAACAATTTTTTATTACTTTAATTACGATAATTACAGCTACTACAACCGGTTTGACTAGAAGAGGTAGAACCACGCTTTACTATAGGCTAAGTAAAGACATTCTCAATTTCTTCCACTTAAGATTAGATTTTTTTTTAATAAATACATAAATTTAAAAGCTGATTTTACATTTTGAAATATGTTAAATTGAAGGGATGGTACTAATTAATGTAGGCTAACTGAGTTGATGGATTAACGTAATTACTAAATTAAATTATTTTTTATGTGCAGTCGGTTTAATCTTGGCCTATTGAAATGTATCCATCTACTAGTTGAAGATACAAATATTATTTATTTTTAATTCGTGTATTTTTCATATATTTTTCTGACTTTTAAAATCGTGCAGAATTTTTTATAAAATTAATAGTAGTTTTTGTATTTTCCGTAATATTTTCCTCGTATGAAGTAATTGAGATTACCTTATTCATATTTCACTAGAATTATAATGTCAATTATAAATATAACTTCAAGAAATAAATAAAAGTTACAATTAAAACATTTTTGTTTTCTGTATAATTTAATCAATATCGTAATCGTAGGTAAAACCTCACATTTTAAGAACTTTGTAAATAGCTTTAGCGCCTACATCTATTTCCTACGTGATATGTTAAGCGCATAAGAAAGCACGATAGTATTTGTAAATATTGCAGGCGCTCAACAAACTGTTGTTCAATATTCAGCCCAATTTTGTGTATATACATCAAAATTATCAAAGATTTTATGTCTTATTACGCATATACAATTTGTTATTGGAGACAATATCAACTAAAAAACGTAGACTACGTTACAATTAAATTACAGATATTCACAATAGACTAATAGTACAAATATGTAGCTTTAACAGTTAGTAGTATAATTATTATTATTGATATGGCGTTTTCTTATAAATTAAAAAGTCCTATAATATTTTCAGTTTCTTCATAGAGATTTTTAGTGTTCACAAAATCATTGTTAAACTTTATAGTGCGATAATTGTATAGTTAATTGACAGGAAAAAATACTATACCTATAATTTACGATTAAACAATTATTAAATTATCTAACAAAAGAAAAATTTCTTGTTTAAATATTTAATAAATTATTGAATTTGTGATGCTAACGTAAGTTATCATAACAAAATTAACTTTTAAATTAAAATTAATTAAATTAAATTAAATAAATTTTAATTAAAATTAAAAATTAATTTTTAGTGTTCACAAAATCATTGTTAAACTTTATAGTGCGATAATTGTATAGTTAATTGACAGGACAAAAATACGGTACCTATAATTTACGATTAAAAAAATATTAAATTATCTAACAGAAGAAAAAGTTCTTGTTTATATATTTAATAAATTATTGAATTTGTGAAGCTAACGTAAGTTATCATAACAAAATTAACTAGTTCGTCATTTATTGCAATGGTATTTAAGTCATATAATTAATTGTCTTGTATGCTTCAAATAGGAATCTATTTGGAATAGTTTGTATGCGAACACTAACTTGCGCGCACTTTAGGTTAACTAACAATAAGTCGATTTAACACTGTCACGAGTTCATTAATGTGTCTGTTCTGGAGACCACTTTTATGGCGTGATCCTGACGTGATTTAGTCATCAGTAATGAGTCCCAAGTACGGGCTCACGACTTGGCCGTGACTTGCGAGACAGCGAGCCTCTACGTGACTACTCCGTGTGTCTGAGGAATATAGCTTTGTAGCTTTTATTGTTTTGCAAATTATGTTTAAAAAAATTTACCTAGCGTTTCCTATTTAAAAACTAGATTGTCATTCATAGGAGGGGGGAGGCACACTTCTGCAAAAAAATTGGAAAAGTTAAATATTTCAATACAACAAAGATTTGATGTTGTAAAATTGCAAACACGAAAGTGATCGAAAGAGAAACATACCGATTTGGAAAAGCTGCCCGAAAACTGATTAGTCGTGGAAATAATTAAAATCTAAGTTTTTAGTGGTGACTAGTAGCTAATTGCATTAACTACTAATAAGTAATAATTTTGCATTATTGACCCATAAAACTATTGGTCATAAAATCGTTCATATTATCAAAGAAAAATAGCATAGTCAAGAAACCCCCTAAGCCGGTGTCTGTAATATAATATAATGCATATACAATTATTATCTCTCATTGTGTTAAAGTATATTAGAAAATACGTAACCACAATTACAAGAAAATGACGTAATTTAATTTGATCTTCTAAACCAGACATTCTAAACCAGAAATCTTACTGAGATTATTGACTAGGATCAGTCAGCAGAATCGCACAAATTCCGCTAGTGGTAGGCCTACTACCTAAGTAGATTATAAACGCTGAATAACGCTTTGAGTATTGTTCCAGTGAGATTTCTGTATTGAATCTGTTCTGTGGTTTTGGTTCCAAATAAATAGTTTTAGCAAACAAACGATAACAATAAAACTACTCTACTAAAGTAGTGGATCGAGGTCCTGCTATTAAACAGCTGTAAACCAAACTTAACCATAGCTGTGTAAACAAACATTGTAGCCTAACCAAAATCATTATTCATGTTATATAGATTTGAGTTAGTAACCTGAACCCTGGGAAAAGATTAGATGTTGGATGTCCACATGGCTCAGAATTGTGACCTATACTATTCCTTATTTATAAAATGTTAGCTTTTTGGGGACGGTTTGTCCCAACGAAATCAACCAATTTCCCCTCGGAGACCATCCAAATAGTTGTGGTAGGCTACTATCAATGTCCAATTTGGATGCTTTCTTTTTAAAACAGAAAAAAGTTTGAAGACGGATAATGGTTGAGATGTTTTATGCGTTATATCAGTTGCACTATGCGACAATAATTTAATTAAGATAGGATCTGCCTTCCCAACCAAACGTAAAAATTGTGCCACGGCCAGTCTAATTTTATAGACAAATAGAGAGAGAGTTTTTCCCCATAACTATCGTCGGTGCAGCCGTTTTCCATCTAACAGTCATCCAACAGGGAGCTGGTGATTATACAGCATGCCACAAAACAGTTTAGGCCTATATGACTATCAAGAACATGAGCAAATGAAAATATTGAATCACATAAACATATTAGGCCTATTTCTGCTTGTTTTAGCCTTAAGCTGTCTTTTTTATAGTGTCTATAATTTAAAACTTTTATTTATGTAAGCCTTGGTCGATTTTTTACCAACCCAGATATCTAAAATGTAAAATACTTATACCTTTTAAATTCCATGAATACCAGAAGTCTTAAATAAAAGCAAGTAAAAGATTTTACGAGTAGAACTTTTCTATACATATCTAAATGTACCTTTTACATAAAAATTTGCTCACAAATGTAGAGGGATGTAAATGTTGTTAAGGAGAGATTTTGTCTTGGGAGAGGTCTCAACACGTAAGAGAAGATTAGTTGAGTTTGTGTCTGGGGAAAAATAACTCTCCATCAAGATTTGCAAGATTCGAGTACTGCGAGTTGGAGGTCGTAAGTGGAATAATGGGAGAAAATTATGGATTAAAAAGTGAACAAGCGCTGATGACAGCTCAAGAAAACATAAGCAGGTAATAAATTCTGATCATCGGTGTAGATTGGCAGCAGATCTACAGCTCTACTCATGTAGATTGGTTGAGAATCAATCTATGTTACATTTATTACCTCCACTATGAGCATTCATCAATATAAAAAACACTTTGCCTTGTAGGCCTAAGTTGTAAAAACAGTATTTATTTGTGATTTAAGGAACAAAATTGTAACTAACACACTACCTTGGAGCTAAAATCTTCAGTATAATTATTATCATCATCCCTAAGAAATGTGGGCAGCTGGCCTGGCAGGACTGTCAAAGTACCGCGTTACGTGGCCATGTATTTCATAAGAGATCATTGGCAACGCTGAAGCGACATTTACGAGACGCCATCAGCATAGAAATTACCAGTCACCGATTTCTCTCCGGACTTACGTGGGCATCAAGGCTGCTGGAGTGTTGGGAGTGTGATGTCGTCAAAGTGTAAGTTAGTTACCGTAGCAGATCTCTATGGAGTCGGTTTGTTTTGATAAATGTAGTCCAAATTGTGGCATTATGATATGCTTTGAAATTATAGAATACCTAGGACATTACCCAAACATTGTCTTACAAGTCCGTAACTACACAAAAATTGTTCGAATTTTATAACTCTTTTGTACTTTTATAAAACTGCATTTTCACAGATGTAAAAACAGTAGGCCTATATTCGTATAAATTAACTCAATTTAAAGAATAATCGGATTACTGTTAGCTGAAATTTGATTGATATGCTGCTACACGAACCTGCAATACTAGCTCAAATAAATTGCTATTTATATAATTTATTTTTTATAGTCTTTTAGTAAAGTTTTGAAAGTCAAATCTATTATTTGTTATAGTATAGAACGTGTTTTCATTAACCGAATACAAACAAGGTCCGTGCGTTTTTTTAGCCTTCCATCTATTCTTAAGTTAAAAAGCATTTTGGAAAATAAGAATTTTCCGTTTTAAAACACGAAAATAGTTAAAACTAATAAGTTATTAGTAATTACAGACGCATTCTTTATATTATTATATTAATAACATACTTTCACATGCTATTACTGATTACGTTTTTAAACTCCATAAAAGTCACAATTCCCCACAAAATTGTAATAAAACCTAAATACGGGTTACAGTTTTCAACATTAAACGTTCAGTGAACAGTAGACTACATACACACTTTGTCTACAGAAAAGCCAACACTTTTAGAAACAGATTTTGCGGTACTGCTATGGGATCGTATTAAACACTACTTATAGTACGCTTGTATCAGTCTAATAATCTATAAAATAATTATGACGTTAGGTGTGCTGTCTGTCCATTTAAACAATCCGAGCGCAACAATGCCGCCTCCCCGGTTGTTGCAGGACTGATGGGTACACTCTGATTCCTAGAGTCCCAGACTGTACTCTGAATCTCAGTTTCCCCAATGGACCCACGAGAGAGGGCTCCGAGAGCTGGGCTGTGATTGGTCGACAGTACAGTGAGGGGCGGAGCTTGCTGGTCCAGACAGCCTCCTCCTGGACCAATCACGGCGCCGCTCTTCAGCTCTCCTGAATCTGGGAGCTATACCTTGTTTGCTTTGGGTTTTGCCGCAAATATTTGAATTTGTATAAAATATTGTGTCGTTTAGTTATTCAAGAAGTTTCTATAAATGTACCCGTACGATAGAAGGTCCAAATTATGTTCGTCAGTTACATTAAATTATAGTTTTCAGTTCAAATTATATCACATTTTCTTCTCTTGATCAATGTTTTCACATTTTTTCAGCATTTTGATACTGTAACGGGTTGGAATGGTCATTATTTTTTTCCGTTTCTCAAAGTAAATCTTTCACTTTCATTTTTATTTTCATACTATTATAACAACTTAATTCGATTATGAAAGCATACATTTTTATGCAATTGTCAGTTTATATTAATGTTTTAAATAACACAACAATTTTAATGTATATATAAATCAAGAAATTAATTGTTACATTTAAAATAATTTATTCTCAATACTCGAAAAGATTTTAATTTTGTTTAGTTGGAATTAACAAATTAATTTTTCCTTTATCTTGCTGTTCTTATTAAAGTAGAGGCTTAGAACAAACCGGGAAGTGTTAAATTGTATAGTAATAAAACTAAAGATTATTAAGAAGTAGGTAATCTCAATCTTCTCATTAACAAAATAAAAAAAACAATTAAAATACATTCAACTTTAAAAAATTACAAGACTTTTTAAAATTGTAAACTAAGCAGTTTTGGGGTTTTTTTTAAGTTGAATCTCCAGCATTTAAAACTGTATAATACAAAATTCATATTTTGTAATAGCATTTAACAAAGTTGTACGGTCTTATGAATAATATAGTTACACCTTATGGTTTTGTTTGGCTGGTAACCCAAGATACTAATGTAATAACCAAGAAGGCAAAGCGAAGTGGGGTTTCGATCTGTACTACCCAAAATTTGAGAAATTTTGATTGGGTGGAAGTTTTGTGGTAAATTAATATGTTCGATTGTGTCTGCGCCCAATAATCCATAGCTCTTGGTACGGCCCTGCAGAAGGAACCACGACCCATTGTCGCACTACCGGCAGGCCTGATGGAAGAATCGGACCCGCTATCGAGCTGCACTAATGATCAAGAGAGCCGTGTTCGGCCGACCCTGGACACCGGAGACGTAGGATCTCGCCCAATTGCCATCTCCGGATGCATAAAATCCGGCAAACAGGTAAAAGCACTAGCCCGCTTCCCGCCCACTACACCGAAAACTGCTTTAAGCCGAAAGGTTCGGTCTAATTGTCCGCGCGGCGACGGGGACTGCGGCCATCCTTGCGTGGAGAGATACCGTGACACTCGGCCTTGCACAATACTGGCCACCGGTCCTCCACCGCCATCCACATCCACATCACACAAGTGCTCGCTCCACAAACCCAAACTATTAAACGAACCGCGAATGTTGAAATGGTTTATGATACTTGAAATGGTAGCTATGGTTTGAACTTTAATTTTATTTGAATCCTAATAGGCTATAAAACAAAGGAAGGGTAAATTGAAATGATATTTATTCAATCATGACTTTCAATTATTTGTGACTTGCTTACTTTATTCTTCTTCTTGAATTTACCCGGTTCATGTGTCATACAGACCGTATGCGCGGAGAAATTAACAATAAGCTATAGAAAGTGGATAGTCAGTACAAGAGGAAAGACGACAGCACCGATAAAAGTGTTCTGGTCTAGGCATGACAAATCTTGAAGTTATTCAAACATGTTTGCTATTTAAAACTCATTCTCATCTATTCTCATGTCATAATATGTAAACATGTACATGTGAGAGATCCGGGTTCGAGTCCCGGCGGAGCAATTACTTTTTTTATTCAATATTTATTGAAATTGTATTATATTAATTTTTTTAATGTAATTTTTTCTAGATTTAAATTTAAATTAATGTAATCATTTTAAAAGTACACACGTTGTGTGTAGGTAGGTATTATATATATATATATATATATATATATATATATATATATATATATATATATTCAGAAAGAACATTTATTTCTGAATGTAATTTACACTGTAATGTAATAAACTAGATATTAGGTAATAAAGATATGGAAGCTTTTAATTTGTATAATTTACAGTGGTTATAAACGATTAAATATTTAGTAACATGGATATTGAGTCTGTATGAAAATGAAGCAATAACATTGATAAGTACAGACTAGTAGGAATAAGAAATAACAGCAGGGAGATATTCTATGTAATATTAAATAAATACTTTAGAGTACATAACTACACGTTATTTTAAGTACCTAAGAATAATTGCTACCAAACTCACTTATTTTTAGAATTTTCAGTACTCAATGTAATGTTTTTATTTAAAACCATTTTGTTTTGCATTAAAATTTAAAAACAAAACTTATTTTCAACTATTTGACATGATTGTGGGACAAGAATACGTGAAGCATGTACTCTTAACATTATTGAGTCCCTGAAGTAAACTACAGTACCTACCGAGTCACTTAATTCCTATTTCACGCAAAATAATAATTATCATATAATTATTGTACTTTAGGGTGACAGTGTCGCGGTCTATAAACAGTGAGGGGATGCTTGTTTACCATCCCTCGGGCTCCATAAGGGACCTAAGTTTCATTGTGTTCTTTTTTTAATCAATGAACAGTTTACAACCTCAAATTTATCAAGGTTGTTATCACTATATGGTTTTTAATTTTTAAGTCACCATTTCGCCCTTATAACTTAATACTGAAAATGTAATTTTAATACTATTTTTGGTGTTCTGGGCGTACTTAAACTTTTAACTTAGAGCACTCTTTATAAAGCATGTTGAAACACGGTTTCAGTCATTTAAGTAAAATTTTTCAGGAAATGTCCTTTTGTTATGAACAGCCGACGTGCGCTATTGCCATCTCGAGACGAGCTCTGTCAATGGATGGGAGTTCATGCCTCATAGTCGCCACCATCCTTCACTCTATAACGGTTTTTTTTATTTTTGTCATGCAATTCAAAGAGATAGCTATTTCGTGTTTAATACGATGATTAGTTCCTGAAAACCCTTTTAGAACGAAATACAAAATTCTACAGTAGCCAAATTTTAAATAGGCCTACCTCCATTGCCCACTCTCTTTGTATAAAATATCATGAAAATTTAACTTCAATAATTAAAATTGTATTTGAACTAGCTATCTGAAAGTGTTCATAAGCTCATTACTTTAAGCATTCCCAGAATTGAAATTGTTATGAATTTAAAAAATCCAATGTAGCCTAATATAGGCGCGAGCCCTGAGGGCTTAGGTCAAATTCAGACCTAACCTGAAGTAATGTGACAAACAGTTTCCGGGTTGAGATCCTGAAGTGTAGAGGAGGTTTTTAGTGGGTAGTTTACCACCTTGTGAGAGTCCCACACTACAGGCTGGCCACCTGTGTGCATAAATGCATTTTCCTTCCTCTCCCTAAAAAAAAATGTTATTATTTGAGAAGGTTTTGACGAAGAAATAATGTATTAGGTGACTAAAAGGCGTCGCCATATTCACTAAGTCCAGTGTCACATTACGCGTACTTGTGACGCTCGGTGGCGGCGGCAGCGATAGCGAACCGCACGCGACGGCGAGCGTTTCGCAGACCTGACGCCGCGCTCAATTCGCTCAGCACGTTTACTTACAGAAACTGTCACATTTGGCGTTCTTGTCGCTACAAATCGACCCTCTTCCATCTTCATTCAATAGGTCATTCAGGCTCAATAAGCTACTGTTCCTTTGTTGAAATCTTTGTTAAATTTGTGCCAACTTTTTTTCAGAACTGTTTGTTTGGAGAAAGTTCTATACAAAATCGTTAATAAATAAAATTAGACAAATCAAATCAAATCAAATGGAGTAATATTTTGATTCTCACTAAAAGTAGCCTAAATTAGAATTGTATAGTTCTTCGTTAGTAGTTTGAAGTCTACCGTTGACTAATGGAATACTTCGATCTTAACTTGTATCCATAAGATCAATGACTTTAGACACTTTAATTCCTTGTTTTTGGTCGCAGAGTAATGGGAGATGTTATATTTTTAAACATATTATCAATGCTTTTTGTATTTTTCTGGTCAATTTTGAGCAGGCATATTAAACAATGAAGTAAAATAGGTTCCAGATTTTATTTTGAATAAAATAACATTAAAGTAATCAAGACAAAACTGAAAAGAGTTTGAATGTGTATTAACGATATGTAACAATAAGGCATCTCCTATTACTGTAGGAGAACAAATAAGAGTAAAAGTGCTTAAAGTTTAAAACTTTTCTTATGAGGCTAAAATGTCCCTTTTACATCTGGAACTAAAGCTACCAGTCGTTACTCTGCTGGTACACATTATCCTTGTTAATATTTCCATTTCGCACACACGATAATACATTTATGAAACGATAAAGCTTCCAAGCGAGAGTAAGAAAAACAGACTTATGTCCGTATTCCCTTAACAAGTGTGAATTTGTACGGTACTGGCCGTTAGTAAGACGCACAATATTTATTAGATGGTACCCAAATCATCTCCTTTTCATTAAGTTCTCACAGCAATAGCTAGCAGCAAATCTGGTTCAATGAAGATGAAGATAGGTACATAGCCAGGGAACAATGAAGATGAAGATGGGTACAGAGCCAGGAAACAATGAAGATGGGTACAGCGCCAGGAAACATTGAAGATGAAAATGGGTACAGAGCCAGGAAACATTGATGATAAAGATGGGTAGAGAGCCAGGAAACAATGATGATGAAGATTGGTACAGAGCCAGGAAACATTGAAAATGAAGATAGGAACAGAGCCAGGAAACATTGATGATGAAGATGGGTACAGAGCCAGGAAACATTGATGATGAAGATGGGTACAGAGCCAGGAAACATTGATGATGAAGATAGGTACAGAGCCAGGAAACATTGAAAATGAAGATAGGAACAGAGCCTGGAAACATTGATGATGAAGATGGGTACAGAGCCAGGAAACATTGATGATTAAGATGGGTACAGAGCCAGGAAACAATGATGATGATGAAGATGGGTACAGCGCCAGGAAACATAGAAGATGGGTACAGAGCCAGGAAACATTGATGATGAAGATGGGTACAGAGCCAGGAAACAATGATGATGAAGATGGGTACAGAGCCAGGAAACATTGATGATGAAGATGGGTACAGAGCCAGGAAACAATGATGATGAAGATGGGTACAGAGCCAGGAAACATTGAAAATGAAGATAGGAACAGAGCCAGGAAACATTGGTGATGAAGATAGGAACAGAGCCAGGAAACATTGATGATGAAGATGGGTACAGAGCCAGGAAACATTGATGATGAAGATGGGTACAGAGCCAGGAAACAATGATGATGAAGATGGGTACAGAGCCAGGAAACATTGAAAATGAAGATAGGAACAGAGCCAGGAAACATTGGTGATGAAGATAGGAACAGAGCCAGGAAACATTGATGATGAAGATGGGTACAGAGCCAGGAAACATTGATGATGAAGATGGGTACAGCGCCAGGAAACATAGAAGATGGGTACAGAGCCAGGAAACATTGATGATGGAGATGGGTACAGAGCCAGGAAACAATGATGATGATGAAGATGGGTACAGAGCCAGGAAACATTGATGATGAAGATGGGTACAGAGCCAGGAAACAATGATGATGAAGATGGGTACAGCGCCAGGAAACATAGAAGATGGGTACAGAGCCAGGAAACATTGATGATGAAGATGGGTACAGAGCCAGGAAACAATGATGATGAAGATGGGTACAGCGCTAGGAAACATAGAAGATGGGTACAGAGCCAGGAAACATTGATGATGAAGATGGGTACAGAGCCAGGAAACATAGATGATGAAAATGGGTACAGAGCCAGGAAACAATGAAGATGAAGATGGGTACAACACCAGGAACATTGAAGATGAAGATGGGTACAGAGCCAGGAAACATTGATGATGAAGATGGGTACAGAGCCAGGAAACAATGATGATGAAGATGGGTACAGAGCCAGGAAACATTGATGATGAAGATGGGTACAGAGCCAGGAAACAATGATGATGAAGATGGGTACAGCGCCAGGAAACATAGAAGATGGGTACAGAGCCAGGAAACATTGATGATGAAGATGGGTACAGAGCCAGGAAACAATGATGATGAAGATGGGTACAGCGCCAGGAAACATAGAAGATGGGTACAGAGCCAGGAAACATTGATGATGAAGATGGGTACAGAGCCAGGAAACATAGATGATGAAAATGGGTACAGAGCCAGGAAACAATGAAGATGAAGATGGGTACAACACCAGGAACATTGAAGATGAAGATGGGTACAGAGCCAGGAAACATTGATGATGAAGATAGGTACAGAGCCAGGGAACAGTGAAGATGAAAATGGGTACATAGCCAGGAAACAGTGAAGATGAAGATAGGTACAGAGCCAGGAATCAATGTAACACCTCTAAAGCCCGCGTTTCAGTGGCCGGGACGCCCGACGACAGTCTCGGCGTCAACTGTGCGTAATGTGACTATAGCCTTAAGGGTTGAGATATGAGTTATTGTCTCCAAACAGTTAAAATTAGACCACTCATTGTAAGAACGCCAGTAGAAGCAATTTTCTGAAAGTTCCAGTAAGGAAGAACAACAGAGTTACGTAAAATTATTCTAATTTCCGTCCAAACGGTAGCTCACGATAATTGGTGTTGTCGCGTCTGCTACTATACCCGTCATATGGTAAACAAAGCTCGCGTCAGCTTCCTGAGGGTTCAGTTGCGACAATCCTCCTCGTAGTAAAACTTGTTAATTCCGTAATGTTTTATTTCATTTGTATGTAAATGAAACATTTTGTATTACACTCACAATTGTAATTAAATACCGTTTACTAACATTAAATTAATCTTAGTCAATTAACAAAATAAATTCTAACCAGAAATTAATAAATAGGCCTACCGAACTAAAATAAACACATTATTCATCTTTATTATTGCACTACAAGATATGCACAGTATATTACCATACAATTTCAGTTTATTTATTGATATGATATGAGTTATCAAATTAAAGTATAAAATAATTCTTCTTAAAAAATAGTAATATTCCCAAATCGTATAAACCTTATCATTAATTAAAACTTCTTTCAAGCAGTTTAAATCAAATGTTATTACTTAAGTTCCTTTTATAAATAGGTTATAAAATAATAGGCTTCGCATGCCATATTTAAAATTTTATAAATAATGAAGTTACGTGAAATGGAAAACTGTATTGTTTATGAGTTGGTATTTATAACCATTAACTACCATAGAAGTAGAGGAACCATTATTTTACAATAATTAAGAAAAAATACTATTTAAATAACTGTATTAAATATTAGCCCCACCGAGGAAACTGTGGCATCCCACTGTCCAAACGTGACCAATTACCACTAGAGGTCATATGTGTTCGGATAAGGTATCTATCCAATGACATCTCTCCTGGATATCTTGTGTAGTGCAACGTTTGGAGGTGAGGATTTCGTTCAATTACCTTTAGTAATAATATGTGTTCGGATAATGGAATATATCCAATGGCATCTCTCCTGGATATCTTGTGTAGTGCAACGTTTGGAGGTGAGAATTTCGTTCAATTACCTTTAGTAATAATATGTGCTCGGATAATGGAATATATCCAATGGCATCTCTCCTTGATATCTTGTGTAGTGCAACGTTTGGAGGTGAGAATTTCGTTCAATTACATTTAGTAATAATATGTGTTCGGATAAGGGTATCTATCCAATGACATCTCTCCTGGATATCTTGTGTAGTGCAACGTTTGGAGGTGAGAATTTCGTTCAATTACATTTAGTAATAATATATGTTCGGATAAGGGTATCTATCCAATGGCATCTCTCCTGGATATCTTGTGTAGTGCAACGTTTGGAGGTGAGAATTTCGTTCAATTACATTTAGTAATAATATATGTTCGGATAAGGGTATCTATCCAATGACATCTCTCCTGGATATCTTGTGTAGTGCAACGTTTGGAGGTGAGAATTTCGTTCAATTACCTTTAGTAATAATATGTGCTCGGATAATGGAATATATCCAATGGCATCTCTCCTGGATATCTTGTGTAGTGCAACGTTTGGAGGTGAGAATTTCGTTCAACTACCACTAGTGGTCATATGTGCTCGGATAATGGAATATATCCAATGGCATCTCTCCTGGATATCTTGTGTAGTGCAACGTTTGGAGGTGAGAATTTCGTTCAATTACATTTAGTAATAATATGTGTTCGGATAAGGGTATCTATCCAATGGCATCTCTCCTGGATATCTTGTGTAGTGCAACGTTTGGAGGTGAGAATTTCGTTCAATTACATTTAGTAATAATATATGTTCGGATAAGGGTATCTATCCAATGGCATCTCTCCTGGATATCTTGTGTAGTGCAACGTTTGGAGGTGAGAATTTCGTTCAATTACATTTAGTAATAATATATGTTCGGATAAGGGTATCTATCCAATGGCATCTCTCCTGGATATCTTGTGTAGTGCAACGTTTGGAGGTGAGAATTTCGTTCAATTACATTTAGTAATAATATATGTTCGGATAAGGGTATCTATCCAATGGCATCTCTCCTGGATATCTTGTGTAGTGCAACGTTTGGAGGTGAGAATTTCGTTCAATTACATTTAGTAATAATATATGTTCGGATAAGGGTATCTATCCAATGGCATCTCTCCTGGATATCTTGTGTAGTGCAACGTTTGGAGGTGAGAATTTCGTTCAATTACATTTAGTAATAATATATGTTCGGATAAGGGTATCTATCCAATGACATCTCTCCTGGATATCTTGTGTAGTGCAACGTTTGGAGGTGAGGATTTCGTTCAATTACCTTTAGTAATAATATGTGCTCGGATAATGGAATATATCCAATGGCATCTCTCCTGGATATCTTGTGTAGTGCAACGTTTGGAGGTGAGGATTTCGTTCAATTACCTTTAGTAATAATATGTGTTCGGATAAGGGTATCTATCCAATGGCATCTCTCCTGGATATCTTGTGTAGTGCAACGTTTGGAGGTGAGGATTTCGTTCAATTACCTTTAGTAATAATATGTGCTCGGATAATGGAATATATCCAATGGCATCTCTCCTGGATATCTTGTGTAGTGCAACGTTTGGAGTTGAGGATTTCGTTCAACTACCACTAGTGGTCATATGTGCCCAATGATAACATATAGTGTTCATATGATAACACCAACACAGATTGCGGGGACTTTGCACCTATTAATACCACCCTCGTAAAGTTTGTTAATTACTCCATTGTAAAAATTAGTAAAAAAAGTCTTCCTAGAGTCGAGAAATAAAGCAGAGCAAATAGTACTTTGGACTGAAATCATAGTTTAGGAATATATATTTAGTTATTCAGATGGCCTCTTATACTCTACATCTCTCTGTGATATTGTAATTAGTATCATATATCTTAAATACAAAATAAGTGTCTTAACCGTATTTAGGTAAGAAAATATCGGAATGACATGGCTGCGAACTTAACATGACATGTCACTCTGATATTATTCCCTTTTCCCTTTTATATCTCGAACAATGAAGATACGTGGGAGAGTTATCACTATAAATTTTAAAGGCCATGAGACAATATCTCAATGTCAGCAAAATATAATGATGTTATAAATTATATATTTGATTCAAACAATTAAGCTTTTTGAAACAAACTATAAAATGCGTTGTGTAATATATTACGTTCTCAAGTTCGAACAATGCGGCTTGTTAAACTAGCAAGCATATCAATTAATTATTTAACCCGTAATAGCCCAATGTAGCCACGTGGTATTACACCTGTGTCTGTAGTGCACAGTATTACACAATAATGTATGTGCCCTACTATAAAATCCGGGCTGTGACGTATTAATTACCTTTAATTGACACGCATTATTTCTATTGACACTGAGATTTCGGTAGTGATAGAAACAAATGGTTCGTTTGAAGTGTCTATAAAAAGGTTTCAAAGCTTAGATTTCCAGAAACGTTTTAGAAGTTCAATGTACTTTTCTCATTTAATTTTCTACATTTATCGCAACCTATAAGTTGTCAGTGATAGCAACGAAATATTGCGGTTCTATAAACAAAAAAATCCCTAAAATGACATTTAAATAATCCGTGGCCTACAGACATGACATGATTCTCAAAATCGTAATTTTATCCCTTATGACTTCTATTCTCACCGCTCATTGATGTTGGATTATAAAAAGGCATTAATTTATTAAAACGAAATTGTCCACGATTGCACAATTAAGCCGGGATAATGTCTACAACCCTCTTCCCATTGGACCGATTTTGCTCACCTGATTTGTGAACTTTTTGACATTAGAGGTGCATCCGGACCGGTCCACGTTTTATTAGTACAACGAGCACCTCGCGCTGTGTCGTTTCCCCCGTGATTCCGCTTGTTAAGTTTCCCGTGCCAATTCATACCCTTTGGAGAATGAGCAGAGAGTAAGGGTAAAAGAGACCTTCATTTTATAATAAGGCCTAAAGAAAAACGGTAAAAGATAAGGATGTGCACGTTTTACTGTTTGTACATGAAAGTTGACTGAAGGGAAGTGACAAAAATAAATTTCCGTACTTTAGTTTCCGTTCGAAAAATTGTTAAAAACATGTAATTTTTAAATATGTTCAATGAAACATAGTCATAAGTCATAAAATATCATGTCACTTTCTGAAGCTATACTATTCACGTACATAGTATAACAAATTCATATATTTATCGTCAGCCTTTTCTGTTTGGGTCTGTTTACAGAATTCCTCATGGAATGATAAAAAAATATTTTTTCCACTTTTCTGTCTTCAGGGAAGTTGTATTAAAGGACTATGAATTTAAAACAATAAAATATTTTTCCAACAAATATTGATTGCGCCAACGGCTGATAAAAGAGAGCCTTGGAGGATGACCTGGCAAGCTGCCCCGCTCAGCCTTTGCGCCAGCAGCCTACCTACGTTGTCTCTGGCCGCGAGAATAGAAGTTGCTTCGTGCTCAGTTTAGTAAAAACGTTGAGGGAGTTTAGCAGAAGATTGAGATTGTGAAACCTTTTTTCAGATTATGCAGTCTGAGCAGGCGTTGAGACAGATACTTTTCAAGAGATGCAGTTCTCTCCCACGACAACCACGAACCTCAGGGTAGGTAAGACAAAGTTTACGTATAGGAGTCGATAATTGTGCCAATGGTTTTTACTTGGTTTGAAGTTTCTTCCAATAAATTGGCATCCACTTAATGAAGCCCAATCTAATGCTAGTGTATTATGTAAAATTAGGATCGGAAAATTAAGATTGGGATGCTGATATGCCAACAAGGTTGTCCTCTTAAAAAGGCATGACAGTATTTCCTTCTAACTCATCGCGATGGGGCAATACAGAATGTCCAAGAAGTAGTCGAAAGCGGTAACTGTCTCTAGGTTTTGGATTCGTGTGGGTTAAAGACGAGCTGGTACAAAATTTGTAAAAGAACTTTGTGTGAGACCAGTTTCAGTGTATACGTATACCAATGATAACTTTTACTGTTATTGTAACTTTTCAAGTAAAACAAGACCTGTTATGTTTTGCATTCCTGTATCAGAACTGAGTATTAAGAACTTTAGAAGACAAAATATTGTTTAATCCTTGTTATTTACTAAAAATTTGGTATGACTGAAAAGCTATCTTTTGTAGTAATAGTTTACTTAAATTTGTAAACTTAAGTCAAATGATCAACTTGGGATTCACTTACTCTATAATTCAAGTACTGTGATTAACTAGTTAATAAATACTCTGAATTATTTTTCCTCTCGATGAATAAATCTGGACTTTTCCAGTTGTATTTGTACTGCTCGAGGATGTAATGTGTAAAGCGTTATTAATCTGTAGATGTGCAAGTGACGTGTGTTGTGGTCACGACAGCTGCCGATGAGTGAGTCAGGTCGAGGCTACAGGAGACATTTAAAGGTTAGTTCTGTGCGGTCGGCCGCGGCAGAGAGGATGTGACTATTTGGCAAGCGGTGTGGCGACCGATGCGAGATGGTGAAGCGATCAATATTCTCCGACAGTAGCAGCTTTCACATTCCTGTCGCCGGTCGCCGGCCATCACGACCCATTGTCCCCCTCCGTCACGTTTAGAAACGCAACAAGCCCTACTTTGCGTACATCGATCTCGGCCCTCCAGCTCCGTTAGCGTGGGGAGAAACTCAGAGTCAGATGTTCCCGAGTCCACAAACCGTTCACTGCGATCCCTCGGACTCTGCAATCTCACCGCAAACCCATATCATTCGTCTAAAGCCTGGATATGGATCAACTGGTTTGTCGAATAAGATCTATCCTAAATGCTAATGGCCCACCTTGTAAGAGCATTCTGGCCAGCTACCACAGCTGACCCATTGTGGTGTACGCCTGAGTAATGGCTGGTGAGGAGTCCAGAAGTGTAGACAAACTTTTATTTCGGGGAGATCTCTACGTATTCGTCATTGTTTACGGTATACGAATATAAAGTTAGTTTCTATACTGTATCAGTATATACTGTGCTAATACATACTGTATCAAACTTAACAATTAGACACACACCTATAAACTATGTTGACAATTCATCATTCTTTGTTTAAAATGTATTAGTTTATATACAATGGATTTCAAAGGATTACAGGCTTTCGGACACTTGCCATCGTTAGATTATTTATAAGATGGATTATTTACTACGTTTCGAGGTTTGGAAATCATCCCGTTCTTAAGGAGTTAAAAGTTCTAACACATAAGATCAAGCAAGCACTTCGGCCAGTATGTAAATAAATACAGATAAAGAATATTGATGTCCCATTCAATATATGGAAATAAAATTGTTTACTCTGGTGAGTTAATTGCCATATATTTGTGTTTTCTTGACTTTTATATTATATTATATTATTTATATTAGTTTTTTTTTGTCACCTAAAGAAGAGTGAAGATTCAAGAACTCGTAACATACTGTTCAGCAATCAATATGTAGTGCAATTTTATAACTTTGGGGAATGATATTCACAATCTTGTCCTGGGGTTTCTTAGTAGTAGCCCAGCTCAGTTGTTCTTGGTTGTACCAATTGTCGAATTCGATAGAACATGGAATGTCTTGTAGTTGTTCTATCTCAGAACGTTGCTACTTTAAAAACGCCTTTCGACCTCTTATGAAATAATCATCTTGACAGCGATGCAATTAGTCTATAGTGTAATCTGTCTGCCAAATAACTGTCTGAAATTGTGTAAATAATACTAGGCAGTAGAAATAGATCATGATAACGAAGGCTTAGGTTAGGTGCCAAGGTCCTGGAACTGTTCAAGAACATAACACTTTATCAAAAAGACTTTACCTACAACAAACGGCTGCTAAAATACTATACAGGTCTTACAAAACAGAACTTCTCTGATGAAGCTGTGATAAATAGAATCATGAACGCTATCCAGAACATCCCAACATAGTCATTAAGAGTTAAATGTTTTATACGATAAGTGTTCATTATTGGTCACGGTAGATATATTTTAAAAGACCTAATAATCAGAAAGTTCGTCTTTGTCCCATATTAAGTGGCCAAGAATTATCCGCATATCATTGTCCGGTAAGCGTTGGGAAACATGGATATCCTTACAAAGCTTTTTAAACATATAAACCGTTATTCAAAAATTTAAACTAATAATGGTGTACTTAACAATCTTAACTTTATCTATCAATATTTCTAATATTGACGTGCAGCAGATTATACGAATATCTCATTTACCCCATTATTAGCTTTCGGGGTTCGACGGGAGAAGATATCCATTTAACTCATATCAAAATAGTTGATTTTTTCCGGTAATCGTGAATTACACTCCGAGAGATTATTAAAAAAAAACAAAACAAAAAATTATAACAGTCCTATTTTGAAAACTGGTGAGATGCTAGTCCATCCAGACACGGAAATATATTTATCAATTATCGTGAAACGTTTAAACACAAGATGTACAGTTACAACACAAGGCGAGCTGCACGGGAAATGGTTGAGGTGCGTCGAAAGATAAGATTTTTAGTTTAAGGCACTACGTAGTTCCGGGCCCATTATATATTATTACGATGTTCTTGTTATATGCAATGGTTCTCTGTATTGACTCAGAAATATCTTAAACTATAAAAATCCTTCTTATAAAGAATACATTTAATGCATGTTGCATAGGTGGATTTTTCAAACTTAGCTTAGGAATTGCTAAAAACGCTGAGGTTGTCTTTAATTTAATTTAAACTTTACTAATTTCCCAAGATAAGTGAAAATGAGCTATTCTATTGAGGGATGGCTAAAGCATATATTTATGGAACAAAACTTCATTTAATATATACATATTTTGACTACCTGGGCCTTAATAGCCATGTTTTTATTTTATAGGAGATAAGAACCTTCAATGGAATTACATTTTCCTTGATAACGTTGAAAGATTTTATTGAGAAAAATAATATAGGCTAGAATTTTGGACTCCAACTAATGTACCTCATTACAAAAATCGCAGACATTTTTAATAGGTGGAACGTCTATTTTCTTGGTGTTGTTAATTTGATATCAGTGGGTTTAAGCAAGTTTGAACGTTAGTTATACAAATCCACTGTTTATGTAAAAAAATGTCCCTAGTTTATGATCATGCGTTCTTTTTAGAATAACGTCATACAAAAGATCAACGGTGCGTGTACCTCCAAAATGTTATCAATAATGTTCATACGGCTGCTAACCTGTGTTAAACTACTGTACGATAACTGTCTACAAATAATACATTTAATTCAGGATTTCAGTTACGTTAATTTCTTATAACAATATTAGCAACCCCCCTTTGGTACAATAATTGCTCGAAGTTCCTACCTTAAACTATATTGTTCCAAGTGGAGTATTCAAAAATATTTTGTTCTATTTGAGCTCTCTTCAGGAGCGTTACGTTAAAGAGACGTTGTAATTTTTTTTAACTTAATCCAAACAAAAACTAAGAGAACCTCCTTTAACTATATAACTGATACCTAGTTTAAAGTGGTGATTGATGAAGGAACTTCGATTGAGACTTATGAAAGAGATTGAGGTTGTGCAAGTGTCTGGCACACTCACAGTGTGCTGCAGACGACGGGTTGTATGACTCTTGAGGACGCAACTGGACACTGGTGGGTGGCGCGAGTCTCGGTCTGTGGCCAGGGAGAGAGAGAAGCTCCGGAACGGTGGTCTGATGTCTATCATCAACAGCCTTGTCCACCGCGTGTCCTGCACACTTCCTGATTGTGTTACAGGCCGTCATCAGAGCGATGACCCAGATCATCTTCAGGACCACGGGATATCTTGGTGAGATGTGCTACTTCGCTAGTCTCTGCAGATCCAGTCGATCCAACTGAGGTAATCTTCGGGAAGTGAAAGAAGTGGGATATTTCCAACGATCTTGGTAGAGGACAATAACTCAATATAAAGCCACATTTTGTTTGATTTAGAGTTAAAGAAAGTTCTGTGTAACTTTTCATTAAACCAAATATTTTGTATGACGAATTCATGATACAAAGCTAGGATAATTTAATATCAATAAAATACCAGAGTTTATGTGAAAATGATTTAGCCTGTATTATTTGCTACGTTCAAGGAACAAGTGAACCACAATAACAATGATTTTATCAGACTGTAATAATTAACTTATTTACAAGACACTATTTACTTTGTGTATTTGTAATTTCGAAAAGAAACAGGCTTGCACAAGCATTGCAAAATAATCTCATCTGCAGTCGATCAGTCATCATCGTCATTTTCCAACAATATAATGTTTCCTTATAATGATGTCTGTATTTTCATTAGTATCTAGAAAGAAATGTTTTATGTGCATTCTTTAAATGTTCTATCTTTATATTCTACCCCCAGACTAACAGGACATCCAGACATCAGTTCTCCATCTATAACAATGTGTCCTGATGGTCCAGACCACCATTACACAATTGTAAATGTCGTCTTTCAAAAAAACACTGCCAATATCTCTCTCTACAGTCATGTCACATCACTAGTCAAAAGAACATCTCAATACTCGTTTGCATACATATTAGAAATAAATATATTCACAATGCAAATCTGGATTGTTTAGTCGCCCTCTCCTGCTCCTCGCTCGGCCCCAAAATAGTGGACAGGAAACGATGTAGACGTGCGGCCGCAGTGAGGCGCTCTGTGTGGCGAGCTGTGTGCTGAGCTGAGGTCATCGCTCGATCATTGTTGTGGTCCGTCAGCAGCAGTGGTCAGCAACGCGTCAGCATCTGATCGAATGATGCCACTCTACCCTATATGTCTGCACCAGTTTCTGAACTTGTGAGAACTCTCCGGACAATTTCAACTAATTTTACCGGTTTCAAGATTTCTCGACATCTCTCTCAATTAGAATTCTTTTCGTTTTAAATTAGAATTTAAACTTATCCAATTTTGATATTACGCATAACGATAATTTGCACAATTTATAAGATCAATAAACCGATACAACGGAAGATCGAAGGCCTCGACAGAAATATCGAACGTTTACAATACAAGAAAGTTGTCTCACGATGAAATTTCATATGTTGTTCTCAGTTTGTTTAGAAATTGATTTACTCTGAATATGTTGACTTTTTTGACCTTTCAAGTTTCAAGTCTCCAGGACTATTACAGCAAATTTATTGCACGGATGGATAGACGGACTTACGGACGACACGATTTTAAGGAGGTCCTTTCGGTGACGGGTCTTTTACACTACTAATCGTTGACTCAACGACCCTTTCTGAGAAAATAACAAATAAGACAGGGTCATTTAGTCTACAGGTCGTTGAGACAACGACCCCATTTTGATATTTAAGATTTTCTACATAGGTTCGTTGTGACAACGACCCAGTAAAATGAATGAAAAGGGTCAATTACTCAACTGGGTTCGTAGCAACAACGCCACTTTTTGCCAGTTTAGTTTAATGCCGGGTCCACACCAAACCAACAAAACAAAAACTCCAACAAATCAGCAACACAACAAAACTGCAAGTTTTCGAAAACAGGAAACTAATTGTCAACTGCTGTCCACATTATGAAAACAAAAAATCAGTCAACTTTGTGATCCCGATAGAAAATGTGGCGAGCTCGAAATTTGGAATTACAAAGGAACAATGAATATTTATTATGGCAGCTGGTTTTCTATTCCTAAACCAAAAAAGAAAAAACGTTTTTGGGTTAGGCCGAGCTTGAAGAACCGACAAAAAAACTATGTTGAGGAACTATTGGAAGATTTAAGAAAAGACGATAGAGGTATTAGTGGAGAAATGCGATGCAGCTTCAAAAACTTTTTAAGAATGACCAGTACTGATCTTGAAAATCTAATAGAAATCATTGGACCCTCGATACAGAAGAAAAATACAAATTTTCGAAATGCCATTAGTGTAACAGAACGTTTAGTGATTACTTTAAGATTTTTGGCAACTGGGGGAGTATTACCAGAGTCTGATGTATCTTTTCAAAGTATCCAAACAGGCAATATCAGTAATAATTCCAGAAACCTGCGATGCTCTCATAAGTGCCCTAAAATACATATGTCAAGGTAAAATTTAACATTATTAATAGGTAGCTGTTAAAAAATAAACTGATTTTTTTAAATAACCTTTTATTTGGAATGTATCTGAAAATTACATGTATGACTGAGCTGATTCATTTGTTGTTATCCGCGTAGCTGGCCAGGATTCATCAATCTGGGTGGTATGTTGATTCGATGAGCAAGACGGACTAGTCAGTATCTCGTAGGTTTGAACGCTGGGTGGGTTTGAATAAGGTTGTATGCCGCCTGGATTTGAGTAGGTTCCAACGCTAAGGGTACTCTTGCGCAAGACCGAATGCTATCTGGACTCATATAATTGTGGTTGTTTGTATCTGTAGAACTAGTGTGAACTGCAATTGGAGATCGAAAATGAAGGAACGGTGTCAATTGCTCTTGAGTTTCTGTGTTTTTTTGGCTTGGTCATATTCTCCTATTTCTGCTTTGTAGAGAAGATCATTGATCAAATGCTGCACAGTAGCTTGCGCATAAGGAGTACGAAGTTTTCGCACTTTTCTAGCAACTAGCTCACCAAATATATCAAAATCATCGGGTTGTACAGATGTTCCTTGCTGATTTTTTTTATATACTTCTTGTAGCATTCCATAAACTTCTGCATTTTGCTTCTCACTAGTGGTTAGAACTCTTTTCTTTGGGTGTGGTAGATTTTGCTTTTAAGGCTTTTGGTGTTTTTATCAGTAATTTCCTTTTGAGCCTGCAAATCTTCGTAGCTTTCTTGTAATTCTCCCATATTACTTGTACTCTGGCTGACGCTAGCGGTATCATCGTCATTTGTTTCGGATTCTTTTGCCTCTTCATCACTGTCTGAATCATCACTTTCCTGTAAAGTAAAGAATGTATGTTATTAAAAACTGCATAAAAATATATTAAAAAAATGTATATTAAAAAAAAATATATAATTAAGAAACTTTCAATTAAATTTAATTTGTATTTTATTTCAGACTCCTAAAAGTGAAGAGGAATGGGAAAAAGTTAGCGATGATTTCAACAAGATTTGGCACTTTCCACATTGCATAGGCGCAATGGACGGAAAGCACATTGTATCGAGGCACCTACATTCAGTGGCAGTGAATTTTTTAACTATAAAGGAACATTCAGTGTAGTTCTTTTTGCTGTTGTTGACGCAAATTATAATTTTCTGTATGCAAACGTTGGTTGTCAAGGACGAATCTCTGACGGAGGTGTTTTTAAAAATACGCCATTTTACAAAACTATTGGTTGAAGGAAAACTAAATTTGCCACAAAAACGTGTTCTTCTTGGAAGGGACAAAGAAAGTCCTTATGTTTTAGTCGCAGAATGATGCTTTCCCCCTTAACCATGCATTATGAAACCATATAGCGGCCATCAAGATAAGGGGTCAATAGAACGTGTCTTCAATTTACCGAATTTCACGTGCTCGAAGGAATAGTTGAAAATGTGTTTGGCATTTTAGCGTCTGTGTTTCGAGTAGAGTGTTTCGCAAACCAATGCTGTTACAACCAGAAAAGGTAGAAAAAGTGACTTTGGCATGCATTTGTTTGCATAATTATCTAAGGTGTGTCTTGTCGAAAAATAAATATAATCCACCAAACAGCTTTGATGTAGAACATATTGATAGTGGTACACTAGAAGATTGGCGCATGGAGAAAAGATCAACAAACTTTACAGTCGTTTTTTAATCTACAACAGACTGCAAGAAAATCATCTGTAGAAGCTATGGAAATAAGAAAAGAATTTGCTGAATATTTTATGTCTGAGCAAGGTCAAGTTCCATGGCAGTTAAAATTTTGTTAATCTATTGAGCAAAAGTACTGATTTTTTTAGGGGAAAATGATTTTTTAATTGATTTAATGATTTATTATTCTAATTATTAATAAACTAATAACAAGTTCCATGGGCAGTTAAAAATTTTGTTAATCTATTGAGCAAAAGTACTGATTTTTAAGGATAAAATGATAGAATGTATAATGAATAAATATAAGTAAATAAATAATGCATAAAATATATGTAAAATTTTATATCTAATAAATAAAAATAAATAAAATAAATATCTACCTGTGTATTCGATAATCCGCCTATATTTCCCACTTGGTCTTGGCTTGTTTTTATCTTTTAAGAAACTTAATAGTGGAATAACCCAAACCACTTCGAAACGAAAGTTTTACCCAGCTCCGGATTTTTTTCAATAACTGATAATTTCTGTATTCTCTTTGGTACTGGGTATTGATGTTTTTTATCTTTCTGTCTACTTCCTCTGAAGAAACATTACACAATATTCCTATTTCCTTTAAGGCGTCTGCCTTTTTATAACGATTTTTATAATCAGGGTGTCGGGCATCCCATAACAATTTACTTTCTCTATAAAGTTTTCGATTAATTTACATGTATTTTCAACACTCCATTTTATTGCTTTTCCCGATGAAGTCATTTTGCACACAGCACGAGACAAAACTGAACCACAAATTTTAAGTTTTTGTTTTCTTCCTGTGGAAAAGCGTACACACTAGACAACAAAGTTGCCAGAAGAAACACAAACAAAACAGCAAACAGTTTGATCTTTACCGCCAGGCGACGGGAAAACAAAAAGTTTGTTGAAAACACGAACAAAACAAAATTGTTGCCGAAATGTTTCGCTTTTGTTTCAAAAATGTTGGGAAACATTGAGTTGCTGTTTTGTTTTTCTTTTGTTGGTTTGGTGTGGACCCGGCATAATATTTCAAAAGATGGGTCGTTGTCTCAACGACCCTAAATTATATTAAATGCTTATATTGAAAGAACCAGGTCTTTTACTCAACCATTCTTTGTGTCAACGGACCAAAATGGAGAAATGTATAAGCAATGTGAAGAAGGGTCGTAGCGACAACAACCCATTTTTAACTCAATGGATAAAATATAGTAAGAGGGTCGTTGAGACAACGACCTACTTTTAACTGTTCAGAGGTTCTTTTAGTCTACTAGGGTCTTTGTGTCAACTGCGTGCAGCCGGACATTGTGGCGAGATGTTACTGCGCACCAGTCGTACGGCGCTGAATGTTGCGCTCGTATTGATGTAGCGTACATTATTCTCTTGCCACTATAAATTTACAAATGTAATAATTTGTTTTGTATTCATTTAAAATTATATTAATATAAACCCCTTTTACCGGATACAGATATACTTTATAAGCAGTAATGATAAGACATTACCAAGTAAGAGTGATAAAAATGGAATGCAAATAAATATTAAAAATGGAAATTGTAACGATAAATAGCAATTCTAAATATCAAGAATATAGATCAAATTAATAATGGTAGATAAAAACCTGGAATAACAAAAACCTTGTTTCTTTTATTTATGGTTGGTAGTTGTTAAAATAGCCATATATATATATATATATATATATATATATATATATATATATAAACAAATAAATATATATACACACATATATATGTATATATATATATATATATTACATACATTTTTGGTCTGTAGTGGTTATGGATTCTGGGGGTTGTGATCGTGAAAATCCTAAATATCTCCCGGAGATTCCAGCATAAGGTAAATTGCAACTGTTTATTATTACATGCACCTAAAAGTTTCCTTACCACCATTTTGTATTCTATTATTTTGTATCAAATGTTTGGTCAAATTTTCAAACATTTGTATCTGGTTTGAAAATTTTTAAATTTTGAAATAAAGTTTACTGTGCTGTTGGTAGAACACTTTTGCAAAAAGAGTTACGGGACAATGTTTATATGCGGCTTGATAAAAATACAAATACAATTTATAGGGAGATAAGAACTTCCCAAAATAAAAGCATTGCCTTATTATTTACAAAGATAATTATATTAATCTTTTAAATGTACATAAGTTTTCGAGTTTTATATAACTTCGTTACAAAAATACTTTCTGAATGGCAGTTGAATTGAAATATGGCGATATTCAGAGATACACTGACATTGCGAGTGACATTGGGAGTACTCAAAATAATTTAGTATATTGAAGGTAAAGGTTAGCAACTTGTAAAGGCGTGCCTTTGATCCGATTGTTTGCTTTATATGAGGAAATATTAATAAAATATCAGAAACACTCTACTACTAATGATATAATGCTCGGTGGCTCACACTGGATTTAAAATTGTAACATAAAAATCTAAAAATACAGACTGAAGGTCGTTCGGACTAGCGTGCGTTCGGATTACTGTGGACACGGATTCAAAGTGGACAGTTATTGAACGTTTAAAATGTTGATTGTGGGTGACACCATAGTGTGTACTGGCTAGCGATAGTACTAAAGATTATTTAGCAAGCAATTGGTATAAAGGTGCTAAAATTAACAGGATAGTCAACTTCTTAATTTTTTATTGTTGACATCAGTAACTATGGTTATGGAAAGTGAAACGTAATTTCATTCAAAATTTAAAGTCAGACCAAGCTACTGTAAAATTTTCAAAACTGCACTTCAATAATCATCATTTTAAATAAAAACAGTGGATCAATGTATTATCAAGTAAAATTTCATGCCTACAACTTTAAATCTTGTTTAAACAAGAATGTCATTCTCAATAGTCATAATCTTCAGTAGGAAACAAAACTATGATTAAATCCGTACCGGCTGCCACAATGCCTTCCAAGGACCAAGTCATCAGTGGGAACAGAAGTTTTGAAGGATAAAATTCTCCGAATCCTTGTCGGTGACCAGGATATCTTCCTAAGTACCTGAAACCGTAAGTTTAAATAAACGTTTTCTGAAAACTAATAGTTGAATATTTTGCTAGCTGTCTGGATTTCATTACAAGAACCTAAACTCAAAAGTATGAAAATTTTAGTGGAAGAAAATAGTTGTGATGGATTGTCACAGCAAAATTCCTTGTCGACGGTCTAGATCTCAAGCCTGGACCTGAAATTCTCCGAGGCGGAACAACCCTGATGGACTGCTACAGCAAAATTCCTTGTCGACAGTCTAGATGTCAAGTCTGGACTTGAAATTCTCCGAGGCGGAACAACTCTGATGGACTGCCACAGCAAAATTCCTTGTCGACAGTCTAGATGTCAAGTCTGGACCTGAAATTCTCCGAGGCGGAACAACTCTGATGGACTGCCACAGCAAAATTCCTTGTCGGCGGTCTAGATGTCAAGCCTGGACCTGAAATTCTCCGGGGCGGAACAACTCTGATGGACTGCCACAGCAAAATTCCTTGCCGACGGTCTAGATGTCAAGCCTGGACCTGAAATTCTCCGAGGCGGAACAACCCTGATGGACTGCTACAGCAAAATTCCTTGTCGACAGTCTAGATGTCAAGTCTGGACTTGAAATTCTCCGAGGCGGAACAACTCTGATGGACTGCCACAGCAAAATTCCTTGCCGACGGTCTAGATGTCAAGCCTGGACCTGAAATTCTCCGAGGCGGAACAACCCTGATGGACTGCTACAGCAAAATTCCTTGTCGACAGTCTAGATGTCAAGTCTGGACTTGAAATTCTCCGAGGCGGAACAACTCTGATGGACTGCCACAGCAAAATTCCTTGTCGACAGTCTAGATGTCAAGTCTGGACCTGAAATTCTCCAAGGCGGAACAACTCTGATGGACTGCCACAGCAAAATTCCTTGTCGGCGGTCTAGATTTCAAGCCTGGACCTGAAATTCTCCGGGGCGGAACAACTCTGATGGACTGCCACAGCAAAATTCCTTGTCGACAGTCTAGATGTCAAGTCTGGACTTGAAATTCTCCGAGGCGGAACAACTCTGATGGACTGCCACAGCAAAATTCCTTGTCGACAGTCTAGATGTCAAGTCTGGACCTGAAATTCTCCGAGGCGGAACAACTCTGATGGACTGCCACAGCAAAATTCCTTGTCGGCGGTCTAGATGTCAAGCCTGGACCTGAAATTCTCCGGGGCGGAACAACTCTGATGGACTGCCACAGCAAAATTCCTTGTCGGCGGTCTAGATTTCAAGCCTGGACCTGAAATTCTCCGAGGCGGAACAACTCTGATGGACTGCCACAGCAAAATTCCTTGTCGGCGGTCTAGATGTCAAGCCTGGACCTGAAATTCTCCGAGGCGGAACAACTCTGAAGGACTACCACAGCAAAATTCCTTGTCGGCGGTCTAGATGTCAAGCCTGGACCTGAAATTCTCCGAGGCAGAACAACTCTGATGGACTGCCACAGCAAAATTCCTTGTCGGCGGTCTAGATGTCAAGCCTGGACCTAAAATTCTCCGAGGCGGAACCACTCTGATGGATTTCCACTGCAAAATTCCTTGTCGATCACAATTTCTTATCAAAGATCTAGATGAGTAGCCTGGACATTAAAGATCTCAGTGGAAGAAATCAAATTTTACGGATTGCAACAACACAGTTCCCTGTCAACGGTCGAGATGGCAAGCCATGACCTGAAATTACTAGTTGAAGAAAATAATTCTTATAAATAGAAATACCGCCATTCCTTCTTATTGGCTTGAATGCCATTGTAGGATCTGACATTCTCTTGAATTTATGAATTGATCCAACTTACAGTAGTTACAAATTCTATAACAGCTTAGTAGTCTCAGGTACTGTCTGTACTTGGGGGGGTGGCGGAGGGTCAATTGTGAAATAAAGTTGTAAATGAATATGAAAATATTTCTTTTTATTTCAATGAACGATAAAAATCCTTAGTAATAGTTTAAAAAGATAACACACTATTGTGAATGAGCTGGTTTTAATGTTCAATAAAACTTACAAAACATTCTTATTCTGGCTGCATTTCACAAAGCTAAAATAGGCTGCATCTTATAATTTTGTCTTTTAGGAGACTTAAAAAACTCTATTGCACTTAAAGAAATACTGTAAAATATATAATCTCCTTTTCACCTATAACAAAATTATGCAGTGTTCAATAATATTTATCGTCACTGTGTTAAATAGAAGAAAATAAAAGAACCATTTTTCACTTTTATATTTCAGGGGATTTAATACCGTCTTCAGGAAGTTTTAAATTAAGTTAATACAAATCTATAAAACGTAAACAAGAATCATGAAATGATAAATTTAAACACAGTGCATAACATTTGATAAAGTCCAGCTGACGTAAAATTTTTCTTATTTAATCTTGTTCGAACAGTTGATTTTTAGAAAGGATGGAATAAAACTTTTAATTTTTGACAAATTTTTAATCTTTAACAATAATTTAAATTTATGTCTTTAAAAATTTGTATTAAATTTAGACCAAATGGGTTTTTTTGTCTTCAACATGATTTAATGAGTTTGCTCTACGTGCTTTAGTTTTAATCTGTTGTAATTTTCATCAGGGAATGGTGGTAGTTGGTGTATTCCTTTTAATGTAAAACACTCTTGTTTATGTTCTAGACCATGTCTTGCTAATGGTTTTTCTTTATTTTTATGGAATATATCAAACCTATGCCCTGTCATACGGATTCATAAATGGTTAGATGTTTGGCCAATGTATTGTATGGAGCATTACTTGCAATTTATTTGGTATATTAGATTTTTAGAATTACAGTCATTGTTGTCAATTATAGGATGGCTTTATATGAAAAATATATATCAAAGGGAGATGTTGCGGCAAGCCAATCAACCTTTTCACCAAAACTACTTCCTTTTAATATTAGTATTTTTAAATAATTTGTTTAACTATTTTGCTACCAGGCAACTTATTTATAGAAAGGTGTGTCTCTGATGTTAAATTTACAAAATATACATGTACGTATATTTTATATACGTAAACTCGAGACCGGTTGCAATAAAACTATTGCATTGTCTGCTAACGACACCATTTTGAGGAAGGAACCACCTCACCCGAGCCTTTACCTGAGACTACCTCACTGTTGTTTCTGTAGTTGTAGTTAGAATATTTAAGTTTCATTCCATTGATATTTGACCATAGATTAATTTAAACTGTTAAAACTATCCAATGCAAACAAACCTCTTTTAACAACTTATACATGTAATTAACAAATCGATTACATGGTATAGTTGATACGCTAAATATTCTACAGTTACACGATGGGATTAGCTACTGAGTGGTAAGAAAGTTTTGATATCAGATGATGTATATAGTGTCGACTACAGTAACTCACCTAGACTTATAAATGAACTCAATCAGATATAATACAAATAACATACGGGTAGTGGAGCGCACAGAATTCAAGTACGTATATGTTACAATATACCTAATATATTACGCTCAGCCGAAAAAATGAGTATACATGCGCCAAAATGGAGCTCCTTCTTGTCTATGTATAAATAAAGATTCATATAAAATTTAAAGCAGACAAAAAAGACATTTTTAGAAATATCTTGCGGATGGATAGGGTACTTGTGTTACCATGCCACATCTAAAAATGTCATATGACTGTACACAGTTTGCTTACAAATTTATTTCTTCTGCGATTTTCCCGTCACTGTACGGTTAACCGCAATAGCAATTTAAAAGTGATCGCTATAAATCAGTAACCATATATAAGTCAATTCGTTTTCGATATATTGTGCGGTCATACAGACATACAGAAATTAAATCTTTCGTCCTTCTCAGATGAGTGGCTTCGGCACTGTCAATCGAATTCCTCATAGTGCATGTTTGGAGTTGTAGTTGTCAAAATTTAGTATTAGTGTTTTCATTTGTTTGCAATGTTTTCATTTTAACTTTAATTTGAACGTTGGGTACTGTTTGATTAACCATTTAATAATAATTAGAAACCTCAACCTGTTTCCGACAGAAGTAGAAATATGAATGACAGTTACATTATTTCAGTTTATGTACATGAGTGAAATATATTTTAATACATAAACAAGAAATGGGAATCATAACTAGAAATGTATGTCTTAAAAATATTTCTTATATTTTATAAATACAACTGTTACCAGACTTTAAATCTAGTTCAATAATATATACGTATAATAAACAAAATATTTAGATATAATACTTATACAAAGTATTTACCCTTATATCAGATGTTAGGACTAAACTCGGCACAGACGCAGCGCCTTCATGCCTACCGGGCTAGGAGTTGACTGATTGACCCTGTTTCGTTTGAAAGTGCTTGTTTGGGACGGAGGGGCGTTGAGACAACGATCAGTTGAGTAAACGCCCTAGAATGTCTTATTTGAGGTTAGATGCATTATAGGGTCTTTGAGTCAACGACCCCTTAATACATATATTTCAACTTATTCTGAAACTAGGTTGTTGATTCTACGAACCTTTTTCTACTTTTCAACTTTTAATTTATATTTGGGCCGTTGATACAAAGATCCGTAGTGTAAACGGCCCAATTTAATGAATTAGATAAAAAATATAGAAAAAGGGTCGTTGTGTCAACGAACCCACTTGTAGTTCTATTCTTATATTCGGTATATGGGTCGTTGTGACAAAGAACCATTGGATTGAACTTTTAGTTTTCTTAGTAAATCGGGTCGTTGTCACAACGCTTCGTAGAGTAAAAGACCCTCTGTTATTTGTTATTTTTTCAGAAAGGGTCGTTGAGTCAACGATTAGTAGTGTAAAAGACCCAACACTGATATTGCAAATATAAAAATAGGGTCGTTGAGACAACGATTCGTAGAGTAAAAGAGCTGCCCCCGGTCCTTTCAGTTCTTTAATAATGTTTGTTTTATTCCAGCGAAGTTCCAGCGAGCCCTGTTTTTATTACAGAATGTTCATTTTACTTTTGCATAACACCTGTTGTTCATGAATGTACTTAATTTATTAGACAGTTATCCAATTACAAAAACCAATTACAGTTTTTTTGTTAATTATTAATGCCTTCAGCAGTCATCTTTATTAGCTTTTGAGTCGAGAGCGAATTTGCACAGCTCAAGAACAAAACTTAGTTTTATCGATATAAGTAGAGACATTTTTCGTAGGCAAGAAATTGTTCAGTAGCCATGCTAGATTTGGTGGAGGTTGAAATAGGATGGCACCGAAAGGGTGAAAAATTTAAAAAAAAAACAATCTTTTTCCATTATTTTTATTTTATGTTGTTGTTTTAGATTATATTTTTAGCTTGATGCACTGAAGATCTACCGCGAGGCACATAATATATGTATAGTTACGTCACCGTCAGATAATTAGCTAAAGAGGCTGGAAGGCGCCACTTTGAAGTGTCTGCATATAGTAAGCTTGCGCTGATTTAACATTTGTTACGTGTCTGGCGGTTGGGTTTACACATAACGCAGCTTTGGATTAGGTTTACATGTGTCAAGCTGTGAAAAATATGATCTGAGAAACAATAATCATTTTATATTTGCATACCTTTAGATACTCTCCCATTTCAGACTCAGCCAAAACTAGAGCGGCTGATGATCAATTTCCTTCTTAGGGAAAATTTCTCTGTATATTTGAAGAAACCCCAGGTTATATGGTTATACAATGCAAACTGACTCTCATATCCTGGAATTTAACTCGTGACACCAAACAACCTTCGTACATATTGTAAGGGAAATATGGATGAATGTAATGGGAAATCAAAATATTACTACTGAAATAATCATTATCACAGCAAGTATCAGTATTTATTTGTACTGTACAGTGATGTGCCAATTACTAATTAAAAAGAAGAAAATATTACAGAAAATATCCAAGAATGCGTATATGGAATCTTTAAACAAGATCAACTTACAGAATTCGTTAGAATAAAACAAATATTTAGCACAACATTGTGAATCCTATTTCACTGCCTGAAAATATATTAATTTTATCAAATTCAGTGTTTTATAAAGTAGGCCTAATGTCAGTTTTAAGTTGGGCCTGCATTGGCGGAAAATTTGATCCTTTACCAAAAAAAAAGAGTAGTGAAAACTCAATTTACAAGAGGTAATCAATCCACTTGTGGGCTACTAATAACACTAAAAAATTCGAAAATGAAATCTAAATACCTTTTACAAAAAAGAACGACACCAACAAACCTTCATGTTCTCTTGACAGAACGGTGGCTGCTAAGAGTTTGGAATTTCGTGTTGTTTGTTTAATAATAGTAAACCATTTACTGGATTAAAATTAATTATGATCTGGAAAATAATACTGAACTACCACATTGTATAATAAAATATGTAGTTATTCTTCTTACTTAAAATTATCGCTGCCTTTAAGTAACATATTTGCCAAACACAATCAAATAATTGAATATTATAATTATCAAACTGATGTATATAATATACATGCTAATATTTATATATACAGTTCGACAAAATATAAAAGTACTTAAACAGATTTAAAATCAACTTGTTGAACATATACCATAAAGGTTTTATCTGACTCTTAATTTCATATAAAAATAAAAAAGTTAACACATCCCCCGTGTCATATTATTTCCTTCCCCCCATTACAATTTTTTACAACGTGGACATCCCTTGTATTTAAATTATAAGTGTAGTAATATAGTAATGGGTTATGCATTTGTTTCTGTTTTAGCTGATCGCAATATTATTTTTAAGATCACTTGAACAAGTTTTTCGGATAAAGAGTACCCATATACGCGAACCAATATCAAAGTCAAATTCTTCATACCTACCCCCCAACTAAATGCAATGTAAATAATCTAAAACTCTAAATAAATATTGTAACAATCACTAAACCTACTCATACACAGGAACTGAAGAGGCATTTATGACTTTTAAATGCACGCTGTTTATGTTAAAGATATAAAAAGACGCAACTGAAAATACCAAATCCTCGCTATTGACTTTTTGTATTTGTTAATTTCTTGTAGCTTGGAGAACCATAATTTTTTTGTCCCGTAGCTTGGAGAAGACTTATGACAAAATTTTACTGGAACAATTCGATTAAATTTAATGTTTTTTATTGTATAATAGACTATAATAAATTGCATCGCAATCGTCATAAAGTTTAAAAGCAAAATTTTGCATTTGTTCATTACAGTGATTCTCTTTCAGACTTACATTTTTTCATTCTCTCATATTCTCAATCATTACATAATTTCCCGTCCCTAACCACATGGTCAGTCAGCCAATTACTCATTAACAGTAGCACTCTATGGAGTGGGCAGCCAAGTTGTGCCATGAACTACTCACTAACAGTAGCACTCTATGGAGCGGGCAGCCAAGTTGTGCCATGAACTACTCACTAACAGTAGCACTCTATGGAGCGGGCAGCCAAGTTGTGCCATGAACTACTCACTAACAGTAGCACTCTATGGAGCGGGCAGCCAAGTTGTGCCATGAACTTCTCACTAACAGTAGCACTCTATGGAGCGGGCAGCCAAGTTGTGCCATGAACTTCTCACTAACAGTAGCACTCTATGGAGCGGGCAGCCAAGTTGTGCCATGAACTTCTCACTAACAGTAGCACTCTATGGAGCGGGCAGCCAAGTTGTGCCATGAACGACTCACTAACAGTAGCACTCTATGGAGTGGGCAGCCAAGTTGAGCCGCGCGACCGACATCGCTCCAACAATGTTTTTGTCTGTATTGACATTCACTCGTCTCAGCAGTCGCTGTGTGGCAGTCACTCTAACGGTCTGTTGTCTTGTAGACCGTCCAGTGAAGTCTGGCCGACAGGTCTCAACATTATTGATATTTCCGTTCTGGTTCCGAATACAAGTCAGTGAGAGACTCAATTTATATTAAATGTTTCCACTTATATTTATCAATCAACGATTTTTTAATGATATTCACGTTGAAAAACATCAAAGAAAAACAGGGTCTACTTACCAAGTTTCAAATACACAACCCAGGTGTCAAAGGATTTCATACAAAATATCTAAAAGTGTCATAAATTGATACAACGTAGTATCGAAAGATCCGGCATAACGAAACGAAAGTATTATCCTGCAGACGGATATACAAATGGACAGATAGATAACCTGACGGACATATATGACCGCAGGATTCTTACTTTAATCTATGATATCAATATTCAATACAAAATATCTAAAAGTTTCATAAATTGATACAACGTAGTATCGAAAGATCCGGCATAACGAAACGAAAGTATTATCCTGCAGACGGATATACAAATGGACAGATAGATAACCTGACGGACATATATGACCGCAGGATTCTTACTTTAATCTATGATATCAATATTCAATACAAAATATCTAAAAGTTTCATAAATTGATACAACGTAGTATCGAAAGATCCGGCATAACAAAACGAAAGTATTATCCTGCAGACGGATATACAAATGGACAGATAGATAACCTGACGGACATATATGACCGCAGGATTCTTACTTTAATCTATGATATCAATATTTAATACAAAATATCTAAAAGTTTCATAAATTGATACAACGTAGTATCGAAAGATCCGGCATAACGAAACGAAAGTATTATCCTGCAGACGGATATACAAATGGACAGATAGATAACCTGACGGACATATATGACCGCAGGATTCTTACTTTAATCTATGATATCAATATTCAATACAAAATATCTAAAAGTTTCATAAATTGATACAACGTAGTATCGAAAGATCCGGCATAACGAAACGAAAGTATTATCCTGCAGACGGATATACAAATGGACAGATAGATAACCTGACGGACATATATGACCGCAGGATTCTTACTTTAATCTATGATATCAATATTCAATACAAAATATCTAAAAGTTTCATAAATTGATACAACGTAGTATCGAAAGATCCGGCATAACAAAACGAAAGTATTATCCTGCAGACGGATATACAAATGGACAGATAGATAACCTGACGGACATATATGACCGCAGGATTCTTACTTTAATCTATGATATCAATATTCAATACAAAATATCTAAAAGTTTCATAAATTGATACAACGTAGTATCGAAAGATCCGGCATAACGAAACGAAAGTATTATCCTGCAGACGGATATACAAATGGACAGATAGATAACCTGACGGACATATATGACCGCAGGATTCTTACTTTAATCTATGATATCAATATTCAATACAAAATATCTAAAAGTTTCATAAATTGATACAACGTAGTATCGAAAGATCCGGCATAACGAAACGAAAGTATTATCCTGCAGACGGATATACAAATGGACAGATAGATAACCTGACGGACATATATGACCGCAGGATTCTTACTTTAATCTATGATATCAATATTCAATACAAAATATCTAAAAGTTTCATAAATTGATACAACGTAGTATCGAAAGATCCGGCATAACGAAACGAAAGTATTATCCTGCAGACGGATATACAAATGGACAGATAGATAACCTGACGGACATATATGACCGCAGGATTCTTACTTTAATCTATGATATCAATATTTAATACAAACTATCTAAAAAGATATAGATACAACGTAGTATCGAAAGATCCGGCATAACGAAACGAAAGTATTATCCTGCAGACGGATATACAAATGGACAGATAGATAACCTGACGGACATATATGACCGCAGGATTCTTACTTTAATTTATGATATCAATATTCAATACAAAATATCTAAAAGTTTCATAAATTGATACAACGTAGTACGGTATCGAAAGATCCGGCATAACAAAACGAAAGTATTATCCTGCAGACGGATATACAAATGGACAGATAGATAACCCGACGGACATATATGACCGCAGGATTCTTACTTTAATCTATGATATCAATATTCAAGTCTGTGACCTTTCTATCGAACAGACGGCAGGACGACACGATTTTACCAATACCTTATCGTGTCCAGTAATGTCCAGGATATCGGGAAGAACCAAAACACGACACAGAGAATCTGTAGGCAGCAATGCATTTCGATTTTTACTCCTGAACCTGTTTGATCCAGTTGACGAAAACTAACATACGAGTTAGTGTGTGAAAGTGCTTATGCGATATTTTAGATACTGAAAAGATTTAGTACATTACCATCAAACGATGCAAACGAAATTGAAGGAATTCAAATAAAGTAAGCTAATTATTACGATTTCCTCATTGTAATGTACATACAGCTTTGTGTAATTTGTAAGACAACTAGACACAGGAGTAAACGGAATATCAAGTACTAGTAATATATTCAGCCAAATTATTCGCTAATTAGTCAATTAATTGTAAAAGCATACAGCTTACAACTTCTCTCGCCAATGAATTTGTATATTTTAAAACATGTCGATCTGTCAATTAAATTTTTCAGAACTTGTCATCGATTATCACTTGACATTTTCTAAGATTTTGGAGGTAGATAAGTAGTTTTTAAACACACAGATGAAGAGTATTTAAATGAAGAACTGGACTGGGAAGCAGGTGGACGAAGACTCGGTGTCGATCTCACAGCTGATTGTGGTCAGCTGTTTAACCGGAAGTCGCTTCCGGAGTCAGGATCTTCATTAGACCACAGAACTGATAATGTCATTTTTGATCCAGTTTGAATAACGAGACAAGACTTTTAACTGGAATTTAAACCTTCATTTTCTCGCTGTAATTTGAGCGAGTATTGGTAACGTATTCATAGGTTTTTACGTAGGAATTATCATACTATGTAATTTGTCTAATGATAATTTCGTGGGGCATATTATTTTACTGGTTTCATAAAAAGTAATTGCTATTTAAAAATAATTGAGTTTCATAATCCTCCATGTCTTATTATCATATGACACCTTGTTAGTGAATACAGAAGTAACCACTTAGAGAGGTCATAACTACGTTAGACCAAAAGTTGCCAACAACCTTTTCCAGCTTTGGGGCCAATATGTTGACAAATAAAGTTAACATCAAATGTTGGTGACTGTGAAAATTTGACAAAAATTTATACATTTAGCTTATCTTTGTTACTCATTTTGGTTCATGCCTTTTGTTATGGCTATCGGTAGTGATTTATTGTCTTATTTAAATTAATATAATACTGATCCATTATCAGGAGGGCTGAACTTTGTGATATTGTGTAAAAGTGAACGATTTTGAACATTTTCAAGGCCAACCATGTGAGTGAAATAGTGTGAGTGGAAGTGTTGTCGATTTTGTTGCTCTTTGACAATGTCCCATCAAACTTTCCAACTACTGGACTCTACCGAATACTGTCAGGTAATATTTATAACAAAGAAATGAAATTCACAATACCATTTGCAACAAATCTCGCCAAAAAGTTCCCTGTAATTTTCGTAAAAGATGTCAACATTTGTTGACTAGAATTTGGATTTCGTTAAATTCGGTAAATACAAATTGGATGCGTGATACTCCTCATGGCTCATCAATATACTCTTCATGTACTCCATAGAATGTACGTGTGATCAGCATAACATATGATGAGAGTAACATCAAATGTTATTATCAGAAGTTCACTCTTTTCTTCTTCCCCAGGTCTCTTGACCTAAGAGAATATGATTATCAGTTGAGGAATGATAATATGTATGATAAACTGCACAATCATTTCTTTTAAAATATCTGCATGATCTGCAAGTAAGTTTCTTTTAAATGTGTATGCCACTACATTGAGGTAAATCGGTTCAAAAATACATTGCAACACTTTTTGTGACTCATTTATTTTATTGAGTTGCGATATTATGGACTATTCTTCAGTCAGTTTGTGCGATAGTGCAGAGGCGTTGACATCCAAAGTTATTATTTATTATGTGTTAATTTTGCTATCTGACAACTACAACAAACAACGATATTTTAAAAATTAAAACGTTAGCATTAAGACATGAACATAATTTTATTATTTGAGAGGCATTAACATCGAAAGTTATTATTTATTATGTGTTAATTTTGCTATCTGACAACTGTAACGAACAACGATATTTAAAAAATTAAAACGTTAGTATTAAGACATGAACATAATTTTATTATTTGTAATGAATAAAAAATAATTATGTGACGCATGCTATGAAATACGTAAATTCTTTCTTGCAATAAAGATATATTGAATTGTAATACATTTTTTATTTTGTTTTAATTCTCTGTCTTAAAGGAAGGTATTTGTAACTACGAAAGTAAAAAATAACCCTAAGAAAACATGATTGCACCACGTTTAAGTAAGCCCGCCTTCCTGGATATTGGGGTTGTTGGACCCTAGTTTATATTTTTAGATTTAGAGAAAGTCTCCCCTAACTGCTTGGAAAATAAAAACTATTCGGATCTATTTTCAAGTATAAGTACAACCTTCTCTCGTGCAACCTTTTGAAAATCATGGGTTTTACAGGCAAAAGCTTAAAGGCTTAGACAATCTTTAGAAATATATTCCACTTATTTTACATATGTAAGCACTAGAAAAGACTTCCTCAAACAAATCCCGTTGTTTTAAATTAAAAACTGGAACCAGCTAAGAGCAATCTTCAAGATCCACGGCACGGCCAGATGATGGACGCAGGTGTGGAGCAAAGCGGAAACAGGGCCAGTTAAACTCACAGCTGATGTGCCCACTGCCTCACTGACCACACTTAATAGCGGTTTAGAGACCATTACCACTGTGTAGGACTACGGTGATGATGACATTTTGCCACCGACTCAGCGGTACCACCCCACCTTGTGGACATGAAGCGACCACCTTTGCGCGTCTTGGGACTGGTTAAATTCAAATCATCTGCATCCTTTAAAATATTACAACTTACACAATCTCTTTCCCATGTGACACGAAAAGTACTTGAAATTTTATTAAACACCCAAATGAAGCTTGACATAGGAGTATTTAGTCTAATGATATATCTTTATCTTAGATGTCTAAGACCTAAAGCCTTAATTGATTGATTTTGAGTGCAATTTTTTATAGAGTTAATTGTTCCTGAATAATAAGTATTTAATTCTCTATAGTATATAATAGTATGCACCAGTACTACTCCAGCTACACTATGAAACGTTATATACAAGTACTATTCCAGCTATACTATACAATGTTATATACCAGCACTACTCCAGCTATACTATACAATGTTATATACAAGTAATATTCCAGCTATACTATACAATGTTATATACAAGTACTATTCCAGCAATAGTATGTAATATTAACACTTAGGCTACCAAGTTGCTTAATGTCTGATAATTGGAGTTTGTCACATAGTATGTACTAGTAGTCTGCTACTCCAGCTATACTATACAATGTTATATACAAGTACTATTCCAGCAATAGTATGCAATATTAACACTTTGGCTATCAAGTTGCTTAATGTCTGATAATTGGAGTTTGTCACATATTATGTACCAGTAGTCTACTACTCTAGCTATACTATACAATGTTATATACAAGTACTATTCCAGCAATAGTATGCGATATTAACACTTTGGCTACCAAGTTGCTTGTCTGATAATTGGAGTTTGTCACATAGTATGTACTAGTAGTCTGCTACTCCAGCTATACTATACAATGTTATATACAAGTACTATTCCAGCAATAGTATGCAATATTAACACTTTGGCTATCAAGTTGCTTAATGTCTGATAATTGGAGTTTGTCACATATTATGTACCAGTAGTCTACTACTCCAGCTATACTATACAATGTTATATACAAGTACTATTCCAGCAATAGTATGCGATATTAACACTTTGGCTATCAAGTTGCTTAATGTCTGATAATTGGAGTTTGTCACATATTATGTACCAGTAGTCTACTACTCCAGCTATACTATACAATGTTATATACAAGTACTATTCCAGCAATAGTATGCGATATTAACACTTTGGCTATCAAGTTGCTTAATGTCTGATAATTGGAGTTTGTCACATATTATGTACCAGTAGTCTACTACTCCAGCTATACTATACAATGTTATATACAAGTACTATTCCAGCAATAGTATGCGATATTAACACTTTGGCTACCAAGTTGCTTAATGTCTGATAATTGGAGTTTGTCACATATTATGTACCAGTAGTCTACTACTCCAGCTATACTATACAATGTTATATACAAGTACTATTCCAGCAATAGTATGCGATATTAACACTTTGGCTATCAAGTTGCTTAATGTCTGATAATTGGAGTTTGTCACATAGTATGTACCAGTAGTCTACTACTCTAGCTATACTATACAATGTTATATACAAGTACTATTCCAGCAATAGTATGCGATATTAACACTTTGGCTACCAAGTTGCTTAATGTCTGATAATTGGAGTATGTCACATAGTATGTACCAGTAGTCTACTACTCTAGCTATACTATACAATGTTATATACAAGTACTATTCCAGCAATAGTATGCGATATTAACACTTTGGCTACCAAGTTGCTTAATGTCTGATAATTGGAGTATGTCACATAGTATGTACCAGTAGTCTACTACTCTAGCTATACTATACAATGTTATATACAAGTACTATTCCAGCAATAGTATGCGATATTAACACTTTGGCTACCAAGTTGCTTAATGTCTGATAATTGGAGTTTGTCACGTAGTATGTACCAGTAGTCTACTACTCCTAGCTATACTATACAATGTTATATACAAGTACTATTCCAGCAATAGTATGCGATATTAACACTTTGGCTACCAAGTTGCTTAATGTCTGATAATTGGAGTTTGTCACATAGTATGTACTAGTAGTCTACTACTCTAGCTATACTATACAATGTTATATACAAGTACTATTCCAGCAATAGTATGCGATATTAACACTTTGGCTATCAAGTTGCTTAATGTCTGATAATTGGAGTATGTCACGTAGTATGTACCAGTAGTCTACTACTCTAGCTATACTATACAATGTTATATACAAGTACTATTCCAGCAATAGTATGCGATATTAACACTTTGGCTACCAAGTTGCTTAATGTCTGATAATTGGAGTATGTCACATAGTATGTACCAGTAGTCTACTACTCTAGCTATACTATACAATGAAAACGTTTCGGCTCAGTGTCTGATAGTAGGAGTACTACCGTACCTTCAGTAGCGAATGTGTTAAAGTAATGGCGGAATTATGAAATCAGGTCAATAGAAAGACGTTTGAAATAAGAATATTATTTTTTTAGAATTGTGTATATGGGGGAAGACTGTAGGAAGTGTTGTTTTAATGTGTAAAATATCTATTGTCGTTACGTAATTTTACAGCAAGTAATTTTAAAAAATCGCAATAAATTGGAGAAACATTATTTTCTTAGTCGTATACGTAATGTAAAATTCACGTCCTTATCTTCGGCTATTTTTCTTTATACGTTTTGACAACTTTGAATATGTATAATTCCTTGTAGTGAGTTATAGATATTGAATGAAACAGTGTTTATTTTTCCTATTTTCAGGGAATGACGTTGACGTAAAATGTCAACACCTGGAAATATAAAACCGATTGCAACAATTTAAAACGAAGAAATTTGCAGACTAAAGTACTCATGGGTGCTTCTTGCGATTTATAAAATAACCACTAAATGAATGTAATTAAACTCTATTACTTTTTAACTGAAACGATCTTAGTTAGGATACGATGTTGACTTTCACTAATATTTTACAAATACGATTTCAACTGGCCTTTTTCTAAACAAGTATAAACGCATGTGCTTACTGCCAAACTGAAATATGTACTAATATTTAAGTAGCGTACCTATGTAACTCATTTTAACTTCAGTATTTTGGAGCAGTATGTTCTTCCCCTCAGTGCTTCCAAAACATTTTTAGGTACTTAATAGATAGATTGTCATGGTTACGTTACGTATATTGAGTATACGTACACACAAGTATGTTTCAACTTGCAATAGTCAATAATGTTTTACAATAAAATGTGTCCTTTTTGTTGTGGTAGCTACATATTTTGACTTTTACAAGCGTTTTAGAATTTTTGTAATCTGTAATTTTTTGAACTTAAAATTGTAATCCTCTAAAAGTTGTATGCATAATGTACTAAATAAAAATAGTTTTTCTTTTTTGAGACCCTATGTCCAAAATATTTGATTTATTTTCCATTACAAGGTTATATTTGAATTCAAGCAGAATTTACGTAATTTTTATATACCTGTAGAAGGTATAACATTTTTGTATTATTAAAAAATTTTAAAAACATTCTGGTATCCAAAGTTTTTTTTCTTAGCATTCGCAGGGTTTCCGAGGGCTTTATAATGATTTATCATCGATGTGTGTCATGAATAATAGTACTAACTGTATTAAAATATATTATGCATCAACTTTGACACGATCATAAGATAGGCAGGCACACACGTTTTATTGAACACATACTGAATTGTTGTTCATGCTCACATATATACTCGTACATGGTAGTCACGGGTAGTATAACGTTAAAAATAAGTTTATACTAAGGAATTACTTTCTAAATACAGTAGAAGGAAGACATCTCAAATGTTTTAGTTACATTTTATGTACTATGATGACCTTTTCTAGTTAGTGTTTTTCAATTTTCTTCGTGTTCTTGTTTATTTTCGTTTGTTTACTTTCAGAATTTTATTTTAATTTAATAAAATTTAAATTATGGTTGTTCAATAATAATGTTGATTTGATGCACAGTGCATGTAGCTAGCTGTAACAACACGGTGTGTAGGATGTAGTACAGAACAAGCTGTGAGGTGAGGTGACGGCGTGACGTCAGCTGCTACTGCGCATCCAGCAGAGACCCCACCACATAGTCTACGGCGTGTAGTGTACAACTCTGTTTCGTATATACGATGCGATATAAATAACATACTTGTATCTTGTGCAAACTATTCAAGACTTGTCCATGTGCTGATACAATGAGACATCAGAGTAATCTAACTGTAGGCCTAATATGTATTTTATCAGGTAATTTTTTCTTTGATAGCGTGTATAATTTCTATGAGAGTATTATTTTAGAGCCTTCACTACTGGAGTGTCAATAATACCGGTCTTTGTGTATTTATCAGATCATATAGAGTTTATTCATCAGTGACTGACAATTACTCTCGTTCCAGAGTCCAGACATCAGTGGATAAAGCCACGGCCGCTGAGCCGTATACAGCATCATGACGTTTTGTGCTAGCGTCATGTGTTCTATGACTACTTTGTTCTACGTGAGCAGCAGCCTGGAAATCTGAGTAACATTTTCTCCTAGTAGTTTGTATTCTTGTTTGGACACGGTGACTCGAACGTGGACCAACTGAACATAATCCTGCCCTGGGTTCCCAAGTGTTAAGAGTCCACCAGGGCTCTCAGGGAGATAACGTTTGAACTCTCCCTTGAGTTCAACATTATCCGTGGAACTGAGAACTGCCCTGGCCCTCCACTTCTCCTGTAGGTACTCAATATAGTCGCTCTCTGTCATCCTGAATAAGGAAATTCCGAGCCCAGAAGACTTTCATCTTTCGCTTTCTCAATTTCCTTAACTTTATTTGTATTGACAAATTTTCTCCAAGAAAAAATATGTTAAACGTCCGAATACAAAACCAAAACAGCATTTTGGCAATAGATGAGTATTTTATTTTGTTATGGAGAATGTACACATCCCACTCGATGCTCATACTAACTTTGTGTCGCTCCCTTGGATTTAACAGTTCTGTAGCTATACAATCCCCTCCTCTAAAAAAAACTAGAGTGAAATAAATGCCTTATGAAAAATTATTAGTTTTTCCTGTCTAACAGTTATAAATAACAAATTAATATTGAAATTATTATAAAAAAAATAATTAATTATCTAATTAATTTTTTTAATTGTCTTGTTCCTTTTAAAGAGTGTTATATACCAGGGTACCAAAGGTCACAGGACATTTTGAAATGTTTAATATTTTATTTTACTTATTTACTGAGTAATAGTAGACAAATGGATAAGTAGGTACAAGGCTAAAGCTGCAAAGAAGATGTAACACAGGTCACCCGAGGAAAAGGTGAAGCATATTTCTGCATATATTTACCACAACAGGCAAAAAATTTCCCAAAAAATTCTATAACTGCTTGTCTACGTATTCTAGCAAACGAATAAATCCAACTTTTTACTAGGATTCCTAGAAATGTAACAAAGATAAACCGTTAGTATTTATTAATTATTTATTGTTGTCCTTGGTTTATGTGTAATACACAGTCTTGAAAGCTGCAAAATTACTTGCAAGCATCATTTGGTGAGGTGTTGATAAAAATTTCTTATCAGAAAATGTTTTCTTTGCTGCTGCAGTATAAATGGCTTGTTTCAGGAGCGTGCGAACATTCGCTTTCACAGAAAAACATCACATTGCTCACTAACCGAATGGTTAGACACAATGATTGGAAAAATTGCCTACGTGTATGGCTTGTGAGGCAATTTTAAACGTATTGGATAACTTAGAACATAATAGACTGTCAAAAAGTAACCAAAAACTATTTTTATTGAAATTTGCGTGTATTTCAATAGTTACATTTTTCAACAATGTTATTGTAAAAGGTCCAAGAGAAGTGTAAATAAGAAACACTCGACGGATTGCTATCTTCTATATAAGTAGGATGCAGACGTTACGGTGTATGTCACTCTGCGTGGTGGCCACAATGTGATAAAACGGCTCCTATTTACTCAGCCTAATTACGGCAGACTAATTGTTGTCCATATCAGCTGATGCGCGAGACCCGTGATCGTGACGTAGGGATGACGTCATAGTTGTGTACTGTTGCCTCCATTCAATCTGACACTAAATTCAAGGAAGTCTGCTTCAGCAGTAGCCTAGTCTGTGTTCAAGGATATTAATTTGTCGTGGTTCATATCGCAGTTTCCATTATGTCATTGTTATAATGTATTATTATCTTCAGTTAAATTTAAATTGTACTACTTTGACTAATGCTATTACCAACTGCACATTTTTAATAGTACAGGAAATTCTGATATTTTCCTTTTTATAAATTAAATAAGTTAATATTTCTACATTTTTTATTTTATTTCTAACTAGATTGTTCATGTGTGTGGCCATCAATTTAACCTGCCTTGATCTAAAAGTATATTTGTGTATTCCAAAAGCAGAATCTCCGTTCTGTGGGTCACCCATATTTTTGTTTTCTGTAACCAAAGGGTACTCGACTTCTAACTTCTGTACACTTCTTAATTCGCTGGTTTACTGGCTTCCTCAGATCTTTTCATGCGATGGTTCAGGATCACTGAATACACCGAATGTTTAGGTTCTTTAACATTCTATCCATCTCAAGTATTTTTTGAACACTTTTACTATTAAATCTCTCTCTAAAATCTCAATCTTTATCTTGAATTCGAGTTCGAGTTTGCAGGATGCAAAATTTTTGTAACTTGGATTGAGTGAGCATATCTCCCATACCATTTTATCAATGTTATTCTGATTCCATTTTCTCGCTTCATTAGGGCCTCAAATTTTGATCTGGAACTCTCAAAATCTCAAACTGAACTTCGTATTATTGAATAATTTATATTTGTCTCGTTTACGCTTAGTGTTTTTTAAAATGTTCCTCTACTATCATAACGCCAAAATGAAATTAGAGTGGGATTTTCTATTAATCGTTCTTGATTATATCGTTGTTACAAGTCAAAACGAAGTCATTTTTGCTATAAAAATGTGATGATATTTTTTTTAAATTGAACAACTCGATCTAAATGTGCGGAAACAAACATTAAACATATACGCAGCGCGTAATCGAATTGTTGCCCTACTGTGTCTATTTGCAAGGGAATTATAGAAATATTAGCCACTTCTATGACTTGATAATTAAAACGTTGAAATGTGTTAATACAACTTATGTATCGGAACGAATGTTGGTCTTCCACGATTTCATGTTTACCATTAATGTAAGAAGTCAGATATTTTAGTTATAATATAACTGTGATAGTAGGTTTTGGTTTGGATGGCTTGTGTAAAGTTTTCCAAATATCTGCCAGGTATTTTTCCAGGTATCTACCATTCTATCTACTTATCGGACCTTTAATACACCAATGAAAAGAAAGATAGATCACTCCATATTTCTTGTCCTTAAATATATTTGTATTTTCAAAAGTGTAAATGTCTTCCTGCTAGAATTTAAAAATAATAAATTCTGAAACAGGCTACAGGAGCATCTTGGTAATTATACTTTTTTTCATAAACATATATAAAATAATTATGGTAAAAGTATGGAGTTAAAAGTATGGATACACTCTGTTTAGTTTTTGATTGATAAAGATTAAGAGATGGAACTCGGGACACCTTTCTAGGAAATAGAAATGAACTTTTTAGTAACTGTTACAACTTTGCTCATTTCCTCAAAATGGGATTTGGGGCAGGCTCAAAATTTTTAAATGTAAAGTCCCATTAAGTGATACTTTATTTTAAAAGCCTTAAAAATGTAATAGTGGAAATTAGAGCTTTTTAACTCAACCCAGTACAAAATTGTATGCACAAACAGTTACTGGAACTCGGTTTGGAGGTTTTCCCAGAAAGGATCTAAGGGAATGCAAGTGAAAATAGAAGTGAATTTATACTAATGTTATTTTATTTATATTGTATAAAACTCTATATCTACCTACTCAAAATGGTTATGAAGCAATATAGGCCTATTTTATTTTGAGGCTAGGCCCTACTAATAAATTTTTTTTAAATCTAGTGATCCCCCTACTATTTCCTTTCGACCCCCAAGAAACCGTGGGGGTGCGGCTTTGTCTGACTATTAGACAAAAAATTAGGTCTTCAAAATGCAAAATAATAATAAACATTAACTTTACATTATTTATTACAATATATTAGGTAGGAACACAACTGCGTACATATTAGTAAACAGACGAATAAGACACAAAGTGGTATAACAAAACTGCTTTAAATAAAACCTATTTACTAACTGATTACAGGGTTATTCTGCAATTTCCAAAACACTACATATTTTAAATAAATAATATAACAAGATAGGCCAATTTATCCACTCCACACAAAATCCAACCATATACCATTTATTACTCGTAATGTTTACTTCCAGAAGCCTTGACTAGTGGATTCCTAGAATCCATATTGGAATCCTGTTTTGGATTCGAATATATTATACACAGCTTTGAAGCATTCTATTATGTTTTAGTGTATCAAAACAACATTCCTAATGTGAATTTGTACCTGATGAATTGAGATGCAAACCACTATACTACTTAGTTACTAGGGACAACAGCATTGTCTGTCTGACTATTATAATACTATACTGCACTAGTCTCTGCAGATTGCTGAGTGTTCCGTCTCTGTTAATGTTCTGCTTCTGTAAACTTCTTGCACAGGTGGGTCACACAAAGAGGCGCTATCAGTAATGTAAAGTGAGTGTGTGGGGGGGAGGTGAGGGGGCAGGTGACGCGGGAAGGGGGCCCGGCTCGGCGCTAAGACCAAGACCGCGTCCACAACGACCGATGTACTCGTGCAATTAATGCTCTCAGTTGGAGAAGTAATTACAGTGACCTTGAACCACCGGAAGTGAGGCAGGTGTCCAGTCCTCTCTAGTGTTCCTCGCCCTCGCCTCTCCACAGCCATCCTCTCGCACGCGCGTTCAAGTCCCCTGCGATGCTACGTGTTACAAAACAAACAGTAGGCTACAATTTTATCTTCGTTTAGCATTCATTATACTTCAAATTTGTCCACACATTATTCTTTGAAAAGTTTGTCTTCACAGCTCTAACATCGTACGTCGTGGTTCATATGTAAAAGTTCTGTGAACTTTTCAAACATGTTACTGTACGTACGTATATTGGTCCCAAACACGTATTTTTAAATATTATCTTACGATAAACTAATTTGATGGGGATTGAATGCACATTTCAACCAAATTTGTGAGATTTTAATGTGTTTGCGTTAAAACGAAGACAAGTTTCGAAGACAAGTTTCGAAGACAAGTTTAAGAATCGTTGGAACTAAATGCACTATAAGTCTTGTTACTACGTAAAGCCTACTATAGGGTACAGATACCACATATTCTATATCTCTGATTACCCATATTGCTCACAAAGTATCTAAAGTACTGATGATTCACGATCCAAGTGCCGTCGAAGTTTCATGGTAACAATGTTTTAGTCGTGCAACTCTGAAACAGCCGTATCAATAATACATTTAAGTTCCTGCTACTTATCATATTGCTTTTCTATAAAGTAGTTTTCATTTGCAATAAAACGAAAAGTTTTGGTTTTGGTAGTAAAATATTTACTTAAAATAACACGTTTGTTATGTTACAAATTTACAAGTTAAGCGTTTTTTGTTTGTTTGTTTGTTTACAGAGAATACATACTTAGACAAAACAGATAAAATTATAGGCTCCAGACTGTAGTATATTTATTTACTAACAGGTAACTGCGCACCGCCATTACCATTAAAGCTGTGTGTTCCACGTTAGAGTTAGATAACAAACGGGAAGTACGGTGTACAGTATATTTATTTTGGTCCAAGAAACAATTTTAACAAAAAACAGTTCTATAAACATCCGCAGCGCTGTATCATAATGAAATACCTAAACATTTACTGGTATGACCATTGGAATGAGTAATACTGTACTTCTTCAACTACTAATATTACATCCCTTTGTGTTCAGACGCAAGACTCCATCAGACTTTGCCTCATTTGAAATGTAAATCCGGCTGCGTGTTCTCTTGTTTCGAGTAAAATTAACACCACGAGTAAAGCTGTTAATGATTCGCACAAAATATCCAAAAGATGCTTGAGATTCCAGAGTTGTACTCTTTAATTTGTCTTCTAGGACGGAGTTGTAAATTCATGTACGAAGTGCAGTTTCACTCCGAGCACATAAAAAGGCAATCCAAACCAATCAACTAGATCCAATCACCAGAATTTGCTAGTGATTTATTGTCTCCCCCATGGTTGTCCTAGGGCTAACCGTTGGATGATGCAGTGAACAGTGTTCCAATGACATTTCCCCCCTATATGTTCTGTGATGATTACACTACATTAATGCTTATAAAAGGTTAATCAGTTCTGTTTAAGAAATATTTCACAAGCTGTCATCAGCGATACTTTACAATTTACTTTTACAAATATTTTCAATGTTGTAATCGTAACAAGTAATCAGTTAGCAGTAATTATTACGGGAGTATTTCTGTAGGCAGTTGCCCAGTATGAATTGTGATTTTACGCTGGAATAATTTCTTGCGGGACTTTATTTTAAACCACATTCTAAACTTTAATAAATCTAAGTCCAAAATTATATTAATTTAATTTAATATTCAAATAGTAAACTGAACACAATAACAAGAGTTTTCCCATTCATGCAGATTTCATAGAAATATATTTATTACAATCAGCCTTATAACTAAATTTCTGGAATAACTATGCATTTTCGCCGATTATGACCCAAAACAACCTTCCATTCAAAAATGTATTTATTATGTATGTGCTAATGTGATCTTGTAAATCGAGTAGTTTTCAACTAAGTTCGACCAAATTTGTTGATAGAACTCGTATGCCTGGATTACGGTTTTAAAAAAAATCTCAACTAATAAAGGTTTCAAGATGGTGGCCGTTTGCATTTTTTTTAATTGCTGTCATAGATGATTTTGACCAAAAGTTAAACATTTATAGCTAAGGTTTAGTGTTTTTAATCAATTTATATACTTATACCAATGTTGGTTTTTTGCTTATATATTTTCGTCATACATTTAGTAATCCATGCATTTTTCGTATGAGCTATTTGATTTATTTTTTTTTTCGCATAGATATACTCGTATTTATAAATAAAATTTATAGTACATTTTTTTAATTGCATGTGAAACGTTCTCTGAAGTTAGAAACATTTCCTTCCCATTACTATGCAGATCGTAGCAATATAACTTAGGCAATTCCAATGAAAGCTTTCGTTTTTCAATTATAACAAAAGTAGTGTACTGAAGATGAGGTACTAAAGATGAGTGTTGTTTCCTAAGTAGTTGATTTTTTATGGTTAAATCTCAAACAGGTAACTGCGCACCGCCATTACCATTAAAGCGGTGTTCCACGTTAGAGTTATATAACAAACGGGAAGACTTGACGGTTTGCTATGTTTTCAAGTTTTCCTTCAGTATTTCCTTACAAGAACCAACACCTTCACGAAGTGATTATTTCTCGTTATCAGCTCTGCGAGACCTCGTCTTCTGTATTGCCTTCTTGAATATGTATGCTCATTTGAGCACCAATTATAGCACATCATTTTCACTTTTCGCTGGTAGGAAGCTATTAGTAGAGTGGTTGTTACAAGCGGGTGAAAATAAATTAATGTTCCTACAGATCTACTAAGCATCTAATACTTAGTACTTCATTTTTGTCTCCATGTGTTATCTAACTGTATAGAAAAAGAACATTGTTTAATTTCAAAACCATTTTGATTTGATAATGAAATTACAAACAAGTGTTTCCAGATCGGATCGTCAATCATATAAGACAAAATACAATGAATAAGTATAAGTAGCAAGTTTACGATATACAATACGCAGCGTAGTATACAGAGACAATTTGTATGTTCCTAAGTACAATGTTCACTATTTTGTTTAGTAAAGTTTTCATTTACATTCCCCCACACATTTGACGCAATGGCGTTAGGTGCTTTTAGAAGCTGCTACAGGACATAAAATGGTCCAAGAAAAGGTACCTGATGGATGGATGGATGACTCTTTCTATTCGGTGGAGGTATTTTATTTAACGCCGGCTGACTGATTACAGCCGCGTTTGTTTCCTACACTTAACGAAGCTTTGGTTGGTGCAATGTGAATGTTAACAGCAGCTCACCTTCCCCTTAGTGCAGCGTCTGGAATATGACCCTGCCACTGACTTCAATACTGGAATCTAAAGTCAAATTCATTTAAAGAAATCCAAACAAAGTCATTTTGAGCTCCTTCGTCACCGACTTAGTCCAGCGTCTGACGCTGTCACAGACTTGATGTTGCACTAAGAGGAAGATGAATTGGAGCTAAACTCAACATTCACATTGATTCAACCGTTCCCCACTATAGCTATGTTATGTGTAGAAAACTCGGTTGCTCCATCATGCTTAGAGATCGTGTCAGGAACACCGTAGTACACTCAATTGTACACCTGAAAAGAATATGTTAATACCTTGTCACATGTATAAATAGGACTGTATTATTATATTATTTTGTAGTCTATGCGTCTTTGATGTCGAAACTATGTAAAGAGTTCGTTTTGAACTTCTTCGTCGTCATTTTTTTTATCTCTTCAGACGAACATGATTCCATATTCCAGGAATCAAGTCGTGACAGCGTCAGATTCCAGACGCTGCACTAAGAGTAAGGTTAACTGGGGCTAAACTCAACATTCACGCTATTGTTTGTTGGTTGTGTTTTTAAAATGTTGATTATACTTTTAAAATTTCAATAATGAAAATTCTTCTTTATTAAGTTATATTACATTTGTTGCGTTAAACTTGTTTTTTTACATTGTTTGTTATCTTCTTGTTTTCATAATTAATTAATAGTATCTGGTTAGGGCTTTTATGTACTTTGACAATCGTGACACAGAGTAAATTGTTGTCTACTACAAATAAATTAAAATTGTGTAGGGTATCTTTAATATACGATGTTTAGAAAATATGAGATCGATCTAAGCTCTCTTCTGTGAAACATGAGATTATAACTTTGGACCTCTGGACACGAACTGGTTTGAGAAGGAAAACATCATAAATGTTTAGTAAATTACTAAGCTGAAATGTGACAAGAAGATGGCTAGGACAAAATCTTTTCGATTTTGATATACTTTGTATCAGATTCACCTTCGTTGTAGTACATTTATTTATTAAAGCTTTTTGAATATTAAAATAAGGTAAACTTTTGTAGGAAGACAAATTAATTGACTATTAGTCTCATTTCAAAGGATCTATAAATATTTACAAAAGACTTTCGAATCTCTGCATTTCTCAGGCTTTGTGCCACATAAAAGAACAAACGCAGAATTATCACTGGAACAACTGTTCATAGTGCAATCCGATGGCCAGTCTTAGTACTATCGTTTAAGAATCTAATGTAATACTAGCGATATCTACTGACGTCTAGGTTTGGGATTGACTTTGCTGAACACATGAATGTAACAAGCCTAAAGTCAGCTGTCCCACAGGCCACATAGTCACAGCTGCGGCCGGAGTCAGTTCGCTGATCTGGGTTCTCATGCGGGCACCTCTGACATCACCTGGCTGCAGATAGGCGGGAGCTCGGGAGGTGAAGGACCGAACTCGAGGAGCTCGGGAAATACGTCAATTAAAACAAACATCATGTGACTAATCTGCAGGAATGTCAAAAATATTGAAGAAGAATCCGGGAATTAATTAGATAATTTCTTGCTTTCGGGTAGTATTGATTGACGTTAATTAAATTTTTGCTTTTGCTGATTTTTATCTCCAGGTTTTTTCCGGTATCAAACATATTCCTACTATGAATTAGAGCTTATTCCAATATAGAGAATCGTACTACATTAATGGAACGGCAATGGGAATTCCTCTTTCCCAGTATTTTTATGAATCATTTTTAAACTACAGCCAAATCTAAAATGACATATTTTCCAAGAAAATGGATAGGATACGTCGATGATTTCTTTACAATATTTAATAAAATTGAAAACCTAGATGATGTTATCACAAACCTAAATTCGTTTTATCCTACTATTAAATGTACATATGAAATTGAACAAAACAATATTATCCCATTTTAGACGTTTTGGTGATTACATATGAAACATACTTAGAATTCGATATTTATAGGAACCAACTCATACATATAGATTTCTCGTCCATGAATCTAGCCATAAACCTGCACAAAAAAGGGCAAAATTTAATTCAATGATTAACAGACTTTTAAATACACCACTTTCAACAAAAAACTGCAATAATGGACTAAATTATATAACAAAATTACTATGTTCAATGGTTACACTATACGACTTATTGATAATATAATAAAAAAGGCATTGAAAAGAAGAACTAGAAAATATAAGACAACATTAAGGCCACCTCAAGACACAAAACAAGAATTCATTTGCACGACATACAGCATTTTCTCAAACCAAATACGAATCACTTGTAAAAAGCATACAAATAAAACTGTCACAGAAAAAGCATCTAACTATCCCAAATTTTACGAAACGCTAAAGATAAAATTTCAAATGATAATAAATCAGGAATTTATGAAGTTGGATGCGATGACAGTAACAAAATGTATATTGGACAAACAAAAAGAACAATAAAACACGATTTAAACACATTTATCACACACAAAATATGGAAGAGTTGTAAAAATATGCTGTAGCCAACCACTGCATTGAATCAGTACACAGAACATCAATTACAAATCTAAAATTAATAAAAGAAGTAACAAAACTAATGAACTTAAATGCTTGGGAAACACTACACATAAACAGAAATAAAGAAAAACTCATAACAACGAAGAAGGCCATATTGAAGATTCCTTCATAATTTATTCAAAAATTTAATCGTAGTCATATCTAATTTTTCATAATGGCTGAAATATTTCCAAAATTTTTGTATTTGCATATTTACTCCATATGTTATTTTAATATTAATTGTAATAAAAATAATGTAAATATTTATTTGTGGAGTCGTTTGATGATGAAACCTTTGGTTTCGAAATGCCTCCTCCAAGAAATAAACCATATTGGAACTTTTATTAACATTTAGTATTATTTAAAAATGTTTCTAATTGCTCCGAGAGTGTTCAATATTTCTAATAATTTTATACACAGTAGAAATACAGAACCAACATTGAACCTGAATGTGGTTTCTTCGTTAATTATGTTTCCATTACAAAATTGCTAATTTAACCCTGGCTATAAATGTTCTTGCCTTTCAATGATGGTATGTTTGAAAAAATGTAAGGCCGAAACATTAAAATGCAGAGGCCGGTTTAAATTTACGGAAATTGGTTTAGTGCGAACAAGTGCATACTTTTAAATTGGATAACAAGTAGATCACCTACGTCGGGCCACATCGTCTAGCTACCCCCTGATGTCTAAGAGCAAGAGATTTGGATTATATATTTGTGACAATCATAGGAAATTATTGTCCTTAATGATGAAAATCATAAAATGTATATTTATGAGCTTCACTGGAACTTTAACACAACATAGATGACTTTGGTGTGAATATTATTAAAAAAAATAAAAAATCATTAAAGTTTTTTTATTAATTTGTGATATAAAAAGACTTAGGTAAAACATTGGATAGTTTTTTTTTTTTACTTTTCTTATGGAAAAGTTTAATGTTAAAACACCAAGAACACTATGAATAATCGTTTTTAATAATTTAGATATGCTATTGCTTTATTTACTTTAGGAATATTATAATAAAAATATGTTTATTATTAATATACAATCTTGGTTAAACGCTACCAAACCATGAATATAAAGTATAAATCTTTTTCTAATTTAAGATTAAGAATGAATAATGTTGCTTTCTCACTGTTCTCTCTCTCTCTCTCTCTCTCTCTTTCCTTCCTCCGATTTATAATAGCACAGGAGATCGTCATGACTGTGGGAACCACTTTACAGCTACATCACCGACTCCAGCCAGCCAGCAGTTACGGATAGCTAGGATGGGAAGATGCTAGGAACATCTCCTGCGGAAGACATCTGGGAGGCGGCCTTCCGGCGGGTCGGCGCAGACTGGACATCCTGAGGTGTCATGTACCCGAGCCGGGTGGGGGTGTGATTGTGCATACAGGGTAAGGTTTCCCACAGGGCTCACCCACTCACTTGCACTGCACACCCCATTAGCTGGGCCTACACGGCTACACGCTCTTCCGCCACCCACAGCCGTCACACTGATAGGGATGTGACTCCCGGTATATGTGGCAGGTCAGGATCTATACACTACAACACCATTATCTGGGCCTACACGGCTACACGCTCTTCCGCCACCCACAGCCATCACACTGATAGGGATGCGACTCCCGGTATATGTGGCAGGTCAGGATCTATACACTACAACGCCATTATCTGGGCCTACACGGCTACACGCTCTTCCGCCACCCACAGCCGTCACACTGATAGGGATGTGACTCCCTGTATATGTGGCAGGTCAGGATCTATACACTACAACACCATTATCTGGGCCTACACGGCTACACGCTCTTCCGCCACCCACAGCCATCACACTGATAGGGATGCGACTCCCGGTATATGTGGCAGGTCAGGATCTATACACTACAACACCATTATCTGGGCCTACACGGCTACACGCTCTTCCGCCACCCACAGCCATCACACTGATAGGGATGCGACTCCCGGTATATGTGGCAGGTCAGGATCTATACACTACAACGCCATTATCTGGGCCTACACGGCTACACGCTCTTCCGCCACCCACAGCCATCACACTGATAGGGATGCGACTCCCGGTATATGTGGCAGGTCAGGATCTATACACTACAACGCCATTATCTGGGCCTACACGGCTACACGCTCTTCCGCCACCCACAGCCATCACACTGATAGGGACGACTCCCGGTATATGTGGCAGGTCAGGATCTATACACTACAACGCCATTATCTGGGCCTACACGGCTACACGCTCTTCCGCCACCCACAGCCATCACACTGATAGGGATGCGACTCCCGGTATATGTGGCAGGTCAGGATCTGTACACTACAACGCCATTATCTGGGCCTACACGGCTACACGCTCTTCCGCCACCCACAGCCATCACACTGATAGGGATGCGACTCCCGGTATATGTGGCAGGTCAGGATCTGTACACTACAACGCCATTATCTGGGCCTACACGGCTACACGCTCTTCCGCCACCCACAGCCATCACACTGATAGGGATGCGACTCCCGGTATATGTGGCAGGTCAGGATCTATACACTACAACGCCATTATCTGGGCCTACACGGCTACACGCTCTTCCGCCACCCACAGCCATCACACTGATAGGGATGTGACTCCCGGTATATGTGGCAGGTCAGGATCTATACACTACAACGCCATTATCTGGGCCTACACGGCTACACGCTCTTCCGCCACCCACAGCCATCACACTGATAGGGATGCGACTCCCGGTATATGTGGCAGGTCAGGATCTATACACTACAACGCCATTATCTGGGCCTACACGGCTACACGCTCTTCCGCCACCCACAGCCATCACACTGATAGGGATGTGACTCCCGGTATATGTGGCAGGTCAGGATCTATACACTACAACGCCATTATCTGGGCCTACACGGCTACACGCTCTTCCGCCACCCACAGCCATCACACTGATAGGGATGCGACTCCCGGTATATGTGGCAGGTCAGGATCTATACACTACAACGCCATTATCTGGGCCTACACGGCTACACGCTCTTCCGCCACCCACAGCCGTCACACTGATAGGGATGTGACTCCCGGTATATGTGGCAGGTCAGGATCTATACACTACAACGCCATTATCTGGGCCTACACGGCTACACGCTCTTCCGCCACCCACAGCCGTCACACTGATAGGGATGTGACTCCCGGTATATGTGGCAGGTCAGGATCTATACACTACAACACCATTATCTGGGCCTACACGGCTACACGCTCTTCCGCCACCCACAGCCATCACACTGATAGGGATGCGACTCCCGGTATATGTGGCAGGTCAGGATCTATACACTACAACACCATTATCTGGGCCTACACGGCTACACGCTCTTCCGCCACCCACAGCCATCACACTGATAGGGATGCGACTCCCGGTATATATGTAGCAGGTCAGGATCACTTTAATGTCATAAGGAACAATAAATTAACATAGGTCGCAAGCTATTCCTAGTTAATACACTGTCATCGTGTACAGTGATGGCATATGATCGCTGAGCTTCTCCTGAATTCCTCATTCATATCTCTTAGAACCCATTTCGATTAAATAAATGGCTGTCTAAAGTTATTTATTACACTAATACAATCGAAAACCCTAAAGGTATATCCAATACTTCCAATATGGTTTTTTTTAATAAAGCTGTACTTTATTTCATATATCAGATATTTCATTATTATCATCAACTAGTAAGATTTCTTCAAAAACAAATCCTTCTTCATTATTTTATCATTACGCGAATGGTATTCTTGACTTTGCAAAACTTACAAGTCACAAAATTAATAGAGTCTCTGAGTGTCAAAGCTCAGTGAACGTTAATGTCTTCCTTTATTTACATCTTCCTTGAAGACTTCCATTTAGTGTTTAATCATTTCACAAATTTGTATTGTATGGTCTAGGAAATACGGCTGATGGTCAGATTGCTCGTTTATACAGTTTGTGTGTGGTTATGATTCGGAAATTACATGTTTTATATGTAAAAAAAATATATATATAACATGTGTTACTCTTAGCCCGATTATATAATACCCGTACATTGTACTTCAAATGTCTAAGATTTTTCGTGGATTAAGCTTAAAGTTTTCTGGCTTTCAAGAAACGTATTTCAAGGAGCAGTGACTAAACTGTTGTTTGAATAATAATAGAAGCCAAATTGAACAACTACTAATAACTCCAAGGTATTGTTAATTTTACAGAGTAGCTACATTTCTGATAATAATATAACAATAACATAAGTGATTCATGCCACAAACTAACTAGGGAGTTAAAATATTGAATATGTATGACCTTTGTATTTACGTCAGCACAATCAAACATAATGTTTGCTTTAAATGTAAATTTGAAGTGAAAATTATATAATTATGATACAAGATGTTATCTAGTATGCAAATATCAACTGTGTATTAAATTAGATGTTGGTGTTGGCACGTTATAAATCAAGCAGAGATTTGATTATCCAGTACTTAAATACATTACTAGAGTATTGAGCAATAAGAATTTATTAGAATCAAGAAAACAATTCAAAATCTCATTACATTTACATTAATATAATAATAGGTGTTAAAAAAACTGACACAAAAATAGCTTTTACTTTGTATAGTCTGCTGATCGTTATTGCAATAATTAAGAACACAACTGATCAATTTTCGTAACGTGAAGCAGTAGACAGGCTAACATTTATAATTTAAGCCTTTTAATATAAGATAATGAGTGCATGAATTTTTATTGCTATTCACAACGATTATTTTGTAGTAACTTTCGCGTATTTATTCGTTACAAAACCTTACACGAATGTTGATTCAAAGAAATTCACAAGAAATAAAGTTGCTAAGTTACCATTCCAATATCCATGGTGCTACAATAAATTTGCCAATAATTATGGTGCAACAATAACGTTATCAATATCCATGGTGCTACATTAACATTGCAATATCCATTGTGCTTCAATAAAGTTGCCAATATCCATTGTGCTACAGTAAAGTTGACATTATCCATGGTGCTTCAATAACATTGCAGTATCTATGGTGCTACAATAAAGTTGTCAATAATTATGGTGCTAAGGATAGCTTGTGCCTTGTTCTGTCCAACTCAGTGAACATTTGTTATAGTACCCCGAGTTGCGGCGACTAATGATCACGGAGGCTGTGGCACGGGCCGGTAGCACCGGTACCGCCAGTCTGCAGCTGTTAGGCTGTTTAGCGGGTGGCCGCCTGACGCAAGATGCTGTGAGGAGCCAATTATCGAGTCCCGGGTGAACAACCGTCATCTAGTGACGTCATACGTGCCTCGCAGTTATCACTTGAGTAACACTTGCTGCATGCACGTGCTTGCTCTACCTTTCGTTACCGACACTCTCAAATACGCACAAGAATGTGGGTTCTGTTTTCAAACTAATACAAATAAATTTATTTTGTTTCTGATTGTTTTAAATAGTATATTTGCCTCTTTAGGTTACCTCAACGATTTCCATGTTTTAGAATATAATAACTGTGGAATCAACGGTTTAAATATAACATTGTATGCAAATAAGTTATTACTAATTTTAAAAAATGAATTAATTTCCCAAACGGGAAACACTATTACAAGTTGACGTTAAATAAGTGTGCTATGTTGCCGAATTCATAAACTGGCTTTAGCAGTCGGGTTCACATAAGGTTACATCAAAATGGAAAATCCTCGGTGAAATACAAATACTGTATAGTTTTGTCTATTTATATATATTTCCTGCGTTGTTAGTTGTTATTTTTTATTTGTTTCATGACTCTTGAATTTCCGACTTACATTTACAGTATCTGTAGTCAAGATATATTAAGTTAAGTTACCGTCCATAGGATTATAGCAATGGTATTATTTATAAATTTTGTGAAAAATATTTTTAGAAGCACTTCTTTTCACACCATGCGAACAATCTTGTAAGTCTAAAACCAAAAACAATATTAATACCTGCATTATCCCATCACAATCGATTGGGTACGTGTTCATTGTCCTAATGCCATTAGTCTAATGATGTACCTACCCATACAGACATGAAAAACGTTAGACCCTTAATGGGACATCTTTAATAAGTGTAAGGATTTCTCGAGAAAACTTCTGTTACGGTTTTAGTCCCATCGTGAGTAATCATTGATATTTCTTTAAATGTTTGATGTCATGAAATGGAGCAGTTCAAAATGCAATAATCGTTCGCTGAGTAGAAGCTGCAGGCTGACTACGGCTGGAATTCTGAGGCAGAATTATGAACCTGACAAGTGAGTGTCGGGGATGTCGAGTTATACGGCTTCATTTAACGAGATTTGTGATATTGAAAGTGAACACTGTACGACTACCTCTCTGAGTAGAAGCTGCAGGCTGACTACGGCTGGAATGCTGAGACAGAATTATGAAGCTGACAAGTGAGTGTCGGGGATGTCGAGTTATACGACTTCAGTTAACGAGATTTGTGATATTGAAAGTGAACACTGTACGACTACCTCTCTGAGTAGAAGCTGCAGGCTGACTACGGCTGGAATGCTGAGACAGAATTATGAAGCTGACAAGTGAGTGTCGGGGATGTCGAGTTATACGACTTCAGATAACGAGATTTTGTGATATTGAAAGTGAACACTGTACGACTACCTCTCTGAGTAGAAGCTGCAGGCTGACTACGGCTGGAATGCTGAGACAGAATTATGAAGCTGACAAGTGAGTGTCGGGGATATCGAGTATACGGCTTCAGTTAACAAGATTTGTGATATTGAAAGTGAACACTGTACGATACCTCTCTTGAGTAGAAGTTGCAGGGTGACTACGGCTGGAATGCTGAGGCAGAATTATGAAGCTGACAAGTGAGTGTCGGGGATGTTCGAGTTATCCGGCTTCAGTTAACGAGATTTGTGATATTGAAAGTGAACACTGTACGACTACCTCTCTGAGTAGAAGCTGCAGGCTGACTACGGCTGGAATGCTGAGACAGAATGATGAAGCTGACAAGTGAGTGTCGGGGATGTCGAGTTATACGGCTTCAGTTAACGAGATTTGTGATATTGAAAGTGAACACTGTACGACTACCTCTCTGAGTAGAAGCTGCAGGCTGACTACGGCTGGAATGCTGAGACAGAATGATGAAGCTGACAAGTGAGTGTCGGGGATGTCGAGTTATACGGCTTCATTTAACGAGATTTGTGATATTGAAAGTGAACACTGTACGACTACCTCTCTGAGTAGAAGCTGCAGGGTGACTACGGCTGGAATGCTGAGAGGCAGAATTATGAAGCTGACAAAGTGAGTGTCGGGGATGTCGAGTTATACGGTTTCAGTTGACAGGATTTGTGATATTGAAAGTGAACACTGTACGACTACCTCTCTGAGTAGAAACTTCAGGCTGACTACGGCTGGAATGCTGAGGCAGAATTATGAAGTTGATAAGTGAGTATCAGAGATGTCGAGTATACGGCTTCAGATAACGAGATTTGTGATATTGAAAGTGAACACTGTACGACTACCTCTCTGAGTAGAAAGCTGCAGGCTGACTACGGCTGGAATGCTGAAGCAGAATTGTGAAGCTGATAAGTGAGTATCAGAGATGTCGAGTTATACGGCTTCAGATAACGAGATTTGTGATATTGAAAGTGAACACTGTACGAACTACCTCTCTGAGTAGAAGCTGCAGGCTGACTACGGCTGGAATGCTGAGGCAGAATTATGAAGCTGACAAGTGAGTGTCAGGGGATGTCGAGTTATACGGCTTCAGTTAACGAGATTTGTGATATTGAAAGTGAACACTGTACGACTACCTCTCTGAGTAGAAGCTGCAGGCTGACTACGGCTGGAATGCTGAGGCGGATTATGAAGCTGACAAGTGAGTGTCGGGGATGTCGAGTTATACGGTTTCAGTTAACAGGATTTGTGATATTGAAAGTGAACACTGTACGACTACCTCTCTGAGTAGAAGCTGCAGGCTGACTACGGCTGGAATGCTGAGGCGGAATTATGAAGCTGACAAGTGAGTGTCGGGGATGTGAGTTATACGGCTCATTTAACGAGATTTGTGATATGAAAGTGAACACTGTACGACTACCTCTCTGAGTAGAAGCTGCAGGGTGACTACGCTGGAATGCTGAGGCGGAATTATGAAGCTGAAGTGAGTGTCGGGGATGCGAGATACGGTTTTCAGTTGACAGGATTTGTTGATTTGAAAGTGAACACAGTACGACTACCTCTCTGAGTAGAAACTTCAGGCTGACTACGGCTGGATTGTGAGGCGAATTATGAAGTTGATAAGTGAGTATCAGAGATGTCGAGTATACGGCTTCAGATAACGAGAAAGTGAACACTGTACGACTACCTCTCTTGCTAGCAGGGCTGACTACGGCTGGATGCTGAAGCAGAATTGTGAAGCTGATAAGTGAGTATCAGAGTCGAGACGGTTCAGATAACGAACATGTGATTGCTCATAGACACTGAAGCTGTCAGGTAACAAGATTTGTTATATGAAAGTGACTGTACGATACCTCTCTAGTAGAAGCTGCAGAGTACGGCTGGAATGCTGAGACAGAATTAAGGCTGACAATGTGAATGTCGAGTACGACTTCAGCAATTTGTGATATTGAAAGTGTAGAAGCTGCAGGTGAGTACGGCCGGAATGCTGAGACACGAATTATGAAGCTGACAAGTGAGTGTTCGGGGATGTCGAGTTATACGACTTCAGATAACGAGATTTGTGATATTTGAACTAATGAGTGAGACTACCTGGAATGCTGAGCCAGGATATGAATGACAAGTGAACACGCTGTAACTGTACGACTACCTCTCTGAGTAGAAGCTGCAGGCTGACTACGGCTGGAATGCTGAGGCAGAATTATGAAGCTGACAAGTGAGTGTCGGGGATGTCGAGTTATACGGCTTCAGTTAACGAGATTTGTGATATTGAAAGTGAACACTGTACGACTACCTCTCTGAGTAGAAGCTGCAGGCTGACTACGGCTGGAATGCTGAGGCAGAATTATGAAGCTGACAAGTGAGTGTCGGGGATGTCGAGTTATACGGCTTCAGTTAACGAGATTTTGTGATATTGAAAGTGAACACTGTACGACTACCTCTCTGAGTAGAAGCTGCAGGCTGACTACGGCTGGAATGCTGAGACAGAATTATGAAGCTGACAAGTGAGTGTCGGGGATGTCGAGTTATATGGCTTCAGTTAACGAGATTTGTCCAGATTGCCGTCAGATACTGTTACATAACTGCTACAAGTACCAGGGCTAAGCCTCCCTCTCCTCCCTCCGTTACATGATATACTCGTACTTAGGTTTCGTCCTTAAAAAGTACAGCAATGCGTACGTAAAGTAACTGCTGTCGGAGATGTACGATAGGAGCCTTTTAACTCAGGGATAGCATACACCTTTCACGCCCTCAACAACTCATTCTAGGTCAAGATTATGTTCACTTTAGCAAGATAAAATTAACATCCAGAGCATCAACAATAGTACCCTACTATAATAGAAAACAACATAGAAGTCCTGTCGTAAACTGGTTGCCATGTATCAAAGATGGAAAGGATAACCGAAATTTGACATTTCCCATTGTTATATGTTATAAATAGAACATTAGGTTTGGAGGATTTGTGTTTGTCCTCTTCTTCAAAAAATGTAAAAAATCTACATTAAAAATTAATTAAGTTCTTTGTATACTTGACCTTATATCTTAAATTTCTATTATTCCAATACTTGAAATATAGTCTTCTGTTTTGTAACATATAACGATGGGAAACGTCAGAAATTCTTATCAAATAATCCATCGTCAACATCAAACATTAAAAGAAGTATGAAAGGCTGATGTGCATGTAATACAAAGTATCTATAGAACTCATAACCCAGAGCATCTTTTAACGTCATTATTGTGTTTATTTATGGTGGCTGTGGCTATACTCAATGTTCACTACTATATAAAGAACCCCCTCGAAAACAAAGCGAATGAAACTTCTTTGCTATTTGTAGAGAGTAGAGTTCATGTGATAAGTGATTAGCAAACCTCATCGTAATAAACACTCAATGAACCACGACATTCCAAAAATTGTAGTGCTAACAACTTTTTTGCTACACCCGAAACATTATCACCGTGTTGTCACAAATCACACATCTGGAATTCACGAGTTGAAACAATGTGAACGACCACCATACCTAAGGCAACTGTGGAGGTCCAGTTAGTAAACCCAACCAATACGTACATAGGAGAGATGTAGTGCAATCTGTTATCGGTTGGAATATTAGTTTACATTTTAAACTAAATTCTGGTTTCGTCCAAAAAAGTATACTTTAAAAAGTCAAACAATTTGTGTTTTTAATAATTCCATGAGGATTTGTAGCAGTTTGAAGGAAACGTTAAGGATATCTTATAATTAGGTCTAATGAAAACCAGTTAAAGACAAGGACATACAATTATTACATTATGTATAAAACAGATGACTGGAGAAAATAGCGTATTTTTTACTTATGAAAAATTAATTAAAAATTATTCAAACATAATTTTCTGAAATTATAATGGATTTAAAATATTTAATTTCTTTAATTCATAAATGATTTAAAAAACCTATTCCACCCCAGCAATTATACCTTATTGAATGTTATAAAAATTCACATTTGTATCTTCAGCCATTTTTATTTGGGCCTGGTTATACAGTATGAGCTTGGACTCAAAAATATTATTTGTCTCAAATATGATTTAATTATCTCAACCAAAAACTGATTACATCATTAGAATTTAACGGACTCTTCATTGTGCGTGATAGCTATACGCCTTTCTTTAACGTTCCTTACTTTCTTCTGTGTTCATAAGTTCCTCCTTTTCATGTATCTTGCTTATTGACAGTGAAAAACCCCTAATATACATTTGGTAAATCTCAAATCTCTAACAACAATTAATTATACTAAGGTTTTATTATTACAATACCATCTACCGTAGATTTCGCGAGGGTTTGATAACAGTGAACGGTTATCCACAAGGTACGTACGTGCACACTACAATGTTCGGATTTGTCTGGAAGCTGATCAAAATTGTTTTCACTCGGTTTTCGCGGTGTTAACCCACATTTGCAATTTCCCGACACTAAGGAAAATATAATAAACTTAAAGTGAGAAACAAATAACATATAACTGTTTTCCCCGATATTATCTGGTCAGTTTGACGACGTTATGTCAGTTATTGTAGAGGAAGGAACAATAGTTTAACTAATTTAAATCACGTCACACCACTCAAGCATGACTGACGGTTTCTAATAAGGAGTAGATAAGCAAATTGCTTTAAGGACGTCACAAAGGATTTAACAAAAATTATGATAATCGACCAAACTGATGAACAAGAACTAAAGTCACTGTATTATTGTAAAACACCGCGTGTGGCGTAACATATTGTGTAACTGCTGTGTTTTGTCGGTAGGAACCGAAGAAAACACATCTTTGTGGAGGATTGATTTGTCAGCGGACGGATGTTCTTTGCCACCCTGCCGCCGATACGGGGGCGTCATCGGCTATCCATCTCAGCTGTTTTTGTCTCGGAGTCAGTTATTGTGCCAACAGACGGGTCAGCGACAGCTTTACAACTGTATTGTCGACAAGTCTTGTGTTCTGAGAAGATAAAGGCATCAGATGAGATGCGCCCTTCGCAGAATGTGGGCGACTTTCACCGTTTGGTTACGGTCTGGGGCGGGGCGGGGTGGGAGCGGCTAGTGGCTAACCGTACCGGAGGGTGTTGTAGCGGGGCCTCTGGGTGTCATTGTGTAGCGACTAGCGACATGGTCTGACCGTGACCAACCTTCACAAGCTGCAGGAATGTTCCTAAGAGCTAATGAAAATGAATGGAAGAAGGGACGATTTCAGGATTGGATACTAAATGACTTTCGTCTTTAGTTAGTTGCAAATTTATTTTGTAGTTTGGTTTCACTTATATTTCGATAGTGATTATTATGATCTGTCATCACTTAGACGTATTTTAAATTTGGCGCTGGTATCTTAAATGCCACGATATTAAAGCAGTATGATTTCTTATCAGACCTTGAAATTACATAACAACTGACGTAGAACGTTTCAAGCCACGATACGGTTGTGTAATTTCTTGCCAACCTGCACTTTTATACTTCTTCGATTATTACTTTACCAGTAATAACACATTTCATTTAAAGTTCTGTGAACACCCATATCTATATAGTTGAAATAGGCAAGATCCACACAAATTGAGACTTATCAAAATTATTATTGAATTAGAGTGACATGATTTGGCACAGAAAAGGACCAGTGTTTAGTACTGCCTCTAACGTACTGCACCAAAATTTAAAAGGATTAATTTAGTTCAATCATACTTAGTGTAAATGTTACTGTACTTTTTAATAAAAATACATTTTCCTCGAGATTCTTGTAATGTTTGGCTTCATTGGCCTATTACAAAAAGGGTTAGAGATGAACAACGGTTAAATAGGTTTTTAATTACTAATTTTGATCTTTCAATTTATATTTACTCGTTCTGTTGATGATAATTTCGATTTCAAGCTGTCTATAGAACCGTTGCATGAACTATTATGTGATTATATAATATATCTATTTCTAGTGTGAAGATGTATTTTCTAATATATTACTGTTAAGATCAAAGCATTCAATGGTCTGTAAAGCAACTGGTACCGGCCGCAGAACTGCTCGCCCTCTTTAGAGAGGTAGGGAGAGCCCTCTCACACAAGCACGATCCAGTTATATTGTCCATCAGAGGATTTACGTCTATATACTCGTACTGGTGGAACTGTACATATAGATCGATGCAAAATGATAAAACAGTATAGACAATACAAAGTTTTAATAAATAAGGTTTGTCTGTATTAATGATGTTATCTTTCAAACTGGTTATCTGGTTTAACGACGTTTAACAAAATAAATAATTACACGTTTACACACAGTTTGCATACAATCACTCGCCTAAGAGCAGAAGTTTATGTTGTAGTGCAGTAGGTTCCACCACAACTAACCTGTTAGTAAGGACTACTTGCAAGGGTAAGATGGCACAGTGGTCACTCATCAAAGGAGCAACCACGCTTGACGTGGTTATCACAGTCAACTGATAAACACTACATCCACTAGTTGGATATTTTAGCATGGTATTAAAATCATATGTATTCGAGTAAACTAAACAAATACTCGTAGTTTATATGGTATACACCAATGAGAGTTTTTTTAAGGAGATGCCAACCTTCTTTTTGCCTTATTAAGGCACCTCATGGGTCACTGGCCTGCGTTAGGATCTTATCAAGCAGAATAATGAGAAGAGTCAGTATACAATACAAGGTCGACCGTTAATGATAACAAATGCAACGGTAAAATACAGGATTTGAACTTGCGCCTTTACTGCGTTAGGATCTTTAACTCAGATCCGAAGTCGGTTGTTTTTAGACGATGAGGCCACCGGCTGTAATAAAATAAGTTGAAAAAGAAGGTTTTTGTAGGCCAAACATGGCAAATTTATAAATTCTAAAGTAGGAAAAAACTATTATATCGATGAGTTCTGAGAGCCAGGATTCGAGAAGTTAAAGTATTGAAGATTTTCAGCGAGCTAATAATCCGTCTGACAAACCCTCTTTGGAAGGATACAAAGAAATATCATAAATAAAAAAATGTTATATATTTTACAAATTTTGAAGGCTATGGAGTATACTTATATTGAATAAGGTTAGATCAGTCATGTTGGGTTGTAACAGTAAACAGTATCATTGTAGTAACAATGCGGTTTCATGCAACAATATGCAACTTATAATCGCTACATGCATACGAGAATGTTTTCTAAGGAAATTGTTGTCCAAAATGACTTTCAAAATTAATTATGTTCAATTGGTCAGCTTTCCATTTTTGTAACACTTGATTGAATCTATAAAAATAATGGTCACAATCTTGTCATTTAGAGCTCTCCTCGATACTCAGAACACACAATCTTTAGTTTGTCTCAGAGGTTTGTCCGTGCGACAGTCCTTATCAGTTTTTTGGAAGTGTAACAACTCTACCCCACCCGCTTGCGATAAAATGTTCTCACTTGCGTTGAAAACGAGAAAATCTCTCACCACAAAAATGAATGACTGACAGCAGAAGATAATCCGAAATCGCTTCAGTCGACGCCTACGTCAGGCTGTGGCGACATGGTCACGTAACGCCAGAGCCGGAGTGATACTCCACATTACTCTATGTATCCTGCTGCTGTCATGGCGGCCGCAATCAGCTGATTATGCCAACTCTGTACTGACAGCACTATCAGCTGTTTCCTGTCGTCCGCGTCCCCGTCCCGCATGTCGAGGTTATTGTCCCCACTCTGATATCATCCCCACTGACTTCACCGCCTCACCAGGAACAAAGAGCGGCTAAACAGTGATGACAGATCCCCAGACCTAATAACTCACTTTTGCCGTGAAGTGTATTCTCCTATGCGCTCTGGCTTCCTTGGGAAAACCTTGCGTCGAGCAAAGGAGTACATACTTTCCCCAGTGAAACTGATTCGACGTTGTTTCGTCTCTTCAGACGCAGATAGACATCGTATTTCAGCTGTCACTGTGTTACAGTATTCAGTTGAAGATTGGAAGGTTTAAACTTTCTTCGAGTACCATCCCAGCCAGTGTAGGAGTAAACTATACCTTTTTTATGGGAGAAGGATATAAGACCTTCTCATCATATGTATTAGAGAAGAGGTTTATGGAGTCCACTCACATTTTTTATCACCGGTCAAGTTTTGACCAAGATAAATGAAGTTAGCTACATGAAACCCAAGGCCATAGCTTATTCTAAAATATACTACAAACAATCCTAACATACAACAATAAAAATATAAGGTGCTTCCCAGGTGTGCATATGTACAGATGTGCGTGGCAAGGTTTAAATACTACTGATCAGATAGATCTGACGTAAATTATCATTGATTTATTTAAACATTTATTTATTGCTTTAATGCTTTATTAAAGAGCTCAAGATTGTTTTTTGTGATATTGAGTGTTATTATTTATTTATTGCTTTTAATTTGTGTATTTTTTGTTGTTTGTTAAGTTTTATAATGTCATGTTTGTATTTTTTACGGAAAACTCTTTGTGGCCTAATTTTAAAATATCGGTATTTTAATTAATAAAATTTTAATTAATATTTGTATGTAAGCAGTTTTTAGAAACATTCTGTTTTGCACTTGTAACTATTATATCGTAAAACAATTATACTTTTAAACATGTTAAACTAGCAAGTTCATAATTTAAGATAGAACTTGTCCAACTGTTATGGTGTTTATACTGTTATAGTATTTAACATTATTGACTTAGATTTTTAAATTATTTTATACTGAATCTAGGCTAATGACGAATTCACTGCGATTGCTCTGCGATATATAATGTGATATGTATGTGAAAAAAAGCAATTTGATTCAACTCAATGAATTAGTGTTACCTTAAGAAGATTTTAGTGTTTATTCGGGGTTGTAAGTTCAATGATACTAGCAAATCCAGATGCAGCAAAAGAGATACAGGTCAATAAAAACCAGTGACACAGTAGAGCCCGCATCTAGAGAACAGCAGCTGCTGTAAGTGCCAGTGTCTTGCACACGTCCATCACATCTTGGCAAATGGTACAATAACCCTATAATTTACCATCATGTCAATATATATGTTATATCGTAATCCCTTTCTGACATATAAGATCCAGTTGAGTGAAATAAGTCAGTTCATTATTTGGGATTGAACCGCTACAGCCAAAGCATATCGGTACCCCGAGGTGTTGAGTAATTCTGATTAATAGTGTTGTTTTTATTTATGAAGCCCTGTGATTCCTTTGGTTTCTAATTTCTAAAGAAGGTGTCAAGTACATTCATGCGAAGTTCACAGTGTGTTTTAGTTTCTGTTTCAAACAAATTGGAAGATAAGAGCTTATCATTATATATTGAAAGTGCTTTTTATACTCCAGAAGCTAAAGGAATGAATAAAGAATGAAGCATCCAAATTTATGTGTGGGTAATGAGAGGGGGTATGGGGGAAGTCAATGAGAGCTATCTAGACTGTGAACACGTATACAAGTGAAATTTGCCTGCAATGGACAGAGCAATTATAAAAAAACATAATTTTCGAGTACACTTAATATGCATTTGCCGCTTGACTGAAACGTAAAATTCAGAATCATGTCGTATAATAAGGCGCCTAGTTATAAATACTAGATTTATCCATTATTGTATATGTCGTTCTGTTAGCATTATCTCGCAATATAGTTCTCATATTATACCCATCGTAATCGTTTTTAATTGCTTATTCATTATACATCGTTGTCCCCAATGAAGACATCATCGAGAATTCACAACCTACAATACCAATATTTCTTTCAATATCCAATTTCTGAAATTTGTCCAATATCAATTACGAGCACTTCCTATCTCCATGAATTCTCGTGTTTCCATGCATCCAATAATCGTGACCACGTGACCACACGGCTTACAACTAGAATGTCGGTCGCTCACACCAGTCTTTACATTGATTTATGGTTAATATTACAATCTGTGATTTCACTTAAACTCTACCAACCTAACCTAATAAAAGTTGTCCTGTGTTATCCAACACCATTTATATCCTGTAAATAAACGAGGTGTATTTATTGTTTATTAAAACATGCAGGTGGAAGTAACTTGTGCTTCGTTACAGTAAAGACTTCAAAAGATCTAAAGGTGTGTTCAGCAAATGAAACCTGAAAGACAGAGGTACTCTACTACACCTTTGGTGCTCAAATTGCTATCCAATCGTCTACCACTTAGAGCAGCCTTTTGTTTCCTCTAAACAGGAAGTAAAGTGTTATTCCTGACATCAGCACAGCAAAACAGACCATTCCCTTTCTTTTACGTGCCAAGAAATAATTTACTCGAAGCAAAATACTATTTGATTGACTACTGAACACTTTTTATAGACTTTTCATGGTATATTTTTGGGTGTCTGTACAGTTGTGAAGACTGAAGCCCGCCATTTTGTGCAGTCGGAGATACGACCAGTAGTGCGCGGTGCAGTAGGGGAGCAGAGGACTTGACGAGTCGTCGATACCCGCCATTTGGAGCCGCCCTCCCAGCGCGGCGCGGCGTTGCTGAATAAGAAAGTCAATTTGTGTAGTCCACTCGATAAAACATTTATGAGGCACGATTGAAAGGATAATGGGAGGTGGGCGGTTGCCCGGCAACGTTGCCAAACATGGAGAGCCAGGGAGCCGGAGACGCCGCGACGGTTGCCCGGAGACCGGTACAACAGATCGATCCTGCCTGGGCCGGGGCAGGTGAGAGCTGGTGATGAATTAATGATAGGGGCCGGTGCCGCCCGCGCTGGTACAGGCACTGGGGATTGAGCACACGGCCTTACTAGCCTTTATACCTCTGTACCGTATTTATAGAGTCTTCCTTCCTTTGCAGGGTTTTTTTATCTTACGGAATGCTCAGATTATTAAAAGAATAATCTCGTCGCTATGGTAATGAACTCTGTTTTCTTATCACCTATTTCACTGATGAAATTTCTTCAACCGCAAGAACTGGAAAATACTATTGCGTGTTAGATGATTCACGTATTTCATCATTGTGGCTATTGGTATTTGATCGGGTTGTTTTTTTAGTCATCCTTACATCTTTTTAGTGTAATGTTTTGGCACTAAAAGGGTGAAAAAAGTTAAACATTTTACATAAAAAGTATCTTCCACATTCTCTTCAGGCTTATTTCTTATGCGCACTGAAAACAATGCATATCATTACATTCACGCGTTTTTGTGAGGGCCTTATTTCAAGATGCCCGAAATTAATATTTTAATATTCCACTGTACATTGAATTGTCTTGTCTTCAGGGATTGCATTAAAGGATTGAGATTAAAGAAATAAACAATATAAATCAACCGAATGGCAATTGCGTCAAATTGAATTTCAATATCTCCCGAACTGAGTTGGTGGCATACAAAATTAAAACACTTAGAATCCAATTAATTATAAAAATGTAACAAAAGTTTAAATATATTAAAGATATAATTATAAAAACGTTGAAACAACAGCTAAAATCCATAATAATTTAATTAAAAACTTATAATACAACTAAAGACCTTTAAATAATAAAACCAATACAAAATTATAATAATTCTTTAATACACAAATAATACCCATGTACAATGTAAACTATATATTTTACTGGATCTAAAATTAATATACTTTAGAACATCAAATCAGAAATTAATGTGTATAAAATTAATAGCAAAGCTTTTATTTGCACTGCAACAAGCAGATTAATCATAATGTATTTCAACGGACAAAACGTCATTCCTATTTGGAGTGTATGACATAGAATCACGCGTTTACCTGAAAAGCTAAAATTCCCGTCGATGAGTCAATATGCAGGAAAATGACTCAAATTCAGTTTATCTTCATCTCTAGACCGAACACGCCCTGAAGCAAGGCCCCCCTCCCCACACACTGACCATATGATCCGACCAAGGGCACTTTATCAAATTGAATCATCCCCTGGCAATTAGGTCGAGATGAGAGTGAAGCTAAACGGACAAAAAACGCGTTGTTGACATTTAGATGACGGGACCACACCCAGGGGGAGGCTGAGTCACCCCTGCGCTGCCTCCTGCACCCCTCCCCCTCCGACACCCTCGCCACCCTGTCACGCTAGGCAGCCACTACCCGCTACAGATTATTGTTATTGTAGCTGATTACTCCACGCATCCCTTGCAGACCAGCCGACCGTGATACTCCGACCAATCAACCGTTACACCTCTTAGAACCGATCTTGTTCAGTTAATAATTGAACACTACTTGGTCAATCACATGAATCTATTGCATGTGTTAGAGATGGGTGTAGCAGACCAGCAGACCAGCCGACCGTGATACTCCGACCAATCAACCGTTACACCTCTTAGAACCGATCTTGTTCAGTTAATAATTGAACACTACTTGGTCATCACATGAATCTATTGCATGTGTTAGAGATGGGTGTAGCAGACCAGCAGTCCAGCCGACCGTGATACTCCGACCAATCAACCGTTACACCTCTTAGAACCGATCTTGTTCAGTTAATAATTGAACACTACTTGGTCAATCACATGAATCTATTGCATGTGTCAGAGATGGGTGTAGCAGACCAGCAGACCAGCCGACCGTGATACTCCGACCAATCAACCGTTACACCTCTTAGAGCCGATCTTGTTCAGTTAATAATTGAACACTACTTGGTCAATCACATGAATCTATTGCATGTGTCAGAGATGGGTGTAGCAGACCAGCAGACCAGCCGACCGTGATACTCCGACCAATCAACCGTTACACCTCTTAGAACTGTACTTGTTCAGTTAATAATTGAACACTACTTGGTCAATCACATGAATCTAATGCATGTGTCAGAGATGGGTGTAGCAGACCAGCAGACCAGCCGACCGTGATACTCCGACCAATCAACCGTTACACCTCTTAGAACTGTACTTGTTCAGTTAATAATTGAACACTACTTGGTCAATCACACGAATCTATTGCACGTGTTAGAGATGGGTGTAGCAGACCAGCAGACCAGCCGACCGTGATACTCCGACCAATCAACCGTTACACCTCTTAGAACTGTACTTGTTCGGTTAATAATTGAACACTACTTGGTCAATCACACGAATCTATTGCATGTGTTAGAGATTAGCAGACCGTGATACTCCGACCAATCAACCGTTACACCTCTTAGAACCGATCTTGTTCAGTTAATAATTGAACACTACTTGGTCAATCACATGAATCTATTGCATGTGTTAGAGATGGGTGTAGCAGACCAGCAGACCAGCCGACCGTGATACTCCGACCAATCAACCGTTACACCTCTTAGAACTGTACTTGTTCAGTTAATAATTGAACACTACTTGGTCAATCACACGAATCTATTGCATGTGTTAGAGGTGGGTGTAGGAATCCCAGTTCCTACCATCGACTAATTATCATTCTAGATGTACTTGGTCAACATTGTGGTTCATTATTAATGGCTCATCAAGAATTTTGAGTTGTTTAGTTCTTATAACATTATATATTTTATATACAGGGTGTTTCCTAAAGGTGTTCCAATATTTTGGTATTTTGTTCTAGACGTGAAAATGAGCAAAAACCTTCATATGGAGGTATGTCCTAAAACGTCTATCTGTCTGTATGTGATTTTTACCAAAAAAGTTATATCTTTTATACCAGTAAAGATAAAGTTATGAACCTTTGCAGTTTTGTTGGCCTTGTCTATGCCCATTTGAGAAAAGAATATGAACAAATTATCTTTACCCGTTTCAAAATGGCAGCCAACCATAAATTTTGATGTTACATTCCGCAAAATCGATACCCTGTATGAAAATTTTACAAGAATATTAAAATGTTGTAAACTTTATTCTAAATCTAACAGTGGTTGTTTCATTAAAATCGAATAAAAAACAACTGATTAGTACTATTAAACATAATACCACGTTTTACACACTACACAACAGGACGTATAGTTTTCTAAACTGTTTTACTCTGAACAGCTGATTTAAAGTCAATGAGCTGATTAATGTGAACAGCTGTTTATTTAAGATATTAAAAGTTTTTTTTTAATTCTGAGTTGGTAAAATTGGTAATATCATTATTTGCCATTCCTTTTTATACTAAAGTAATTGGAATGGAGACAAAACAACTTTTACATTACAGATGGTATTATATATATTGTGGTATATACAGAACGTTGTGGTATGTGATCGTCCAAAATTAATGTTTTGCATATAAATAAAGTTAAATACAACAGATTTCAAAATGTATTACAGCAGAGATCACAGTAAACACGAAAAATTTAAGGTAAAATTCAATTTGGTCTATAAATACGTTTTGCGTTACAATTACTCCATATAATTCCATTTGAATAAGATAAAAAATAATTCTGAGATATTCACATTGATACCGAGATTAATATAGCAGTTGATAGGCAAGATATAGTGGACATATGAAATAAGTGTTCTATTGTCTTCATACATCAGCAATATGACCTTATTTCTGATATATGCTATTACTGAGATTAATATAGTGACTTAATTACTGGTAGGCCAGAGAGTTCTCAGTTGTCTTCTCACGTTAGCCCTACAGACTGATCACTGATACACACCAACACTGAAATGAATACAGTAACAAATCTAATGGTAGGCTAGTTATCTTCGAGGTCTGGGGCAACTGATCAGTGATCACATTTGGCCTTCGAACATCAACAGCACGACCACTCGTTGATATTTCAATAATACCACTAGTCTATATATTATATTATTGATGAACAAACTAAACAACTAATTTTACAATTTCAATAGTCTTTTCAATTATATTATTTGCTCGTAAGTGCCTGTATGATAAGAAAATTTTAGTTATAGTTTAACTTAAGCTCTATACGTTCTGTATTGGGATAAATACTAAATACTGTACGTTTTATTATTCAGTTTATCTTATACCGTTTTAAACCCTCATTGAGCATTTCGTGTATAATTGTTATACTTACATTTTATTAAATAAGTATAGAAGTGTTTTACAAATTCTTTCAGTTGGCTGAGCTTTAGCGAAGCCTATTACTAATGAGACTGGAAAAATTTAACTTACGTCTGTTTCTCCGCACGATATTTCGAAAACTAATTCGTTCAGACTTGAAATTTTCGATGAAGATTCATTTATATGTAGGCTACACAGTGTTTCTGAGTTTATGATACGGTACTGCATGTCACTCCATGGGATTTGACTGAACGTTAGCAATAGTTTTACATTGGTCTTATAGTGTTATCAATGATGACAACGAGAAAATAACAGAATAAATAAATTTGTAAAAACATTTGTATATCGGATCATTTGAGATTTAAACATGTGCTTTTTATTCGTATAATAAAAATAAAAAGAGTGGAAAATCAATGATAAAGCTCGGTAACAAGAATCGATTGCAACGCATTCTTGTATTGTAATTATCTCCTTAGCTCACCGGAACATTTATCATCTGAGCATTGCTATGAACCCTAATGTAATGAACAAAAATGGGTATGCATCATATGGAAAGATATTTTTTAGAAAGATTACATCTGTTGACTTTCAATTTTGCGTGAAACTTTATATCTATATAGACAAGAATGAGTGCTATGATGGTGCATGTTCAACCGTGGAATTTGGCTGAGCGTCATTGAAGGTTGATAAAGTTTCTCTTTTGCCTGCTGGAGGGTATGTCAAGATTTCATTATGATTGGCTGTCTGTCTATCTGTCCGCAGGAGATCTCATGAATGAAATGACCTATAGATATAAAGTTAGCATGCCGTAGCGAAGCTTGTTACGCGATACGTGGTGCAGTGTACTCCTACCTTGTAAACAAACTAACCTATAGCCTTCTTGAGCTTATAGAACTGCATGAGACATCATTTCTATAAAAGGAAAGTGAGTAGGATGATGATGCATGACACTCCAATGAATTTGGCTGAGCGTTTGCGAATATATTTACATTGGTCTCGTCATATAAGTCCGCATGGCGATCCTATTCGAACATAAGGACCACTAGAAATTCCTGGAACATTCAAAAAGACTGGAGGAGGGAATCAGACCTCGGATAATATAAATATAGAGAAAATTTGTTAGTTATTTAGTAACAATTCTATACTGGTTAGAATTCCTTATGAAATGACGTGGCATCCGGTGATTCAGAGAAATGAACTAGTAAGTAATACAGCTGGCTGCTAAATACAGCCAGTTTTAATTAGGTAAACGACGAGAGTTCCTAATTTCTGTTATTTAGGAAGCATGATAAGTGAAAATGGTGGGGCAGACGAGGACATAGCCAGCAGAATACGCAAGGCAAAGCAAGCCTTCTCACAATTGTGGCCTATTTGGAGATCGGCAATGATAAGAAAAAGCACTAAGTTACGGATTTTTAATAGTAATGTGAAGTCGGTTCTCCTATACGCCTGTGAAACATGGAAGGTAACTAAACGGCTCACAATGAAGATTCAGGTGTTTGTAAATCGCTGCCTACGTAATATTCACAGGATATGGTGGCCAGATACTGTGACAAACGAGGAACTATGGCGTAGGAGTGGGCAAGAACCAATCGAATTGACAATCCGACGCAGAAAATGGGGCTGGATAGGTCATACAATGAGACGAGACCATAACAACATAGCTAGACATAGTTTTGATTGGAACCCTCAAGGCCATAGAAAAAAGGGGCCGCCCAAGGATGACCTGGAGACGGACAGCAGAAAAAGAGTTGAGAACTGTAAGAAAAACCTGGCAAAAACGTGAAGCAGATGGCTGAGAACAGAGAGGAATGGCGTGACTTTGTGGCAGCCCTATGTTCCACCTAAGGAATAAAGGAAATAAGTCAAAACGACCTAAACGACGAAATCGTACAAATCATTGGCAGATGATCGATACTGAAAACTTAAACTGTCTTATGATTTCAGATCACTCTCTTCTCATCCATTATACTTCTCGATTGAATTGTTAAAGACGCTTAACAACAGTTTTAAAAAAGTCAAAAAATTGAAAACATCTGTCTCAGTTCCTTGTAGGGTTTACAACACAAATTATCTACATTAGATATTTTTTGCTCCAATTTAAATATACGTATTGCAGTTATTCAAATAATTGCGTAGAAATGGAATTTCTTGACGGACCACGTCCACGTGTGATATCCGATTCAACACATTCTTTAATCAACCATCCTCGTTGCTGACAGGGATCGGACTTTGATCATTGACCTCTTCAGATGTTTCTAAAAATACGTGATCGGGCGAGACATGCAGATCGCTGACGCTGCTGGCCGAGGTTTCGTGAAGTGTGACAGATGCTGACGGACCCGAGCGTCATGCTGCCGTCACCTCAGCAGTCCTCTACAGCCCGCGTGCTCACGAGGCTGCATACGGGGTAGGGCTGATGGAATTGCTGCTTTCAGCCATATCGAATTATATGGAACAATCTCATATTACAAAAATCATATGTGTTTAATAAATCTTCCTCTGGACTGAAGGTAAAGAATTGGGGGTTTAAATACGCACGAACCCTACTTATTCTGTAGCCTTTCAACGATATTAAACTCACTCAACAGTTATTACTCTGTTAAACCGATATTTTAACAGTTGATCCCTTCTCACTTATTCTTCAGATGATGCGTACATTTATAGATCTGTACTAGATTAGAACTAGGAATAGGAACTAGGAGAGAATTTCCCGAACCCCGATAATTCATACTAATATCGCTAAATAAGCAGTATGGTAGGAAGTGACCTCATGAGGTTACATGTTACGTTGTCACACGGTATGATAAACTTGACTAATTCCTTAAAGAAACATCAATCTGTATTTACAATGTCTTAATGAATAATCTGTACATATTTTGGTACCGGTTTCGATTTATTCATATCGTCTTCAGTTGGGAGACCGTCATAATCAATTTTTATTGTATTTTTTCAACAATTTTGGGATGGTTTAGTGTTTTAAAAGGCGTACTAAAATTAAACAAATAACAAAAACAAAACTCAATCAGGCCTACCTATGCCCAAAGTATTGTCTTGTTTGTTCAATATTATTGTGTATTTTAGAAACATTGACGGCGCCAAGATTGGCAAAACTAATGTAGTATAAATATTTCTCTCTAAAACCGACATGGTGAATGTGATTTGAATGGATCGGAAGGTAATCAGAATAACGAAAACTGTACTATTAATGTGATTAGCGCAATAATTTATTGCATAGAATTTTATTTCGAACCATTATATTTTCTTTTTTATAATAGCAAAGGAAATTACTGTTGGTATTTCCTCAGAACAAATGTCTTGTTATAATGAAACGTGGCGTTAATTTCGTTTTGGAGACCGAGGTGATTAAGTTCACTGCACCAATTTTGTCAAGAATAATCACCTCGAGAAGGGGAGCATGTGGTGGAAGCACTTACTCGAAACTATCCATATAAATTAAACAGTCTATCAAACTAACAGCACAATAAATAACTGTATCTAGCGCAGGTGTGCCAACACGAACCCACAGAGACGGACGTTACGTTGGCAGCAGCTCTCCTCTGATGCAGGTGATTGTATTTTTATCGACCGTGGATGTGGAGCCCTCATCCTCCGTACTCCCCCACACCCACAGGCCGCACCACGCCGGAGCCCAGGTGAGTCGATACCGTAGTCATGGCAACCGGCGCAAACAGCTGCTCTGCTCGCCGCAACATTCTTGTTACATTAGCTGCGACCTTGGCTCCTGGGTGACACTACGGAGCAAGAAAGGATCGAAGGCTAATCAAAACTAGTAACGAACATTCCAATCTACCGGAACTAGAAATTGGTCAGATGCAAAAACCCGAAAGCGTCTAAGCTTACGTAGAATAATAAACGATAAAAAAGAGAAATACAAGGAAGGGACGATAAGTTGCTTCGGGAATCACAGACCACACATCTAAATGGAAACGCTTCTGCTTATCAATGGGATATTCGTAATACTTCTTCTTCTTGAGGGATGCGCAAATCTGTTTGCAGTTGACAATTATGGGCTTGGGATTCGCTATCAGAGATCCCACGCAGTGCGGTTCCAGGTAACGAAAGTGATTAGATTGGCTACTAGTACTACCTGAGGCTAATCTTTCCTAGAAATACAACTGATGAATCATTGCACTTGTCTCTTTATCGTGCACTTGGTTAGAATCAAGGTGTATAGGTCCTCGCCAGTAGGACATTACGTATGATCTTAGCTGTCATTGAGGCCAAGAGAGTAAGTAACCAGGGTTGGCTATGGGAGAGTAAAACTGTAGTATCAATATATGTTTGTTTATTCATAACTCTTAAAATCTGAAGGAAACCCCTAAGAGGAACTCTTGTAAGGTAGTAGAGATAGATTCAGCTGTAAGCTGAGGATCGGCGTGGGCGGGAGGGGCAGCACTTCGACTCGCGAGAATTCAGAAACAATATGGGCGTAAGGTATCTCATTTAATTCGTTTACCATCTCGTATGCGTTTACATTTATGAATTGCTGTTACACCTGTAATCCAATTCACAGACATTCCGATATCATATAAAAGGACACAGTCCGCAAAGAGTGTAGGGTTAGGAAAAATAGTATGTTACTTAGTTCATGGTTTTCACCGTAACATAGAGGATATAGACATGACTTTATATGATGGGATATCACATGAATCTACAGAAATAAAGTATTTATTGTCTGCTTGGTAGATAGATATACCTTGCATGTGATAAGGTTAGGAATTTTCATTACAGTTAGAACCTGATTCGGATATATTTCTAGAGACTCCCACTTATAATTGATTAGAAATATAAATAATTTCACTATTTCCCATTATACGTCGAAAATGGTAGGTAAAGACGTCTCTTTATGCAATTTATTAAGTTCTGTAGGTAGTGTCTAGATAATTATACTGTACATTTTAAGCACACAATAAAAGAGACCTGTTCCATCAGCCCACCCCTTTGAATTATAAGCTGATAGTTTTTACTTTCCCCTCAAGTCCTAGATACGCCAATGGTCGCAGACATAAATAGAATTCGGACCTGTCATTAGTGATACCTCAGTGACATTAGTGATGGTTCGAAAATCACATTTACACACACACTGGTGGTCTACTCACTGTATTGTATTGAGTTACGGAGAAGAAAGGAAACGTGATCCATTGTACTCCGCTGCACCTACCTGCCTCACTGGGGAAAATCCCAGTCAGAATTTGGGCTTTAGACGAAAAGAGTTTATATCTCAAACACCCAACTACTATTGTGTTTCTTTGTTTGTCTGAGGATTGCTTTCTATTTAAATAGTAATTCTCTTGCTGTGGAATCGGTAAATCCATTTTATAATTAAAAGGATTAAATTAACTTCTCCCATTTGCATTTTTTAGTTCATCATTACTTTATAAATTCAGACAGGCCTCTAAACTTTGTTATAACTCATGTTAATTATGATAATGAGGTTTGAATTCTATACTTCTGATTTTGTAAATTTACAATATACATGAAATTGGGTTGTTGAACAATAATCTTACTATATCTACCCAATTTGTGCAAGCCCGATCATATTTTTAGCTGGCTAATTATTAAACCGGAAAATTCTACAAATCTGTAACTTAAACTACGAACGAGAGATGATGCTTTTGAGAGAACTAATAAAATATGTAGGCGATGTAACATTTAATCAACACTACCAAAATATTGACCTACTTCATCCAAAAACGATTGGTTATTTTCGTGAGGAAGCGTGTGTGAGCAGGTGACAAGAAGAACATGTAAGTGTAAAGAGGCAAAGCAAGGCCAGCCAGAGAAAGCGGCGAGGGTGGCCGTGTGGCAGGTGTGGATGACGTCACGACAGAGGTAGAGGCACGTGCCACAAGAACAGATGCTCGCCCTCAGCCTCACAACAGCTGACTGGACCAGTTGTCTGCCTGGCTGTCTACTACGTCAGCTGACCTAGGTGCTCAGGTGTGAAGTTCGGTTACATTGGCCTTCTGTATTCTACACTACCAACCTTCATCTCTTAGCGTTCCAGTTCGTCTCGAACACTAATATTATATTTATATTTTGTTTTTTGTTTTTTATTTTGAGATTATATTACAAAAATCGTTTGATGTCCATGTACACATTAATTATATGTAAATTTGTCAAATTACAGTTTTCTGTATATAACAAATACTACAATTAAAATGTACAAATTAATTGAATGAATTATATGATACGTAGAGTTAAAATAACGTGTAATGACATTTTAATTAGATGATGCTATTATAAATAGAGAACAACTTTATTATATCTTGAAAAATATCTTATCTCACTGTTAACCAACGATATCGACCAATTTATATACTGCTATATGTTCATCTGCTGTTATATGATTTCTGAAACATTTTACGAGGTAACCGAATATTTTAATACGACGTAACTTTTTTTGTCAGGTTCAATATTTTCTAAACTTATGAAGTTGAAGTTTCTTCTTAAGTCTAAGTCTGAGTCAATCTGCTTCAACGCATTTTGTTCGCCTCGAAGACATCATACTGCTCATTATGAACAAGGTATGTTAGATCTTATACTTCTTTCTTGGTAAACTACTTTCACGATAGTGAAAAGGAGTTAAATTGGTAAACCTCTCAGTTAGTAATAGTAAACATTTATTTTAGCTCGGATTATATATTTTTCTTATACATATTATACTTAAGAATGCGTTGTTAATTTATTAGCATGTAAACATGAGTAGAAAATATGAACGTAATAGGAAGCATTGCAAAAATATAAGTATGTAAATACATAGTATTTTATGTAAACTATGTAGAGTTCTAAGAAATAAAACATTATCGATGTGGGCGAAGGATCAATATGTGATCTTATGTAGGATTTTGCTAGACGTATCATGTAACGTAATTCTCGAAATTGTATGGTTTCTGTTTCTTGCAGGAGAACCCACAAAAACACATAGCCTACTAATCGTTTCAACAAGCAGGATATTGTTGAAAACTAATATTAATGCATGTATAATTTTTATATTAGGTTTGTGTAAAAACATATTTCGAAATAAAATTATCAAAAGATTTTATTTCGAATTAATATGTCAGTATTTCTTCAAAGAAAAGTCGGAACATCTGAAAATGCTTCGTTATGGATCGATAAGATCAATTTCATGGCGCGAGGAAAACAAAACAGGTCAAAGGCTTGCTCCCTGAGGGACACCATTGACGATTTGACCTTTCGGACGTAGCATCCGCTATATGGACGCACTGGTCTCCTTGAGATAGGCTGATAGGGATAAGCCATAATTTTGGTAGATCGCAGCAAACTACATAAGTATATGGCTACGATTCACACGGTCACGATTAAGTATTTGGTGTTCGATTAGGATACTTTTCTAAAAAAAAAAAAAAAAAAAAAAAAAAAAAAAATTATCAGCAATTGTTTAGTCATATCATTTTAAGATGGCTTTCATAAAGACAAGAAACATACAGAAAATCTGTTTTAGTAATTCCAAGAAGAGATTAGGAATTTACAACGGTATTTAGGTACATCATATAAGTTGTCTTTTGTCAAAGAAAACTTTTATGACAAAAACAACAGTATGAATATAAAAGTCGACTTGTAGGAATAACGTATTTACAATTTGTACAAATCTTTAATTTCCTAGGTAAGATTTTATCCAAAACATGTCACTTTCTTCAGAATGTTACACCTTTTGGAATTAATGTTAAATAATTCTGCCAATGATCATTAAAAACAAAATGAGTTCGATGATTTGTGAATGACCCAATAATGTTTAAATGAACCTGTAGCTTACAAATAATCAAGTCCTACACTTTCAGTGCTGGCAGCACAGGTCTATGGTGCCAAAGACTATTTAAAAACTCTTAAAAACAAAAGAGCTGTAATTTTCACTATATGTAATTGAAAATCAAGCTATATAAAACGCATTGAGACATAGCCCAACTTTATTATTTTAATGAAATTCTTACAATATGAATTCTGTAAATTGTAACGAAGAGTGAAATAAAGTATTTTTAAAGAAAACATCAATTATTGTAATTAAGTAATTTTTAAATAAGAGAAATGAGTATGAATTAGTATAGATTACAAATTTAATGTTTTACATGTATTTTATGTTCTGCGAATTAATTTGGGAATATTAATTACTAAAACCTTTCACAAGAACAGCAGTTTAAAATAAGGGCTGCAGTGGTGGTTAATGTGCAAATATCTCACCAAAGAATCCAACGAATAATGATTACAACGTATAATGATTGTACAACGCGGAGTACATTCAATTCTGATACGCTCATAAATGAGTCAGTTCCGTAATTGTACTTGAATCGTGCTAAGTAATAGTTACCATTATAGCATTACCTTTCTTATGGGTAAATGCTAGTAATGAGCCTTTGGGTTAAAACATGAAGTACACAAATATATAAGACACATAACTTACAGTGATCATTGTCTCTTTTATTAACAGATGGAAATACGGCAGACGTCAATAGTGCGCATGTCGGTACTCAAGATCGCTCAGTGTAGAACCGTAGTGAAGTGTTACTAAATAAACATACTGAAAGGATGGCTATTAAGTAAAAAAGAACCATTATTGAATTCAAATGTATTTTTTAACTTGAGGCATTCAAAATCTGGCAATGTAGACACGATCTATTATTGGGCGGGATGCCTCTACTTATCATTTATTAGCAAGGATACTTTGTTTTGTTATACAGGTTTCAAATTATAAAGTCGTACCTTCTGGCATAATATGACCAATAATATAGTTAATTATCTCGTGAGAAATATGCGGAAGCGCATTTCCAGACAAGCTTTTTCGTAATTCAAAACATGATTATGAATGTAAAAGACATGTATGACGTAAACCACGCACAAAGTGTTAATATATGACGTTAGCCGCAAGCAAGGTAACATGTTCACTATTAAAATATACCGATGGCTAGAAAATATATTCCACTTGTAAAATTAACGAAAGAGCTTTTTAATTTAATTTTCATCTCATCAAGAGCCACATGTTATATAGTCACCTTTTCTTAGTAAAATAAAGTAACTAAAATAAATAAGATTTGAATATAAATCTAAAAACTATTAATATTACATTACGTAAGTTGTTTCAAAGAAGTTCTTGCTTCCGGAGATCGTCCTTCGGGTGCTCTTTTTTGCCTTTTCCATTATTGATGCTATCTTTGTGAGATGCTTTATCGTGGGATAATATCTCAATGAAATTATTTCTACCATCTTTAAAGTTTATCGACACAATGTTCGAGAAGCCATGATCAGCTACTCATTTCAGTGAAGATCATGATCAAATTGTACGCAGCGTTACACTTTTATGCCTGAATTCCTGAAAGTCCATTACATCTCTTTGACAAATATCGAGTATTTGAATCAGGCAGTATATAATATAGAAATTGTATTACATAAACCCCGAAGGTCTATCAGTTATACCAAGTTATAAACTAGGCCAAAACGTTTTTTAACTATAATACTAACACTGCTAGTGATAAAAGGGGGTTAAAAAGACCAGTAAGTATAAAGGTAAAATAGAATATTTAAACATTTACAACATTTAAAAGTAGGATTGTAGTTATATAATAATTGTTACTATGTCGGAATGTTGCTAATATAAAAATATAAAATTTTAATCAATATTTGTCACTTTTGTCTCTATACAGAATATATAACTGAATGGGGAGCACGTACACTTGCACGTCTGTGTACGGAGCCAATCGTCTGGCTGTGTTACGAGTGGCGGACAAGTATTCACCGTCTGCAGACGGTGGCAGCGACGATCAGCTGATTCAATGTTAATGTGGCATTGTCGAGTGAGCGGAGATGTCACTAAGAGTAATCAGATGTAGATTATTGAAGCCAGGGTCAGCAGTCAAGGGTCCGTCCTACCGCGCAGCGCGCCGGAAGTCGCCTCAGAAAGGAAGTGGGGATAAAAAATGCGGGAGAACGTTAGAGATCTCTTTGTATACACCTGTTCGCCACCTGACCCCCGCACTAAGTCATTTCGACCGTTACCACGCCTGCCTGCCCTGCGTACGTTTAAACGGTCCGGCCCAGGGAAATCCTCCGCCTCGTCGTGAAATTCTTTTCCAGCTACAAAATCTATTTCGGATCAGTCCAATCATTTATCAGAATCGATACTATAATTCTTACAGCTTTTACAAGTAGTTACAATGTAAGGATCACGCCAATCATTTATCAGAATCGATACTATAATTCTTACAGCTTTTACAAGTAGTTACAATGTAAGGATCACGCCAATCATTTATCAGAATCGATACTATAATTCTTACAGCTTTTACAAGTAGTTACAATGTAAGGATCAGTCCAATCATTTATCAGAATCGATACTATAATTCTTACAGCTTTTACAAGTAGTTACAATGTAAGGATCACGCCAATCATTTATCAGAATCGATACTATAATTCTTACAGCTTTTACAAGTAGTTACAATGTAAGGATCAGTCCAATCATTTATCAGAATCGATACTATAATTCTTACAGCTTTTACAAGTAGTTACAATGTAAGGATCACGCCAATCATTTATCAGAATCGATACTATAATTCTTACAGCTTTTACAAGTAGTTACAATGTAAGGATCAGTCCAATCATTTATCAGAATCGATACTATAATTCTTACAGCTTTTACAAGTAGTTACAATGTAAGGATCACGCCAATCATTTATCAGAATCGATACTATAATTCTTACAGCTTTTACAAGTAGTTACAATGTAAGGATCACGCCAATCATTTATCAGAATCGATACTATAATTCTTACAGCTTTTACAAGTAGTTACAATGTAAGGATCAAGCCAATCATTTATCAGAATCGATACTATAATTCTTACAGCTTTTACAAGTAGTTACAATGTAAGGATCACGCCAATTGTTCAACTACATTTTCATGCAACTCATGGATGGGGTTACATTTTCAAAAACCTTCTTCTACAAACATTATGATAGTTTTTAGTAATGGCGGTGAAAATTTCTTTTATGGTATTGATGCAGAGCTGGGTCTGAAACTTTGGTAACTATACAAATTGAATTACTAAGCTAATTAAATGGAAATTAGAATGGGTCTAAACTGACAACAGTCCGAGTATAGATTACACCGATCACTGATAGAAACACTTAACTAAAATGTAATTAAGATAATATATTAAAAATGAGTTGATCAATATGATAACTCAGTTCCATACTTCACGTTCCATCCATCTTACTTCACATCCATTTTCAGTCTTACTGATGATCAAACAAATAATTAAATTGCTAAATTATTCACAGAAGTTATGAGGTTCGTCCGTTTATTTATTTACAGTAGTATAATCGTATTTCAAACACAGCCTTAGAATAATTACTCTTTGTCCATTTTGCATCGGTCGGTGTACTGATATAAATATGTAGAGAGTTCTGCTGCATCAGAACCCGTCGTATAGTTCGTTTATCACTCAATAGACAAAGTTGATTACAATTTGCATGTTACCTTTTTACTAATCATTGGTGTGTACCAGCCCCTTCAATTTGCGAAAACGTGATATAGGTGCAGCCTCTCCCCAACACTGGGTTTCAGCAGTAAGTTAACTGAGCCGACCTTCGCCTTGATTTCTGCTCTCTCCCGTTTTTCAATGGTTATAAACCTTAAAATGTCCTTGGGGAATATGAATTGAATTGAATTGTAATAGCATCATCTTGAGGACGTTTTTGATGGATTTAAAAATTAACCCCTCCTTCTTTCCCCAACATAGGAATTAAGGGACAACCACAAACTTGAAAAGAATTTCAATATATAGATGTAAAAATTCAACTAAAACACTTTTATACACCAAAATAGTCTAGCTTGGATTATGTAAATATTTACGTGAATAACTCTTTTCATTTGCACTTTTTAAGACAAAAGAACGTTGCGACAATTCACGTATGTAACATTTACCATAGAGGTGTAACATATCAATTTAAAACTGTCTATATACCCATAGTATGATTGTAATTAATGTTGATGGAAAATTGCTGTCATAAACTAGAAGAGCGGCAGTTTGTCAATACTGTGATTGTAGCGGTCTGGATTGCGTGTTTATTTCTTACTTCTGAAGACGGTTGGATCTTAATTCTATTCCTTCGAAATGGACAAATGCACTTAGACAACTCATTCTCTTTCATTTGTATTGTTTTGTTAATAAAACAATTTATTTACATTAACATAACATAAATGCCAAAACGCAGTATTTTCTAAATTAAATTTTCAAATCGTCTTATTTAGTTTAAACCATCTGATATTGACTTTATGCAATTAATTACCTTGTCACTTCTGTTTGATTCCATACAATGGCACTCACCTAATATACGTAACGAGAGAAGACCAGATTATCGTATACGTGTGCTGGTGTCAAACCTCTCGTCACGGAGTCAAATTTAACATTTAGATAGTATTATAAACAATTTCTGGTTTTTTAATAAAAATATTTGGAATTATCAAACTTGTTCCAGTCAAGTTAAGTTTGAGCAAATTTTCAAGTTTAAAAGTCCATATAGAACACTCATTTAAAATGGGACCCATTCAAACACTTTCACTCTGGTACTAGACTTAAGTACAGCAAGGACGGTACACTACAGTCTACGTACTAAACTGGCTACAAGCACACGGCTGGTCTTCTAATGTTCCTACTACAATTTGCAATAGTTGTAATGTCCAAACCACTTGCCGGTGGAGCACAAGCGAAATTTCAAGTCTACATTCCATTTCATTAGGCTGCATTCAGTTCACTTTTCTGCGATGTTCTCGTTAAGTATTATGGTTACCCATAAGACCACGCAAGAATGTTCGCTAACACTCAGCCAAATCACATCAAGTGGCATCACCATCATCACACTCGAAGCTGCTTATATAGAAATTAGACTGTAAGCAAAATTGATAGTCCATAGGTTAGTTCGATATCGAGATATCGTGCTTCGCACGACAGGTAAAAATGACATTTTTTCCAGTCCCTCGAGTGATAAACAAAAACCACTAACGCTCAGCCAACAACAAGCAAGATTAGAAGCTGTCTTTAGTAAGCATCAATCCTCTATGGGAAAGTACATGTAGTGTGGGTCATACATAAAGACTAGATGATGACACACATCATCATCATCATTTTTAGTTACTTGTAATTGTTGTTGGATACTCGCCCAACTAGAATTGAGAAAACACTCTCAGGTTTTACTCGGGAATAATAGTTGGCTTAGGAAACTTAACTGGTTTAAAATTTTTTTGAAATGTTTCTGAATGGAATGGACAGATTGGCAATACACAACAACACTGAGTGTAACATTTGGAGTCACATATAAAAAAGTGGTACGAAGTACATAGAACTTACGAAAGCCTATTTTCCCAGAGGGATGGAACATATTTGGATAAATATGTTTAATAATGTAAAGTCTAGCTTACATAATCTTGATGTAATATTCAGTTTAATTAATTATTTCTCTTAACATTAACATGGTTGAACTTCTCAAATAGCTTACGCAAAATATCCCCTACATAAATATTTAGGGGATAAAAGAAAAGGATTTAGACTTTAATAAAAGAAAAACGTGACCTACAGAATACGATTGTAATTTAATCATAATAAAACAAAAGATATTAATACAGTTTATATTAACATATTTTACTAGTAATACCTCGTTCCGTTTACAAAACAAGACTGCTGTCAATTACACGAGATATAAAGTAAAATATTTTTAGATGAATATAAATACGGTATAAGTGCTTGGCCAAGATAAATGATGACGAACGTAGGTACTAGATACAACTGATTGTATGCGTGTCTGCTGTTGAGACAGCAACAATTATACGACAAGCCAGGATGACCAAGGATCAATACAAAGTGTCCGCCAAACCCAGTACCTGGAATGTACAGGGTTGTCTCGCAAGGCCTGTAATTGGTATTTTGCAGTAATCTGTACGATAAAAGAGTAATATTTGCACGATAAGGGAGATTATCCAGCAATCAATTCATTGAGATCTATTCAACTTAATAGCCAAAACGTCACAAGGTTGTCTCACTCAGGATAATAATTCGTATTGCACAGCAGTCAGTCCTGTAACCTCTTGTAATTTACAGAAGAATTAAGGATGGCCAGAAATCAATACAGCGAGATCCAACTAAATGTCACATAGTTATCTCGCCAAGGTTAATGATCTGTATTGCTCAATAGTCAGTATTGTATCTTCTTTTAATTTACACAATAATGGAGAATGGCCAGAAATCAATACAGCGAGATCCAACTAAATGTCACAGAGTTATCTCGCCAATGTTAATTATCTGCATTGCTCAGTAGTGAGTATTGTATCTTCTTGTAATTTACACAAGAATTAAGGATGGTGAGAAATCAATACAGTGAGATCCAACTAAATGTCAAAAAGTTATCTCGCCAAGGTTAATGATCTGTATTGCTCAGTAGTGAGTATTGTATCTTCTTGTAATTTACACAAGAATGGAGGATGACCAGGAATTAATACAGGGAGATCCAACTAAATGTCACAGAGTTATCTCGCCAATGTTAATTATCTGTATTGCTCAGTAGTCAGTATTGTATCTTCTTGTAATTTACACAAGAATTAAGGATGGTGAGAAATCAATACAGGGAGATCCAACTAAATGTCAAAGAGTTATCTCGCCAATGTTAATTATCTGTATTGCTCAGTAGTCAGTATTGTATCTTCTTGTAATTTACACAAGAATGGAGGATGGTGAGAAATCAATACAGTGAGATCCAACTAAATGTCAAAAAGTTATCTCGCCAAGGTTAATTATCTGTATTGCTCAGTAGTCAGTATTGTATCTTCTTGTAATTTACACAAGAATTAAGGATGGTGAGAAATCAATACAGTGAGATCCAACTAAATGTCACAGAGTTATCTCGCCAATGTTAATTATCTGCATTGCTCAGTAGTGAGTATTGTATCTTCTTGTAATTTACACAAGAATTAAGGATGGTGAGAAATCAATACAGTGAGATCCAACTAAATGTCAAAAAGTTATCTCAATAGCCAAGGTTAATGATCTGTATTGCTCAGTAGTCAGTATTGTATCTTCTTGTAATTTACACAAGAATGGAGGATGACCAGGAATTAATACAGGGAGATCCAACTAAATGTCACAGAGTTATCTCGCCAAGGTTAATTATCTGTATTGCTCAGTAGTCAGTATTGTATCTTCTTGTAATTTACACAAGGATGGTGGATGACCAGGAACAATTACAGGAAGATCCAACTAAATGTCACAGAGTTATCTCACCAATTTTAATAATTTGTATCGCTGAGAAGTCAGTATTGTGTTTTGTTCTTTGCCACGGCAGTACTATTTATATGAGAAGGATGGCCAGAAATCATTACAGTGAGATCTGTCAGTTAGACCTATCCTGCCAGGATATATACATTATCGCTTTCATTCTACATTGAAGATTAGTCAGTGTACCATACAACAATGAGGCTGGACGTGTTAATAGTCTTTCTGACCAAAATAATTGTTTTTAGTTATACCAAAATGAAATGGATTATTTAAAATACATGCACCATCTGAGTAGAGGATCTGTTAAATTAGACATGCATATTATTACTACGTGTTTGAACATGTTAAGCAATGAAATATGTTTTAGGTTATTAAATATTACAACTGCGTTAATGAAAAATTTCATGTTACATTTTACGACCTATCGTGCCAATATTTGCTTTATTTAATAACAACAGTTTCAATATAATACGAGTTCTTGTTTAAAAAATAAATACTAATTTTAAAACCAATTATTTCTAATTTTTACTTCACGAAATTCTCAATACCCACGGCGCGATTTGGTTGCACAACATACTTTTGTATAATTTTGCTGCTCTAAAAGTTCCTTGCTAATATCTAACACCGTGCACTTTTGGATTTTCTGTTCGTTAGACCGTTGACACAGACCAGGATGGCGTTTTGAATTTGCTCTAATTTTCGTTTTAGTAAACCGTTGTTAATACCTTAGCAATACGATATACAAGTGCAATGGAAGCATCACTAGAGAGAAGTGGGTTCAAATAGAAACACTAATGTACAGCCTGGTCAGTCTAGGAAAATAGGATCGGTAGTTCACTGCCCTACCCTGTGGAAATGTGATGTCACCCATCTACTTCACAATTAGGCGTGGACCTACATAATTCATAATTCATTTCACGCATACACCATGTACTAGCACCATAGTATCTCGCGGTTTCGCACACAATTTCATTATGAATAATAGGGACACAATGAGCATATTCTTTTTAAATCGCATTCCAAACAATCCTGAGAGAGGTGTTATTTAAAAAAATTCCAATCGCTTGATCAATTTTACATTTAAGATTAAAGATTGCGCCCTGAAGTCAGAGAGTGAAACTGTTTTTTTTATAATTACCACCTCTTAAATCTCCTCGAATTTTGTCTTCAATATTTCATGATAAACGAGACCACAAAAGAATCAAGAGAACTCACTCTTGGTCTCAGTAATGCTTTAATATTTTGCGCGGCAAACGGACTGTAGGTCCACGCCATAAAACTGTCGGGACTATTTCTTACCTACTTCTTTCTTATGGGGCGGACACTAGGTCCACGGTTACGGCCCGGGACCTACTGTCCGACTTACGGGTTTCTTTTGAGGAGGAGTTGACAATATATCTTACTCACACTGAAGTACTTGAACGGATGTTTCGAGATCCAAACTGAGTTTAGTAATAAAACAATCTCCTTTCTTTCAGTACATTACTGTAGGCATGTATCATTCGTAGATATTAAAAAAATATCTAATAGTGTAATTACAAAATAGTGGTTTGTAATAAGATAGTATTAGGTTTAAATAAGTTTTGACAAACTGTTTTACTTTAGATTTTTAGATCGCGCATGTGTTCAAGATAGGAAAATATCTCGACCTGATCAATGAACCATTTCCTGTAATTACTGTAGTTACAATTATAAATGTGACATCATATTGAACATAAATCAGCAATTTGTTAAATTATTAACAATTTACGTGTTAGACTCCTGGTATATTACCAGTACAATTATTATATCTACGACGGAACAAAGAGGAAGCAGAATTTACTTTTACCTTACAAAAAGTGTCCATTAACAATTTATATGTTATTAGGAACAATTTGGTGCGCTTAACTAACAGCAAATATTGATAATTAATACTAGCGTACTGCGTTAAAACCTATAAGCGCAGTCTTATTGTAGGTACATACGAAATTATTCATTAGTATGATTCTGTATTACTTAGCTAGTAATACGAGTATACTACTGTTTGCCGTTTGCTTCAATAAGTAATCATAATTAATTAATATTCCAAAAAACTAGGAATCAAGCGTTTACGACCCCTAAACTTCATTTAGAGCAAACTCATTTTGCTTTTCTAAGTAGCCTACTCTACCTTTTATCCGAGCACATGAACGTTTAGTGTTTACCGTTCCTGAGATCGTTGAATAGTAAAGTAAAGTAATGTCTTATTTTACCAGTGGACAAATCTTAGCGGTTTAACGCGAATCTAGGGATCTACAGTTTGTGTCGCAGTACATTTATATAAATTAATTTTAGTACAATGCACTGATTGGAATTTCAACCCAATTATAAAATAACTTGGTTACTCATAATTAAGAAACATAATTTTAATTGTTGAAACTTTTATTCACATAATGATCATTGTATTCCTATTATTTGTGTTAGTCAAATCCTGATTGCTGGTCCAATATCTGCTATAATAGGCCTATAATATTTCTCGTGGTTTCACCGAATTGGAAATTATTTCTAGTAGATCCAATAGTCAACTTAAAAACAATAAACAACCAATCTCGCTTGAGGATTTCACAATTATTTTCATAAGAAGCCATACGTATTTTGTGGACTTTCTGCAAAGGAAAGAATCCATTGTATAAGAACGTCGGGTGTGAGGAGGGGGTGGTGGAGAGGCGGCTGTCATTGCAACATTTCACGGACGCAAAGAACACAAAACAGAGAAGAACCCGAGAGACCAAACAGGTTCTGTCCTTGAGCAGCCAATGGGAGACCGGTCGACTTATCGCCCCAACCGCAAGGCGGCGGGCTTGTCAGTCGTTAATTAGCCTCCGACAAGTCAGATATGAAACGTACAATTACGTCTTCAGGTGCCTCCAACAAAACAACCCGTGGAGCCGAGCAGACAACTGGAACATTTCGAACAAACAAATCTCCAGACCAGAACCGCGCTCCGGCTGACTTATCTGGGTGTTGGGCAGACTCCAGTCAGAATATATTCGTCAACATAGGAACTGTACTGAGTGTTGGGCAGACTCCAGTCAGAATATATTCGTCAACATAGGAACTGTACTGAGTGTTGGGCAGACTCCAGTCAGAATATATTCGTCAACATAGGAATTCAAAATCTCTAAATAAGAATCAGCTCTTCGATTAAATAAAAGGGAAAGGAAATTAACTAGCAAATAGCAAATATGCTAGAAGATTATTGACATTGTCCTTTGTCACGGACAGAGTCTTCTTGTTACCAAAGTACTCTTTAAGATGCTTTATGTACCATATGGACATCATGAAAGAATAATCTAACAGAAGGTATTCATGTGTAAATATTGTTCTCCTTTACTAGAGGCACATTCTATGACATACCACAAGAACAATGGAAAGTGGTTGTAAAACACCATTTGATATGACAGTTGGAGTTTTACTCGTAAGCATTATTGTTTATACTAATTATTCACATTGGTTTGTGCATTGCGTTTATTCGTTCGGGGTCGAAATAAATCATCTTTACAAGAGAGTACGCTCATTATTCACGTAACAAATGAGTGAACAAATTACAAACAGTAAATCTAAATAACTTCATAACACGTTGCGTCCGTTATCCGTAAGTAGATTTTACAATGAAATTTATTGCTCAATCATTGTAAATGAAATGTGTACGTGAATTTATGATTACAAAACATCTAGTCATTAATGTTCTACAAAATTTACCATCGTGAAAAATTGTCTCAATTTTTCTTGTGTACAGCATGTTTTAGGCCTCTGCATCATGCCTTTACATGGTGCCTATGTACCGTGCCTTTAAATGGTGCTTATGCATCGTGCCTTTAGACGGTGCCTATGTACCGTGCCTTTAGACGGTGCCTATGTACCGTGCCTTTAAATGGTGCTTATGCATCGTGCCTTTATATGGTGCCTATGTACCGTGCCTTTAGACGGTGCCTATGTACCGTGCCTTTAGACGGTGCCTATGTACCGTGCCTTTATATGGTGCCTATGCATCGTGCCTTTACATGGTGCCTATGTACCGTGCCTTTAGACGGTGCCTATGTACCGTGCCTTTATATGGTGCCTATGCATCGTGCCTTTACATGGTGCCTATGTACCGTGCCTTTAGACGGTGCCTATGTACCGTGCCTTTAGACGGTGCCTATGTACCGTGCCTTTAGACGGTGCCTATGTACCGTGCCTTTATATGGTGCCTATGCATCGTGCCTTTACATGGTGCCTATGTACCGTGCCTTTAGACGGTGCCTATGTACCGTGCCTTTAGACGGTGCCTATGTACCGTGCCTTTATATGGTGCCTATGCATCGTGCCTTTACATGGTGCCTATGTACCGTGCCTTTAGACGGTGCCTATGTACCGTGCCTTTAGACGGTGCCTATGTACCGTGCCTTTAAATGGTGCTTATGCATCGTGCCTTTATATGGTGCCTATGTACCGTGCCTTTAGACGGTGCCTATGTACCGTGCCTTTAAATGGTGCTTATGCATCGTGCCTTTATATGGTGCCTATGCATCGTGCCTTTATATGGTGCCTATTCATCGTGCCTTTACATGGTGCCTATGCATCCTAATGGTATTTTATTCTTCTCATTGCTATGAAACTCATACTTCAAAATTTTACGTGTGACTTGTCCTGCTGTCAACTTTTTGACTTTGGCGAGTTCATTGCCAATATTAATTTTGACACCGGAAGAAAATGATTGATTCCAATCCTCGAGACATAGTGTTCTATTCCTGTGATATACAACATAGCCAATTTCAGAAATTCTGTTATTAGTGCAGTCATTGAAGCGAAAAATACGGTCTTACCTCCGAATTTTTTTACTGTAAACCGATTTGCATGAAATTTTGGAATTAGGCTTATCTTACCTCTAACTTCAAAAAGTGAAAATGATCTGAACTCCGCCTATTATTTTTAAGGGTGTAAACAACCCCTTAATGGAAAAATTGACATTGAGGCATTTTATCGCTAGAAAACAAGTCTAATAGTAAGTGGTGAAATTGTAAAGTGTTTTCTAACACAATTACCTCATATTAAAATCATTTTAAACCCCTTAAAAATCTTACAACCCTTGCAAACAAACCCTAAATTGAAAAAATCACAAAAAAATACTTTGGTATGACATAAAAAGATGTAAATATAGAGTAAGTAATATTTTAAATTCTCTATAATAATTATCAAATTTTTTAACCCCCTTTCAACCCTTAAAAACTACCCCTTGATAAAAATTTGTGAAACATATTTTTTTTATAAAATGAAAAGGATTTAAATATTATTCCAAACTCTCGAAAATGATTATCATATTCTTAAGCTTTTCTACCCTTAAAACTACGCCTAAATTAAAACAGTAAATATATATGATTACATAATTAAAATAATTTAATTTAGAGTAAAAAAATTGCCATTTATTGAATTAAATATTAACAAATTATATAAAAATTCACTCAAATGTGGTATATATACATATAGGAACGTTGGTATGTATTCATGCCTACGTTTCCAAAATATATGAGCCATATTATGTATATATAAACACATTTACAATAATTTTGGGTCTCTATTTTACTGCGTACTTTCACATTGCTCCAAATATTCACACTCCAAAATTTTCAGTTACTAAGTAGAAAAAAATATGATAAGTTTTTGGGCCATAACTCCTACAATTTTCATGCTATCACAATTTATTAAAAAGCATTGTAAAGGTAATTAAGAGAGCTACAACATCCTTCATTGCAATATATAGTAAAAAAACCTTTTTTCTCAAACGGTGAAGGGTTAAAGGGCTTAAGAGAGGCTGTGATTGCGCTGCCACGCGCTCTTTAAACAATCATATCTCAGTCAATTTTTGTTTGACAGAAAAAACAAAAAAACAAATTTTTTTTTTTTTTTTCAGAAAAATACCTAAATTTTTTAACCCCTGCACTTTTATACGTATCTGTCGTCACTTTTGAGATATTATGAAAAAAGTTGGTTTTTTTTTATTTGAATTTTTTTTAAACGTGACTTTTTGAAAAATATGTGTCCTGAAGCAGCCAAACTGATACAATCTATTAAACTCTTCATAATAAAGTTAATTCTAGGCGGAATACAATTAATTTTAATTTTGGTGGAAAATGGCACTTTATGAAACCCATTGATTTAAAAGAAAATAAATTAGATGCTCCTCTTATTTGCAATACAGCTCACTTATTTCACGGGAAAAATACTTTTAATTGTGCTCATTTTAAAGCTTATTTCAAGCACTACAAAACCCTTTTTTATTAGAATACCTAAAATGCATCTTCTCGCCGCTAGATGGCATTGACCACATCGATAAAATTTCAGACAAAATATAAAAAAACGGCTTTGACCTTTAATATCTAGCTTAATATTGCACTTAGAATACTTTATAAAAAACAAAATTGTTTAATTTTTTTACCTGCTACAATTTGTTTTTTATAAAATTTTCGATAAAACGTATATTTTTAGATATATTTGCAAAAAACCGATGAAAAACGTGAAAAATTTGCGAATTTTCAATTGCCAATTACTTGAAAAAGTATTGGATTTTTCGAAAAACTTTATAGGTGAATTTTTTGGTTAAAATTAGGCCTTCTATCGATATCCGAGGTTATTTCGAAAACAAAAAATTCACCCCCAGGGTGGTTGCGGAGTTTTTAAAATCATTTTCAATTTTGAAGGTAAGAGTAAGATGAACCTAATTCCAAAATTGTATGCAATTCGATACACAGTAAAAAAAATTCGGAGCATAATGCTTCAATGACTGCACTATATATTTCAAACGTAACTGGCAATTTTTAAAATGAGTTCTAAAAGGAACTGTCCAAAACCTTATTGTTAGACGAATGAGTGTTGATGGGTGTAATCAAGGCGTTGTCTTCTCGTCTTTTCCTTACAAAAAGGACATTAATTAACAGCTCAGCGTTGAATAAACGTGATTCCACAATTGAGTTGGTCTCACTGGTGAACACAATATTAATTATGTTATGTTAATACAACTATACTATGCTAATATTCTACGTTGTATTATTAAAATAATAATAAACACTGCACTGCTATATTAATATTATTATGCTCACGTTTATGTTGTTGCCTACTGGGTGTTAAGAAACAGCATTAGTTATAATTATTGTTAATTGATTAATTAACAACTAACAAAGTAGCCCCTGAAGATTTTGTAATCGCGTGTCTACTGAGGGACAGTTCTGAATAGTTATCGTAACCATGTCCAAGATGCGCGTCGTTTTTAAGTGTGAGGTAATATTTAGTCTGTCAACAACCCTAATAATAAATATTAGACATCTCCATTATTTGAAGGGCATCATTTAAAGTATGTGACTGTACAGAGATCAGTCTCTTGAGTGTCAATCGCACTACAGGTACACCGTTATCTCTTGGCAATCAGTGGGCTGATGAGTTTCATTAAAGTCTACAAATTTCATGAAAATCTGACTTTAATAAAATTTTAATTATACATTAGTAGTTTTGTAAATAAAACGGAATTTTAGGATAGCTTCACCCAATAAACTATGAAATTTGGTTCTGATAGAAAAATGGACTCATTGAACTGCAAAATCACATTTTGGTATATCCCAAGTACAAAAATTGTGAGGTCAGTCTGAAATCAAGCAATAGGGGAGTTAAATGTTTATATTTTTAATGTTAAATTTCTATGTCGGTTATCTATATCTCAATAGATTTATAGATAACCGACATAGAAATTAACTAGAGTAAATTAAAACTAGAGTAATTGATTTACTCAATAGTAAATCTATTACTCTAGTTTTTTTTTTTTTTTTTTAACGTGTCGTATCAATGTTTAACGTAGGTATTGCTTTTCTATTTTTACGTCTTAATCTTTTACAAATTACCTTTTTATAAACTTGAAAGCTAAACTATTATAGATATATTTGACAGGACCCGAGATAATTGTTGTAAAAGTTTAAAAAATACATTTTTCGGAAAGTAGTGATTGGAAAAGGCTCTGTAAAGACTGAGTTACGTAAACTAACCCGATTAATCGCTTATGGAAGATAGGCGACAACAAAAATATAGTGTACCGTATGTTCTAACTCGCTGTTTCGCTTTCGCCTTTGTGTTTTTAAGTTAAAATAATTTGCAATCTTTTCAATTATACTCTATGGTGCAAACTGTTGTCATGGCAATTATTAAACTGTGTTATGATAACCTACTCTTAATAATGTAATAAGATTAAAAGATTTGTTTACAAATAGTCGTCTTTTCACTGATGATGTAATCTTTGTAAAACCCAATAATATAGAAAAGTGAAGATAAGTACAACGGATAGAGGAAAAGACAAAAGCTTTCAGATTCTAGTATGTTGGGATGTATAGGAGAATTCGTTTTGATTAAATTTATACACAATATATTAAAGTCTTGTAAATAAGTTTAGGTTACTTAACCTGTTAAATATCCATTTATCAAACAATCGTAATAAAAGAAACGCCAACTACTTACTGTTAGGCTATATTTATGTTCCTTGACTTTTTATACTGTGTCGTTTTCATGAATGAAGTTGCCGTTGTAGAGCCAAAAAATATTTATTTTGTATCCAACTTACAACACCATAAACTGAACAATGGGTGAATTGTGAATTTTCAAGTGAAATAAAGCCAGACTCTACATTTGACATCTTATTGTGGTTTTTTGGCACATTTTACACACCACTGTGTTTAAACGAAGTTTAGAATGATCGATTTAAAACCACTTTTAGTGCTCACGCTGGGGTAGTATACGAGTATATCAAGTGCAAAGAAGACGCTCACACGTACAGAGGCCCAGCGTAGAGGACAGTGAACAACAATGCAAGTGTAACACGACGTAACAATGTGACCAGGCGCTCCCACGGCGCCTGACGTGCAGGTAGCGAGCATCCCCTACTGTCCACAACCCTTCCGTCCCGCTGGCCATTTCCGGAAAAAATATCTCGCCACTGGGGTGTTGGTCAATGCTCTAATTCCGACAGGGACCTCAATCTAGGGCAGGTAACCGACGCCCGGTGCTCTTCACATGTAACAGCTCGCTGGAGTCCGACCATTTCTCATTCAACGGTCGCTTCACAATAGGCAGAAAAAGCAATCCCATTGGTCAGATTATATATTACCCGCTCCTCACGGCATTGCTGTGACATAAGCTGTCATTCATTTCGGGAAGGTTTGGGAAAACGTCAACCGGCATTGATAGAATAAATGCAATTGTAGTAGGGGCTAAGGTATAACAAATCGTTATCTTTTCAGTCGGATATTCGTTCAGGTGGGCTAATTAAGAAAATAAAAACATACCTTTACAATCACTTTCCTAAACTAAGAAATATGTTGTATTCAAGCCCAAATAATAATTACTGAAGATAAGGTTTAAAAGTTACCTTTTTAAAAATTTCCTATATCATTATTTTTCTTAAATCATAACTCACATTATACATACTATACAATTTTCCTTCTTATCTTTAACCGTTTTTTATTAGGTCTGGTTACAAAATTCTCATTTAAACAACTATTCAATCCTAGTGGAAAGGTAAAACTATTTACAATATTTTTATTCTGTTTAGAGAGAAATATCGGAAAATGACTGTAATAAAAATAAATAACACAACTCAAAACCATTGGTTCGAACTTAAGTTCCAATTCATGCAAGCCAAAATCTTGAAGAAATAACACACACAATTATACACAGTGGAAAATTAGCTATATTGGACAATGGTATTTCATTTTTATTTTCTTTATGTCAAAATAGTTGAATATTTTATATATTTACATTTTAATAGAATCCGCCAAAATTCCTCGCGGACATACTGTTGCATTTTAATGTGGGTGAGAGACGTCTATACACGACACTGACGCTATCCATTTGACATATTTTGACCCACAATAACTCCTCCGTATCTACTTGCCTATACAAGCGTTGCTATTCTTGTAATATGGTACAATATGTCAACTGTAACTTTAACATTACGAGAGTTAAACAACAAAATGTCTTTAATCATTGGGTTTATTAATGTCCAGTAAAATAGAAATTATTGAAAAAAATATTTATTTTTTATCGATTCTTCGGTTTTTTGCCTTTCACTTAAATGCGACAATTACCTGAAAAAGACATTTTAGTCCTACAAGAAATAATATTATAACTCCTCCGATCATGTCAACAGTTCATTTTTACGAGTTAAACCAATACCTTGTTAAACTTAGTATTGAGCACTGCCATGTGCATCTCTTCAATTGTGCACCTGACAAGACAATGAGAATACCTCTTCACCTATATTGCACTACTTTCAGTAGTCTGGGTGTCTCTGATGTCCAAACACCGAATATCTTTTGGATACCTTCAGACGAACATAACTCCATATTTCAGGAGTCAAGTCTGCAAACGGCATCTGAAGCTAAACTCAACATTAGCAACGAATTAGCCCTTCCCACCACAGCTGCTTTATTGTATAAATTATCATGTGTTTTCACAAAATTATCACTTCCGGCTTTTATTAATTCAGAAGACCTTTCCATATGAGAAATCTGTTGTAATTTCTTTCTGTAATTATCAATAAGATTAAGCCATACAAATCTAGACAAAATGCACAATTTATATTTTACTATTTGTACAGGAGAATTATATTATGTATCAATCGATTAACCTTTTAGGATAAAAAAATCAAACAAAATCATTTTGCCTGTTTTATAATACATTCCATTGTACATCCTGTTCTTATCGTCTCATCATTCTGACCAATTATAGCACCTGATGAGATAACGAGGACATCTCTTCATGTAGACTTACTGGATACGCATGTAGACTGATGCAGAGGATATCAGACATACCATATTTGTAGGTCTAGATGTCTCTGCAAAGAGTTCCTTCTGAACGTCTTTCTTGCCTCGCCGTCCTTTTTATCTCTTCAGATGGACGTGAACTCCAGATTCTAGGAGCCACGTTTTTTAATTCAGATTCAGACGCTGAACTAATCGGAAGGTGAATGGCGTAAAATATTCATATAGTATAGTAATATTACGAATAAAATTGTCTTTATCAAATGTTAATCAAGAAAAAACACACTTACACTAATTTAAAAAAAATAATACCTCATTAGTCTAAATTTAAAAGCGTCCAAATTTGAAATATTTTATATATTATATTATATTAGTGATTTTATCTAAAAGCGTAAGCCTATTTGATGGCAGGTTGTTTTATCTTCCCCCGTGACATCAGCATTCTCAATTCTGGATTATTCAGCTCGATTATATGTAGTCTACTTGCACACAATTACTGTAAATTTTCTACTCCATAAACTTTTTGATAGCTGCATGATTACATAAAGAGGATTAAACTTTATTAGGTAATAAATACTACTTTTAAAATGTCGCTGCTTGTAAATGTATTTCATTCTTTTATTTTTATATCATTGTTCGTATTGTTTTCAATGTACGTATATTTTCTATATTTTTATAAGAACTCTTGGCATATAACAAATAAATTCAGAATAAAGCCATTTTAATCACTTTAATTTATTTATGGCTTCCTTCTTTTTTATTTTACCTTTGTACTTCAACGCTTGATGATCATATATTGTATTTTCAAAAAGATTAAAAATGTATTTTATTTCAGTGACTATATTTCATTAAGTATGTCCGTTATAGATAGTTGAACACAAAAACTGTAACGGTTATAACGTATTTTCAAGGTAGTCTTGTAACTGCAACACATCTGACCACTGACCAGCTCTACAATATAGGCGAACTGATCTGGTACGTGATTGGTGGACAAGCTCTATCCTGTCTCATGATTGGCTCGCTTCCAGACGGCTCTTTGTACTCATAATAATACAAGTTCTGGTAATTGAAGTATCTATACCCAGCCGAGTTTATTAAAAAAATGAGCTGGAACTAACAATAAAAAATCATTCTTGCCTAACGGACAAGAATACTATGACAAGTAATGCTTGTATACAGAGTGTTCCATAAAGGGCGACCACTATTTCATGAATCGTTTCAAGGCATTAAAACGAGAAAATAAATCAATGGAACATCATGTCCAACAATGGATTTTTCTGTCCTTAAAGGGTTTTTAGAAATTCTTCTCGTCAACGGTTTTATGTAGACCGTTCAAATATTTTCCACATATCTATTAGTCAATTAATTAAATACCTATACATATACTAAAGAAACAGAAAATATTTCCTTTTGCTCTTTAACAATTAGGGTACTACAGTAAAAAATCGTAGGTGTCAAATTTAATTAAAACTAGAAATGCTTGCTTACTAATACATATAATTAGTAACAGAACGAAATATCATTAATAATATATACACGGTTTGAGAAAATAAGACGAAATTTACACAAACATCAGAATCGCTCACAAAACATGTAAATAATCGGTCAATAATATATTAACCCTAATTTAAGTAATGTTAAAAACCAAGCATCAAATTTGCTACACCTTTCATCATTAGTCCACGTGAAACTCTGACGAATTCACACTCATAGTGTAACCCTTACATTAACATTCTTTTACGTTGTTTTGTATTTTGGACGTCAAGCGATTTCAAACTCAATTGAACATGTATTTACAAAAACGTTTTACGGACTAGTTTCATGCTCTGTCAACAAAACATGGATTGACTAATGAAATTACGTATGTTAAGAACGATCCAAACAGTTGGTTGCGTAAGGAAAATTTTAGTAAAAAGATTAAATCCTGTTCAGCTCAGAAGATTATTAAAACATTTTAAAGACTACTGAAGGAAAAATCAAAGAGGTTTTGGAAAATAATACAAAACTATTAACATAATTTGTATAGTTATTTTTTGTTTATAAAAGATACTCATTAAAAACTTCAAATTGTAGTACACAACTATGACTTGTTGCTGTAATTTCGGAGAAAGGCAAATTCAAACTCGATTTTACAAGCTTCAAGTGTGGGTTTTTCAAGTTGTATCTGTCAAAATGTCAAGTGCAAAATATTGCTGACCCAAGAGATTTGTTCGAACGAGTGTAAATTGAGAAAACGAATATAGATTTTTGTCTTTGGCGAGTTCTACTATTTTGATGAGATAACCAGCTGTACAAATACTTATAATCATAGTACAAGACTAAGTTCAAGAATAAACCAAACTTCTTGACAAATTATAGTACCATTCGCTTTCGTACTGACTGAAATCCGTAATGGTCGTAAAGAGATTTTTAAACGATTAATCTACGAATTTGTGATTAGCTCAATATGGTGCAAGATGCTTGTAGGGAACTGTATGTAATTATTAAACAATTTGTGTAATTTTTCTGAAACAATAGTTTTCTCCAGTAATGAAGAGTCCCTCCCATTCAATGCCAGAGTAAAACTAAAAAACACTATTGGAAACATTATTATCTAACTTGATTTATTTATATACGTAAAGGAAATTATGTCTTGAGATAATAACATTTTTTTATTTATTAGTATAATAACATAACTGTTGTGTAAAAATAATTATACATAATCTTTATTAAATCAAAATACTTTTACATTCAACGTTACCATTAATTGTAATACATTGAAAAATGTGTTTTATTAAGAGACTTGCAATTGTTTAAAGGAACATTAACAGCTTTTGTGCTCATACTTAATTGTATATTCAATTTTTTGATACTGGAGACTTGGGTAGTAACAATTTTTGGAAAGGTAGTGTTTAAATTTTTTAACACAGTACTAAGTCGACAATTGTCCACAATTCTGTTATACTTTCTAAACATACATCGTCAATAATGTGTTCTAAATAATTAATTAACAGCTATGACCAAATTGATGAGTATTTAAGATATTTGAGATATTGCTTAGAAATACTTGGATTGCTTTATTCTGTTAAGTTATAGGTTTTATTTAAATACTATGACGCTAGCCACACATCCGCTTTGTTTGATCCAATGAGTTGTATGTGATATATAATTGAAGTGATTGGATTTTATACATTAACAACTGATATTATATTTTGTAAAACACATTTTATAGCTCAAATATTCAGTTTTTAAAATTATATTGTATGTTTAATAACATTTCAGTCTGAACTACGCCATTACCGTTCTTTGATACAAAAATTTAACAATAAATTTCAAGGATTGGAACCATATTCTTCTTCCTTGATAGTGTCCAATTATTTTAACATACAATGATGGAAAATATCTCAAATTCTGTTATCCTTTCCAATCAACCACCATCACAAATATATTTTAAACAAAGTAGGCCTATCCTATTTGGCCAACACAATAACCTCTTCACGGACAATGGTCATTTGGGTACATTAACTTTAACATTTACCTAAACTAACATATTTTGGTTCATATCTGAAATAAACACTTATGTGTGTGATTCTTCAATTTTGAAAATGTGGAAGGTTTTGTTATCTGAGTATAAGAATCAAATTGTATCAGGATGATTTATATTTTATTTTGTTGCCATTTGATTGTTATACATACAATTAGTTATAAAAAGAATTACATTGAATTTATAATCCGTGCCTATTTGGGATCAAAGCCCAAATGTGATCACAGTTTTAAAGTATCTATTTGGACTTTTAGACCAATTGATTGGGGGTTAAGATCAGTTTAGAGTTACCAGTTGGCAGATTTCAACAATAATCTTACTGTAGTTTTTACTGGTATGTTGAACCTATTGTCGAATGTGGACCATATTACAACAAAACTTGGAGTTACATTTGGAATTTGGGCACATTTTGTTCTTCTACTATAAAATAATAAAACAACAATTAGTAGGTAGTAATTACATTTTTTTTATACATTGTAAGAATCCAGAACTTAGGAAAATGTTTGTTAATCCATAATGTGTTTGTATTTATCAAGATGGTAACAAAAACTAAGACATTCTCAGAATACCCTTATCGAAGTGCAAGGGTAAGTTTGTTATTTATGAGATAGGCCTGGCCAAGCCACCGCTGCCCTTTGCCCATCAGTTCCCACACCAGGCCACGGCACAGGTAGCCGCGCTGATCTAGATCCTTCATATGCTAATACCGAGCCATAGATACTGACCCTTGTCAATGTTTCCGGAAAAAATCCTCCCCTAGGGTGTCTTGGATGGTCAATTGCTCCTATTTCTTTCTCAACGACCGCGACTCAGCTCGGCCCTGAGAGGGTTGCCCTACATCGGTGGTCAACGTCAGCTAACGGACACGTAACGGACCTTCTCCGTCATCGCGATCTGATTGGTCAACAGTCTTATCCGCGAGCGTTCATTGGTTGGGCTATTTGGGTAAAATCTATAAAAGGTTCAAGTAACTGTCATCTTCTAGAAACGTAAGTAGTGTAAGGCGAGAGAAGCATCTAGACAGTGTTCATCATATTCCTACTAGATATTATACATTATCCTACGTTGTTATAATTTTCTTTTTTGTATAAAATGGTCCTTCTTGGTAACACTTAAATCTTTACTGATATGGTTACAATTATCAGGTAGGATAACAATCCCTAATTTTTAACTGTTTTGACAAACGACAATTTGATGGATAACGTTAGTTTTATCACTTTTAAATTACTTACGAAGTCACATGGAGGTAAAATTCAGCTTTTCAATTCTAACGGACTCAGCATAAGCTCTTTAAGGTATTTCCAAATTTCGCTAACTGAATCCTTACCAATAATATTGTTTCTTTTTTATAAATTATTCCCGAAAAATAAAAGATCAAACGTTTAATCCTTCCATTAGTCCTCATACCATGACAATTTCTTTTCGATAATTTGAGTTTAAGTTGCGTAAAACTATTAAATTTATTCGGACATTAGGATCCCCTTCCTGACCTAGGTCACGTCAACTGTTATCGTCTAATTGTGTCCTGGACCGGTTCGGTCTGAACTGAAACTGTATCGACACTAGGAACTGTGGACCGGTCCAACAAGACAGGGACAGGTCACCAGACCTGCAGTTGACCCCGACCTTACCTGACCCTAGGCCTTCCTGTTCCGCTACACTTCCCTTTCTACCCTTCCGGTCTTCCTTCCTGCTCCTGTTCACCCTGCTGCCCTTCTGGTACACTGTATCTCCCTCTGAACCTGTTCCTATTTTGATTGTTGATAACTTCTCACATTTCCGTGTTGCTGGACTGAGAACTAATAGTCCGACGTATGCGCATCGCGACCTAAATAAATAACACAGAATACACAGCGTATAGTTCTGTGATGTTCCAAAATCTTAAAATTGAGATAAAAATCCATGTACAAGTATATTTAATGTTCAACAATTCGCACAAGATTCTATAGCTGTTCTTGTTCGATGTAACTCGAGTATGACGGACACAGCCATATTTTGCAACTGGGACTAAATGGATTATATTATGTGGGATGAATGTGAACTTGCATCAAACTTGTAGTGTAATTCTAAAAATATAAATAATACTCTTGTTTTAATTTAGAATTCTGAATATCTAAGAAGCCTTTATTGTGACACATTTGTGGGAATAGATTAGCTACCACCTGACAAACATTATTGTTTAATCTTTGGACGTATCTGATAATATAGCAAATTGTAGCACTTCTGGAATAAAACTAGGTATAGACAAAATTAAATAGTTTATTTTGACATTTAGAAAAGTCCTACAGCACGGGTTCGTAACTCTATGGGAATCCATCTGTAATAGGAACAGAAAAGCTTTTTCAATATTACAGAAGTTTTAGTTTTTCACTGTCAATATCAGCTATAGAACATTTATATTTTCTGAAAAAATCATTAATTTCGTAATAAAAACGAATTGGTAAGATGGTTTAACATTTATTTAAATGTAATGTGAGATCTTTTTTTCTTTGATTTTCAACACATATCATTTTTATTATTTTTTATTAAATATTTTGTTATGGAAAAACTTACAACGTACAGTTGGTAAAACTGACTGTTAATGATATCGGTAACGATTTTTATAATATTCTCAAGTTAACATTAATCCTAGATCTACCAGGAGGCACAAGGACAGTTAAAACTAGCCAATACAGTAATGTACTGTGTGCCTGTAGACAGAGAGAGAGATGGGACTGAGTGAGAGAGAGAAGTAGGCTACTATCGTGACAGTGCAGCGAGACGTCTGGGACTCTGGGAGTTGCAGACAGTATAATAGTCGCCGTCGCGTCGCCTGGTCAGCTTATGAATAAAGATGAGACTGGGGAGTCTATGTGCAAAACTGAGATGCCATTCAACGTCCACATGGGCAGTGATGACAATAATTGTACAACAAATGAAACATTCACGTTTTGGTTTATTACAATACATTTTAGTAATGATTATTAAAGGATGTTTTATCTTACCAAGTAACTTAAGGTTGATTCCCTTTATAACAATTAATCTGTAGACAGACAGCTTAGGTTCGGAGACTCCTGGACACCTACCAATGGTCTGTTCCGGGCTGATTGTAAAGGCAGGATCACTCAGCGGTCACCCATCCAAGGAGCAATCACGATCGACGTTGCTTGACTCATTTATCTTGCAATTATCTCTGTATCCACTAGATCACGCCATCGCGTAGTACAAGTGCTAAGATTACTCTATGTGATTGAAACATCAAACAATTACGTTGAGGTTAGAGCTCTTAAAGTAATGCTACTTATATTCCCTTTTTAATTATTTTTGTTCGTGTATCAGTTAGCCTTAAAGTCCTGAACCCGCTAATGTTAGCTACATAAAACAAGTGCTGTAACTTTGAATGGTAATTTCTCATTGTAGAAATGGCACAGCCTCACGTGTTTTTGGTATAGCCTACATAAGGTAGTAAAGAGAATCAGCGTAAAACAAAAATGAGTACAATTTCCGATTTTTTACTATTTTTTTTAAGAGTAAATTGTTCTTGCTATCCTTCAATTCCATAAATTTTTGAACTTCCGAACCGATCTCTAAAAAAATTGGAACCAAAACTGCAGTTTTTAATATGTACAAACCGGAGTAATGTTTGAAAAATATAATTAATACGTACAACATGACCCAAAACTACCTCTCCAATGAACTGTTTCCTCACAAACGAGAATGAAAGACATAATAGTGACACGGAGTGTGATAATCGGAGATATCACGCGATATTTGTCATCGACATGAATAAACATCCTAACTAGCCTGAGCACGTTACCTCATACCGCTAAGGAAGTCCGCCTGAAAACTGTCGTAATCATTTCACACTCTTCGCTTACGTTTAAAAACCTTGGTAAGGTTAGTTGATTCAAATAAGCATCAATAGACCTCTTTTACTAATAAATGTTCATTTATTTCTTATTTTTTAAGATACGTAACATAAATGCACAGCAGTCGCTACTATATTGTCAGTTGACGCTTACTTAGACGCAGTAACCATTATAAAACGTAAAAAGATATTTTTAACCCAAATTAGTTTTTTAGTAGGGCCTTAGTTTTTAAAATATAACACTTACTAAACTTCCATCACGAAAACATCCCTGAACTTCGTGCTGGTTCTTCTTATAAAAAAAGTTCAAAGTCTAATCTTCTATTGTTATAAAAGAATATATTATTACATAGATCATTGTCAAAATTAGATCTAAGATCGTCTATCCCTTGTACTGTAAAATAACTAGTATTATATATTTAAAAAAAACTCTACTTATTAAAAGGAGAAACATGACATTTACAGCATTTCACAAGTAGGACAAGTCTGTCAAATATTCCTCGATTATCTTTCACTAATTAAACAAATCTTTGAGCAATCCAATTTGAGTTACTTTTGTAAAAGAGTTTGGATTAAAATTTAAAATAAGCAACATTTAAATTGTTTTTAAAAGTTGTTTAATTGCCCTGAATGTTCTGAAATATAAAAAAATATAGGCATATTACTTAAATTTATTAAGCTTTTTCTCTTTCAGAAATTTAAAATGTGCTTGTTACTATATTTTATCTTAGCAAATGACTAGATTTATTTATGTCTTTTGCTCAAGTTAAAATAGTTTAGTCTGATTTGATTTTTACGTTCTATATGCAGGGTTCTATTAATTTGTCACATATTGTATCGTGTTGTTCATACGTTTCAAGATTTCAGTATCATGGGCTCAGCTCCACACACGGTTACGACCTATGTGATATCTTTCTTATGCCAAAGTATGGTCTAATGTGCGAAGTGTATACAATAAGATAAATAAATTTAATTTAAATTAACTCTTTTCACAAAGAAACTGCCTCAAAAATGTATTGGCTGAGCCTTAACAAAGTTTCATTTAGGAAATTGTTAATTTCTGCCTGTCTGTCCGGCTATTTGTCTGTCCACAAGATCTCTAAAACGATCTGACCTCTAAACTCGAACTTGTGCATGAAGTACTTACTACTGAAATAGAATAATTTCTATCTGTGCAACACTAAGTTCATTTGTTTGGAGTATGTCACTTCATGGGATTTGGCAGAGGGTTAGTTAATAATGTTATGTTGGTCTTACGGGGAACCATGAAAATAGTAGAATAAATAAATTGGTAAACAAACTCAGAACACTAATAAGAGCTATCAACATCTTAAAAATTAACACGTGAAGCATAACTACCCTAATACACACAACATCATTTTATGGGGACTTGGTGTGTAAATGTTTATTATTTTAACACTGATATTAAACACAATTTAACTAACAAACTCAGAACACTAATAAGAGCTATCAACATCTTAAATATTAACACGTGTACCATAACTACCCTAATACATACAACATCATTTTATGGGGACTTGGTGTGTAAATGTTTATTATTTTAACACTGATATTAAACACAATTTAACTAACAAACTCAGAACACTAATAAGAGCTATCAACATCTTAAATATTAACACGTGTAGCATAACTACCCTAATACATACAACATCATTTTATGGGGAACTTGGTGTGTAAATGTTTATTATTTTAACACTGGTATTAAACACAATTTAACTAACAAACATGTGACAAGATATCTAGAGAAAGATCTCATCTGTAGATCTTAAATTGTTGCATGACCATAATGAACTGATGGTACATGTCTAATCGAGGAATTTTCCTGACCGTCATCAAGGTCTATCAGTCAGGAAGCTGACAGAATTTTTCTTTTGTTTGCCGGGGAAAGTAACAATTTAATTTCCGTTGATTGTTTGTCGTTCTATCTGTCAATAATGAAATGCCACCTAGATTTCAAATTATGCATAGAAGCTTGTTTCGCAACACCTAGTGTGGCGTACTCCTGCCTTGTCTTCATTATTATTTAACAATGTGTTTGGAGCACACTCAATTTTTATCTAATAGGGTATATTTAATTTAAATGGTGGATACTACAACATGTGACATTTTAAAAACATTGTTTCGATTTTTATAGTCTTCACGATGGATATTTGGAAGATTTTGCTGCTTATAAATTTTAAATATAAAGTGAAGGTTTATATACACATCAGTCTAACAACCCTTTGGCTGTATTCGTTCTTAATCATATTTTAATGTATAAAGATTACTCAAACTATCAGAATTCAAACAAATAATATTATAACCTTATAATATTATAACAAATAAATAAATAATGTTTTATATTTTTTTTTAAGTTGTATGTTTGTTTTTGTAAAGGTTAGATCAGATTAATAACAATTTTATCGTCTTACTTTCATGTTGATTTTAGCCAACGTCGTCTTGGGACTAATTGTGTGGTTGTCAATATGAAGTTGTGATGGGGATACTCGTTTTCTTCCGTTTTCCAGGAAAAGGGCTAAACGCGTTGCGAGAATCCTCTTTTCTTTTGTTAGTGAAAAGGGCTTAAATGGTCCCCAAATAGTTGCAATATAGAACCAGTTCGGGTGTTGTTGACCTTTAAAGAGGAAATAAATGTCACAGGATTTCATGACGCTCACGACCCACATTATGGTGCTTAATCATCATGGCATAACTGCTGCAGACTGTGGAGGACGTTGTTCTAATCAAGATGGTTTAATAATTAATTACTTGTTAACTTTACGTGTTAGTAATAATGAGAGTAAGTCTACGTGCCAGCAATAACGAATACGGAGAGGGGGGGGGGAGATGATCGCGTTCTCGTCTGATAACGCGAACTATACAAATCTAACAGATTTGCATTTTCCCAGTACCTGCAAATTTAGATGTTTATGACACGGAACATCAAGCGCCCATCGAATACTAAGAAACTAGTAACAGTAAATAATATCAACGGTACGAAAGAGTTTATACTCTGAAAAATAAGAACGAAAAGAATATTAAATACTTGGAAATAATGAAAAATATTATTTAGTACACAGTTGAAATTAATTTTAACTATTAATTTTGTTTTGTAATATTATGTTAAACTGAATTTGTTTAGTGGTAGATGCTTCCAAAGTTTAACTCTTACGTTTCATTAGATCAAAAAATATAACTTTTACGAATCATAAAATTAAGCTTAGGGGAAAGATGAATTTGTACTCTGTGCGTTCTTTCACATGAACTGAATTCACCAACCTCAAGTAATGTTCCCACTTAAGATCAGGCTGTGGATTGATGTCGACCATCGTAAGAGAACAATGATGAATCCGATAGACTTTTACGGCCTTATTTTAGTCGTAGACCCAAGTTTGATGTCTCAATATAAACATACTATAGTTAATACGCAAATGCTTCATAGTTTTTCTTGTAAAGATACTTTTTTATTATTAAAACAATAATTTGTTGCTCAGGGGAAATAATCTCAAATTTGTTTGTACATCATTGTTTTAATAATTACAACGAACAAATTTTACTATACAACTAAATATAGTTATATGTGTATTAATAATATATTTAAAGATACCTAGTATAATATATACCCTAGTATATTTTTTTACCCTCAAAAATAAGGGAGTAAAAGTGTTTAAAGTTTAACAGTTTTCTTATAGGATAAAACTCAGGTTCATTTAACCCCAGTTCATTCTTTCTGAACGTGTAGGAACTTAAATCGGGTAAGATCTGTACTTATAATCACCATAATCATTTCTGAATATCGTAATGTAACTTGCAGAAGGGTTGCTATTAGCCACACGAGGAAAAAAAGTCGATATACCTGTACTTTACTCATCCCATGTCATTTTGGTTTTATTTTTATCTGCCGTCGAAGAAACACTATAAATAGGTGTGGAAATGTAGACTCGGGAAAAAACGAAGGAAATACCCAGAACTTGTAAGTGACCTGCAACTTTCAACTTCGTCATCCTCCATGACGTTGGCGGGGAGTCGAGGCGAGCAGCGCAGCGCAGCGCTACGATTGCCGCTGGCAGGTGATAGCAGTGATAGAAGGCCTCCTACTTGACTCACTGATAGCAGTAATTTATGCGAGTCTGTGGTCGTAATTGGCATGATAACACAGTGACAACCTAGCTAGCCTCGTTACAGCATGGCCGCCTTGCACACGGCTGCTGCCAATAACTGTGCAGTCGCCCGTCATCCGGCTGTGGTTAGGGCTTAACCTGCTCACGCATAATAGACTAGGACCATCTTTCAAGCTTCTCGAGCAGTCATATGGAGAAACCTCATGCACTACCTAGCTAGCCTCGTTACAGCATGGCCGCCTTGCACACGGCTGCTGTCAATAACTGTGCAGTCGCCCGTCATCCGGCTGTGGTTAGGGCTTAACCTGCTCACGCATAATAGACTAGGACTATCTTTCAAGCTTCTCGAGCAGTCATATGGAGAAACCTCATGCACTACCTAGCTAGCCTCGTTACAGCATGGCCGCCTTGCACACGGCTGCTGCCAATAACTGTGCAGTCGCCCGTCATCCGGCTGTGGTTAGGGCTTAACCTGCTCACGCATAATAGACTAGGACCATCTTTCAAGCTTCTCGAGCAGTCATATGGAGAAACCTCATGCACTACCTAGCTAGCCTCGTTACAGCATGGCCGCCTTGCACACGGCTGCTGTCAATAACTGTGCAGTCGCCCGTCATCCGGCTGTGGTTAGGGCTTAACCTGCTCACGCATAATAGACTAGGACTATCTTTCAAGCTTCTCGAGCAGTCATATGGAGAAACCTCATGCACTACCTAGCTAGCCTCGTTACAGCATGGCCGCCTTGCACACGGCTGCTGTCAATAACTGTGCAGTCGCCCGTCATCCGGCTGTGGTTAGGGCTTAACCTGCTCACGCATAATAGACTAGGACCATCTTTCAAGCTTCTCGAGCAGTCATATGGAGAAACCTCATGCACTACCTAGCTAGCCTCGTTACAGCATGGCCGCCTTGCACACGGCTGCTGTCAATAACTGTGCAGTCGCCCGTCATCCGGCTGTGGTTAGGGCTTAACCTGCTCACGCATAATAGACTAGGACTATCTTTCAAGCTTCTCGAGCAGTCATATGGAGAAACCTCATGCACTACCTAGCTAGCCTCGTTACAGCATGGCCGCCTTGCACACGGCTGCTACCAATAACTTTGCATTCGCAAGTCATCCGGCTGTGGTTAGGGCTTAACCTGCTCACGCGTAATGGACCATATTTCGAGATTCTCGCTTAGTTATTTGCAGAAATCTCATGTTCTACCTTCCCCCTACATTTTATTTTTACCAAAGCACCTCACTACCACATTAAGAGCAGGCTGTAGTTTCGGCCATCTTGTTTATATCCACATACGAACAATGTTATATCTCAAGCACTTGTTATACATTATTTTAATCATGTAGTTATGAAATATGTCTCATTTTAAAGATATGAATAATACTCATGCAAACGATTTTCGATATTTTTATTGGATTTTCATAAAATATTGCATAATTTTGTGAACTTCATCATTCAAATATTAAAAATTTTCAACTGTACAAAAAAACTAATAATGCGCTAGGATGCGTATTTTTAAAAATTGCATAATGAGACAACTCTTATAACGCTACGATTAAAAATGCGGCCGGAAAAGTATTTGTGGTTTAAATTACTCTTTATGGGGTAAAATTAAAGGCGATCCACTACAGGCGGTTCTGAAGGCAATATTCTGATTCTTGTGTACCGTCCACTTACTACTTGTTACACACCAAATTCATACCCTGATTAAATTTTATGGATAAAAACTAAATCTTGGTTTCATTGCTCAATGTTTGACACAACCTGTCAGCTCGGGTGTTAAAACGTTGTCTAGAGGTTTTATATATTGCTCATTTTTGCATCAATATTGATTAATTTAATATATTTGGTCTTCTTAAAAAAATCAGTAACCCTAAGTTTCTGTTCATAATAACACCAAGTCAGTTGTATTTTAATTACATGTCGTAAACGTGCTATCCTTTTATGTGTAATATGCCCCTAATGGTATGGTATTGCCACCCCTTCATCCAAGAATCTCAAATCATGCAAGTAGAAAAACACAATTGGGTTATTTAGGCAAAATCTACATTTATGTCGATTAGAGGTTTAAAACTAAAAGCTGTAATTTATTTGAGTACAATTATAATTCTCAGATATAAAATAAGTTTTCTTGTTAGGACATATGTGGAGCATTGGGAAATAAAATATTGAGGATAAAATTTATGCTACGAATTCACAATAAAATCGTTACTAAATTTTATTTTTAATTTAAAGATGTTTAATGAAAAATTTTACTTAAAACAAAATGTTTTTAAACATGTTTCGTGGATTAATAAATCTTGAGAAAATTTGACCTTTCGTTAAGCATTACTAAAATATTGATTAAACAAAAATATGATGCAATATGATGAATACATCGAGTATATACGGTTTAATTTTTGTTACTAATTAATAAGGCAATTCAGTTTTGGGAACTGCTATTACCACATTGACTGTGGAAATATAGTATCAGAACTGAAGGAGTGCTTCATCGCAGTTTATATAAGGTTTATATTATATTAGCTACATTGTATTCCATAATATTTGGTGGCTAATGCAAGTCGGAAAAGTCGGAAAAACTGGAATTTATTTGTTTTATGATTGGTTTTTCTTAATACACGTAAATAATATCTGTGTTATGAAATTATTGTTCCTCAAAGTTAATCAGAACAAAATGTTTGTTGTATCAACGCTAAAAATGTTTCATGATTACTCGTGTCTATGTTATTATCTTCAACTTTGTATTTCTATATCCACCTACAAGAAATAAACCTCAAACATGAAAACAAACTAACACAAATATGTTTTTAACAATAGCGTGATAAGGTGCTAACATCCTCTGCGTGATATAGCTATCCCATCTCAACCTAAGCAAAGGTTCGATCGACGTCATAATCGTAATACTAACCTTAGAATTTTGTTAATTTATAAAAATAGAAAGTCCTTTTGGAGGCGCAAACGTCGACGTTTGGTGGAGAATGGGCGATTTGTGTAAACAAAATTTAGTTCCCAGTTTACACTTGAAACGTGCCCAAATTATATGTAAGCAATGAATAGGTATGCGTCAGACCGTTGCCATGGCGACCGCAGCAAAGCATATCAAGGCAGAGGAGTGGGTGGGGGTAAGTGACCTTTGAGTCTGCGTCACCCCCTCACCAACCCCAACCCCATATCGTGCTGCAGTCGCATTCAGGTCTCCCCGCCAACTTTTTGTCACAGCAAATAGGTTACAGCAGTTTTTGTCCCTTTATTTAGTGGGAAATAAACTATTGCAGCTCTCTGTACATAATTCGCCTTTTATAAACAGTGAGCGTATTAATCTACTGTTGCGTATATTGCTCTTTCGGTATTATTAATTTGTGGTATCAAATATCAATGAGTCCTGAAACGTAATCTCTTTATGTTAAATTAATTCATTCTAAAGCTTTCAGTTACACTTAACTGCTATTGTCAATTACCTGCTGTATTTTACGACTCGTAAATGTGTGAGGGGTCGTAAAATGTCCTGCATTACTGTACTCGTATAGCCTATAAACAAATATAGTAGGTCCCTCATCCCCAAGTCGTCACCGATAAAATCGCGAGGATAAATCGTTTGAATTAACCGACACCTGATGTAATTGTGTTTGAATAATATTTTTCATTCAATAAATAATAAATATGCCTAGAAACTTCGTACGATCGATTTATATGCAAGATGTACATCTGCTTTATTTTTAGAATGCTTTACTTCTCAAAAAGTGAATAAAGGTGCTTGAAAGAGCGGGACTAACAATTCATAATCATTTGTAACTTGCACTTGTAGTGTTTGTATATATGACGACTGCCGCTAAATGGTTAATATAACTAAATGGTTAATACCACGATAAATTACAAATTAATTTTGCATTAAATCCGGTTTTACGTTGTTCGAAATCTAGGAATGTCAACATTCCCTATATTTTTGTCATTTACCAAAATATTGAAAATACCAAACATTTCAGTCTGGGGGGCAATGTTACTACTGTTATATTTTTTTGAAAGGCTTATTTATTTTTGTTTTTCAAACGCGAGAGGCGGAGATTAAGGAATAAATACTTGTGACTAAATCACAAGGACGGGGGAGCAAGCCTTGGTTGTTCAGGTTGTTATAGATACTAACAATCGCTTGGTCGCTATAGGTTATCAATTTTTAACTATTACAGTGTCGTAAACAGCTGATTATTCACCCTTAATTAATGAAGGTCATACGGCCCTTAATTAGTAACCCTACCCTATTTTGTTTCGTATTATCAAGTGTATAATAATTGTAATATTATTTTTGTATGGAGAGAAACGACAGGTACCCCCTCCCCTCTATGAGTATGCCCATGTAAAAGGTAAGAAACTAGCTCGGTTACCAGTTGTTTGAATAAATAAATATAACCTTAAATTTTCAATTCCATCAACTTAGAAATGCATTAAAAACTCAACGATTGAATAAGTTTTGAGGGTAAAAAGATTTAAATTCACAATAAAGATGTTAGTTCCATCAAATTAGCTTAACAGGTATTTATTTTAATTAGATGTGTCTCAAAATTAATCGTTAAATATAATATAAATGGTGGCTAAGTGATGAATGTCCCAGAATAGTGGAGTGTGCATTTACTCCAGGGATTAGGGTGCGAATCCAGGTTCGGGTACGGAATTTTCTCGCACTGCTAGTATTTGATAGACAGTTCTGGGCTATAGCTTCGTATTATCTTTAAAATATATGATGGCATTTTTGTTAATAAAAGTTGTAAAAGCTTGATTTTGGTAAAATATTAAGAGCTTTAAAATTCTCTAATCACTTTTGATTACCAATTTGATTGGGCTTACTTCCTCGTGCAAAATTAAGTTTTTAAATCTTTTGACCACACGCTGTGTACTAACCTAAAATACTGTCGTTGTTTGTGTCTCGTGTTTATTTCGAGGTAAATTTAGATTATTTAAGTTTGTTAAATAGGCTGAGTCTCATTTTAATAAAACTAACATTGTGATATAAATTGACTCTACTTTTCACATCATTCTGTAGTTAACATGACAATATGATTGTGGAACCCATCATTTCCAAAATGTGCAGTCCGCCCCCGACAATAAGTGTTCCAAGAAGTCTGCCACGAGTGCAGATTGTAAAGGTACAGACGGCGCCTGGGATGTAGTCTGACAGAAGGAAGCACGGTGACCGGTGACGGCTGATCCCCACCCCTCTGAGGACTGCTGCCATTGGTCGGTGCGGCGGCGGCGCGCTCTCTGGGCCCTCAGTCACCTCCCGCCCGGCGCTCGCTTCTGTCTGTAGCCCGCATCTTCAGATTCATCCCGTGCTAGTCGAGACAGTGTCGTGCCAGTCCGCTCCGCTGCGTACTATTGTGTTCTGTGCGCTCGCGCTCCCGCTAGGTGTGTACACCCGCTCGCTCTGACTTTCTTCTACGAGATGGTGAGTGCATCAATTATATTTATTTATTGATTATATTCGTTATAAAGTGCATTGTTAATAACGGTGTGTTTATCTCTACATTAGGTTTGTTGTGCCGACTTGTGGGCACACCATTCACTAACAACTCTTTCCTGTCATTTATTTTTATTTTATCAATACAGTTCTTTTCATAACCCTTGAGAAAAGTCAGTGTATTTCTGTGTTGTCATTTTACTGAAATTAATTTTAGAATCACTCATTACATGCTAACTTTATACAATTCCAATTGTTTTTGATTCGGATTATTCTGTGTTGGCATCTTAAAGGTTTCTCTATTTTTATAAAGATATTTTAACAATATAAGCCCTATTTCTCGGTAGATATTACTGTATTTGAAATCCTTACATAATGTTGTCTACATTACAAAGTGAATACTATCAATAGCTTGCTACAACGTAATCGTGCACACTAATGTTAGTAAATGTGCAGAAGTTTTACTGGTACCACTCGTAAATTTATATTGAGTTTTGAACTTCTCGTCGTTCAGCGGGAAAGGTCTACACAAAGAAAAGTTAGGTACGCCCGAGTCTGATCCCTAACTTAATGTATAGATCTTCACGTTGAGTATTAAATTTGTGTCATAAAACTGGTTTACGATGCAACACACTACATACTTGTTTTATGGTATTCGATCGATCGTAATGGACCTGAAAGTTAATAAAATCATAGATGTTAAGTTATCAATACGATAGATTAAAAACAATATTCAGTTATCAAATAGTCGTAAATGAAAACAATATGTAGCTTAAAACTTTAATAGACCTTGGATTTACGTCTGCAATATAATTAATGATATGGCTGAGTCAAAGTTAGTTTACATATTATCGCTGTAATGTTGAATGTTCGGTGTTACGCGTAGGTAAGAAATAATAATAATTAGACAGTCAAAATATGGAAAACTATGTGACTAAAAATAAGAAATTATTTACACTAATAAAACTATTAATATTTCGATTTTTTTATTTCATCCGTGATGAGAAATTAATTAGTTATAATTAAATAATTAATTATTTTTAAAATAATATTTAAAACAATTTATTTAGTAAAATTGCTTAAGATAAACTGAATTGTAGTAATATATAACATCATTTGATAACATATACAGAAATTTGTATATAATTGACAAATATGCCCTTCATTTGACTGTCTCAGAAAGCCATGCTAGTGCAATAATATGATACCGTGCTATTATTTGCTGCATTATTGTTGTGAGGTAATAGCGAAGTCCAGATTTTAGTTGTTGTCCGACCAACGTCCTATTGATGTTTCACTTGTATTTATTTGATTTCCATTGCTGTTTTATCCTGTTGCAGAATAAGCTATATATTATTTAGTTTGTAAAGAACTGACTTATGATAAGTTTCATGCCAGTGACAACAAGAACATTTTTTCTCTGCCATTTCGAAGATAACGAATTTTTTAATATAATTGTTTGAATGGCTATTTAAAAATGGTGGCGATTTTTAGATAGTTGAAAATTCTATACTTTTAATTAATAAGGGTTGATTATATCACACTTACATATTTTGAATAGATCGTTCGGTACTATTTCCTTCTTAAGAGAACGAATCTCGCGTAAAACCCAAACTTTTCATTTTGGTCAGTTAACATTCTTACTAGGGTTCCTTGAAAGTTTCTTTTGTATGCAGGATGACGGTTTTATGAGCAAACAGTCTAAACTCGTTTACGAAGTATTGTGACCTTCCGGGAATCGAACCCGTAACCTGTCGGTCGGAAAGCTACAGCCTCAGACTACAACAATATCGACATTTTCGTCGATAAGAGATCAAAATCAATCGTTAGTTAACTCCCAACATTGTCTACTGTAACTATAAAATTGTAAGGTAGCGTCCAAGATTCGGTGAGTCAGCGAATGAGCTGACAGCACAGGCTGCGCGGCGCACTGATGTGCATGGATTGTCTCGGTGACTAACGTCTCAGTTCAGAGCAAGCGTTGCGTACAATACAAATTTATATTTTCATCGAGTTCCAATAAACTGCCTGCCGCTCAGAGCCTTTTACGTTCTTATCAATCTGAGGGAGGAATCAATCTGGTTGTAGAGCACATCACACACAGGGGTATGCTCTTACATACTCGTATATTTTACATTATTGATATTTATTTTATTGCCATTTTGTACTAACAACGTCGTTTCTGTCTAATGGGAGACACGTTCTAAACGCCGTCACCACGAGGCGGAAATAATTTCAGCACGACAATTAAAATTTTCTCAGAATGAAAACCGCCATCCTCAACATCGATCAGTTTGTTACTGGTCGCTGGATCTTGTAACCCACTTGGTTGAAGTCAGAGATGGAGAGGGTTTGAGGATTTGGTTGGCTTGTACGTACTACGTCTGCCGTTACTCTTTCGATGTTACGGAGTTTTACACTTAAATTAATTTTTTTGCTGCGAAACGATACAATTTAGTAATCTAAACTGATTTCACACATTCTGCTATATTATTGTCGACACCCGTTGTAACCGTGGTTCAAACCACACTTAAAACTGTACTGACTCTTTGATATTGATTAGTGGGTTGGTGACCTACTAATAGCGCGCTATGAACACCAAAAGCCACGATATTACTGACTTCGGACGTAGTACTATCTCATTCTCAACTATCTAGCATTGATTCTTTTTATTGCTTGGGTGTCTCAAGTCTATAATGACAAATAATAATTCGCTGAATCCGTTTAATATAAAACATTCCACATACTACGTATTAAGTACTCCTAAGTCATTTGGCAAAATCACTCTTCAGTATATTCGATCTTATCTCGTGTGATTAATGTCCATTTACTTAGGACAACTTGCGGTGAAAATCTGATAACTTAGTTTTGGACTTGTTGACTACCCCTAAAATGTAAACTACCAAAGTCCAGTAGATGAGCCAGTTCCCAATAACTGCAGCACGACCAGACCAGGTGTGGGAGGCAGCGGGCGCGGGCGGGCCTGTATCAGATCAATAGTGGGTCGAGATAAGATACCCTGTCTCTGTCGTACTCTCAACCCAGCTCTCTATAAATACCCGGTACCAGGATGATGCCATGGCCCGCTATCTCTCAATCTGGTACTATTGATTTTGCCGACATACCTCGCTGATTAGTTCAATCTAATTCTTTTCTGAGTGAATTCCTATTATTGTGCGATCATGCAGATGTCGTAGCATTCTCGTTAAGATTTTCCCGGAATAGTTATCAAAGAAACGTTTTTGAGGCGTGCAATTTCCGTTTTCAGAGTAATTCAGTATAACAATTCTAAGGTTGTCGTTTGTATAACAAGGAATACTTTACTCCTTATCAGTCATTAATGATTTTAATTTCCGTACTTTCGATCCAATGCTAATATTTCCAAACACCGCCATTCTCACTAGGAACGAATCTATTGGTTCACCGACTACGAAATTTAAGGTAAACGTATGTCATAATTTTTTTAAAGACTTAAAGGCTTGTTCAAACTTTTATGCACTAAGCCAAATTGCTTTTGAAAGCCTCTGGAACACTACAATTTCTTTGGAACAGCCTAACATCTGATACCCCATGACCTGTATTACCTAATGATTTTTGGATTACCTGCTTATTGCATCACTTATGTTGTATAAACCTCAATTTCCTTTGACGTCGAATGTCCTAATCCAACCGGTCTCTAAGAGCTGGAACTGACTTCTCTTCGCTTTTGTAAAACCGACTAGGAAATTTGTATTTGGTCGTGTAAGACAGACCTTTTGTTCTCTGTTATTGGATCCTTTGTTCTATCGCTCTCGGCTTATGTCAGCTTCCCGGAATTTGGAAGCTCTAGGCCTCTGAATGCCCCTGGAAGCTCCCGTCTTTGTATACACCGGCATCTGAAGTACCCAAGTTTTGAGTACCTGATTCCGAATTGCTTTCTTTGAGATTGTTCTTTCTAGAATCTATTGGTTTATGGAAACTCCCTGCCCCTGAAAATCTCTAGTCTAGATGCTAGAGCTAGGGCTTGGAGCTTTCCATCTTTTGGAAACTTTCTGCCTTTAACAACTTACGAGAGTTCCTGTCTTATAAGAGGCCTTGGCTGCAAAACTCTCAGACTGGAGTGTATCTTGGGAGATTCCGGGATATCATAGATGATCTTGTACTGTTATGAAGATGTATGTCTTCGGGAATCGTGTTTTAATTCCCCCTAACTTATGAAAGCTAACAGACCCGCTCCCTGCGTCATCCATCCTGGGTTCCCACTTATAGCACAGAATGGTCATATTAATTCTGGTTAATTTCCAGGAATGCTGTGGCGAAGTGGTCTTGTCCACTTCTTACTTGTTTTCAAAATCACACGTCAACTTCTTAACAACGTTGTTGCAAATTTTGTAAAAATGTATGCAACCACAAGTTGTATAAAGTAAACGTTTAAAAATACATTGATTCTGATACTAAGCTCGCCTTTATCCGATTGGTCCAAACAACGAACTTAATCTTGCCAATTTTTTACTACTCGAATTGATTTAGGACTCAACCATGATGTTATGTTTACAAAGAGATTTGTTTACACAAACACAAATGTATAGATAGACGTGAAATTTATTTGAAACTGACTAGCATATTATAATTTGTTAGTTGTTGATGGAACCTTCTACTTTCTTTCAACGGTACTCGAATAAATATTACACAGTTATACACAGCAATTACATTATACAAATTTTCCATTTAAATTCAATTTAAACTTAGAATGTTTAAACCCACAATCCTCCTCCCTCACGCCACTATCCCTCGCGTTATTAAATAAAATCTTATACCCTTTTATAATATGTATTTTTCATTTTAGTTGTTAGATAGTTGGGTCTGTTCTCATGGAACATAATACTATCCTAAAATAATTATTGTATGGCTAAACATCAAGCACTAATATTCAATTGTTTAATAACTAATTTTACTAATACTCAAAAAATTATAAATTGTACATTAATTCTAATATCATAGATTACTAACCATTCCCTTGAGTGTTGCATGACCATTAAATGAAATTTGCTACACAAAGCATACAAATGTTCATTTAAGTAGTTGAGATGTGCATTTGAATGGGGAAGGGTACGATTTTGGAACATTAAATTCCCTGCAAAGCCTAGATGACCATTTGAAAATCTAAATAGTAAAAAAAGTATGACCACAAATTTGGGGAGTTAAAAAACTAGATTTAATACTTTTTACTTATAATGTATTTACATCTATTTTCTAATCTACATAGACATACTAGTATTTTGAAATAATCTTTACATCATTGTAATTATGGATATTATATTTTGGTTATTTTCATTTAAAAACTATTATTGAGTGATCAATTTTAAGAAAAAGTTCTTATTTTTAGTTTAAACTTGAGACATATTCACATGCACCATTCTCGAGTGATGTAGATCTCGCGCAGCATTCTTATCATCGTGTATGTAAACAGATTCGGGGGTTTATAAACAATCGCTTACGTGGACCGACTTTCATGCGGATTTGGTGATAAACGGAGCCCGCGCTCTGCGTCATCAACTCAATTATGTACCAAGTTTAGTGTAGGAACGTTTTGTCTACCTTTTTATAGCTTATAAGCGGTTATCATCCTTTGTTTTTAGGAAAACATATAGATATGTAACATCTTAATGGCATATAAACTAACCAAAGGTCTTAACTAATTTTGATAAAGATAATGGTAATGTAACGGTACAGATTATGGAGGCAATTGAAATTTTTATTTGATATTTGTACAGTTTCAGGCAAAGAAGAACTAATGAATTTTCATACTATACGGTATCTAGGACGCTAACTTTTAAATTTATTATATCAAGGCTGCCATGAAATAGAACTGCCAAAGATAAAAAGTTAGTTTTCCATTCAAATGTTTATGTGAAGGTACTGTCGTCGAACTGTGATTACTTTATAGAAAACGTAGAAACATGGCGTTTTAAAAAGAAAACGTTTATACGTTGGCTCATAAACCCCTATTCTGTTGAGATCCTCCTTATGTAGACTATATGATTTTCAAAATTATGTTCACCAATCTTGCCGACATGCTAATTTTGAATTCGCTGGCAGAAATAGCAACTTACACACAGTGTATTCTGAATTGCTGCTATAACTGGGGTAGTACAACTTGTGCATTATTATGTGAAACTGATCTCGCACCACACTCAGGTGTAGTAATGAGCAAGTCTACAATAGGCCTACCTCGACCAGTTTGTTCGATGTACGGAGCAAACATCTTCCCATATCTTAATCTGGAATCCATCCAGAAAAAGCTGGATTTGTGTAAACTCACATTGGCATTGCCAGAAACATTTGACACCTTGTGTACTGGCCACACATCTCTCTCTGTGCCAGCAAAGTAGGCTACACACAGTGGCGCTGCTGCGAGTTGAGCAATGTTATCTGTCAATTATTACAGCCCGATGATCGGCAATACCTGCGATAGCCTGAGATAGCGGCATCTCACAGCCCAGAATAGCACCAGTTGCCGTGCCGAACTGTCTCCAACTGTGATTACTCATTGTTTTACATAAGCATTTTTGTCGATGATAAAGTTCTATATCTGGCCATTTAAGTACTTATCTTTAAACTAGATCAATTTCTCGAATAGGATCAAATTTGTTCAAAATGAATAGTATTAAAGAGTACACGGAGGAAAGAAAATTAAAACTTCTCAATTGAAAGGTACATTTTATTATTTGTTTTAGTTATTTTCTCGTTTGTTAAAAAAATTCAAAACCCCAGTACAACTGTATCCTTTGCTAACTCTGTGTCAATAGAGATGTTTATATTCTCTCGTGCATGAAGTAACGAGAATATAATCTGCTGTCGAATATTTCACCTTAAAGTGTTTAATAAACTTTAATATAATTGATATCCAATGGTCTAGATCAAATGGAATTCCTTGGAGTTTTTGCTGGTGATATTATCAATTCAGATTTATTCAGAATTGATAGTTTTTCTATATATTATGATTGGTTTACAAACTAAATAGACATGTTTTGCCAACTAACTAACTCTTTATTTGGTTATTTTGCTAATCGGATACATTACGTGATACTCCAAACTAAAAATTTTCAAAGTTGTTTTGCATTTTCATGTCAATGAACACTAGAATTTCTAGACCACAATGTGTATGAATCAAGGATTTGTACAAAGTGTACCCAATTAACGCTGGAGAATGCCAACCTTGGTGTTTCTTCTCGATCACCTTGTCGAGATTCCTCCTCTCCTGGAATGCCCCAGAATCCTTTGCTGCCAGGTGTAACACTTCCACTTCCGGCCGTTTCACAACTACAAGTTGCTGATCAGCTGGTTTCATTCACGGCTTGCTAGCTCATTCATTCATTAACACTTGTTATAACAACAGTTAAGGTCATTGTTACACATCGGTGACCTCAGGTAAGATGTTTGGTGTACTACATAGGCTAGATGTTTTAGTTTGGCGGTAACTCGGTAGCGCGGGCACTCTTCACTGATGTGTCAAATCTGTTTCCTGTCGCTAGTGTCGGTTTTCCTATTGTGATAAATGTAATCTATCGTAACTTTCGACCGGAATGGGGCAATATTTAAACATCACTTCCTCTCTCGGCGACATCCGAGGAAGATGTCTGACCGCAGAGTATGAGCCACTCTTGTGGCTTTCCCACCGCACCCAGCCTCTTGCTGCTGCAATATAACAACGATCGTCAGTAGGTGGGTGGGTAACCTAGTGGTACATCCCCATATTCACCGATAGATACCGTGTCTATCCACCAGTTTGCTGCTGTGGAGTATTATCACAATCAAAATACGATTTTTTTATTACGATAGTTTTCCAATAATGCACCGTTCCGGATCAAGAGCTCTTCGATGTTTTAAACACATACATTAATGCCGAGTTCATGTTTTGGCCATACAAATCATTTGGACAGTGTAGAGGATATTTGGATGTAAAGGATTTCCTGCATATAGACAATATTACTCACTGTTGTCTAAATTTACGTTAAAAGGGTGAAATTTGTCTATAATACAAGATAATGAAAAAAGTACGCCTCCCATTACATATTACGGTGTAAAGTTTTCGAGAAAATCGAGTGTGGAGGTGAGAGTTTCCATTCGGCCGGGAACTGGTTCTCTCCAGTGAGAAGGGGTTTTGCAGAAATCGTGTTGCCACGAGCACGTGCACAACTGCGATACACATCAACGAGACTCCTAATTAGAAAAGATTCGGTGAACCAAAAACCATAATATTTTAAAAATTTGAAGATCGTCGGAAATATGTACTTTGAAAGAACATTTTGTAAAAACGCATTACTTTGACATATAGTACGCATTATATAAATGTGTCATAATGAGAGTTTAGAATACCTTATAATGTCAGATGTCGCTACAGGTTTTGCCAGAGGTGTTTGACATAATGTACTACTATACGACAGTACGACACGGCTACTTGTACACTTGTTATTTATTTAATTAAAAATTGATTTTCTTAACGTTTACGTACAATTTTTACTGGCTTATTTTACATCATTATCTTAAGAAATTAATTCTTTACAAGTTTTGTTAAAGAATTTTACGTGTTTGTTACACATTTAACAAAGTTAATCTACTTGAAACCTAAATGAAACTTGTTTTTGGACACCGAATTTTGTTTATTTCTTCAGAGATCTTAAAAATTACTGCAGCTAGAGGTCTGGTACCAATTTTATTCAATCTTTCAGTTCAATTTGCATAATATACATTAAATTTTACGTGTTTGTTACACATCTAACAAAGTTATTCTACTTGAAACCTAAATGAAACTTGTTTTTGGACACCGAATTTTGTTTATTTCTTCAGATATCTTAAAAATTACTGCAGCTAGAGGTCTGGTACCAATTTTATTCAATTTTTCAGTTCAATTTGCATAATATACATTAAATTTTACGTGTTTGTTACACATTTAACAAAGTTAATCTACTTGAAACCTAAATGAAACTTGTTTTTGGACACAGAATTTTGTTTATTTCTTCAGATATCTTAAAAATTACTGCAGCTAGAGGTCTGGTACCAATTTTATTCAATTTTTCAGTTCAATTTGCATAATATACATTAAATTTTACGTGTTTGTTACACATTTAACAAAGTTAATCTACTTGAAACCTAAATGAAACTTGTTTTTGGACACAGAATTTTGTTTATTTCTTCAGATATCTTAAAAATTACTGCAGCTAGAGGTCTGGTACCAATTTTATTCAATTTTTTCAGTTCAATTTGCATAATATACATTAAATTTTACGTCCTGGGTAACGCCCAAAATAATTTAATAGGGCTCCCTTTTAACGGTGGCACTGAAATCTGGGCGAGATCTTTCACCCTGTATAGCTAGCTAACTAAGCGTTTCTGGACCTATGTGTATATGAACTTTTTTCGTTATTTTCACCGTAAGAACAAGTCCTGACAGTTTCTCCGTTTCTTCATGGGACACCCTGTATATAACCAGTGATAATTGCGCTTTCAATCTTAGATTAAATGTATGCGAATATTTTCCGTGCCTGTCACTTGATGGATGTAGACAGGAGAGATGTATACATGTCCGATATATGGATTCTGTCCGCGAGATCTGGCGTTGACGCGACAAGGCCAGGCTCATTACCTCCAGAGGACATCACAGTGACGGCCTTGCCAGGAATGTCCCCAGTAACACGCGACGGTTGGGGTTCTAGCAACCGATGCCTCATTGGCACCGAACTACGCACATCCTCTGACCTTGGACCCTGGACGGTTTACAGTCGCGCTGTCACCGTCAGGACCGTTACCGAGACAATGAGACGGTCGGTCCTCAGGCAGGTACATGGGTCTAAGAATGTGGGAGTGCCATGGGAAACGGAAAGTGGGTCGTAAATTAAAATCAACAAACTACCCTACACCCGATTTTCAGAACATCTGTCCATCTTCTTAATAAGTGCACACTTGGTGTTCAAATACGCTAACGAGGGCTGATGCACTTTCATCTAGTACTAAATTAAGAGGAACAGAAAGAAACGAAATATTATAGCGAATACGAGTATTCCAATCGTGATTATACCAAGGGAAATGTTTGGAATTACATTATAGTTATATTTTGAGTATTATTTCAAGGATACTAATATTTTCTTTTCAGCGTTCCTTTTCAGTTATTATGATCTCTTTCTTGGAAAGTATACATGGATTGAGTTGTTTTAAACTACCATACATTTTATGGATTCTTTTTTAATCCATGACGTACTAATTTTATGTATCCGTGTTTATAAACTTAAACAGTAATTTAGTTTACAACAGGATTATACGTTATATTATTGTATGTACCTACACCTCTATACACCGTGTTCGAAAGCAATCACAACTCCAGAGACTCGGGTTCCTATCACAATTTGGGCAAGTCACAATATGTCGTAGTGAGCCTTGCCTGGTGTAATGTAATAATCAGTCCTGGGCTGGTGCTTTAGATCGTCCATAAAATATTTATAAATGCTTTCTTTATTATAAAATCTGAACAAAATTAAATGTAGGACTGACAAATTTTGTTTGTAGGTTTTCGGCTAGTACCACTTTCTGTCAGCAAGCTTGTATACAAAGAGATTTCGCTCGAGTACTTATAACGGCCGATAATAGTTGCAGATTGAAGTGTAAACTGGTTGCCTCACTAAACCAACTACCAGTACCACAGAGACAGAGAAGATGGGCGACGTGCGCAGGCTAGAGCGCTCGTGCGTCCAATCTGCGGTCGAGTCCCACTGGCTCTGGTTGTCCCTGCGTCTCCTTCTCATCTCTAGTTTTTCTCCCTGGTCGGTTTTTGCTCATATAACGGTTCGACTAGGTGTTGGTCTCTGACTCTTTAACTAGCTCTCTTCTTCTCCAGTTATTCCGGTCAGTGATCGGTCATACAACTCACCTGTTGTCGTGAGATCAGGTAATGTGATACTTCCAGTGCGTGGTCACACAAAATCAATTATTGGTTCATGATTGAAAATAGGTCATGCACGGTGCGAAAACTGTACAAATGGTTTGGATAAACGTATTGTGTAGATGGTATTTCGTGAAAACATAGCTTAACTGTACTTCCAATATGTACAATTATAGCTTGACGAACGAAATTTAGACGAAATGTTGTATTTTTGGTGGTGTTTTGTAGATATTAACCACTAAAAACACACTCGAATTTAAAACACATGTTGCATCGCTTGACCCCAAACAACACCCATAATCGCCTCTATGGATGTAATTAAACTGTTGATATTTATGAGAAGCTATATAGCAAGTTGTGGTAAACACCGTATATTTTGTAATCCTAAACCTGATCATGAAACGGTTGTTGACGAGAACCGATCGCGGAACTGTGGGATTCCACAAATCTGCACATTTCTGCCGACCACAGTAAGCTTGGAAAACAGGCGGTAAGTAGGTTGAGGGCCGGCGAAATCTGATCTGTGGCGGGCTAAACAATCAGTTTATTGTTGCAACAGTACCTCCTTCAGGTGTCAATGTTGCGTGCTGTACTTTGTTCCTGCTGCAATTCGGGTAGGCAGAACCGAGCGTCCGCGTGGATAAAGAATTTTGCTATTATTGAAACCTAGAATTTTACTCCAGGATATTTTACACAAATGTTTTGTATCCATGCACTGTATATATTATTCTGGACCGAGAATGTGGGGTGAAGAAGGCAAACGCAGCCCCAGACTACAGGTATGCCACGCACTGGCAAGCACAAGCAGAAAAGTACACATGTGGAAACCGAATGATGAGGAAGTGAAATATGTATTAATTTTAATGAGTGAACGAAGGCCAGAGATTTCCCCGAGATACCCAGCCTGGAAGGCCGTCAACTCACGGTGTCTTCCCGCAGAGTCATTGGCTGAACTTGGCTTATAGAGCGAGATGTTACTCATCGTAGAGGAAACAGTTTCTTATAGTCTTAAGAGCTAGAAGTTTAAATTAGAATTATCTGCTAAAACTGCATTGCCATAAGGTACAGTATATCACGTTTGGTAATAATAACAAATTCTTCATGAGTATGATTTATCAGATACTTCTAACAGTATGTAGGCAAATAGCTTTTAGTGCGATAATCTACCACAAAAGGTTTGTAGAAAAGTTTAAATAATAATGACTGAAGTCATTGAAGTATGTACATAGTACCTATAAGAAAAGGTAAGACGTGAAAAATGTTAAATACATGGCGACATTCTTATGTGTATTGACAACTGAAGAATGAACATTTTCCGAAGATGAATTCTTCTATCCCGGTATTTTGATTATTAATTATTTTATACGTCGTTATTATTCAAACCATTGCAGTTCTGTTTAACTTTTGGTTTTCGACCAAACTTACCAGATCTTTAATATAATTAAATATTTCGTGACTACACTATTCCGCTCTTGAGATCTACTCATATTTTGGTTACGATCATCTGAGGCTACCACGCACAACAATCTACACGTCTTGTCGAAGACCAGTTGACCGCTGCAGACCCGGGTCCTCTCTTGGCATCGACTCTGGAGTAGCGGTCCTCGAGTTTTTATGCGCGGGAGGCCCGCCTAGCTCTCGGCTACGCATCCCAAGCAGCTCCGGCCTCTGGGTGGATGTCCTCCGGCCGTTCACACACCGCCACCCACATCTCGCTCTCTGGACACCCGAATTTTTTTCCGGAATCTCTAGAGCAACTGGCAAACCCACTAGAGAGGACTTCCCGAACTAGCGCCTTCCTCATGCTCGAGTGCCACATATTATTCTCTGGATCCTTCCGCCAGTTTTATTTGAAACTTTCCTCTATGCGGTATTTCTGTTTGATTACTAACGGTCCACGCCACGCATACTAAACAGCATTTCTATTGATCATTTAGCTATATAACGACATTTTAAAACATCTATTTATATAGTTTGAAAATGACCCCCTGGTCAGCTATTTCTTTCTAATAAGACTTCCTTAAAAAGCTAGTTTCGCTTCACTAAAATTTAATCATATTTAAAAAATATTTTTCTGATATTGTTTGCCTATTTAATCGAATCGGGCTCGTTACTCCTTGGTCATCTGTTCGATATCGCAGGTAATATGTTAAAATAGGAACTATAATTTATGGTCAAATAAAAATCATAAATTTCACTTGCGAATCTGCAGGATTTACTGCTATTTCGTATATGGCTGACATTGGAGTTTTCCATCGATCTGTAAATCATTTTACAGGGTGATATTTTATATGACGAGTTAACGTTGACGTTATGGGTATCCTATATTATAATATTTTATGAAATGACCACTTAGTGTATATTTTGTCCTGCTTGTTACACTACATTTGACCCCCTTGTCACTGCACATCGGGTCGAAACGGCCGTAAAACTCGAGATTGTTGTGTCCTAACAGCCGCGACGGTCGCTCGATTCGGTTGTAAAACTCGCGCGTGCTAATGCGCGGCTGTTATAACGGCCAAACCTTAAATAAACATATAAAGACCAAGTACAAGAGGACGCGAGCTATAAATTTGACAATAATGCAATAGAACGGGTGAGTCTGGCACTTGATTCCCGGGATAAACCTGTTTGGACCCCACACTTCCGCGTGACCCCGGCGGCGTGTTAAAGGGCGTGTTGTGTCACCCCATCCTACAGTAGGTAACCTCTTTTATATTGTCCGGCGCGGAGCGGTGGGGCGACCGGGCCATCCGTCTTCCTGCCCGCCAATGTGTCACAAATCGCTCGTTGGGAAAGGTTTTTACGCGTATTCTGTGAGAGTTGATCACGTCAAAGGCCTAAGTGAACACAATTATCCCTTACCTCGTGATGGGCTGTCATAGAATGCTTGCAGTGTAGCCTACAATTAACTTAATTTCGATAGCCTTGTGTTTAATATTGTCGTTTATCCTTTTTTTACTCCGCTGAAAATTGGTACGAGATATCCTTCTGATGTCTAGTAGCCTGCAACGTGTATTCGTAGATTGTCAATGATATAATTGTACAACTAGTTTATCTAAATATTCACTTCGTTACCGACTAGGTAGTATTTAAGAACTAAACCAAAAGTACATTTTGGAAACTTTTAAATAAATAATTGGGAACTGTTACTACAAAAACAATTTGAGCAACTTTTAATTTAACTTCAAAATGAGAAAATTACAGGGAATGAATGAATGGATATTCATTTACAAATACGTGCTGGAGCCACAATTGAGCATTGCAACACAATACAATTATAATATGATTTCATCGCGGACCATTTAAAATTTGAGATAAGGCACTCTGTTTCTAAAACATCCCTGAATCAATAGATTATTTTATTTATGTGTAAGACAGCAGTCTTGTAAGCAGACCAGAGACAAAATTTAACTTATTACTGCAATTATGGTGAAGACAGACAAAATGCCAACTGCGATAGTTGGCTGTGCGGGCTAGCCAGAGCAAATATTGCTGCAAGTTAGGTAACCGACATTGATCAGTAACACTACCAGGAAATCCCTGCCTGCTGTGATGCTGCGACAGCAGATACCGGTGACTCACAACCCGTCTCTCGAATCTGCCAGTTGACGTGTCGTCTCTAGATAACCTTTAATCTGTGGCACTCGACTCGACGTTTAGTTCGGTTTTCCTGTTAACAGCGCCGCCTCTGGCCGACTCAACGCGTAGCAGTCTCATCCCGCTTGTCAGTAAATATGGCAACTTGTTCTACAAGTCTTGATGATGGGTCGTCAACAAATATCTGCTGCGGAGCTACGCATGCTTGCTGACATTGTGATACTACCGGAAGGCGTTAAATTGTGGTACAATGATATTGTAATATTTTCTTAATGATGTAATAACGTAAGATTGAAATTGTACCTATACGATCTCATCTAAGAATAAGATGTACTAGTGCATAAAATACACAATTTGTAAGATATGTTTCATGTTTTAAATCCGTTTAGTTTAAATTAGTTTTCTATTATATAATTTTGTTTAATTTTCAACAATACTGAACTTGGATTCATAAATAACACGCTGAAAGTAAGTTGTAAATAAAACAATTTTACAATCCAAAAATATTATTATTCATAGTACAACGCAAACATCAGTGTAGGATAGGCGGCATGGGGCTGAGATGCAGGCTATTGTCTCAGTGCGAGAAATTGTTAAACTGAGAAGGCAGCACTTGTAATCTTGCAAGGGCTGGGAAGTACGACGCAAACATCAGTGTAGGATAGGCGGCATGGGGCTGAGATGCAGGCTATTGTCTCAGTGCGAGAAATTGTTAAACTGAGAAGGCAGCACTTGTAATCTTGCAAGGGCTGGGAAGTACGACGCAAACATCAGTGTAGGATAGGCGGCATGGGGCTGAGATGCAGGCTATTGTCTCAGTGCGAGAAATTGTTAAACTGAGAAGGCAGCACTTGTAATCTTGCAAGGGCTGGGAAGTACGACGGAAACATCAGTGTAGGATAGGCGGCATGGGGCTGAGATGCAGGCTATTGTCTTAGTGCGAGAAATTGTTAAACTGAGAAGGCAGCACTTTTAATCTTGCAAGGGCTGGGAAGTACGACGCAAACATCAGTGTAGGATAGGCGGCATGGGGCTGAGATGCAGGCTATTGTCTCAGTGCGAGATGAGCCAGACGGTTATGCAAATGCCCCTAGGTCTACTGTCTCCCCCGGGTAATTACCTCTGCTCGGACACCCCTGGCAGGAAGGAAGCCAGTTACCGGCCCTGCCATCTGCCCGCAGCAGCCACCTGGACTCTGGACTCATCTCGGTCGATCATCAGCTGATCCACTGATCGATCGCTACCAGCTGTCTCATTCTGGTCAGGTTTGATGTTATTGCCCTCGATAATCGTAATCTTTCATGACTGACCATGCTCACCTCAGGCGTCGTTCAGATCTATAACGTTACAGTACTAAATTTACAAAATATTTAAAATTTTGAAAATACGCAACAAATAATATTTCTTTCTGTAGTTTAGTAAGCGTTAGTGTAGTAAATAGTGTAGTGTAGTTAACAAATGCAAATTTAGATGGTTCGAACACTACTCCCACCCGGAATACAGCAAAATATCTCTAATATATTTATAACCGCTCTGCTACATGTGATCGCCCAGCATTTCCGCTCATGTTCTATAATGTAATACATAAATGTTCTGTATTGCTGTAAAATGATGAACAAAATGTTATTATGGACTCTTAATTCCAATTTCGCGCGGCAGGGAACTCCAGAAAGTTGCCCGCGGCGTCACGGTTATATGTGGCAATCGCGTTGCCTGTCTGTGTGTACTATAATTTTTGATAGACTAGTCAAAGGTTTTTAGCAATATCAATAATTTGTATAGTAGGCTCATTAAAGCTTACCTAAACATAACCACAGTTCTTCGGTGCACACGAGCATTGTAATTTCTGTTATTCAAAGTACTAAAGGCCTCATTAGTGGACATGTGATTCGGTCGCCCAGATTCATGTCCAGATAGATTTCCCCTTTTTGTGTGAAATATTTCGGATTTACGAGTCATCGAGTTCTCCAGATACTACGTCTAACTGTTGCATACATCATAATCCTTTGTTTAAAGTTTATTGACGATGGATTATATGAACAAATAACAGGTTTTTGGACATTTGTCATGCATATAAGAACACTACGTTTCGAAAATTGGAATCGAAGCTCTTCTTTAGGTGTCAACTAACCTTAAAGCATAAGGGTGAGAATACACAGATACAGCATACTTTTTGAGTATTTTTAACCTTAAGCCTTAATGTTGCTCCTACACTTGTAGAGTAGGACATATACAAATCCTCGAAGCATAGTGTCCTATTTTTGTAACATGAACAATGGCAAATGTCCATAAACCTGTCATCCTTTTACATAATAACCCTGCTATTATGCGATCCATAACAACGCGTAGAACTAACTGGGGTTCAGTGTCTAAAATATAGTTAGTTGCAGTCTCGTATTTCTGTCGAAAAACAGTTGATTAGAACATAACATTTATGATATCGTAAATACTTGCCTGAGCCGTGTGTGATAGATATTGACAAACGTTCTATTGGGTGATTGTTTGTCACCTTTTCCTTACAACTTTGACTCCGATTTTGTTCCCCTAGTCTGAGCCAAGTCAGTCTGTCAGTAGTGTATACTGGTAGACTTTCCCCTGTCAACAATCGGCTGACAGTCTGTCGCACCTGTCAGAATTAGTGTCTGCTGCCAGGACCCGGGCCTAATGATCCCTCTTGCCTGACAGATACCATCTTTGGTCTCTGATGCAAGATTGCGGGCCAGTTTTAACCCTGCTAAGTATACTTTGTGTCATTGGTCAGGTAGATATGTTACTGTTCACTTGAATGGGTTCTATGAAGGCTATATAGAGAGATAGCATTTACTCTGGTTATTTGTAGATCAAATTGGTAGCAGAGCGGGTATTTTAGCGCAAACAGGTTGCATGCCTCGTGGACACAGGACTGACGAAACCAATTGAAATACTTATGTACTTCTGTAAAGGTATGTTACTTTTTATCTCTTATCAAATTAACGGGTATACGGTATAATTCAAAATTCTCCGAATTTTTATTTCTTGCCTTTTTATTCGTAGTTTTTGTGTTACCAATTTCGTAATTTGCGTAACATGTTTTTGTCGTTTTAATACTTTATGTATCTTTCATTCCAACCTACTAAATTCAGCGCGAAGTATTCTCCTGCAATATTTTGTTATTTCTAATCTGTCGTTTGTAAGTAAGTCATATTTCTGACATATTTACTTTTTTTGTGTATACCACTTATGCCATGGGTTCACTATTTTTTATTTAAAAATTCATTTCCAAAAAAAAGAAAACGAAAAAACCTATTTTGGTTTTTGATCTTGGATTGTACAAGATATATTTTAGTCACAATATGCAAAGTATGTTATTATACGAGTAATTGTTATTTTTTGTGTTATAAACACAGGTGTCGTATTAAAATACGACCTAAAAGCAGTCAATATGTTCAAATAAATTGTTTTGTTTCATTGCCCCACGAAATTTTTTTTCTGTCTTACCATCTAAAGAGTTTTACCATATTATGCATTTTAAATAGAAAAATAAACTGACAAATGGTTCTAAAATTCGAAGGAATATTGAAAATGGATATTTTTATTTTCGCGAAGAAAATGTTCTTATTGTGTTCTCTGCCACTCTGACTCAGGGCTCTCAGGGTAACTGTATTGCTGACTCCGCGAGACACGTAAGGTGTACCGGATCTGTCAGAGAGAACGGTACCGAGCCGGAAATGTAATGACGTCACGGGCTCAGCTGACCGACTCTCGCAGCATCCTAATCTGGCTACTTCCGCCCGGACCAGGGACAGAGATACGCTTTTAAAGTACATCCACTGGAGCCTATGTCTCAACCTGAATGTCTCATTCCCTCGAGTCACGCTAACCTTGCGTCACTCGGACCGCCGCGCCACCGCGCCGGAGATCCCGCAGCAGTGCGGTCACTTGGCCAACGCGAACCCACGTGAAACTGAATTATTTATTCTTGTGATTACATAGAACTCTCTGTTCATCCCCGGTGAATGAACGGTTAATATTTTGGCCATATTTTCTCTTCATTAAAACTGTCGAATTTTAATAATTTCCACTGAGCACCTTCAGCCGCAAAATCTAGAATATAGCCTAGGGATATCGACATTTCGATGAATAGAATTTGTCATTTCTACCCCTCTTAAATGAGGGCAGAGAACTCAGTCACTATCTATCTAAGGTTTTCGGGAGGATATGTACAACACATGTACAAAAAAACATACATTTCATAATAACAGAATTTCTGTTCTCCCAGGTTTAAAATCTTATTAATCCAAGACATTTTTTAAATTGTTAATTCTCAACAAATTGCGAGCTTATAAGATCCAAGATGTAAAACACTATTCGCTGTAAAGAATCGTAACTCTAACTTAATTACTGAATTTATTATTTGCTCCCAACGAATTCAATTTTAATATTTACTTATTAATTTTTTAGGTAAGTTGACAGAATTTAATTAATTATTAGTAAAGTAATCTCCGAATTCGTTATCAACATTCGTTATTAAACATGCACTGTAATTGACCTTCCCGTCTCGATTCAATATATAGCGTACAAAAATATTTGTGTTTTTAGTTTTAGGAAATAAGCATTTAGATATTAAAAGCAAATTGCATCTTTAGGAGAGGGAGTGAATCTAAAAATTTCGCATTGTTGTCTATTTTCGGATAAAAACATACTTAACCCAGCACAGTTAATGAATATGAACGAAATATGCAACACATCTGGATTACATTTCTGAATTTTAAAGAACCTCAAACATTTTTACATTTCTCAGAATTATAGAATTTTGTGTGTTAGGTGTTGGTGTTAATTGATTGTTAATACGAGACGGAAGAAAGATCATAATGAGCTTCTTACTCAAACTCACTTAATATTTGTACACTTAGGAATATATTTTCATAGATCAGTGCACTATTAGTTTAGTTCAGTCAACCGAACACAAGGACTTCTTAACTCCTGGGCAGCGTACCCAATTACCCTCCGCCTCCTGCCAGAGCCTTGGGCTAATCTCCCTGTACTACAATGGAGCCCACTTTCTTCATATTTATACCCGGCTGAAGAATGCGGTAATTGTCAAGATACACGACCGATTTTCTATTTCGGTGTTGCCATTTAGATCCCGTTCCTCGCTCCTGCCTAGGGCCAACTTTCACAGCACATCTCCTTACGGATACTCCCTTCACATCCTTCCCTTCCGGTTATATTTGGACATTGAACGGGTCAAGACATTGCGGATATAAATAGTGGAGGCTAAGGTGGACGATTGCTGTAACGATAGTTAAGAGAAATTAGCCGAGAATATTCGTGTAACTGATTCGTCTCCCGCGTAACAAACATTCCTGGTCGGTGACATGTTTACAGATGAATGTTGTTTTGTCTTTCGTAGCCATTGTCAAAATGTCGAAATTTCAGTAATAATTGAAATTTTATTGTTCGAGGAAAAGTATAAAAGAATTATTATGAAAAATGTAGATGATCTAATAAACAGATTCCGACGACGTGAAAACCAACTGGTGCATATGGTAAACTTTTCCATATCACAGTTTGCTGCTTATGTATCGGGTTATGTACAAAGGCAGTTCAGTATGTTTAATGTTTCTTGAAAGTTGTTTTTTCACATTATTAAATAACATATTTAAAAGTGCAACCTCTCACTTTTAACCGACTCATTCGTTCTTTAGACTATGAATCTTTAATTATTATTATTAAGTTATTAACGTTTTAAAAATGTTACTACATTTTTAGAGTAAAAGCGACATAATTTTGAATATTACTTAACAACTGTTACTGATTTATTATTACATCGTACATACTAGCAAATCCTAACATTTGCTGTATGCTCATATTTTTCTTAAAATGGTAATGTGGAAGTAAGTGACAGCTGTTGTATTGGATTCGATTTATAAAAACGTTGTTTAAAATTTAGACAAAAAGGAAAATAGCGTGATAGGTTTATAGTTAGTCGTACTTTCGATCGCCCCAGCTCAGGTGAACAATAGTGAGACATGACGTTAAGACACCACACAGCTCGGCTAGTATTGGGCTGTATTGGGTGGACAATGGAGGTCATCAGCCTCAGCACACGCTTCAGCACATTCTGAAGCAACGCTGTTGTGCTGATGCCCGGCCGGTCCTTGCCCTCGAGCCCGTGCTGGTCTTGTCGTCTATCGGGCGGTTAGGGAGATTCGTACTCGTTCATAGAAAACTGAAACTTGCTGGCAAGAACAATTTCCATGAATACCAACACATGGTTTACTATCTACCGACTGTAAGTACGGATCTACGGAACTATCGTCACACAAATCTCATGATATACAAATAAACCAAATTACGGTAATTGACCAATTTTACCCACGGAAGGGTAAACAATAGCTCAAAAATATCACATTACTGTACGGAAATCTAAGGGAGCCAAAATTCCTGTGCCATCTCTAGACCCACATTCCTCTGGAGAAGACACCCCACCTAATGTCTCCGGCTCCTGTCTCTTAGACAGCCTCGCCCTGTTCCCCGAACTGCGGAGTGCGGACCGGACCCAGTCACCCGTGGCCCAGACCAGACAGCGATCTCCAGACTGTGACGTCACTGCTAATGGCCATCGCCTCCTGCCTCCAGTACAAGCAAGCCTCTCTATTGTCCTATCTATTGTTTTCACCATTACGGTAATAACTTTCCACTGCATGCTCGTCTACGAACTAGTAAGATCTGGCGTACTGTACAGTCTATAATGGGACAAGGGGTTAAATAATCTCAAGTTCTTTATCTTTTACTCTTAATACTGAGACTAACCAATTATGGCCGATAACAGTGGAAAGATTTCGCTGGTGCAAATGCTTAATTTATCATCTGGACAGTTCTTCTTGCAATTTTCTGTTATCAATACTTTAAAAACCCGATTATTCAATGAAGTGTACAATAATTTTAAATCGCTGTTACTTTGATTAATTATTCCACATGGGAAATGTATTTTATTGACATTAACCAAGTGATCAGAGAGCCTAAGGGTATTACAGTTAAATAGCGGTATGGTATTTTTGGGAACTAATGTTGGAAAGGAATTTTACAGAATTGTATCTCCTTCTATATGTAGCCCATATTTGTCTCCTCTTCTTACTGTAGTTCAGAAAAGTCAAATCTAGGCAAAATTTCACCTCATTCAATTCGGTACTTGCCCAAGTTAAACGTTTTCAGATTATGGGTTTTTTTGGGAATTATTATATTATATTATATTAACACCTCGGATTGAGTTTTTACGTAACGCTAATCCCTTGTATCGTACCAAATACGCGATACCAAGCGGCGCAGTGATAGCATGGTCTTAAGAACTATAATAGTTCGTTGGTAACAATGTGTAACGAAAGGAATAATATTGTCTCTTAGGCAGCAAACCTGATATCTATTAATAATAAGTAACCGGAGAGTAAGTAATCGCTATAATGAATCTATTAGCTCCAATGGACGAGAAGGGGACTGAGAGGCAATCAGATACGGGTTTAACGCGTGTAGCGGCGGTCACTACAACACGGGATTAGTGGTCGAGGGGTCAGATGAATTGACACAGAGCGAGAACAAGAAGACGACATCCAGGTGGCAGTGGCAGTGGCAGGAGAGCTGCTGACCGCTGGCCGGTCTGGCACGCGCCGACTTGTCTGATCTCTGACCCCATCCCTGGACCTGCCTTTAGACTTTGACCCCTCGGATGAAGTAATTACCTTTATCTCAGCCGGTTCCACTGCCATTCTTCTCAACTCGGCCCCCGACCACCTCAAACATTGATCTGTCAGATAACTCGATAATAGAAATAACTCTGTAATCTCGTATTTATTGTACTGTTCCCGGAAATATTTCAGTCTTTTCTGTGTTATCAAGTTTCAGTTTTGTATCGAATAACAAGGGTTCTCTTAATACATTTAAGTGGCCGTGAGAAGGACAATTTCCAAAAGGCACGGACGGATCAACCTGCAAACTGGAATTGTCTCACTAATAAAATTTTTTAATGTGTAATGTCGTTGAATCTATAAAGATTGTTTTCATGTTTTTTTCTTAACCTCTTTATTTAAAGACTCCAAAAACTGAAGTAAAGTAATCTACGACTGTTGGAAGTGACGCGCTGCTGTGACGTGTCACTAGAGGTTCGCATGCGGTTAACAGCAGTGCCAACAACAGTACGCACAGAAGAGAGGTAATTTAATACTAGCAGTTACCCGCGGCTTTGCATGAAAAACAAAGACACCATGAGCATATTCTGTTAACATTGCATCCAAACAATGTAACCTCAGCCTGTATTGCGCGTCAGCGAGCGAACATTCAATAATCGCATTTCGCAACGAATTCGGTTATATATTTTAAAAATTAATTTCATTTTAAATTTCAGAGTTACACTCCTTAACTTTTATATTTTCAGGCCCAGTTTATATCAATAAAACATATCTAAACACTTTGCAAATATTAACAATTAAAGTGCAAAGAAGTTTTGACTACTATAAATTGAGCTACTCATATTGTTAGGAAACCCACTCACTGTTAACTGGTCGGATATATGGTAAATGTGAATACGTAATGTGAACATACGAGCCACGGTTATCATCTGTTTGATGTTATATAACTTAATGCTGGACTCCCCGACATAAGTCATCGCTTCGTTACGTGAGGTTAAGTACTTAGATAATTGTCTTTCATAAAACACTCGATAGACTATCGAACTTCGCTAAAATTGCTCGCATATCGAAAGTATTAGTCATTAGCTGTGGTTTTAATCTACTGAGTACACTATTTTAATTTGGAGCTTAGGAGAGTTCTAGATGTACGTTTGGCCTTGAAAGACTTCAACGCATGGAAATTTAAAACAGCTCACTAATTAAAATCAATTGATATAAACTTAAGTGTAATGGTTCTTGATGTATTGATAAATGCATTCTTATTGTTAAGTTTGTATTTGAGGGTTTCGCGCCTGAAAAGGTAACAGATTCCAGTTCTCGATACGTTGAGGTTTTCGACTGACGACAGAAGACATAATTCATAACAATTACAGATTATCCATAAACAACTATAGTGTACTGAAAGTAAATCGTTTTTTTTAAGAGCCTAATATATTGACAGTTATCTTGGTATTAGCGCTATAAGAACAACATTAAACTTCAAACATTTTTACGATCATATATTTAGTCGCAGACACACACGTTTTTGTTACGGTATCGGTATATTTCACACTTCGTTGTTCTTTATCGTTTTAATACTTAAAAAGTATAAACTTTACATGAATAATAAATAGGCGTTTATACGCGCATTAATCACGTTTTTGAAACGAGACTCAAGAGTCAATGACCAAAACTAGGAGCGTAAAAGTATTTAAAGTTGAACATAATTCTTATGTGATAATATTCAAGGTTATTTAACTCACTAGAGCCGGCTGTTAATTGTGTAGTGTTTCTTGTTTAGAAGAACTTATTTATAGTTTTGCGTTTATATAGCTTAGTGAATTTAAAAATAACTCCAGAAATCCACTGTTTCCTCGTTACAATAAGCAGTGAATTCGGCGAAGCGTGACTTTTAAAAGAGGCAATTAAGAGCGATGTTTAGAAGCGTGCATCAGTTTTATCAGCGATCTCCCGGGCGCGGGAGTGGGCAAGGCGGTGTCCAGCGAACGGAGCGCGAGGGTGAGTGGAGGAGGACTCGAGAGCAGAGCAAGATGGCGCGCGCCCAGCCGTGAACATATCCGCTGCTATCCTCCGTCCGCCAGAATCCCACATTAATTAACCGTACCCGAGACTGATTAGCGAGAGGCCATCCTTATATAACGTGTCCTGTGTCCTATGTCCTGCGTGCCACCGCCACCGGTCAGGACACGATGTCCTTGCGTGAGCCTCGGTCGCAGGTCGCAGATGCTCTAACGACTCTGTGGGAACCCCTGTCTTCGCATTGGCTCCATCTGCTGAATTAAAATGCCTGGTCAGCAGACCATGGAGTGGACCGCGGCCACGTTCCCACCGCTTGATGAGTTTCAGATGCTCGGACATCTCCGTACACCTTGTCAGCCGAACTTCCTCCTAAGACACAAACGTCTCAAAGATTGTAAGGTTAAGTTCTGATATCGTCACCAAGGCGTTGTCTCACTGTGACTACAGTATTATACGGTAGTGGAATTTCGTATAACCTTATATACGCGGTTCTAGGCTATCATTATGAGGCTTGATGGAATTCTTCATGTGATGTTTAATTTTACTAATTCAGCTTTTTAAAGGATTTTCCTAATATTCTCAATTCTGAAATATTACAAAAACAACATTTCATAGCTTGAATATCCGAATAATTCTCCGTCTCATGCATAGAGTTGACTTATTCAGTTTATGTTGGTGTATTTGAAATATTCCAAGTATATGTGAAAACTGTATGTTATTACCGCCAAAAGCAAGACCATTTTTACAACTCATAACTGTAAGGCTGGTTTAGTGAGGAATGTAATATGTAATGTAATGTATATGTATGTGAGAATGATTTGTAATAAATACTGAGGATTTTCTCACGTTGAAAGAACGATACCGTGTGAAAAGTCGCCACATTTGGTGTAAATAGTAAATTGAATCAGTATCAAATATTTAACATAGAATTAAATATGTTTAGTTTATTTCATATAGTAAATACGTGTTTGGTTTCTTACTGACATTTCTGCAATAAGAAGCTGGACGTTTATAACACTATGAACACTCCATTCTAAATCGATGCATACCCTCAACTTGTCAACTTGTACAGTTGTGTACCATTCATATTTACATTTAATAGTTTGTTCGTGTAATATGTAAAATATAATATTTCTGGATTGTGCATAATTATATAAGATCATGTTTTTCAAACAATTTTGGTATGGTATTGCATACAAAGCTAAAAAGGTAAAAGCGAATGTAGTGGACGTACCAAGACAGTATGTGCGAGGTAGAGGAGATGCGATGTGGGATGAATGACATAGGATGGTGCCCTATATTGGATTGTAGAGAAGCCCTTCAACCGTTCTCTGGCCTACTTAGCAGGCTCATCTTTCCCCGACAGCGGCGCGACGCGGCATCGCTTACACGGCTGCGTCCGTCACTCATCCAATTGTGTCCCTACGGACAAATATGTATCGTGCTTGTAAGAGCCTAGAGAACCACATGCAATACCGTGCACACATCTTTGTACAGCCTACAATGAGCTAATCACTATCTTTACAATCTGACTGAATTCAATTATGTTTCACTGGGAAAAAATTCACATAATCTTTTTATATTGGAGTCATTGCAATTAAAACAATTTACTGCACAAATAGCCACTACAAAGATGCATTTTTGACAGTAAAGTTTGCGTATAATTAGTTTGAGATGGAATGGCCAAATGCTGGAGAGGAGTGGAATAGATATGAATTAAAAGTTTCAAAAATTTCAACGATGGCCATGGTCACGTCCCAGAAGAAAGCATTTCCGTGACACCATTGTAACTGTTATTATGTACGGAAGGCATTTAATTTATGAATGCATTTTAACTGTTGATTTTTCATATATTCTCGAGAACTTCTGTTGATATAATCTCCCGAAGTACATTGTTATGGCAGTAAGAATAATTCCCCAAATTGGATATTTTCTATTAAAAACAACAGAAAACAAACAAATTGCGCACGTGAAAAATATTAGAGAGGATCTTCGTAGCAGACCTTTCAAACTTCAAAAGCTCTTATTCAAACTAATATATGTGGCATTATCAACACTAATCTGAGTTTTTATCTTAAAGGTGACAATCCTATTTAAGTGATTTGCGTTTAAGTTTCTGGGACCGTTTAAAATATAATGATATGACGTGGTTTACTTTGTAACGCTTGGAAAAGGCGATTAGTTTTAACGAGGTACCAATAATAAGAAGAGACCTGGTTGCGAGACATGATTATCAGGCGTTGTGATAAGGTTTAATGGGTGGTGATAAGGGCTAACAAGGCCCGAGCACGGCCCCCGCCGGGACGAGTCCTTCTGCTGATAGTGAAGCGACTGCCACTGCGGAAAAAACTTGAACTTATCTCGGTCACCTGATAACGAAGGATATGTTGCTGTAGTTGAGTCATTTGTTGGGACTTACGGTTGAGCTGTGTGTATAATTAAAATTGTACTAATTATGTTGAGGTTTGCCTTGTAGCAGTGATACTGGATCTGGGGTTAAGCTTGTTCCCTTTACAAAAATATCTACTTATAAATTGACAAAAAAACTTGAAGCATTTCAGTAACACTTTATTTCTATTTGTTATTTCATAAAGTAAAATCAACATTATTACAAACAAAATTTTAAGTAACATTGAAATGAAATAAATTGCCGCTAAGTATGCAGTTAAACAAATACACCGTACTGGTACTACAAGTTGTTTCGCAGTAAATTCTAACAAGTCCATTTACTTTTATTTATAACAAAGACCTTTTTATATATACCTAACTTACCCCCTTTATTCTTTCGTATAGAAGAAAGAATAGAAGTTTGAAAGTATCTTATTATTCATATTTATTTAATACTAGGATATTCTTCCAAATGTATAATTATTTATTTCAATACTGCACATACAAATCACAATACTAGAATTATATGTAGATTTCGTGCTCCTTCAGAAAATTGTAAATGTCGCCAATTAAAAATCTCTCGTCATGGATATTCAATATTTTTTTAAGTTGAATATATAAATATATATATATATATATATATATATATATATATATATATATATATATCTTAACTATAAATATGTTGCAAAAAACTTCTGAACGAAGCTTGTAGCTTCTCAACCTCAATTTTTAATAGATCCAAAAATGGTGTTACTTTTTGGTGTTATGGCTGATCTTCCTCCGAAAGCATATGAGATCGGTGACATGTATAAAATGTACTAGTCGCGTTATTTTCTTTGTTGTGTGCGCGGATGCGGCATCACCTTGAAGACGGACAGAACCAGTTCCAGACCAGATGAGTTGCCCGTGTACCAACAATACCCAGTTTTCCCACCGGGAGATTACAGCCCAAGGTCTCCGCCACGCCACGCAGCAGTTACGCCAGCGGCTCCCCGCCAAACCTCGCGCCCGCCGGCCCGCACCACGCCGCGCCGCTCTGCCGTGCTAATTATTATTAATTAATCAACCTCAGATGTACGGATTACCGGAAGTGAGATCGTTATCCTCGGCTCAGATCTCGGCTCGCGCTCTTGCGACATTAACTGGAGGCGATCCGGGGAGGAACAAAGATTGAGGTTTATTTAGTATTATGTTCATCCACGACAAGTTTGGTTTCTCACACACCGTAAACAATAGAAACAACATCTTCATTTTAGTAGAAAATCGGTAATTGTTACAAAATACAAATAGTTTGACAACTTCTACCTTGAAATGACACACCGGAGAGGACATAAAATAATTAATTTTTTAATCGGCAGCTTTAATATGGAGAGAATGTAGATTTTCGTTCGTAGAGAATAATCTGAATGGATGGGTTCTAAAATGAGCAGTAACATTTTATATTAGCATTTTCGATGAAACGATTTGTTTCACATCGAGCTAAGAGGGTTCTCTGTCAACGGGCAACGATTGGACGCAAAACACGGCATCGAAAGGTGATTTGTCAGGGCAACAAAGCATTTAAGTATTACCGAGCGGTTTGTATTCCGTTGCTAGGAGCTGTGCTGTTATCCTGGAGATCAATATGGGAGAGGGCAGCGCCTGCAGACTGAGGGTAGGCAAGGAGCCCACGTCTGCGCCCTGGTGGCCAATCCCCGCACTGCTGTCGTTGCTAGGCAACCGGCATCACAACCGCGCGCTGGTCTGGCTTTAGTGTTTCCAATAAGGCGTGGTCGTTGATTTTGATTATGACTAAATCATTGTTAGGCCCAGGAACACTCAAGGGGAATTGACAGGTTGTTTAATCACGTCAAAGAAGAAGGTTTTGGAAGAACATCCAACATAAATACTTAACGAGACTGTTCAGGTTCTCTGCTGTTTCACTAGTACAGATGAAATTACTGATATTCGTTATATCAACATTTACAACCGACATACCGTCAAAAATGACATTTGTTTCTAAATATTTGAATTCATAGAAGACTAAAAAAAAGGACTTTATGATCTGCGTAAATGGTTCATCTCGCCAATGTAAAATGGTGTTATAAAACTTTACAGCTTAATCTTACAAAAAATTAATATTTACGTACTATAATCTGTTTGAACGCTTCATTTGTTATTTAGGTACATTAAAAAACGAGATCAACTTAAAAATGATCGATTTGTCTTCAAGCGTTTTACAAAGTTGGCGTATGTTTTGAGGAAAGTGCTGTTAAACAATCAATATTATGAGTTAATAGTGTTTGATTTTTATAAAGTTTGTACATTGTCTTGTATATCGAGTAATTCAACAAACTACATCAGTACAGTCACTATCCAGAGACAAAGAGAGATAAGTGCAGAAGAGAGCAGATTGACCCGTGAGTCACGAGGAGTCACGCAATCTGACGTGAGTCACCCACCGTCTCTCTCACCTGTCTCTCACCGCGCACTGAAGATTGTACCGCAGCGGTGGATAACGCCGATCGCTGTTTATTTCGAAATACAAATTCACTGCACCGTACGTTTATTCACGAACAGTCTATGAGTGTTTGTAATTAATCTGTAATAAGTTGTTGCATAAAATGTCGACTTTAAATGATTGATCATTTTCTTACGATTGCCTCATTTTAAGAATATTTTTAGTTACATAATTGTGACATTCGACAATTTGGTTATAGTACTAACTGCATGAAATATAAAATTTCGTTGGTTTCATGCGATATTAATATTGAACTAAGACTATCGTTTAAGAAATTATAAACCAGATAATGCAAGTACAATTTGGACATACGTGGCATACGAAAACGTCTAATCCATTTTAGGCTTTAAAAAGCGTTATTTTGGATAAAACACATATTGTTATTCTTAGATAAATTGCTAACAAGCCAAAATCTATAGTACTATATAGTTATACTAAACTATAGTATAGTACCACCATGTTGTTTAATACCATAAAGTTGTTTTTGAATGTTACCAAAAGCAATATAATTTGAAAGCAACATGTTTGAAATAGTTAATACGTGTTCTGTTTCGTACTTGAATGGCAAGTAACAAATACGATTACAAGTGGTTGTGATGACCCCTCCCTCACCGGTTCTAATCACAGTTTGACTAGGGATAATGAAAAGTCCTACAGTGTGATGATCTGTAACAGCGTTGTTATTGCAGCCACCCTACAGAGGGGCGCTAAATGTCAAGCTCGACAATGGAGCCTCCCCCTCCCTGGCCAAACAGCTGGATAAATAGCTGTAATCACGTGACTTATCAGCTGATTGGTGTTTACACCCTTACAGTTGTAGCGTGCGGCCAGAGTCGTGAATCTTACGAGGGTCAAATATCTACGTAGAATTGCGGGGTGTGTGACAATACCGGGGATGGATAATGTACCCACACATACTAAGTATAGGGTTAAACCTTATCCTTTTCGGATAATGAATATTTCCAAATATTATTTTGGAATAGTTTACCATCAAAATTTGTTCTATATCAAAATAGTACTACACACTATTTGTTATAATTTTTAAATATACCAAAGATTAGAAAATGTTGGTTGATGCACCACAATTGAATAGCCTAATATGCAATATGATTTAAAATTAATTTCCTGTCATGAAACTCGTAATTTACATTTTACAATCAATGATATTCTATTTTTGTTGTTTAAGATATTTCAAATTCGTCATGTACCAATTTTTTAATTGCATAGTTTCTATATGCAAGAAATGATGTTTAAAAATATGTGTTTAAAAATTGCATTTACTACTGCAAATCGAACAATATTTAAGACGAAACTAAAATTATTTCAATGATAACTCCACAATTTAATACCAAAATTCTTATACCATTTACAAGTAATCTTTTATCAATTACAATTAAAATAATTTGTCTGTACTTGAGAAAAATACAACTATCATTCAATTTTGTCAAAGCTAATTGTGTTGTGTTTGTAAGGGAAAGCACCCATAGATACATCTTCTGTACAAACGTAAAATAAAAAAAAACTGACGGGGTGATTATTTTCACGCCTTTTAAACAGCGACGAATTCAATCAAACAGTGTTGTATAAAGACAACTTGCTACAGAGTGTGTCGGCCGAGTGAATGAGTTTGTCACACGGTGGGCTCGAAAAAGAAATCAATTGGGTGAGAGATGATTGTTATTAGTGACAACAGAGGGTGGGAGAGGCGACCGCAGGGGGTGGAGGGTGGCGGCCCACCCTGGCTCCTGCCGCGCCGCTGTAATAGACTATCTGTGACCGCAGGGATCGCCAATTCACACCCAATATTGTACCCTCCACTGTCAACGATCTATCACAGGCAGTATTTCAGCTTTAAAGTTAGGCTAGGTTACGCTATGGCATAGGTTTAGTAATTTAGGTTTTGAAACAACAACAGTAATCAGTAAAAATCCTCCACTAAACCAATAGTGGATTTTAAATCATATTCTTCCGTTAAAGTCAGTACTTACTGTACCAATATGCATACATACTGTGTTGGTTCAATTGTTTGCAGTCTAAATATTAATCTTGAATTCTCGATGAACCATAAATATTCGAGCACTTGGGAAGTTTGGCCTTCTTGAAATATACCATGTCCTTGAAGGATGAACAACCATACAGGTTTGATTCCATCGGGATTAAGTTTCATATTGACGCAACTTAAAAGCCAGTATCCAAGCTGTAGAACAATTAATTTTGTATTGTTACACACAATTCACATGTGTAAGGAATGGGTGAACTTAACGAAAATCCCGACATTTCTAATAATTCCATACGTACGAGTAAATCATAATAAACTTACCAGTAAAGTACATTTAATGAACTTTTATATTCATGTATGTACGAATGATGTTTATATTTATTTGAGACATGGTTATACAAACTCCGGTAATTATGAATTGGTACACACTTTTGCTATTTGGAGAAGACTGGTTCACAAATATTTCTTTTTTTCCATCTTATAAACATTTCCTTCATCTTTAACTCGATCATTCGTATTATCACTCGTTTATAATTTAAAACCCCCCTATTCACCGGCACCAAGCACATGGCCAACCGACCGTTGACCCCCTCCTCCCCCTCGTGTCCGGTAATAACAGTTAAAGGCCACCCCCACCACGGGACAGGATCCTCCTCCTGGTAACGTATTTCTGACGACAGGTGCATGGTGGCTGCAGGTGTAGGTATAGACACTAGACCTCCCCCTCCCCCGGGCATCGCAAACTAACGCTAACATTTGTTTTTTTTTTTTTTTTAAGAAACTTAATTACTTTTGTTTTAGCCTACAACCATTTTATAGAATACGTATAAAATCAATGGTATCTGATGTTAACTAATCTGATTTGTAACTTTCACTTGATATTTACAGTAAAAAGAAAATACTACATAAAGAACAATTAGCCAAGTTTGAACTTGGATACACGACATCAAAATAGTTTTAGTTATATGAAAGTACAGAATTGAACAGGTGTTTAAGTTAACAACAATAAAACCACTATTATTGTCTAACAGTAATTCAACATTATATAAACGGCTGGTGAAAAATACCAATTTACAATTACAATATTAGCCAATTCATAATGAACGAGAAACATAATATAGACATTTTTTACATAGAAAAATACATTAAAATGGTTTAAAATTAATATTTTTTATATTTGTGTCTAATTATTTCAGTTAGAGTTCAGACGTTTTTGGCTATTTGAAATTCAGACTACAAGTTTTATATTTGATGTTTATTTTGGCTTGGATAAATTAGGCTGGGCTTATATGATCAAACTAAAGTAACCTATATTTTATATGAGTATTGCAACATAACTTTGGGAAAAAAACATTCATGGCCCGGATGTAATATTGTAAACTGTACGTTATTTAATATTATCGACATTAAGAAAAAATAAAAAAAAATATTCAACAATAATTTTTAAAATTACAAAAATAAATTTGTTTACGTCAAAATAAATTTAATTATATAAAAAAATATTATATATATCCATTACACTGAGAATATTGCTTGGTATTGTTGTAAAGACGAATTTAACGTTAACGCCGGCAGTTCTTTCAAACGCAATCACAACGCAGCAATCACATTGCGTCGGAGGAATGAAGGCTGTATTTCTGCGAACGTTATTGTTAACCCTGTTGGTTGTTGCAAGAGTAAGAAAATAATTTTGTAGGGTACATTGATTGTTGCCTGGATTTTTATATAATACATACATTTTTTAATTCCTGAATTCGAATTTTAATTCAATAATTAGTTAGTATTATTATTGACATTTTTTTTTAAATTTCTTTAAATACCGATCTGAATGACGTATCTTTTTACAGAGTCGAGGGAGTAAGGTGTTGTAGAGGCCCAGGATGCAGGACACAACCCCTTGTGAACTGGACACCTCCCCCGCCCATGCTCCTCCCACCATCCCCACCACAGCTACTAAACACGGTAATATATTATGTATGCACTAAATTTAGTACTATATTACAGCATTGTGTAACGTGTCATTCATAGATAAATAGTAATATCAGAAAAATCCTATCGGTGTTTGAATTTTAAGGAACAATTTTATAACTAATTTCAATCACTCAGAGGTCACAATGTTAATATATTTAAGTAAATAACACATTTCCCTATTTTTATTACTTTTTTTCACAATCACAACCACTTCTTGTGGGCTATATTAATTTAAACATCTCTTAGCTTTCTATAATATTTTTATTTTTCACTGTAAATTACATAAATATTGACGTACATTCCTAACTTATGTTAATTTAAAGTTGTAAATAAAGAAGGTTACAAACAAACAATTAACAAAGAAAGTCGTGTCTTTCATATTTGGATGGTAACCTTTCTTTTCTCCTCCCCTATAAATAAATAATGTGTTTTGTTCCATTTTTTAAAGTACGAGTATTATACTTTGTTTCTGATAATACATTTTTACTATGTTTTTAATTGGCTAAACATCAGTGAAGCCTATTATTTGAAGGGGTGGAACAATTCCATTTCTTTCTGTCTGTCTATCTGTCTTCACCATGCCTCGAGAGTGAACTAACCTAAAGACTAGAAATTGTGCATGAAGCTTTATTTTTCTACGAGTAACATCAAGTTTGATATGATACATGTCATTCCATGGGATTTGGCTGGGCGTTAGAAAATATTTTAACATTGTCTAAAGTAACTATAAAGGCAACGAGAAAATTAAAGAAAAATAAATTTGTACGCAAATTGAGTACAACCCTGTGAAATTTTAACATGTGACATAGTAACAAATGTAACCTAATAAGCTATAGACTAAAAATTTGTCAAGTAACCTCAGCAGCAAAGCCTATTACGTGACACATGGTGTTATGTACTCCAACCTTGTACTAACTTTATTTAATACTGAAAATAGTGTGTACTAAAAACTAGTGAAGGGGATTACAAAGTAGTTATTTTTAATTCAACGTTATTTCTTAATTTCTAAAATCATTTTATATTAGGCTATGTTATGTATTGTATTGTATAACACAATGTTACTAAATAATCAATGCTTCTTGTATGATTGACTTTATTAGCATGCTTGAGCTGTTTTTTTTTTTGAGATGTCACTGTGGTTAATTTTATATTTTTATTCATTGAAATGTTATATTTTTTACTCCTTATTTATACTATATGAATACATTTTAGTTATTTAATTGATATACCTAATCAGAAATTGTTATATATGATTACTATGATGCAAAGTAGAATTCAAATATTTGCTATAGAAACATTTTCCAAATCCAAGTTGACATAAATTATAATAGTTAGCTTAAAATTTTTGCAGATGATGTAAATCTAAAACAATTTGCATAAAATAACTAATTCGTAGGAAATCAACATGTTTATAATAACATTCTCACTGTATAACATTATTTATGCAGAAATGGCTACAAATCCAGTGCAAAGCCCTTCCCCAGCTGTGAAGGAGTCAGCAGAGGATGCTGTTCCAACCAATGCCAAAGACGACAACCAAGCCAAAGACAACAGCAGCATTTCCGAACAGAAGTCAGAAGACCCGAGTGCAGACAGCTGTACAAACACACAAAATCTAGTCGAAAATAGCCCTGATTACGAGGTGAGTGGTATAAGGATCTGCAAACTTTGCAAGAAATAAGAACTATATCACATAAACTCTCAAACTCACCTCCAGCAGTGTGATCCCTTAGTCAAGGAAGCTCTTAATATATAATAATATAGTAGGCTAAATAAGACACTAGTATTATGATGTTAAAAAAGAAGGTTCAAATTTCATTATAGTGATATACCCAATAAGAGTTACCAATCTGTGTAGTAAAAGTTCAAGGGCTCTCCTTAAAATTCTGTTGTAGTAAAGAGACCTTGAGTTTTACCCCATCAGAACAATGTGGAACTTGAAACAATTTACACCCTTATTGTAGGTTGTAGAACTATGGGAGATGTCTCATTTTAAATATATAATTAATACACATCCAAAGGCATTTTAGTCTTCTTTATAAAGCACATATTTTAAAAATATTTCAAAGATAAAATATGATACAAATTTGAAATTTTTCTGAATAACCAATAAAAATAAAACTAAAAATAATTTAGATGTGTTCAATATTTTTTGCATTGCTCTTATAGGATTAAAATCAAGGCATCTACCACGACAGCTGGTTTTTAAATTACTGGTTTGGATGGTTTTTGACAGGATAAGAATGATTTACACATTTTCTAAATTTCCAGCAACAATGTAGGTGATACAAACTGGAACAAATATTTTGAATTTTTGTTTACTGTTAGGTCTAGCTGCTTAATGTTTGAATATGATATTGAAATATAAGCATAAAATCAATTGTTATAAGATAAAATAAAACAAAACATAAAAATAACATTTGTGGCTCACTGATTATTGTCAAACATATGTGAAATATAACAAAATAGATATATTAAATCTTGTCACAACAAGCACAATGTCATCTTTAATTTACATTTGGACATTTATTTTTGTTACGATTAGTACATTTCTCTTCTCTGTTACGTAAATAACAATTTAATCAGAGAAATAAAAGAAAACCAGTTTTAAATTTGATTGAAACGTTTGTAAAAGATCACTGAGTTGTTAAGTTTGTTTTTAAAATAAAGACACAATCAAAATACAAATTTCTTGTAGGTAATTCTACAGAGTAAAAAATATTGCTGGACACTTTTATTGTACTTTTACTGAAAATTACATAAATGCATTTTGTTATCTTCTAATGGAGAAAACATTTGTTTATGAAATTTAAAATTTTGACAGTTGTAATTAACTAAAACAAACAAATCTATAATATGGTTATAGAAGACATTTTATCTTTATTTATCTCTTTTACATTGTAAATATATTAATTATTTAGAATAAATGTTATTTATTCTTTTGTGGCATCAAATTCTTTTTCACTTTTCCTAAAGAACTGAGTCTTGCAGGTTGAGCGAGAGGAAGTGAGCAGCAAGGAGGACACCCATTACACTTGTCCCATCTGTGACACGGTCGTGTTCTCTTCTCATGACTTCACCATACACATCCGCTCCCATAATTTCCTCTCAGAGGAGCTCCAGTATCTCTCGTCTGGAAAAGGATTCGCCTGTCAAGTTTGTGGCAAGGTATTAAATCCTAATATTTATTTTTTAGCTTAAGTAGGCTGTTATGTATAAGATTAAGACAGTATATATCTAAAATTAAAACTTTTATGATTTTTAACACATTTTTTTAATATCTGTTTGTATTTTCTCTATATGATTATGTAGAAAATTATGTATAATATTTTAAGAACAAATTATATATTTAATACAGTCATTTTCAATACCAACTCAAATATAGTTTTAAGTACTTTCTTAGTAACTAATTGCAAAGTCTAGGTCATTCAAGAGCTTATTAACTGTCTGTATATTAAAAGGTTCCTTTTTGATTATATTTAAAATAACAAAAATGTTTAAAATCTAGACCTTTTCTTGATAAACTGTAAAAATTACTGTAAAACTAAGTGTTAATCATTTACAGGTGCTGAGTTCTGCAAGTTCTCTGGATCGTCACATGTTGGTGCATTCTGGAGAGCGTCCGTTTCAGTGCAAAATCTGTGGCATTTCATTCACCACCAACGGCAACATGCACCGCCACATGCGCACACATGCCTCCAGTGAGAATGGTGATAGCTTTAGCTATGAGAGTGATGCTAGCTCTGACAGTCCAGGCTCACCCAAAGCTCCCTCTCCTGCCCTAATAAACGTGAAGAGAAGACGAGTTTCCAGAACAACATCAGAATTCAATAACAATATCATAACACTTTCGCCTCCTTCGAGTCAAGAGACAAACAAGAGGAAGTCTGATTCTGAAGATTACATCTCCACAAGGAAAAAGAAATGCGACAAGAAATTTCTAACAGAAAAATTTGACTGCGTCTTGTGTGATAAAACTGGCTTTCTCTCCTCGAATCTCCTTGAGACCCACATCGAAGAATGTCATCCAGACTACAAAGCAAAGTGTGATCCCTGTAATCTTGTTTTTAAGAGTCATCGAGTATTGAATCTACATCGATACATGGTCCATTATGCAGAAGTGAAGAAGCACTCTTTGGCAAATACAAAACAGGAAACTATTGGATTTAAAGATTTGACATTTGTTGATTTTTCAAGTGAAAAGTTTCCTCACATTGCCAGAGCAATGTGTGAGCAGAGTGTGCACCATGCTAGCAGCCTGTATCACAGATTCCAGTGTGACAAATGTGGTCGAGCATTTCCATGTGGATCTGCCCTCAGTATCCACCGTCAAGACTGTGGGCAGGAGAACTACGCATCATCTGGGGAGAGCTGCCATCAGGACAATGACTTGTCCTCTAGTGACAATGACACTCCAACTGATCTTAGCAGTGGAGACAAGAGAATGTCTTGGGGCAAAACTAAGGTCTCTGACAGCTCTGATGAAATTGAAGATGAACACAGAAGATACAATTTCTTTGCATGTCTCGATTTACAGAACAAGTCAGTAACAAATGTCCAAAATCATGATAATTCTCCTGGAAATGAGAAGTTCAAAAGAGAATCTTATTACAAACATAATAATACAGAGGGCAGGGATCTCGCAGATATCCAGAGCATTATCTCAGTTACATCAGCTGGAGGCCTTATACATGACTTGTCCAAGTCGCCTCAGCCCACAGTGCTAGAAGTCACCCCTCCAGACTCAGGCTCACGAATTGGAGTCTATGACTCTGCTGTGAATGATGAGGAACAACAGGATTGTTTTGCTGCAGAGTTCAGGAAAATGAAGTTGCGAGGGGAATTCCCATGTCGGCTTTGCAGTGCCATATTTCCAAACTTAAGAGCTTTGAAAGGCCATAATCGAGTACATTTATCAAGTAGTAGTGGTCATAACTCTGCCCCCTACAGGTGCAATATGTGTCCACACTTCAGTTCTGACAAATCTGCTCTAATTAGACACATGCGTACACATAATGGTGATAGACCCTATGAATGTGCTCTGTGTCATTATGCTTTCACCACAAAAGCCAACTGTGAACGTCATTTGAGAAACAGACATGCAAAAATGACCCGAGAAGAAGTTAAGAAGTCTATAATTTATCATCCATCAGAAGATCCTACTAATGAAATTGAACACAAACCAAATCGAGATGATGTTAAGCGCTCCTTATTTTCTGAGAAAGATACACCAAAACATATTGAAAATAAGGAGAGCATTAAAACAGTAGAGAGATTACCAAATTTCATTAAACATACTGGAGAAAAGAACTTAAGTTCTTTTGAGACAGTTCACCAACAAAAACCACCATCTGCATTTATACAAGTACAAAAGATGACTTATGGCCAACAGTTTGGTGGAATAGACAATGGGCAGAGAAAATGTTTAGATGTAGGCACAATGACTTATGAAGATACTGAATCAGACCATGCAACTGACACTCCTGTTAAAATGGAAATTGAGCGTGATGTACCATTGGACCTCTCCATGGATGTATTAGACTTAAGTAAAAAGAAAAACAGTACACCAGAAAAAATTAAAGATAAAGAATTGAGAGACAAGCTTGAGGAGGCTGGACCTCAAGATCTTTCAAAAAGATCAAACTCTGCTTTCGAAAATAACAACTACCCACTCAGTATTGAAACCGCAGAGAGACCAAAATTATCTTCAAATCTGCCTCCCAATTATCCTCAAGAACTACAGATTTCTACTCCTTCTCCGCATCATTCTTTTGAAAGAGAAAGTCCTGTTCCTCCCAATCCAGCTATGATACCAAAAATAGATCTTTCTAAATTTTATAGTCCAAGTGCCCACCCTTTCTACTTGAACAATGCTTCCACATTTCCACCATTCAGTACTACTGCATCTTTACCCCAAGGTCCTTACTCACCTTACTTTATTCCTCCACCTCCACCTGTTTTATTCCCAACAAATACTAACCAAGACTTTGTTGAGATGAAAGAAAGGCTTCAGAAAGAGCTGATTCGAGGTTTGCAGCTAACTTCTGGAGGATCTCTTGTTTTGGATCAGATTGCCATGGCTGATAGAATTCAAGCACTTCATCAACAAGCAATGGCTGAATTTAAATGGCAGATGGAAAACAACAAAGAAGAAAGAAAGTCTTTCTCCCCTTCATTGAACAAAGATGTTAAGCAATTAGTTCATGTAGAAAATGAAAAAGAAGTCAGGAACCAAGAGATACACCAACCAACAGTGCCTGAAAAGCTAGCACCACCTAAACCAAAACAAGACACATCAGCTTCAGTCAAAATGGTAATTAAGAATGGTGTTCTTATTCCAAAACAAAAACAGAGAAGATATCGTACTGAAAGACCTTTTTCATGTGAACATTGTTCAGCAAGATTCACTCTAAGGTCCAATATGGAAAGACATATCAAACAACAGCATCCACAATTTTGGACTCAAAGGCAAAGGAATGCAGCAAATTTGCCAGTGAGGAGAAATCACTCCTTGTCTTCTAAAGTACCTCAGTCTCTGCTTAACCATGGGCAGTTTTACTCTCACAACGGATTACCAGGATATAATGTAAAATCAGAGGATGAAGTATCTAGATCATCTGCTTCAAATGATCATGCTGTAACTGATAAGTTAGGTGTTGCCTCAGAAAATAAAATCTGCATATCTGAAGAAGTTAAACATGCCATAGCACAACAGTTAAAATCAAAACATACTTCAAATGATAGCAATGAGGATGATAATGACGATGATCTCATGGATGAAGAAGAAGATGAGGATTTAATCATAGATGAAGAAGCTAGAGATGAAGAAATAAGTCAAGCTGAAAATAATAAAAAACTTGAAGAAGAAATAACATTGCGAAAAAAGTTATCAATGAAAGAAGAAAACCAAGACCTTGCTAGTGTTTCTCGTCTGCTAGACAATGCATCAACACAAACATTCCGTCAGTACTTCCATTCTGATGAAGATCATCCAGGAGGAGAAGGAAGTGAAGAAGATGAAGAAGGCCTGGTGGCAGCAGGCAGTGCTAGTGAAGGCTGCAATTCTGGCAGTGATGAGAACCGGTAAGTTTATTTTTGGTATGTTTACTGTGATACCACATAGTAATTGTCAAGGATTTTTATGATTAATTCAGTTATCACTAAATTGATCTGAAACAGCATAGTCTTTTCATTATTTTATGAATCAGTTACCGTACTTTATCAAAATACCCACATTACTGTGAATGGTCAAATTAAATAACAGAAATACGATTTGGATTGCATATAGCTACTCTGACAAGATTGTAATGGCTGGGAATGTTCATTACAACAAAAATCTAATTCAGTCCCTTTATCAACATCTAGGTGATAAATTGTTATCATTATTTCATACTTAATAATTTAGCTTTTACCAATCTTACATATGAGGACTTATAATGTAAATATTATTGCGTGAAGCAAATCTTAGGTGGAATTTTAAAATGTTTTACTCAATTATTTTTATGTTTTGCATCTCCAGTGAATTTGCTCTCATCCTCTCTCTATCATGTAAACTTGTATATTCATTGAAGTTATTATATGAACATTTCTAGTAATTTAATTCATTTATAATTAATTAGACACAACTTTGCAGGTCTGAATCCGAGAATAATAGTGGACCGAGCACAACAGTGGTCAAAAAGAAGAGTGCTTACTCACTAGCCCCTAACAGAGTGTCCTGTCCGTACTGCTTCCGCAAGTTCCCATGGTCATCGTCACTTCGTCGTCACGTCCTCACCCACACCGGCCAGAAACCTTACAAATGTTCCTTCTGTCCCTTGTTGTTTACAACCAAGAGCAACTGTGACCGTCACCTGCTGAGAAAGCATGGGGGTGGCACCCCTGCATCAGTGGACAATCAACCTACTGCCCCAGTTGGCAGTGACTCCTCCGCAGCCCCTAACTACACTATGAGGAATGTTCCTGAAAGGCCCTACAAGTGTAAAAGCTGCCCCAGCTCAACATTCTCCACACTGAGCAATCTAAAGAAACATCTTTCAACAAAACATCAGAACTGCAGGAGTGAAGGAACGCAAAGTGGGTATGAAAGCCAAGGCAGTGTCAGCGAGGAAATAGAAGTCGTGGATAACGAGCAATGTAAAAACGAACGAGAGGTAGAAAAGGAAAAAAGAATCCCCATTGATCCCAGAGAAATACATCCAGGTCATTCTTCAGAAAGTGGTCAGTTTTATAAGTCACATCCTACCCTTGTGGACCGGAACCTAACGACAGCCTCACAGCCATCAGATTTACCTTTCAAATGTCACCTCTGTGAAGGGAGTTTTGGAGAAAGGCAGGAGGCACTGGATCATATCCGAGACCGCCACTATGATGATTTCCAGCTTTTGGTGTCCAAGGGAGCTTTGGAGGCTTCTGTTGAAGATATTCCAGGCCCAGAGGAGGGTGGGGAGGAAAGCCTAGAACAGCTTCGTGGAAAATTCCCTGACTATGCTAATAGAAAGGTAAAAATTCACAATAAACCTGCCATTTATTTTTAAATGAATTTTCAGCATTATTTTTAGCAAAGATTTCATAATAATTACATACTACAGTAAACTTGTGTTTTAAGTGAATACAAACACAATTATTATTAATCATGTTAGCTTCCATATTTTATGCATTGGTAAACCTTTGATTTCTTGTATCCACCATTTTTAGTTTACTTTGTCATCATTCATCATTATTTCTCTTTTTAAACATTATTCCTTTTTTCCTCTACAGAAAAAACAATAATTTGGTAAAATTATCTACAAAGTAAAGACAGTATTAGGACTATTAAACCCTTAGTACTTTTGTTCTACTTTGTTTTATTAATATTGCAGAATACCTAACTTTCAGAATGTTTAAAATGTATTTGTAATAAATTTTCTTAAGTATAATCAGTTGACAAAAAATAAATGCTTCATGCAGTTTATAAGCCTATGGGTCAGTTTTTTCTGTAGATATTTTATTATATACACAGAGAAATAAAAATTGTCCAGTCCCTTGAGAGATGGTCTTTGATGATGCTACATCAATAATATGATGACAATAATATTAATATGCTATATCGTTATTTAATTAATCCTAAAATCAAATTACAAATAAGATATTTTTATAAAAACTGTTCAGCTAATTTATACAACCATAGATTTTCTTAAATATACTTTCGTCAATATCAAACAAACTATATCAACTTGTGTTGCAGGTGATGTGTGCCTTCTGTCTACGCCGTTTCTGGTCTGCTGAAGACTTGCGACGTCACATGCGTACCCACACAGGCGAGCGACCTTTCTCCTGTGACATCTGCCGCCGCCGCTTTACACTTAAGCACAGCATGCTTCGCCACCGCAAGAAGCACAACGGTGCTGCACCCGAAGAGACTTCCCCTGCCAGCGATGACGATGCAGGTCACACGACCAATCATAACAACAACAATGTCAAGCCATGGCTCGCCAAACGAACAGAGGACGAGTCAGATCTCATCAGCAACCTGCTTGGTATTCAGGACAAAACAATCGTTGACAAAATGCTTTTGTCAAAGTCAGCTGATGACGCAGCGAAACTGCTAGGTGTTCAGAAATAAGGAACTCTGTTTACGTGTAACATTTAAGTTAGCAAGAACTCAATTAAGAATCTCAACAAATTCTTAGCAAATGTCATAAATAAAGATGAGCCTGTACTCATTGACATCAGAAAGTATTCTTGTTTCAAATTCAAGTATTATTAATAGTAGGATTCTTTCTTTCCAGGATTTTATTGAAAACATTTTTTTCATGCCATTTTTTTAATGTATTTTATTTTTAAATAAGCTAGTCAAAATTCACGATACTCCCGTGCTTTATGGTTTAGTATTAAATATAGGTGGTTATGTCAATGGGACAAAATGTGCCGTTGTATATAGTAGCTTGCTTTGTATCTCCATGTCCTTTCCAGTTGAAGATTCATCATTTATTCATTTTATTGTTGTATGTGCCTTAAAAAATTATTTGAGTGGGAAATATTTTAATTTGTACAATTTATATTCCTGTGATATGATAAGCAAATAAAGGTAGTTAATTGTATTAAACTTTGAATATAACATTAAACTATATTTTTAGTGTTTTATGTATACAGGTAAAGAGCAATCTGTGTGGTAAATGCAAGCAATAATATTGTTTGTATGGTTGAATCTTTCCATTTGGCATTATTATCAAGAGAAAAAAAAATATAATTAAAACTTTGGAGCTGTATTAAAAATTAATAATTGTTTTTACAATAGACAATGAATATATTATAACAAAACTCTGTCAGTGTTTGTATATTTATAAAAACACATTTAATAAAGCAGTACTTTCACAGTTTCCAGGTTATTTTCTTTATTTAAATGAGTTTTAAAATGTACTATTTAAAACTACATGTGCTTTAGGATCAATATAGATCCATACAAACAAATTACAGTTGAACAATAATAATTTGTTGTGACATATTCATTGTCTTATTAAAATATTTTATTGATGTTATACTCTCAAGCATTCATTTGAAGCTGTGCTTTTTTGAGCTTTTAATTTGATGTATTTTGTTGATTGCCAGAGTGCTTTGTTTCTGATAAAACTTCAAAGCGTAATGACAAATAATCCGTAAGATATCTCAGGCATAAACATAATGCAAGTTGAAAATATTTCACCCGACAATTTAAAATCCAGTAGGAAATTTCTGAGACACTAGGCAATGATTTTAGTTCACAATTAGAACCACTATACTACTATAAAATCGTTGCCTGAGGTGGATGTAAGGGATTATGGATGAATCTGAGTATGATAAATGATATTAATCCTCAAAATATTAGATACAATCTAAACTATAAGGAGCACCACAGTGTTGTGAATTTGTTACTGAGAGAAAGTTTTGATACAAAGAGTAAAAACTCGTTGGGCAAATTAATATTTTTACAACTTAAGATATTTGTTACATTTTACCACTTTGGCAATCAGTGAAATTACATCATTAACATTTCTATTGTACAATTACTATCAGATCTATTTGTTATTTTCAGAATTTTTATCTGTTGATTTGAAATAATTGACCATGGCTATAACTGTTTTTCTATAGAAGTTATATGCAATATGTTTAAACAGCTTATAGATCTTTAATTAAGCCTCTGTGAGGTTTACTCATTATTAGTTGTTTTAAAGGATTCGTTAAAATAAAAATTTATTATATGAGAACCAAGTGATACAAATGTAATTCTTTAAAAAGTTTATTGAAAATGATTATTATTATCAGGAAAGTTAAAATGCGATATAACTTTGGCTAATATTAATATTTTTTTGTTTCTTTACTTAAAATCTGAAATTTATAGGGAATTTATGTAGTTAGTTAATTTGAATAAATAACTTTCTCCCATATGGTTCCATAACAACATGAAGAGTTGTATGATCTTTACAAGAGCAAGGCTGACTTGTAGATATATGTAAAACACTCTTCACAGATGAAACTTTGGTCTGTAGCAGTGGTTTTAATACCTTTTGCAAAAATCTTGACAAAATCTAGTAAATTTAAATGCTTTTACTACATATACTTGCAACGTTTTATGTATAATTCTAGAAATACAAGAGTTGTAAATCACTGTTGGATTTCGGGTATAAGTAATATGTGTCATTTAAACAGTACCAGGATAACACTAAAGGCAGTTGTAGCTGAAATTAATATTTGACAATTGTTATTTTATAACAGTTCTGTTAATAATAAGCACAAAAAGGAGAACATTTTATTATCTGAAAAGCAATATGTGATGTTTTGATAAGCATGAACAAAGAAGGTTTAGGTACAATATCCAAGAGAATTGAGAAAAACTTACTTTTAAAGAACAAAAATTTTTCTTATTGGCATATTTTCTTATTGAAAAAAAATAAACTTCAATATTTTGAGAAGTCAATAGTCTGTACATTTACTTCTCGTGTAGAATTCATATGCCTTATCTGACTGCTGTATTTTCCAAGCTTTTGTTAATGTATGTCCTTAACTTATAATTTATTAATCCTTGGACTTTACCTTTAATATTTTTTCTCTGAATCTGATGGAGGAGGGATATCTTTAACTCAGGAGGAAAGTGTTTGCTGACATAAATAAATATGTACAGTACATGAAAGAATTGTTTTAACTTGAAGAATATTCCTTGTAGTCTTGGTGAAATAGTTTCTGAAATTCTATTGGTACTACAGACCTGTGGTAGTTTATGAATACAGCCAAAAGCATGATTTAAAACCAAAACAAAATAATCCAGATAGAAATTATTTTTGTATAATGTCTTGATTTCAGTTAAAAGTTCTCTGAGTTTATCAAGTTTACAGACAGGCTACATTGGCATATGAAGGTCATCACCCATTATTCTAATTTCCAAAATGATATGGGAGAAAGTTAGTTCCACTTTATTCTTATGTTTTATTTCACTTAAAATTTACTAAAAAACAAATTTTACATTAATACATTTTCAGCAGTATTTAATTTATTTGATGTATGGTTGTGTTTGTTAGATTAGTCATCAGTCTAGTATTTTCTTATTGACCATTCCAAAGATTTAATTTTAAGGTCTGTACATAGCTATATTTGCAATAAAATATATTTATTAAGTATGTAAATAAGAGGTTGTATACTTTCCGAGAGATGAGGTTTACTTTTGCTGTTGCTCTCATCCACTTTTCACCTTTGTTTCTAAAGTTTATATTTTTTCTGTTACTTTATGCTCTTGAGAATCTTATTAAATGTGATTTCCATTAGATGGTTTAGTTTATTACTACCTACCAACCTACCTACTACTAACCTAGCAATATGTTTCATTTCCTTATTTTATTTACATTGCACCTCTAATGGGTTCTGATTCATACTGATGTGTGGGGAAATGATATCCAAGTACTTCTCGTTGTTCTTAGTATCAATGTGGTTAAGTCGCTGTCAAAGTATAAAGAGACTACATTTTGGTGTTTGGCTTATAATGGCATTCACCTTGTTGTTTCTTTTGTTGTAGCGACAAATTTTCTACTTAGTTATGCAGGCAAATTAAACAGATATTTTCCACATTATTTAACCATTACTAACCCCTTGGATTTTTATTTTACTTTATTTTTCACAATGATTTTTGAACTACTTCTGTGCTCTAGCCAACTGATTAGAGGAATGTAGCTTTTAACGTTTATACTTTAGTGATAATGTTAGTGAACTGATGCCAGCTGTGTGTCTGAAGATCTGCTTATAACAAGGAGTTTAAAACTGTGGTATAAATAGAAATAATAAGATTTACAATTTCTACGCAGTATAGAATTTCCTGTAAGAAACTATATATATACAGAATGTAAATTATAAAACACTAGTATTCACGATAATTATCAGTTTTTATAGTAAAACATTTATAGAATCGTAAATAGCCCGTCAGACTCACAATTGCATAATTTTTAAGGTAAATTCATTTTTTTTAATATCCCTTGGGGTGCATGAATAAAAATGAAAAAAAACATAAAATATTTGTTTTTGTGCAAAATTTCGAAGCCTACATACCTTAGGTATGTAACCTTTCTCTTTATACTTAGATGTTTGAAGTAAAAAACCGATTACGGGTTTTGCCATTATTTTTTAAAACACCAAATAAAAATTTTCAGATAAATGCTGATGTCATGAACGTATTTTAAGTCAGTTGCCACCTTTTTACCTTAGATTTTATTCCATAACCTTTAATAAATTATTTGTCTTTTTAGTAGTTAGATACGTATTCTTTGAAAGACCTAACCTTTTTTACTTATTTGGCAGGAAAAAAACGTTCAATCTATATTTAATCAAATACCTATTTACATTCAGATTTTTCAGATGGAAAAGTAAAATTGTACATTTACCTACCATAACATAATTTGAGTTATGTTACCTTGCTATCAAAATTATTAAATATTTAATTACCACATAAATCACTAAGTCTACTAAAAACAACCATAGTCAAGAATTAAATTGTTAAAAAATAAAATATTTTTCTTAATTATGTTACAACAATAAAATGACAATAAATTTGAGAATCTAAAAGTATACTTAGTAACCTTAGTTGGTTGGTCCCACTTGACCAATCAGAGCAAAGGCACCGTTCAAATGTAATACCTATCTACCAAAATATTGATCAAAATTATTTGCATAAAGATTAATTTGGTCTAATCTGTACGTATCTTAATGCATTGATATTATTAATCTTATTATACTTTATAAATCTAAGTAGCCTTGGAAATGCTAATAAAAATGTAAACTTTAAAAGAGAATCATGGTTATTGAGGGTTATTCTTAGGAGATAGATATATGCCACCACGGACCTTTTTGTAGGCCTTTTTAAAATTTACAATTCTGTAGTACATTATTTTGTTATAAGTTGTAAGGTTATAAAGTCAATATTAACAATCAAAGTGCTCAAATATTTATATATATATTGCAAATATACAAACTTTTCTCTACTTTCTATGATAACAATATTGATGCATAATATTTAAGATCCTGCCCTAGTTCATAACGAAGCCGACAGTGAAAACCATATCAAAATCCGTTGAGTAGTTTAGAAAATATTGATGCACAAACAGACCAACACAAAAAGCGACTTTAATTTATATTATGTATTGATAAAGGAATGAATATCATAAAATATTATACTTGTCATCAGCTGTTATGTAGAATATTTTCAACAAAGAAATAAAATTTATAAAGACAATTTATATTTATACTGATTATCTTTTATTTAGATTGTCTGGTTGCCTAGATTTAAAAATTAGCTGATGTATGATTACAAAATTCTATAAATTTATTAAAGTTAAATTAAGTTATAAATGAAAATATCCTTTTTGGTTGAGACAATTGCGAAATGATTTTGACTATGTTGAATTGCATATGCAGATATGGTTTCTCATAATCTTGGCAATCAATATGAAACAATGATTAGTTATATTGTTTTTTAAAAGAATGAATATCTTTAAACCTGATAGATAAATTACATGTTCTTTTTTCCTAATTCATGTCCGCTATTATTCGTACATCAGACTATGAAAGTTGTGATTTATTCATGCAAATAAAAGCAAAGAGACATTGCGTACCGTGACCATACAGCTGTCAAAAATATTTACTATCTTTACAGTAAATAAATTATCTTTAAATTATTTATAAAAGCATTTGTGGGTGGTATGGGAATGAAAATATGCTTGTATTTGATTCCTATACCTAATTAATGCTGCTAGCAGTTACCCATGGCTTTTCATGCAAATTCATAAGCTTTGCAAATGAAAGATTGTGGTTAAACCAATTAAACATATGGTAGTGATGTCATAAAGCAATGTTTACACAGAGTAGTTGATAACATTTGACAGGCTCTTTCAATAATTATTTCACAACTTTATTGAAAGAGCCAATATGGGAATTTTCACTACTTCAGATACCAGTGGGACATAGCCCGGAGGGATTTTCAAAATGAGAATAGGTCTATATATTCAAACCAGAGACCCTAAGAATGTCCATGTAAAATTTCAATACAGTCGATTGAATAGTTTACAAGTGAATGCAAACCAAACAAAAATGGCACTTTCGCATTTATAATATTTGGATTAGGAGATAGTAAGCAATAATAAGTACTAATAATATGTAACACTCTGTAGATTTATACCGAGTGATGAAGAGTACTGTCAATATGATTCTGCACTGTAAGGTGCCTGCCGCAGTCATATGTTAAACTACTGGACTATAACAGCTGTTTAGCTATAATATTATGTAGTCAACACTCTCTGCGGCTATACACTGAGGATTCTTGACACGGTTAATGCACTGAAATAGCATCCCTCAGTTTCAATATTTCCCAGTTATTTAATACTAATGCATTACTGATCCATTAGAGCAATGTTGAAAGTGTTTAACACCAATGTTACTAAGGATAACCAGCTTTTGGATATTTTCTATTTTTAATGCTACAAAAATAAAATACTGCATTTTGAGGGTTGAAAGTATTCCTCAGTAATAAACTCTAAAAGAAGATCTAATGTACTATGTACATCCAGATAATGTACATCCAGATACTAAGACAAAGAGGTTAAGACAAATTCAATTCATTTATTTTAAATGAAAACTCTGTATTTTAAAATGAAAATGGTATCCCTCTTATTTTTGAGATATTATTGGTTTTAACGTAAGCAATAAAACTTCACAGCTAGGAATGTACTTATAAACTAATTTGTAGAAATGTTTGACTTAGCAAGGTAAGATATATCACTGCTGGCTATATGCCATATACAATTTCACATATATTTAATATTTTTTAGTTGTACGTCGTATTAAGTATTACAATTGGGAAGCTGGTGTATGCGTTTATATAGAAAGGTCTGCTAAATCATTAGAGCTACGGTTGTATCTAGACTCCACGTCCTGTGGGTTAGAATTACAAAACACCAACGAACATGTTTTATCCAGTACCTCAGTATATTTACAGTGCTTAGAGTATACTGGAGTATAACGTTTTTATGAGCTTTAAACAACTTAATATTCTATTTCTGGAATTAGACGTATTTAAAATATAATTATCATTAACTGAATAAATTGTATTTTTTAGTTTCTCAATTACCCAAACCACATTATATCTCTTTATTTTGCACTTTTATTTTAGTTGTTTGGTTAAGATTAATTTTGTTTTAAGAGTATTTAAATATTAATGAATCTGTAAAGATAGTATAAATAATAAATCGAGTTAATTGTCATGATAATGGTTAGCTAATATATGTTTAAATCTCAGAAAGCATAAAAAATCATGATACAACTTTAAAACTATATTATTTAGATGTTAACAGGAACATCAACTATTTTTGACAATCAAGGTTAGCCTGAAAGTTGTCCTATTGCCTAAAATATACAATTTATTTTTTTAACCCTTCCTAAGCATATAAATAAATACTTTATTACTGTCAAAATTGTATACCAAGTGATGCTGAGTATTGTCAATATGATTCTGTGCTGTAAGGCGTCTGTCACAGTCAACATTGGTCATTTGTGTCCTGAATCAATTAAGAATGCAATGGATGAAGGATCTAATGAAGATTAGAAAGTACACTGATAAGAAGTTTATTTGCAAAGAGTGATCGGGCTTTCCTGGCTGGAACTAAGGTTTAGTACAAATAAGTCCTTTTTTGTTTCAATTTTGTCAGAATAGAGAGAGTGGTTATTATTCAGTGGATCATTATTATCCAGTGGTATCATTCTTGTGAGGTTATTGTTTTTTGAAGTGTTTTGTGAAATTTTGGTGTGTTTGGTGTTGTTATACAGTTATTGATTTTGAATTGCTTTGTCACTGTTACTTTTAAAATAATATTCTCAAATTATTACTGCCTACGAGTAATAATGCCTCGTAGTTACAACAATTAAGTAGAAATGATATTTATTTGCAGGCTTTGAATAAAAATTATAATGTGGCAGAAAGGCGGTTTAATGTTGCACATCCTGTTTTAATGTTTACATGGTTTTAGTTAGTTTTATTTATTTATTCTTTATTTTTACAAGCAATTTTAGTTGAATAAGAACAAACATTCCTCTATTGACAGTAAAAACTCTTTTAATTTCTTATTAAAAATGTTAACAGCAGTTTTCAACTCATATGGCAATTTATTTGGACCATTACACATAAAAGAATGCTTTAGGATTGATTTATTGACTTTTGGCGGTCAAAACATTCTCTGCCTATACTTCTAGTACCGTAATATAAGTCCGTCTTTCCTAAATTACCACTTTCAATTTAAAATAGCCTAAGTACCTTAAATATGAATAGATGCTGCAAATGTAGTATTTTAAGTTTAGCAACAATTGGGAAAGAACTGTTACACCTTTTTTTGTGAGAAATCATTTTTATAAAATGGTTTTGTACAACAACTCTTAATTTCTCTATGAGATATTTTTAAAAGTACCTCCAAGCAAACTAACTTGTATTGTAATCTTGATTCGAACAGCAAAATACAGTTTTTAACAAATGTTTGTCACAAAAAATACAGAAAAAGTAGAATTTTTTAGTTGAAGATTTTAATTTATATTGAAAAACTGTTACATGCTTTTCCCAAGTTAGCCTCCGGTCAAGAATGACTCCTAGATATTTAAAATTATCTTGTTTTTTAATATATTTACAATTACATAGATCAACGTCGCCTCTACTAGTAAATTCGTGAAATACAAGCTCAGAATGAAAGTTGAAATCGTTAAATCCAAAATTTACATACTTTGTTTTCTCAACATTTACAAGCATTTTGTTGGTAAGACACCAATAAAAAAAAAAAAAACAAATCAGCATTAATTTGTTTAAATAATAATTCCGTATTCTTCTGGAAATAAAAGAAGGCAATATTGTCGGCCAAGGCACTAGCCTTGCCATTGAAATTGAGTTCTAATAAATATCAGAAAGAGTGTGGCAGAGATAACATTTCCCTGTGGTACACCTGTAGTGACGGGCAGTGGCACGCTGACAGCATGAACCAGCTTAGGACCATACTCTGCACTTCCATTTTTGAAAAATGGGGCTGTAAACAAACACAACTGTAGGTACTTAGACATAGAAAATTTCTGCACCAGATGACCAGAAAAAGTAAATGTGTGAGCCGAGATTTTTATAAATCACATTTAGAATTTAGAATAAATCACAGAACCATTTTTTATTAATGGGAATCTTAATGGAGAATTGTATTTGCAAATGTTACAAGAATCAGTTTCCCCTCCAATAAATACTGTTATTAGGGGAAATAAACATGAATTTAATGAAGAGACATCATTCACTTTCAGCAGGATGGTGCCTCAGCTCATTTTTACTGTGCTGTACGACATTTCCTGGGAACTCAACTAAGTGGTCAGTGGATTGGTAGGCGTGGTCTAATAAAATGGTAATTTTATGTGTTATGGAAATTTGTCACTGTTACCTGAACAAGAATCTGTCAGATACAGGGTAAACATTTCCCAATTTTTTTTATTTCACAATACACTCTTGTCATCTTGTTCATCATTAGTGCATCATATTCTTGAGTATGAGCAGACATGTTGACATGAATTTTAAGGTTCTTCATAGATTTTTTCCTAGAAGCCTCTTTTTTTGGAGAATGTAAAATTGGTCCTATACAGTGAACTTAGACAGTTTTGATGTCCAGGTAAACTTAATGAGAACAAGAACTACTTTTTCAAGAGAAGAAAGCAAGCCATCTACTAGCCATATACTAATAATTAGGTATATGAATAAAACAAATATTAAATTTATTTACACTTGAATGTTAATCACTACTGAAACACAGTTAAAACCTTACACACTAATGAGTAAGAAATTTATAACAATTTTAGAAGATCTTAGAATTTTATCTTAAAATATTTCAGATTAAATGAAACAGGATGGATGATACCTTAGCTTAATTCAACTGGCTGTTTTTTTAATGTAACATCTTTTATGGTTTTATCAAAAGTCTATGGTTCCTGCCACCTTGTTCTCAATAGCTAAACTTGACCATCCATTTAACATCTTGTCTAACATAGTGATGTAGTTAAATTGTGTACTAGACTTACTAAACTAGCATTCACCATCAATTTAACATCTTGTCTAACATAGTGATGTAGTTAAATTTTGTACTAGACTTACTAAACTAGCATTCACCATCCATTTAACATCTTGTCTAACATAGTGATGTAGTTAAATTGTGTACTAGACTTACTAAACTAGCATTCACCATCCATTTAACATCTTGTCTAACATAGTGATGTAGTTAAATTTTGTACTAGACTTACTAAACTAGCATTCACAATCTACAACTGTCACTGAAGTGATAAGATTATTCTCAGGCCTAAACATACCAGAATTAGAATATCTTTATTTCATAAACATCAAGTTTAGAAAGTGTGTCATATCAACTCAAAACAATATTTAAATAGAAACATACAATGTTAAGTGTTTACAGAGTTTCATCATTTCTGTACAAAAATATCTGTAGCTCTTCCTTATTTGAATATCTGAATTAATCTTTGGGAAAACCTACATGATGTAAAAAAGGAATTTACAAGATGGTCTAATGGTTGAATCAATATTTCTTTTAACACTTAAAATAACGTTATGAAAATATCATCACAACCATTGAATGACTTGTTTTTAAGAGTCAGTTACATAATTATGTTTCAGTTACTTCTGTTACAAAAAGATACTTAATTGTTATTTTATCAGAACCCCCTTGATTTTAAAATTTAAAATTCCCTGCACTACCACTGTTTTTTTGCGCTGGTTGCATTCAATAGTACTCACAGTAATTAATTACAGTAAGTAATTACACTGAGCATTTCTGATTTATTGGATTGTGGATCTGCCCATTAACTACATCAGTTATGTTACGGTACACAAGATTTGACAAAACTACTATTTAGTTATGTTATTTTATAAATTGGTCTTCATTTTCAATGTCTCTTTCCTTATAATACATCATTATATGTCTTATAAACATAAGTTAAGTTTTAATTTCCTGTAATTTTGTTTTTAATTTTTAGCAAACCATTACATTGTTTAGTTTTATCTGCGTTTTAGAATTGTGAGTGTTTTTTGTGAATCTTCCCAATTATAAAGTATTATTTTTCTCTGTATTTTCTTCTGTTACCCAGTTATAAATTCTTTGAATACCACATTAAACTAGTATATTAAAATATTATTGAGAACTTCATACTATGCAACATATTTTAAAAATATCACATAACTACACCTAGAATTTCCTAGCAATGAAAATTACAAATTATTATAATATACATATTTATGCCTTGTCATAAATGAGGGGGTCACAAGCAAAAGGGAACGTGTTCAAGAAAATAAATTATTGAGTTACCTACTGGATATTTTTGTTCATTCTCAAGACAAACAACACACACACACACACACACACACACACACACACACACACACACACACACACACACACACACACACACACACACACACAGGGAATTAGCTTAACGGAATGTTGCTAATTTCATGCCGAATTCGCTCCTTCAGATCTTCTTTTGCTCTTGGTGGATTTCCTCAGTCTTTGCACCTGAGATAGTCCCAAAGGAAAAAGGCTGGAGCGGGAGCGGTCAAATCTGGTGAACGGGCAGGGATATCATCATTCCAGTATCATAAAATGTCCAGGAAATGCGAGTTTCAGAAATCCAGTGAAACATTAGCAGTATGGCTTGTTGCATCATCTTTCTGGAGGAGTGCTTCTTCATCTGGATCATACTGATCGATTTCAGGCAGACCAAAAGTTGCCAACATGTTAGCATAACATTCAAAGTATACTGTTACCGTGTTACCACAATAATCTTTAAAAAAGTAAATAGGATCCTACGATTGCACGTGATGACATTGCACACCAAACTGTAACTTATCCAGAATTGAGAGATTTTTGTGAACTTCATGGAGCCTGTAACGGTAGATTAAATTCACGACAGAAAGCGCGCTGAGCACCACAACACCATCCGCGTTTTTGTAATACATGACGTTGCACACTCTTACAATTCTTCATGGCTACTGAAAATTTCCACTTGTCTAGACATTTAAGGATGTTTACCCCACTCTAATAACCCCTCACCACGCTCGTCAGCCGGGGTCAAAATTGTGCCTTTTCACTGCCTCAACCTGTATATGCTATTAAAAAAATAACATTTTATTTGTACAGTAATTTACTAAAAATTATATATATATATATATATATATATATAATATATATATATATATATATATATATATATATATATATATATATATATGTATATATGTATGTATGTATGAGAACTCTTCAAACCATCTTTTCCTATTAGGTATCTGAAAACAAGTGAATATTCTCTATCTTAATGTTAATATATTTCTTATGATTTGTTTGTCTCACCATGCACAGGAGATCATATCCAGAGAACTTAATACCTCAATTGCTGTTACTGACAGTAATTTTACATTCATTGTTCTGTCCAACATACATAATAAGCCAGTTTGGAGAACATGAGCTTGCATGAGAGAGATTATATTGAATTATAAGATAAAAGTGACACAATGTCAGTTTAGTTATAAATCAAATACCTTTAGTTTGAACCACCAACTTTACAGTTTGCTTCCACATAACTCATTGGAGTAAATGAAAGGGTATGTTGCATAAGTCAAAATGAAGATTATAAACTAAATCAACACTATTTATATTCTTAAACGACATTCACCGTGGCGTAGGGGTAAGGCTGTAGCTCTAACCAAGAGGTCATAAGTTAAATTCGCGGAAGGTCTACACAAATTTGCATATGGGTTTGAGTCATTTCCCTTTAAAAGTTTGAAGTAACTGATGATAAAAATGCCTCTGGATAGAAAAACTCTTTTAAAATAATTTTGATTGCAGTAACCTTAATTAAACGTGTATTGTTGACTACTCACATGTGGTAATCAGATTAAATAAATGTCTCTTATTACTAGTAGAATAAATTGCTACAGAGTAGATGTATTTTTTATGCTAGGGTAGGACACTAATATTAGTAACAAATTTTATTAAAATAATCCTTCAGGATTAGTTGGAAGAAGTAGGTAGATTTTCTGACAATTGACATATTGGCATGGTTTATTTTATAAATACAGAATTACAACTATATTGATACAAAAACAATCGTTCTCTAAGGTCATACAATAACAGGGCTGTGAATTTAAAAAAAAGTTTAAATGGCTCCCGCATTGGAACAAAATGGTGTAGGTACCAAGCTGGACCATGAAATTAGCTGAGACATTTATATTATCAATTATTCTTGTACTAGGTTCCAACTTATTTGGGCTTTGTGTAGAACAGTCATCGGTCTCTCAAGCTGAGTTGTATAGCATATACAGGTTGAGGCACTGAAAAGGCACAATTTTGACCCCGGCTGACGAGCGTGGTGAGGGGTTATTAGAGTGGGGTAAACATCCTTAAATGTCTAGACAAGTGGAAATTTCAGTAGCCATGAAGAATTGTAAGAGTGTGCAACGTCATGTATTACAAAAACGCGGATGGTGTTGTGGTGCTCAGCGCGCTTTCTGTCGTGAATTTAATCTACCGTTACAGGCTCCATGAAGTTCACAAAAATCTCTCAATTCTGGATAAGTTACAGTTTGGTGTGCAATGTCATCACGTGCAATCGTCGGATCCTATTTACTTTTTTAAAGATTATTGTGGTAACACAGTAACAGTATACTTTGAATGTTATGCTAACACGTTGGCAACTTTTGGTCTGCCTGAAATCGATCAGTATGATCCAGATGAAGAAGCACTCCTCCAGAAAGATGATGCAACAAGCCATACTGCTAATGTTTCACTGGATTTCTGAAACTCGCATTTCCTGGACATTTTATGATACTGGAATGATGATATCCCTGCCTGTTCACCAGATTTGACCGCTCCCGTTCCAGCCTTTTTCCTTTGGGACTATCTCAGGTGCAAAGACTGAGGAAATCCACCAAGAGCAAAAGAAGATCTGAAGGAGCGAATTCGGCATGAAATTAGCAACATTCCGTTACGCTACAGAACGTCATAGGTGGACTACGTCTCAGATTCCAACAATGTGTGCAAGACCAAGGACGCTACCTTACTGACACTATATTAAAAAATAGTTGTTTTTAGGTAAAACATTAATTTTCACTCGTGTACTTATGATTCGTGTTGAAAAATTTATCTTTTTTGTAAATAAATTATTGGTGATTTTTCAAAATTGTGCTGTTTTACTGCCTCACCCTGTATATTGTACCAGATGTCCGAAAAGTTAAGAAAATTCCTAACGATGGTACTCGTTCAAATGGTTAAGTAATAACTCTTTGGCGCTGTTAAGTTATACTATTAGGTTTTATTTTAGTACGTTGCTAAGGATCCATAAGTAGATTCGTAGAGATTCATATATGTTGGTACACTTGTTACATCTGTGCAACAATATTACAACTGGTGCTACACTCTACTCTCGACTGTCAATGTAATGGCTACTCTACATCAATAAGCACTTGTGTCATTTGGTAAGTGGAAACATGTTCTGTTACTCCTGTGCAGGGTAACTTTAGAAGCGTGTTTAAAACATTTAGAAGAAGTATTTAAAAGGGAAATCACCAGGTAGACTAACTTTTCCATTTGAGATTAGTCTATAATTCGGATTAACAAAATATAATTTCTATGATGTGGTAGTAAAAATATTAAATTACATGTGTACAGATTTAAAATAGGTCATAAGATAAAACCACATTATATATGTGGTTATATTTTTCTGTTGACATGCTTAACAGAACTGATAATTATGTAAACATTATCTTATTTAATGAAGAATCAAGTTTCATGTCAATGGGTTTCTAAACGGCCAAAATTGCCGGATTTTGGGGGTTTGAGAAACCTTAGATAATCGTTCAATGCCAACGAAACTCACTTTAAAACTAGAAATCGAGATATCTACTACAACATGCTGAATCTGTAGGTGTTTACACAGTTGTAAGACATAGAGGCAGATAAAGTACTAGTGACATTCTTGCAAGGCAGTGAGCCACGCCGACACGCTACAAACAACTTGTGCGCCCAGCCTTGGACGCCCGTTTCCCAACAAGATTTATGGGTAAAAATGGAAGGTTATGTCATGGTCTCTAAGAAGTCAGATATAACCTTATCTAGTGAGCTCTTAAAGAAAATTATTTTTTCAATTGTGCTACCTATTACAATTTGTATAAACCAATGTTTGTTTACTGGTATATTTCCTAAGTGTTTTAAAACGGCCAAGGTTGTGCCTATTTACAAGAAGGGTCCCAGGGACCAACCTGGTTCATTTAGGCCCATCTCTTTGTTACCCATTTTTTCAAAACTCCTTGAAATTGTCATGAACAACCAAGTGAGTAATTTTTTCAAATGTAACAATATTCTTTCAAATTGTCAGTTTGGCTTTCGAGCAGGTAGAAACACCGTGAATGCAGTTGAAGTCCTGGTGAAAGCTGTAATAAATAGTTTTGAAGCCAAGGCCTCCACCGTGGCTACTCTTTTTGATCTAACCAAGGCTTTTGACTGCGTTCCTAGGGACCTACTGCTCTCTAAATTGTCTCACTATGGTATAATTGGTACTGAATTGGCATTATTTGAGTCATACCTAACGGGACGTGAACAAAGGGTAAGTGTTGGAGGTTCTCTCTCTACTTCGCGTTGTGTTGAGTATGGAGTACCACAGGGATCGGTCCTGGGTCCCTTGCTGTTCTTAGTTGTAATGAATGATCTCCCTCACAATGTTCAAGCTAACGTGATAATGTTTGCAGATGATACCACTTTTTTTAGTTCTAACTCTAATATAAATAGCTTAGCCACTTTTATGGATGAAAATGTTGTGTATGCTAAAAACTGGTTTAATGCCAATCAACTTGTTTTAAATGATCTCAAAACACAAAATATTTGCTTTACACTGAAAAACATGAGTTCCCCCAGTACTTTCTCTGATAGTGTTAAGCTATTGGGCATCTATCTAGATAATAAGCTATCATTGGGTAGATCATATTAACTATGTATGTGGAAGGCTTAGTAGAGTGGTTTTTTTTTGTTGAGACAACTAAAGAAAAATGTTCCTAAGCAATATCTAAGGAGTGCTTATTTTGCCTTTTTCAACAGTATTTTACTGTATGGGCTCCAACTTTGGGTAATGGTTCAGAAATACATAGAGTTCTGTTAATCCAAAAGAAAGCTGTACGAGTGCTCACTGACTCAGACCAAAGAACTAGTTGTAAGCCGTTATTCATTAGAGAGTCTATACCCACTGTTGTTTGTTTATATATTTATTTACTTGTTGTCAATGTGAAATCTAATCTAGGTGATTATGTTATAAGAGGTAGACTTCATTCCTACAATATTAGAAATAGTTATAAAATAAATAAAGATTTTGCTAGACTTAGTAAAACACAGTCAAATGCCAATGCAATGTCAATTACACTTTTTAATAAATTAGGCCATAAAGCCCATACAGTTTGATATAAAGAGTTTCAAGAGAAAGCTGATGGACTGGTTAGTAAACCACCCTTTTTATTCTTTAAATGAGTTCATGGACTGTGATATTGCTGACTCTATATTTTGACTTGTTATTGTTGTTTCTTTTATTGTTATTGTTCTGACTTACTGTTAATCACATGGCTGTTATTATTTTTGAATTTATTTTGTCTTTTTTTGTTACTGTTTATATTCATTTTAGAATTGTTAAGTTTTGCTTTTTGACGCACCTTGCTGGTTTGATGACGTAAGCTCTTGCTTTATTGTTGTGTGACAAGGCTGTTGCTATATATTTGTTATTTTTGCTATTTTTAACTTGTTTTTATTGTTGTTGTTGTTAAAATATTTTTAAACTGTTAAGTTTGTCAATTTCCAGTGCCTTGGCAAACCGTATTTTTTTTTTAGTTTTAAGTAAATTAAACACCTGACGATGTCTATTGCTACTATGGCCGAATGGCAAATAAATATTCTTATTCTTATTCTTATTCTTATTCTTACTGAACTTTTTTGTGAGGTTACGTTAAGAACTAGGTGTATAAAGAAAATACGTGACAATGACCGTTTTTGTCAGTGAACCTTTGCGGCAATAACATGTCACACTTTAAATGCTGACTAATACTTGGAGAGAATCGAATGCCAGTTGGATATCTACAGGACTGCAAATTGATTCCACATTGAAATTTACTGGTAATTGTTTTTAAACCTGATCATATCCTCTTTCATTTCATGTATTGATTACAGAAATGTGTATGTTTTACAATAAATCAAAGATATCAAAACTAGGGAGTTCATTTTCAGACACCCGTTATTTGTATTAGTTTCTGATCGCAACAAGTTATCAGAAAATAAATCAAAAAATTATGAATCTTATTTCTAGTAAGTTGTTATTGGGAATTGGTGAATAGTAATTTGTCAACTTCACTAATTTCCATTATCCTAATTTAGTGTTTGAACAAAATAAGTCACGTCACACTAATATGTGTTAGTATTAGCGAAAAATCCTATATCAAGAAAACAAACTATTCATGAAGTAGGTAATGAAGATAAACCATTGAAACATGATTGTGTAGCAAACAAGATCATATGTCAGCATTTGGAATGGTACAACGCAAAAGATGATATAGTTCATCATGTATAAACTTTGGCCTAGGCTCAATATAATTACACATCAAAATTGTGAAATTATGAGAACAAGCGTCGGTGAGAAGCTCCGGACAGTAAGAAGACGAAGTAAACATCTTTTTCAGGGATAACGTTTTGGCAACATGATGCATAAAGCTGAAGAAAGGAAGACTTGCAAATATAACTCTTTCATACTCATATTTAAGTATGACTCCCACACGTTTAAACAAATGATGCTGTTTCTTTTCTACTTGGCCAATGTTTCGTAATTTGGAAAGGAATATCGGGACCAGGCCATTGTCGAAGCCAAGCATGGAACTGGCTTTATGGTATATACAGTAACTGATATATAGTTGCTGGGAGATAATTATACAGATACAAGCACTGTAAGATCTCTGACAGAAGTCAATCTCAAAAGAACTGATCCAGTTTTGAAGTAAAAAAGATAATATTAGTAATTTGAAAACACAAAAACTACTTCATTTAGAAATATTTAGCTCTATTCTACACTATAGTTGTAAGTCATAAAAATCTGAATAAGAAATTACCTCAACGTACTATTTAGCAATGACTGCAAAAAAGAAAAAAATAGATTTCTCAATCACAAAATTAAGAATATTTATATCCACAACTTTATAATCATTGGATATAAATGCACGAACTTCCCTGGTTTATAGTGAAGATTATTATCATTATTAATATTACCTCTATGTGATGGCTTGTAGTTATGATAAATTCACCTCTATGTAGACAGAGTAAAAACGAATTACTGAAAGAAGAATATCAGTTGTTCGTTGTCGGTCGTATGTGGGAGTTCTCGCGGTTGGTGTAGGTAAAGTGTACTATAGTTGCTTTGTAGAAATTTGTATTTTGAAAAATCAGTGCAGTGTTTAGGCTTATCAATTATTGAGGTGCTGAAATGGATATTTTAACTGGGCTTATTTATATTTAAGTAAGTATAGATTTCAAGTACTTATTTTCCAAGTTATCCCTTATGCCCATTTATTAACCCTCTTTTTGACAATGATTAGATTAGACTAAAATTTATAAGTACGCCATAAACCTACTGAATACTTATCTGCCTAGTTCTTAACAGTTTTACATATATGCTTACACATTTCCTAAAAATTTCTAGTGCTGTGAACCAGTTCTGTAGGTCACCTATTTTGTCATAAACTATTCTCAATTCCAGGCCTAATTCTTGTAAGCTAAAATATAGTAAACATCCAAAGAAACAATCAGATCATTGATCTTTCAGTGTATCTAAACCATCAGATAAAAAAAAAACAAATCTTAAACATTTACAGGATTTTTAAATAGGCCTAGCCCATAGAGATTGTTTAGTTATTTTTATATGCAAAGTAAAACATAATTTAGTTATGAATTAAAAATATCCTTCCATTATCCTCATTTTTACTGTTTCCCAATATAAATCATATTTTGTCTGACAGCTTTATAAATACTCTCAAATGGATCAGTACTATTATCTCCTCTAATTATTCTTGTCCACATAAATATTCGGTAAGAAGGTCAGCAGTGCAATCAAATTCAGTTGTTAAAGGCTATTAAAGGTCTCCATTTTTATTCAATTGTTTGTGTGTTTGCAGAAGTTATTTGATACCTAAATTTTCACTATGCATGACAGTAAAATAATAGGATTTTGGACCTTTCCTATTTTATGTACAAAATGTTGTAACACGACATTTCAAGGATTAAAATATATACTGTACATCAGGTGGGAAGGTAGTTTGAACATTAAAGAAGAAAGATATTTTAAAAGAAAAAGATCGGTCAAACTATGAACGTAGGTCAATAGGAAAATGGGTCAGCAACTAACTTTAACCCTCAGACTGCCATTCAACGGATATGTGATTTCAGTCCTGTTGATTTGGACTCTCCGCCTAATCTCATTTGTTATAATATGTAAACAATCGAGTATCGACGTGATTCTTAAAACATTTTTCCAAATTTATGTGTTTTTTATCACGAAAACCATGCTTCTTGTACATAATTTTCTGTTTTTGCACTAATCTAAAACTAATTTATTTATATAAAGAGTCAATACAAAACTATAAATTTTCTGAAATTATACTAAATTCTTGACCTTTAATCTAAATTGGAATTTGAAATTTGTATATTGAACAATATTTTTAAGGCACACCCCTCCCCCTTTTTTACATGCAAATAACAAAAAATCCCCACTCAAAGTAAAAAATTCAAATGAAAATATTGACCCTTATTACTTATTATAGTTGTATTATACTGTTCATTATGAACAAAATGATACCAGATACAGTTAGGTTTGCAGTAAAAACAATTTTTACAGATTTTTAGAAAAATAGTTTGCAAAATTGGCAAAAACAGCTTTGTGTTTAAGGAAAATATATAGGGCAGTCGCAGAGTTAAACAAAGAAGTAAAATAGTCATATAAGTTACATTTATAGTCAGACAAAAATAGGTTGTCCATAAATTATTGTTGCGATTCTTGGTTATTGGCAAAGAGTTTATTTAGAAGATAGCATGCTGAAAATATTTCATTTGTGATAAATTTCACAAGAGGAAACCTTGTGAAATTAACCTTGTGGTTTTTACTTATTAGTGGAAATTTGTATTTATATGAGAATATTTTCCCCTTACATCTTATAAAACATTACACTGATCAAAGAATTATGCATAAAACAATTCTTGGAATTCATGTTTCTAGAGGAGCTTCAAGTTTTCTTTGAAACAAGCTTTGAGGAAGCCCATAACATTGAGATTAACCTTTTTAGGTGAGTTATACAGTTAGCAGTTTTACAGAAAAGTAATTAACAATGCTTAATACACATCAGATCTCAAAACAAAACAAAAAACAATTACCAAGTTGTTTGGTACTTTGTTATCTGGACCCCACTATGTTTTAACAGTCTTTCTTACTGGGGACCTAAAGAACCAACATTATTGGAAAGAATAGACTTCATTTGACTTACTTTAAAATTTACATCTCTTTATGAAGATCAGTTTTTGTTTTTTTCTTTCCAAAAGGAAGTGATGTTGGCGAGAAAGAAGCCACTATATCCCTATCTACTATTTCTTATATTCTATTATATACACACGTTTTTTATACATAAAAAGTTAAAGTTGACATTTATGAGTGCTCACCTATTAGAGCTGAATTTAGGTACTACCTCGAGGAATGTTTTTCTATTTTTGCTAGAAGTGTGGGTAGTGCCGAAGGTGCCACTGAAGTCCGCACGGATGGCCAGGGGCCTTTTCTATATCTCAGACCACGTACCACATCGTCCAACGTAATATGGTGTCAGAAAAGTTGGACTATCTGGTATGTAAAGGTTATCTTTAATTTTGGTACTGCTAGTAACATATTTATGATAACCTGATCTAAACCTACTGATATTGTGTAATAACAACAAATAGATAGAGACAGAATGGCCTCCTCACCGACATTGATTGCTTGTGGGAGGCAGAAAACAAGAACCAATAGTCATAATGATATGAAATTGTCACAATAAGTCAAATATACTCTGTTCTTTCTAATAATGTAGTTATTTTTGTAGATCCCCGCTAAGAAAAGCTGTTCCAAAAGCAGTGGCCTCCGGATAATGCCAAAGTACCAACAATTCAAATCCTGTCAAATTCAAGAATTTTAAACAGAAAATCCTAAATTAGTTTATAATTTAAAAGTTCTAAACAGAAGAGTTAAATCTATAGTTCTTCTCTCTTCTGTGATTTATCAAGGGCATGTTTTGTTTAAATAAATTTCAGATTTCATATTTAAAGGTCGTAGGCTGGTCATTTCTGTAGTTGAAGGAGTGGTTGCTTGTGTCATCAGAAAAATTCCCTAAACAAATCAACAACATAAATCTCATATAATACGGCTAATTAAATTATGGTATTCTTATTTACTTAGCATGCTGACAGTAGTGATAAACCCTCCTTTCAAGTTTGGATTCTAGATTGAGCCTAATGTTAGTCTGACATTCCAAATGTATGAATCCTCCAGTTTACTGTACTAACTTCTTTCTATTCACCTAAAATATTTGAGAAACCTTTCCATAATTAACTCTAAAAAATGGAAGCTATTAGAAACTGAGAACAAACCCTTCAGTGATTCTCTCAATTGTTTTCAAACGTATTGTTAACCACAATATTTTGCTATACAAATTTGGTTGTTAGGCTATACATAATCAAAGGAGTGTCTCATATGTCTCAACCATAACTTAACAGCAAGGTATTAATAGTTGAGATGGATAATCACTCATCACTCATTGTCACAATTGATACAAGGTAGGAGTATGCCATATCACATGTCGCGTTACAGGTTTCGCTACAAGGTTGCATTCAAAATTTAAAGCTTCAAGTTAATTAAGTGATCTAGGCCTCAATGGCACTCAGCCAAATTCCATTGTTATACACAAGACATCTTGTCATTCTTGTTTATATAAAAATTAAGTTTCATGCCTAATTTAAAGTCTGCAAATGATATTTATCGAGATATCTTGCCACATAATAACTTACATTTACATTTTTATTTATTGAGCTATATTTAATAACAAAAGTTAAATGATAAAAGTTTCGGTACTAGGGTGGGTACTATAATGTAAGAGTACGCATTTTCAGATTTTGTCACTGACTTTTAAGATTGACTTTCACATTTATAGTTTTTTATTTTTACCATATAAATAAAATACAAATTGTTAATATGTGAACTGTTAAAATCTCGTATGGTTGTGCTTGTTTGTTTATAAATTTATTTAGTCCGCAATTTTTTTGTTGCCATTCAGATTACCCATAATGTGCAATGTAAACATATTTGTTAACACTCAGCCAAATCACATGGAGTGTATGCAATGAGATTTTTCCAGCCCCACGAGTGATAGACTTTGCTAATGCTCAGCCAATAAGTTACTGAATAAATTCTCAGTTCTCAATTTTTACGAACAAGTGTTCAGCTCTGCTTGTTTTTTATCTATGCGAATGAAGTTGATTCATCGTTACTGATTGGGAAACATGCAATAGGCTAATGGATGATAGGAACAACTATTGTTTTATTTCTTACACCTAAATGAAACTCTTCCCAGCCTTCAATGATTTGAATAACTGCATCGAACAGAGACTTTCTAGAATCTGATCTGAGATTGTTTTGCTTCTAAGAGTGTAGTCTAATGGTCATGATTGATGACATTTTACTTGAGGAAACTAACTTTTACTCTATTTACTACCTGGAATTTACTTCCAAGGATCGATTTTTGACTTAAAACAATTAAATGCTATATTGATCTTTAATTTTATTTTAAATAAGTCTGTGCAAAGTAAGTATTTTTAACATTGTAACTTCCATTTGGCTGTTGACACTTCCTTATCTCCCCATACTGGAGATAATATTGTTCATCATAAATGCACCATTCCATTACTCAAAATGATACAAGCATGTAGAGTAAAATTAGCTATTTTTTACCCCCTTTCACATGATGTTGGGAAATAAATAAAATAGCAAATGCCAAAACATTATAGGCTACTTGTTCTAGGATAAATAATTTTAGAACTCCCAGATTGATTTACGTAACTTTTATATGAAGAACCAGGTCTAGTGCAATGTTCTTGTGTTGTGTTTTTACCTCTTAAAAACAATATTCAAGTTCAACCATTTTTACACCCTCGTTTATGGTTAGCATTATATGTAGCCTAGATTTCTTACATTATAGATATAATTTATACACATTCAAACGCTTAAGTTATGGATTCAAGTGTCTTTTTTAATTTTTAATCAAGGAAGTACAAAAATATTGCTAATTTTTTTGAATTAACCAGTAAAATATTTAACAAAGAAACTAAAAAGTATTTAAATGCATAATGGTTGAATCTTTAAAATAAGACACCTTTCCATAATTCTACGACTTAAGGTCATAAAATTGTTATGAATTAAGTTTAGCATTTTTCATATGTACAGCTGGCTTATTTTATATTGTTGTCTTGTTAACGTCATTATTTTAATTAATTAATTTTGATATATCAGTAAATATTTAAATATCTATTAAATAATGTATAGCTTTGTTCAGTTTAGTGTTTTTACTTGTGTATGTGGATGCACATATATTTACTGTTAAGTACTGTTACAGTTAGTATAACATTAATTGTCAGTCAGTCAGTAATTTAGATACTTAAACCAAATTATGATTATGATACACACTTGGTTCTTAATTTAATTCTGAAGAATAGTCTGTTACACAACGTGATATCAATATTTTAATAGACAATAGACAACTTTATTAACCGTTTAACAAGTAGCATACATGTAATAGGCTTAGTCAGTAAAGGCTAAAAGAACAAACATGGCTAAAATTAAAAACCAAAGGCTATGTAAAAATCATGCAGGATTAATAAATACTAAAAGGAAGCACTCCATGCATTAGAAGTAAGGGTTAAAGTCACTCTGAGATAAGGCAAGAAACTCACTTTGATTGTAGAATGGGTTTGCCAAAAAGAAAGCAGTCAGTTTGTTTTTAAATTTTGTTGTCTTCAAGGTCTGAGCTGTGCCTGGAAGTTTATTAAAAAATATAATACCTTGGTGATGCAGATTAGATTTAGATTTAGTGAGCCTTTTGTATGGCATATGTTTTGTATGTATGGTTGGTATGTAACAATTCTTTTCAATTAAAATGCTTCTAAATTCAGTAAAAGTTATTTAGAAAAATGCACTGATTAAACAGGCTGGCTTTGACTGGCTATGGTATTTGTCATGTGTCAAACAGAACTTAAGGCCTTCCTAAAGTTTTAAGCAAGTAGATTATCATCAAGCTACAATAGGTATCTAAGACATATCACACACCTCATCTGTACATGGTGGGCCACTCTATAACTTAATAGTGGAAGGTATTATTAAACTAGAGAGCCAAACTAACTAAAGTAAACATGGCTAGAGTATCATAAGTTGTGATCCGATTTTAATTATCGGTACTATTTTGAACAAGGTATAGGCTTTTGAACAATTTATACAAACAAGTAATATTTTGTGTTTAATATTTAATAATTATAATTAATATGTTGACAGTGGCAGATAACATAGTGTGTCTGTTGTATGGTGAGAATAGTAGAATGATAACTTAGTAAAGCCATAGTGAAGGTGTTAGGGTGATTATAATAGATAGGATAGATATATCACACTATGTGTCATGTAACAGGCTTTGCTGAGGGTCCTTATAAAATTTCAAATCTATAGCTCATTTCATTCTTGAGAAGTCCTTCAGACAAGTAGATGGCCATACGATCATACAAAAAACAAATTTTTACATTCCCCTGGTAGATGAAGGAAAATTTGTGGGCTTCTATGATGCTCAGCCAAATTCCATGATTGAGCATGCACCATCATAAACTCATTCTTGTCTATGTAGAAATGAAGCTTCATGCAACATTTACAACAGTCTGCCATTTAAATCTTTCTCAAGGCATCTAGCCACATAATACATTCAGATTTTGTTCATTAACTTAGGTTCCATGGCAGTTTTATAAAAGTTATGGTGAGCTAGGAAGGTATTAATATTGATTTATGTAAAGTCACATAACCAGGGCTATTAAGCCCTCTCATATCTATTATGATATATATATCACAGGTCCTATAATAAAGACGTTATGAAGAGTTTTATTGTGTAATATAAATTAAATTGAATGTGCGCTAAAATAATGTACTGGTATATGGGGGGTAATTAGTTTATCATTAATATTTATATTCATTCCAATTTAGTTTTTTTGCATAGTTAATCTTTTTTACTGTTTTATCATTCCATAATACTTTATATTTTTATAAATTTTACCTGATGTATCTTGTTATATTGATCAGTATTCAAGATTTTATTTAGTATCAACGTGACTATTACGGAACTATTTATATGAAACTTTACTCACAATATTTAATGCTCTTTACAATATATAACTAAAAACAATGTAAATATCTAGTTTCAAAATACTCCATAAAATTCTATAATTACATTAGATACTTAAATTGGCATTTTGTAAAGTTAAAATGGAAATGTCACCAAGAGAAATAAAAGTAATGTTACCTATCTCTTTCTTATTTATTGATGTAGTACAACTCCTATTTTAAGACATTTCATTAATGCTAATAGATTTGTTTATGTGACATTATTGTTTTATATATATATATACACTGTATATATATATATATATATATATATATATATATATATATATACAACTTGGCGTATTTCATGTTGTACTCGCCTGGCAAATGGCAACAAATGATGGTTTGAGCTTCTATAGCAATAAATGGCGTTTGTTTTAATGAATCGTTTTGTTTAAAATATCCATGGACAGAACTTTGTAGGCAGATTAGGTTCTGACATTGTTAATCCCACTGTTTTTATGTTTGTTTTGTGTATGAGACAATCAGATTTTTGTGCCATACATTCATTCTTGAATTTGATATATTTTTTATCATATGAGAATATCGCATATGTGATCATAGTAAAACGGATAACAATAGTGGAGAGATATCTCAAACTACACGTAGTCTCATCATAAGGCATAGAAACATAGTGTAGGGATACCTCAAGGAACTATGTTCCTTAAGTGGATAGGATACTAGATATCGCAACTTTTTTGTCGCGTCTATGACACGATACGTAATGTCCTTATAAACAAGTCTCTCTAATACGAATTTACCGTTGAAAAAATCGGAAGTAAAAAAGATGCATTCTATAGTCTATAATACATTACATTGAATAGTGTTAATCTATTTACACCGATACTGGAATCATTATATTAAAATTACCAAACAGTAAAATTAATAATGGAACATTTTATTTTGCTATTACATAAGTTTCACTCTTTATTCTTTAGAAATATTCACCTCCGCTTCTACAGCGTCTGAAATATGACACTAGTACAAATTGACTTCTGGAATCTGGAGTCCACATCTGTCTGAAGAGATCCATAAAAATTCGACGGCTAAGACATTAAAAACGAACTCTTCGACATCAGAGACTCCTACAAAGGTGCTCAGTCTGGTCACCCAACAGCTAGCTATCCAATCGTAATCTAGATTCTAGATGAAGAAGTGTTCTCATTGTCTTCAACAGGTGCACTAATATGTTTCAACAGGCACGATCCCAAAGCACGTTGAATCAGCCGAGTTGGAACATCATAAAGTGGAATGTAGCCTACGTTTCGTGGATCGCTATTATTAATCAGTTGAAGGGTTTACTGATCGATTCTCACATAGGCTACACTCAGCAAATTATGAGGTACCCATCGAGAAACAATTTTCCTGAAAGTCATGCAAGACTATTCGCACTGATGCTAACTGAATCTCTAGCGAAACCTCAATCATTAAATAAGTACAGAATCTGTCCTCTGGATCATAGCGCGTAGCTGATGAACGTTCTATTGAGTGATGGCGGAATGCGGACTTCCAAACGTTCGTCGTTCGTCTTTACGCGAGAAACGGCTCCTACGAAATTCTGAATATCATCTAAAAACAGAAACACGGAGATGGTACTTCAGAACCAAGGGCAATTTTGAGATGTTTGACGCTCACCTCTGAGACAAACGGATTAATCGTAGAAAATCATACCACGAAAATGCTACCTCGATAACTCCATGACTTAACGAAACTGATCTTTTCGAACAGACGACACAAGTACACCGATGGACCCAAGTTGCTGTCAGGTAGTGATAGGCGCTCGGACAATCAGATAAGAGTGATGGATTATTGCAGTATGCACTCAGAGTGACCTTCGTATTACAAAGATCTTTGGGTTTGAACCTCGTCGAAAAATTGCTAACACAATACAAATTTTAAATATTTTGGCCCGCTATTCAGAACCACTAAAGTTTCGGTGCAATATTAGTGGAGAGCGATGTCGAAATATTTTACAATTTTAATTGTGTTAGCAATATTTCGACGTTGATTGAAACGGAAAACTGTGATAAATAATCAAGACCGGTCGCGTACATGTAATAATTAAGATAGTGGGGTGATGTCTCATGATATCAAGTGAAGAATCATATTGGTGCGAAGGGCACAATATTAAGATTTAATATAAAAGGTGCCTATTACTCGACTAAAACGCAAATTTAATTAGATAAATATACCTTATATTTTTAAAAAGGATCGGTACGCGCTGCACAGAGTTAGTAGTGAATTGGTAGACATTAGCAAGATCGTGGTTTGTTGCGTCGTATTTATTTGTGAATTAGTTAGCACAATAACGTAACTTACGATAATGTAGAGGTAGCCAGCGAACGTGACAAAAACTACCGGTAGGATCGAGACGCAGCGCGCAGGGTTAGTAGTGAATTGGTTGACACTAGCAAGATCGTGGTTTGTTGCGTCGTATTTATTTGTGAATTAGCACAATAACGTAACTTATTTAGAGGTAGCCAGCAAACGTGACAAAAACTACCGGTAGGATCGAGACGCAGCGCGCAGGGTTAGTAGTGAATTGGTTGACACTAGCAAGATCGTGGTTTGTTGCGTCGTATTTATTTGTGAATTAGCACAATAACGTAACTTATTTAGAGGTAGCCAGCAAACGTGACAAAAACTACCGGTAGGATCGAGACGCAGCGCGCAGGGTTAGTAGTGAATTGGTTGACACTAGCAAGATCGTGGTTTGTTGCGTCGTATTTATTTGTGAATTAGCACAATAACGTAACTTATTTAGAGGTAGCCAGCTGGAGTGACAAAAACTAACGGTAGGATCGAGACGCGGCGTGCAGCGTTAGTAGTGGTCTTACCAAGGTTGCAGAAAACTTATCTTGGAAAGTGGGTGTCGAGTTTCTAAAGAAACTCCTTGAAAGTATTAAAAATACAAAAAACCCAATTTTAGGTCTACCTTAGGAACTTCATTATCCGGGAATGTTTTTACTCCGTGGACGGGTTATGGGTCACCAGTCACGTGATTAGCTGCATGAGCTTTGCCCCTGGCTTTTACGATACAACTAATTATGTTTTTTACAAATACTATTGTCTTATTAAAGCTTAATGTTACAAACAGTAATGATGTATACTGTAATTTGTTTTGTCTATGCAGTATACATAGGCCAATTTACTTGTGGCAATAAAGAATGTATTACATAATAACGTAACTTATGTAGAGCCAGCCAGCGAGCGTGACAAGAACTACCGGTAGGATCGAGACGTGGCGCCGCAGGGTTAGTAGTGAATTGGTTAACACTAGCAAAATCGTGGTTTGTTGCGCCGTATTTAAAATGTAAATTAGTTAGAATAATACCTTCACTGACCTACACTAACGCGATAAGTCTACTCCTGGCTGAATTTAGAAATATTAATCACCAAGTCATTTATTGATTCTCTGCATGTCGTTTAGTCTGTACGATAGAAATTTTAATTTTTGGCAAACGAAAAACCAATTAACACTGATTGTATAGTAATAGTGCAAAAATATTCATACAGGGGAAGGACGCCGCCGGCAGCCGTGACGCGGCGCTGTGTGACGACTGCCGATCGATATGGGGACGCCACAATGGCTAGCCACGGTCGCCTGCCGCTCTCTTGCAACTTTCAGCAACAATAATAGTATTAGTGGTTAATCGATAGAAATATTAATACAATTTGAAAAAAATTACAATTAAAATATATGCCTCCTTTTCATTCAGTTTTGACAGCAATAGCAACAGCCGCTACAGGGTTACTTAATTCAAATTGGCCTATGGAATGCATCGCATTTAATTATCTAATTAACATATCTAATTATATGTATAATTCTGTATTGATAGATAATTTCATTTTTCTAACAAGACCTAGAGTACTTGTTGAATAATGTGTATAATAAAAGAATTGCATTATTTTAAACTTGTTATGTGTCAGAAGATTGTTTACAAATTTATAGACAGGCATCTCAGGAGAGACACATGACGCAGAGACCAACGCCGTAATATGCCGGTATAAACTCTTTTATCCCTCCCCGTACACTATTGCCATTAGCGAGTTAATCGCATGACAGCAGACTATGCCACAAGTATTGTTGAAGCAGGGACAACACCGTAATATGCCGGTATAAACTCTTTTATCCCTCCCCGTACACTATTGCCATTAGCGAGTTAATCGCATGACAGCAGACTATGCCACAAGTATTGTTGAAGCAGGGACAACACCGTAATATGCCGGTATAAACTCTTTTATCCCTCCCCGTACACTATTGCCATTAGCGAGTTAATCGCATGACAGCAGACTATGCCACAAGTATTGTTGAAGCAGGGACAACACCGTAATATGCCGGTATAAACTCTTTTATCCCTCCCCGTACACTATTGCCATTAGCGAGTTAATCGCATGACAGCAGACTATGCCACAAGTATTGTTGAAGCAGGGACAACACCGTAATATGCCGGTATAAACTCTTTTATCCCTCCCCGTACACTATTGCCATTAGCGAGTTAATCGCATGACAGCAGACTATGCCACAAGTATTGTTGAAGCAGGGACAACACCGTAATATGCCGGTATAAACTCTTTTATCCCTCCCCGTACACTATTGCCATTAGCGAGTTAACCGTCTGACAGCAGACTATGCCACAAGTATTTTTGAAGCAGGGACAACACCGTAATATGCCGGTATAAACTCTTTTATCCCTCCCCGTACACTATTGCCATTAGCGAGTTAACCGTCTGACAGCAGACTATGCCACAAGTATTGTTGAAGCAGGGACAACACCGTAATATGCCGGTATAAACTCTTTTATCCCTCCCCGTACACTATTGCCATTAGCGAGTTAATCGCATGACAGCAGACTATGCCACAAGTATTGTTGAAGCAGGGACAACACCGTAATATGCCGGTATAAACTCTTTTATCCCTCCCCGTACACTATTGCCATTAGCGAGTTAACCGTCTGACAGCAGACTATGCCACAAGTATTTTTGAAGCAGGGACAACACCGTAATATGCCGGTATAAACTCTTTTATCCCTCCCCGTACACTATTGCCATTAGCGAGTTAACCGTCTGACAGCAGACTATGCCACAAGTATTTTTGAAGCGACAACACCGTAATATGCCGGTATAAACTCTTTTATCCCTCCCCGTACACTATTGCCATTAGCGAGTTAACCGTCTGACAGCAGACTATGCCACAAGTATTGTTGAAGCATTGACCTTGAACAAAATTTCACTGTTGTAAACGTGAAAGAGAACTTAAGGAGGACTTGTATTTATTGAAATTTGTTGTAACAAGTTTTGTGAATGCGCTCAATGAAAAATGTGTATGAACAGATTCAAATGTACTAATAGGGTAAGTTGATTGGAGATATGAATGACCACCTTTCTTCTATTTAGCTGTGTTGCTCGCCACTGTCTCTGGAGTAATCCCGTTGATTAATAGCAATCTATGTTTCTCCGCTATTACATTTTCGTTTCACTCTTTCAATTACTTTCCTGTTTTAAACACTACTTGAAATTATAATACAATTTTAGTATGATTAAAAGCATCAGCTGATTATTGTGTTCCTAAAGCAATGCGGGAAAATAATTCACTTTTTTTTGCGCCTTCAGGTTCGTGATACTATAACTTATAACCCAGAGAAAATAAAAAGTAGGGTATTGTTTTGGTAAAATTTATAAAAATAGTGTATTGTTTACTTTCTTAGTGAGTTTTAATTGATGACTTGCTGGACATGATATAATAAATACGACCAGATAGTTACTAAGGTCGACAGGATACGCGATGTGACATTTTTGGGATTTACACTAGAACTTATTTGCTAAACGATTTGTATTTAGCTAATCCGTAATTAGACATTTAGAATTGTTTGTACTACTATCTGTTATTGGAAAAATTTCCCTTCAAGTTTAAAAACCTTTGTTGCCGAAGTTTTATAAACGAGATATAGGCTATAATCCGGAAGCCGAGAACCAATTCGCTGTATGCGCTCATTGTATTGCATTTTAATAATGCATTTTCTCCCGTCATATATTTTTGTTTGACTAACTAAAAACCAACCATAAGAGACACAAATACAAGTTACATCAGCGCTAGCCAACTAGATAAATATTCAGATTGGCTGTAAGTTGTGATTTTCACTCTCTCTATCTCATTAGCGAGATAATACTGATATAATTATTATTTAGGTGTCTAGTTGTTAGTTGTGATGGTGTAAATCTTAAAATATAACGTTTTATTATTTGGCATTTTAACATTTTCTGTACATTCTGATCTAGAACGCTAAAACTTGCGAACTGGAAATAGACTTTTATGGAGAAAAATTCCTTTATCGATTCTGTTCGTGTTTATACAAAGCAAAACGGGAATAATTAAGAGATATTTTGTGACGTACACAGGTTGGGCACGTACATGCCATGCTTTGTGTTTGATATACAGGTAGCTGTAGTTGTATTCTTCTGTTGAAGTGTACCTACTATTTTAACTTGTATAACATTTATTTGGAACAATTTTTTAAGTTGATATTTTTTTTTTATCAGGTAGACTTACGAAATTTGTATGCGATTTTGCATAGAAATGTTGTGGATTATATGCCCGTGTATCTACGCTAAACACGTAATGACAATTGCTTGGCGTGACGCTGCTTGGCGATGATGTAATTGCTACCGTTAGTATGGTCCGGCCTGCCTACATGGCCAGCCACCAAGACGGCTCGCATCGCGGTTCCACGGTTGCTTATCATTCTGGTCATCCTTTTTACTCCAAATAATAAATCGAGTTAGTTACTAACGGTTTACAGGAAAAACGCGGTCACGACCGCTCGCCAACATACGGTTAGTCTCTATGGAGGAGTCTCAACAGTTTTCAGAAGTGTCTTAGCAAAACATCGTTAAAATATAATTAAACTCATTGATTCATTTATATGATGAATAATTGATTAAAAGTAGACAACGAGCTGTTTAGGCTAATGTTAGCTAATTAGCTGAATTGTCCTAATTCTTTTGATTGTTTTCTAAACTCCTTTAAGAATTAAATTGTTAGTTACATTTACGTTAAACTACTGGTACCCAAAGATTTGCCATGTTATTTTCATTATAAAACATTGATCAGAGATTTCTAAAAAGAGGATCTATGGCTATCAGAAAATTAGTATTAACTGTATACAAAATACCGTTTGTTTTTGACATTTTAATAAAGTTGTCTGTACAGTTACAACTTACAACATATTCTTCCAGTACTGATAAGTTTTCTGCTTTGTATCCTTGGTGGAAGTAGGTAGGTATTAATGGAAAAGACATATTTTAGATACTTCCACATTAAATTTATTAAAAAAGCGCTTTCGCCGGTTAAGGCATCATCAGTTTGACATTGTTTACAGAAAAAAACATATGTGTAAAATAGAATAAACATATGATAAAATAGAATAACATTTAAAACTAACTGTAAAGACCAAAAAACTAATAAATTATAAAAGAATTATGTAGAAAAATATGGTTTGCAATTCATAATTTTGGAATGGATTTCTTTTTTCACTAAAGACGATTCAAAATTTATATGATGATTTTCCTTTACTGCATGTTCAACTAATTTAGATTTAAATTAGTTGAAATTTAAAACTAAAATTAGATTTAAAACTAGTGTAGTGTTTAAAGAATCTTCCTGGACTAAAAGAAATAAAATTGAAAGTGCGTGTATGACAGTTTTAAAAGATAATTGTATTTCCCAACCTTCCGCAAATTTCAGTGATATTTTTATACCATTAGTGAAAAAAGAAATCCATTCAAAAATTATGAATTGCAAACCATATTTTTCTACATAATTCTTTTATAATTTATTAGTTTTTTGGTCTTTACAGTTAGTTTTAAATTTTATTCTATTTTATCATATGTTTATTCTATTTTACACATATGTTTTTTTCTGTACACAATGTCAAACTGATGATGCCTTAACCGGCGAAAGCGCTTTTTTAATAAATTTAATGTGGAAGTATCTAAAATATGTCCTTTCCATTAAAAACTGATAAGTTTCACACAAGTTATGGATTAGTACTACAGTTAAACCTACACTTTAACAACAAGAAAAGTGTCGGAGTCCAACCTGAGGCCCAGGTCCGCGACAACCGACCACTTGTAGTGCCAAGTTCTCGCACAGACGACCTCGAGCTGGCCGTGTCTTGCAGACAGATGCGGGCGGGTAGAAACTACCTTTTCTGAGCTAGATTTTAGTAAATTTCAATATATTTCTTTAGTGTACTAGATAATTCTTACCGGTGTTTCGATTCAAAAGGAAATAAAATAGATGTGAAGCCTCAATTACACAGGATGCTAAAGTATTTGTATTGTGCTAATAACGCCTCTACACGAGACACTCAGTCAGACGCATTACCTTTCTATATTTATATAACTATAGTCAGCTATTTAACGCTGTCTAATGTACACTGTCACTTAAACATAAATATGTGAAGTAAAATCGTATACGAGAGTTTCGGAGGTCGTATGACAATATCTGCTACAAAGATATAGAATATTTACAATCGTCGAATATGCTTACTACCTAAGATATGGAATGTTATGTTCGACAATAGCTAATTAGCTAAGTACATAATGTTATATTTGATAATATCTGACTAGCTAAATATACAATGTTATATTTGACAATAGCTGACTTTATTTAGTGGCCTTAACGTGCAGTGATTCTGAAAATTTAATTTTCAGAATATTTTGCTCGCATAGGTATATAAAAACAAATTATATTAGTTAGGGTAATGCAAACAGCTTCGGCAGGTCAGGAACGGGAGACTTGTTGTAAACGAGATGCAATTGAAAATCAAAAAATGGAAAACACAGAGTAATAGTAATGTATTATACGATACCTACATATACAAGCTATAACATTACTCTACAAGGGCAGCGTCAGCCGCAGTGTAAGGTTAATTATAGTTGTCCCATTTCGACGGTCGCGACGATGGGATTGGACTGATACGATAACTACATATACAAGATATAACATTACTCGTACTCTACAAGGGCAGCGTCAGCCGCAGTGTAAGGTTAATTATAGTTGTCCCATTTCGACGGTCGCGACGATGGGATTGGACTGATACGATAACTACATATACAAGATATAACATTACTCGTACTCTACAAGGGCAGCGTCAGCCGCAGTGTAAGGTTAATTATAGTTGTCCCATTTCGACGGTCGCGACGATGGGATTGGACTGATACGATAACTACATATACAAGATATAACATTACTCGTACTCTACAAGGGCAGCGTCAGCCGCAGTGTAAGGTTAATTATAGTTGTCCCATTTCGACGGTCGCGAGGATGGGATTGGACTGATACGATAACCACATATACAAGCTATAACATTACTCAACAAGGGCAGCATCAGCCGCAGTGTAAGGTTAATTATAGTTGTCCCATTTCGACGGTCGCGACGATGAGATTGGACTGATACAATAACTACATATAACATTACTCTACAAGGGCAGCGTCAGCCGCAGTGTAAGGTTAATTATAGTTGTCCCAGTTCGACGGTCGCGACGATGGGATTGGACTGATACGATAACTACATATAACATTACTCTACAAGGGCAGCGTCAGCCGCAGTGTAAGGTTAATTATAGTTGTCCCATTTCTACGGTCGCGAGGATGGGATTGGACTGATACGATAAGTACATATACAAGATATAACATTACTCAACAAGGGCAGCATCAGCCGCAGTGTAAGGTTAATTATAGTTGTCCCATTTCGACGGTCGCGACGATGGGATTGGACTGATACAATAACTACATATAACATTACTCTACAAGGGCAGCGTCAGCCGCAGTGTAAGGTTAATTATAGTTGTCCCAGTTCGACGGTCGCGACGATGGGATTGGACTGATACGATAACTACATATAACATTACTCTACAAGGGCAGCGTCAGCCGCAGTGTAAGGTTAATTATAGTTGTCCCATTTCGACGGTCGCGACGATGGGATTGGACTGATACGATAACTACATATACAAGATATAACATTACTCTACAAGGGCAGCGTCAGCCGCAGTGTAAGGTTAATTATAGTTGTCCCAGTTCGACGGTCGCGAGGATGGGATTGGACTGATACGATAACTACATATACAAGATATAACATTACTCTACAAGTGCAGCGTCAGCCGCAGTGTAAGGTTAATTATAGTGGTCCCATTTCGACGGTCGCGAGGATAGGATTGGACTGATACGATAACTACATATAACATTACTCTTCAAGGGCAGCGTCGGCCGCAGTGTAAGGTTAATTATAGTTGTCCCAGTTCGACGGTCGCGAGGATAGGATTGGACTGATACGATAACTACATATAACATTACTCTACAAGGGCAGCGTCAGCCGCAGTGTAAGGTTAATTATAGTTGTCCCAGTTCGATGGTCGCGAGGATAGGATTGGACGGATACGATAACTACATATAACATTACTCTTCAAGGGCAGCGTCGGCCGCAGTGTAAGGTTAATTATAGTTGTCCCAGTTCGACGGTCGCGACAATGGGATTGGACTGATACGATAACTACATATAACATTACTCTACAAGGGCAGCGTCAGCCGCAGTGTAAGGTTAATTATAGTTGTCCCAGTTCGACGGTCGCGAGGATAGGATTGGTCGGATACGATAACTACATATAACATTACTCTACAAGGGCAGCGTCAGCCGCAGTGTAAGGTTAATTATAGTTGTCCCAGTTCGACGGTCGCGACGATGGGATTGGACTGATACGATAACTACATATAGCATTACTCTACAAGGGCAGCGTCAGCCGCAGTGCAAGGTTAATTATAGTTGTCCCAGTTCGGCGGTCGCGAGGATGGGATTGGACTGATACGATAACTACATATAACATTACTCTACAAGGGCAGCGTCAGCCGCAGTGTAAGGTTAATTATAGTTGTCCCAGTTCGACGGTCGCGACGATGGGATTGGACTGATACGATAACTACATATAGCATTACTCTACAAGGGCAGCGTCAGCCGCAGTGCAAGGTTAATTATAGTTGTCCCAGTTCGGCGGTCGCGAGGATGGGATTGGACTGATACGATAAGTACATATACAAGATATAACATTACTCTACAAGGGCAGCGTCAGCTGCAGTGTAAGGTTAATTTTAGTTGTTCCAGTTCGACGGTCGCGAGGATAGGATTGGACTGATACGATAACTACATATACAAGATATAACATCACTCTACAAGGGCAGCGTCAGCTGCAGTGTAAGGTTAATTTTAGTTGTTCCAGTTCGACGGTCGCGACGATGGGATTGGACTGATACGATAACTACATATAACATTACTCTTCAAGGGCAGCGTCGGCCGCAGTGTAAGGTTAATTATAGTTGTCCCAGTTCGACGGTCGCGACGATGGGATTGGACTGATACGATAACTACATATAGCATTACTCTACAAGGGCAGCGTCATGTGCAGTGTAAGGTTAATTATAGTTGTCCCAGTCCGACGGTCGCGAGGATGGGATTGGACTGATACGATAACTACATATAACATTACTCTACAAGGGCAGCGTTAGCCGCAGTGTAAGGTTAATTATAGTTGTCCCAGTTCGACAATCGCGAGGATGGGATTGGACCGACTCCAGTACATTGATTGATCCATTGTAACTAATTTTGTCAACACATAAAAACCCTAGACAGACTGCCTACGGTGTGCACCTGTATTTTACAATAGCTGAAATGAAAGGGGATTTCGGCCAGATATTTAAAAGTTAAGCACCCGTAACTGAAATATAACTGATTTAATGCTTCTTTATCTGGGTGTAAAAGTTTTCTTAGTTTTGCCAATAATATAATAAAGTAACATAAAAAATACTGATCATTCAGAAAATACTAAGAGGTAGAACAAATACCAATCTATTAGGAATCTAGGCTTCAAGTGAACAGTATCTAATATTCAGGTAACAAGTTTACAAACTACGTTTTAGGTGTAAAAGCTGCCAGGATTCCTGTTATCTGTCGTCCTGACTCCAAGTGAAAACACTGTGATGTTTAGGTAACAAGTTTACAAACTACGTTTTAGGTGTTAAGCTCCCAGGTTTCCTGTTATCTGTCGTCCTGACTCCAAGTGAAAACACTGTGATGTTTAGGTAACAAGTTTACAAACTACGTTTTAGGTGTTAAGCTCCCAGGTTTCCTGTTATCTGTCGTCCTGACTCCAGGTGAAAACACTGTGATGTTTAGGTAACAAGTTTACAAACTACGTTTTAGGTGTTAAGCTCCCAGGTTTCCTGTTATCTGTCGTCCTGACTCCAAGTGAAAACACTGTGATGTTTAGGTAACTAAGTTTACAAACTACGTTTTAGGTGTTAAGCTCCCACGTTTCCTGTTATCTGTCGTCCTGACTCCAAGTGAAAACACTGTGATGTTTAGGTAACAAGTTTACAAACTACGTTTTAGGTGTTAAGCTCCCACGTTTCCTGTTATCTGTCGTCCTGACTCCAGGTGAAAACACTGTGATGTTTAGGTAACAAGTTTACAAACTACGTTTTAGGTGTTAAGCTCCCAGGATTCCTGTTATCTATCGTCCTGGCTCCATGTGAACACTGTGATGTTTAGGTAACAAGTTTACAAACTTCGTTTTAGGTGTTAAAGCTCCCAGGATACCTGTTGTCTGTCGTTCTGGCTCCAAGTGGACACTGTGATGTTTAAGTAGCAAGTGTATAGGCTACGTTTCTGGTATTAAAGCTCCCAGGATACCTGTTGTCTGTCGTTCTGGCTCCAAGTGGACACTGTGATGTTTAAGTAGCAAGTGTATAGGCTACGTTTCTGGTATTAAAGCTCCCAGGATACCTGTTGTCTGTCGTTCTGGCTCCAAGTGGACACTGTGATGTTTAAGTAGCAAGTGTATAGGCTACGTTTCTGGTATTAAAGCTCCCAGGATACCTGTTGTCTGTCGTCCAGGCTCCATGTGAACACTGTGATGTTTAGGTAAGGTTTAGAAACTACGTTTTATGTGTTAAGGCTCCCAGGATGCATGTTGTCTGTCGTTCTGGCTCCAAGTGGACACTGTGATGTTTAGGTAGCAAGTGTATCGGCTACGTTTCTGGTATTAAAGCTCCCAGGATTCCTGTTGTCTGTCGTCCTGGCTCCAAGTGGACACTGTGATGTTCAGGTAGCAAGTGTATAGGCTACGTTTCTACTATTAAAGCTCCCAGGATACCTGTTGTCTGTCGTCCTGGCTCCAAGTGGACACTGTAATGTTCATGTAGCAAGTGTATAGGCTAGGTTTCTGGTATTTAATCTCCCAGGATACCTGTTGTCTGTCGTCCTGGCTCCAAGTGGACACTATGATGTTCATGTAGCAAGTGTATAGACTACGTTTCTGGTATTAAAGCTCCCAGGATACCTGTTGTCTGTCGTCCTGGCTCCAAGTGGATACTGTGATGTTCATGTAGCAAGTGTATCGGCTACGTTTCTGGTATTAAAGCTCCCAGGATACCTGTTGTCTGTCGTTCTGGCTCCAAGTGGACACTGTAATGTTCATGTAGCAAGTGTATAGGCTAGGTTCTGGTATTAAAGCTCCCAGGATACCTGTTGTCTGTCGTTCTGGCTCCAAGTGGACACTTGTGATGTTCATGTAGCAAGTGTATCGGCTACGTTTCTGGTATTAAAGCTCCCAGGATACCTGTTGTCTGTCGTTCTGGCTGCAAGTGGATACTTTGATGTTCATGTAGCAAGTGTGTATAGGCTAGGTTCTGGTATTAAAGCTCCCAGGATACCTGTTGTCTGTCGTTCTGGCTCCAAGTGGACACTTGTGATGTTCATGTAGCAAGTGTATCGGCTAGGTTCTGGTATTAAAGCTCCCAGGATACCTGTTGTCTGTCGTTCTGGCTCCAAGTGGACGCTGTGATGTTCATGTAGCAAGTGTATAGGCTAGGTTCTGGTATTAAAGCTCCCAGGATACCTGTTGTCTGTCGTTCTGGCTCCAAGTGGACGCTGTGATGTTCATGTAGCAAGTGTATAGGCTAGGTTCTGGTATTAAAGCTCCCAGGATACCTGTTGTCTGTCGTTCTGGCTCCAAGTGGACACTGTGATGTTTAGGTAGCAAGTGTATCGGCTACGTTTCTGGTATTAAAGCTCCCAGGATTCCTGTTGTCTGTCGTCCTGGCTCCAAGTGGACACTGTGATGTTCAGGTAGCAAGTGTATAGGCTACGTTTCTACTATTAAAGCTCCCAGGATACCTGTTGTCTGTCGTCCTGGCTCCAAGTGGACACTGTAATGTTCATGTAGCAAGTGTATAGGCTAGGTTTCTGGTATTTAATCTCCCAGGATACCTGTTGTCTGTCGTCCTGGCTCCAAGTGGACACTATGATGTTCATGTAGCAAGTGTATAGACTACGTTTCTGGTATTAAAGCTCCCAGGATACCTGTTGTCTGTCGTCCTGGCTCCAAGTGGATACTGTGATGTTCATGTAGCAAGTGTATCGGCTACGTTTCTGTTATTAAAGCTCTCAGGATACCTGTTGTCTGTCGTTCTGGCTGCAAGTGGATACTTTGATGTTCATGTAGCAAGTGTGTATAGGCTAGGTTCTGGTATTAAAGCTCCCAGGATACATGTTGTCTGTCGTTCTGGCTCCAAGTGGACACTTGTGATGTTCATGTAGCAAGTGTATCGGCTACGTTTCTGGTATTAAAGCTCCCAGGATACCTGTTGTCTGTCGTTCTGGCTCCAAGTGGACACTGTAATGTTCATGTAGCAAGTGTATAGGCTAGGTTCTGGTATTAAAGCTCCCAGGATACCTGTTGTCTGTCGTTCTGGCTCCAAGTGGACACTTGTGATGTTCATGTAGCAAGTGTATAGGCTAGGTTCTGGTATTAAAGCTCCCAGGATACCTGTTGTCTGTCGTTCTGGCTGCAAGTGGATACTTTGATGTTCATGTAGCAAGTGTATAGGCTAGGTTCTGGTATTAAAGCTCCCAGGATACCTGTTGTCTGTCGTTCTGGCTCCAAGTGGACACTTGTGATGTTCATGTAGCAAGTGTATCGGCTACGTTTCTGGTATTAAAGCTCCCAGGATACCTGTTGTCTGTCGTTCTGGCTCCAAGTGGACGCTGTGATGTTCATGTAGCAAGTGTATAGGCTAGGTTCTGGTATTAAAGCTCCCAGGATACCTGTTGTCTGTCGTTCTGGCTCCAAGTGGACACTTGTGATGTTCATGTAGCAAGTGTATAGGCTAGGTTCTGGTATTAAAGCTCCCAGGATACCTGTTGTCTGTCGTTCTGGCTCCAAGTGGACACTTGTGATGTTCATGTAGCAAGTGTATAGGCTAGGTTCTGGTATTAAAGCTCCCAGGATACCTGTTGTCTGTCGTTCTGGCTCCAAGTGGACACTTGTGATGTTCATGTAGCAAGTGTATAGGCTAGGTTCTGGTATTAAAGCTCCCAGGATACCTGTTGTCTGTCGTTCTGGCTCCAAGTGGACACTTGTGATGTTCATGTAGCAAGTGTATAGGCTAGGTTCTGGTATTAAAGCTCCCAGGATACCTGTTGTCTGTCGTTCTGGCTCCAAGTGGACACTGTGATGTTCATGTAGCAAGTGTATAGGCTACGTTTCTGGTATTAAAGCTCCCAGGATACCTGTTGTCTGTCGTTCTGGCTCCAAGTGGACACTGTGATGTTCATGTAGCAAGTGTATAGGCTAGGTTCTGGTATTAAAGCTCCCAGGATACCTGTTGTCTGTCGTTCTGGCTCCAAGTGGACACTTGTGATGTTCATGTAGCAAGTGTATAGGCTAGGTTCTGGTATTAAAGCTCCCAGGATACCTGTTGTCTGTCGTTCTGGCTCCAAGTGGACACTGTGATGTTCATGTAGCAAGTGTATAGGCTAGGTTCTGGTATTAAAGCTCCCAGGATACCTGTTGTCTGTCGTTCTGGCTCCAAGTGGACACTGTGATGTTCAGGTAGCAAGTGTATAGGCTGCCAGATCAAATGCTGTCTGTCGCCAAGTGAACACGTTTTCTGTTCACAGTTCACGTTGTTCAAGTTGTTAGTGTACTCCCTGCTCAGCATCCAGACTATTAGCGTGCTTGGTGTCTGTGCTAATATGAAGTAAGGAATCCATAATATGTCCAAGGTTACCAACATGTTAAGGTAGATGGCGTCCAGGCTACAAGCTTATAGGCTTCTTGCTGTCCGGCATTCGGAGCCAATTTGTATTACACATCCTGGATTTCCTTGAAATCGACAGAGAAGTCTGTCCTAAGAAAGAAAGCGATTGTCAGCCGTACTAAGTTTCGTGGGGGTCGAAATGGAAGGTATCAAAAAGGTTTAAAATATAAAATGATAATTTTTTCCCATATCATATTTTTCTTAGTTTTAGACACTTAAATAACGACCATCAGACACGAAACTACATGAATAGTCAGCGTCGGCTAACCTTATACAGATCTTTAAAGAGGTAACTTTCAGTCTCTTTATCTAGATATTTGACGGTAATATGACTATTATTTTTATGTCTGACAATGTATCAAGCTAGGAAAAATATTTGGAAAATATCATTTCATATTTTTAACCCTTTCAATAACTCTACATTTCGACCTCCATACAACACTACCACGGCTGACAACAGTTTTTTCTTTAGGAAAAATTCCTGTATTGATGAAAAAAAAATCGGATTGTATGCCTGTCTGTACAGGATGAACACCCTGTACAGTACAAATTGGCTCTAGGCTCCTGAAATACACAATGCTGGCCACACAGTTTTTAGTCTGGCTATGATAAACTTAATTGAGTAATTTAGTCGATTAAGGGTTCATCTGATACTGGTTTTATAAACCAATTAAGGTACCTTGGGAGCCGCGAGTATTATATTAGAATTATCAAAGTTTTTACCCAATCGTCATTGGGTTGGATGGAATCTGTAGATTTCGAAATAAGTAATTTAAACATTTACCTACAATTGTGAAGTCTGTCAGAACACAATGCTTTTTATTAACTTTATATATCTTTTGAGCATGATAAATGAAATATGGAGCAGTGTGAGATCGTTTGGTTTGGTCATTACTTATTTGATGATTATATAACCCGGATTCACAAAACTGAGAATTTGTATAAACAAGTGAGGCGGGAAGACGTGACAAAACAACGCTCCAACATTACATCACTGACAGTTGCACCTTCCTTCTCGCCACATCAACACTGTTTTTGTTCTCCGGTTATTTATATGTGATGACTTAATCCCTTCCACCACTCGACCGACCCGCTCTTTTCGCTGTTCTCATATTTTTCAGTCAAATCTATTCTGGGACTGGAGTGCTACGCGAATACCAACTAAAATAACCCTTGGTCGGAATTTCCTGACAGTGCTAACCGTGAAATATGGATTATGGTATAAATTTTGTAGTTTAAAACTCGACAGAAACGCCTCGGTGTCCAAAGTTTTCGTTTTATTACAGAACTTTGTTGTCTACATTGAACAGTTCTTAAAATTGCATCTGTGTAATATCTTGGAAAACGGTCGGAATAAATATCGAGCGAATGTGGTTTTGTGTGCATGGACTAAGCTGGTAGTGCTTATAATTTAACTGACTATAATTATTGGCTATATTGTAATTTCGCAGTTTAAGTATTATTCATACAAGGCACCGATCTGTTGAAATAATTTATTGAATAATAACAACTCTGTCACTGATGACGCTCTGCAATCTGGTATATTTTCTAGATTCCAGATCTGCTTTTTATTCTCTATATTCCGTTGTTAAAATTAAAGCTAATTGTGTATTTTTTCAAAGTTTGAGACCTCCGACGTTGTAGACGGTGTAGAAAAGGTACGGTTTCTGTTAAATGAACAAATTATGTTTGAAGGCTATCTCCGCGCGTTTCCTTCCTAATAACAACGTTACTTTTTAATTTATCATAACGCTGATGCTCTTAAATTACGTAATTCCTTGAAAATGGGTATATTTTAGAAATATCTGGGTTCATGTTTTGCAGATATGATTTTAACAATTTATTTGTCGTTAAAAAATATTACAATGCCTCGTGAAACGAATGAGAGTCGAATTTGTTTGCATATGAACGAGTTTCCTTGTGTATCCATGAAGGTTTATGTGCGTTGTGCACTTGGGAGCTGAACAGGTCTACAGCCACTAGGAAGTACGGCAAGGTCCTGGCAGACTCTCGGCCTTGTCTGAGAGACCAAAACCTCGCCAACATTGCGTGACGCGGCGCGGCGGCGCGCAGCTCTATCTCTAGTGACGCAACTATTGTTAATATAACTAATCCAAGAATTCATTTAACTTTTGTAATCTCCATGGAATTGTTTGATAAGTTCTTCATATGTTTATTTCGAACAAAAACACTTTATACTACTGAAATTTCAGATTTTAGCATTGAATTATTAGTTACAAGAAAGAAATTATAAAAGATTTCACACTACGTATATTGAAACATGTTATATGATATGCGTCTCACTACAGACATTATGTAAAAACAGTTGGCAAAGGAGTTCATGAGGAGAAGAAAGTTAGGAGGGAGTAAAAGAGAGATGTTTTTAGTTATTCTTTTCATTTCATAGTAGATAGAGCAATTTATCGAAGAAAGAATCCAAAAATAATGAAAAGAGACTTTGATGGTTGACACTTTCAAAAATCAAGTTATTTAGTCAAACTATTGATTTTCAGCTACGAATCTTGAGTTGAGTTGTACTGGCGGATATTTATTATTCACACAGCTCATGTTCAGAGGTTCTTTCTTGTGTAGCAGACGGAATTCAACAAGAAATACTGTTTCTTTTTCTTTGCTCGAGAATGAGTAAACCAAATATGCTCCAGGATTCTCATTGAAACCACGTGTTGAGATTGTAGTGCTTGTATTTTTGTTTATTATTTTGGAGTTATTTTAATAATTAACAGTTATTATAACGTGGGACAAAGTTTATACGTTTTAATTTGTTCGTGAGCGCAAAATATGATCTAATTAAAAGAATGGAACCTCTAAACAGGCATTTAGTCTCCAGATGCAGTAATCATTTCCTTAAAAAAAAAAAAACTATTTAGAATTAACCATCCTAATTGTTATCAGAGTGTTGGCGAAGCCCCATCACTCGTTGGGCTGGAAACATTTCATTTCAGTCTGTCTGTCTGTCAGCACGGAATCTCTAAAACGAACTGACTTGTAGGCTTGAAATTATGCATGAAGCTTCAATTCTATATGAGGAACACTTGAGTTCGCTTATTAGAGCATTAGCGAATATTTTTACACTGGTCTCATGAGTAACCATGTTGGTAACGAGAAAATAGCAGAACAAATAGGCTAAATATGTAATTATAATCACTATATTCATAAGAGATTTTAGACATGTCTTTTACTATTATTCATAGACTAAAAGAGAAAAAAAAAATATCAACACATGAAGTCTGACACGTGTCATAAAAACTGTGATTATTGATTATTTTATATATTATATATAAATTTTAACAACTTACCCATTTACGATTGGGAATATTTGTAAAAAACAACACGTATGGTAGCTCATTTGTGAGAAGTGAAAATCCAACGTTATTAATTAATTAGGTAAGTTTTGTATTATTTTTTTATATTAAACAGTGTAGTATTTAGAAATGATTTATTAACGTGGAACCAAATTGTTTCTTTTCTATCTTTTACTTTATTCGTTTCCCACCATATCGTCAGATTGTGTTAGACCTCCATCCAGCTTCTATTTGACGTATTGTTGTGTTGCAGTGGTGAAGCAGACCGATCGCTCCCGCCATGCCCAGTCGTGACCACCGCAAGGCTCAGTTCTCGTACCGTCTATTTAGTCTCAGGTACAGGTACAGTGCAGTTGCTAATTTAGTATCTTTGTTTACTGATAACATACCCATGTCTCCACTTCACCCAACCGCAAAACTTAGTTCTCGTACCATCTTGTCTCAGGCAAAGGTACAGTGCAGTTGCTAATTCAGTATCTTTGTTTACTGATAACATACCCATGTCTCAACTTCACTCCACCGCAAAACTCAGTTCTCGTACCATCTTGTCTCAGGCAAAGGTACAGTGCAGTTGCTAATTCAGTATCTTTGTTTACTGATAATATACCCATGTCTCAACTTCACTCCACCGCAAAACTCAGTTCTCAACTCAGTTCTCGTACCATCTTGTCTCAGGCAAAGGTACAGTGCAGTTGCTAATTCAGTATCTTTGTTTACTGATAACATACCCATGTCTCAACTTCACTCCACCGCAAAACTCAGTTTCTCGTACCATCTTGTCTCAGGCAAAGGTACAGTGCAGTTGCTAATTCAGTATCTTTGTTTACTGATAACATACCCATGTCTCAACTTCACTCCACCGCAAAACTCAGTTCTCGTACCATCTTGTCTCAGGCAAAGGTACAGTGCAGTTGCTAATTCAGTATCTTTGTTTACTGATAACATACCCATGTCTCAACTTCACTCCACCGCAAAACTCAGTTCTCGTACCATCTTGTCTCAGGTACAGGTACAGTGCAGTTGCTAATTCAGTATCTTTGTTTACTGATAACATACCCATGTCTCAACTTCACTCCACCGCAAAACTCAGTTCTCGTACCATCTTGTCTCAGGCAAAGGTACAGTGCAGTTGCTAATTCAGTATCTTTGTTTACTGATAACATACCCATGTCTCAACTTCACTCCACCGCAAAACTCAGTTTTCGTACCATCTAGTCTCAGGCACAGGTACAGTGCAGTTACTAATTCAGTATCTTTGTTTACTGATAACATACCCATGTCTCAACTTCACTCCACCGCAAAACTCAGTTCTAGCTCACAGTAAAACATATACAATTAGAGCAGAGAGTGTGAGGTGAGACGGTCGAGTGATAAGTGGCAGTGCACGCTCCTCACATCTGTAATTGCAGTGAAAGGTTCAGTGGCCCCTCCTGTTTGTTCGTGTGTTGGTACCAGTACAATCGGACAGGTTACAGTCATACAGTTCGTTAATATACTGTTAGCCCACAGTAAAACATATACAATTAGAGCAGAGTGTGTGAGGTGAGACGGTCGAGTGATAAGTGGCAGTGCACGCTCCTCACATCTGTAATTGCAGTGAAAGGTTCAGTGGCCCCTCCTGTTTGTTCGTGTGTTGGTACCAGTACAATGGGACAGGTTACAGTCATACAGTTCGTTAATATACTGTTAGCCCACAGTAAAACATATACAATTAGAGCAGAGTGTGTGAGGTGAGACGGTCGAGTGATAAGTGGCAGTGCACGCTCCTCACATCTGTAATTGCAGTGAAAGGTTCAGTGGCCCCTCCTGTTTGTTCGTGTGTTGGTACCAGTACAATCGGACAGGTTACAGTCATACAGTTCGTTAATATACTGTTAGCCCACAGTAAAACATATACAATTAGAGCAGAGTGTGTGAGGTGAGACGGTCGAGTGATAAGTGGCAGTGCACGCTCCTCACATCTGTAATTGCAGTGAAAGGTTCAGTGGCCCCTCCTGTTTGTTCGTGTGTTGGTACCAGTACAATCGGACAGGTTACAGTCATACAGTTCGTTAATATACTGTTAGCCCACAGTAAAACATATACAATTAGAGCAGAGTGTGTGAGGTGAGACGGTCGAGTGATAAGTGGCAGTGCACGCTCCTCACATCTGTAATTGCAGTGAAAGGTTCAGTGGCCCCTCCTGTTTGTTCGTGTGTTGGTACCAGTACAATGGGACAGGTTACAGTCATACAGTTCGTTAATATACTGTTAGCCCACAGTAAAACATATACAATTAGAGCAGAGTGTGTGAGGTGAGACGGTCGAGTGATAAGTGGCAGTGCACGCTCCTCACATCTGTAATTGCAGTGAAAGGTTCAGTGGCCCCTCCTGTTTGTTCGTGTGTTGGTACCAGTACAAATGGGACAGGTTACAGTCATACAGTTCGTTAATATACTGTTAGCCCACAGTAAAACATATACAATTAGAGCAGAGTGTGTGAGGTGAGACGGTCGAGTGATAAGTGGCAGTGCACGCTCCTCACATCTGTAATTGCAGTGAAAGGTTCAGTGGCCCCTCCTGTTTGTTCGTGTGTTGGTACCAGTACAATCGGACAGGTTACAGTCATACAGTTCGTTAATATACTGTTAGCCCACAGTAAAACATATACAATTAGAGCAGAGTGTGTGAGGTGAGACGGTCGAGTGATAAGTGGCAGTGCACGCTCCTCACATCTGTAATTGCAGTGAAAGGTTCAGTGGCCCCTCCTGTTTGTTCGTGTGTTGGTACCAGTACAATCGGACAGGTTACAGTCATACAGTTCGTTAATATACTGTTAGCCCACAGTAAAACATATACAATTAGAGCAGAGTGTGTGAGGTGAGACGGTCGAGTGATAAGTGGCAGTGCACGCTCCTCACATCTGTAATTGCAGTGAAAGGTTCAGTGGCCCCTCCTGTTTGTTCGTGTGTTGGTACCAGTACAATCGGACAGGTTACAGTCATACAGTTCGTTAATATACTGTTAGCCCACAGTAAAACATATACAATTAGAGCAGAGTGTGTGAGGTGAGACGGTCGAGTGATAAGTGGCAGTGCACGCTCCTCACATCTGTAATTGCAGTGAAAGGTTCAGTGGCCCCTCCTGTTTGTTCGTGTGTTGGTACCAGTACAATCGGACAGGTTACAGTCATACAGTTCGTTAATATACTGTTAGCCCACAGTAAAACATATACAATTAGAGCAGAGTGTGTGAGGTGAGACGGTCGAGTGATAAGTGGCAGTGCACGCTCCTCACATCTGTAATTGCAGTGAAAGGTTCAGTGGCCCCTCCTGTTTGTTCGTGTGTTGGTACCAGTACAATGGGACAGGTTACAGTCATACAGTTCGTTAATATACTGTTAGCCCACAGTAAAACATATACAATTAGAGCAGAGTGTGTGAGGTGAGACGGTCGAGTGATAAGTGGCAGTGCACGCTCCTCACATCTGTAATTGCAGTGAAAGGTTCAGTGGCCCCTCCTGTTTGTTCGTGTGTTGGTACCAGTACAATCGGACAGTTTACAGTCATACAGTTCGTTAATATACTGTTAGCCCACAGTAAAACATATACAATTATAGCAGAGTGTGTGAGGTGAGACGGTCGAGTGATAAGTGGCAGTGCACGCTCCTCACATCTGTAATTGCAGTGAAAGGTTCAGTGGCCCCTCCTGTTTGTTCGTGTGTTGGTACCAGTACAATCGGACAGGTTACAGTCATACAGTTCGTTAATATACTGTTAGCCCACAGTAAAACATATACAATTAAAGCAGAGTGTGTGAGGTGAGACGGTCGAGTGATAAGTGGGAGTGCAGTAGTCCCCTACGGTTTGTTCTCGTGTTGGTATCTGCGGAGTCGGAGAATTGTCTGTTGTTCTGATAAATATTGCATTTGTTCTATTAGTTGTTGTTTAAAATGGGGTTTTTCCTTAGATAATTATTATAAAAATATTATTAACTATTTTATATAAATGTTCATGTAAACTACTTCCATGTTATATACTTAATCAAGTATCAATCTTGAAGTGAGATATCTTTCCGCTTAATCATGTCATTCGTTACAGATATTCGTTTTGATATTTCCAGCTTTGAAATGGATGATTGTAGTGAAAGATGTTTTAAAACATAATCTGAAACTGCATGGATGTACGAGGAATAAGACTTGAGGCCAGTAACGAATTTAGGATGATACTCGCTACTGGCCATACAATGAGCGTGCGTGCTCTTTAGTCTCTCAGAAAGGTAGCTCTAGTTAGATTAAAATATATCCATGTACATGTTTAAAGTAGAATATGAAAACGAGATGTATGTTGGACTTTTTTAGCTGTTGTGTCAACGTATCATGTCCATTACAAATGAAAAATATAGAGGAGCCATACATTTTTTTGATACCCGATACAGAATTTAGTGAATGTCAGGCAAATCGCTAAACTGCTGGTGTCCAGTTTTCAATGTCATATTTAATCCCTTTGCCATTGTTGTGTCTGGTATGGGTTATTACTGGTAAACTACCAATAAATTACGACCCGTTACCAATGTCGTATTTCCTCCCTTCACTGTTCAATGTGGACAACTCTGCAAGACTGATTTTGAGCAACATGTGCTCAGTGATCATGATTCCAATGAGCGTACATCGATGTTGCTGGTATTGGTAAACTGCTGATACTCATGTATTGATGTAGACTGAAAGTTGCTGGAGTACAGGACAACACGACGTGTTGACGGTCACGTGCGGCGGCAGTAGGCAGTGTGCAGGCAGACAATAGTCGTATCGGACGTGGCTAAGTGTGAAAATAATGGCAGCTCACACTGATCTGTGTCTTGGTGCATCTCGAGATCATTAGAGTGAGTGGCCGGAAGCGGCGCGGCGGAAGCTCGTGTTATGACGGCGCAGCGAGAGAAGTGATGTCCGATGTCCACGTCGCTCGCCTCTGGCCGTGGACCGCAGTACCGCTCTCTCCGGTGATTGGAGGAAAGTGAGCCGCTTTCTGTCCCTGCACTCCGGCTTTCATTCACACACTCTGCACTTCTTTTTTAGTCTTCCGACCGACATTAGCACGGCCGGTTTCTGGCTCTACAGATATCCGAATGGATGGAAATCGTGGCCTTCTTGATCGGAGCATGCGTTCCAGATAACTATTTCCGATTCGGGTTTCTCCTATAATAAAAAAAAACTAAAATTGTGATTTCAGGTAAACTAGGTCTTTGGGTGAAAAGTGATTCTTTCCCATCGGCAATTAACAGTAAAAAACAACGTGCATTGTAGGGTGGCTTGGAAGGAGTATAATTAAACGTGAAGATGTTTACAAGTTAACTTATGTTGTCTTTTAGCTTGTAAATCACTATCAGAATGACAAAAGATCAGCCAATGTCTAACAAAAAACCTTTGGTTTTTGGGAAAGCGTGAAATTGGGTGTTTTGTTTACTTTAGTGTAACGTAACATAGAATACGCTTATTTAATTGTCTTAATCCAATAGATTAATCCGTAGAAAAATATTTTCTGGAGCCGTACAGTGTCACTTATTAAACCTTTCCGTTCAGACTTAACATAAGAACATGACTTTTTTCGTTTTTAATGATTTCTAGGGCATAGATAGTAAGTCTTTTGTTAGTTAAATGTTGGATAACATCATAATATTGTAATCAATCATCACCTAATCCAAGAGTAAACTGGACAATGTGGGCGAATTATGAATTATATGCATGAAGGGCGTATTAAAATATTATTACTTTTAAGTTTTCTTCTGGTATTGAACATACCAGCATATATTATACTAGCTCCTATGTTGTTAGATTTAATTATTAATTTTAACAAAATACAATACAATAATAATTGAATATTATTAAATTATTATGTGAGTGTTTGCTTGTATTAAAATATTTAGTGTTCCACATTTTACATATACAGGTATGTACCTTTAACAGTAAAAGTATATTATTCTTAAAAATAAGAATACAGTGTAGTGAAGTAATAAACTCCCGGTGAAGGGCCGGAAGCGGTTTTGAAGATTCGGGAGATTGGTTGACGGTGTGCGTGTTAACGACGGTAAAAGTGGCTAACTGACGATTCCAGCATTTCAATGAGAATCCTCCCTGACTCCCCAAGTCACGTTGAGTGGGCGATAACATCAGAACCAGAGAATACATCTCCAAGTACCTGGGATTTAGTTAAATAAGTGATCACGATATCCTTGGATCGGCATGTTTACTGAGTCATCAGCTCAGTTTGGCTGGTGTAGTACCGCCTGTTGTACTGTCGAAGCAATTGCCTTGTCGCACTCTACTCAAGATACCTGGTGTAAGTATATAAGTAGATGATGTGCCCGGCATGTTTGCTGAGTCTCCAGCTCAGTTTGGCCGGTGTAGTACCGCCTGTTGTACTGTCGAAGCAATTGTCTTGTCGCATCAAGATACCTGGTGTAAGTAAATAAGTAGATGATGTGCCCGACATGTTTGCTGAGTCTCCAGCTCAGTTTGGCCGGTGTAGTACCGCCTGTTGTACTGTCGAAGCAATTGTCTTGTCGCACTCTACTCAAGATACCTGGTGTAAGTAAATAAGTAGATGATGTGCCCGACATGTTTGCTGAGTCTCCAGCTCAGTTTGGCCGGTGTAGTACCGCCTGTTGTACTGTCGAAGCAATTGTCTTGTCGCATCAAGATACCTGGTGTAAGTAAATAAGTAGATGATGTGCCCGACATGTTTACTGAGTCATCAGCTCAGTTTGGCCGGTGTAGTACCGCCTGTTGTACTGTCGAAGCAATTGTCTTGTCGCATCAAGATACCTGGTGTAAGTAAATAAGTAGATGATGTGCCCGACATGTTTACTGAGTCATCAGCTCAGTTTGGCCGGTGTAGTACCGCCTGTTGTACTGTCGAAGCAATTGCCTTGTCGCACTCTACTCAAGATACCTGGTGTAAGTATATAAGTAGATGATGTGCCCGGCATGTTTGCTGAGTCTCCAGCTCAGTTTGGCCGGTGTAGTACCGCCTGTTGTACTGTCGAAGCAATTGTCTTGTCGCATCAAGATACCTGGTGTAAGTAAATAAGTAGATGATGTGCCCGACATGTTTGCTGAGTCTCCAGCTCAGTTTGGCCGGTGTAGTACCGCCTGTTGTACTGTCGAAGCAATTGTCTTGTCGCATCAAGATACCTGGTGTAAGTAAATAAGTAGATGATGTGCCCGACATGTTTGCTGAGTCTCCAGCTCAGTTTGGCCGGTGTAGTACCGCCTGTTGTACTGTCGAAGCAATTGTCTTGTCGCATCAAGATACCTGGTGTAAGTAAATAAGTAGATGATGTGCCCGACATGTTTGCTGAGTCTCCAGCTCAGTTTGGCCGGTGTAGTACCGCCTGTTGTACTGTCGAAGCAATTGTCTTGTCGCATCAAGAGCACTTCACATAATAGCTACGGCGCGCCCCCGCGACAAGCTACGCGAGTATTGTCCTTGCACCGCCTCCACGACACTTGCTGGCCTAGTTCTCAATTTTGTTGTTTTGGTGGTTTTCGAGTGACCGAAAGGTTCAGTTTCGACTGGTTTCCTCCATAGAAATGTGTTCAAGGTTTGAACTGTTTTTGTAATCGACTCCAGCTTCATGGTTTCTTCGTAATAAAATTATACCAACTTTTTTCGGCGATTTCGGTGGTTTGAGACTTTCCAGTCACATGTCAATTTTGTGAGTTTCAGTGGTGGGTGTGAAAATTCTTGAAGTTTCTTAGAAGGACCAAATATTCTATGTTTATCAGCGCGCTCAGCTCTATACTGTTCATCAGGGAATAACGGTTGACTAGACCATTTGTATGAAATGTTATGTACTTACATTTATATATTTGTAATTACAATTTTATAATTTTCAATACATATGTGTAAAACTGAAAAGTGCGAACAATTTATGTTTTTATATTATGTCGTGAATCCTACATAATATTTTTCTAGAATGTAGGTAAAATTCGAGTTTAACGTTAAAAAGAGATTTGCTAATAAAAACATATAATTTTGTTACGAAAAGAACAGTTTTGAACACAAATGACTGTATTATTTAACAAACAACTGAATAAAGTTTTGTAAGTCTCTAGTTTAACCTATGATACTAAAGAGAGTTTATAATTCTATGGGAAGGAACCTTTACTGAGTGCAGGTATTATTACATGAAAAGGTGATGAATTTGGCTAAAGTATTCGTAGTGTAAATTGTGCTGGCCCCAAAGACCCGAGGTAGAAGTTTGATTGTACTAACACGGCTTTATATTTGGTTTATTTCCTCCCTCTCTGAATACTTAATTTAAAAATATTTTCTTTTTAAGAGATTTATAAATGCTGACATTTCTCATCCATCGTGTCGCAATAACAATATGTACTTAAGATTAAAGCTTTTATTTATTGTTGAAACGAAGCAAAGAAAATTACTAATGTTCGTATTAAAGACCTTATAATGTCACAAGTCTTTTAAGGTTTTTGTTTCAATTATATTTATGTATATATATACATACATACAAACATACATACATACATATATTCGTGGAAGTTTAGAAGAGAACTTTGATAGTTGCAAGCACACGTAGAGTGAAGGGGATACGAACAGTTATGATGCGTATGTATGTATATATATACATACATACATACAAACAAACATACATACATATATTCGTGGAAGTTTAGAAGAGAACTTTGATAGTTGCAAGCACACGTAGAGTGAAGGGGATACGAACAGTTATGATGCGTATCTCTGCTCATCATGACACATAACATTTGCATGTAGCAGCATGGACCTGCCCGCCCTTGTAGTTACGTAACACGCTGTATACATACATACAAACATACATACATACATATATTCGTGGAAGTTTAGAAGAGAACTTTGATAGTTGCAAGCACACGTAGAGTGAAGGGGATACGAACAGTTATGATGCGTATGTATGTATATATATACATACATACATACAAACATACATACATATATTCGTGGAAGTTTAGAAGAGAACTTTGATAGTTGCAAGCACACGTAGAGTGAAGGGGATACGAACAGTTATGATGCGTATGTATGTATATATATACATACATACATACAAACATACATACATATATTCGTGGAAGTTTAGAAGAGAACTTTGATAGTTGCAAGCACACGTAGAGTGAAGGGGATACGAACAGTTATGATGCGTATGTATGTATATATATACATACATACATACAAACATACATACATACATATATTCGTGGAAGTTTAGAAGAGAACTTTGATAGTTGCAAGCACACGTAGAGTGAAGGGGATACGAACAGTTATGATGCGTATGTATGTATATATATACATACATACATACAAACATACATACATACATATATTCGTGGAAGTTTAGAAGAGAACTTTGATAGTTGCAAGCACACGTAGAGTGAAGGGGATACGAACAGTTATGATGCGTATGTATGTATATGTATATATATATACATACATACATACAAACATACATACATACATATATTCGTGGAAGTTTAGAAGAGAACTTTGATAGTTGCAAGCACACGTAGAGTGAAGGGGATACGAACAGTTATGATGCGTATGTATGCATATATATACATACATACATACAAACATACATACATACATATATTCGTGGAAGTTTAGAAGAGAACTTTGATAGTTGCAAGCACACGTAGAGTGAAGGGGATACGAACAGTTATGATGCGTATGTATGTATATATATACATACATACATACAAACATACATACATACATATATTCGTGGAAGTTTAGAAGAGAACTTTGATAGTTGCAAGCACACGTAGAGTGAAGGGGATACGAACAGTTATGATGCGTATGTATGTATATATATACATACATACATACAAACATACATACATACATATATTCGTGGAAGTTTAGAAGAGAACTTTGATAGTTGCAAGCACACGTAGAGTGAAGGGGATACGAACAGTTATGATGCGTATCTCTGCTCATCATGACACATAACATTTGCATGTAGCAGCATGGACCTGCCCGCCCTTGTAGTTACGTAACACGCTGTATACATACATACATACATATATTCGTGGAAGTTTAGAAGAGAACTTTGATAGTTGCAAGCACACGTAGAGTGAAGGGGATACGAACAGTTATGATGCGTATCTCTGCTCATCATGACACATAACATTTGCATGTAGCAGCATGGACCTGCCCGCCCTTGTAGTTACGTAACACGCTGTATACATGTGCTCACATAACGCCACCCACACCTCTCACTGTCACCGCCCGCCAATTGATATCAGTATGCCCACCAGCGCTCACTGGCCGTTGAACTTCGATTCAGCAAACAATGTCGATACTAATGGCGACTCTTAAACATCAGTCACGTTGTTAGGGCTAAATATCGCAGTGTTCTTGTGTGCGCCAAGTCTTTTATCGCTTTTAGAACGAGAAGTGGTTAGTTTAAGGTGATGCAATCGATTTATAGTTGAAAACATATTTTATAAATTTTAAAATCATGCCCTTCAAGATAACTGTATAATAAGATAGTGTTTAAGATAACTTCACCTGAAGACAGAAAAAGGCAAATTAAATTTTGATAATTAAAAAAGGCGTCACTCCCTTCAGTCATTCATGTACATACTGTTAAAATGGATATCCTTATCCTCAACAATTCGTCTTTGGCACTAATTATGAAGATGTTGAAATATTGCGTTTTTAATTCGTACCACTCTCATGGAACAATAAAAAAACAATGTTGTAATTTTCCTGTCTTAAAAATAGTGTCTTAAAGAGCTGTTACCAAAATTCGTTTGAACAATTAGTAAAAAATAATTCCAAAGAAAACCTACTATATAGGCTCACAAGGTCTGTCTCATCATATCTAGTTTGGTTATAAAGGGCAGAGTTTTCTCTATTAGTTATATGGTTTTTTTCTCAAAACATCCATTAGTAAATAGGATAGATGCCAGAGCTGCAATAACAGTCTTACCTAAATACAAGTCCTAATTAAATACAAATACCCAATACTAGGTAGTGGAGTTGAGTTCACTGAATTGACTGTAAGGGCCAGCAAGCAGTATCACCTTTTATTTGAACATTAGCGCTTTTTCGTTCTGATACGTTCAGGGGGCATTTGTATGGTTGTGTATCACGCCTAAATGCAATAAAATATTTTAACTAAAGATTTTTAATTTAGAAAAATTGAAAAATGAAAATGTTGTGTGATAAAATACTACTTTGGAGACCAATATTGAGACGAATATCTGCAGATTCGGATATAATTGGTAATTGGGAATTTTACTATATAATTAAGCTTCATTTCTTGTTGTTTTTATTTTTTTTTTACATTCGATTTTTCTAAAAGTTGAAGTGCTATAATTCCGTCACAATATTTATTTCTGTAAGGAACAGAAACCATGTAACCGACGTCGATATGTAGTTTTAATAAGATGCCATGTTATTTGGAAAACTCGCATTTCTATTTTAAACACAAGAAACTCTTATCTCGTTATTGACAAAGGTCGATAGAGTACATTGAGCACTTTTTATGTTTAGATTAAAAGAGTCAACGTGGCAAAATGCAGCCTTATTTAGGGCAAATAACCTGAAGCAATCTCTGAAAGAGCATTCACCGCTGCCCTTTCCAGGCTATAATGTGGGGGTGCGAGGGGAGGTGCTGGTACATTATAGATACACAAACACGCCCACACTAAGGCTCTTCATTCCAGGGCCATTTATTATCACTTATATTCATCATCAGGCGGCGCCACTGATGTCCATTCACTTTTTATGTCTATTAAAATATCCTGTTAGGGGAGGCTCTCTCTTTTGTCTGTCTTTCAACAGTTTAAAATTACTTTTCTTCAAAACCGTGTGAGTTTTGAGTCTACATCACAAATTATAATCGTTATTCAAAAACATTTTACATTCAATGGTCTCTACATTTTACATAACCACTAAGAAGTGTTGAAAAATTATTTCCCTCTTTATGTTTAGTAGGTCCGCAGAACTGTAAACACAAGAATCCTTATTCTTTGTAACATACAGTAATATGCACGATGTATTATTTCTATTTCACAACAGGAAATTATTTAAAACGGCTAGTATAAGATCATGCTTCATGAATAGTTAAAGAATACTAAAGATCACAGTTTTGACTATTTTCTTTTGTTGCTTACATAACTCGGTTAAATGATATGGAATATTTGTTTTCTGTGGTGATTAGATTGCAATTTTTAGGCTTAGTAAATAAGAAACGGGCGTTTGCAGAACAGGATGATCAGTTTGGTGATAAATGTAATGATGAGTTTATGATCTCGAGGGATTTTTGTTTTATCTTTGTAAATGCTGTCGGATGTTGGATTTCAGGCTATTTGTAAGTTTTCTGAGGTGAAGAGGTTCATTTCTATTGCAGCTCGATTAAGTTTATGAATGGCTTCTTCCACTCTCGTAATTGTTTTGGTGTATGTAATTTAGTAATCTGTAAAGTAGCAAGACACATTTTTTAGGAATTTTTAACAAATTCCAACAAGAGCATTTGATACGTTCTCGTCTGTCCAACAGTTGGATTATGGGAACAGACTTTTAGGATGCTTCATGTATGGATGATGGCGGGCAGAGTGCGGAGCGCCGAGTGGACTGCGAGCGGACGCGGCGCGGCGTGGCGTGTAACCCAAGATGTGCGGTGGGCCGCGACCTCCCACAAGGATCACGTCTCCCACTGTCACCATGTCGGCATATTGCACTTATAACCTGCTAGTGGATTATACGTAAACTATACTTACATTTGTCATTTTTATATTGAACGTTATTGATAAATCAGCTTGAAAAATCTTAAATCCTAGGTTCTTAAGAAGCTTGATAATCTTTAATACGTTTTATTCATATTACATAATAACTGCAAGTTATATTCAGTAGATCGTCCGTAAGTAGAGGATTATCACGAACGAAGTATTAGAGATAACGTAATTGAGTACAGCCTCAAACAAAATCGCTTTAAATTCTATTTATTCTATTTTAATCGTAATTTAAATTTATGTATTGGAAACCTACTATACAAGTGTTGTTGGCATACATTAAACCAACTGTTCAACAATGTAGTATGCACAATATGAAGAGAGACGAAGACAGCCTAATTATTAGCTCCCTATTGCCTCCAACAGAAACGAAGGGAGGGGTGAGCATACCGTGTTCGTGCCACGGCATAATAATTACCTTTGGCATTTACATTTTCGTTGAAACCCAAATTCGTATATATTGGTATTTATAAGAATGCAGTGTAGGGAAGTTATATATGTAACAGTTTTTAAGAGCCAGCGATGTATGTAAAACGCCACGAAAGAGGTGCTTCACGTTTGTTATCTACTTGTTGATTGCCTTGCTGATAAGATTAGACAGTGTGGATTACGTCTCGTAGCTTTCTTAACGTGTATTATCGCGTCGTTAAAAATATATACTGATGGACGATCGTCTTACTTGTACATGTCTCGCCAGAGTGCACAGATATTGTGCAATTTTATGATACACGCAATAGGCTACTGCAGTTTTTATATTTGATTGAATGCAGAGTTCTTGACATTGCCAAGCATTTGTTTTGGTGAGAAGTATTACGACAACAAAGACTGCGTAGTGCATGTTAAGTCTCATTGTTAATTACAATCATGTTATTATAAATATTATTATATTATATAATAGGACATTATTTCTGTATGTGTAACAAAATATGATGTAATGACAATAGTTACGGGAACTTTGCGGGAAGAGAGTATCGGGGAGAGGGAACCAAAATGGGGTTCATCATTGTTGATACCAGGATCCCTCATATTATTTGACCGTATGGGTCTTTTCTAGTATGTCCCCGCATTCTCTATTTTAATTTCTATAAGTTAGATTACGTTACTAGAGCTACAAATGTAATTTCTAAAGGTAATTGAGGTTAGGTTAAGTTAGGTTTTTGACACTAATTTGCAAAAACAAGTGAAAAACGAGTTTATTAATTTGTACGAAAAAACACAAATTAGTAATGAAAGATGTTTAAAATAATATACTATTCTGGTGGCCAGAACGCTTTAATATCCTCCAGGATTTGTTCGAACAAATCTGTGTTTTGGTGGCGATGTTTCCACAGAAACTCACACAAGTATGAGTCTAGCAAGTTGCGACTTGTACCGCATTCGTTCCTATTACGCCGTTTTGCCGACGCCCATAGCGATTCGATTCTCTGTGTGTGTGCTCCTGTTGTGGGATCAACAAAATTTTCAAAATGGGTTAGATCACGCGATGCTTGCCCGCTGCGCAGCGCTTCGCACTGCTTGCTCTTTTAGAAAAAAAAATTAACTCGAGCTTGAAAAGTCCAAGCCCAGATCAAGCGGCGCGCGTTTATCACTGATATTTAATTACGATCTTTGTGAATGCAGGGACATATTAGAAAAGACCCGACCGTATATTTCTTTTTTCTACTTAAATTCGTAACGGACTCATTCTACGCCAATAGCGTTTCAAGGGAAAACTATACCTAAGTGCAAGTTTTTATGACCTTCCCGGGATCAAACCCGTGACCTCTGGGTTATTTAGATGGAGCCTTTTCGTACGCTACGATAAATGTTGCTGGCAATATAAAAAATGTCTTACACTAAAATAATGAATTTGGTATGGCGGGTGTTTTAACTGTAGTCTCAAAGATCGAGATAATTCCTGTCCTGCTAAAGACAGTTGTTGGCAATGTGCAATATTTACTGTTCAGGAGTCACAATTGATGAGAAGTGATAATCAGATATAACGTAATCACATGATGTATCGTATCTTGTAAACATCCCCTTTATATTGGTTTTAAATTGCTCTCACAGATGCCCAGGGTTCACTGTAAGTAAGTAACCTTTATAATCGCTCCTACCAGCTGAATCACTGCAGATAAAAACAAACTGTACAGCTCTTGGAATGTAACACGGTGATGTTCTCACTAAGGCTGTGTCAGTGTCAGGCAAGGACCACAATCCGATTAGCTGCCTAATGTTACCGCACCCACTCCCCTCCCCCCATCCTCCTCCTCACAACACGGAGTGACGTGCTCCGCCGCGCCGCGCCGCCGCCGTCTCATGCTGAAAATTAATATCGGTTATCGATGCAGTGTATTGGTTGTATTAGTAATTATAAGTTTTGTGATTTCTTATCATATGACAGCGCAACTCGATTTATTGAGCACATTGTGCATCATGGACTTGTAGCTTACAATAATTTGCCTCCAAACTATAAATACAGATATCCGGATTCAATCTGTCACCATTTAGGAGATTCTTTGAAAGTTGGTTCTTGAAAATTTTGATTACTTAAAATGTTGAATTCTTTTTAGATTTCTATTGAACAAACTTTATTGAACTTTAAATATTGTAGCGTCAGTTAGTGTTACATATTACATTTCACTGATACCACGTGCTTGTCAACTTTATTCGTGTACAATAAAATACGCTTAAACAATGAACTAGTTAAAAAAACAATTCATCTTGAAATTCTCTTAAAATAGGTTGCTTAGCTCGAAATAATTCTCAGATATATTTGGTCTAGGCATCACCCGTGGACTAGCACGTGCAATAGTAGTGTCAAAGGCAACTTATTTAAAAGACATCCAAGTCTCTCCTAAGAGAATTGACGGTCCTCGAAAGATTTACCTTACAATCAGACAGACGGTGGTAGCGCTCGGGTCGGCACGTACTGAGTGATAGGAACGTCTGTGCAAAATGCCAGTGTCAAAGACAATCCAGACTCAGACATCTCACTGTTGTGCATAGCTAGGACCAGGCAGCATAGTTCACTAGCGATCTGTGTCTCGAGAACTAATGGTAGTTCTTAGATCTGGCCGTCGTCGGAGTTAGGGGACGACGGTTTCCTATTGTGCATAGCTAGGACCAGGCAGCATAGTTCACTAGCGATCTGTGTCTCGAGAACTAATGGTAGTTCTTAGATCTGGCCGTCGTCGGAGTTAGGGGGCGACGATTTCCTATTGTGCATAGCTAGGACCAGGCAGCATAGTTCACTAGCGATCTGTGTCTCGAGAACTAATGGTAGTTCTTAGATCTGGCCGTCGTCGGAGTTAGGGGACGACCATTTCCTATTGTGCATAGCTAGGACCAGGCAGCATAGTTCACTAGCGATCTGTGTCTCGAGAACTAATGGTAGTTCTTAGATCTGGCCGTCGTCGGAGTTAGGGGACGACCATTTCCTATTGTGCATAGCTAGGACCAGGCAGCATAGTTCACTAGCGATCTGTGTCTCGAGAACTAATGGTAGTTCTTAGATCTGGCCGTCGTCGGAGTTAGGGGGCGACGATTTCCTATTGTGCATAGCTAGGACCAGGCAGCATAGTTCACTAGCGATCTGTGTCTCGAGAACTAATGGTAGTTCTTAGATCTGGCCGTCGTCGGAGTTAGGGGGCGACGATTTCCTATTGTGCATAGCTAGGACCAGGCAGCATAGTTCACTAGCGATCTGTGTCTCGAGAACTAATGGTAGTTCTTAGATCTGGCCGTCGTCGGAGTTAGGGGGCGACGATTTCCTATTGTGCATAGCTAGGACCAGGCAGCATAGTTCACTAGCGATCTGTGTCTCGAGAACTAATGGTAGTTCTTAGATCTGGCCGTCGTCGGAGTTAGGGGACGACGATTTCCTATTGTGCGGCTCTTAGATATTATGGATATTTGTATACAATTTTAAATTGTTAATTTCACTATGACCGCGACGAGTCAACAAGAACTGTAGAAACACTCCCAACCTTCACTGAGTATCGAACACTTCCCCAATACATTTGTTATTACAAGTAAACATTCTTATCGATCACGTGATATTAGTAGAAATAAATAGTTTTATTGTTTTTTCTTATAAACCATTATTTCGGTTTAATCGAGAACTATTAGGGTTTTCGAGGTAGAGTATTCAGAGTTTACCAATTATTTTCCCTTTTAAAAATAATAGGAAATCATTTCCCCAAAGGGAAACAAATTCGAAAATGACAATAAAAAAAGGGATTGTACTCAAAATTTCTTCCTTTGATTGGCATTAGTTGACGAACACATTTAAGATAATTCATAAAAATAAAGGAGTTCAGTCTTCATGAGAAATATTGACTGTCACATAATTTTAGTCGTTATAATAAATGTCAATTATTTAATAAGAATTATCAGCCTCGTTTACAATATTTATTTGAGTCTGTAAACAATACTACTAAATCTTAGACGAAATTGCATCAAGTATAGGCTATACGATACATATATAACACCGTAAGTTTAAATAGGCGTTCAATGTGTATTCAAGTTATTTATAAACATTGAATCTGTCGACGATTCGCGGGTAGATTCAACTTGATTCATATATATTGTTCAGCTGCACAAGAATAAATATTGTTACTGTCTTAAATATTGAAAAGATCAACATGCTTTCTGAAAATACTTTATATTGTTTCATTTTTAAGCTAAATTACGTGTTACCTAATTGCTTAATATTTGTATGTGTATTTTATATGTACGTTGTAAAAGCGTTCCTTTTTTTTGTAAAATTTAGCGAAAGCTGAAATTAAATGCATATCTTTTCTAATAATATTGGAAAATGAATAACTATAAATCTCTTAAAACGCCGATGTTGATCTATAGTCATTTGCTCTTTTACAAATATTAGGCCTACATAAAACATTCCTTTTGTTGTTATTCTGATAGAATTTCTAAAAATTGGATACAACTTAGAGTAAGATAAAGCAAATTGGCTTATTGTTAGACTTTAAGTCGGAAATCGCATATTGATCAAGGTTGGGTAAAACATGTTGCATAGAGAAGGAAGTTATGTCTGGGAACAGATGATATTTTATTTTGAATGAATAATTGAAATTTATATTGAAATTCGTTATTTATTTAATTTGAATTTTATAATTGAAATGAGTAGCCTTGACTACGCATTAAATAAACACGTGATGGATGCTGTCAAACTCACCAATCTGGTTTAATAGCGCACAAAAAAAAATAACACGCGTGCGCGCGCGCGCGCGCGTGTGTGTGTGTGTGTGTGTGTGTGTGTGTGTGTGTGTGTGTGTGTGTGTAGTGGTAATCATCAGACGTAGTTTAGACTTGGATATACGGGTTTCCTCCCAATCTGTAAAGTCTTACTCTTCGCATATATACCCGTGTTACAGGTTCTGCGACGAAACTAATTAATTATTAAACTCTCTGAAACCTGCATCTCCAATTGTAAATGTTGAAATTATTAAACGTTCTTAAATATTCTAAATGCAATATTGTTATATCAGAAAATATTCAAAATTTAGTTGGAAGTCAGTGATTGTTGAGATTGCAAAATGAAGCACGCTTCCTGCAGATATCCCCTTGTACAGAAATATGCCTAGAGAAACATTAAACACAGAATTAGATAATAGCATTTGTTTCTTGCACACTTAACGCTGCTTGATTTTACTCTGACAACAAACGAATTTTCTTGTTTAAGAAGATACTCTACCAAAAATTGTATTTTTCTTTAATATTACAGATGTACGATTTTAATTTTTGTTTGAAAACAATAAATACAAGTTTACTACTATAATATGTATACGGTATAGTGTTGGAAAAAAAGAATTGTTACATTAGACTAGGCTCTACATTCATATTGTTAGCGTAAGAAAAATGTGCGTCCTATCCTATTCGAACACGGGTTGAGTTGACTCCCATCTCCTCAGCTACTGGACACTCCTTTAACCGATAAAATAATTATTGAAAAATCTGTTAATTGATAGAAACAATACGCCTATTATTTCCTTGCACGGATGGGTTGAGCGCGACTAACACTACAGGAGTGATGATGCGGTGTTCCTGCCGTTGCCGTCGCGTCGTCGGTGAAACGGCGGCACTCCCTTGTTATCTCATTAATCCTTGGCGAACATAACTACGCTATTATGACGAGGCCAATTAATTAATGACATTGTGCAACAGCGTGGTAGACCACGGACTTCCTCGTCAACTGTGGTTGTTGGCGCGTAGGCCACTTAACACACTTGGTGGTATCTTGAACGTGCAAGCACAGCAATACATTTTGCGGGGTTGAAATATGTTAATAGCCGTCGGGTGTGGCGAAACCACATCGAGTCTTACCCCATGACAACAATATAAACCTTAAACATGTGCACACGTTACATTTCAACACTGGAATGTAATAGTTCATCCTGGGAATTGTTTTTCTGAAAGAAAACAGAAGTTAGAGGGTAAGTGTGTTTAACATTTTATCATTGTTCCTTTGTACTATGAACTGGAATTAGCAGAATATGTAGAGCACAAGAATACAGTAATATTACATTGTAATTTCTGTCTTTGTGTCGCAATTATTAAAACCGCTGCAGGAAAATGCACTCTTACAACAGATATAAGTATATTTTAAAGTTTAGTTTGTTAAAAATTTAACATTTTAATACTGTGGAGTTGATGCTGTAACATTTTTAGTGTCTTAAGTAAAGTTAGTTCAAATCATCAGTTTGTTCTATAATAAAACATTGAAACATATTTTGTCTTGAGTATTGAAATCTAATAAAGAAAGTTTATTCCATTACTCAGATTAAATATGATAATTTTATTTTACTAACATTTATTTCACATAATTCAGATATGTTTGTGTTTCATTGTTAAGGGAGGAACATAATTAACGTATCAAAGTAAACTTGAAGGCCAGTCGTTTATTCTTTGTAGAAGTGTAATCTTTAGTTGTTGATATTATCTCTGCCTTTGTCTAAAGCCAGTATCGACTCCACTGAGCCCCTGAAGGGAGATAACAGAGTTCTCAGTACAATAGTATCTCTGACGAAAGTCATTGTCGTCGTCGAACAGTGGGATTACGTATTTACGAAGACATTTTCCTCAGAATGTGTTGGTCGAGCGCCAACTCCTGCAGACTGCTCCGTGACTCACGGGGACCTGCCCCTGGCAGAATCTCTGCGTTACTAATCTTGATTCATTCCCAGCTTCAGTGATTCACATCTTTACTCTAAACTGTTTTTCTCCATTGCTATAAAATCTTTTGATAGAGTTAGGAGGAAGCGATCGTTGTAGAAAATGTCAACGAGAATCCTATTTTAATATGTGTAATATTGGAGATCCATTAACTGTATTAGTTATAAATTCTATATGGTAATTGAACAGAATTGTTGGTATCTAGCATGCCAGTATTCGGATATATTTATGGATATCAATGGATACGGTAGGATGCAATTGAAACATCCGTTGACAAGCTTCACATCTTAGCTGTCAAATAGCTTATCTGTAAATCTCGTAAAGTTGAAAAATACTTGCGATTATTTTCAGAAACGACTATAAGTGGCTTGTTTTATTGATTACTAAGGAGATTGGTGTCAACAGAACTCGAAAGGTGATTTCATCGTGAATGTAAACATCTAAAATGGGCCTATAGTTATTCTCTTTATTGACCTGCACCACCTTTGGTTTTTAATATATTCCAATCACTCACCGCTAGTTCTTTTCAGAAAATGAATTAATTTATCTCATTTCCACACCCTTCATTGCCAACCGTTCATTACTCTTGACTGTGGTTAAGTTTGTTTAAATGATTCTGGTTCAGTAAATTGTACAAAAATGTATTTTTATCAAATATAGCTTTATCATCTGTAGTAGTAGCTAATCAGTTTCAAGACTTTTAATTACAAAATATTTTAAAGTTATATCCTCGTACAATATAATTCCAAAAACATTGTTCCTAAATTGATTTAATTTACATACGTAACTTTAAGCTATTTCATATCACTCTCTCTCATACCACATGATCCTCGCTGTGACATGTGTTTCAAACCAGCAATATTGTGCTACTGCTACATTTCAGAATAGCTTTGTCAATGTCAATTGTTCCCATTCCGTTTACGGATGTACTGAAATGGAAGAGTTCGATGTTGAACATGTGAAGCGAATTTTAGTGGAGAAGAGAGACGAACTAAAGTAGTGTCCGCTTTATTACTCCGTCCAGCAGATAAACCGTCATCACTACACCTACAACTGGAGTCCAATTTTTTCAATACAAAAAAGTTTTAAAAGTGGAGTAACTTAATGTTAATTACTAATGTCGGACAAAATCCAAGTCGATCAACACTCGGAAGATAAAATGAGAGTGGAAGACTGCCCCCGCATCATTAGTTCCATGCGCACAATCCTGATTGGTGTATTCTCTCGTAGGTATTAGTTTCCCTTACAATTCCAACGCAATGGTGTTATTAATGGAACCCTCACATTCTTGAACAGTCTCTTTTCATATCAGAAGGAATTCGCCTACTTGTACGAGCGGTCGCAGTGCCAATGGCGTGTTGTCTTCTGACATTTCAGGAAGTCAAGTGGGCTAATCAATATCCCAACGGAAAGTGCTTCACCACACAATGGGAATTCATTGTGGCAGCTTCTAAATGACAACATTAATCGTGGAAATAATCCGTTTGGTTGTCCACTCTGTATGACTGTTGCTTCTTGTGACAATACTTGAAAACTGGAATGACGAGGGTGCTACAGCGATAAGTACATGTGCCATGTGACAGTCGCTGTCAGAATCCTTTCATAGTAATTCTTATCTTGTCACACCTCAACATAATCACTATGCCTGGCCTTATTGTTCTCTGTACGTAACTCATTGACACCCAATAGACTTGACCTACAATACCAATGTCGAGCGTCAGACCTTTTGTTTAACTCGTCTCTGAAACAGGTGAGTTCCATTCCTGAGTCTTCTATAACATTGCGGCAGTAGATATTGAAATATTTATATTTATTTACGCTTCAGTGTCTCTGTGCATGATGTCGCTGTACGTGGTATCTTGTTTGTGGCAGTGAGTAACTATTGACATAAGTGTTGCACTCATACGTAAACCGTCTTCATTGTGTTATCGCAAGGTTCTGTTGTTGCAGGTATGCATGCTGCGCTTAGTTCTTCAGAAACTGTTACACTGAGTAAGTTCTTAATCCTTATGTATATATATATATATATATATATATATATATATATATATATATATATACATACATACATACATATACTAACGTTCAGGTGTATATATATATATATATATATATAAGTATATATATATATATATATATATATATATATATATTATTACTAAATAAGAGTTTACGATGACAATTGCATTCTTCAGCAAGACATATGTACTGTGAGGTTAGTAAGGTTTAGGACTAAAAAAGTGTGTGGATTGATCAAGTTTACTAAGAATAACAGCCTAATAACACCTAAATCCCTAATAATCCTTAAGTAATCACCAACTTTGAAATTAAATTTAACAAAATCCTATAACACAACAATGAAAATGTATTGCGATTAGTGAAATAAATGAATATTATTCATCGGGTAAATTATATATTTGTAACTACAGCTCGTAAGCGATTCCAGTATCGTCGGTAGGCTATAATAAAACAGCTGGGAGCGAGATAACCGTTCTAACTCTGTTTATGACAAACATCATAAGCAACGTGTAACAATAATAATGTCATATTATCAATACATTCGCAGCGATAGTATAATAAGAATGAACACAATAAAACAATGACGTAAGAACAGGTGGGAGAGGCTAAATCGGAAGACTAATATACATATAGGATACATGTAATAGAATGGAACCAGTATGAAAGAGATAGTTTATTAGTATTCCTACGCTTGTTAAAACCTGATAGTTTAGTTGTGGCTGGAAATCCTTGAAGTGTGCACGTACTCCTGTCCATCTCAGAAACACGTGACACGTGCAGCGTACAGTTGGATATATCCGGTTTAATCAGATCGTGTGTCACGTTTAATGTGAAGTGAATATTTCTTTTCTGTTTTCAAAGTTTCATATAAAAAGTGACATAGTGCAGTGTCAAATGATAGGATTACATAATCAGTATGCAAACGAGTTCTATTATAGAATACTGTATACCGGTAGTAGCCAGGTACACCTATGTAGAGTAAGATATTTAATATGTAGGTGGTTTCAAGATTGTCGTATGAAACCCCATTTAAAGAATGAAAAGAACAATAGTAAGTGTAAAATAAACTTTGTTTAAGAAAGGAGTCTTGCACTCTTTATTGTTTTTTATGTACGAAAATAGTACGACTAAGGCTGGAATTATTTTAACGCCACATTGCTGATTTCTGAATCCTTGAAAAATAAAATTGATCAACGATTGTAAGATTTCAGTATAATATTGCAATTATTAGTCTTTTTAAGACGTTGTCAAAATTATAATTATAATTTTTTTTTTTTTTGACAGAAATTCCTACAAGGATACACTTAGATGATATACCCTACAAGGCTAGCAGAAGATGATATACCCAGTTTGAAGATGGTATTGTAAAAGGAAACATTATGAGCAGTGACATATCAAAAGGAGGAGTAAAAGTGTTTAGCTAGCTTAATCCAACCACAATTACATGAATCCTATGTAGCAGGATGGTTCAGACGATTTGAGAGTAATATAACCTCTTCGTATTCGAATTGATTGATTTGTAGCACGTTCAGTGAATGTGTGGGTGTTAGGTACATTGTAATCCTTTGGAACAAAAATTAATTTCTTGAGATGTATTTACCTGCGTACGGTGCTGTAGGCCTATATAAAGTTTAAAAGTGTACTGCGCGACTATCATGGAATGTACATCTGGAATGTTTAATTTTGACTATCATGGAATGTACATCTGGAATGTTTAATTTTCAGTATAAATTACTCTCGGCTCTGTACGTTAAAAGCGAATTATATAAATGATTATTATAAAATAGATGTAAAAGCTAAAACAACGAGTGTCTGAAAGTGCCGGAGACAGGATGTTCAGTGCTCTGTACTGTGTGGTCTGTCTGTACTGGATTGTACAGCGTTGTGGGTGTGGACACAAGAAAGAGTGGGTGAATTGAGTCAAGAGCAATTAACTGTGGCATTGACCCGGCCTGACTCATTAGTGGCTGACTCATCTACACTTAGGCGATCAGTTTACTTACAAACTGTACAAATAATGACCATAACTAACGTTACTAGTCCTGTGTTAGTTACAGTTCGGCATGTATGTGACCAGTGCCATTGTCCTTGTACTTAGGCGTTTTTACTTAAGGCGATCAGTTTACTTACAAAACTGTATAAATAATGACCATAACTAACGTTACTAGTCCTAGTCCTGTGTTAGTTACAGTTCGGCATGTATGTGACCAGTGCCATTGTCCTTGTACTTAGGCGATCAGTTTACTTATAAACTGTACACGTTACTATTCCTGTGTCTTAGGTTCTAGTTACAGTTCGGCATTTATATAACCCGTGCCCCTTGTTCCTACTCTTTTATTTTGTGTGTATATATTTTAATATAACCTACCTAGTTTATTAACACTTTCATTAATTAAAATTAAAAAAATAGAGTAAAATGAAGACGACTATTTATTTTAACATGGTGTAAGGTACATTGGAAAGTGCTCACTCATATTTTTAGGGTTACTTAATTGACTGTGTACATTACTGAAATTAATATCCAATAATTGTTATTCTTGTTAAGGTAAAACTCCCAATTTATACTATATTTGGAAATAAACCTAAAGATCCTTGCCTAAAACATGTAAGCGTATATAGCTGATCACACATAGCTGAAACTGTAAATATATTTAGCATTATCTATATGTCTATTGTTCACGAACTTGAACAATATTGTTGTGTCTATTGTTTGTTGTGAACTTTTATTGTTACATGAGATTGTGCTGTTATCTGACACTGCGTCTTGATGACAAATGGTTTTCTTTGTTTTAAAATTAAAGAGGAGCTACTTTATATTTTACGTATACATTTTGTAACTTATATATAACTTGATTAACCATAAATGTTATAGTTTGTGCTAATTTTAGTGAGTATTTTATAAGTGTGAAACATATGCTGTTACTTTTATTTTTTGTTCACTTAGGGGAAAAATAGGAGACCTGTCATTGCACTCTTTTAATTTATTATAATTTACTTAAATATATTTAAACTGTTAACAAGTATTAAACTTCTTTTCTCTTGTTGCTATCCGTATACTAGACAGTTGGGTAGTATTTTTCTAATAAGTACTTTGTTGTAACCTTTTAAATCCTGAAAGGAAATAAATAATTATTTCCCCTAGTTCTAATTAAAGACCTTTGCGCTGCTTCCGTAATGACAGTAAACTCGTATTCCGGATGTGTAAGGTGGTAGAGATCCTATAACGTGGGCAACGGCCACTATGTCCGTCATGCTACCTTAGCAGGCTAGAAGTACCAGCGTCCAATCAAAGCGGACGGGGAAAAATATGTTAAAGTTCCTGAGCCCCGCTACTCGGATGTCCACCCTCTGCAATAAACTAGACATATCGGTCAGCTCTTTTTACCACAATATCTCGACAGTATTGTGCTCTCCTGGACATTCATAGGGCTGCTTAGATGTGTTTATTGATTGATTAATTTTTGTTGTTGTAATAATAAGTGAACCCTCGTGGCTATACTCTTACTTTCAGTTCTATTAAACATGTGATGTTACACTTAGTGATTTGATAAGCATGAAATATGATGCTAATTTTAATTAGTATTTGACAAATAAAAAAATACTGTTGTTCTCAGTGAGCATTTGATGAATATTAAAATCTGTTCTTGAACGGCAAGAGCATTCTAGTGTATTTATTTCACATTGTATTCAATATTAATATTTAAGCTAAAACAGTTTATCAGAAAACAAGAGTTAAGATCCAATGCACTCGATGAAAGAGTATGAATAAGTAGTGAACTCGCCATGACCGTAACTCATTTAAAAGTTAATTGATTGTTTTACCACCACTTAATTATTGCCGAGGCGAACGCATTAAAATTGTTGCGGGACCTCTGCAGGCATTGTAATTGAGTTGTAATGTACCGCAGCCAGCCGTGTGATTGCCTTGAATCCAGATACAGAAGCCTTTATTGACAAGGGCAGGGAAGAACATGTAACAAAATACTTCAATAACGTTTAACACTTCTATACGCATTGCAGACTTGTATCGCAACAAGTTTGTTTCTATAAAATGATATAAAAGTATACAATATCTGACAGATTATTAACAAAGTAAACAAATAATTGTTTAAGAAACATTTGAACCATTCTGTATGTGCAGACAAAATTCAATTCGTAAAGTATTTGCATCTAATCTTGTTGCGAAAGACTGAAGTTGTTATTACGGAAACGATAAACAAGATCGTCTTTCGGTTTCCCGGAATAAACCGCGTAACTTTTGTATCGTCGACGGTATATTACGACCGCCTTGTTTATCTCTAATCATGTCAGTAATCCGGTACCAATATATTCTCAATTTTCTCCTCACTTTTCAGAATGTTATACTGGTAGGATATTGTCAATACGAATATACGAGGTTATTCGTGTATTTAGGTAGAACAATGTTAAACAATCAGGGTTTTTACTTTAACTTGTGTAATCTCAAAGGATATTGTCAATACGAATATACGAGGTTATTCGTGTATTTAGGTAGAACAATGTTAAACAATCAGGGTTTTTACTTTAACTTGTGTAATCTCAAAGGATATTGTCAATACGAATATACGAGGTTATTCGTGTATTTAGGTAGAACAATGTTAAACAATCAGGGTTTTTACTTTAACTTGTGTAATCTCAAAGGATATTGTCAATACGAATATACGAGGTTATTCGTGTATTTAGGTAGAACAATGTTAAACAATCAGGGTTTTTACTTTAACTTGTGTAATCTCAAAGGATATTGTCAATACGAATATACGAGGTTATTCGTGTATTTAGGTAGAACAATGTTAAACAATCAGGGTTTTTACTTTAACTTGTGTAATCTCAAAGGATATTGTCAATACGAATATACGAGGTTATTCGTGTATTTAGGTAGAACAATGTTAAACGATCAGGGTTTTTACTTTAACTTGTGTAATCTCAAAGGATATTGTCAATACGAATATACGAGGTTATTCGTGTATTTAGGTAGAACAATGTTAAACAATCAGGGTTTTTACTTTAACTTGTGTAATCTCAAAGGATATTGTCAATACGAATATACGAGGTTATTCGTGTATTTAGGTAGAACAATGTTAAACAATCAGGGTTTTTACTTTAACTTGTGTAATCTCAAAGGATATTGTCAATACGAATATACGAGGTTATTCGTGTATTTAGGTAGAACAATGTTAAACGATCAGGGTTTTTACTTTAACTTGTGTAATCTCAAAGGATATTGTCAATACGAATATACGAGGTTATTCGTGTATTTAGGTAGAACAATGTTAAACGATCAGGGTTTTTACTTTAACTTGTGTAATCTCAAAGGATATTGTCAATACGAATATACGAGGTTATTCGTGTATTTAGGTAGAACAATGTTAAACGATCAGGGTTTTTACTTTAACTTGTGTAATCTCAAAGGATATTGTCAATACGAATATACGAGGTTATTCGTGTATTTAGGTAGAACAATGTTAAACGATCAGGGTTTTTACTTTAACTTGTGTAATCTCAAAGGATATTGTCAATACGAATATACGAGGTTATTCGTGTATTTAGGTTATAAAAATGTTAAACGATCAGGGTTTTTACTTTAACTTGTGTAATCTCAAAGGATATTGTCAATACGAATATACGAGGTTATTCGTGTATTTAGGTAGAACAATGTTAAACGATCAGGGTTTTTACTTTAACTTGTGTAATCTCAAAGGATATTGTCAATACGAATATACGAGGTTATTCGTGTATTTAGGTAGAACAATGTTAAACGATCAGGGTTTTTACTTTTAACTTGTGTAATCTCAAAGGATATTGTCAATACGAATATACGAGGTTATTCGTGTATTTAGGTAGAACAATGTTAAACGATCAGGGTTTTTACTTTAACTTGTGTAATCTCAAAGGATATTGTCAATACGAATATACGAGGTTATTCGTGTATTTAGGTAGAACAATGTTAAACGATCAGGGTTTTTACATTAACCTGTATAATCCCACGGCGGCGTCAATACCGACCATCTACTAGTACAATACAATCTGCTTTATCTGATCTTCTTTCTGGGTGCATATCGTGTTAAAGGATTGTGCCGGGAAGGTACCAGAATCTAAATGTGACCAATTGTTATAGAATAATAACTAACACCTCTCTAATGGAGACAGCGCCTGCTTTTAACTAATGTTGTTTTTCGTCGTTTTGATCATGCTTTAAATACGATAATTATTACTGACTGCATTTTCTCATACGTTTTATCCATATTTTTGTAATAATCTCAGTAAATTTCAGTTCTATATAGTATTAATGTTTTAGTTCGTAATTATCGATTAAATATAATAATTGTTGTAATTAATGAAACCATATTGTGAATAATAAACCATATTAATTCGTAGAAATAATATCGCTTAAGGTGTAAATGTGTTTGTTTACTAAAAAATTGAAAGTCGATATATATGTAATAAAAAATTTTAAATGCAACTTATTGGTGAAATTACACATGAAAAAACCACAAAATTATAGCCTGTATAGATTATTGTATGATGACAGTGAACTAGTGGCAGTTTCACAGTGCCCTGAAGGAGAATCCCGGTAATAGATGCCATGGAGGAGAGTCGACGTAATCATGTACTAAGTTGGTAACTGCTCTGGAGGACTGAAATGACTTCCTATTCCGCTCATTCAGAGTATCGCATGATGGCAGTGAACTAGCGGCAGTTTGTCAGTGCCCTGAAGGGGAATCCCGGTAATAGATGCCGTGGAGGAGAGTCGACGTAATCATGTACTAAGTGGGTAACTGCTCTGAGGACTGAAAGGACTTCCTATTCCACTCATTCAGAGTATCGCATGATGGCAGTGAAACTAGCGGCAGTTTGTCAGTGCCCTGAAGGGGAATCCCGGTAATAGATGCCGTGGAGGAGAGTCGCCGTAATCATGTACTAAGCGGGTAACTGCTCTGGAGGACTGAAAAGACTTCCTATTCCACTCATTCAGAGTATCGCATGATGGCAGTGAACTAGCGGCAGTTTGACAGTGCCCTGAGGGAGAATCCCGGTAATAGATGCCGTGGAGGAGAGTCGACGTAATCATGTACTAAGTTGGTAACTGCTCTGGAGGACTGAAATGACTTCCTATTCCGCTCATTCAGAGTATCGCATGATGGCAGTGAACTAGCGGCAGTTTGACAGTGCCCTGAAGGAGAATCCCGGTAATAGATGCCGTGGAGGAGAGTCGACGTAATCATGTACTAAGTGGGTAACTGCTCTGGAGGACTGAAAGGACTTCCTATTCCGCTCATTCAGAGTATCGCATGATGGCAGTGAACTAGCGGCAGTTTGACAGTGCCCTGAAGGGGAATCCCGGTAATAGATGCCGTGGAGGAGAGTCGACGTAATCATGTACTAAGTGGGTAACTGCTCTGAGGACTGAAAGGACTTCCTATTCCGCTCATTCAGAGTATCGCATTGTGTTGTAATAATCGCGATAGTTTTCACTGCTGCATTCAACTATAGTAAAGTATTAAAGTGGCAATTGCGTACATGAATATGCGATGTGTAATGTTTCACTGTATATGCTGTTTTAAAATCGAGCATTATCCTTTTTTTCAAACACAAATGTCTAGAACGGTTCTTTGTATCAAAAATAAAATCATGATTTTTGTTCATTTTAACTGTAGTTACAGTTTTTTTAATATACATCTTTATTTTATTGAAACAGTTTTCTACCTTAAAAATTAACAAAACCCCAAAACCAATCGTTTAGGGTTCACAAATTTGTTTATCGCTAGAATATAACTTTTCATCTAACAATACTCTCTAGTATCCAAAATGTTGTTTACTTTTACGCTGTCGCAAATGAAAACGCTATATTATTTTTTATTTATTTATAATTTTTTTACAAAGGAAGCACTTACGTACCGTGCTTACAGGATGAAAGTAATTTATTGAGATTTCTAGAATATGGTCTTGGCAGATTTTACCCTGTTACAAAGCAGCTTGAGTATCGCTTTACAGCACACTATAGACCAACTATTATCAAAGGGTGTATTATCAGGACCGCTCTCTTGTGCGGATTAATTGCTCTCTTATCACTGACTCACGCGCTATGGGTTCTCATATGCTTTATCGTTTATCGATAACTTGTTTCGGTATTGCACTATCTACGCGATTGACTGTGACCTCCGCTATCGAAGTGTTTAGTAGGTATCAACTAGGGGACACTCCTGCCTGCTTATTCCGTAGACTCACCTTCTATAACGTATGTATATTTTTATTGAAGAGCTTAAAAGCGTGTGGAAAACTTCTCACACGATGTTTTACGTAATCGTCAATAACTGTGTGCCGCCACTGACTAAATATTTTGCATTATCATGTTTTTCTACGTCGTGTATGTGGCATTCTTTATACTAAATTCTCCTTTTCCCTAGCACCACTGATGAGATATGCACAAATCTCCGTTTCCAGTAGCATATCTCGTTGCTCCACGACAGCTTCGATATAGTTTTTAACAGAACGCCAATCATAGCCCTGACGTTAAACAATCACCCGAGCATCACCAAACCAATCAAAATAAGTGGAAAAAATCCTCTTAACTGTTATTGCTACTCGGCATTTGTACCAAGTAGACATTCGATAAACATCAGTGTTTGGCTGACCAAATATAGGATATTTGGAGAAATCCCGATTTCAGCGTCCTACTGTCCCATCACAGGAAGGCTCACATTGCCCCTAAAATGGGCATCGTCACCGCAGTCGTTTCTAGTCTTCGAGAGAAATCTCATCTCCGCTCCTTGAAAACCTTATCTCAGTACTTCAGAGCAGCTTCCATATGGCCTCCAACACCTAATACCCTCGTTTGGAATATTTAAATCTTCTATAATAAATAAAGACAGTAATGGCGATGTGGATTAATCGCTATCTCTACATTACATTCTACCCGTCTCATTATTTTGGGTCAGGTTACGTAGTATAACCTTCAACAGAATGATCACTATGGATCTTCATTCTGCTAAGAACCCTTAATACTATTACATCGGGCATGATTATTGGGATGAATGTGTTTCTCTTTTAATACTCTACGTCATTGTCAGGTTCCGCATGTATTCACAAAGGGGTATCACACGGAACCCCGAACGTAGAAATTTCCCCTATCGCTACAAATTCGTTCATAATCATTGAGAGAAGTACCATCTCCACAGTCCATCCTGTATACCTGATATTCCGATTGCATTTGACAGGACTTGGTAGACAGAGGGTTTGTATAAAAAACGCATGTTGCACTGTTCGAATTGTTTACTAATTATTGCAGTGGTTGTGAGAAAATTATGAGAAATGAAAATAAAAAAGCTATTCATGAACGTAATTATTTTAAGAATTATGAGGGGACAAATGGTGACATGGAATCGGTGGTCGCTTTGTGGAGTTCGTTATGTGAAATTTATAGGAGACGGTGACTCCAAGGCTCACCTGTCTGTGGTGGAATATATTAAGATGATACACCTGTTGATATGCTAGAGAATATAGGTCATATTTCCAATAAAATGGACACAAGGCTGCAAAAATTGAAGAAATAGCTTGGTGGTAAGTCTCTCTCAGATGGTAAACCAACTGACTGATAGTTATAGATAAATTTCAATCATATTATGGCAACGCAATAAGAACTAATTTAAACAAATTAGATAATATGAAATGAGCCGTAAGGGCAATTTTTTCATTTCCTTTCTACAGACGAGAAACTAAACCATCAGCTGTGTCCACTGGAACCAGAAACTTGGTACAGATATAATAAAGCTATGCATAAAAAAGGAATTCAAGCACAAAAACACAGTTCCTACAGCAGTAATGGAGGATGTAAAGCCCACATTTCAAGCATTGGCTCAACCAATTCTTCTGAGAAAGTGCCTCCATGGCAAGACTCAAAATATGAATGAGGCTTCCAATAATATAGTTAAGAGTATAATTCTTAAAAATGTGTTTACTGGGTGAAGAACTTTATAAATAGGAGTGTTTGATGCCATCTTGACATGTAATGATGATAATTTAGGGAGAGTGCAAGTTTTTAAAGAACTAGGAATTAATGATTGTGGCATAAACACCATTGAAGCACTAAAACTATCCGATGAAACTCTTCTTTGCAAAGCTCTTCGAGCAGCAATTAATTAAACCAGGATTACCAGAAGAAGAAAGAGACTAGAAGTAGATGAGTCTCTCAATACTGACCAAGAGTATTTTAAGGTAAATATTTCTTCAAAATCAGCTACATTTTTGGTCTTTTGCAGTTTCCCGAAAGTATACTTTTTGGGTTTATGTATATTGTACTGAGGTTCTAAATGAGATATTGTTTTGAACTTTTTATCGAAGGTGTATGTTTACATGTACACAATATACTAGAATATTTAAATTATTCTTAAATCAACAAATATTAAAAAATAAAAACTAAAAATATGTAAAAAAAAGTTTGTCTTTTGAAAATTATTTCGTGTAAAAATATGTAATAAACAGTGATACAAAATTTCTAAGTAGGCTATTATGTGCCTGAGATATATCTAAAATGACTGATTTTAACATGGCCGAGATAGGGGCCTTCAGCTTTTCCTAACTTAGCCGTCACTGAGACCTTGCAAACTGTGATGGGTTGAATGAACTTTAAATGGGAACTTTATTTTTTGAGTTCGATAGTAAGTATTTAAAATTTAAGGCTATTAATGTATTTTATTATGGGAAAGAACTAAAATGACAAAAATAAAAATAATTGTTTTGAAATTAAATGTATACGTTTTCATACAAAAATTTTTATTTTTAAACGTGTTGATATAGTGTTAATTGTCTGAGCGTTAGCGAAGCCTGTCTGCCTGTGTGTCCTCACGATACCTCGAAAACAAACTGACCTGTAGACTAAACTTTACATGAAGCTGTGTCAGGGACTCTGGGTTCGATCATGGTGCATGTCACTCCAATAGGAATTGGCTGAGCGTTAGCAAATACTTTTACATTGGTATTATGGGTAACTATGACGGCAACGAGAAAATAGCAGAATAAATAAATTTGTATACAAACCTAATAGAACTGTATGAAATTTTATTATGCGACATATTAACGAAATGTAGATTATTCACACAGTAGAAAGAAAAACAAAATAGTGAAGGTCAATGTAAAAAGTCCGTGGCAAGATCAGATTTCAGAGCACTCTTGCGTTGCAGTTTACTCTCCTTGCCTCACGGGACCTTTATTATTCAAACACTAAACCTAACTCAATGTATGATGTGGCAAGATATCTTGATAAATATCAGTTATAGACTTTAAACTTTGCTTGAAACTTCATTTCTACATAGACAAGAATGAGTTCTGTGATTATTCATGTCAAATCATGGTACTGGCTGGGTGTCATTGAAGCCTATCACTTAGTAGGCTGACACTATTCTTTTTTTTGTCTGCCTGGGAGATTAAAAAAATTTCTTTTCTATATGATGTCTGCCTGTGTATCTGACGCAGGACGTCTCGAATGAAATGAACTATAAGTTTGAAGTTTTCATGCAACCCTAGCGAAGCCTTTTACACGGCACGTATGGTCTCCTACCTCATCATTGATGGAGGCAAGTTAGTTTAAAATTCCTTTTAAATTTAACCAAGAATTTAATATATAGCCATCACAAAAAACTGATTTTTATGTCTGTTTTCTTAATTTGTTTGTTTTCACCTATTACACAAGATTTTTAACTTGTTGCGTTGGTTAATGCTTATGTACGTACTGTAACTATCATAACTTCGTTCGTAAAACGTGTATATGCAATCATAAGATAGTACATTTTTTCAAACTTAATCTTTAAAATTAGCCGATATGTCTAGATGTTATTGTTAGGTTGAACCTCCCATTAATTTAATATGCTTCACCATTATTTTGGGCTTGACTCAGGAGTATGCCGCTATTGTTTCAAGGCTTCAGGATATTGCACTGCGGTTTGTGTACGACCTCAAAACATTTGACTGTGCTTGGGAATAAATACAGTATTGATACATTCCTTGTGAAGCTTATGATATGAAAATTTAAGGGAGGATTAGGGGTAGAAAACTTTTAATTGAGTTTTTGTGTGTATTGGATCTTAATAATAAGACATATGAAAAAACTTAATTAAAGTGTTTACTTAAACTAGAACTATTTATTTAAACCTTTGTTAATCCCCACAAGACAAACATATATGTACTTAAACTATTTCCACTGAATATCAAAATGTCGAAGAATAAAAATAATTTAGTCTATTATAATAAATTGGGTTGTTTAAAATAAATTCATTGTATAGATGTAATATTTTCCATTTACTAGCCATATCGGAAAATTGCGGAATACTTTTTGAATTTGAAATAAACATTTTTGAAAGATTTGAAAATTGGATCCTACGAACAAATACTTTTGTTGTTTAAAAAAAATGAAAGCTTGTTTAGACAGTTTATTGTTTACATTTGATATTTAAAAGTTACTAGCCATGCTGGAAAATTGTGGAACACGTGTGAATTTCAAATTAACATCTTTAGAACTTTTCCGAATGTAGGCTACGGTTCCTTGTTTAAGGATTTTTATATCCTTCATAGTTTACAAGATCCTCTTCTAATGATGAAAAATGTTAGGAGACAAGTCTAAAGACGTTCCAGGTGTTACAATACTCTTCATATTTTATTTATCTGTATAGCTATTGTAATTTCTCTGTATGAGCCTTTTCCTGGACTATGTAGAGTTTAAGCAGACATAAGAAGGATTTATTTATTTAATAATATTTAATATATATTTCAAGGATTATTATATACTCTCTTTTAATAGCCTGTATTCGAGTAAAGGTGTTGGAACGGGCTGGGAAGCGAAAGCTACAAAAAGTGTGTAAGTAATCGACAAAAAGTCGGTTAGTGTGGTGCAAGAGGAATAACTTGGAAGTTACAGACTAGGTGTAGGAAGAAAGAAGAAGACAATGTTGGTTGACTGCAATATTTGGGCCACGAGTTACTGTGTTTACTGCTGCTTATTTTGGACTAATCGACTGAAAAGGAAATGGATCCCTTTTTGTGTTACCCTGTGTCAATGTGCTGCAGACAGAGGTCGGGTGTCAGTCGTTAGGTCATCTATTGTGTATTGTGTGTAGTCCCTAATTGTTTGGGGTCAATTGATACTGTGTATAGTACTATCAACTACTATACTTTCTGACACCCAATTTAAACGGTTTATCAGTTTACATCAAGTGACCAAAAACTTTGTATTCCGCGGTGTTTTCATTAGCTTAGTTTTAACTCCGATAAACTCTTATTAATTAATTGTACTAGTTAAGGTCGGACGATATGGCACGGTTTAGTAAGTAATGAAATATTGGCATGTTAAGTTACTATAAATTTGAATTATGCTCTTATTTTGTATTGGACAAGCAAAAACAAAATTACAAAGTAATTTCCAAGTTAAAAGTATTACAATTAATCTTCAAAACTGTTCACTTGCGTCGCTCAAACATATACTGTATATTTATACCAATAGTTACCCGCGGCTTCGTACGTGATTTTGTAGGTTTTGTACCTGTATGAGCCCTTCTGGTTCGAGGGAATTATATTTCCGACGCCAATTTCGAATTTGCCTTCTTCCCACGATCAATAAATTTTGTAATGTAATCAATGTCATTGTAATTTACTTCCATGTTAGTATTTTTTGTTCCATAGCTGATTTTGCGTCTCTCCTGATGAATAATAAATAGTGTAATTGTTAATGTATTTAACTGTACATTTTTATCAAATATTAATTATTAAATCTAAAAGACAATGTTACTATCTCACTTTTACTAGAAATTTAAAGACTGATATAAAACCGATCGTTGTTTATTTTGACAGAAGTAGGCTTCTCTTATATATATATATAATATTTGATAACAGTAGTTAAATTGTTAGTTTCTTCATAAACTGAAAAATATTATAAATATAGTTCAAAAGCACAGTCCAGTAAACTATCAAAGTTCTTGCCGACTGCTTTAAAGTGAGTCTTTGGAGCCAAATTCGGATTATCTTATGTTTTAGGCCATTTTGTAAGTTAGATGAGAACTTACCTAATCGCAAAAATCTAAAGCGGTGTTAAAAATATTTGTTATTCCTTAGTGAATGTACTATAAATAAAGATTAACAGATTGAAAGTAATAAACAATGTTTACACAGAACAGTTGATTACAGTCAGAAGGGATATTTTGCTACTGTAAAGACCAGTGGGGCGTAGCCCGGATGGATTTTCGAAATAAGAATAGGCTTACTTTCAACCCAGGGACCTGTAAAAACCGTAAGAATGTCCGTATAATATTTCAGTACAATCGGTTGAATAGTTTACGTGTGAAGCGAAACAAACAATCAAAGGCACTTTCGCATTTTTAATATTAGGATTAAATATAAAGGTGTTAATCACACTAAAAAAGGGATAAGATTGGTACCATTAAGTTTTTTAATTTTAAAAATTGGGGAATCGCATTCATAAACTGCTTAGTGTCGAAAAGAATATTTAATGAAACTCAGATTCAAGACAAGAAACTTTCCTTATTAACTCTGAATCGAAGGGTTTCACCTTGACAGTGGCTGTGGTGACCTCAGCTACGGTTTTAATTGAAAGTGTCAGCAGAGTGTTGCATCACTTTTAGTGTCTCCTCTACTTATTATCGCCCTGTGCAATAAGATGGCGATTCTAGGTCACTAGAACCTCTCACAACTTTTCTGTTATCACAATAGCTTGTCATTGAAACACTATTGCAAGTTTATATAATATACATCTTTTTACTGGCTAGTTTATTCCACTTTCCTCTATGAAAAATTCTTAGGTGTGGAAACTCCGGTGAAGCCTTACATCTAAGTACTCTTTTGGTTGTTCTATGTGACTATCTCTTGTCACATACAGTACTAATTAGTATGTACTCTCTTATGGACAAGATCGTCCTCTCCTGGGGTTCCTCACTCAGATTTAAAGGCTAAACAGTTCGAATAAGAGTCTTAAAGACTATTCCTTGTACGTAAAATGATATAAACTCCCAACACAATTTGCGGTTAGTTCTGACACCTAAATAGGAAGTTAGCAGCAAATGGTAATAGTCTTTACGCATAGTTGAAGCGCATCTATACTAAAATACAATTACTAAACGGAAAAGGCAATGCTGTTAGCAGCAGACCTTGGGTTTGGAGGTCCGGAGGAAGGAAGATTTATGAGGTCAGAGCCACAAGAATTGTGTTATGGAGGTTACTTGATGATCTGACAACGACAAGACGAGAAGGTTCGGCCTCTGGACTCTGGAGAGAGGAAGTGAATAAGCTGAACCATAGGTCGGGCTATATTTAGACATTTCAGACATCGGCCTCTCGTAAATAGAATGTTATGAGTTTAGCACAGTGGTGGGGCATCCTCGACTGCAACTTCTGAATATTCTCACTCGTTTAGAGTTCACAAACTTTTAGTGTTCTCATCTGTTCGTGTTTATTCCCATCTAAACCACAGTACGACATCCTTCTCACTGATGTGTAGTACAGTATTCACACTTCTTTAAACTTACAAGTATACCAGTAAAGGTAATTCCCAAGGAATATATTTTGTTACAACATTTTAAAAACTCAATATTATCTAAAATTACAAGGCTGAATATTACGGTGTATCTAAAAAACCTTTGATAAACAGTCAGTCTTCACTTAATTATCCTTTTAAAGTGCGATTATAGGCTTGATCAGCCATTTAAAATGATGTGCGTATTAACATATGCTTACATTAAAACTTATATATTGACTCCTCGAAGGCCGTCCCCTATTGGAGGTATAGAGTCAGTAAGAACGTTAAAAAAATGGTTGTTAGCTCCTAATTGAATTTGAAAACTTTTATCGTGTAACCCAATTAATAAAAAAAAAAAAAAAAATACAAAACCGTCTCCAGATTTTTCAGCACTTCTGTATAAATAAAAACACAGACTATTAATATACAAAAACTAATGTAGAGTTTATTTTCGATGTATTGTAATATTTTTATCAAACAAAAAAAAACGAACGTGGACTCCCAGATTCCATTCTGTGACAGTGTCCGATCTCGGACGCTGCACTAAATGGGAGGTGAAATGGAGCTAAATATTCACATAATGTGTGTATGTATGCGTGACTTGATCATCTGTTGTTTAAGATTTGAAAGTGTTCTAATTTTGACTAATATGATTGTAACACAAACAATAATCTGTTGAGCTTTAGTGAAGCCTATAACTATTTCATTTCTGTCTTGTCTGTCCGCACGATATCTCAAAAACGAACAGACCTGTATACGTGAATTTCTGTATGTTTTATTCGATCTGAGGAACACTGAGTGCGATGATGGTGCGTGTCACCACATGGAATTTGGCTGTGCGTTAGCGAATGTTTTCACATATCTCTTATGATGGCGACGAGAAAATAGCGGAATAAATCAATTTGTACACAAACTCAATACATTTGTAAGAGATTTAAACACGTGACATTTCTACACATGCAGCCTAACACATATAATATAATTTTATAGTGACTTGGTATGTAGAATTTTATTATTTAAACACTGATATGAAACACAGTTGAATGAATACAAACCTGAATGTATCATGAGGAAAATATGTTAAAAACATTTCTTTTATATGTAAACTTTTTGCATGAAACTTCATTTCGGGTGAATGAGTTCTACGATGCATAATTTTGCGTCAACTTCATTTTTGTATGATTGCTTGTCTGTGTTTCCGTCAGCATGGCATCTCGAGAAGGAAATTAACTATAGATTTGAAATTTTCGATCCAACCTTGGCAACTAGTGTGGGGTTTTTTTAAGAGAGGCCGATTCTCTTTTAAGCCTTAATCTGTCCGTCCTCATGGGCTGACAGAACAAAACAAGAACACACTGGTGTGTGTGTGACCAGTGGCCACTGGTTTGTACGAGAATCATATCAAAAAGAATAAGAGGGAGAGTCGATGCAGTACAAGGTCGATATACTGATAAAAAATGCAACTGACACAGACAAAATTTAAACATCTCTAACTCAGATCCAAAGTCCGACGTCTTAGACCATCCGGGCATCGGTACTCCCGTCTTATGTGTCTCTTCGTATTTTCACATTTAAAAATCATCATACCAATTAAAATTGTGTTTCGTTTACTTTTAATGTGTAGTTAAGTAGAGATATTAATTTTAAAGTATCGGTTTCTATAATAAAACAGTAAAATGTAATCATTTGAATAAAATTCTTTGCTTTAAATCCTTCTTTCTTTAATCGTGGCACAGTTATTTATGCATCGCCATTTGTAAACAATTCTGTACCGTAATAATCAACAAAACTTATTAAACAGTTGTTTATGCATTTCCATTTGTAAACAATTCTGTACCATAATAATCAACAAAATTTGTTAATCTCCTCCGAAGTGTGGGAGGTGTTCGCTGCGGCTGGTTCTGCAGGTGAGTGATACTGCTTACTTTGACTTTAAAAAAGGTGTTTGACAAGTTCACTCATCGTATCACCGCCCTTTGATGATGCTTCCGCCTGTGGATTATTCTCCTGACCTTGATCGTTGAATCATATCCTTGTGGTGGAATGTGTTTAATGAGTTGCTAAATACGGTGACCTCAAGGTCACACTGTGTGACTTCTGTTTTTTTTATCAGCAATTACAAACTATCTGAGCTGGAATTTTCCTTGTGCTGATATAAAAATTTTCCTTTCTATTGCCATTGATTCTGCTGTGCGGTGGGACGAAATCAATCACAGGCACTGGATTGCAAGAAAACAGTGGATTGTTTTATTAGATGTAGGATATGATGTGGACGTAAGTAAATAGTGCAGGTTCATTGTAATTTTTTACAAATGTTAAGCTGCCTTGTGTCACAACTTGGTATTGTTGCAGCAAAGTTGAGTATGTTTTGTACAAAATGTAAACGAATATTATTTCTATTGCTAGTCAACAAATATCGAATTTGTAACCTGTATAGTTGTTATAAGCTAGTTTATGTTAGTTAAATAAATGTATTTACAAAGTATGCCAATGTTTACACGCATTAAATGTCTTTTGCGTTGAAACGTGTTACTGCAAAGCTGAGATTGTTATAAAAAGTGTAATAAATTAATACAACCATTATAGAGAATAGTGTATCGTGTCGTAGGTTGCTTGTTATTACAAAGCTGAGTGTGTTAAACAAAGTGTAAGCAATTAATACAGCCGTTATAGAGAATAGTGTATATATTATATGTGTGTATCGTGTCGTAGGTTGCTTGTTCCTACAAAGCTGAGTGTGTTATAGACAGTTTAATCAATTAATACAACCGTTAAAGAGAATAGTGTATATGAATATTATATTTGTATACCGTGTCGTAGTTTGCATTTTATTACAACAAAATGCTAATTAAACTTCTCTGTGGGAACGTATAAAAATCATGTTTATTTTACCAGTACTTGAAATGGTCAAGGTTCACTTTCTCAGTATCAATATCGAGGTATGTTCTTCTCTGCCTTTAACGTTTAAATTTTTGAAATCTGTGTTAGGTTCGATAAGATTAAATTATTCTCAGACCAATTAACGTTTTTTCTTTGCTAAGGTCTTAAAAGTGCAATTGTTATTTATGATCTTGAAAAATAATTTCCCTCAAACTCTTATTAGCATTTTTAAAATGTTAATGGCGGCCACCATTATTGTTAAGCACGAATAACTACCTGTGTGGGAATTTTCTCTTGATATAATTGAAAACTATGCAATGTGTACTATATAAGATTTTATTATAAAACAGTCCATAATCTTTTTACATACTTACTAAAATTCAAACCACTAATCATTCTTTTCATGAAAAAGACATACGTGTTTAATTAAATTCAACATTGGCATACTTTCACTGAACACTGATTTCAGCTGATTGTACGAGTGTAAACTTGTGAGTAGTTTTTACTTCTTAGTGTAAGGACAAGAAGAGAATCAGTATTACGTATCTGTGTACAGCTGTAGAGTGTAAAGATATGGAAGAACTCTATGGCAGGCGGCCAAGTGTTATGGATTTCCTCAATGGTATCATGTCAAAATATATACTACTGAAATCATTGATTAGGTCAGATCGAGTGTGAAGCCAGGGAGGAACTCTATGGCAGGAGGCCAAGTGTTAAGGTTTTCCTAAATGGTATAATGTCACAATATATCCTACTGACATCATTGATTAGGTCAGATCGAGTGTGAAGCCAGGGAGGAACTCTATGGCAGGAGGCCAAGTGTTAAGGTTTTCCTAAATGGTATAATGTCACAATATATCCTACTGACATCATTGATTAGGTCAGATCGAGTGTGAAGCCAGGGAGGAACTCTATGGCAGGAGGCCAAGTGTTAAGGCTTTCCTAAATGGTATAATGTCACAATATATCCTACTGACATCATTGATTAGGTCAGATCGAGTGTGAAGCCAGGGAGGAACTCTATGGCAGGAGGCCAAGTGTTATGGATTTCCTCAATGGTTTCATGTCACAATATATCCTACTGACATCATTGATTAGGTCAGATAGAGTGTGAAGCCAGGGAGGAACTCTATGGCAGGAGGCCAAGTGTTATGGATTTCCTCAATGGTTTCATGTCACAATATATCCTACTGACATCATTGATTAGGTCAGATCGATTGTGAAGCCAGGGAGGAACTCTATGGTAGGAGGCCAAGTGTTATGGATTTCCTCAATGGTATATATCCTACTGAAATCAATGATATGCTGTCAATTCTGTGACATTTTCGACGTATGAATATTTACACAAATTCTCTCTTGCTTTCGATGGAAGTTTAAGGTTATCACTTATTACAGGTTGTTCATTGTATTATAGTTCGTCGTAGTTTTCTTAGTATTATTAATATCTGACTAAATATTTGAACACTTTTTAAGGCATACTCTTTACCTTGTATAGTATTTTAATTGCCTTACGATCAGCTGTTTGTGCTAAGAGTAGAAATTTAGTTACACTTTCACCGCGTTTCTTTTTTATTCGGTCCGCCACCGAGTTGGATGAACATATAAACTCGAAAAAGAATCAAGTAATTATATAATTTCTAAAAATTAAAAAATTTGAATATTTTTTGATAATTATTAAGGTACAGTGTCTTACAGCAAAGCAGAACTTAATTACTGTAGTAATCGTTTTCCTGACAATGGCATGTATATGTCCATAATTCCAAAACAATATCCAAACTGGTTAAAGACAAACTGGTAAACAATAAATGTGTAGTTTTGATCATTAGCGCGTTTTATTTAATTATTTGACTAGCCATATATAACAAGCGCTCATTTGTGTTCTCCATGACACGTCGCTGTATATGATGGCCGCTTTGTAGATCGATGTCCTTTTTACAATGAAGTACAAACTTGTATTATTCACGCCACTTCGGATTGATTATCTTGTTTAAATATTCGTGTCACTCTAGTAATGAACGTTCCAGAACGATAGATTCTCGTGTAGTGCATTACGCAAGGTTACGCTGATGCAAGGCTAGCAGAAGAAATGCTGTGTGACGCGTGACGCGAGCAAGGGACAGACGGGAGCGGAGTGCTCTCTCTGCTCTGCTGTATCTGAGTCATCTAGAGATTTATATGTATTGCCCGGTCATCGGTTTGTCCGCCACTGCACCACTCCTACTCACGTCTCTACACTGTAGACATTTAGTGTCCGACCGTAAACCACCGGCTGTTTTCTGTCTACAGGTAGGCTAAATTAGGTGTTCGAAGCAATTTCTTAGTGCACGAGTAGTTGCTTCCCCATCAACCCCATTCCCCCCTTGTGTTATGTAGTGCTAGATCTTAAGCATTCTCCTCCCTGAAAATACACGTTTGTGTGTGTGTGTGTGTGTGTGTGTGTGTGTGTGCACGCGTGCGTGTGCGTGTGTGCGCGCGCGCACGTGTGTGAATATTTTCAAAGAGGAAAATGTTTTTTATATATAAAATATACTGAGTTTTGTAACATGCTATTTATACACTATCCTTTAGACACATGATTATCCCCAGCCAACTGCTTTTTTTATTTTTCACATCGTGTTTATTTATATTTTATAGAATGCAACATTAAAAAATGTTTTCTATTTAAATGTAAAATGACGCCTTGTGACACTATGAAAATTCTCGACAGCAGTAATTGCGTATTAGAAAATATCCAAAATTGGATATTTGAAAAACTTTGTGGTAACAAGTAAGGACGTAACATGGTTTACAATGTATCATTATTTGTATGGGAATAACAGCGTATTGTTTCTTTAACTGACAGATTATTATATAGCATATAAACCCAAAACCGGAATGTTAAATATTACTTTATGTTTTAAGGTGGTGCAGTCGATTTTGGTAGAGCAAATTTTTAGCATTTTGTAGTCACAATCCTTTAAGATAACCTTCTTGAAGACAGAAAAGTTTGTAGACATTTTAAGTAGTTCTTTTGGGACATTTTATAGTGAGGCCCCAATCGAAAACTACTGAAGATGAGAAAATGTTCGATGTTCATTACATTCTTCGTTACTCCGTTGTAGCCTGTAAGCACACGAACAATATCAACTATACACTTGAACATTTCCCGAAGCTTAAGTGTTATATAGGCATCACGAGTTCGATGATTGCGCATGTCATTTCATAAGACTTGGCTGAGTGTTATTTATCGTTTTTACATTGGTCTTGTGGGTAATGAACCCTTATAGCAACGAAAACGTCATAGCATTAAACAACTTAGTAAACCCACTGAGCTAATTCATATGACATAATATTAACACACATAACCTAACAATGCTAATACATACATAATATATTTTCATGGCTTGCAGTGTAGATTTTGATTATTTAAACGCTGCTATGAAACCCAACTTAACGAACTGAGATACATTAATGTATCCTGTGCCATGATATCTCGTGAAATATTTCAGACTTTAAGTTTGCATCAAATTTTATTCCTATACAGAAAAGAATGAGTTTTATCATATCACGAGAAATATTTTATTTGTAGACTTTAAATTTTGCATCAAACTTCATTTCTACATAGACAAGAATGAGTTTTACGATGGTGCATGTCCAATCATGGAATTTGGCTGAGCGTCATTGAAGCCTATCACTCAGTAGGTTTGCGCAACATCTCTTTTGTCTGCAGATAATTTTAAAAATGTATCTTCTGTATGATTGTCTCTCTCTCTCTCTCTCTCTCTCTCTCTCTCTCTCTCTCTCTTTCTGTCCGCAAGGCAAGAATGAAATGAGCCTCAGCGGAGCGTATTATGCGTTATTGAAGTCTGCCATTCACAAGGCTGACAGATTTTCTGTCAACCTGGGGGTTTAAATATTTATTTTCTGCTTTTCTGTCTGTTCGCAGGGCATCTCAAAAATGAGTTTGAGCTACGGACTTGAGCGAAGTTTGTTATGTGACACGTGGTGTGACCCTTGCTGTAAACACTCATACATATTTGTTTCAGTTCTAATCACTTTTATCAGACTTATAAATCTGATGGCCTTTTTGTCATTGCAGTTAATGCAAACAAAGGAACTTGGATTAAACAGAAATTACGAGGTTTATGATAATCTTATTTCCTACTTAATTGTTAAGATTATATATTTTATGAGAATGCTGACATTATTAATTTCATTTAATCTTAACACAAAAGATTATAATTTTGTCAAATTATTACGTTTTCAATTTGGAAAATGGCTAATGAAATGTTTATGTTGAGTTGCTGCTGACGTAATGGAGTTTAGGGGTGTCGACCGTGTAAATACCCAGTGGTAAGGTGAATATAAATGGCATATCTAGCCATCGGTCATTTAAATGCCTTTAACAAGGGAATTTTTAGTTTTTAAGCTTTTACAACACTTTTTGTTGTTTTGATGAAGTGTTAAATGTACAAGAATCAGCACACAGTGATTTGATGCCTTAAATTTAAATTAACTAATAATTTAACTTTCTAAATAAAAAAGTACATCCGAGTATTTTAAAGTATTAATACTTTATTATACTGCTACTGTCTTCTTTAGTTATTTAAAGATATTTAATGTTTTTTTTATTAAGAGAAAACGTTAGAGAAAAGCGTTTTATTGTTTTAATACCTGTATATGCTGAAGCATTGTATAAGGCTTGGTAACATATCATTACAGTGGTGTTGTACTTGTACGTAGAAAAATACCAGAATGATAGTAGAACTTAATTTGTTATGCGGTAGGAACAAACTAGTCCGTAAGTCAATTTTACTTCAAATTTTCTTGTTGCCACCATGGTTACCCATAAGACAAATGTGAGAGTGTACACTTTGCGCTCAGCCAAATCCCATGGAGTGACACCCACCGTTATTGAACTTGATATTGAATATAAAGAAATTAAGCTTTGTGTAACATTTCAAGGCTGTAGGTAAATTCCTTCTCAAGATATCGTGTGAAAAACATTGACAGAGAGAAATAAAATATTTCCAGCACCTCGAGTAGATGGATTTAGCTAATTCTTAGTCAACTGGGTACTAAAGTTTTATTCATAATACACATTTTTAAATACTTATACTGAAGCTTCGCCTTAATGACTACAAAATAGCAACAACGGATATGTGGGAGGAAGCGTTGTCTGCTACTTCCAAAGCAATAATAATTTAAATACGTGTGAAAAAATTGTTCAAAGAAGATGAAATTCCAGTGTTTCAGAACTTTTTAGATTAGTTGGGTTAGACAAATTTAATTATATTTCTTTGTTTAACTTAATTGCTGCTCCAATTGTACTCTCTGTTAATATTAATAAACCTGCTCTAAGCACTCTGAAAATTTAGTTTCCATACATTTCCAAGGTTTAACTTGGACCGAGACGGGATTTTTAATACTTATTCAAAATACTCAAGTATTTATGTACATTGTGTATGTACCGGTCATTGCTAAATACCTGGGTATTTTACATCCCAAGTATTTATGTACATTGTGTATGTACCGGTCATTGCTAAATACCTGGGTATTTTACATCCCAAGTATTTATGTACATTGTGTATGTACCGGTCATTGCTAAATACCTGGGTATTTTACATCCCAAGTATTTATGTACATTGTGTATGTACCGGTCATTGCTAAATACCTGGGTATTTTACATCCCAAGTATTTATGTACATTGTGTATGTACCGGTCATTGCTAAATACCTGGGTATTTTACATCCCAAGTATTTATGTACATTGTGTATGTACCGGTCATTGCTAAATACCTGGGTATTTTACATCCCAAGTATTTATGTACATTGTGTATGTACCGGTCATTGCTAAATACCTGGGTATTTTACATCCCAAGTATTTATGTACATTGTGTATGTACCGGTCATTGCTAAATACCTGGGTATTTTACATCCCAAGTATTTATGTACATTGTGTATGTACCGGTCATTGCTAAATACCTGGGTATTTTACATCCCAAGTATTTATGTACATTGTGTATGTACGGTCATTGCTAAATACCTGGGTATTTTACATCCCAAGTATTTATGTACATTGTGTATGTACCGGTCATTGCTAAATACCTGGGTATTTTACATCCCAAGTATTTATGTACATTGTGTATGTACCGGTCATTGCTAAATACCTGGGTATTTTACATCCCAAGTATTTATGTACATTGTGTATGTACCGGTCATTGCTAAATACCTGGGTATTTTACATCCCAAGTATTTATGTACATTGTGTATGTACCGGTCATTGCTAAATACCTGGGTATTTTACATCCCAAGTATTTATGTACATTGTGTATGTACCGGTCATTGCTAAATACCTGGGTATTTTACATCCCAAGTATTTATGTACATTGTGTATGTACCGGTATTGCTAAATACCTGGGTATTTTACATCCCAAGTATTTATGTACATTGTGTATGTACCGGTCATTGCTAAATACCTGGGACAAGTATTTATGTACATTGTGTATGTACCGGTCATTGCTAAATACCTGGGTATTTTACATCCCTGTACATTGTGTATTTACATCCCAAGTATTTATGTACATTGTGCTTATGTACTACATTGTGTATGTACCGGTCATTGCTAAATACCTGTATTTTACATCCCAAGTATTTATGTACATTGTGTATGTACCGGTCATTGCTAAATAAAGGTTTTACATTTAATCCCAAGTATTTATGTACATTGTGTATGTACCGGTCATTGCTAAATACCTGGGTATTTTACATCCCAAGTATTTATGTACATTGTGTATGTACCGGTCATTGCTAAATACCTGGGTATTTTACATCCCAAGATTTATGTGCGTCCTCAACAAATCTCCGTAAGACGTCCACCGAGTTTTCCTTATTCGTTGTCGCCTGTGGCCTTCCAATGGTAGGTCAATCTTTAATGCTACCTGTCTCAATGATGTATTGTTTTTCCTATAGAGTAGATTTTGTAATAGAATTTTTATCCTGAAAAGTTGCATTAAATAAATTACGTGTTTCTTCCAACGGTCGAATGCGGTCACCAGAATCACGTCGTTAATAACGCGATTCTTACGCGCTCGCTTAGTGACAAAGGGTGTAAAGAATTCAGAAAAGTAACAAACAGATCATTTACGGGAATTGTAGTTTTCAGCTACTACAATCGTACATCTGAAAAACTAGCAAACAGAACTAGCAAATTCATTGCTGTCATGGGTAAAACTGTAATGTAATTGTTATTGTTGAAATGGGCAAAATTATAGAAGGATTATTTAAATATTCCAATGTTTTCGTAGGAATTCCCAAATCAGATAGCAATAACAAATTGATTATCCCTGTGAAATCCCTTATTGAAATATATTAATAAGGAAAATAACTACTCATTAACTTTAATTACATGGTGTTTGTTTATTAACACCGGTACGGTACTAAATTGTTCAGTTTAATTTTACAGCTTATTAACAAATCTTTGAATAACCATAATTTTTTAATGAATGATCGTTCTGAAGTGCGGCATTCTTTACTTGGCCAGCTCTTTAAAGTAATGTCCATATCAATCTATGCTTACAGTAATTATGTATTGATACCTCGTGGGCCAGTCTTCCGTCGGAGGTACAAAGTCAGTAAGAACGATAAAATATTGGTTTTTAGTTTCAATTGAATGTGCAATGTTTTAATCCTGTAAACCATTGTTGAGAATTAATAACACAAACATTAAACCGTCACCAGATTTTTCAGTACCACGTTATAGCTGCCATCTTGTAACTTTAAGATTTATAAAGAAATGTACTGGAAAAAGAAAATGATGCTTGATAATAATAAAATAATTGAGAATTCGATTTTCTCAAATTGGTTGAAACTAACAATTTGTAGGCGAAGAGCATATCTACACAATATGTGTATTGTATAAGTATTGTATTGGTACCAATCTTAGTTTAAATTGGCTAAAAATTATGGCAGTTCACAACTATTTCTCCAATGTTACTGTATATTATTCCAAACACTAGAAAACGTATCCGATTGTTTCTGACATTCGTGATCTTATGTTTATTTCCCGTAAGTATAAATATTTCTGACATAAACGTTATAATTTTAGTGATATAGAATGCAGTAAATTGTCATTATTTTGGTTTATTTTAGCCTGTTTGTTTGCCTTAACACGCAACTGTTCACAGAGTTAAGTCTAAATATTGGTTTTGAGTCAATGTTTTAACACTGATTGGTAAGGACTAAAGACTTAGTGTAGCCGTATTTTTAAAACTATTATTGAAATTTATTGGTAATTTTAATAAATCTAGCTTGATTTCACATTATTTACGACACCTTGTAGTAAATATAAACACAGATTATATTAAAATAATTTTTGACCTATTATGTAATTTTTTGAATATTTAATAATTTATGTCAAAATTCTTTCACACACTTTACATTGTGAATTTAATATATCGCCTTTAAAATATAAATTCACAGATGAACAAAAGAATATATTGAATATACAAAAAAATTGTCGGCTTATTTAAACTTTTTTCTGTTATTATAATTTTTGGAGCACCGAACTTAAAGATTGAGAACATTGCTGAATGAAGCTCTGTCTGTCCTGCGGATGGGCGGTATGGCAATGCAGAATAAATCTCTGGTTGGTGAGGCCAAGTGGCAGGCCCTAGGGTTGAGAAGGATTGAGAGAGAGAACCAGTTACAAAACAGCGCCTATTCAAATCAAAGGTATAACATAAACTCGGTATGCACTGTACTAGTACCAAAACTAATTCATGCAAAACAAAATTAAAAATAACTGATAAGTAAAAATAGAAAGTCCCGTAAGGTACGAAAAGAAGACTGACCCAGAAATATATCATACATTATGATCCCTTACATCAGAAGTGTTGCATGGAGTGCTGTGTCGTAATGCCTCAAAAATAAAAAGGTTAATTTTTAATTTTTGTGACTTTTAAGTTTAGTAACATTTGCCAAAAAGATTATGAAAATGCTACTAACACATTCAACCAGTAATTATATTAAAGTGATAAATATATTATATTTCATGCTGCAATGTAACTTTTCTGTGTATAATCATGATTTTAATTTGATTTCAGACATTTCATTTGTTGCGTGCATTAAAGGTGTTTGAACGTTTATTCATAATGAATACAAAAATTTGTATCCGGAATGTTAATACATAAATGTGTGCAGGTTGTTAGAAGATGGCACTATGTATTATATAGCTTTAAATATGCAAGACATATAAAAAAGTCCAACAAGTACATCTTTTATAATGTAGGTGACAACTTGGCACCTACAGTCTATATATAACAGTAGTGACTGAAGTACGAGCTGGCAACTGTTACGTGTAAGTGAGCAATGGACTCGTCACATTTCGCCTTGCTTACAGCTGTGGCCCTCCCAGTCCTTGTCCCCATCGAGATCAAAGTGTTTCACTCATCAATGACCATCACGTGGTCCACCAATCTTCCGTCTGCGGTACCTGAATCTATAAACCACAGTAGTGACTGAATTACGAGCTGGCAACTGTTACGTGTAAGTGAGCAATGGACTCGTCACATCTCGCCTTGCTTACAGCTGCGGCCCTCCCAGTCCTTGTCCCCATCGAGATCAAAGTGTTTCACTCATCAATGACCATCACGTGGTCCACCAATCTTCCGTCTGCGGTACCTGAATCTATAAACCACAGTAGTGACTGAATTACGAGCTGGCAACTGTTACGTGTAAGTGAGCAATGGACTCGTCACATCTCGCCTTGCTTACAGCTGTGGCCCTCCCAGTCCTTGTCCCCATCGAGATCAAAGTGTTTCACTCATCAATGACCATCACGTGGTCCACCAATCTTCCGTCTGCGGTACCTGAATCTATAAACCACAGTAGTGACTGAATTACGAGCTGGCAACTGTTACGTGTAAGTGAGCAATGGACTCGTCACATCTCGCCTTGCTTACAGCTGCGGCCCTCCCAGTCCTTGTCCCCGTCGAGATCAAAGTGTTTCACTCATCAATGACCATCACGTGGTCCACCAATCTTCCGTCTGCGGTACCTGAATCTATAAACCACAGTAGTGACTGAAGTACGAGCTGGCAACTGTTACGTGTAAGTGAGCAATGGACTCGTCACATCTCGCCTTGCTTACAGCTGCGGCCCTCCCAGTCCTTGTCCCCATCGAGATCAAAGTGTTTCACTCATCAATGACCATCACGTGGTCCACCAATCTTCCGTCTGCGGTACCTGAATCTATAAACCACAGTAGTGACTGAAGTACGAGCTGGCAACTGTTACGTGTAAGTGAGCAATGGACTCGTCACATCTCGCCTTGCTTACAGCTGCGGCCCTCCCAGTCCTTGTCCCCATCGAGATCAAAGTGTTTCACTCATCAATGACCATCACGTGGTCCACCAATCTTCCGTCTGCGGTACCTGAATCTATAAACCACAGTAGTGACTGAAGTACGAGCTGGCAACTGTTACATGTAAGTGAGCAATGGACTCGTCACATCTCGCCTTGCTTACAGCTGTGGCCCTCACAGTCCTTGTCCCCGTCGAGATCAAAGTGTTTCACTCATCAATGACCATCACGTGGTCCACCAATCTTCCCTCTGCGGCACCTGTGTCACAGGCGCACATGGGTTGTGATCTAAGACGCTAATAACCCAACCCTGAAGTGACAGATGTGTCGTTGACAGTGTTGTGTGATGTCAGTGCCTCTCGGTATTTCATGGCTCCTTCAATGAGTGTTTGGTGAGTGTCACAGATAAATAACTACTGTGGCAGACCTCTAGTAAGGCTAGAGCTAGCGTTTTATATCAGACACATAAACCTTGTGGTTATATCATTGTCACACAAGTAGATAAAGAGATAGAAAGTTTTTACTTGTAACCAAATAATATGTCTGCGTATAGCACGCTAGTAGATGTCGAAAAATCTAAATCATGAGACCATTCTGCTCGGACGAAGTATATGAAATAGATAAATAGATTTAATTTTAAAAGCATTGAAATTATTCACCAACTTATATTACAATCAAAAGTTCCTTTCGGGTTCAACCTTCGTGAATTTATACAAAACTTTTACTCTTTGGCATTTCTGATGAAACATCAGCTGTGAGGATTGGCTTACTACTCTTGTTGTGATACTTCAGATGCACATTTACCAGATGTCATTTCTATAGCATGTTAACATAGAAATAAAAAATGTCCTCCTCCTTAGACTAATAGTCTCGGCTCTCTAACCGAAATATCACGGGTTCAAATCCCGGGGAGGTCCAATCATGTACTTTGACGATAAAAACCAGTGCACAGCGAAGCCGGCATAGCTAAGACGCTGAGGCTTAAATGAGATTAATATATGTATTGACTGTGTAGCAGGTTTTCATGGAAATGTTGAAAAAATGTTTTCTCAAAATAAAACCTAGCTAGATGGATTTATCGCCCCCAAATCCCAGGCATACCAAATTTCATGAAAATCGTTGGAGCCGTTTCCGATATGACACATTATATATACAGGCTTTGTAATGTTTTATATATATATATCATTTTATATACATACATATATATATATATGTATATAAAATGATCCTACAAGCTAGCTTCTGAAAATACCCGCGTATACGTACATATAACTAACTTCTGCTGGCGTTAGGTACATTTCTCAACCATCCAATGAGGGTTTACGTCACCCCAATACAGGCAGTCATGTCTGTTGACAGTTCCATTCAAGTTTCTTTATCAGTAAATACGAAGTTTATTGAAAGATTCGGAGCATACGATATTCCGTATTTTACCGTGTTGAAATGCGTATATTATCACGACGGAAACTTACGATTTATTTTCTGCACGTGTATGGCTGGCTCTCTCATCGTATAAATGCAACTAATAAACCGGATTTCTAGTGATCTTCTCTGCTAAATTTAAACATCAACTTTTTTGTCGTATCTCCTTGCAAATCTAATCCTTCAGTGTAAATGTTTTAGTCAGGTTCTCCCCAGTCTAGTTTCACAATCACGGTATCAATGTCAGTGCAGGATCAGGAGTGCAGGGGTGGAGTGCAGATGGCACCGCGTGGGCTCACACCACTCCCGCTCGCTTGACGCAAACAGGATGCTTATAAATAGACAAATTCCTCTTCTCTCTTTATTTGCTCTTTGCTGTACACGCTTCTGGAATGTTATTGATTTAGCTACTCTTTGTTGTTGATTTAGCTACTCTTGCTGTGGTCTGACCGATCTCAATCAGGTGCACTTGATGTCAAAGCCTCGTCACATGAGAATGTTATATAACAAAAAATGCCCCTAAAAATAATAATTTACCTTTTATTTATAAAAAATAATGTTATAAGGTATTCTACCATGTTATATGTTTATGATGTTTATATGTACACTTGAGATATGTATTTTTATGGGTTGAAACGGTAACTCACTCTTCCTATGAAAATAAACAAAGTGGATCATATTTATTCTATCTTTATTTTCTATTAAAATTTTCTTCGTTTTTCAGAGAAATTTAAATTTTGTAATGTTATAAATAGTGCATCCAAAATGTCTTTGTTGGTATGTCAAAGTGGTGACGGCGGATGACGTGTTTGTTCCTGGTTACTGGCCTTGATAGTTGAATGTTGATGCTATGCTTGTCACAGAAAGATGGTTGTAGCACGGAATGCGGCTTGAATATTGCTCAAGTTCCGCCGGAAATGGGCGCAGGCAGACTAACTTGTATGTCGGTAACGTGTTGGCAAGCAAAAGGTCTTGGTCATATAGAGAAACTTTCTCTAATTCTTGAACTAGATCATTTAATTCTTTTTAATATCATTGTTAAGGCAAATTGAAACAAATTAGACAATTATATGTAATTATGTAAAGTATTGCAATCCACTTAAACATGTTTTATACCTCTCAAATGTTCTGTATTTCAGACCGCGGAAGTTCTACAAGAGCTTATTCTATGATTGTTCATTTATTCACAAATTAATTATTTTTACTTACACAACCTGATCGTTCACCAAGATTGCCAATTATTGTACAGGATATTGATAAAATAAAATAATAATATTCTTTATTTCATAAAAACAATCAATACATTGCATTGCTACCATCAAACAATTGTCAGTAAATATATAAAAGTAATGATGGAAAAACAGTGATTCAGACTCATACAAAGTTAAACTTTTGGTTCACCCTTTCATAGTTAATTCTTGACATTAAAACCAAAGTTTTGTGCCAATTAGTTTTTTATTCATTAATTTCCCCAACGACTTACCGTAAACTCGGCAACCAAGTAATATAGGCGTTTGAGACAAGCTCTGAATTGTAATGCATTGTGTTGGAATTTCTTATGACGACTGATCAGTCTGACACCAACGTGTAAGGGCAAGCGTTCGAATTGGTAGTTCTATGTCGTTGAAGTTGTCCTCTCTAGATTGTTAACGGTCAACCCTTGCTCTGAATAAAAAAAACATCTTCGACATACAATACAGGTCACCTTGAAGAGATTGAGGCAGGGCAAAGTCAGCAATCCTAGTTCCCTGAAGGCATTTTTACATAACTATCTAGATTTCATTTTTGAGATTATTTGCACTGCTTATTTTTGTGGTCTAAATACTCTACCCATCCTCAAGACTCATAGAGAACCAAAATTTTCCAAGTTGCGTAAAGCACAGATGGCTGAGGTAACTTTAGAACAAAAGCTGTTTATATGCTCGTTCCAGATAAACAGTATGTCCCCAGTTACTTTGTGGAATCTTCATCCTCCAAGAGAACCTCATCCACCATCACAATAGGAGAATTTGGATTCAACTGCTGCCGATTACAGAAATAAAGAACACGAAACTTGGAATTATTTGTTTTCAAATTTATCTTAGAAAAATTTGAATGCATGAATTGAGAGAAATTTGACTTCCAAGTTTTATCTTGAGAAAGATTTGATGCAGAGAGTCGTATCATTCACGTATTTGAACCAATTTCCCATCGTGGATTGATGAGATCAGCTTATCGTTTAAAAAGAAGAAAAAGTATTAGATCCAAAAATCGATCCCTTTGAGACTTCAAGGCCATTTTGACTTTATTCGGCACAACATGCGATGTCTGAAAACACGCTCTCTATCCATGTGACAGACTTCGAGTGTCTCATGTGTTACGCACAGTCAAAAGTTTGGAAAGATCTAGAAATATGCTATGCACATGTTCTCTTCTTTTCAAGTCATCGACGACTGTTTCCGCGAGTGTTGTGTCCGCATGAATTGTGGATTTATATTTTCTATATCCAAATCTACTTGAGCACAACACTCCAAATTGTTCCAAGAAACTTTGAATTCTTTACTAGAACGCTTTTTCAAAAATTGGCAGAATTTAAATAGGACGGTAGTTGCCGACTTGGCAAGGATCGTCCTTCTTGAAAACTTGTGTTATTTTGGCACTGTACAAGTGTAAGAGAGAGTGTGTTATTTTTGTGTGTAAGAGTGACGGAAAAGTGCCATGTACAAAGTAGAAATCGATGAGAGGCATGATTGGAGTCAAAGTATATTTAGAGCATCTTTTCAGTGGCCAGACTGACATCCCATCGGTAGGCTATTACACATTCTTTTAGGATTCAGTCTCTGTGTAGCGGGCCTGCCTTCGCCTCGCTCAGTAGTCTAAGCCATAGATGCCGTCGGCTCTTTTAAGTTGATAATTTGGGAGCGATGTTCTTGAAATGATAGATCTAGCAACGCAACAGACGAAAAATAATTTATAAATTTATTAAAATTTTCTAATGGATCTTCAATTAACTTGGTTTTATTTTTGGAAATTGGACCCTTTGACAACTAGCATTTTTGAAATGTTTATTATTATGCTCAGGCTGATTTTGAAACGTTGCAATGATTAATGCCTTAATAGTACGGCATAAGCTTTTGTGGGTCTTATAACTTTTTTGTAAATAATTTTTAAATTTAGATAAAAAATTTAATTTCTTTATTGTTTATTCGCACAAAAATCGAATGATAAAAACTTAAGACTTTCTCGTGACTTTAAAATACCAGAAGTACCCCAGGTATTTTTGTTATTATTTAATTTGAACTTTTTAACAGGGCAACACATGTCTATGACTATTAAATTCCTGTGCTTTATCTGGGCAACTACATTTTAAGATGCCTGTTGAGTTTTGTGATGTTTCCTGGGTGAACAACTGTCCGTCAGGTTACCGTCGAGGACACGGTGTCAAGTGTGTATACATTGACCCATTGACCAGAACCTCCCGCACTAAAAGGTTAGAGATAGCCGCACTAAATAGAGAGACTGAGGTGTTTGAGATGTTTGTGACAACGTTTCCGATGGCTCTGCTTGACTTCACGGTCACTCGAGTCGGCGAGTTCACAGGTCGTTTTGGACCTAAGGACGAGCAAGTATCATGGAACCGCTGGGTTATGGGCTCGGTGCAATCCATAGTGTTGATATCAAAATTTATGCTGTAATTCGGTGACTTATACAACCTAATTAATACAAGTTTTCCGTGTGGTTTTAGAGATAATTTTACACCTTCTGCTTCGAAGTCCAAGTCTCAGGAATTATGTATTTTAAGTGATTCAATATTCAAATGGTTCAGTATTCAAATTGATAATAACTGGGAGTAATTCCGGGAACAAGAACTTGGTATTTCACAATTTATTGTCGAGATGACTGAGCTGTATTTAGCTAGTATGCAGTTCGAGAGGTACAGTAAAGCTTGGGGCTAGGCTAAGTGACAGGCTGTTCAAATTAGAATTTTTTTAAATAAAATTATTTTGTAGCACTATTCTTACAGAGATGTTGCGCGTTCTCAAAAGAAAAAGTAAACATCGACAGGGGTTTTCAGTATATTCTGGTAAATTTAGAATCTATATTTGAAGTTTACAAACATAACGTAATATGAAAAACATTGAAAAATAGTAAGATGAAACCTCTGAGAATCGTGTGCATTTTTTACTAACTATGATGGGTTTATTTTATAGCACCTATGGTTTCATCTTAACTAGAATCCAACAAATTGATTCACAGGACACAAGATAGTTAGTGATGTAGAAACCTCAGACCTACAGCGTCAACAGGCTCTTTGTAACTTCCCGACTCTGAGACTTCTGAAATTCACTGGCTCTATTACCTCACCTCTTGACATCTTCTATCGTTTGAAAATATGGCATATGGGAATAGTTAAAATAGTGAAAGATAGTTTTAATTAACCTCTAGGATCTCATGGTATTTGTTCTTCTATAAGACTCGTTTGTAAATTACTGACTTCTGCCTTTTATCTGGCCTATTGGAGCTTCTTGTTATAGAGTCCCGGCTTCTGTGAGCCTCCATCCTCGGTGATGTTTCAGCCTTTGGGAACTCAATGCGTCTGAAAGGCATCACTTTGAATCCTAACCACCATGTTTTGCTACATAGGAATCCAGGACGTTCTGTTATTTAGATTCCTGTTTTCTTTATCTACCTATCCTCTGAGGTCACAATGATTATCCTGGATAGACAATCAAACAACAGAGTATCTTAGGTACATACCAACTTCAGTTCTAACTTCAGATTAATAATATATTCAGATAAAAAGTTACCTATTTAACATTTTATACCACGAAACTCATAAATTTCCTATGTTGACTCCACAGAAAAACGAATTAGTTTCTCATGTCTTTTTAATTAACTAGATTACTTAACTTACATTACTTATTGTTTTAATATTCCCGGGGTATTTTGAAAGTTTCCATCCCTCTTTAGATATAGACCTGTACAAAGATCATGTACTAAAATAGGATGTTACATAGACGTGCATACTAATTCTTCCCGAGGATGAAGATGTTTCGTATTTACTTATCAGATTCCCCTGGAAATGTAAATATTTTGAATCTCCTCATATAATTTTTCAATGTATGTATGTATCAGCTGAATGTCTGCAGCTAGGCTAGCTAACTCATGTGGTGTGAGAAGCTAGGACCACTTGAGGTGCAGAAGGTGAAGGAGATCGTCCACCTGTCTTATAACCAATCAATGGGGTCAGTGTTGTGCCGCTTCTGGTGATGAAGATTGTCCTCTCTTGGTTCCAGGTCTCCTCACTAGTCTATTTCTGTTTTATGTTGCTGGTAACAGTAGGAAATATGATGAACGGTTTGGAGACAGTTAGCTCTAAGTTAAGGAGTTTGTGCCCCGACCTGATGTCATGTGCCGTGTGACGCCTGCCAGGTCTACCTGGTGACAATGGGAAATATGATGAACGGTTTGGAGACAGTTAGCTCTAAGTTAAGGAGTTTGTGGCCCGACCTGATGTCACGTGCCGTGTGACGCCTGCCAGGTCTACCTGGTGATAGTGGGAAATATGATGAACGGTTTGGAGACAGTTAGCTCTAAGTTAAGGAGTTTGTGGCCCGACCTGATGTCACGTGCCGTGTGACGCCTGCCAGGTCTACCTGGTGACAGTGGGAAATGTGATGAACGGTTTGGAGACAGTTGGCTCTGAGTTAAGGTGTTTGTGACCCGACCTGATGCCACGTGCCGTGTGACGCCTGCCAGGTCTACCTGGTGATAGTGGGAAATATGATGAACGGTTTGGAGACAGTTAGCTCTAAGTTAAGGAGTTTGTGCCCCGACCTGATGTCACGTGCCGTGTGACGCCTGCCAGGTCTACCTGGTGACAGTGGGAAATGTGATGAACGATTTGGAGACAGTTGGCTCTGAGTTAAGGAGTTTGTGGCCCGACCTGATGTCACGTGCCGTGTGACGCCTGCCAGGTCTACCTGGTGACAGTGGGAAATGTGATGAACGGTTTGGAGACAGTTAGCTCTAAGTTAAGGAGTTTGTGACCCGATCTGATGTCACGTGCCGTGTGACGCCTGCCAGGTCTACCTGGTGGACAGTGGGAAATGTGATGAACGGTTTGGAGACAGTTAGCTCTAAGTTAAGGAGTTTGTGCCCCGACCTGATGTCACGTGCCGTGTGACGCCTGCCAGGTCTACCTGGTGGACAGTGGGAAATATGATGAACGATTTGGAGACAGTTGGCTCTGAGTTAAGGAGTTTGTGGCCCGACCTGATGTCACGTGCCGTGTGACGCCTGCCAGGTCTACCTGGTGGTAGTGGGAAATATGATGAACGGTTTGGAGACAGTTGGCTCTAAGTTAAGGAGTTTGTGGCCCGACCTGATGTCACGTGCCGTGTGAGGCCTGCCAGGTCTACCTGGTGACAGTGGGAAATGTGATGAACGGTTTGGAGACAGTTGGCTCTAAGTTAAGGAGTTTGTGGCCCGACCTGATGTCACGTGCCGTGTGACGCCTGCCAGGTCTACCTGGTGGTAGTGGGAATTATGATGAACGGTTTGGAGACAGTTGGCTCTAAGTTAAGGAGTTTGTGACCCGACCTGATGTCACGTGCCGTGTGACGTGCCAGGTCTACCTGGTGGTAGTGGGAAATATGATGAACGGTTTGGAGACAGTTGGCTCTAAGTTAAGGAGTTTGTGGCCCGACCTGATGTCACGTGCCGTGTGACGCCTGCCAGGTCTACCTGGTGGTAGTGGGAATTATGATGACGGTTTGACAGTTGGCTCTAAGTTAAGGAGTTTGTGACCTGATGTCAGACGCCTGCCAGTTGGCTCTAAGTTAAGACCTGATGTCACGTGCCGTGTGACGCCTGCCAGGACCCAGTGGGAAATGTGATGAACGATTTGGAGACAGTTGGCTCTGAGTTAAGGAGTTTGTGACCTGATGTCACGTGCCCGCCTGCTCTAAGTTAAGGAGTTTGTGGCCCTGATGTCACGTGCCGTGTGACGCCTGCCAGGTCTACCTGGTGGTAGTGGGAAATATGATGAACGGTTTGGAGACAGTTGGCTCTAAGTTAAGGAGTTTGTGACCCGACCTGATGTCACGTGCCGTGTGACGCCTGCCAGGTCTACCTGGTGACCCGCTTGGCGTCTCGCCTCTCCGCGACCCGTGCCCGTGTCCATGCGTCACACTTCACACAGTAGCCAGTAGTACACCACGGTCCCGGTCATTCGACACGGTCACAGTCATGGTCATACTCCAGGTTAGTCGGCGTCCTCCCCTCTGGGTCGATGTCACGCCACGTTCTATTATTAAGGCAACTTTTGCATTTATTAAAAAGTATACATTTTTAAATCGGTTATAAACTAACTTCGTGAAATCCCAGAGACTTGATGTTTTAAAAATATCTCAGAACTATGGGGTTACTATGCAATAATAATAACATAATCTTACATATTTATAAGTAAAAATAAAATTATAAAATGTTCACATCGGTTTTGCTGAAGAGTTTTTTAAGATGTTTTAGAACTAACCATGATGGCAAACAGAAAAATGACCAGAATAGACAAATTTGTTTATTTTTGGATACTGTGCAGGTTAATCATGTGAATGTGAGTTACCAACAAATTAAATCTGATATTATTTTATTGGATTGGTTGGTGTTGTATACAGTTTCAGGATTTTAACTTAATCTGTAATGTTGTCATAGTGAGCAGGTTTTTTTAATGTGGAGTGTTACTAGATTGCTACACAATAATTGGTCGTAGTATGAATTTCGTTGTTTGAATGGAGCACATTTTATTATCTTGCTTTTTTAGTTGTCAGTTATATACAAAATGTGTAATCAATTTGAAACAATCTTGGCAAAGACTAGAGATTAACTATTTTAATTTACATTCTGAAGCATGGTTGGTGACTAATCATGCACCAATTATTCTTTCTTACGTCCTAAATCATGGTTTAAATTTTAAAAGCATTTTCATATCCATTAAAATTCATTATCAAACTTTTTTGGTTCCATTGTAACTGTAATATTAATTTATAAGGAATTATAAGTCTTTAGTCCGCTTTACACAGCGATTTACAATTTAGCTTAGTTAATTTAATTATTTTTAATTGTGTTTTTTTATATAATGCAAAAAACGCATACTTGTCCATAAATTCATAATCTGCTAAAAGTAATTTGACACTGTTATAATAGTTTTTTTTTATTTCATTATTCGCACTTTGGGACTTTTGCTCATACAAAAAATTATCATGTTATATGTTTAAACTGCTTTACTACTTTTAACGGAGTCAGGATTACAAACAAGTTTTCAAATACAAGATTTTTATTTTGTTATTTAAAACATGAACCCTTGGTGAAAAATATGCGCACCAATTAAAAAAAAACCAGTCACCATAAAATCTCCTTAAAACCGCATGAAAATAAAAACTCTATGACGAATGCATAGGAGTTATTTAAATCGTACAACTTTTATTCGATTTTATTCCTTCAAAGTTTTCTTAGGAAATATTTCATTGTTATGAGAATTTTGGCCCACTCTACATAATTGCAATAATGTTATTATTTTAGAATTGTATGAGGTACTTGATAATAAACCATTACAAAGATTAAACTCACTAGCTTTTGATACATGATAAACTACTTTAGAGTATTTACACGTCTATTTAGATTTCTATGGTTATCGTTATGAATAGTATTAGAAATAGTAAATACCATTTCAGATTGGTTTTTATCTAATTGCAATAAAGTTATAATGTTTTAATTGTTTGAAATATTTTATAGGATACAAGTATGAATATCGAACTAACAAGCAGATAGACATTAGAGTACTTTGATTTTTATGTAGTGTTTAAGTTTATATGCATGGATACTAAGTGTTGTAAATTGTTTATACCATCTTAAATGTATGAGTATCCAATATGATACAGTTTGCATTGTATAATTTTAGGACTAAAAGTCAATAGGCTATATAGGTAAATAAGTGTACACTTTTAAGGTCCAGATATGTAGGTCTGCTATTAACTGATGGCTTTTAAGAATAATTTTAAGATAGACACTTTATAAAAATAGTGTAAGAAAACCCATACATTAATTTCTTAAAGAAAACATTTTTGTATGAAATAACTTCCCTAATAGTAAAATAAGGGAGGGAAGTGTTAAAGTATATTGAAGTACAAAAACTACAGTAGTATAACTATTAAGTATCAAATTAAACAGTTAAACGTAATCTATAAAACGTTAAATGAAATCAGAATTCGAACAGGTTTTAAACTCATCTTGTACATTTAAACGATTGAGTTATGTTTTTATTTTTTGTTCACCGGAATGTATGATCTGTCACACAGCTCACACACAGTACTTGACCTGTTGGTACAACATAACCTGAGGTAATGTTTATGGATTTGTTATTACATGAAGTATTTTATGTGAGTCGTTATGTAAATTGAGGAAACTTTCAAGGTATTATCGAGAAGCATTTATAAATAACACATTTATTTTAATGATGAATCCCAACAGGATACTTCCAAGGGAGACTCTATTTGTTATTTGCATTGCTTCCTGTATTGACATAAAGCTGATTTTACATCGAGTATTGCAATAAGGGTGTTCTGCTTCTTTGTTGTATCAAAGGCTGTGTTGATTAACAAAGAATTTATTAGTTAGTTCTTCTAATTTTTGTGCACGACAAAGACCAGTATCATAATTTTCTCTCGATTCACCAGTGTCTAATAGTGTGATCAAATTCATCTGTCTTTGGATTCATGTTCACACATTGAATTCATTAGTTACAAAAATTTCAGACCTCTTTATAAAGAAAACAGTAGAAGATGTTACCATTTTTGTTCATTTTACTGCTTGCTAGATTAGCGGAAGCTCACGAAGTACAGCGTGAATAGTGAACTAAGCATAGGTTTGTAGAGGGAGGTTTTCTCTGATGCACTTCAAGCTCGGATGCTTCTATTCTTTTGAAACACAATTTATGCTGCTGACATGACGACACAACGAGTCAATGATAGTCTCGTTGACATTTCGTCGGAGAATTCCTGTAATTTCTATAACGTTTGCTAACATTGTAAGTATCTGGCAGCATCCCTGATTCTCGGTGCGGCGCGGCGCGGCGTGCCCACACTGCGTGTTTACACTGAGGGTACGGTACGGACACAGTGAACTGCCTCTGCCGGTGTCAGTTAACTTCCTGCCCCACCCTCGACGTTACGGCGGGTGATCGCCCGCTCTCGTCTACCGACCGGATAATGGCCCAAAACATCCTGGTCCTGATCCTGTCACCTCCCGTGCATCATACATTGTGTTTGTGGTGGGAAGTTTCCTGCCACGATTTCAGTCGCTGAACTTTATCATTACGACCGGAGTGCGAGCTTTTATCACAACCGTAGCGATGCATTATGAAGGAAAGTCAGGTTTATATAGATAAAAAAATGTTTATATATTTGAAAAACATTAACTGAAAACTGCCGAATATTACTTTATACAAAGATCATTAAAAAACAGCTATTTCTCAATCTTAATAAGTGTTCTTCCAATATATGAGAAATTCTAAGAAAATCTAAGATGTAGAATCTTGTGTGGCGAGGAAGGTGGAATTTCTCTGTACCGGTATTAATCTTATCACACTTAATTCTCACGGTATGCAAGTATATAAGACGATTTCTACCCTGTGGAAATATCTGAAGGGTCATTTCATGAACAGCCAGCCAACACCGTAACACGTAACCATAGCCTAGCGTGTCGGGCGGACTGTCGTGCCCTCGTGGCGGCAGCACGCGAGCCGTATTGCGCACTTCCATCTCTCTCGGGCGAGTCGGCACGGGGATGTCCAGACCTTGTTTGCTGTCACGCACTCTTCTTCCTTTACATTACTCGCATACATACTTGTTTATAAAATGTTTACAATAAGGAATTGCATTTAAAAACTAAAAATATAGTATATGGATTTATTTTACGAGTTTATTACATAATCACTGTTTTAGGCTATTAGTGATTTGGCAGAAGTATAGAGCACTATCGTACTAGTTAAGATTTTTAAAATGTTGAATTATTTTAGATTTCTAAGTTTCTTAGATGTTGTGTCCTGCATTGCTAAATCATCACTTTGAAATTTAAATCAAATATTTTAGCAACAGTATTTACAAATAGGTGTAACTCCGGTTAGTTGTAATTTTAATAGTGGTTCTTGTGAACTTATGGAAGAACAAAGTTACTTAATCTCCGAATACATTACTTTAAAAATTAAGATCATTGTTGCAGAATGCGGTTAGTTGTTGCATTCTTACAACAAACAGCCTTTTAGGCCACAATAACTTGTGCATGCAGTCGAAAGTTCGGATGATTTACTGCGCACAGTCACGATTCAATAGCTACAATAAAATGATAGAATTGTCTTGTATGCACGTCTTATGTAACGTAGCAATCTATGTTTATGGCTGCCCAGTACATTCTGATAAATTATTTAGGTCTATCGTCATCACCCATGACAAAGAGTTCCTTCTTTCAGCAACTACAAATTACGAATTCCTTTGTGGTAAACAAAGAAAAGTTCGTTCATTCATCTGACCATGAATGACATGAATGGGCGATACTGTCCTCGTCTAGCTGTTATCAGCAGAGTGTTGTGATGTTATCGCGCTGCAATCTGTCATCCTCCCGGGCAGCTAACGAGTCTTGGTGATTTATTGTGTGTTGTGCTACCGCGAGGCGATAGCCGGGCAGAGCGTTCACCTCACCTCACTGCTTCTGTGTCTACCCCTCGGTGGTCAGTTGAGTCGGCCAGTTACATTAGGCACATTGCCGTGGTGGGCTCTCTTCCTTTGCGGTGGGATAGTATTTATTCTTGTAAGCTTTTTGTTAGGGTGATTATGAAACTGGGGTTTCTGTACAATACGTTGTCATAGTGTCATGAAAACTTGACATCTCATTGGTTGTTCTGTCCGCAGGTAAAGAAGCACCGAGGTACGGCGATGGATCATCCCCGGAAGGCCATGGTGTCTCCGGACTCTGCCCTCGCCGCCGATGTCTTCGACCAGTTCTGCTCGGCCAACACCCTCAAGACTATCCTCGGCCATTTCAGGCATCTCTGTGACATCTTGCACATAAAACCAACAAACTTCCCTCACTTCTACCCCAAACTCAAAGTGAGTTAGCTACTTTTTACATACAATGTGACTACGCAATTAGTTTAAGTGATCGAACAATAGATAATAAATTAAATCTAAAATTAGTTTAAATCATAGCACAAGTGTCACATTCGCCTTCTTTATTTAACAGAGACTATCCCCACGAGAAGAAGATACCTGTAGATATTGTTCACCAACTAATAATAACTTCCACTACTATTATAAGTTGTACCGTAGGGAATTAAAAAATCTATATTTTCGTTATTATTATAAGCTTAAATAAACAATATTATAATGTTTCTTGAGAAGTCACAATTTTTGTTTCAGGCAAAGTTAAGATCGTGGAAAGCACAAGCTTTATGGAACAAATTCGATAAGCGAGCAGCTCACAAATGCTACAACAGAGGAAAGGCTTGTCCAAACACACGAGTAAGTACATTTAGTGATTTATTTAGTAAACTTTAATTAAATAATAAATTTATTTCCCTCAGTCTTCAAACTAGGATCTAAACTGGGTCTACTAGTAAAGTACAGACTTATTTTAATTGAGGGAGCCACTATATTAAAGGGAATAGGAATGCAGTCATGTTTGAGATCTACCTGGGGTATATGGAGTTTACTTTTAAAACAATCCTTTGAATTGTTCTTCAGGTTTAAAATGTTGTTTTTGTTAAAATAATTTAATCTTGAGGTACAAAATTCTTTCTAGTGTAAAATTTTTGAATTGTAAGTAGGTACTGTTTAGTAATTAAAGTCAGGAGAATCTAGTTTGTTTGAAGGTACAGGACAAATCTGTAGGACAAATCACCTTTTAGTCGTCGGGACTTTCTATATTAACTAAAACTTTGTTCATTAATTCTTTCGAAAGTGTAAAGACAGTGTATTTTTATCCAAATTATTGTTTGAATGTTACTTGTAAATTATTTAATAGGTAAGATAGTATGGGGCCTAAAATTGAGCCTTCTACTTCTAAGCAACATTAGTAAAAACAACAAAGAAAAAGAATGACAATAGAGAAGAAATGAATGGTAAGGAGGGGCCTGGAACTGAAGGTTGAGTTTTCCTTTTAACTCAATAGTGATCCCTGTTTATTCAACCAGCTACTACATACAAGATGTGTCTGTGAATTACAAGAGTACAATCCAGCAGCTCATGTCTTGTTGTATTTAAAACATTAGTGTAGTTGGGAGTCACTGTAGTTATACTTTTCCCTTGAATTATTGATTATACACCAATGCGGTTTCATTTTTGTGAAATAACTGTACTACCACCCTACTGATTTCCTCTGTACTTAAAGATTTTCACGAAGACAACCGTGACTGATAGTGTAAGGCCTTGTTGAAGTCAAGAAAATAACCTTTAACTATACAACCATAATATGAGTACGAATGGTCGAAAACTACTGTTGTCTACATTAGGCCTCGTTTGGTATTTGAGATACATTTAAGTGAATTTAAGTTTGGTTGGGACATATCCTAACTAGAATGATTTTATATATATATATATATATATACATAAATTGTATAAATGGCAATAGCCTTATTTAATTTCAATAAACATTGAATCGCAAAAAGTACTTGCTCCGCCGGGAGTCGAACCCGGATCTCTCACTTGCCGGGTGAATGTGCTACCATTACACCACAGAGCGCTTACTTTTTCCGATTCAATTATTTTGTATTTGGCCGTATCTGTCACATATGCGTTTAAATAAGCAAACTAACATATGATCGGAAGACCATATGTTACTTTTTGCGATTCAATGTTTATTGAAATTAAATAAGGCTATTGCCATTTATACAATTAAACGTAAATAAAAGTCGTTTGACAGGTGTTTGGTCTTCCGATCATATGTTAGTTTGCTTATTTAAACGCTTATGTGACAGATACGGCCAAATACAAAATAATTGAATCGGAAAAAGTAAGCGCTCTGTGGTGTAATGGTAGCACATTCACCCGGCAAGTGAGAGATCCGGGTTCGACTCCCGGCGGAGCAAGTACTTTTTGCGATTCAATGTTTATTGAAATTATATATGTACATATATATATATATATATATATATATATATATATATATATATATAATGTTATAGAAGAATTATTTTATGTTTATAGGTTTTTTGTAAGCTTGGTAGAGATGATAATCTACTTTTGATGTGTTTTGTGTTTGAAAGATGGATTTATATAAAAATTGTCCCTGGTTTTTTGTACTATTTTTTTCTATTATTTCTTCCTTCAACACAAAACTAATTAGATTTGTTTTACTATATCCTAAGTGTTACATAGATATTGATATAGTTGTAGTGCAACTGAATTGCAGTGTTTGTCTGCTAGTGTGGTAATGAAACTTTTGTCATGTTTTAATTCTGCTGGAATTTTAATAGTAATTCCATTAAGTTGGTTGTTAGGATTAGACATGGTTTTTCTTTAACTTGGTACCATACAGGTACTGGTTAACTGGTACCTGTACTTTTGACATATCTGCTTTTCCAGGGTGTGGATAGCACTTTTCTGTGTTCCTTTTTGGATCTGTTATTCTTTTGTTATTTTTTTCACTTGAGTACAGTTTATGCTTCAGAGCTTTGAGATAAGTAGTATATTGTGTAGAATTGTCTAATAATCATATTTGCTGTTTTTAGGCTTATATTTGTATTGTATTATGAAAATTCCACATTCATGTCTAGTTAAAGAGTCATTTTTCAGTTTTTATTTCAAGTATAAAATAAAGAGTTATATGATTTTTTATTCAAGTTAAACCTTTTGCTTTTTAGAAATGTTTCTGAAGAAGTCTTAATTATGTAAAATGGTCTGACAGATCCATAAAAATTATTTTTTATGAACGTTATCAAAATCATCAATAGTGAACATTGTAATGCAACTATGAACGTATAACACATCATCTTTAATGATCTCTAGACCAAGAGATCAGAATCTATGCACAGTTTGTAATTAATTAACCTGACAATATCTGGAACTGATAATGTTCTGCTTGCGTATGGATTAACATGATTGTTTTTCTGATAGCATAAACAATGAGTACTGTAACTGACTGACAGGTTCTGGTGATTGGTGGTGGTCCATGTGGCTTACGCTCTGCCATCGAGGCCCAGTTGTTGGGAGCCAAGGTGGTTGTCGTGGAGAAGAGAGATCGCATGTCTAGAAACAACGTTCTACATCTGTGGCCTTTCGTTATTCAAGACTTGCGCGCTCTTGGTGCTAAAAAATTCTTCGGAAAATTCTGCGCTGGATCTATTGATCACATAAGTAAGTTTGTATTGTGTTATCCACTGAAGTGAAGTTAAATGAGTTTCCAAAGTTCCCTTTGTGGGCAAATGCCACAAAGCAAAGAAGCTTATTCTGATGGTATTTAGCTTTTTAAATCCCAAGCTGTATTATTATATCAATCAATCCCACGGCTTGAACAGCCGTAACAAGCTCTTCAAGTTAAACGATCTTATGACTCACACTTATTTTAGGTTTTGCACAAGTAGGAGCATTTCTGGTTCAAATTAATTATATTTCTAATATGGTAATAAATTGCCCCTTGTTCCCACCATCAGGAAAATACAGGATCTCCGAAAAGAATGCAGGGATTTTGAACGGATGTTACTTAAAAACTATTAAAGTGTCAAATGAGAATAGAACAAGTTTCGTTTTCATATCTTATTACGTTTTGATGTTAGCTCCATTTGTTGCTCTGCAATATCAAAACAGTACGTCGTTGGGCAATTGATTTATTCGGGCTTCTGATGCAAAATTGTTGGATTTCTTCGATTTTGTCATCACTTGTTTTTGGCCGGCCAGTTGAATGACCTTTCAACACACTTCCTGTATCACAAAGCTGGTTAAACCAGTGCACAATCGCTTTATCATGTGGTGAATTTTGACCTTGATACGTAACTCGAAATGTACACTCCACACTAACAATCGGTTTCAATTCTGCATACCACAGAACACACTTTGCCTTCTGTTGCACCTTAAACATTGTAGTTGTGACTGGCATTAGGCGTGTCACCAACAATAGCCGAATGCTACCAAACAGCTGTTCTGTGCATGCCAAGGTCCATGATTCCTCCCATGCTACACGGAAAACAAAACTTAATTATTTCAACTTTAATTTGATGATTTTAATTATTTGAATAGTTTTTAAGTAAACTCCTGTTCAAAATTTTGGCATTCTTTTTTGGAGACCCTGTATGTACAATACATATGTAGGTTCGAGAAATATACTGCAATCAAAAAGTATTTTTCTGATGCTTGTAATCTACAGCTGTTGAAGATATTTTTATATTATTACAATTATTTTTACAATTTTATTATTACAATTATTAAAATTATTTTTGGTATTACAATTGAGTTTATCTTGTTGCTCAGATCATGAAAATATATACAGTATATATTTATGTCTCAGGAGCCTTCTTTGGTAAAAAAGTGTATACTTTCGGCCGTTATAATTCACTTTCAGTCTTAAGAGGTAGAGTGTCTTACTATTCAACGTAAGTGCTAAATCTCTTCTCTGTCCGTCAAAAATGTTCTCAAGGTAATGTATGGACAAACTCATGTGGATAGATCTTACTTCCGGTCTAAAGAGTGGAGTGAAAAACCTAACTTCTGGCTGTGCATTACTTTTGAATAGGCCAACATTGGTGCTAAATATCTCCAATGTGCATAAAACCATTCTTGAGATAGTATTCTATAAATAGCGGACAAACATACAGACACACACATAGAAAAGAATTTTTCAGACATGTCTGATTTACTGGCTAAAAGAAGTGAAGTTATGTAAATTACTTATGGTACAGCAAGCATTATTAATCCAGATTTTATGATTCATTAAAATGTTAGATACCAGTTATAAATATTTTATTTTTACCGTTTTTAGGTATATTGGAGAAAATGTAATAATCTAAATATTCAAATTTCGTTTTGTTATATATTTTTATACAAAATTGGTCTATTGCAACTGTCCTCATAGTAGCACTTACTGAAAATCTCTGCATAACTTCACCAACATGATCCCCAGACCCCAAAACAACCACTTGTTCCAAAGTTTATAAACGTGATCAGGTGGTAATATTAAATTTGAGTATCAAATTTAAATTACCACAACCCCTTTTTTATTAAATTTTATTGGATAGATATTGTAGGATTACAGATGGATTAAATAGATAGAATGTGTGTGTTATTTAATTAGGTGTGTTGTTAATGAAATTGTTAGATGCCTTTTTTATAATTTCTTCCTTTGTTTGAAGTTTGTATTTTACTACTACTGGTTGTATTGTATCATTATTTCTGTTTAATAATTGTTTTACATTTTCAAAAACAATTCAATCACACTTTTAATCTGCCGATTTTGAGCAGAGTATATGAAGGTTAACACGTTAATGACATTAGCGTTTTTCCGGACTTTTTTATTTGCAGTCGAATTTTTCTGTAATAATGGGAAAAACCGTAATTGGTTTTTTACGTCAAACTTTAAGTATAACGAGAAAGATATGTAGGCTTCGCAATTTTGAACAGAAACAATATCATAATCTTTTTCAATTTTTCACCTGTACTCCAAGGGATACCTAAAAAAAATAATTTACCATAAAAATTAAGCAATCATGTGCCCGATGAGGTACATGATAATCTGTGGTATTTGTTCAATCCTGAATCAAATTTAACAAACCACCAAGACAGGCAAACAATAAAAACGCAATAATGAAATGCATAGCAGCGTATACTCCATAGGCTGCACAACACACCTTACAAAAGTCCGGTGTGTACCAGATTAGGTACTCAATGGCAGTTGTGAAAGATAGCATGTACGTGATGGGTTAATACTATGGTACTTGTTATTAAACCTAAATTTTAAAAAACTAATCCAATAGTATTTATTCAGTTATTGTCACTTTATCTGGAGCTTTATATATATATATATATATATATATATATATATATATATATGTAAAAAACAATTGAAATCACAACTAAAAAAGGTTGTGGCTCCAATTCCTTAAGAAATTTCATTTTAAATATTTAAAAATAATTCACTTTAATAAGTAACTCTGTTATGTTTCAGGTATTAGGCAGCTTCAGTGTATACTACTAAAAGTTGCATTAATATTTGGGGTGGAATTTCATGAAGGTGTTGGTTTTGAATCTTTACTTGAACCACCAGAAGATCAGTCTGAAAGTAAGTAAATCATTCCTTAACTTAAGTTTAATTCAAATATATAATCAGTTTTATACATCTTCAAAATTAAGTATAAATATAGAAGATGTATTAAACAATTTAATTATTTTGTGGGCATGTTGAAAATGGCTAAATTTTGAGAACTTTCTATAGTGTACAAGCATTTAGAAACGGTAATATTATGTAACACTGTCGTGAAATAAAATATTTATTCAGTGAGAGAATAAGAGTGTCAAAGCATGGTATATTTGGTATCATGGGACATTCCGATCATATGTTAGTTTGCTTATTTAAACACATATGTGACGGAAATAGTCAAATACAGAATAACTGAATTGTAAAAAGTGAGGGCTCTATGGTGTAGTGGTAACACTCAACCGGTAAGTGAGAGATCCGGGTTCGAGGCCCAGCAGAGCAAGTATACTTTTTACTATTCAATGTTTATTGAAAATTAAATGAGGCTATAATAGCCACGTATACAAATTTAAAATATATTTACATATACATATAAGAGGTACATATTGCTATGAGGTACAAAATAAATAAAATTATTTTAACATTATCAATTCCAAAAAATTCTTTTTGTATTCATGAAATAAAACAAATATTTAAAATGAGGGAAAATTGTTACTTTTAATATGTAGTATTTTATAAAATTGTACTGTACATTTACTGTCACATGGAAATAGTATATGTACATCAGGACCTGGTTTCAGATTTTTTACTACTTAATTTTCATCTTACATCACAAATATTACATTTTTTGTAGAAACTGTATTAACACATGATAGTTTTCACTCCTTCCTGCACGCGAGAGGTCGTGTGAAGGCAATTATCTTATGCGTACTTTATATTTTTATATTTCTTCAAGAAAAACATTGAAATAAAATAAAGATTGTGTTGCAGGAATAGGATGGAGAGCACTTACTAGTCCCCCAGACCATCCTGTGTCACAGTACGAGTTTGATGTGCTCATAGGTGCTGACGGAAGGAGGAATACCCTTGAAGGTGAGACCACCATCAATATTTATTTATGTGTCAGTGTATTCATTAATGCTGATTGCTGGAGATGATACATTGTAATGAGTTTTTGTGTCAGTAACAAGTTTAATATGGTTAATGGTGAGGATGAGTAACACATTAAGGTTAGGCTAATATTGCAGTTGCTCAATGCTACCTTCTAGAGGCGGTACAGTATAAACAGGTTTTTGTGTCTGTATCACAGAACATGTTTAATATGATTATTGGTGGTGAGGACAAGTAACACATTAAGGTTAGGCTAATATTGCAGTTGCTCAAATGCTACCTTCTAGAGGCGGTACAGTATAAACAGGTTTTGTGTCTGTATCACAGAACATGTTTAATATGATTATTGGTGGTGAGGACAAGTAACACATTAAGGTTAGGCTAATATTGCAGTTGCTCAATGCTACCTTCTAGAGGCGGTACAGTATAAACAGGTTTTGTGTCTGTATCACAGAACATGTTTAATATGATTATTGGTGGTGAGGACAAGTAACACATTAAGGTTAGGCTAATATTGCAGTTGCTCAATGCTACCTTCTAGAGGCGGTACAGTATAAACAGGTTTTTGTGTCTGTATCACAGAACATGTTTAATATGATTATTGGTGGTGAGGACAAGTAACACATTAAGGTTAGGCTAATATTGCAGTTGCTGAATGCTACCTTCTAGAGGCGGTACAGTATAAACAGGTTTTGTGTCTGTATCACAGAACATGTTTAATATGATTATTGGTGGTGAGGACAAGTAAGACATTAAGGTTAGGCTAATATTGCAGTTGTTCAATGCTACCTTCTAGAGGCGGTACAGTATAAACAGGTTTTGTGTCTGTATCACAGAACATGTTTAATATGATTATTGATGGTGAGGACAAGTAAGACATTAAGGTTAGGCTAATATTGCAGTTGCTCAATGCTACCTTCTAGAGGCGGTACAGTATAAACAGGTTTTGTGTCTGTATCACAGAACATGTTTAATATGATTATTGGTGGTGAGGACAAGTAACACATTAAGGTTAGGCTAATATTGCAGTTGCTCAATGCTACCTTCTAGAGGCGGTACAGTATAAACAGGTTTTGTGTCTGTATCACAGAACATGTTTAATATGATTATTGGTGGTGAGGACAAGTAACACATTAAGGTTAGGCTAATATTGCAGTTGCTCAATGCTACCTTCTAGAGGCGGTACAGTATAAACAGGTTTTTGTGTCTGTATCACAGAACATGTTTAATATGATTATTGGTGGTGAGGACGAGTAACACATTAAGGTTAGGCTAATATTGCAGTTGCTCAATGCTACCTTCTAGAGGACGGTTAGGTAAATAAACAGGTTTTGTGTCTGTATCACAGAACATGTTTAATATGATTATTGGTGGTGAGGACAAGTAACACATTAAGGTTAGGCTAATATTGCAGTTGCTCAATGCTACCTTCTAGAGGCGGTACAGTATAAACAGGTTTTTGTCTGTATCACAGAATATGTTTAATATGATTATTGGTGGTGAGGACAAGTAACACATTAAGGTTAGGCTAATATTGCAGTTGCTCAATGCTATCTTCTAGAGACGGTACAGTATAAAACAGGTTTTGTGTCTGTATCACAGAACATGTTTAATATGATTATTGGTGGTGAGGACAAGTAACACATTAAGGTTAGGCTAATATTGTAGTTGCTCAATGCTACCTTCTAGAGGCGGTACAGTATAAACAGGTTTTGTGTCGTATCACAGAACATGTTTAATATGATTATTGGTGGTGAGGACAAGTAACACATTAAGGTTAGGCTAATATTGCAGTTGCTCAACGCTACCTTCTAAAGGCGGTACATTATAAGGAGGTTTTTGTGTCTGTATCACAGAACATGTTTAATATGATTATTAGTGGTGAGGACAAGTAACACATTAAGGTTAGGCTAATATTGCAGTTGCTCAACGCTACCTTCTAGAGGCGGTACATTATAAGGAGGTTTTTGTGTCTGTATCACAGAACATGTTTAATATGATTATTGGTGGTGAGGACAAGTAACACATTAAGGTTAGGCTAATATTGCAGTTGCTCAACGCTACCTTCTAGAGGCGGTACAGTATAAACAGGTTTTGTGTCTGTATCACAGAACATGTTTAATATGATTATTGGTGGTGAGGACAAGTAACACATTAAAGTTAGGCTAATATTGCAGTTGCTCAACGCTACCTTCTAGAGGCGGTACAGTATAAACAGGTTTTGTGTCTGTATCACAGAACATGTTTAATATGATTATTGGTGGTGAGGACAAGTAGGACATTAAGGTTAGGCTAATAATTATGTAGCTGTTCCATACTATGTTCTGAAGTTAATACAGTAATACAGAAGATGCTATCTACTATACAAAAAGTTCTAAAACTGTAGTTTTTAATATTTTAAAATTGCATAGTTGTAATTTAATATAAACATGTTTGTTGTCTAGGATTCAAAAGGAAGGAGTTTAGAGGAAAACTTGCTATAGCAATAACAGCAAACTTCATCAATAGGAAGACAGAGGCTGAGGCAAGGGTAGAGGAAATCAGTGGTGTTGCTTTCATCTTCAACCAGAAGTTCTTTAAAGACTTGTATGAAAAGACTGGAATCGACCTTGAGAATATAGTATACTATAAGGATGAGACTCATTATTTTGTTATGACAGCTAAGAAGCACAGTCTAATCGACAAAGGTGTCATACTGCAGGTAAAGTTGTTAAAAAATAATGTATTGGATATAAAATAATTTCTCAATTTCTAAGTTAAGTATGTTTATATCTTGCTAAAAGTAGTATGAGATTCAACAAGCATCCTTCAGTGGTATTTCTATTTGTTCTTCCTATCATTTAAATGTTCAGCATATTATGTCAGCAAAATGGAAGCTATTTATTACAATGCTTATTTTACTGTTGAGTTTTTTTTAATACAAGGCTTATTTGTAAAATAAGGCCTAAAATATCGTAATTGACCAAAACGTAGCTAGAACATCAAAATGCCCCTATGGACTGATTCATGGTAGCATGTCTGGCATTAAACAACACCACTTGTATTGATATTGATTTAGTTTGCAGTGTGCAGTGTAATTTAACGTGTTATTTATTTTCCCTCATTCACTCTTTCCTGGATGGTTTAATTAGGAAATTTTACTTGGAAAAATTACTCGTTCTAGCCATAATTGTAGAACACTATAAAAAATGTTTAGCTTGATTCAGATAACAACACTTGATTGTAGCTTCAAGGTAACACGAATACTAAAACTATGTGCACTTAAAACTAACTGTAGACATTGACCAGAAACACTCAAAACTAGAATATTTTGAAACTATACAACCAATTGATTTGATTATAAAACTAATCACTGCGTTATTATTACAATTGTAGTAACTTGACAGGTGTTCAAACAAACTAAAATGAACACAAAGCAGAAACGCGATCGGTACAATTATATAACCTGCTATTTGAATTACGACAAAGGTCTGTAAAATATGTTGATTTTACTTCAGTATCGTATCAGTATTGGACACAGATTATTTAATTCTATACTGCACAGTATGCTCTTTAAATGGTTAAAAAGAAAAAAAAGGAAAATTACTTATAAAGGTTATCATTTCTATTGAGTTTTATATACTTTAATGAGTATGTTAAAACATGCACAAAATGGAAAGTGGCGAGCGTACTGGCTACATTTACACTCGTGAAAGGATTAAAAATGTTTAAAACAATTAATTAGGCTAGGCCGGCAACTGTAGAATATGCTCAGTGATTTGTTTTTTAATAGAAAGGGATATTTGACCAGCAGAAATCCATTAACAGATAAAGCTTATCTTTAATACTTATTACTGTATACTGTACAGGTGTATTACTTAGTAATAGACCTGAAAGTGATAACATGAAAATGCATAAGTGGGTGAGAGCTTTGCAGTGCAAACCCAAATAGTTTCTAAATAAAATTTATAGTATTAAAAGTAAAGATAATTCTTCAGTCAACAGACACTAGGGCTTTATTGCCTTGAGAATGGTAATCCATCTTTTCTGACCAGTGCTGCACTACCAGCAGCAGGGCAATGTGTAAATGGAAGATCTTAAATAAATATTCTGTCCTCTATGGGGTTGTAACAGATAAATATGGATGCATATTAACCCTGGAGACTAGTCTAGTAGTCAGAGACTGAGTATACACATAAGATCACCTGTCAAATATCTGGATCATGAACTTTTTAAGTCACATTCAGCTACCGATACATGAAAATAATCAGTCCAGCGGCAAATACGATCTAACTGTATGATTCCCTTTACTAAATATGTCTTCATATAGGGTTTGAATCCAATATAATGTCAAACTTCCATAGCATGTTAGCTCTCTATGGACTAATGCAAATAGATCAGAAACCACAATGTAACCTTCACACTAAAATTTATTTTTTTAGCACTTTTATATAAAACGTAAGATTTGCAGGGTTGAAGATTTAAGCTAAAGGTGTCTAGTAAATGGACAATACATTTTTCATTAGTTTAATCAGCTAGATATCGATTTATATTTTTCATACTTTGCTGTATTGATGCATGTTTTTATTACAAAATGGAGATTTTCAATTTGAATAAATAAATCAAATGAATTGTAGTTGCTAGACATACTCTACAGCTAGGTTGTTACAACTTGTAACATGCCAAATCTTTTTATAATGCCTATAACAATTTTCTTATAGATACTAAATATAGTTTTGCTATGTACAGAGTATTTTTCTTTTTAACCATGATAACGAGTTTCTATCTTAACCATTGTGGAGGTGCTTTGTCTTTCCAACTATTATTAAACAGACAATGTATGTTATTGTTTGGGTTATTACTTGTATATCAAGTATATTACTTGAAGGTTCTGGGAGCAACTGGATCATGAAGCAGGTTCAAAATCTGATCACTAGTTGTAAAGTTAATCAGGGTATCAACAAGCACATAAATTCTCTGTAGTGTTATCATCAACAGTTCTTGAAAGATTGCAATGAAAAAAGGATTACTTTCCAGCAATGTAATTTGATACAGGTCTTTAAATAGCCCTTTGTGATCAGTATCAAATTCATATGATTGTCCTCTCACATAATGCTAGGCCACAAATTTGGCCATGGGATGTTCTCTGCCTCAAGTCGGTGATTTATGATCACATCTTGTCTCTCAGCTCAGCAGGTCATGAAGTGTATCCAGTTGTGGCTGGAAATTAGTGCAACTTTGCAGGCAAATAAGTAATAACAATATTTATCTATTTGCAGCACATACTGTAGTACACATTGTTCAGAAATATATTTTATCTGACTGTCACTGCCACTGTAGCTGCCATAGTGTTTGCTGTTTATTTATTAAAATACTAGTGTATTTGGTGAAGAGAAAGTTAAAAAAATGGAAATGAGATAATATTCTGTTGATACTAGAGACTTTCTTCTATAAATAAAAGTAATTTTAAAATGGATCAACCTATAACTTAAATTGAATATTACTAGGTTCATTTAAAAGCAAATAATAACCAACTGATAAAATTTCAACCTTGAAACTATTTAAGAATTTAATTTAAATTTCAGTAATTAAATAGCCTAAGGTCAAATACTGCCATTTAAATCTGAGTAAAAATGATGTGCATGGTTACACAAGCGCCACGTGATGACACAGAGTGCCGACCTGCATGCATGGCCCGGTGAGCTGAGATCCATATGAGACCATTCGAGCTGAGGGAGAGATAATTTTAGGCCACATTAGTGGCCTCCAGATCGTAAGGGTTAACCTGGAAACTTGATGATTCAGGAAGAACAGCTGCAAATAATATGTACTGCTTCAGCTCATTAACCAAGACAAATCAGTGAATTGACAGTTTCAAAGTTGCAACTGCAAAGATCAGCTATTTAACTAAAAGTTCCCACATTTGTTAGTCTTTGCTTACAACAGAAGCAATCGGGTATTGAATGATTTTTTTGTATTAAAGGTGTATTACAGCAAGAGTAAGAGAACATGATAACTAGCGCCTATAAAATTATGCATGTACAGGATTGGGGAGACACAGCTAGGCTGCTGTCACCAGATAACGTGGACAAGGATGCACTGGAGCAGTATGCGAAAGAGGCAGCAGACTTTTCTACTAATTACAATCTACCAGCACTGGAGTTTGCAGTGAACCACTACGGCCAGAGTGATGTAGCCATGTTTGACTTTACTTCTATGTACGCTGCCGAGAATGCCAGCAGAGTTGTGGACAAGAGAGGTCATCGGTTACTCATGACCCTTGTGGGTGACAGTCTGCTGGAGGTGAGAGGATCTGCAAGACAATTTACTGTTTTATATTCCACAATTTTATGTGTATAAATTTACAGGAAATATTGTATTCACCAGGTTTTTTCACTCTCCATATATGTAATTCATAACACCTTATACAAAACAAAGTAGTAATTTCAACCATAGTATAATACGTTGATGAGCAGATGCCATATTGCATGCTATATATTAAGACTACTCACGATCATTCATAGAGTTGCAGTTAAGGTATCATTATATAATTACATTGAAGACAATGCACAAATTACATTGTTTTGAATTACTACATGTTTAATTTTAAGTGAAACATATCTTAATTTCAGTTGGAGTAATGATTAGATTTATTTAGTATCATGTTAATAAGCACAATAAGCCTAAAAAAATTATTGTTGTACTTAAAAGTGTTGAGGAAATCTCTTGGAAAGAAAGGTTAATACACATTTATTGGGAACTCCTCTCTCCTCCTCCAAAGAAGTCCATTTAGTCATGATAAAATTGTATGTGTTAATTTTAATTACAAGAAAACCTCTAATATCTGGTGGGGGAGGATTCAGGTAACGTAAAATCTGGATATGAGGAATCACAATTGTTTTAAAATCATCACAAATGATTCTATGATAAAATACGATAGCATTTAATTATGTTGTTCTCAACAAACAACAATTGTGGCAAAGCCTACATATGTGTTAGTTCCAATACATACTTACTGAAGGTGTTCATTATTTTGGTAACAATATTAGATAAACAAAAACACGAAGACAGTATTTTAATACATTTAATGGTTACTATTATAGAGTATGAACAAATTTATATAAGTTTATTACAGTATCACCAAATTTGTATCATGAAAAATAGTCCAGATAGGTTTCTTTAGCAAGAGGGTTGGGTTTAATGGGGTTGGTTGTATTACTCAACCACAGATCTATGTGTATAGATGTCCAAACTTTTCCTTTCAGCTCAACATGATTTATAAAAACTAATAACAGTTAAATTAATGTTTATTAATAGTAATATTCCGTTTAAATTCAATTTTTAATACTTTTGTAATGATACATTTTCATAAGCAACTTAGAAATGGCAGTGAAAAAAAGCTTTTTTTACCAGGTTTAACTTTTAAAAAACTTTTCCACAACCATAAAAAATCTTCATATGTCTTTGTATAACATATGAAGCTGTATAAAGAATTGTAAGTGGAAAATACAAAATAATTTATGTTCAGTCTCATAAAGTGTGTTTTTAAAGTATCTGACTTTTTTCTATTGTGCAAGGAAATAACCGGAATGAGGTACTTGCTGGCATATAGATTTATCAACTAAATTATAGTTTGTCAACTGTAGTATCCATGCGCAGGCTTGTAACAAGATCTCAACATTTTGTCAATTGGCGGCAGCCAGGTTGACGTAAAACTTAAAACTCTGTACTGAGTGCTCATCGCACATGTATTTTATGCTGTATGGCTGAATGTATGGAACAGTGATACTGTCATTGTATTTTTTGAACAAATGGCAATTCCAAAAATTCAATAGATCTTTGGGAAATACACTTCAGTTTATAACACATAAAGATGTAGTACAACAGTTTTAGAGACGGCCGCACTTCAGTAAAAAGTGAACTTATCAGTTAAATTTACATTTTGTTGCTAGTGGACCAACATATTTACTGTCAGTGAACTGAGGTAAGCATCAGTAATGGTTCAGATTATTTGATTTTAACAGAAGATTTGGTCATGCCCAATCTTAACAGAAGATGCTGCAATCTTGTTTCAAAGAACTTGTAAGCAGAACCAAAGCAGTTGTGAGTTGGAATGATTTAGGTCAGGGGTGCCCAACCTTTTTTACCCAAGGGCCACATTGTAAAGCCTTTATGGCCAGGCGGGCCAACATCCCAGGGGATTTGGAACCCCAAACAAAACGTATTGCCCGGGGTTTGTTCCAGAAATCTTGTGCAAAATATGAGTTTTAAGGTTATTTGGCCCTTGTTTCCTGATTATTGTAATTTCTTATTATTTATTAGTTGTTAGGTAAAGGTTTATAATATATTATGTTTTTAGGTTATTTTATTAGAAATAAATATAAACCCAGACTTTTGGATGTTTGCTCTAATTCTGAGGGAACAATAAAAAAGTCACCAATAAATTGAATACATTGATCTTAATTAATTCTACTAGGATACTAGGACATACAAAATTACGTGGCGAGTGGTGACCTTGAGTTGGGTAGGGCCTACGTCGCCGCACCGCGCGCTGTGCCGTGCTTTACGCGCGCTATATTCGCCAGCCGGCAACCACCACCGTAGTCAGTGAAATCTGTCTGCAACTCGTACTTTACTTCTTTTAACACTCATACTCCACCAAATGAATACGGCTCATTCTACCTTGAAATGAAATCGGCTGGACTGCTTGGTTCTCAAAATTTGTATTTATTTAATATTTTAAATGCTTGTAAACAAATTTGGTTGTTTTGGCAACAAGGCGGGCCACATAAAACTGACTCGAGGGCCGGATTCGGCCCGCGGGCCGTAGGTTGGGCAGCCCTGATTTAGGTCATAGAATAAACATACAGCTGGATTTATACAGGGTGACAATTAAGTCTGGAACCTCTTTTTTAATTTTTGAACCACAATAGAAAGAAATACTAAAGTTCACACGTGCTTACTGGTGATAGTAACGCACACATCTGCCCAATTACCGACCGGATAATCCCTTTGGGGGACGGTCCACAAGGAGTCACACAAAATTCTTAAATAGCAGCATAGGTCAAGTTTGGTATCAAATTAAAGGTCTTACTTAGCAGAGTACAATGCCGCAAACCGGACTTCAAAAGGTGGATTCATTCAGTAGTTATAGCTATTTGAATTTTAAAACAATTGAACAATGTAAATTATTAAGTATTACAAGTAAACACAAATTTTTAAGTACCTGTGATCAAAGTAAGTGTTCAAAATGTTCCCCTCCCATCGTCTGGCAATGTCCTAGGCGGTTGTAAAAGCCATCCACTGCATTTTGAAGGTAGTCACGAGGAATATCTTGAGCTTCTTGGACTATGAGATTTCTTAGGTGCGCCAAATCTCGAGACTTAGTACGATAAACTTTATCTTTGAGGTATCCCCAAAGAAAAAAAATCCATCGGAGATAAATCAGGGGAACGAGCAGGCCACTCTACTGCACCACATCTTCCAATCCATCTGTGAAGGATTGTATCCAAGTATTCTCTAACAAGGAGAGCAAAGTGTGGTGGCGCGCCATCTTGTTGGAAATAAATTCTTTGAAATTGTCGACCAAGAGCAGCTTGTAGTGCAGGAATTATCTCATTTTGGAGAATTGCTAGACACGAGTCACCAATTACCATTGATAAATAATTGGCCCATAATTTGATTTCCAATAATACCTGCCCAAACGTTAAGTTTCTGTGGATGCTGTGTATGACTCAATCTGCCACTTTCACATTCTAACAGTAGTTGTGTTATTGGTAATAATTATTGATTCCTGGCTTTGATTACTACATTGTCAGATGATGGGAGGGGAACATTTTGAACACTTACTTTGATCACAGGTACTTAAAAATTTGTGTTTACTTGTAATACTTAATAATTTACATTGTTCAATTGTTTTAAAATTCAAATAGCTATAACTACTGAATGAATCCACCTTTTGAAGTCCGGTTTGCGGCATTGTACTCTGCTAAGTAAGACCTTTAATTTGATACCAAACTTGACCTATGCTGCTATTTAAGAATTTTGTGTGACTCCTTGTGGACCGTCCCCCAAAGGGATTATCCGGTCGGTAATTAGGCAGATGTGTGCGTTGCTATCACCAGTAAGCACGTGTGAACTTTGGTATTTCTTTCTATTGTGGTTCAAAAATTAAAAAAGAGGTTCCAGACTTAATTGTCACCCTTACATTAAAATTACAAAAAATGCATAATACTGTATCATGATGTGGAGGTAAACAACTAATTACATACGCTTACTACCTAGAAACACATTCTAGATAAGTTCAATAACCTTTTGGCCACCTATAAATTTATCGGTATTTTTGGCAATAATAAACTTTTAATATATTAGTGTGGTGTAATGTGTCAGAAATTTGGCTTTTTGCCATTATTTTTGCCTGTTTGGCTAATAATGTGCTTTATGGTGTTCATATAATACAAGCAGTGTTGTGTTTTAATGTGGGTTGATCTACGAGTGCTATCCAGAAAGTAACAAACGTTTTTGAATGATGCGGCAGTAGGCGAGGCTACAGTCACCATTTTGGTGCCAAAACACCCTGGCGTGCCATTGAAACATGGGTGAAGCATGTCAATTGTGAAACAAAAATGCAGTCTATGGATGGGGGCACACATATTTTCAAACAAAACTAAGAAAATGTCTTCAAACTCTGTCAGCGAAAAAGATTATGGCAACTGTATTTTTGGATGCTAAGAGTATGATTCTCGCTGATTTCCTTGAATGAGTATTAACAATCAACGCAGAGAGGTATTGTGAAACATTGCAGAAGCTACAGCGAGCAATGCAGAACAAGGTGATTTTTATTGGGAAGTGTTTGATTATCCGCCTTATAGCCCAGATCTGGCACCAAGCGATTACCACTTCTTTCCAGCGCTGAAGACCTGGCTTACGAAGCAAAAGCAGCGTTGTGACGCAGAACTTCTTGCTGGGGTTTTTTTCCTGGGGGAAAGAGACTTTTCTCTGGGGATAGTCCATGTCCATCTAAATCATACAGATGAATTGGTCATAACAGATAAATTGTGCATGATGGCTATGACCCTGACATAAAAAATGCAGCCTGCCCAGTGGAAACACACAACATTACCCCGTCTGAAAAAAGTACATTATGTTTAAAGTAAACTCAAGGTCTACTTAAAAATGAGTACTTGTTAGAAGTTGTACACGACCTATGTGATGCAGTTTCGCATAAGTAACCTCACTTGTGGACCACAAAATCTTGACAATTTTATCAGGACAATGCTCTACAACATTCCTCACACCTTGTTCAAAACTTATTTTGGCAGAACATGTTATCCCCATATTACGTCAGGTTTATTACTTTCCTGTGGCACCGTGTTATTTGTGATTATTCCCTCACTTGAAGATGCCTCTTAAAGAATCCCGATTTGAGACAAGAATTTTGTAATAATATACATGATGGCTCAACCGAAGCCCATTCTGAAGGAGGCCTTCAACACACTTCCAAAAATGGCAAGAGTGCTGGATTAATAATAATTTTTTCAGATTAAGGTTGAATATTTTTTAAACACACTTGGTATATGTATGATTTAAGTACATCACACAAGCAGTTTATTTGTGTGACAGCGGAACCATATATTAATGGTGTGTTTGGTGTTTGCAGCCTTTCTGGCCTACAGGGTCTGGCTGTGCCCGTGGTTTCCTATCCTCACTGGATGCTTGCTGGGCTGTGAGAGGATGGGGAATGGGACACAACCCTTTGGAAGTTCTAGCGGAGAGGGAGAGCATCTACCGTATCCTCGGCCAGACTACTCCAGAGAACCTGCAGAGAGATCTGGCCAGCTACACACTGGATCCTGTCAGCAGATACCCCAACCTCAACAGGTCAGAATCTTGTACATCCAACTCTGATCAGTATATCTATACAATTTAAAAAAAATTAACTGACAAATAAATAATAATAAAATAAAATTTCAATGAGGTTTAACATATGAGAGGTTGCATGAAGGCTAGTTGCTCACACTTACTTTTTTATTATGTTTTATTTTCCTTCAGTAGGACACCTTCTCATAAAATTGTGTGATTAGTTTTGACTAACAATGTCTCAGAATATACTTCTTTAAAGTATCTGCAAATAAAACTATGTCAATAAAACACATGTTACAAATAATGTACAATTTGCCATCTACAAAATATGTAGACTACACAGGATGTTGTCCATGAGTGAACTGCTGCATGTACTTTTTTAAAGCTTGTAAGTCAAAAACAATTTGTTTCTACTTCAAGAGAATTGTGTCTAATAAAATAACATTGAAAGTGTTACTAAGAGAGGAGATGTATGAAAAGTGTAATATATAAGAGGAGATAAGACGAGTTACTAAGCGGGTAATATTGTTAATGATTAATAAAATCAAAATCACATTTATTTCTGCAAATTACTAAACAAACAAAAGTAAATGGTTTATGTTAAAGAAAAAAAATGTAGTATTTTGATTAAAAATGGCAATATAACAATTCCAAACATTAAATAATTTTATGCTAAATAATATAAAATCCTTAGTCATAATAATGCTAAAAAATTTTAAAAATCCCGGCAAACTGCTGTGCGTGCAATCTCTTGCGTGTGACCCATATGCAGGAAGCTTAGTTTTTCTTCTGCAGATCCTACATTTTATATTATAAATTAAAATGTTTAATTAACTTAGTTAAAAATTAAAATTAATCCTAATTGTCTTTATGTAAGTTGTTTATGACTTTGTGGATTTAGACGTAGATATTAAATTATGTTTTCCTAGATGATTTTATAAATATAAAAGAAAACATCGGTTTATTATTGAACACAATATTTATCTAAAAGTACTGTAACTGATTTAAAACTGATACCAACCAAACATGGTATGATGGTATTTAAATATGCCTGGCAATAATATTCCTCAATATGTCTTGAGTATGCTGCCAAAGCACTCTAGAAAGCAGGTGTTTGGGTTTAGGCAAATTAAATTTCCTACAATACAAATTTCTTCCTTTTATTAAAACTACTAACTTGATATGTCTCTAGTCGCTGTGTGCTGCCAGTACAAGTGCGGGGACTGTACCTGTCCGATAGTCCTGGGGGTGTGGAGGCTCTCCTGGCAGCGCCCACCCTGGCACAACCTGAGCAGCCCAAGAAACGCAGGAAGAGAGGTCAGTGCTTTCCCTTATCATGCATATAAATCCTTATAATTATTTAACTAAGATTAAAGTGACTTTTATTTTAATGAACCTTGACCACACGTGGCTAGTTGTAAACATTTTACTATCATTATAATACAGTAAATCCTTAATAGTTTGATATTTAAATAGGATAGAATTGTGCCAACTATTAATAATTATTAACTATTAACTATTATTAATAATAAATAGGATATTATTTATGTTACCAACTACTGAAAATTGTCTGTGCATTCCATAAAGACCACCAATTTTGGTGGTGCAAATAATAAAAATAACAAATTGAAAAGCTTGAAATTATTCACTTAAATATTTATTGAAAACTAAATCAGGCTATTCAATGGATCAAGAAATCTTTATTGGCTTATAACAATGCAATGGACAACATCACTTTTTCTCATAATTAAATGGCCTACTCCTGTCACACCTATAATATCCTATAAAACAAGTGCAATGATTATACATTTACAAAATTAGGTCAAAGTAAATTTCATAGATACGTGGTAACGTGAATAATGCCAAAATTGCTCATTAAAAATAAAATAAAAGTAAATATGGTGTTAACAGCATCTCGTTAAATATATGTAATATATTTAAAACACTATATACAGTATAAATTAAATAGTAAATAGATAACAATACAACAACAAATAAATAAATAACAATAAATATACAACAATACAACAACAAATACATATATAACAATATAACAAATAAAAAAATAACAAAAAATAAATTTAACAACAATAAATAAATAAGAGATATAACTATTACCAATATTTTAGTTATTAAAAAAACTAAAGTAATAATACAAAGGTTAAGTAGTCATTTGAAGAATAAAATGTGTTATCAACAAGCCAACTAGGCTACCTACAACATTTTAAAATCTAATAGACGCATGCCATTGTTTTTTCAGGAAGTTTATTAAAAGGTTTAATTCTCATATAGATAAAAATGCCTTTGGTTTTCTCCAATCGAATATTCATCTGTTCAAGCATATATTATTTTCTAGTACAGTAGGAGTGTATTTTTTGCATACTAAAAAAACTATCTAATTTTTCTTTTATACTAAGTAAAACACAATAAATATACAGTGATTGTAGGGTCATTTATTCTAAATAAAAAAAATTGGTATGCAAGAAACTTTATTCCCAACATTTGCAATAATTCTAATTACTTTCTTTTACAAAATGAAAGCAGATTTAACACTAGTGCTGTTTCCCCAAAGTGTTATAACATACCTTAGATGGGGATGGATAAAGGCCCATATCTAAGGTACAGTATGCTGTGATTAAAATTTCATTGCTGATACTATACTTTATTTTTCTGATTAGGTATATAACCCTAGCTAATTTCTTATGTATGAAACTTACATGAGCATCCCAATTGAATTGATTATCCATGTATATTACTAAAAGCTTAACAGGTTCTTTGTACTTACCATCAAGGGCACAGTTACAAATTATTTGTTACGTTTGTATATGTTAATGCCACATATACAAATGTATTCAATCAATCAATCAGAATACTTTATTCATATACATCAAGTACAAAATAGGTGTCAGGAGGTGGAATAACAAAATTGAAGTTATAAGTAACCTCAATTTTGTTTTACAGTGTAATATTAATGATTAATGAAGTTTTGAGTGTGGTGGAACTGTGCGGGGACGGGTTGTCACTGGAACATGGCTGAAGATCTCTATATGATGAATTCTTCAACTGAGTAGAATGGTCTCTCTGCAAGCCAAGCCGATAGACGCTGTCTTGTACTGCTTACATTGGGGCCTTTAATTGTCTCTGGTAGTAGGTTCAGAAACTTCACTCCCATGTAGGAAGGCTTTTCTTCAAAGAGTGAAAGATGGTTTACCGGTACGGTGAAATTCATAGCTTGTTGAGTGTTTCGGTTGTGCCTTTCTATGCCTCGTTCTAGTTGCAGTCTGCAGGCGTAGGTTGTTACAGCTAGGATGTACATGCTAGCCACTGTTAAGATTTTCAGTTCACAGAATTTAGTCCTGCAACTTTCTCTTTGGTCAATGTCTGTTAGTATATGTATGTATTGCTTTTTTCTGGTGGATAAGGACACGCTGTAAATTGGTTGCTGATGAATTTTCCCATACTTCCAGGCCATAACGAAGATGTGATTCGAAGAGTGAGTGGTAAGCAATCTTGGCTGTGTTGGTGTTACTTATAGTTTTAATTCTTCTAATGACATAGAGACTACTACTCAGTTTACTACAGAGACTGTCAATATGAGGGGTCCATGTCAGTTTCTGGTCTAATATTACAACCTAGATACTTGGCTTCTTCTGGAGCTTTGATATCTGGGATCCTGTTTACTGCATCATTTCTTCTGCCAAACACCAGTTGTTGTGTCTTCTCTTCATTAACTACTAGGCTATTATGGTGGCAATATTGTATTGCCATGTTAATGGAGACAAAGGAATTAATTTCAAGGGCTCCAGGGTTTTTTTCTCTAAGGAGGAGTACGGTGTCATCAGCATACATAAGAGACTTGCTTTAGTCTTCCATATAGTGCAGGAGATCATTTGTGAATAAGATAAAAAGGATGGGGCCCAGTACTGAGCCTTTTGGAACACCCCTTACTACTGGCAGTGGCCTTGATCTCACTGTTTGTGTAACCCCTCTTTCAATATATTTAAGTTCAACCATCTGGCTTCTTCCCATTAAATAGCTATTGAACCATTCTGCAGATTTCCCGCCCACTCCAATTCCTCTCAGCTTGTTACATAATTGGGCGTAATCCAAACAATCAAATGCTTTACTAAAAAATCAAGAAGAATTGCAGTTGGTGTGTTTCCTTTCTCTAAGTTGTCTATTACATACTCGGTTAGTGCTATTATGGCAGATGTGGTTGATTTCCCTCATACAAAACCATGCTGATGTGTAAGGAACTGAGTTCAATTGTTTTCTCTGTGTCTTTTGCAGTTTTCCTTTCTCTTTCTCTATTGATCACCTTCCAGATAGTTTTGCTTTTGTTGTCTGCTTCCTCTATTTGGACTGCTGTGGCCTGGCGTCTAAGTTCCCTTAGCTTTAAGTCATAAGTTTTTTTCTTATTTGACATCATTATTTTATCTTCCTTTGCTCCACTCAGCAGATATCTGTTCTGTGCCTGCAGAAATTCTTGTTTTAGAACCTCAGCTTCATGATTTGTTAAAGAATATCTAAAATCGTCATTCTTATAAATAGCTACACCACCTTTTTGGTAGTTGGTTCTGCTATACTCTGTAACAACTGTGTATCCAGAGATATAAGTATTCTGAATTTCGTCCTGATTTAGACCGTGCTCAGTCGATACTAGTAGGCCTATTTTTAAGTCCTTTAGTAGATAGGTTAATCTTTCAATTTTATTTGAAATTCTGTCCATGTTTTGGTGAAGTATCCTTAGTTGTTTATGTTTTTTGATTTTAATTGAAGTTGGTGGTTTTGTTAAATCTTTTTTTGTAATTGAGTTTCATTCACTCTGTTGTAATGGGTTATTTGGGAATGCCTTAGTTGTGTGGTACCTGGTCCTTGTTTTGAGTTTTGATTTTCTCTAAAAAAGAATTCTTCAAACTGGCGATCATTTCAGGGGAGTGAGTATTATGTCCTAATTTTTGGTACATTTCTATGTACTTGTGGTAGAAGTCCTCAACTGTTTCTTCATTAGACTGTGGTATAGCTGTAATTGGGGGGTATTGTTTTGCTGCTGGAGTCTGGGATTTCAGTTTTTTAACAGGAGTTTGTCCGACTCTCCCCGCTGTTGGTTCGGTTGGCAGTTTTTTCCATCAGAGGGTGTCTGGTTCTTCCCCGTTGTTGGTTTGGTTGACAGTGTTTCCGTCAGAGTTTGCCTGGCTCTCCCCGTTGTTGGTTCGGTTGGCAGTTTTTCCGTCAGAGTTTGTTTGACTCCCCCAGTTGTATTCTTGTTCATATCCTTCACAGCAGTTACAGAGGTAGATGTAACTTGCGTAATAAATCTAAACGTCGTTTGACAGGTATTTGGCCTTACGATCATATGTTAGTTTGCTTATTTAAACTAATATGTGACAGAAACAGCTAAATACGAAATAATTGAATCGTAAAGTTAAGAATCGTAAAGTAAAGAGGGCTCTGTGGTGTAGTGGTAACATGCTCATTCAGTAAGTGAGAGATTTGGGTTCGATTTCTGGCAGAGCAAGTATTTTTTAAGAATCAATGTTTATTAAAAATTAAATCAGGCTATTGCAACGTGTACAAATTTACTATATATATGTTTGATACTGTAAATTACCAATATATATATATATATATATATATATACATATTCACACATATATACATATGCGTGTAATGTAGAGTAAAAATTTACTGTAGTAAACATTATTTGCTTTTAAACTTCCAAACAAAAATTGTTCATTTACTTTTTATTGACAAATGTAGGACAACAATATATATATATATATATATATATATATATATATATATATATATATATATAAACTAGGTATACATTTAAATTAGAAATATATATTTTGGTTTTGGTAAATTTGAATGGCAAAATTACTAAATTCAAAACAAGTTATAAAATTCGCATTTATTTTCAATTATTTTCATAGTTAATTAGTGTATACAAAAGAAGTATATAATTTTGTTGATTATAAGGTGGTGTCTTTTTAGATGACGTCAGTTAACTAAATATATTAAATTAGTATGATGGAACAAGTGTAGTTATAAAGATTTGAACAAGAGATAAATGATTATCAACAAAGTCCAAAAGTAAGTTTAAATTCAGCTATGGATTTAAGATACATAGTGAGGCAACATCAACAAAAACTAATCCTGAACCTCTCCTCCAACCTTTTGAACTCTGAAGATAATCATCATTGCACACCTCTATATGTATTTCAGGACTTAGCCAGTCTTGTCCCACAATCCCAGTAGGATAACCACTCAGCTTTATTTTTTTTAAATTTCTGTCTCATTTGCAGTTGAAAATTTCTTGTAATTTGAAGCAAACACCAGCAACTATAATGTTCTAACAACACACTTGTATACATAACCTGTTATTGTTAATAATAAAAATAATTTTGGTATAGAATATTAGAAGTTAAAAAGTAATAAAATTTTTAAAGTTGATTAAATCACAGCAAAAATAGATGCAGTTATAGCGAAAGAAATGATTATTTAAGTGACATTTACTCATGTTTTTTTTTTTATTTGAATTGAAGGAATCGCACATAAGTGACCCAATTATATCATGCCATTTCCTAATGCAGAAGCATATACACAAATATGTATTAACAAAACAAAATTCTACATATCTTCCTACATATGACAATGCTACATGATAATTTTGTAAATGTAATTAAACACAGTATCAACTAACGATCAATCTCTCTTCTGTTTTGCGTGGAAACAGCTGCTCCTTACAGAAAGGGTTAGTTTACCTAGGGTTAGGGTTGTTTGTTGTGCAATTTATTACTCTTTTAAACATTTTGGTTTTCCCTGTTCGCAACAACTGGTCTGTGTGTATTCTGGAGTGAGTGTAAGCTTGTTGTTCCATTACTTATTTTTGAATCTGTGCTGAGCTCCAATTGCTTGATCTAATAATTGATGTGCTTTATGACTCAAATATTTAAGAAAATTGTGTGTACAAATGATCGGCATGTGATTTAGAAAATTTTTATTTCTCGTTGCACAATTAATATTGTGGTTTAGTTTTTTCCCGCATGATAACATGTCTCTTGGTTTTCTAAACATGATTTGATAACCGTGTTAAATTGTTCTTGTTTGTTATTTTTATCCGATGATTGCCTCTTAATTTCATAGTTTATTGATTTAAATATCTTTTTCTTTGAGCAATTTTTTAGTGATATATATTTATAAGTGCGCACACGCAGGCGCATGTGTGTGCGTGTGCGTGCACATGTGTTTTTAGGTGTATGGTAGTTAAAAAATCTTTATAAGAGGTAGAGTCAAAATATTCCCAGAAAAAATGAAATATACATCCAGTGGACTTACCAATGGGAAATTTGTTTTGCAACGTTAACCTTCTCCATAACAAAATATAGCAATTAGTAAACAGCGATCAGACATTAGGTTCTGTGTTTTGCTTCAAAAACTCATCTAGTGAGACTCTTTTGAGTTTTTAATTCATGCTTACTGAGACGGGGCAATGAAGAAGAGTCAAGTTTATGAATGAGACAAAAGTTTTCGTGAAGGCCACTTGAGCATTGAAGTGATCCTTGTAGTGGACAGCCTTCAAGTGCAACCAACTGAAAAAATTGTTTGCAGCGAGTACGGCAGGTTGTACGAGCAAGCAAGAGACTAACGATTGACGAAATTGCATTTGAGGTAAATTTATCACATGGTAGTATCCACACAGGATCCTAATGATCATTTGAACATGCATGGTTCCAAAAATGTTGACTGATAACCACTTAGAAAATCATATGTTAATTAATGACTAGTGAGTTAATTGATATGGCCAGGATCAATGGCACTGGATGAAGATCCAGGTTGTTTGAAAAACATTGTAACTGGAGATGGAACATAGTGTTTTCTCTACATCCATCAAACATAACGTCAGTCCTCTGAAGTGAAAACAAAATAATCTCTAAGAAAAGACAAATTTCGCTTGGACAAAAGAAATCATATTTTCCCAGCAAGGAAAAAGTTATGCTGGAAGTATTTTTTTTAGGACAAAAGATTAATTCACTATGAGTCAATCAGCACCTCAAAATATGCAAAGACAAAGTCCAGTAACTTCAATGGTCATTGGAATAAAATTAAATAAATAATTCGCCTATGCTTAAGTAAACTCATTCTTAACGCTATTTAGTGTTGAATGCATTTTATAGCGTGAATGAACTTGGGAGACCGCACAACCAGAAGACTTACTCCTATATTGAGGTGGGAAAAATTGGTGATGAATGAAGCATAGTGATTGTCAAAATGTATGTCTGAATTAGAGTTCAATGTGGCATGTGTGTCCAAAATGTTATATATTTTTCGTTTGCTATACAAATGTAATTTTTGTCCCTGCAATAAATATTTGACTACCAAAAACACTTTTTAGTTTTTTGAATATTTTTATTGCTTAATGTTCTATGTCCTGTTTTTGTATTTCATTGTTTAAATATCCAAAAAGTACACACTTTAAAAGAACTTACTATGCCACCAGCCTTTTTTTAATTGTTTGAATAATACCACCCAGCCACTTTAGTGTTGTTAAACTCAAGTTTATAAGGATTTACACAATTTTAATATCCTTTGAAGCACACTTGTCAATTTGTCTTCCATGTTTTATGATGTGGTGAATTGAAATCTGAGAGTATCTACAGTATTTGTTGAACTGAATTATTACCATGAACAAATTGGAAGCTGTTGAGTTTGTAGGTTTTAAAACAAATTCAGTAAGATAATGTTAATATTAATAAAACAAAGTCGTGCATGTATTTACCCTAAAAATCAGCTTTGAAAAGTAGACTCTGAATTGTTACCAATCTTATTGCTGTATTTATAATTCCAATATGACCATGTCCTACAGATACACAGGTTCATCCTGACACTCTATTGCTGTGGCTAAAGAAGCAAGTGGCCCTTTACGACACAGTACAAATCTTGGACATGAGTACTTCCTTCAAAGACGGGTTAGCGTTATGTGCCATCATCCATCGCTACCGGCCAGACCTCATAGACTTTCACAGCCTCCAGCCGCAGGATGTGGCAGCCAACAACCAGTTGGCATTTGACATCCTAGAGCGTGAACTAGGCATCCCTCCAGTGAGTTTTCATTTATCATAATACTGTACACTGTACACAGTGAGTAAAACTGTAAACATGAAAGTGATGTTACTGTTTTATGATGTATATAAATTAGTGACATAATTCGATTTGGAACTAAAAACTATCTAAATAGTAGAGTTGGAGTTACCTTCTGAGGTTTAAACATTTGATGTGGCAATTTTATTGCATCCAATTATGAGCACAGTGGTCTATCCTGGGACACCATGTCGGTTTTGTCTAATGTAGGAGGATTCTGAAGGTTGATATGGAATACAGAAGGGGAGTGCCTTGTTTGTGTATGCTGATGAATTGAATTTTTTCTTTTTAGGTCAGCCTCAAGAACATATTGAAATGTCATCATATAGCGTATTAATCTAAATAGGATCAAGAATTCTTTGTCAGAAGGAAGCTTTTATTACATTTAGATATATCTAGTTAATGTGAGTGCTGAGTTTAACTCCATTTCACCTTCTGCTTAGTGTAGTGTCTGAAATCGTTTAGCTACTCTACTAAGCGAAGGTGAATCATTATTCCCAGTGTAGTTACATTATATCTAATTTCATTTATTTTTCTATGAAACAAAGTAGATAGTTATTTAGCTTGCATTAAACACATAGAATACAGTGATAACAAAATATCTACTTGTCTGTATGCAATACAACATTGTAACGAGTTAGTAATTTAATATTTTTTAAATAATATATTTTTCATTGGTCCACTCACATTTGTTGCTTTCGCATGTAGGCTAATTTCCGATGTTTTGTGTCACAAAATAAAAAAATTAGATTCATTTGGCATTGGCCTTTTTAACTACTGTATTCTAATATATATATATATATATATATATATATATATCTATTTAAAGATTGTTTTAGCATTAAATTTTAATAAAATAAGATATTGAAAGTAAAATAATTGTAGTTTTTTTCAGTAGTACCGTATTCATATTTCTTGTGAGTGTGTTTTATAAATGTCTTGAGGCAATAATCTCCAGCTGTACAAAACATGCCCAGAAATTAAGATTGCACAATAATTTAAAAACTAAAAAGGCAGTGTATTAATTAATAATTTACAAATAACCAATGTACTATGAACACTATGTTTTACCCGGTATGGATCCTTCATCAAAATCTTTTCTTTCACCTATTTTATTATGGTGCAATGGAACTCATTGTTGTAGAAAACTTGGTTTCGCTCAAACAAATTCAAAACGTGCCAGATCAGGGCCACATGCTTGATGTTGTTTCATCGAAATGAATTTTGATCTTTGTTACATTTCATAATTTCACTAGAGTTTTATAGTACTGTGCAACATTAAAATTGTTTTCCCTTGGGGACACAAAGATGTTCAGGAGCATTTTTTTCACATTTCCAGAAGACATAAGCCATGATTTTTCATGCCTAATCATTGGTTTTCTATTTCGTTTACTGATGGTGAGGAGGTTAATTTAATATCACCACAGCATTTATTGCCTTCTGTACCTGGGTTGTAGGAGGGCACCAACATTTTGTCACAAAGGAATCAATGAGTTGTTTGCCTTCCATTTTGCTTGAGTAACTTCTGTGAAGATGTGATTCAGCTGGCTTGTATTGATTTGTGGATTGTTGTGGTATCCTCTTACATATAATTTTCTAAACTCATGGATATGATGATCAAGTTATCTTATTGTCCTTGATTCATGATAATAGTAGTATTTCAGAGTTAAGTCTGATACCGTCATGTTTGACCTCAGGTGATGACGGGTCAAGAGATGGAGGACTGTGTGGTGCCAGATACTCTGACCATGCTGTCCTACCTGTCCCAGATCTACGACACTTTCCGTGGTGAGATTCCTCACATCAAACACCCCAAGCTGGTAAATACTATGCTTTATTTTTTTTATTTAAAGTTTAATGTAGATAAAGGTATTTTGCAACCAAATATTTAATTGAAATAAATTTAATGCGATCAGTTCATCTGTTCTGAATAAATACTTGATTGTTGCTGTAGGAGGAGAGTGATCTGGTAAAAGAGCATGATCAGAACATGGTGGCCATGTGGAATATGAAGCTGCGTAACCTATCTACTACGCAAAGGTTATCTCTGTTAGGCCGGATGCCATCGCCACGCGAGCGCAAACATGTTCGACACTCAGTGACCACCCCACGCACTGATACCATGCAGCGCCGTGCACGCAAGAGACGCAGTGACAAAGCATCTCCACAGATGGTTAGTGGATTCTTTTCAATGAAGTATAAAAAATCCTAATCTAGTTAGTTCAAAATGACATTTTTTCTATGATTATCAGTTTTTTATCCATAGAGTTTGATCAGCAATTACTATAATTAATGTGTTTGTTTTTATTTTAACGATTAGAGCTAATTTATGGTCAGTATTATTACACAGGGTTCAAATTTATGATATCAATATGTGCCTAAATCAAAATTATAATTTTTCTTCAAAAGTTATTCTTTCTAGTGATTTTAAACACTTAGAATGTTGTGGTAAATTTGTTTGGTATTCAATTTTTATGGAAAGGTGTAGTAAGTATAAGTTTAAATACCTTTATGTACCATTGCTTAATAGATTGATGTTGTATTTTATAACTTTTAGTTAAATTTTGAAGTTTACATTATTAAAAAATATATTATTAATGTAGCAGTTTGGTACAAATGCAGTAATTTAATAAACAAACCTTTTTTTAGATTTTGCTTTTAGATTCATGATTGTAGATTATATTGTACAAGTCAGCTGTACCTTTGTCTAGTATACCAGAAGAGTTGTTCCTTATGTTTAGTATAGGAGAGCCCGGCCACCCCCTCTCAATATAAAGCCTGTGAATGAGGATATTCCCGGGGGCTGTCTACAGCACCGGGCCCGCCAAGCTTCTAAGGGCCTCGTAAGTCATTTGTTCTGTGTGGGTTTCCTCTCTGCTGTAAACCCAGATGTGACAGTGACAGATGTTGTTATCTATTTCCTTTCCCTACTCAGAATGTAGTTGCTGCTAGGCAAGCATTGCTAGTTGTTATAGAGTTAGTTATTTTTGTTCTAGATTTTTCACTTTATGTAAATGTGTAGAATCCAGGTGGATTGGGTTCAGGAATAGAAACAATTTTGTTCAATAAATATAATAAATGTATTATCTCTTATTTCTGTTTTTTATCCAGAAATTTATTTTTGTATTGGATCATCTTTTATGAAATAGTTTTAGTTTTCTTTTACATTGTTTCTCTAATAGGGGCTGTTAGAGGATTATTGAATATTGTTTTTAATATATATTTTGTAAATGCATGGATTTGTATGAATAATCTACACCTTGATTTGAAATTCATACTAAAATTTTACAACTAGGAATATGGCACTCACATTGTCTTAGAAAACAGAAAATAATATCACGTTAATGTTATATTGTATTTTTCCTTTGTGACCTGTATAAGCAAGAGTCATTACATAAGAATTTTTTTAATGAAGATAAATTTTGTTGTAGAACACCAATAGTAGACAACATATAAAATGTCACCAAATTGGAAAAAGATCAGCTTTGTTATTGTCTCCTTTATTTTTACATTATGAAATAGACAACCATGTTTTAATACTTCACCACTTTATTTACACTTTTACCAACTGTAATATTATTTTACTCTTATGTTCAAAGTTGAGGATTAGGTGTAAAAATGTTCAATGTTTTAACCATATTGATAAAAGCATATTTGCTTTCTCAGAGTAACTGTTTATGTTTTCCATGTGATTTAACCAGTACCTTAGTCAATAGGACACTATTATGCGTACTCTTCGGCACATCAACTAAGAGTAATTGTAAAAACTATTCTCAGACTCCTATTTTTTTTGTTAAGATTGGAATTTGCAATACTGCCATCTTTATTTGGAGTCAAAATAAATACCAAAACAAAAGATCCAGCCAATCAATATTTCTATGAAACTTATAAAAGTATTATTATTTCTGTTTTAAATATTGTAGGAAATTAGTAATAAAAAATAATTATTTGATGGCATCTTATTGTATCTTTCAATGTTATGTGTAATGTACAACAAATAATATTTGTTTATATTTATTTTCTTAAAAATACAGGTCATAGCTTTTTAACAATTTTCTGTTGTATGCAGTTTTTAATTTTAATAACTTAAACGTAAAATCAAATTTTAGTGAATACATGTTTTTAGAGACTTTTTAGACACAAATTAAATAAAAGTTACAATATAAATAATTTATTTAAAATATTTGAAAAGATGGTCAATTAATAAAAAAAGCAAAAGCCATTTTAAGATGTCATAAATTGCTTACACTATAGGTTTTAATGTTCTCTAGATGGTTAAATAAATTGTAACCAAAGCAATATATAGCTTTAACTGATTGGTTTTGCACACTGTTTGCATAACTGTATTACATTTACAAATCTTGAATTCTATTTAGATAGGTCTATTGACATGATCTTTGTTTCACGTCCATGGCTGTGTGTCTGTTGACTTATACATGTGTATAGCACCTGCATGTTACAAAATATAATCATGTTGGTTGATTACTACAATCTTTGGCATAAATGTTTATCAGAGAGATCAATGGAGTCATAAGATTTTCAAAATCGTTTACATTTAACCCTAATGAGTCACTGACACTCACGTCTCCGGTATGTTGACAAGTTGTGTCCATGAAATTATTTGTTATAAGATCAATGTACTAAATGGACAGTGCTTTTTATTTTTATACCAATTAAAAGGAGAGATTTCATAACAAAACTACAAATTTACAGATCTGTAAGTTTGCTTACCCTAGCCATTCCTAATACTTACCCATATCTTTAAAAAATATATTGGCTCAAATAACATCCATAGACAAAATCAACTCTGAAGGAATGTGTTGTGTTGAATGAGTTTTCCTGATTTCTCAGTCAGAAACTAACTGGTAGTTTTGAGTACTGCTGTACCCCTGAAATAGCAGTGTAGTTAATGCTTATGTACGAGTGCCGATGCTGACGCAGGACAGAGAGTCCGACCAGTTGCGGATGGAACGTATCATGAGACGCCAATATCTGCGCCACAAGGAAAACGAGCAGTTCCAGAAGAGCATGCAGATGTTGAGTGGAAATGCCAAGAGTGATGACAAACAACCTTTTGAGGACTACTCTATCTTCGTGTACCGCCAGACAGCACCTGATTTCCACGATCGAATTAAAGAGCTTGAATTGAAGATTCTGTACCCAGTAAGAAGTGTGTCACTAACTGTGTGAACACACTGTTACTAATTTGCGTGTCTAATACGTATAACATAGACTTTGAAGCAGAAACTGTACTCTAGTATAATTTTTCTCATTAACTTGTGTTATTGGTGATATTTGGTGCATCTTTGTGTTTCTATCCTATAGCATTAATATAAAATGTTGTTACTAAAATATTATTGATGTTTTTCTATATTAATGACTAATTTTTAAATCGAGTTAGCATGTATTGAAATATTCACAGTGAGCCTTTAGATCTTCAGTTCATTCAGGAGATATAATCTAAGTGTCCTTTTACTTTACTTCTTATTAACATTAATAACATATTCATGTAAATTGTGTTATTTTATATGTTTTACTATTTTATATTAACTATAACAATTAATAAGTATTATTAAAAGAAATACTATATAATACAGAAATGAGTAGTAGATTAAGATTAAGGGAGGAAACAGACCTCTTAAGGGTTTAGCCTCTGGAATCATTCTCCATTAGGTCAAACATGCTTTTGTGAACCTCCTGATGTTAGGAGTCTCCAACACCTGAAGCAGAACACCTGGTTCCACCAAATCTGTAGAAGTCTCTAGCTTTGGAATCACTGTCCTCTGGGTCAAATAAGCTTCTGCGAATCCCTAGACTTATAGTGACCATTAGCATTTGAGAGTACTGTCTCCTGGGTCAAACATGCTTCTAAAACTTCCAGCATCAAACATCTGGTTTCACTAGATGTCTAGGAACCTGGGCTTTGGAATCACTTTCCTTTATATCAAATACGGCTCAAAGATTGGTTTTGTCTACAGTAGTGGTTAGACAGTATAAATAAGGTTACAATACCTGATTGTCACATAAAAATGAATGAAAAATTTAAGGTAGAGAAAGTTTCATAGCAGCCATAACAGCTGATTAGGCTGCAATAGCTGAGTTGAAAATAAAAAATATTTTGTAAACAGCTGATTACTTATTTCCTTTAACCCTGCAACTGGCTTTAAGCGATTATCGACGCATTAACTACAGTTTCAAAATGGCACTAAGCTATTTTCGACGCATTAACTATGTCGTAATATGATCTCTCACAGCAAGTCTATTTTTACTTAGTTTGAAGTAAAACATACGTAAATCTAAAGATAAAGATTCAAGGTTTCATATTATATCATAAAACGCTCTATAGTTAAGTTAAATCTTTCATTATAAAATTCTAAACTTGGATGTTTACATTTCCGATTGCCATTTGTTTGCGTAATTTCCGAATACGCTAAAATTACCGTATGTTTGTAAAAATTCCCTATCGTGAGTTTACGTTCTACACGATCGTAAGTGTCGTCATTGAAAACAGTGTATTCTTGGCTTTCAGAAACATCTTTTCAATAGCCAGTAGGAAAATAAATGTTTATAAAATAAGCGTTTGAAAAGCTCGTGTTTTGTAAAATCCCAAAATGCCTAATGCGTCGAAAATAGCTTCATTAAATTTTGTTATTTTTTTTACTTTATCGTTGTCTGGAAATAGTGAAAATTATATCAAAACAAAGAAGAAGAATTGCTCTAAGCAACAGTATAATAGACAACGAAGACTATGAACTAGTATTTTATTTTTGTTCTGTTGCGCAATCACCGACTCAGCCAGTAGGGAAGAACAACGCATCGCATGGTTGCCGTGTTGATTTCTTTGTTGTTATTACGCCATTGCCGGTATTAGTGTATTGCTTGCTATTTATTTGGATATTTTAGACTTTTCGTTATTTAGTATGTATAAATAAAAGTTTGTTTATTGTTTTTTTTAATTAGTGAAGAGAAAAATGTAGATGTTAGGTTAAGTTTTAGCGAATAGGTTGGATTTTTGTGAAACTGAAAATAAGCCTATGTTCACGTAGGTTCAGTGTTTTATTATTTTGTAGACAATTTAAATTTTATTAAAATTACATTTTGATTTAAATTTATGCAAAGGTATTTATTATAAAAGTAAAAAAGTTTTTTTTTTTAACCTTTTCTGAAGGTATTAGCGTTTTATTTCTATGACTATCGCTTGTTCTATTTTTTTAACAAAAAAAAATAATAGAGATAAAAATAAATTGTTGTACATTTTTGTAAACTTCAATAAACGCACTATCTTTATAAATAATATTTGGATGAAAAGAAAATTGTTAACTAAAAAGGTTAAGCATTTATTTCACAATTTTGACTTTTGTAAAAATAAAAAAAAGTTTGTTGCCATACAAAAATATCTTATACAATGTAAACTTCCATAAATATCACATTTTTCTCTTCTAAATATATTTATCTCTTAGAAAAAAATATTTGTTCATCCAATAGATTCCAAAATGTCACAATGGTATACATAATAGTGCTATACAAACTTTTTTCAGATTTTGTAGTTTTTATAGATATATTATCCAAAAGTACCAATAAACTTCTTTTACCTAAATATTTTTTTTGTAATTTGTAATTGAGGTATATAAGCAAACTTTTGTATATTTTAGAATTATTCTAAAAACTTTCATATTACCTGAGCGAGTGCTATACATTTTGAGAAAAAATTTATTCTTTACTAATATTTTTACGTTAATCTGTAAAAAAAATAAAAAATATATTAAATGATTCAACCTTTAATATTTTTTTTGGGAAACTGCATTTATTTCTAAAGACATTGATGTTTTTAAAATGTTTGTATCTTAAAAAATAGATGAGCAGTGATTAAAATACAAAACCCTTACAAAATCACCAAAAAGTGCCTGCCATTTTGGGAAAAATGATGGCCAGTTCCAGGGTTAAAAGAAATGACAATTTTCTAATAATTTTTAATTTATTATAGCCTTTTGATAAGCTGATTATATATTTCTCCATTTTACATAGTGAAAAAATTATGTGTAAAAGCAGGGCAGAACCTGAAGTTCAAAATGGCACATAAATCAATTTGACACGATTATTTTTTTTTTACTATAAAAAATGAGTAATGGCATGACGGAACCTATGGCCATATGCCAAATGGCAACTAGAATCAGTCTATAATGAGTAGATAACTATTAATTCCCGCAATCTTGGTTATAGCATCTGGTCTGTAAGAGGTACCTTCTCCCATCTTGGGACTAACAGTCGGTGAACCCAACTCCTGAGCTCTCTCTATCTTGATATACACTCTTGAAGTCTCCAATTATATGACTTCTCAAGCCTCTAGGAGCTTTACTTCAGAGAGAAAACTCCAGCCTCCAACATCACTTGTCCTTTAGGGTGTCTTGGCCAGATATATCGTCTGACTTCTGAGGCCCTGTGTCAGATCACCTAGCTCCTGAGAACACATATTCTTGTGTTGTGCCTGGACCGTTTATGGCAGATCCTAACTGGGGCTGCTGGTCTCTATGGCTCCTAATCTCTGAGGGCACTTGGCCTCTTGAAATTTTCAATTATTAGTGTTTTTGGGATCAGAAAGCTTCCAGATCCCCTGGAAGACGTGTCTATTTGCATACTTGGCTACACTCATTGTATGGAGTTATAAAGGACCCACTCTCTGAGGCCTCCAGGAACCTAGTAAGCCTTAATTTTTGGAGGCAAATGTGGTGTTCATTAACTAATCTGAATTCAAATTAAATCAATAGATTTTCATATTAATATCCTAATCAAAAACAGATTTATATAATAAAATAATTGTAAAGCAATATTAATACAAAACAACAGTTTTGTGCACAATTAATAATTAACAACATATTAACCTAAACTAGAAGCAATTTAATAAAATGTATATGATTTTAGGATAAAGATCAGAGGCTTCTTGCAGAAGTAAAGAAGAGTGCAATGGACCCACACTTCTCTGGGAGGGTGAAAAATATTGAAGATAAACTTAGAGGCATTGCACATGAGAAAAAGCCAAAGGACCTTCATCGAGCTATAGGTAAAGTAGTATTTGTCAGTAAAAATAAAATTATTCCATTTAATTAGAACTGATTAAATAATAATGGGAAAATCAAACACTGATCCAATTTCATATCTAGCAATGTAGATCTCATCTTGGGTTGTGTTCAATAGAGATCTTTAATCATGAAAACTGGGGTAGGAACAGAGATATGAGATATAAACATAATAGTGCTTTTGTGGTAGGTTAGCAGTGATTCATACTCACAAAAAGGGAATAAGAGGTACGGTTGGAAAGAAAGAGGTCAACACTTTTTTGTTATGTCTTCTTATTATGCATGTCCATGGTTAATACAAACTGCTAAACATATTAATTTTCTTCAGTTAATGGTTTTAATATATTATTAGCTGAAAGTTAGCGAAGCCTATTACTCGAGGGACTGGAAAAATTTCTGTTTCTCTGTCTGCACAATAACGAACTTACCTAAAAACTTGACATTTTACATGAAGAACATTTTTATATCAAGTCCGGTGATTGTGCAATTTACTCCATGAATTTTTTTTAAAGTTCAAACAGCCGCCATAATGGATTAAACTGGTGTACCAAGCTGGCTAACGAACTTAGTTGAGATATTTATAAGATGAATTTAGTACCAAGTTTCTACTTATTAAGGTTTTTTTGGAACAGTTATCGTTTCCATAAGCCGAATTATCCTGAACACATGTAACATAATTGTTGTAACAAAATGTGTAGTTTTTATTTTATTAAGGTGATTTTTTTTTTCAGGAAAAATTGAGAAGTCTGACTGGAACGTCAAAGAAATTGAAAAGAAAATCACTGAAAATAAATTTGGAAGAGGAACTCGAGCACACACGGAAAAAGTTCCTAAATGGAGCAAGGAGCAATATGATGACAAAGTAAGAGTACGCTTTACAGTATCCTTTTGCTTGTTTATTTGCCGTAAAATCTAGAAAATACCATCCCATATTAAAGAATATTATAAGACTACCTATGAATGTTGCCTAGGTCCGCAAGATCCAGATGCGGGATACAGAGAATGGCAGCAAGTTCACGGAATTGGATGACACACTCAAAAGGATAGAGAGGAAGATGAAGGAGGGTGGAGTGCTGGAACAGGGCAAGGTGTCAGCTCTGGCCGCCCATCTCACCAACATGAACCAAGAGCCAGAGAAACCTCCTCTGCAGAAGTCTGTAGGTGTTACTATCTACACTGTTTATAGATGCTAATTCTTTTAGACATATTACTGATTTGTGTGAACTGTGGACAGAATTCGAAGGCAGCATTTGTGATGCCATCTCAAGGGGCTTCAGAGACTTGTCACTTTTGTAACAAGCGTGTGTATCTCATGGAGCGATTGAGTGCTGAAGGCAAGTTCTTCCACCGTGGCTGCTTCCGCTGCGATTACTGCAACAACATCCTTAGACTTGGTGAGTCTCACAATCATTTTAGTTGTTTAGGGATGAAACACCTTATCTCATTAGATCCAGATCCGATTTTGGTAGCAGCAAAACAGGATCCCTAATTTTAATCTATTTATGCTTTTTGTTATATGTTTGTTTATGACTTAATGTTTTTTGCATATGAGAATTGTTCATATTGCATCTAATTTCACTTTTACTTGCTTTGCATTTTTGTGCATAAGAATTTAGTTTGAAATTTGGGTAATACTTTTACCTATTTCCTATATTTTGTTATATATTTATAAAAACCTCTATCCTAGTACTAGTTTGTAGTTTTATGTTTTTCATGTTAAGTTAATGAACAAATTTAGGAATTATGAAATACACTGGTATTTACTACTTCACTACTTATTTTTTTATTAGGCTAGGAAATATCTAAAATTCATAATGGTAGTTTTGTGTTAAATTTGAGTACTATTAGCATCTAATACATTTTTCATAAAATTGTTGTGTTGTGTTTTGGGCTAATTGCTTTTAATGTTACAATTTTGTGAATTAAATTTTATAAGAATATAAAAAAGGGGTTTTTAGTATTAATTGGTACGTAATAATATTGAAAAGTACTCCTTTGGCAAGTCTGCTCATGTTACTTGAGGATAATATGAGAGTCGTTCAATAAGTCCTTAGAAAATCCTAGAGATGGCGATCATAGGATTGAACAATTTTGTTTCTAAGCAGCATTATTGACTAGACACTGTCAAAATTTCTGCTCGATCTATTACGTAGTTTTGTTGCTATTGACGATTGAAGTGGACAACTTTTGTTTGTTTTATAATAGTGGAGGAAAGTGAGTTTTGAGCAGTGATATACTTTTTATTTCAAAGGCTTAACACCGAAAGAAATTAAATCTGAGTTGGATGTAGTTCATGGCAAATCTGCTCATGTGTTTGCAACAGTTTACAATTGGGTAAATGAGTTTAAACATGGCCATTCATCTACAAATGATGAATATCAATCGGGATGACCAGTGGAAGTGTTTACTCCTGAAATGATTGAAAAAATTCGGGAAATGATTTTGAATGATGGATGAATTAAAGTGCGCAAAATACTTAGGGCTACAGGGATATCACAAGGCATAGTCGCTTTAATTTTCGCTTTAATGTATGAAAAATTATCACATGATGGGTGCCGCGTTTGCTTATCAATTACAATAAGAACAATCTTGTGGTCGACTGAAGTTTTTTTGGCTATCCTGTGTCATAATCCTAGTTTTTTTGTCAATACATCACTGCCAATGAAACATGGATTCATTACTACACTCCAGAGACAAAAAGACAGTCTCAACATAGGATGTTTGATAGTCAACAGGTGCCGAAGAAGGCAAAGACAGAGAAATCGTCCGGTAAGGCAATGGCTGGGTACAGTCTTCTGGAATGCACAGGGTATCATTTTAATTGACTACTTGGAAAAAGTTGATAACAGTGGTGGGTTGTGTGTCTTTGTTGGACAAGTTGAGCGAGGAAATCTGAGAGAAACGCCCATATTTGAGGAACAATGTATACCTGTAAGGTTTTAATGGCCTAAATGTATACTTGTAAGGTTTCAATGGCCTAAATGACTGAATTGAAGTTCGAGACGTTGCAACATCCACCGTATTCACCAGATTTGGCCCCCAATGGTTTTTTCCTGTTCCGAATTTGGAAAAATGGCCTGATGGACAATCACTGCTTCACTTTAAAAACAAGGATGTTATGGAACAAACGAATGCTTATTTTGAAGAACTTCAAAAATCATATTTTTTGGACGGCTTAAAAAATTTGGAAAGAAGATTGGAAAAATCTGTAGAATGGATGTATTGATTATGTTAAGAAATAAACAAATTTCTGCTGAAAAAAACTAGTTTTTCAATCTTTTTTGAGGAATTATTGAACGATCCTCTTAGTTTGATCCTGAATTAAGCCTTTGTTGTACTGTTTATTTGTCCAACTATTACTGGGTTTTGGTTGGTCCAGATCATGAAAAGCTGAATTTGTTGGTATGGCTGGGATAATGAATTAGCTCAGTAATGACATAATTAAATAGGGTTGGGGGGGGATATTAAAACTTGTCAAAATTTCCACAAGTGATTTTGGGTGAAAACAACATTTCTTTTCCGATTTACTTTAGTTTTCCTGGCCTGTACTTAATGTGGGTATTTTCTTGTTATAGGGAATCTCATGCAGTTACACAAGACTTGACTGCATCTTTATTAAAGTAATCCAGCAAAAAGAAAAGCCGTTAGAAGAGAGAAAATGTTCATGTAGAGTACTTGTTTTTTCGTGTTTTTACAAAGGATTAAATTCATCTTTATAATAGTTGTCTCATTTTTACTGATTTATGTAATTTTGGAAATTAATAAGAATTCACTTAGTAGCAAATTGTATTTGATTTTAAAAATTAACTGAATCAACGAAAACTGGACAAAATACCACAGTTTGAGTTTAGCACAAGGTGCACAATACTTTGAGAAATAATTTAATTTTAATTTGATTGATTATTTTATTTCAAGAAGAGAACCTTTAGTTTTATTTAGTTTTATAAATTTTGTAATTTATTTTGAAGAGCTGATTACATTTTTTATTGAAAAGAGAGCATTTTTATTTTAGTTCGATTTTAATATTAATATTCTTGCTAAAGGGTTTTGAGTTTAAGAACGTGTTTTAATATTGAGATTTTCCAGTGAAATTCAATTTTTTTTAATTGGCTTTGGGCTTTGGGCCAGTTTTATTTTAAAGTACTCTAATAATATTTCATAGGCTCAAATGTACTTGATGTTCACTGGTTAAGCATTTGCTCAGGCATAACCAATCAAAAAATAATTGTATAGTGACTTGGAGAGTTAATTACAATTTAATACTTGAATTTTATTCAGAGTTTTGAGATCAATAACCGAGATTGTTATAAAAATATAATGTAGAACCAAGAAAAATTAAATAAATAATGACTATTGTATACACACACGCTTTAGCTCATATTTTTACAAAGTCAGCATTGCTTGACCTGTTTTTTCTTGTAAAATAGCCATAAAGTCATACAGGTTTATATGGTTTTTAGTATCATTCATTTTGTTCTTCAGCCAGACATAAAGTGTAGTAAAGTAAAAGTATCTAATCAAAATAACTTTGGCCAAAAAGGTAAACAAATAATATTGTTTTCCCTACTGTCAAACAAGTGCTGAAGATGTTAACCCTCCATCAGGCGCTTAAAATTAGAAACACCATCAGGCGCTCACGGAGGTTTCCTCCAGGTTAGCGAATAATGGATATCATAGTCGTTTAAACGGTTTTTATTTGTTTAAATATTCATACTGATTTAATTACAATGTAATATATTCATTTTTAGAAATTAAATAAAAATTACTCTCTTATGTAATGAATTTTTTAAATAAGAAATTCAAAATCTTAAAAAATGTTATTGTATAATAACAACATGATTTATTTTAAGAAATAATGCAATTAATTATAAAAATGTTTAACCTACTGTAATAATATATGGAAATTAACTTAGTTTTTAACTTCTTACAAAAACAACTTACTTCAATTCTTGAGATATTATACAATTGTAATTTCGATTATTACTCTGAAATCAAAATTTATTCTTTACTAAAAATCTTTTTACACACTACACAAAGTTTAAAAACATTTTCTTTCTGGTTCTTATAACGACAATGTTCACTCCATAAACAGTACTGAAATGTTCCCTAGCACACTGGTACTGTACTGACAAGTCTCTCGTCTTCATTCTCCATTTCACAAAATTCAAATAAAATATATTGTAAAACTTAAAAAGAAACCATCACAGGCCACACATGTAGGCGCACAAGGATTATTACTCCATAAAAACTAAACACAATAAGGCGCTCACGGAGATTTCGTCCAAACACTACAAACACAACATCGGGTGCTCACGGAGGAATCGTCCGGTCTCGCACGGAAGTAGACCTCATACTGACAGATTTTGACAAAGATAAGCGGGAGGCTATTGTTTCGCTTCCCCGAAAGATGCTTGTGAAGTACACTGCGGGAAACTACTGCCAACATCAGAAAAGTAGTACTATTTTTAATAATAAAAAATACACGGAGGAAAACTCTGTTTAGCGCCCGATGTAGGGTTAATATATGTTTATGGTTTAACACTCTCATTGTGATATGAGTATCACAGTCAATGTGTTAAACAAATGTTTAATTTTCATATTGTGTTGTAGAAAGCCAAATACACAGAAGAAAAAAACTTGTTGTTTTAAAATTAAATGACTGATTTTGGTATATGCTAAGGGCAAAAATTTAGCTTGTCTTGGCGGCCTCTACAAAATATTTACTTCTCTGTCAATGACCTATCATTGTTTTGCAACTCAGAAAACCAGTAGAGATGCCATATATAAACATTAATTTGAAATGAAACACAATTAAAGCTTTCTGACTGTGTGAGTAACTCATTTTAGTAGACGAATTTGATTTTTTTATTTATTGTTGTTTGATAGCAGTCTGAGAGTACAAGTTCATCATGTCTTATATCTACACAAGCTACTTCTTTGTCTCCATGGGTTTTCTTATTTGGTTTGTAAAACATCAAAAGCAATTGGTAATTAATATGAAAAAGATGTATCAGACAAAACATAAATAATACTGATCTGATTGTGTTAACATTTTAACATAATCTTTATAAATCTTACTAATCAATAACAACTTGTTACTTAAAAGTAATGAATTTTGTTCAGATTGTACAATTCAAGTTTTACTACAGCATTAGGAAGCTTTAATTATTTAAAAGACAGTTGTTAAAGTATAAATTCATTTGTACTAATATTCCTCCTTCCCATACAAATAATTTTCATAAATTTTATGGGACATGATAATATTGTTTGTAAATTAACAATACTTGTGTGGTATTTAGTTGTGCTGAAGTTTGTATGGATTGTGTTTCAGGGAATTATGCCTTTGACAGAGATGGAAGATTTGGCAGCAGATTTTTTTGTATACCTCACTTTGGACTGACTCGTGTGATTAAACGAGAAGAGGTTGGAAACAAGGAGAACATCCCTAGTCAACCAGTGCCAAAGACTCCTGTCATGGTGGGTTGTTTATCCATAAGAGAAATATTTATACTTTCTGTCTTTTGAAGTACTTAAAAATATTTATTTTCTGGAGAAATGATAAAACAGTAAAGTTATAAAGTAGTAGATGTTAATGAATAGGGTTTATCATGGTAGCGTTTTAACTAGCATATGTGGTGTAGTTTGCTCCAGTAAAAGTTGTTATTTTTGAGTTTGGTGAGTTGCACTAATAGAGGATTGTATCACAGAGATCAAAGAAAATCTTTGGTTTATAGTGGTTCTGAAGCTTACACAACCAGTGTTATATCAAAGTATTCCAGTTTTCCATGTCAAAACATTGCTTAACAGTAAAACTCTTGAATGAAATACTCCGGCCTCGTTGTAGAGAACCGTCTTCAATCAACAGTTTAAATTGAAAACTGATCTGTCAACTGAAGATCTCTCTTCACACAGAGGCCATAACATTTCAAAAATGTAATTACATAAACAATGTTTTGATGCAGTGTGAATTAGAAAACTTTTATGATACCTTTGGTTCATTGTACATAGTATTTCAATTTGATAATAACTGTTTTAAATTGGGAATCTAGTATTACTCATAGATAAAGAGATCTAAATTTTCCGAGTAGTAGAACATTATAGACATCTAGAGTATTATGTGTTCTTTTATACAGTGTGAGTTAAAAGTATAGATATACTCTGTTTATTTTTTTATGGATAAAGTTGGAGGGATGGAACTCAGGACACCTTTCTAGGAAATAGAAGTGAACTTTTTAATCCCTATTACCACTTTGCCCATTTCCCCAAAGTGGGATTTTGGGGTAGCGACTCAAAATTTTTAAATATAAGGACCCATTAAGTGACCTCATTTGAAAGATCTTGATAAAAGAAGAAGAAGTGGAAACTAGAGCTTTCTATCTCAACTCAGTACAGAATGGCAGCTCATTTAGATTAATAAAATTAAAAGCATGGACGCATCCTGTTTTTACTCCAATGGACAAAGATATAAAAATTAAACTCTAGGACACCCCTCTAGGAAACAAAAGCGAACCATTTCCCCGAAATACTCGTGGACATGGAGTGCACCAGAGTGGTGTGGATGTGCTTCATCCTGCTGGAAAAAAACTTCATTATAGTTGTTGGTTGGTTCATAGCTAGATCAACCTGATTTTGTAACATTTTCTGGTATACCTCAGCATTAAGTTTTTCGTCAGTAAAAAAGCGCCCAATAAACTGATCCCTCACAATGCCAAGATTTTAATTTTTCAGGGTGCTGGTTATGTTGTTCTCTAATCCAATGAGGGTTAACATCAGCCCAATAACAAGTCTGTTAACGTTATCGTTTAACATGAATGTTGCTTCATCTGAAAAAGCAATATTGTTTAATCTAATTGTATTATTATCAATGTTCCGCATCATTATTTCACAAAATTCTACTCAACGATCAAACTTCTACTCACTTAGCTCATGAACTAAACAAATATCTACTGTCATGTAAAACTTTACAAACTGATGTTTGAGATACACCTAATATTTGAGAAACATTTCTAGTTAAGGTATGAGGATCTTCTACAATAGACTGTAAAAAATGTCAAGTGACAATGCTTTGTTTCTAGCCGATTTTGGTTGTCCAGGTTTGGGGTGGTTTTTAATTCTGCCTGTTTTCTGGAAACGTTGGATTGTTTTTTGAACTCCTGATTTATAGATACAGGGTTTTGAAAAGTGTCATTAAATAAATTCCTTCCTTTATCATAAGATCTCATTCGGTCTCCATAGCCTCGAATCGTCAGGATCATAATAAGCCGTTGTTCACTGAAACACTCCATTTCAATGTAAAGTACCACAAAAACACGTCTTAATTTTGTTAATTCCAACCAGAAACTGAACATGATACTGGACTTCCTCAAAACTGATAAGATAAGGAAGGCCAGCCTTGCAGCAGGTAATAACTGTAAAACAGGTTTGAGTTTGTCTATTGAAGTTATTTACCTTCTGAATGTAGATCTTCATGTTTTGCCTTAATTAATTTTTAATTAATTTCATTGAGCAATTTTGTACTGGGTTGGGATATAAAGCTCTAGTTTCCGCTATTCTTCTTCTTTTATCAAGACCTTTCAAATGAGGTATCACTTAATGGGTCTACATTTTTTTTAAATCGAGTCACCCTCCTCCCCCTCAAAAACCTATTTTGGTGAAATGGGCAAAGTTTTACAGTGACTAAGCAGTTCACTTCCATTTCCTAAAAAAGTGTTCCTAGTTCCATCCCTCTGTCTTTATCCATAAAAAACTAAACAGAGTATATCCATACTTTTAACTCACACTGTATAAAAGAACACAACAACTAGTACAACAATAATACCCTACATTTCTATGATGTTCCATTACTCAGGAGATTTAGACCTCTTTATCTATAAGTGATACGAGATTCTCCAATTTAGAAGAGTTTGTTACATTATCAAATGAGTGTATCCATACTTTTAACTCATACTGTATATTGTTACCTGTAGGTAAAAAGCTGTATTTAGACATTTTCATTTTTGACAAAAACTGAAAAACATGTAGGCATTCACAAAACAACACAAAAGCTTGTTTAAGACAATTTTCTACACAATACAGCTGTAGCATTGTTTTCCTTCAGCATAAAACACTAGTGTTTATGTTTGTTTAGAGAGCTAATGTTACTCTTTTGAGTTTGAAGTAAGCATTATTGGATTACAGCTTAGAGGAGAGGAAGACATGATGGACCAAGGGACAACACCAGAGAGGATTGAGTTTGAGAACCTGTCGGGAGTGGGTGAGACTGCCTCAGACCAGGAGGATAGTGAGATGGATGAAGATGAGTGGACGGACCGTAATTTTGGGGCCTCAGCTGCTGAGGCTTCTAGCGATGAGGCTTCTGACCTCAGGTACAATTTTATTAAACCTGCTGCTTTTTCATTTCTTCTTCTGAACATCTTAATTTAGGAATTTCAATTAAGGGTTTTATTTATTATTTATTGTTAGTGCCAAAGGACTTATGATGAAACTCTCACTATCTACATTCTACAACACATATAAGTCTGTAACTTTATTCATAAACTAATTTTGTTAATTTTGTAATTCTTTAGTAACAACAGCTTATTTGGTCATTATGTTATAACAATAACATTGTTGTAACCATAAGTATGAAGTTAGATCTGTATGTTGTGTGTCATGCAGCTTTAATTGTTTTCTTATCTGTGATTTCAAATATTTTTAACAATTTGCAACGGTGTATTACACCCTGTTGTGACATAAGCATTTGTTAAGATGAACTTTTATACCTAATGAGACACACACCAGTTTTAATGAAGCATATCATGTGCCTGATGGAGTTGTTTTGTTTTAATTCTTTTCTCAATTTCTTTGAATACAGTTACATTTATTGATTGTGAAACAAAAAATGGGCTAATGGAAATGCCTGAAAATTCATGACATTGTACAGTTTATTATAATAACATTTATTAATACAGTTTGAAAATAATATGAAAAAACACAAATTGATCTAGAAAAATATAATATTTAAGTGTCCCTAGCTAAAAACAATATATTAAAACATATCAACAATGTGTACCTCATCTGGCATACAATGCGTAAGTATAATACATTACAATATCTTGTATCCATCCTGACTCTTACAATGTAATTTTAAACAGTGATAAACTAAATAGTTTCAAAATGTTAATGTTTATAATATACTTTCTCATCATATTTATGTTACTGGAATGCACAGTATTTCACATTATAATTAACTTAAATATAATGGTGGATATAAACATGGATCATTCTATAAAGCTAAATTAATAAATGTATTAAGTTGAGTATATAAAATTCAGTGCTCCCTCACTTCAATTCATGCTTTCAAACCAAAAAGTTTAGATAGCAGAGAGTTTCAATCTGGTTGAAAAGCACAAAAACCAGTATGATTTCCTTTATTACCAGCATAAAAACTGGAAGTTATTGTTTGATTTATATGATAAAGTGCAGAACTAAAAAAGCTGCATTTTAATGTAACTCCCGTTATAACTCTACTGCATAGTTTGTGTTAAACTTTCAAACTTTTTTTGTCTAAACTGTTTGATCCAAAAATAATGGAATAGAAAGAAAGCTTGTTAACAAATTCAATTTTTTTTTAATGTTTTTATTTTAATATTAGCTATGATGTAGAAAACAGTAAGCTTACTCTCCTTTGTTGAAACTGTTAGTGACTCGGAGGACGAGGAAGAGTTCGCAGAGGCGCTAGACGTGAATGTGGGCATGACAGCAGACGAGACACTGCGGCTGGCCGAGCATTGGACTCGTAGATATAACCGGCAGAAGGAGGCTGATGAAGAGGAGAGTGGCAGCTGTCACGATTCAGATGACTCTCGAGAACACTTCAGCTACCAGGAGTATGACAGTGAGGGTAGGTGTTGTTGCGTACAATAACTTGGGATTGATTATGTCTTAACTTTTTATGCTGTTCTAAAAGATTTAATCATTTGGTTGTAATCATTTTAAAAGAAATTTTAATGTGTTATATACTTTTAAGCAACATCAAGATGAGTAGTAGTGACAGAATATTGAGAAAATTTTGTATTTATTACCATTATTATTAATTAAAGTTCAGTTAAATTTAATATGCACTGATCTCAATTGTAGGCAATGTTGTTTATTGAAAGTTTTGGTAATTTTTGTAAAGTTGTCTCTCATTGTGGTTAATTACATTATTTATCTTACTAGTTATGGAATCTTGGTTATATCAAATCCTAGTTGTATGTATTACCTATGTTTTGCCTAAAATATTCTAACTGAATAAACTTTGGTGTTTATTAGTCAAGAGTCAGTAGACAAGATTCTTTATTAAACAATATCATTGAAGTATGTTACAGAGTCAAAAGTATGTCAGAATAGATGGATGTCTAGTTAAGTTAAAGATTGTCACTCCATAAATAGAATTCCCCAAGTGTGTAGAAGGTCTGGTTCTGTAGCCAATGGTGAAGAATTCTCTTCATGGTTCTTGGGTTTTCAGTTTTTAGGTAGTCAGGCAGCTTGTTGGAGAGCTTCATTCTAGCATAGGTCAGTTTTTTCTTTTTCAAATAAGGCAGTTCAATGAATAGGGAGTGTATAGTGACTGCTTGACTGGTGAAATGATTGTGCAGATGCCTTTGTGTAGGAGGATCCTTGGTTCTGCAGTGCATAGTGGTTTCTAGGATGTAGATGCAAGTCACTGTCAATAATTTCCAGTCCTTAAATAAGTTTCTGCAGCTCTCTCTGGGTCATAATCTGCCATTATCCCTAGTGCTTTCTTCTGCATAATTATGACACAAAGAAGATTTCCATTCAAAGAACTACCCCAGACAGTTATTTTTTAATATTTGGCTTTTTTTAATTATTGGTTTTCAAAAAGTGCATGTTATGCAATATTCGAGGCTTCAAGACTACTGGTCTCTTCAGTTCTCTTCAAGTGTTATGCCTAGATGTTTAACATTTTCAGCTGCTTGGAAGCCTGGTAGTTCACTTTTTCTCGCCAAAGGATTTTTTTTGTTTTATTCTCATTGAGAACAAGATCATTTTTAAGTGTATATTCTTGGGCCAAACTGATGGCAATGAAATCTATTTCTAGTTGCTTTGTATCCTTATTAGTTGTGAGTAGCACAGTGTCACCAGCATTTTACAGTATTCTCCTAGATGTTCTGGAAAGTCATTTATGAATAATATGAATAGGCTGGTCCAGGGACAGAGCCTTGTGGAACCCCTGACTGACTGGCAGAAGTTTAGACTGAACTATTCTGTTTCCTGTAGTTCCACTGTCTGACTTCATCCCTTGAGGTAGCTTGCAAAACCACCGGAGTGCTGTTTGTTGGATCCCAAGTCTTTTAAGTTTAGTCAGTATGAGGTCATGACCTAGGCAGTCAAAGGTCTTGCTAAGGTCGAGAAATAGTGTATTTACAGCGTTGTCAATTATTAGTTCAATTAGGTAAATAATTGCAGTAATCATGGATTTATTAGAGATAAAACTATGCTGCTTGTCAGTAATTTGTTACTTCTTAACCTTTTGGGGTCCATAGGCGAACTTAGTCCGACATCGCTATCTTGAACGTTCCAGTTCAAGGCCAGACTCAGTCTGACATCTGTTGCAACGTGAATATTTTACCAAAATATGTAATTCAGACCCATATTTGTTGGATGTAACATTCGATCTTGTGAAAGTGTATTAAATAATCAGACACAAGTTGTCTTTTTCTATGGTTTCACTTTCAACATTATTACAATGCGCAGTTGAAAATCGGTGTTTATTTTCAGCTGACCAACGACTTGTAGCATCTACTGCTGTTTGGTTAAATATTTTGTTTGTTTTGAATTCATTTTTAGAGGAATAGATACAGATGTATTGTGATTATTTAGTTGTCAACAAGAAACATATAAAGTGAGTTTTCATTTTCAATTGAAATAGGATCAACGAGCCGAGGTGGAGGATGCACTGTTTGATTTTGATGGTAGGGATGATGATATTGATCCTGATTTTCCTATTTCTGCGGACAGAAGTGTAGTAAGTGATAGTGAATTAGATGACAACAAGGCTGAACTTCATTAGATGAAACTTCAGCACCAGGTAGGGTTAGGTCTAGGTCTTAGGCCATGCAAACCTGGACTCCAAAAACTAAAAAAAACAACAAAGAGTAGGCATAAGCCTAGGCATAACTGTAGAGTGTTATGTGTATTTTGTGTGTAGGTACAGACAGTAAATTTTCTTTTTGTTCATTTTTACTTTTATATACAGTTCAATAAGCTATTGTTATAGTAACAACTTATTTATTTTTAATAATTTTTTACTATCTTACTGATATAATTTTCAGTTTTGAAGTGAAAAAACTTATTATAATTCTTTTTTTAGGAATTATACATAGGAAACATAATTATACAATTAAGAAACTTAGTTAGGCCCATGACTATATTTGGGTCTAACTATGTTACAAGTAGCTTACTTTGTCGTAAAGCACACCAACTAATCCACTTATACACTTTACCAATGTAATTAGTACTTCATACTTTTATAAGCTAAAATGTAGGTATTTTATCGACTCAAATACGTTGTATACAAAATAAATATTTATTTTATTTTCAAATGACATGTTTCCTAAGCCATGAACTTAATTATATAGGTATTTAGAACATGACTAATACTTATGATGGTTCCTTCCTTACAGTTTTGATTTATAAAGAAATGAAGTAGGTAAAAAGCATGAAAAAATGGATTTTTTTCTTTATTTTAAAAATACAAAAAATAATTAATACACAATTTATTTTGCATTACTTAACTTTTTGTAACATTAGTCTTCCTTAACAAAAGAGCTTATTATAAAATTTATTGGTTTATAGTGACATGTACGTATGGGATATTAAAATATAGTCATATTCACCTGAAATTAATTGTCAACCCGGTGGGGAACACATGGACCCCGAAAGGTTAAATACCCCTGATATATTCTATGAAAACAATTATTAAGAATGAGAAAGAAAACCAATGTATTCTTCATAATAACTTTTCATTACATCGTAAAATTTATATACTTGTTATCAAAGTTACAGTTAAATGTAATAAATTTTGTTCGATTTAAGCTGGTTGATATATCTTGGAGACACTTTGAAGTGTGTATTTTATAGCGGTAGATGATGAGTTTGATGCGATTTGGCATGACTGCTCTCCCAGTCCCTCAACACAAGTGTTTGGAGCCACACAATCGGGATTGAAACGTATGGTTTCTCTCTGTGATTAGACATAGATATGGTGTAAACTAACATTATCTAATATGATAGATTAGAAATATCTTTGTTATTTTTACTATTTATTTTGTTAGAGAACTGTGCATTTGCATGTTATTAAACAATAATAAATGTTCTACACACATTAAACAGGCTGAAAGAAGACCAGCAATTCAAGAATAACCATTTGCTTACATTGCAGTTCTTTTTTATCCCTTCTAGCCCAAGCTATTTGAGAGGAAAATCTAAGAAAAGAAACAAACACATACTACATCTATTATTTAAAAATATAAACGTGGAGATGAAAATTCATATCTTAAGTTTAAATTCCAAATACATTGTATCATTATACATTAATAACTTGATAAATAACCAAAAGAAATATTATATATATATATATATAATGTTTTATATATATATATAAATTTATATATGTATAATATATATATATATATATATATATATATAAAAATTTATATATATATATACATCAATAAATATTTTACATGTAACAACACATAATTTAACATATTTTTACAATTTGGTATATTATATTTACATAACAGAAAACCCAAGGAAATAAGGCATGAACATCTGAGTAATATATAAAGAAAACTTTGATTTTAAAATTAAAAATTGATTAAAAGATTCGGTCATCTTAAATCATATCATGACTGGATTGAGTAATATTATACAGACTTATGCATACTTAACGTGTGTAATATATATTTTTTAATGCGATAATTGAAAAAAAAACTAAATTTTAACTAAACCGAACATTACAGAAATACTCTAATATCACAGGACTGCCAAAACAAAAAAAAAGTAGAAAACATTTTATATTATAAATTCGTTAACTGTTTTTCAGAGCAGAGGAAAAAGTGAGAGTCCAGAACACAAATAATTGGCCCTTTCTACCCACACTGACTGTTGCTAGTTGAGTCAAACATTTACTACGTATTTTGGATGATTGTATGTTTGTAACAATAATTTTCATTACTATGGTTTCTGCTGTTCATTTTGAGCATCTGTAAGAAGTTCATTTCATATTTTACTTGTTACAAAATAATAATATTCCTTAGTGACAGTTATTTAACCCTTTGCACTCGAGAGTAAAATTTTTGGTCACTACCAAAAACTCGGGCCTCTATTGAACAAGTACTGGCGAAAACCTCGGAACCCTTTTTATCAATTTTGTAAAGGTTTTGTTTAAAAGGTGTAACTTTTTTATTTTAGCAAATAGAGTTATAATTTTGTTTTTGTTTTATTTCTCATAAAATGCTATATTGTAAAAAAATATATATTTGTAATTACCTTATTTTTAATACCTTTTTTCACTTATAAAAATAAAAATGTTTGCAAAAATTTTTACAAAAGTTAACTTTTAGCTGTTATAACTGAAAAAAATTGCATTGACATTATATACACTATTATTATTTCTAGGTTCCTTACATAATTGTAAACATGCACATAAAATTTCATAAACTTACCTCTATAAACAAAAATGTTGTAGGCAGTTTTGTAATTTCCGACAATTTCCCCAAATAGTGAGTTATTTGTCAAATGATTGAATATTTACTATTTTATACCTTTTTATGCCCGTAATACCGGTACTTTGGGATTATACCGACCACACCAGTATGAAGAACACAAACATATAAATTTATAGAAACAAACATGATAGAACGAAAAACAACTCTTTAATTACAAAATTACAGACTTACAACGATTATCAATGGGGTCAGATTCCGTTATATGCCCCCAACGCTTAAACCTTTTTCAATGAACTTAGAACGTTATAAAACGATGTAGTTGAGTAACAGAACTAACATTCCATCAATCAACAAGCATTTCCAGGTATTGTGATCGGTATTGTTGTCGCTGTTATCTTATCTTTCTCGAGAATCCCGATTACGGCAGGCCGCGCAGCATCACATGGTTATTTAAGTTTTTTGCACTGTACATAATTGCCTTTCCATTACAATTCAATTTATATTTCTGATCAGCCCCTCTAGAATTTGATATTTTACTGATAGGTACTATCTCGAGGGATGTTTTTCTTTCGTTGACATCAGCGCGGGCTTCGGCAGCACACATGCATTTTGGGTGGTGGAGAATAAAAACAAGTTTTGTGTGTTTTTTTCAATAAAGAGTTTAGTTTTTGTTTGGTAATGTTTGTTTTTGTTGAATTTTTGTGTTTGGAGAAATGTAGGGGTAAAACATGGAAGTACAACAAAGCGACGCCCCAGCTGAACGGGCGGCAAGACTCGTTATCTATTAGACCGCTCAACTTTAACCTCTGTCTGAGGATGGGGAGGGGTTTGCGATAAGACAATTCCTGTTTTATATTGACGAAATATTGTTCTACGCTAATCTAGTAATCAGTAGAAGCAAAATGTAAAATAACGATTCATGTCTGGGTGTGGTCGGTATAATCCCAAAGTACCGTAATACCTCCCTCACTTTCACTTTTGGCATCGTCAGATGATTCCGAATCTGATGTTACTGACAAAAATATCACTCAGATCGTCAACATAACCTTATTGTCTGAAATAACTTATCAGACTAAACAAAACAATGAAGAGATCAGCTGTTGAAGTTGGGATCAAATCAGCTGACGAAAAAAGGTGATGTTGACAAACCTCTACAACACAATGTAAAACTGCAAAATCACCGCCATAGGGTATAGTGGTTTACTACGTTTTTACATCCAACAACTATCCAGCTTGCGTATATCGCAAATTTACCGCATTTGGATAATTTATAAAGTCAGTATAAAGGATTTACCAAACGTCCGACATTTCGGACGTCCGAGGTTTTGGCCTAAACAGCAAACGTCCGAAATGTCGGACGTCCGAGGTTTTGGCCAAAACAACGATGTCCGATATTTCGGACATCGGAGTGCAAAGGGCTAAAAAATATAACAGCTGAATCATATTATTGTGTTTGTTTGTCTAGCGAGCATTCTATTGAGTGGGGATTTCTTTACTTTGCTTTATTGTTCTTTACTAATTATCATTTTATTACAAATAATAGGTAATTTAGTCAAAGATAATTAATGCGATTACTGGGAAGCCCGACCTGACCTTTACTCGGGGGAGTTTTTTTTCCACACTATATATATTTTGTTATACAATTTTATTTTAGTATTGAAATGATTACTCAATTTATCAATAAATATAAGATTCAAAGGAAAACAATAGTTTAAAAAATAAACATCATAGTAGTTACTGAAACCAGTGCATTTTTCAACCATATTAGTATAATCAACTGGAGGCAAAAATATACTTTAAATGAAAATTGTGTATTCCCTGCCCTGTTAGGACAAGAAGCTGAAAATTGCACTAAGCCCTAAAAAGACCTTTGCACCGCTTCTGGAGTGACAGGATATTCTGGATGGGTAAGGTTAGGTTTAAGAGCCGCCTTGTGCGTGGATCCACAAGGATTTTGGGCATTAATCTGTCATCTCCTTGGAAGAAGGGGAGGCCAGCTCCGGACTCCCTTATGTCAAGGCCAGCATCTACCTTTAACACTTAGAGATCCTCACCAACTCCAACAATCATCCCTGCAGTAGACTTATCGATCTCTATTCTTGATCCGCAATATGTCGACATTTGCTGTTAATGATGTGCCACTTCTGGACATCCATAGGGTTGCCCAGATGTAAGTGACATCACTTTTTGCTGTACCCAGTTTATATATATGTATGTTCAAATGGAAGGTATAAACCAGCCAGAAATGAACCCTCCTGGAGTTACAATTGTGTTACTTATGTAAAATAGTGTCAGAATATATGCTTTTGTTATTTAGAAAATTGGCATCCATTTAGGAATTTCCATACCGTCCACGATGGTTTGTTTCTTCTAGTTTCTTAACAATCATTCCTGTTAAATTAATAAACACAAATTCACATTTTTGTATCTTAGTTTAAGAAAATTGGAACTTAAAAAATTATTTAAATTACTACATTTTAATTTAAAGTTATTACTAGTCTCAAATGTTTTGAAATATTACCACACAATGACTTTAAAATGGTATCCCTGCTTTTGTCAATAAAATTATATATTATTCATCTTTTTTCGGTTTTTGTTATTGGCTGAGTTGGTAAGACATTTGACTTTGTATTATAGCTTCAAAAATAAGACATGTTAATTAAATCATTACTCAGCATTTATATTATTATTAACACAATTGGTGTGTTAAATTTTTATTATTTAAATTTCTCACTTATTCATACTTAGTTATAGAGTCTGAAAATGCTATGAAATATTAAACAGAACCAACTTATGTATGTGTTATGTATTTTTCTCAGATGAGGAGAGTGAGACAGCAACAGAGGGAGAGGAGGAGGTGCGTGCACGGGAGTTACGTAGGCAGGAGGCTAGAGTGGAAGCCCCGGACATCGATACAGGCTCGGACACTGAGGTGACTAAACATGTACACTCTGACGTCGACTTCACAGATAAAGACTTTGAATTTGAACTGCCTCCAGATTTTAATGTGACCGAGTTTCTTTCTGAATTTGAATCGGGTACAGAAATCTGTACGACAGATATCAGCATAACTCCTGACAGTGAAGTCTCTCGTACTGAGCCCCCTGATGTGATTAGAAATTCTCACATTGCCACCTCACCTGAGCTTATTTCTGAAATATCTCCAGTGTGTGAAAGCTTGCCCTCTGTCAATGATATGCGTGCTTCAAGTCCACCTGTCCCAGCCCGTAGGAAGAAAAGTAATAGTTTCAGAATAACTGCTTCCAATATTAACGTATTTAAGCCAGAAATAGTTTCATTAGGAGATGGAAAAATACCTCGTGAAGTAGAGAAAGGCACTCCACCGGTGTTGCCTTTAAGAAAAGCAAAAATTGCAAAACCCTCAAATACATTGAGCATTGAACAAAGTGTGAAGCCTTTCGAAGAAAAACTTTCAAAGTTGAGAATTTCTAGTGCTATTGATAAACCTAACAAAAATGAAACAATTCTTCATAATTCTTTCAAGGTTGAAACTTCCCCTTCGAGTCCTTCTATCTATGGAACACCTCTTGCATCACCCTCCACCCCACCAACTTTTGAAACTTCTAAGAAAATATCTCACATAGTTGAGAAGGCCACAGGTCCCAATGCTGACAAAGGTATCAAGTCAATTCTAGTCTCCAAAATGGACAAAAGGTTAACAGGCAAGGAAAAACCTGATTCCCACCACCCAAAAGACTGCATTGTCATGTGAATGATGCAGTCTATGAACTTAATTCTAGTCAGTCTATTGTGATGAATTCTAGTCATTTGTTGAATACTCAGATTTTATTAATGCATTTCAAATTATGATATTTTAAAATAAGTATTTTTATATCCTGTAATGTAAACAGCTTAATCAATTTTATATACTCCCACAAATTTTATTAATGGTTTTGTAATTCCTGGAAAGTAAGTAAATTCAAACTCATGTCATAGTATTTATTTTCAGTTTAAAAAATGTAATTGATTATATTAATAAAATATTTTGTGTCTATATTTTTGTGATTATTATTGTTTTTTTAGTTTTTCAGATAAGGTCTATAAAAGTATTACAAATTAATGGGCAATGATGTAGAGCGTAATGAAGATACACTTTGCATGTAATAACACTTGTGGTTGAACCTTTTAGAAAAACTTTCTACTCATCCTTAAGGTTGGTCAGTACAGAGCTTAGAGGGTCACTACAGGTGACCATGGCAGCTCTCTTTGTCGGATTGGAGGATTATCATCATATTCTGTCACGGATGGCCATTACATCTGTCTCCTTGTATTGCACAATTTCACAATCTTTATTTATCCAGATGTGACTGGAAAGTGTGTGAAAAAATCTCAGCCAAACAAGCAACTAAATTGATATTTCATTATTCGCAGAAACTACAACTGTTTGCAGTTGTTTTACTATCCAAATGTCAGTGTTACTGTAGACAGGTTCTATATTCTACATTATCATTCAATTGGTGTACTTTTGGTGGGGCCAGATATCAAAATATGGCAGGAATTCTGAATTTTGATCATTTTAGAGACTCTCGAGTGTGAAACTACACAATATATAGTAATGGTATAAACATTGTTGATTTTGGTCCAATCCAGTCCAATCTCACACAGTCTGTATATTTATTTGATGCTGTTACTGCTTGATGAGTTTGAATGGAATATATGTCCCAATATACTTGAGTCAATTTTGATCTCGCTATGCAATCTGGTATTATTCTGCTGTTTACAAAAATTGGAAGCTCGAGAGTTGCAAGTTTCCAATATATGAATATGTATGAGAGTTGGTACAGTCTGCAAATTATAAAACTAACATAATGTGTTCATCAACTTGTTTCTGTTGATAGGTATAAAATAATAGTGAAGAATTTACTAGCATATGACAAACGTGTGATACAGTCAATAACAAAACAGCACCAACATTTCCTACATATTGATGCCACACATATAATATCATATAAAAAGGATATAACAAAAGAAATTAAGATGTTTTTATATAAATAAATAATACACATTCATGGTCCCTGGACTCGATATAGCTTATTAATTTTTATGTTCTTATCTATATCAAAATCCAGTCCTATAGACACTCTACTACATGTTTAAGCACAACAGTACTATCATCATGAGTAAGTGTAAATAACAAACTGCATCAGCCAGTGTCCACACTGTTCACAAAATAATGTGATGACAAATTCTACTCATATACATACCATGCGCACATTTATTCATGTAAAGAATCCGAAGAACGAGAACAGAAAATGGAAATTTCCTAAAAATGGCTTGGGTTAAATTAATGTTTGTTACTCAATCCCCATTCCTGGATCACTCTTTAATATCAGCTTTTCATTGTTCTGAACCATCTGAACCAGGATATAAAATACAGTGAGAACTGAAATTGAGCTTTACATTAAATACATTCTATCCATCCATCTAGATAACACAAAATCTTTACAAATTAAAAAAATGTTATTGTACTTGGTACCTGTCCTTTTTGTTCATTATGTAATATTTCCAAATTATTATCAATGCTACTCAGTATATGATTGTAATCAATGAAATGCTGTGTACCAGATGATTTTTATTTACTCATTTTTAAATTTTGTAAATGATATTTACTTCTTGTATTTAACCCACAAATGTAACTAAAATACCTCTATTGGCAGGCTACTTCTCCAAGTATATTGCAGGTATATATTTATAAAAAATATAAGAAATACTAAAAGTTATTTGATTATGCATCGTTCTATATATTACATTAAAATCTGTATTTTCTACTATGCATACTTTTTTAAGCAAAATTCTTCTTTTATTTTAATTTGAAACTTTTATATATTCTCTATTTTCAGAAAAATTTGGTTTGATGGATTTATTTAATAAATTTTTATATTTATATTGATAAAACTTGCAACAGAGCATTTTTATGAAAATTGACATAACATACTATATTACAAGAATAATAGTTATTCCGTACATGAAACAGTATTACATCACATCAAGAGTTAGCAGTAACATTTAACGTATCAAAAACAGTTAGAAGTACAAATTTATATAGCATAACTCATCATATTCATGAATCCAGAAAGCATAAATTTTCTTACATGTCAAACTTTATATTTTCAAAGTTAGAAGCAATGTTCAAATTTTCTTCTCATTTGAAAAAATAAAATTTTATGTATCCACCAAACACATTCTGTATTGTGTACACATATCCCTAATTTTTATAAAAATATATTTACAAAAATGTGCAATCGTAAACCTAGTTTCAGTTGGGGCACTAAGATCTTACAATAGGCTTAATCAGATATACCACCGCTGACATTGATTACTGGTTCACTTTCTAACAACTCTCTTACTAGATTGATCTAAATAGTTCTTATCCATTTCAAATGCATATAATATTGGTAAAATTCAACATATAAAATAAATAAAACTTGCTAAAATACAAACGTGACACTTCTAAAGTAGGCCTACATAGATTATGAAACGGGTTATTTTGAAACATAATAGTAATTATTTGTTTCACTACAGCACTCCCGTGAAAGAGAAATACTTTTCAAAACATGTTTATACTAAATAATAACTTCAAACAATATTACATACTTGCAACAAGAAACATAAACAAACTATATGAAAATAAAATAAAATATTCTTCTTCTCTCTGACTTGTATCAAAGATCCAAAAGTACCTAACTTCATAATAATCGATAAATTTATTTATCCGCTATCGAATGCTACCATTAATTTCGTTGAAAAGCATCATTGTTACTTCATAAAGTGGCTTTTTCGTGGCGATGTTTGACCAGTTATTGATGGTGATAGACCGTTGCTGCAGTGATCGTTACCAGTACGTGGGTTAAGGTCTTTTAAATATAGTTTTCAGGACAATCACTACATTTTATTTTACTCTAGCATTATCATATTTCTTCATGCACTCATTTTTATCTAAAACATATTTTAGTAAACATTTCTTTACATTACAGTTACTTTAAAAAATATGTGTATATTTATTATTTTATATGAGTAGAATTTTATGTTTCAATAAATTTACAATGATTAACATCAATAACTATGAAGGTTTTATATTTACATGTTATCCTTTCATCATTTATTGTGCTTAAACATCCAAAGTACATAGGTTGATTTTGTTGTAAGATGAGAACCCATTTTGAGTTGTGCATATATTTAATATTGTTTATACTCAATGCCAGGTCAAAATTACACAAATATTTTGATTTATGGTTTACACATTTTCTAAGTATTATATGAGTTGAGACTTGTAGATTTAATTAGCATATTAATTATTTAACACTCTATAGCCAGTGTGTTAAACGATTATCAAACATGAAGCACTCTATAGTCACAATTCTTATAACTTATTAGATAAAATAGTAGATCAGAGAAGAAATGTATTTAGGCTTATTTTGAAAATTCTGTAGAACCCCAAATTTGATATTACCATAAAAATCCACCTAAAATATTCAAATTAAAGAATACTTTCATTGTATAAAAAATTGAAAAGCTATGGAATGTGAAGAAATATCAACAATGGTTTTCTCTGTGAGCATCTCTGACACCATTTGCAGAACCACAATTCCAGGTATTATGTTTGACTTGTAAATAAAACTCACTGAATCTGAACTAACAAGACTTGAAGTTTTTAGATGCCAGCAGGTTTAGGTAATAAACTGAGTTTTTTAAATTAATAATAACTCCCACTTACGCAGTATGTTTACAAATGAAATTAGTTTATGTAGTTAATTTATTACATTTTTATGACATTCCTAGGAAACATATATGTATTGGCCTTACTGGAAACAGAAGTCATTGACTTAATTTAAAAAAAAGTCATCATCTAGAGTTTATAGTTTTAGTTAAAAAAATTTAAAACTATTCAGAGTTTTGTTTGAGTCACATAAACCAGTAGAACTTGTTTTATATTAAACAAAAGGCTGTTTTTCTACATATTGCTTTCAAGAGTTATTAATGCATGTTTGAAATAACCTATCAAATTAAGTTACTTATCTCTATTACTACGTTTGCTTTGCTTATTTGTACAAGCCTATGTTAAATACAAACTGAACTTATTAGTCACTGGCTTAATAGTCATGGTATCAGTTGTGTGCCCACCCCTTGCTTCTTCTATGCCTGCTTTAACTAGAATAAAGAAATATGTAATAAAACCAGTTCTGAATACCATAGAAAGCATTGTAATTTTAGTGTGAACTTTTATTTATAAAACATCAAATACACATTTTTTAAAGATATAAAACTTGAACAAACTAAACATTATGTTAATAATTTATTAAGGAGTATGGATGAATTTATGTTCATATAATGATAATTGGTTAGACACTCACTATTACTATAAAAAATGTTTAATAATAATATTACTTTTTTCTAATATTAATAATGTTATTTAATGGTATATTTATTATTGTGAAATTGTTATTTTATAAGACATATTATATGAACCACGTTTACAATTAGTTCTCTTCAAAGAATCCATCTCCCTAAGTTGTACTTTATCACACTCCTTCCCTGCAGGTATATCTACACTGTATAATTGACATTAACAATTGTTATGGTTAACAAAAAGTACATGTTTAATACAATCACGCCTTGGTGTTTCGAACTTGTCGGGGAAATGGTACAAATTCAATGTATTGAATAATTCAAAACACCAAGCTTCAGTTTATTGAGGATCATGTAGGCAAACTTCTATATTATATAGAACTAGATATGAATGAATTTTGCAAGTCTAAATAACACAGATATTTCTTTTCCAACGCTAATAATAGCAATGCCACTATTTTATGTAACTATTTCCAACAAAACACAGTCACTGTCACTTAAATTTGTAAAACACATGTTTAAGAAATTGGCACTGATTAAGCTCTGTATAAACTAGAGCAGTAAAAGAATTGTGTTGCGAGTGCCTCCCCCCCCCCTCAGGGTTTTAGGTTTCAACTAGAAAATTCTTTATCACATTCAATATACCTATAGAGGTTTATTCCAAAAAAAATTCAATATATAAAGATTAAGTGGCTCGTCCTGAGAATGTGAAGATTTAATTTGTTGAGGTTTTTTTCTGTTGGCCCTTCTATACATCATTGTGTAGAATATACTATATGGAAGATGGAAGAGGATATGAGAGCCCAAAGTGAATTGAATATTGAGATGTGGCTGTCGTAGAAAGTAAAATTATTCTACCTTTACTATTTTTGCTTTCATTATTATTGTCAATGACATTTAATACATGTTAGTCTGGAAGTATGGATTGTAAGTTTTAACGCCTAACTCTGTAACTAATTACATCAACTTAATTGATTAAATGTATGTCACTCCCCACAAAGTTATTAATATATTGCTACTTTCATTAATTTGCTTATTAATTTTGTCTTAGTTAAACAGTGCACATATTCTGTATGAAAAACACTCAGAAACGTTAAAACTTTGTATATAAAAGTGTATTAAAATTATTATTTGATTACATAAACCTGCTGGGAAGTGTGTTTTGTGCTAGTAACATTCTTGTACGTGTATTTTATGTTATTTTTAATGGGCGTTTCTGTAGATATTAGGCTTTGTGATACATTTTGATCTGAAATACAGTTTTACATTTTTAATTAATAAAAGATCTTGTAATAATATAATTTGTGTCCAATTGTATGTTTTTATTTTTGTAAGTGAATAAATGTTAGACTATCTTTTAAACTATTAACTTTTTGGAATTTAAAACCCTTTTGTTGTTATGTTCTGCTTGAGTATTAAGAACATACATACTCACACATAATTATATATATATATATATATATATATATATATATATATATATATATATATATATATATATATTATTTATTTAAACACATTTTGAATCACCCAGAAAATCACCATGAAAATTTTTTAGAAAAAGCATACAGAGGTTTATAATCTAGTGCCTAGATAATTTCCTTAATCTCTTCCAAAACTGCATCAAATGAATAAAATTCATGTTTGAATTATATTAATTTTCTATTTAGTATCTATTCCTTATCAAACATTGCTTTGTATCTATTCATTCTTGTGTTGTAATATTTAAACACGCAAAAACTGTTACATCAATTCAGCTTACCATTCTTATTCATAATAATAATAAATCATTTATTTAGAAACATTTGAATAAGGTGATGTAAAGTGGTTATGTTAGACACTTAGTCGAACACTTACCAATCAGATTTAGTATCTGTCAATATATAAGCAATGCTTTCACCTTAATATAAATTTTTGTTTTTAAACAATGAACCCTTGCCACTTTCAGATTTAAAGAAACGTAAAACATACAAACTAATCAGTTGAATTGTGCAGTAGTAAGAAACTGTCTAAAAATCAAAATCAGATATGACATTTATTTCAAGAATTCTTGCATTTTTATGAAAATGATATTTTTAACTAGCATGGCTAATATAATAATGCTTATATTTTGTTTGCTTGAGTTACTATAGATAGTTATTCAGCAAGCATGTATCTCTTGAGATATTTTTTGTTTTATTATATTTTGGCTTGTCTTAAGATTAAACTCAAGTAACAATGTTTGGAATTTTTAATATAAATTACAAGGAATTATTTTATCATTCAAAATTGATTAAGAATCCATCTCTAATAATTCTACTACAAATGATTCAAAAGTGCTTTCCAAACTACCACCAAGAATAAAGAATCTAAATACAATTTTTATTACATTTTGTTGAAGTAATGTTTCAACATCATTAAAAGTATGTAAATTATACCAGCTTTCCAGTATTAAAGACAAATAAAATATACATTTTCAAAGCTAAATTTCTGCAGTTTATATACTATAAACCAGGGGTCTCCAAACTCTTCCATTCAAAGTGGAAAATCTTAGGAAGCAAGCAGACCAAGTACGTTCACCTGTATTTTATTAAGGTTTACTGTAACTGAGCCAATGTGTAGGTATCTTAAGAAAACTGTAGAACTTTTCCATACAAAAATCATTTGTTTATTTCCTAAAATTAAGATTCTTTCCACTTGATGATTGATACAGTTTTAGTTGAGTCATTATTTTTCTTCTCTATGTGTAAGACTTATGTGTTTGTTTTTGATCAACAACATCAGTCCAAACCGGCTCAAACTTTGTAACCCCTATCTCAAAAATAGATTTTAGGTGTTCATCAGAAGTATTTGCTCTGTACTTGGATTTCACAAAATCATTTTTGAGGATGTTTGTTCACTGATGCATGTTGATCTAAAAACTGAAAACATTCCTGTGAAAAGTATTTAGTTCTTTTGAAGTCATCACTTAGAGACCTACAACGGAAAAAGTTAGTGTGGTTGTGTTACATTTTACTGATTGACTATTAATAATATATAAATCAGTAAAATTAATTAATAATCCCAGGCTTTGAAATTCATTTGAAAATGTACTTGTAAAATTCAGGAAGTATTGTAGTACGCGTTCAAGTCCTTATTTGCAGTAAGTTCAATTTGAAGATCTGAATGTGTATTAAACTTTTTACTTCTCAAAATTTGTTAATAAATAATATAATGGAATACCACCAGCATTGGTTTCTCACCACCAGAATTTTTAACTGCATTGAAAACATTCTTTTACTTCCATCTGTATTTACACCCTTGAGTTTTTTAAAATAATGTTATAAATAGTTTCTTATATCTTTGATAAACTTCTGTCTTAGTAACGTTGTTTTCCATGAAATAAACAAGAATTATTCAATGATTAATCATTGTAAATCACTATTACAGTAATACAACACATGTAATAAAAAGAAGTATTTGAGCCACATTGGAGACATACATTTAGTACACATTTGTATAGAAACAAGCAAATACCTGTAGCACTGATTTCCTGCAACCATTTTAGAGCCAGACTGGTGACTAAAGTAGTGCCTGCCTATTGTTCATTGTGCAACTATAGTTGGAGACAAGCTGATTATGAGTTAAACACTTCTTTGTTTGCAGGACGTAACTCCTCAGAAAGAGGCTTGTCTAATGTTTGATATGTTTTGAATGTTGCATCTCATTCAGATGTTTACTATCCATAATAATTTCATGTTGAGATTGCATATATAAAAAAAATTATTTCTGCTTAAATATTTATTTTAAGACTGATCTTTAATTTTAACTTATTTGCTCTTGGAATGTTTTGGTTTATAATGTCAATGAATGTTGTACTCTTTCAAAACAGATTTCATTTTATTATAAATCATACACAAAGTAGTCGACACTTCACTGTTAAACACACAACATTTACTATCAACTATCCTCTTTTAGGACAAAGACAACTGAACCAAGTGTTACAAACACAAATTCCCTACACACAGATATCTGCATAAGTACAGCATGGATACTAATACTGAGAGTGTGAGTGTAAAGGTAGGTTAGGCTCATATCACTCATGGCACCAAAATTTTGGTCTCTGGTAGGCTTCACTATATGATCGGGACACAAATTTCTTTTCTCTGTACAGTTTGAACCCAATTTATCATCATATTGTGATGAACCAATTGATTGTTAATAATATTGTGAGAAACTAAATCGCAGGGAGGCTTATGTTTCACAGCTTTGAGCAGATAACCAGAGTATATGTTTAAGTAAAATATACTTTAAAATAATACTGTATGTAAGAAATATTATTTTGAAGATATGCATTAACAAATAGTAAAAACAGCTCATATGGCTCTCTCATTAATAGTATTGCAACCAATCATTGCTTCAATATCGACAAATTAATTTTGCTAACTGGCTACTTGAAATCCTTTGGCATACTGGCTCTTGAGTTTGGAGACCCCTGCTATATACCAATGATTGAGTATAGAACAAAGAGTGTGCCCGTGTTGTCATATTGCATTAGTAGAAACAAACGTGCTTGTGATAATAATATGACTTAACATAAATTCAACACCATTTTATTATAATAATCCAAGTAAAAAACTTAATAAACAATAGTATATTATTAGTTTTCAAGTAAATCTAACATATTAATAATTATATGAAAATTTGATTGAAATGTATGGGTTTTAATAGAAACTAAAAAGAATATGGTACACCAAAAGTAACGCTGTTCTCAAACTCCATCACTGAAGAGTATTTACACAGTACAATCTATTGTAGAAACATGTATAATGTTAAGAATTATAGAAAAGACAGAATATTACTTTGTAATCTGTCTGTGCAAAACAAAACTTTGAATCTTTAAAGTTTTGATAATTATTGTAACTTTAAAATATCCATAATGGAAATATACTAATTGCAAAATTATCTCTTGAAATCTGTGTATTAAATCTGGAATCTGGTATGATAAGGAACTGCAAATCCACATAAGTAGAAATGTCAGTAGGCTCGAGTGTGATGAGAGTGATTGTACAGGTGGCTTCAGATGACTATACAACCTCGTCAGGCAGCGAGGAGTCCGAGAGTGAAGCTGTGGAGAACTCTGCTACCGAGATCTCTACTGATTCAGAGTTTGAACATGATGGCACGACACCTACACAGCAGAACATCCCCGACATTGTCATCAGTGAGAGCGTTCATGTCAAACGAGGTAGTCTTCTCCCTTCTTTAGTTTTTATAAATACTTTGTTTTTTTACATTAGTAGCCTACTTTATATATTTGTGAATACAATTTTTTTTTATATTTGTGTTTCGCCCTATCCAGTTATATCAGTCATGTTTTGTCTGCATCAAAGAAATGTTTGTAGTTACCTACACATGGTCTGGGTAGCATTGTAAGCAAACACCTGGTGTTTCCTACCACTCTGATGTGTTTATTAGTTTTTATTTTAGGGATGTGCAAGCTGAGTAGAGTTTTTTTTTAATGTTTTGAGCTTTTGTTTTTCTGTATTAAAACTTAAATTTGTCATGTATAAATTATTATCCATTATCATAGTGCATTTTTCATGAACAGTATGGATTAATCCAAACTGCCAACTGTGTTGGAATAATTTGTTTTAGTTTTTTAGTTATACTAACACATTTATTAATTCATAGATCACTAAATAACTATATAATTGTATATCAAAACTATATTATGAATTTTCTTTTATTGTTTATCATGAATCAAGAATTCAATAATTATTCAGTGATGTAATTAGAAAAAGTCCTTATTCAATCAATTTTAACTGAAGAGACGTCCACAAACCTTTATTCTTGAGGTAAATAAATTATTCCCTCAAGTGGATCTTGAACTTTTTCAGACTTGTTATATTTTTTATATGCAGTGGAATTAAGTGAAACAATTTTGGTCCTAAGTAAAATATTGAGTTTTAAAATAAACTAAATTTGTTTATCTTGAGGTCTGTTTTAGTTGCTATTTTGTGATCAGGAACTGAAAAATCTCTCTTTATGTTTGTAAACACATATTACTGTATGACAAAATAAGAGACTAACCAATTTAAGGATTCCACTTGATCGGAAATGCTCCCTACAACTGTTTCGCTGCCCCAAGCCCCAGACGACTCTCAAAACCCTCTTTTGTTGGAATAAAACTCTATTAAACAATGCAGTATTGCAATAGCCCCAGAATTCAAGGCAATACTAAGCCTCGATTCGAATAAGTCTAGATATCCCAGTTTGAGAACTTCTTTTGATGAAAATGAGGAAATGCACCTCAGGGCAAACTGTTTCACCAATTTGGTTATATGAGAGTCCATCTCAAATTAGAATCGATGAGGACTTCAAAACATTTAGTTGAAAGTATGCAGTCAAGACGATGGTCATTCAGATAAACCAGCAGGGATAAATTTGATGTCCTCTGAGTGTGAAATCCAATTATGTGGGTTTTTAATAGATTTAAGAATAGCTTATTAAGACTGCTTAAATCACAGAACAGTCCCAGTGTGTGTTCACTAGCATATAGGGAAGACAAGATTTTTTAGTACGAATGCTGTGGCAGAGGAGGTGTTGCAATTATGCCAGAATCCAAATTGAAAAGGTGTTAAGACATTATTTCTCTCTAAGAAAGTATAAAGCCTGCCATGGACAATATTTTTGAATATTTTAGCAAATATTGGAGAAATAGAAATTATTCTATACAAGTTTACATCAAATGTATTAAATCCATTTTTAAGCATTTATTCTTGTACGTGTAATCCACAACATTTTACTAAATCGCATATCTTAATGTTTCAGGTCGTTTGGAAGAGCCCAGGAAAGTGCAGGTGTTGACTAAACCAATCAATGGCAAACTACCTGAGTCTAAAACTGATGTTCAGCTGGAGTTTTCTCCGTTAGTCCCAGACAGGCCTAGTCTAAATAACATTAACAACAACTCAGGTCCGAGCCCCCTCGTCAATCCCAGACGTGGTGATTATCTTCTCAATCGAACCCATTCTACAGAAGGAATTGCTTCTAAAATATCTTTAGAGCTTAAGAAACGCTATTTATTAGGACCATCAGGACTTTCTGGCTCAGTGAAGAAGTCAGGATCTGCATCTACTTTGGACTCAAGATTTAAAAGTTTTGTAGATCAAATTTCCGAACACCAGAAACTTCTAAATCCTGCACCTGAGCCCAGTCCAACGATGCAAGCTTTTCTTCAAGGAGCCGACAAGATCCACAATTCTCCCTCAATAACACATATAGTAAGAAGGGAGAAAGAACTGCCGGGAGTATCCACCTTTAGTCATATATGCCAGCTTAAAGATAAGGAAACCGTAGTGCCTAGTAATAAAGAACGACCTTCTATTGTAATTGACAAACCTAACTCAGTTGAAGCAGAACATATAAACAATGTTATTAAAATGGAATCAAAGGAAGAACATCTCCTTGTGGGAGATGAAGAAGAAAGCAGAGCCAGAAGTCCTGTTCATGAGACATCAATAGTTGTGCCAGATTTACCTCAGAACAAAAAAGAAGAGGAGGAGGATATAGACAGTGATTCTTTATCTTCAGATAATGACAGTTCTCTTGAAGAAGAATCCGACCATAAGAGCCAAGGTCAGGTAAACATTCCTCCGAAAGTAGAGATCCACAATTCCCGAGGAGAGCTGATGGAGGATGAGAGTGGAGGTGTGGAAGTAAAGCCTGATATTGCAGAGGTTGGAGAAGGATCAGAAGAACCTCCACCACTGGACAGCCTGAACATGGTAGTGCCGGACATCTGCCAACACACAAGACCCACAGACTTTCTGCCTAATATTCTTTTGACTAATAGAACCAATGTGGACCTGGTTCCTGCCAAGGACAAGGAGAGTGGCACATTTCAGAAGATTATCACTGTCCCCAGTACCAGCGAGAAGGTATCAGAGAGAGGACAAGTACTTAAGCAAGTTCCTACAACGGCAGAATTGTTTGTTTCTGATGAAAAGACTACTGATGGATCCAAAGGTAGTGGAAAGAGCAGTCCGTCATCTCCACTGTCAAACCGTGATGATGACGAGAGTTTCCGCAATGAGTCACTAACTGCTGCTTTGACTGAAACGGAACTATCAGACTGGGCAAGAGATGAAGATGTAGGAGTGTCTGAAAATTTGGAGGATTTAGAATTTAATATCAATCCTCAATATATAACATTTAGAAGACATCATAAGCCTAAAAACAAGCGGAATTCTAGGGGGGTTGCTGCTAAAATAGCTAGAACTGAAGATTTTGATGATGAGTTCAGCCACGTTTGTGGTAAAGTGGATAAAGTCCCTCAGACTTCAAATTTGTTAGTTAATACAGATAACATTGAATACATGGATACTGGTGGAGAGGAGGAGAGCAGTCATGAAGAATATCTAAGGAACAGTGGCTACGTGCAATTTATTAACCCAACAGATGAAGATGAAGATATCATTACACCAACCGCAGACACTCCCATCAACTGCCTACCAGGTGACTTGAAGGACAGTGCCGAGGATGGAGGAGACACCACCACCAGCAACAGTGAGGCTGTAACAATCATGGAGAGTCCTCTTGATGCACAGAAAGATTTTGAACCTAACTTAAACTCTCCTGTAATAGAAACTACTCCTACTCCCGATCTCAACAATAAAACTTACGAGGAGTATGTGAAACGATTACAGGGCAGAATTTCCCCTTTCAGCAATGTCAGGGACTCCATTGACATTAGGAAGTCAAGAAAACATAGTAGTGGTAAAATTTCTAATCCTACATTTACAACAGAAAAAACTCTTATTGAAGATAAGGAAGAAAATACACCAAATATAATTAATAAACCAGTAACCATGTCTCAAAAGTTAGAAGAGTTATCAAAGGAAAGGTCTAAACAAAAGGATTTAATTCATGAAATGGTTTTAGAGAAGTTGATGGTCAGAGGAAAATCTCCTCAAGAACGGAAAGCTAAAAGGAATGCTAGAAATACTCCGAGTCCTCGTTTGGGTTCTCAAAATTCTATTATCAGTATACCCAGTGATAAAACAGAACCATCCCAAGAAACAGGCAACATAGGCTCAAAAATAAGTATGACAAGTCAGCAAACTCCTACCTCAACTATCGATGAAACCCCTAGAGAAGCAGACCGTCCTGAACAAAATCACAATGAAGTTGCTGAATCTTCTGAAGTGACACCAGAAGTTTTCGATACACCAAATGTAAACATAAGCGACTTGTATTTTACTCCCATGACCTCTTTCAAAGAGCAAGCTGCAAAAAGTAGACCCTTGTCAATGAACTTTTCATTTAGACTTCAAAACAGTACGAATAAAAACAAAACATTACCTTTCACACCACTAACCAACCCTGAAGCCTTTTCTCTACCTGATATTAGGAAAGCTCTATTTGACTCAGAGAATAGTTTAAATACTCCAGTACCCCCACCAAGACTGAAAGCTCTAGACAGGGAACAGGTGAGAGAGACTGCAAGAGCAAGGGCTAAAATGTTGACAGATGAGGAATTAGGTCTCAGTCCTGAGGAGAGGATACAACGGTTGAAAGAAAAAGTATCACGAAGATTCGAGCGAAGTGAATCCTCTCCAGCCTCTAGCCATGTGGAAACACCTTCCTTAGATAATAACATCCAAATCTCTTTGTCACGATCAAATGAATCCCTGACTGTAGTCAGCTCCAGGGTTCAACAGCATCCAACTTCTCTTCCGGATACAAAATCAAAAATCTCTCCAACGATTCAAACTAATGAAATATCTCCTTCTTCATCACATAAGGTATGTTTATTTATCGTAAATAACCATTTGTTGTGTTGCTTATTTTACGTCATTTACTCCCTTGTGTATGACAATTTGACAATTTTGGCTGGATTTGGTATTATGAATATAATTTAGTGCTAGGATATGCATGGTGGCCACCCGACCGGAAAATAGGAAATAAGCCGAACATTTAACGGACCGGGAATAAACTGGAAACCATCCTGAGAACCGGGAAAATTTTAGAAACAATTTTTTTCTGTCTCCAGGAACTTACAAAATCAAGACATATTTTGACAGCTTGTTGAATCAAGAACACTGATTAATTTCAAAACATGTTATTTTACGTGACGAGATCGTGAAATGGTGAATGATGATTGACATATGTTCGGAGCTTCATCTGATTGGCTCCACTACACTAGTGTAGTGGAGTTTATCTTGGTTAATTATAGTCCTTTGTCGCGGAAAGCCTCCCCCTCCTCCCAAAAATAAAACACATAAAAATGCATTGGACAATTTGAAAGCGGCCGCCCGATCCTTCGTACTTGGGCACTAAACGAGCGGTATGCATTAAGCGGTAAACCCGCAGAGCAGTAGTAACCGCGATACAAACGGGTTTGTTTTGTATTTAAGTACTAGCTGTTTCCCGCGGCTTCGCACGCGTCTCTTAAGCTTTGCCCGTATATTTCTTTGCCTTCAAATAGTGTTTGGATATTTTAATATACGTAACTACTGTGTTGTAATTGCAGTTTATAATGTGCAGGCGCTTTGATAACTTTTATATCTTGCAGTACAGCCTGGTGGTTAGTTACATCAATGGGCATTGCGTATAAACCTTCTACATAGAAAAATACAAATTTTCATAGTGATCGGTCCAATAGTTTCTGAGTCTATAAAGGACAAACACACAAACATTCATTTTTATATATTATGATTGCAGAAACAGTTTAAACAAAATTTGTCGTTTCTCTTAAGCTTACTCTATGCTTTAAAACTATAAGTGTAAAGAAATTTATATATAAATATATTTTTTGTCGCATTATATATGTTTACAAAGAACAGCTGATTAAAAATTTGAAAAGACTCTTTCACTTAATAACATATGTTTGCTGCAATGCATTTCTTACGGGTATTTCTGTAACCAGTGGGGCGTAATCCTGAATCGGGAAAGGGATAAGAAGTATCCTATAACCTTCTACAGATCAAGACGAACAAATTAAAAAAAAAATTAGGCGAATCCGTCCAGCCGTTTGTGAGTGATGCTGTTACACACGAACAGTTTCATTTTTATATATAGTTAAGTATTAATCAGTCGTCGAAGTTAATCAATCAATCAATCTTTATTGCAAAGACATGATTTACACGTAAATGCCAATATTAAAAGTTCAGAGCTAAAATTTTGCTCATAATCCCCATATCAGGATCACATTCAAACATACAATTCAACAACATTCATGCATCTTATATCCCTTGCCAATTATCCACCTACAATGCCGAAATCAATCTCCCAATTGGGGCGATCTCCCAGTCAAATGTCAAGAACGAGTTTTTTTCCACATTGGGTGTTGCGGCATTCTTTATCCAATCGGGCAGCTTGTTGATGAAGTGAACACCTGCCTGTGAGGGCAGATGTTCGTAAACCACCGTTCTATGCCTACCAGTGTACCAGCGAAATCATTGTCTCGTACCGAAAGTTCGTCCAACGCAGACCTCTGGCCCTTAATGCTGGACTGCAGTCTGCACCGCGGTAGCACTGTGTTGGTATTTATTTGTTATCTTTGTTTAAAAATAGACTAGAAAATTAGAAATTATTGACCAGGAAAAACCCGGGAATTTGAAAATAGGTATTGAGTGGCCACCCTGGATTAATCTTGAATGGTATTATTTATTTTACATTGTGTATTACTTTTGATATTATGGTTTACTATTCTTACTAATAAAAACAAACATAAAATTTGTTGTGCTTAAATAACTACAAGTTCTTGGTCTCTTTCATAATCTATACTTTTCCATATCATTTTAGGTATAGGTGTAGGCCTGTTTTAATTCTTAGGAGTAGGATCATCATTTAGACCTATATTCATTGCATTCATTGATTAATTTCCTAATTAATGAACAGTAACTAAAATTTAATCAACATTTTAATCTAGGCCTAGATTTTGGAACCCTTTTTGAGCAAAATCTATTTCAAGTTTACAATCTGAGAATTGTTGTAGTCCTTAATCCTATAGATTTTACTATTTTTGATATTATTAGTTCAAGCCTTAATAGTCAGTGAGCCAATAGGGGTTGAGCATGCACTGAAAGCCTGATGTAATTTTATTCTTGATTAATCTTGAATGCACTACAGTGATCATGAAACACATATGTGTCAACCACACGGTTGACATCGAGTGGAATGGGGACCTGTGCATGGGGAGCAAAACACTTTGCCACCCATATCTCTAGAACCATTTTTTGATTAGAAAATTGTGGTTAAAGCAATGTAATAGCCAAAAATATTTAGTTTAGAAAATGTTATTACATCAAAAGTTGTATGTTTAGTTGTTTATGAGTTAAAGTAACATATTTTACAATAATACATTGTTTTTTAATGTATTAAGTTTAATTAAGGTTTAATTTTGTATTTTGTTGAAATTAAATCTTAAAAATCCTAAACAAATGCATCAAATACATGCCTGTAATATTATATAAAATAGATTAGGTATTGTTAATAGTAATTTGTGACTTGTTAGACTGTGGGAACAGTTACTTAAGTGCGCCTCTTCATTACCCTCCTCGCAAAAGACTCAAGCGGGCTGGAATGTCCTGGATACAGTAAAAATTTATTGTACTCTATAAGCCTGAGGCAATTTTATAATTGATTATTGTTGAATACAATATAATGATTTTCAAATTCAATGTCCGGCCTCTCAATGTGGTTAACAACATTGGCATATAGAAAATTATGGCAGGAGCATGATCTACTTGTCGCCCATATTTCAAGAACTGTTAGAAATTAAATTGGACTTTTAGATACTCAAATTGTTTTTATTTTATTGTAGTACCTATCGTTTCATGGCTAGAAATTGATTGCTTTATTAATTCTGTACAAATAATATAGGATTTAAATTATTCAAACTGGAAATTACCTATAAAATGTAGTTGTTTCTATCTATTGTCATGGAATGTACCGACTACATTCCAGTGTACATGAAAGTGGTGGAAGTATTAGCTGCCGTATGCCAAGCTCGCTTGTCCACCGCCCGGCACGTCATTTTCGCAAGACGAGCATGCTCGTCACCCGCAGTGAATGTGTTAATACCACATTGTTGTATGTCTGTGCATTGTGAACAGAGGAGCTAAAGGCCTTCAATTGTGACCAAAATGCTGGGTAAAATTTAAAAAGCGCTCCGTAATGTTTATATATTGGCTTTAGATGAACTTTGTACAATATTTCTCCAGATCTCTGCTACACGAAACTAGCACAGAAACCCTTAGATAATGATTCTGTTCATGATGTGAGTCCTAAAACAGTTGACTGACCAACACAGATTGAGTCAAGTGAAGGCCGGGCAAGAGTTTTGGATGCATTATGAACTCCATGGAGATAAATTTCTCCGCTCCATCATTTGAAATTGTGCAGTTTTTCCCCCATTGTAAATCTCAACTAGAGTTTTTCCTTTTCAAACAAGATAATGGATGACACTGTGTATTTTATTCTTGGCGGGAGATTGGATTGACATTTTTCGTGAATCGTAATGTCTTATATACAATTCTCAATGTACCGACCTTGAACCGATGTCTTTGCAAGAAGGAATCAACACAGCAGTGTAGCTAGCATGTCGAAAAAAATCGCTCTGGCCATGAGAGCCTCAGTATGCATACTTTCTGGATATGCCTCATTTATTGGCTAGGTGTAACTTAATTCCTTTACGTGGTATGGTTGGAAGTATATCCATTAATCTTAGAGGTACAGTTTAAATCGTAAAAATCTCTTATTCAGGATAATATATTCTTGCAGCCCGACTTGAGGCTGGAAATAACCAGTCCTGAGAAGAAGTCCAAGAGCCGAGATGGTAAGAAGAGTATCATTCAGGTGGTGTCTTCTATCTTCCATAAGAAGTCTCCCACGTCCTTGTCTCCACCAAAGTCAGCTCCAGCCACTTCCGGCCACACTTCCAAGTTTAGCAAGTTCAAACTGCATAAGAACAAAGATAAAGCAAAGGTAAGAATATAGTATATGGAATTAAGGTATTTAATTAGAGATGTAGCCTCGAAAGGTGTTTGATAAATATGTATATAATAATAAACCTTTTTAATACTTTTTAAACTTTTTTATTTTCGTACAATGTACATTTCGAATTCTGGGAATTCATCTTCAGGTACTCATTGATGAATTCCCAGTATTCGAAATGTACATTGTATGAAAATAAAAAAGGTTTATTATTATATACATATAAGGTATTTAAATAACAAACCGTAAATAATTGTTTTTTTTATGTTATTTTATATGATTGATTGTCTGCCTGTCTGTCCACCTATCTACAGGACATCTCAAGATTGAAATGAATAATAGACTTGAAATTTTGTATGCATCCGTAGCAAAACCAAGAAACCTAAGTGTGGTGGTAATTCTTCTACCTTATTAAATACAGTATATCAATTCTTATATTTATATAAACAGTATAAGAGATTAACTAAATTCTAGAGAGAAGAAACCCAAATCAGAGGAAGAGAAATAAATTACTAGTAGATAATGGATTTATGTTCATATAAGGTTCTATTATGTTCACTACCATTTTCATATTGAAGTGTAATTCTTGAGACATTAAAACAAAATACAAAATACTACAAAATGTCCGAATGAACAAAAGATTTACTGTAAAGATAAGATACTGCTCTTTAACCCTTTCCGGGCCAGGCGTCAATATATTGCCACCAAAGATCGTGTCTGAAAAATGCCAGGCGGCAAAATATTACCGTCGGTGACATATGCGAAAAGCGCCAGGCGGCAATATATTGTCTCCTTGATATTCGTCATTTTCTTAAATAAACACTACGTCAAATGATTAAAGTTTTATGTTTTTTTATTCAATAGTATATTTGTAGATAATTAATATGAATATCATTTTTATTTTGGAGGTCTATACATTTTTATTTCGTAATTGTCATGTGACATTATCAGCTGACTCGATCTTTCATTGTTAAATTTTTATGCTTTAGTATAATTGTATTATTATATGCTGGATTGTTCTTCATTATTTTATTTTGTGGTTGTAAATATTAGTAGTTTTAGTTGTTACGTGCTTAGCTATTGTGTGTAGTAGTTACAGTGACTGACAATGAATAATGATTGACAATTTGTGGTCTCACAGGAGTGAAATTGTAAATAGCACATTTATAAATAGAAAAAGTGTAAATAAATTTCAAATAAAAAAATTGTGTAAATATTTCTTGGTAAATAGTGTTTTTTAACTGTATTGAAACTGTTTATGGATCCTACAATCATCTGTTTACCGTTACATCCATAATGTGAATATTTATTTTAAGTTTCTTGCAATGTAAGAGTCAGCTTTAACACTTATAAAATGTTGCGAAATACAATTATGCCTATTTATACAAAATGTGCCATAAAACATTTATTTATGAGAGAAATAACACCAAATTTTGTATGGTTGTTCTTTTCTAAATGTATAATATAATAAAGTAGCTTCCCACAGTAAAATTATTTTTCCTTTTTTAGTTATTTGCACAAAAAATAAGTTTTTTTATGTAATCTATTAAAACCTTTTTTTAAATTTTAAATTACTTAAAACTACATCTATATATTTTTTTGTTGATAGTACATATATATCTATACGAGTAATTTGGTGCAACTTTTAGGTCATTCTCTGATTTTTATGAAAACTTATAAATTTTAATCTAAGATACTGCAAAATCGCCAATTTTAGCCTGGCACTTTTGACTAGTCACAAGGGGATATGAGATGTGAAAAAATTTTACAACATCTCATATTTGCTCCCGGCCCTGAAAGTCCCCATGGTGGGAGTGAGGGGGGGTGTTATGCGGTGGTGACATAATTATAAATCAACTATTAAGGTGGTTTAAAATACTTAATAATTATTACCCACTCTGTTATACAGTTTTGGGAGTGCCGATGGACCGAGTGGTCTAAGACGTTGGACTTTGAGTCTGAGTTAGAGATAGCGCGGGTTCGAATCCTGAATCCTGTCTGTGACCGTTGCACTTTTTATCAGTACCATCGACCTTGTACTGTATCGACTCTCCCCCCTTATTCTGTTTGATAAGATCCTTGCACAGTAGCCCATGAGGACGGGCAGAATAAGGCTTAAAAGGGAATCGACTTCTACTTTAAAAAAAAGTTGAATCAGTATGTCATTCCATTCACAAATGTACTTTTTGGGGTCCGTTGGTGAACTCAGTCTGACGTCTGTTGCAACATGAATGTTTACAACAAAATTATAAGCTTATATTTTGTAAATAGATCTAAACAGTAAATTTTGTGTTTGTTCCTTTTTAATTTTTTTACTATCGTACTGACATGAAATGAAAAAAAATCCAAGTAAATTATGTAGGCCTAACAATTTTAAGTAGCCTACTTTTTTCAAAAGAACATACCAACTAATCCACTTCTACAGTTTACCAAAGTAAGTAGTACATATACTTTCATAAGCTAAATGTGGGAATTTTACTAAATCAAATACGTCGTATTTATAGTACAGTATACATTTTTCTTTTTAAATGACATATTTCCTAAGCCATGAACTTAACCCTTTAAATGACAATATCTGATTTTACCGGGCGTCAAAAGTTGTCTGAAAAGTGCCAACGTCCGGTAAGACGTCAAAAGTCGGCCGAAAAGAGCCAACGTGCGATTTTACTGGACGTATGGGAAAAAAAGTCACAAAAAGTAAAAAACTTTATATTTTTAAACTAATATTATATTAAATTGTTTGTGAAGAACTGCTCTTTTCAAAATAAATTGTTATAGTACACCTCCGGTCAATTGACTTTAATGAAAATCAATCTAGAACTCACATATAAACATTTGACAACAGTTGACATGGCTACCGGAAACAATGTGACATTAGTTTCTTAAATGTTGTATAACTCACTCATTATTGAAGATAATAGTATACATTTTTCAAGATTTATAGACAATTGAATACCCTTTCCAGTGATATGGACAAAAAAAGGATATGATTTTTTTGGTAATGATAATTAGGTTGAAAAATTAAATTTAAATAAATTTGGAATTTTTGAAGTAAGTCCATTTTTGATATTCCTAAATTTAATTTTATGGTAACTTTGTTATTTTATGTTAATTAGACAGAGTTTTCAAAGAAAATGTACAAAAACAGAATGTTGATAGCTTATTAAATAATCAAACTGTTAATACCTTACTGAAACCTTGCAAAATGCCTTCAAAAGGGCGCTTTAAGGTGCACCCACTAGATAAAAACCTGGCACTTTTCAGTAAACCCACTCAATAAATACTGGGCACTCAAAGGGCTAATTATGTAGGTATTTAGAACATGGCTAATACTCATGATGGGTACTTCCTTACTGCCTTACTCCTTTTGCATTACTTAACTTGTAACAATGGTACAAGGTTCTTCCTTAAACAAAGCAAGAGTTTATTACAATTTATTGGTCTATAGTGACATCTTCATAAGGACTATTGAAATATGTACATACATATTCACTTAAAATTAATTGACTTGGTGAGTCAAACCAGTAAGGGAACAAATAGACCCCAAAAGATTAAACATTGTTTATAGACAATGCAGACACCAGATTTAAAACTGGAAACTAAACAAACAGCTATGTGACTGTTAATTTCTGCCATGAATTATCCCTTTACTGATTAACATCATCAGATTGATCGGACGAGAGGGAGTCTACTGTAACTTATTATGTATAGAATATCATATCGTTAAATTCCAATGGTACTAGAAAGAGATTTGGTCAAATTCTCATTTTAAAGTTGTAAGTTTTTAACACCATAATTTAATAACAAATCAGAATAAAACCTTGTCAAGTTTTTTAACTGAAAGGAGAGACATTAAAGTTTTACTATGTGTGTTTCATACAAGTGTTTTTAATAGATTTGATTATCTTTTAGTTTGGCTTAGTAGAGTTGAATAAAGAAGGTCCAACAAATGGCAGGGTTTGTTTTCTTAGTAGTTTAGTAGGCCTTTTTTAGGAAACTATTTTTAGATACTTATTTTTTTTTATTATCAATAAAAACTAATACATGTTTTTAGGGATCAGCAGATTTTCAATTGTGATTCTTGTCCATTAAAGCAGCAAGGTACAATATAAATTAAAGTGGTGTATAGTTAATGATCAATGTGATGTTGTGCAACTTGAGAAGAAATTTGCCAACATAAACTCAGGAGGGTTCATTTCTGGCTGGTTTAAATTTCCAGTTAAACCTACACCGGGTACAGCAAAGCTGATGTGTCACTTAACTGTGGGCAACTCTATGAATGTCCTGGAACGGTGTATCACTAACCGCAAATGTCGATATATTGGAGTGGATCAATAGGTCTAGTATACTGCGGAAGATGATTTTTGGTGTTGAAGGGATTTGCTAACCTAGACATAAGGATGTGCTACCAATGTCAGCTTTGACTGGAGAGGTTGTTACAGAGCTGACCTCCCCTTCTTCCAAGGTGTCATGACTCAGATGTAATACCTGTTATCCTTCCTCATGGATCACAACAGGAGGCAGTTTCTACCCCCAACCGTACCCATCCTGAATATCTTGTTATCCCGGAAGCAGCACAAAGGTCCTTTTAGGACTAAGTGCAATGAAAGGTTTCTCAGCTTCTTGTCTGTGAGAGAAAAATTTTTAAATTTGCTTCCCAAATTTGTAGAAGAAAATAATTCCTACCCAGTCCTTTCTAGACTTTATAAACACTCCTGTCCACCTCTAATTTTTGTTCACATTAGACAACATTTTTATAACACAACGTAAATCTCCTGTCGTATATCTGGGCATATGATTGGTTTTCTAGTAAATAGTTTAGTAATTATTTGTTAAAACAAAGAAAAATTTACATAGGTACTGGTCTTTTAACACGTTAGCTGCCAACTCCGAAAAATACGTTTTAGCGCTAAAGCGCCAAATTTTTAAAAGATAAATTGTTATAACCTTTTGTTATTTTTCTCTTCTTTGGTTACTAATAAACATGATTTTATGATTTATGTATATTTATTACGTTTATAAAGCGTCGTGCACATTGGCCCGACAGAGCTTTTTACAAGGCGATATATTACATAAATCATTTGCCGTCGGGCCTATATGCCCGACGCCTGATTCAGGGATATTTCGTTTTGTTGATGTGCAGCCTGAATAATTCCCGCGCTTTAGTTCTCTGTCTGCAATTGCATCAGCTTACTTCTAACCCGCCTTTTCCTCCTAGCTGAGTGCCAATTGACGCGTTTTGTTACTGGAATCCTACATTGTGTTTTTTATAAGTAATGTTTCGATAGTTGTGTGCGTGTATACTACTGATCGGTTAAAATGAGTGGCGATAATCTTCTTACGGATGAAATCGAACGTATGATTGAGAATCCGTCTTCCCCGGGTGATTTGTTTGCCGAAATAAGTGATGATGACAGTGTGGAGTCAATGGTGGTTAGTGATATACCGGATGACACTGATAGCGACCTAGACTTTATTCCTGGTACTGATTCAGAATATTACTCTGATGACAATCAAGAATCAAACGTGGAACTTAATTCTACTGATGCTAATGGAACAGTTACAGATATCACAGGTACTTCCTTGATTTCTACAAACGCCAAGGACAATGATTTGGGCTGGGAAATGTTTGAGGGTAAGCAGAAAACGTTTCAGTTCACTCAGACAACAAAATTTAATTTTTGTTTACCGAACAACAGAAAACCAATAGACTTTTTTCGTCATTACTTGACAGATGAAGTAGTTGAACTTATGGTTGTTGAAACTAATCATAATGCAAATGAAGTAATTTCAAAGCTGCGACTAAGTCGTAAGAGTAGGCTAAAAGACTGGAAAAATACCAATCATGGGGAAATGAAACAATTTATTGGCCTTCTTTTATATATGGGTTTAGTAGGACTTCCAAGAATCAGTGATTATTGGTCAAAAAATCCTTTGTATAAATTCTCAGTTGCCCGAAAAATAATGAGTAGAAACAGGTTTGAGTTACTCTTACGTTTCTGGCATTTTAACAGTAATGAAAACCTCAAAAGAGATGGGCGAATTGGTAAAATAAAACCTCTGCTTCTAGCACTAAACAATTTATTCTTCACTTTGAAAGTAGCAGAGAAAGATTTAGTTATTGATGAAACTATGGTGCCGTTTCATGGTAGACTAGGTTTCCGGCAGTATATTCCCGGAAAGGCCCACAAGTATGGGATAAAAATATTCAAGCTGTGTGATAAAACGGGTTATACTTATGCAGTAAAAGTATACATGGGGAAAGGTACTGTAGAAGTGACAAAAGACAGATCTGTTGCGACTAAAGTGGTACTGGAACTCATGACAAACTTTTTAAATAAAGGCCACAAATTATATACGGACAACTACTATACATCAGTAGAATTGGCTGATGCTTTGTTGTCAAACAAAACACATCTTGCTGGTACCGTGAGAAAAAGCCGTAAAGGCCTACCAAAAAACCTTTTAAAACAAAAACTTTGTATAGGTGAAATGGTTTGTTCCGAAAATAAAGATGGTGTAGTTGTTACCAAGTGGAAAGACAAAAGGGAGGTACACATGCTTTCCACATTCCATAGGCCAGAGTACGTCGTCCTTGACCAAAAAAAATTTGGAGGGCCAAATGTAATGAAGCCATGAGTCATCGTTGACTACAATAAGGCGAAGGTTGGGATAGACGTATCCGATCAAATGTCATCATACAACACTGCAGTACGGAAGACAATGCGTTGGTTCCACAAACTAGCTGAAGAACTTCTTCTTGGAACTGCAGTGGTAAATAGTTGGTTGGCCTACAATAATTTTCTTAACCACACTACATCTCATAATAAAAATAAACAAAACTTAGTCTCTATCACTAAGTTCAGAGAGGAATTGGCCTGTTCCTTGATGAACGTGCAGGAAGAGCCACGCATTCCAAATGTGACCACTACAGGGCACCACTACCTGACGTGATCTGATTTTGTTGGTGGAGGAGTACAAAAACGCCGACAAAGAAAGGTGTGCAAGTTGTGCTACAAAAATGTATCAGAGGAAAAAGGACGTAAGGTAGCAAGAAATTTGACACAAGTAACTACGTTTTGCAGTGAATGTCCAGAAAAACCATTTTTGTGTGAAAAATGCTTCAAAATTATACACAAATAGTATATCTTCATTCATCTTTTGTATAGGGTAATTTTGTATTTACTTATTTTTCTTTACTTATAAGATTGAATTATTAGAATAGTAAGGAAAGCAAAAAATATGAAAATAAATAAGATACAACTTTTTATTTACTACATTTACTTTTTGTGAAACTTGTGAAATAAATCTCTTTTTACTGTAAAATAACAAATCATATATTTTATTCTTCCTGGTAGCAATAATAAGGCTAAAACCTTATTATTTTATATTCTAACACTTATAAAAATACCCGTCGGGCAATGTGGCCCGACGAAAATGTCCAATATAGCAATCTCATTCATATCACTAATAACGAAAATAAACACAACAAACAACGTTCTATTAATAGCAGAACTCTTCATAGTTCAATCAGTTTCAGTTAGAGTCGTCAGGGTGCAGCACAGGCACGAAGGTAATCAAAATGGCGGGTACCGTCATTGTTATGCTGTCGGGCCACTTTACCCGACGTGCAATCTCTTAAAGACGTAGAGCGTCGGTCCATTTGGCCCGACGTGGCAGCTAACGTGTTAATTTATAACACAGTTAATGCAATACAGTTGGTTAGAACTCTATGTAATGTTATTAGAAAGTGAATTAATAGTGATATTAACCTAGTATATATATCCTAATATGGTATCCGAATATCACCTAAATTGTTGTTTTTTCCTGTTTCAGTCAGCTAACAGCTCCGATGTGGAAGATGCAGAAGTAAGCAATTTAATAGATTCACTGTGTATTTCTTTATTTTATTTGTTTCTCAGCTGTCTTGTGTTGCAGCACCTCTCTTGTTGTGGAGAAGTCTTCTCTTGATTTGTCTTACACACTTGTGGCCCTCTCCTGTCATTTCATTTCATCTTCTGTTATGCACTTTGTGTTTTCATTTAGCCTTGCATGCTTGTGTGGTTTTCCTTATGAAAAACAGCTGGGTATGAAAATAGTAAAACTTGGTATCTTACTTAATATAAATTATATGATACAACCAAAATCAAATCTAAAATAGTAAACAAATTAATTTCAAATTTGTACAGTTCTCTAAAACTTTCTCCGTATAATTTTGTTGTATTTCTTGTGTTAAACAGTTTTGGAAAAATATTAAATATAAGAAATTTAAAAGTTTTAAATAAATTATAATAATATAATTAGTTATTTATAGTATAAATATATACAGTACAATACTTACATTATGAGAGCTGCCATCCATAGTGTATGAAAAAATCTATCCCCAAAGGTCTTGTTCTAAGAGCTAAGAATACATGTACAGATGAACTTAACTTCTAAAATCATATAAAGGCCTTGTCAAATTCATTAACAGAGGATATCCTAAAAAATGTAGTACAAGTGAAATAGCTAAACCAAAATAACCAATACTGTAAACGTGAAAAAGATGCTAAGTTTATAACTCAGTATAATCATAGATTTTACCAAATAAATGGAATTGTGGAGACTGCCTACAAACTGTTATTTTTTTTAAACTATCAAATTTGAAAAAATTTAATTGACTAGTTGAAGTCTTCTTCAATGTAATTAATACTACTATTTAATATAAATGCAAAATGAAAGCAAAGTACTAATGTCCAATGTAAACAAGGTAACAAACTGAATTGAATTTGGTAAAAACTTATTTATATAAACATCAAAATTAAACGTATAGATAATTTATGAAAACAGTGGGTTTAAAATTGACTGTCACGGGACTAAAAGGACAGAATGACTGAACTGGATAAGTGGTTTTAAGAGTGTGGGAGGCATGCGGGAAGTCCTGCCAACAACGTGGTCAGCAGGTGCTGGCCGCCTTTGTTTACAGTACACTAAATGATAAATAATTATATAACCTAAAGGCCTGATTATAGGAAAAATTTAAATTGTTTAGTAGCTTTATTTTAAAAATGGTGGCTTCCTAAACAATAAGTGCAAATATCTTAAAAATTTCGTATATTAAAATGTCACAATTATTATATTTTAGTTAGACGATTTAATTACAAATCCAACGATACCTAGTTCAAGAACATCGGTTGATAGATAAAGGAGATAATGGGCTTTTTAAAATCCTACTAGTAAATAATATCTGCTGTGATTATGTGACAGTGTTGTTAAAAACAACAACAATCAGTTATTTTAATTTTAGCTGTTATAATCAGCTGATTATAACATTGTTGAACTATGGTCATAATATCTTAATGTATTGCAAAATTTAGGTTTATTTTGATTAAAACATAAAAAATCTACAAAATACAAACTTTTTAAATAAGGCTGCTAATAAATCCTTAAGTTCTTTTATTAAGAAAAGTAACAAATCAAATTTGGACATTTGGGGTAAATTGTACTGACATTGTTCAAGATGTGCAATCAAACGGCTGTAGGATATTGAACACAGATTGTTAAATATTGAACTGAAACTGTTCATCCATTAGCAAAAATTGGTCTTTTAATTAAAAATTATATTTTACTCTGCTATAAACACTTGTAAATTCATTAGAAGTCTTCATATATATAGATATATATGAACATATAATAATATATATAAAACATATATAGTATCCTGTTATAATATAGAAAACATTGACTTAATAATAACATTTCTGATAATGTAAAATTCAAAAAAGGTATATAGTTAGTAATCATGACATTATTTAATCAATGTTACTAAAAAAAAACATTAATATAATAAACCATTAAACCCATTTTTTATTTAACGCATGCTTAACATTTAGCCTTTAGGTTATGACAGTTTTAATGTTTCAATTTAATGAGGAAAATATTTGTAATATTAAATTAGTGTTTATTAAACTAAGCTACCTCAAAATACATTAATGTATGGCTAAAATTTGATAGGGCATAATGTTTTTGTAACAAAGTCATAATTACAGTATATTATGTAGGCCAAGTAATATTATTAATGTTTTAATATGATGTAATTTCAAATCTTTTTTGCCTCAGCAAAGGAAAATTAAACTTTAAAAATATGCTTATAGAAAATTAGTTAATCATTTTTGTTAATCACTTTTAATTATTTTAGTAGTTAATATTAATAACTGTTGTCCATGCTTCTAATACCACTTTATGCTTAAACTTGGCAGTGGTTTCATGAATGTGAAATACTAATTTTGAAATGTGGTGCACCATTATTCATTGGAGTTTAGTTTAGTAAAGCTGATTTACTACAAAGCTTAAAACGTATAACACTGTTAAATGTAAGTTTGTGAAGAACGGCTTCATATTAAATTGTAAACTTAACAAACATAAGCTAATTAAAATTGTTTTATTGGTAATGTTGTCACAACTGAGTAAGGAATTTGCTTCAGTAACATCAGTGTATTGTTGTAATAATACTAGAACCTATTAAACTGTCAATCCACGAGACTAGTTGGTTCTAAATTACCAGAACTAATTGTTATAATTTGCTTTTTAATTGTCATAATAATAACAATAAACTGTAATGTCATCAATTCCTCACACACCATTTTTAACTGATTTTCAATCAAATCATACACATTAATGTAATATACTGTTCTGAAAGTTACAGGGTTTGGAAGCATGTAAATTCCTCGATGACTCCTCTTGGAAATGTAAATTACAGTTGGAGAAACTCAATCCATATAAGGAAATAATAAAGTATTAAAGAGTATAAGTGAAAATGTTGAATTGTTGTTTTCAGGATAAAAAGTCGCCAATAGCCTTAAGCAAGAGTATGAGTGAGACAGAGGCAAGGAGACGGCTGATAGACGAGTCTGTGGCACCTCCTGTACCCCCTCCCCCACTCAACTACCCTTCATCACGTCAACACTCAGGTAACTCTCTCGGCCCTCACCTGGCTGGCATGGTCAGTCTGTGCTTTACCACCCTCGCAGCAACAGTCATAAGTGACAGAGTTCCAATCTCTAGTAGCAAAGTTAAGTCTTAGGATGAATAGTAATTTAAATGTCACCCTTAAAATGGTAAAATTTCAGTGGTCACTTATTTTGCTGTCTTAACATTACCTGGTTGAAAAACCTCCTTTTGAATAATTAAATAAGACTTCTTTGGCTGCTATTCAGTTTATTATGTTCTTCTCCTATATAAAAAAATGTAAACAAAAAAATCAGCATACATCTAACTAAATATATCTATCACTTTTAGTGGTAATCACCAGGAAAATCATTTCCTCTATGAGAACTGAATGAAATCTCAAAAACCCATGAAAGTAATATCATCAGGTTGCTTTCCTTATATCTATTAAATTTATTTCTCTTCCTTTGTAAGTAACTTTATTTGTAAACATCATATTTTCTTATCAAAATGACAAAGCAAGCAAACTGTGGAACAGAAACACATCAGTTTTTCAAGGACTCACTGTTGTTGATTGAGAGCCAAATCTTTGCTGACTGTTGTACAGTTACTGTCCATTGTTTTTGAGGCCTTAAGGTCACTATTGTTAGTTACATTTAGATATTGCACTACCAAATAAAACTCTCAGGTAAGTTAAAGGAAAATCAGTGTATATTTGTAAATACTTTATTTCATAATAAAGAGGTTCACATTCAGTATTAAGCATTTAAAGATTACAAACACAAGAATAAACAGGCTTTCATGCTTGTCACTCCGATAACTGACATCACTGTTTTCCAAAATGGGATAGAATTTCACACTTAAAGTATAGCAGAAACACAGCATCTAGCTTTTCCGCCTACATGCATGTCATCATTCAAGTGTTCAATTCCAGTTTTGTAAATAATTCTGTAATTTTTACAATATGCATATATATTTTAGCTTGTGTAGCATCACATATGTTTAATAAAACCAATGTACAAGGACTTACATAGAGCATGCATATTCCCCAAATACTTGCATGGAAACTATTTTATTTTATTTTGCTGATAGGTTAGCTTCAGTATTAAAATAAATCATACCGACATAGCAACATAAATATACTCATGCAAGTGCATATACTAACCAACACTGTACTGTTAATTCTATACATTTACTTTTTTACATTTTGTTGGAACTTTTTCAATCTAGGTGTTAAAGACAATAATTGTCATCTTATTGATCATAAAAGTGGCTGACCAATACTTTCCAGGATCAAAGGAGAAAATTTTATGGACAAAAAAATACTACTTTCTGACATTTAACTTCAAATGTATTCTCTCACTGAATGAGGATATCAACTTCTTATATAAAAGTTTAATATTTGTTTAGAACAAAATTGTATCTTTATTAGTGACAGTAATAGTACTATATTAATATAAGCAAGTGTTATGATTGATATAAAAACCTATTTATAATATTGTCAGTTAACAACTTGTTACTGAACAATAAATTGAAAACTTAGCAAGATATTAAAAGATAAGACGAATTGTATGAATTATTTTGTAAAAATTGTTGGCAATTGGGTTACTTGGACATTTTGAAGTTTTTCATGTATTATGGCAATAAAAACTCATCTACCTTTTTACGAGAAATGTGTTTATGCTCTACTCTGCGTATAGTTATCTATAATAAAATCAGTACAGGCTTATCCATGAATTGGTCTCATCGTAGTGTGACTAGTGTCATCATTCATCTGTATAAAACCATTGTGTATAAGAGTAAGATGTGTTTACAGTAGCTGAGAGGGACTAGTTAGAGAGGTCTAGTTGTCTACTTGTGTTAGAGTGGCATGTTTAGGTTAGGTTTGTTGGTAGAAGACAGTATGTCGGAGCTGGAGGGAGAGGACTCGCATGCGAGTATCGCTACCAACTCAGCATCCAGTCGCAAACGTACCAGAATGGCTCGTAAAATGGAGAGGCAAGCTCATCTTAAAAGGTAGGCTTTACACCCTTGTTCTGTGTCATAGTTCATTGTTTTTATAATATGTTTAGATAATAGCTGTTTTCTTTGTTCATACCCTACCTATTCATACAAATTCTTTCATTTATAAAACTTGCATAAAAATAAAATTGTCTTTGATTTCCTTTAAAAAATATTTGTAAATTTAAGGCATATAAGTAATAATGTTTAGTAAAGAACCAAATAAAAAAAGACATAAACTGTGCAGTTCTCGTAGGAAATCACTTAAAACAGTATGAATACAATGTAGTTGCTGCTGTTCATAAAACCAAGATATGACATACAAAGTGTTGCATATTTTTTTGTTAGTTTTATTTTTTAATTTACAATTGTTTACTGTGATTACTTCTAAGCAAAGTCTGTATATGAAAATACAAGATATTTTCCATTGTGAGGCCAGATTATTGATTAGTAATATTATGAAGTTTTAACATATTATTGTTAAGTTATCAAAATGTTATTTTTGCTTTCTCATGAAACTGTCTTCTTTTAACAACATTACAAACATATTAACATGAAACTTTTATACACATGAACATTTGGTTGAAATTGTAACATAATATATTTAAATGCAACAACTGTATAGTCTAGATTAAAAGTTTAGTTTGTGTATGTAAATGTTTTGGTTTTTTTGCACAAAACCACTGTTTGAGTTGTGTACAAAAATTGTTTTGGGAAACAACAAAAATAGCCAGAGACGGAATTTACAACCTAATAAGAAGATATAGATAAAACGATATGGTGTTCAAACAATTAGTGAAACCATGTGGTGTTTTTATACTAATATACTATAAGGAAAAGTAAACATTGACTTAAAAAGCAATGATTTTTTTTTGTAGGTCAATATAAAATATTGCTTTATATACAAGCTCAATAAATGTATCTGTTAGTAAAAAAGTAAAAATAAAATATGTTGTACTTGCAAAAATATTAAATGTTCTATAAAAATGTTGATTATTCATGTTGGAATTCTTTTTTTAATGAATTTTTTTGTAAAACCAATCATTTTGTCACATAGCTTCTAGAATCTACCCTTTGCAGTGGTATATAATAAAATTATATATCTTTATTCTTACCTGTATATAGGTCAAAACATTAAAATTAAACAACACAGCGTAAATATATAAATATTTTGTAATTACAAATTAGAGAAAGATCATTTCAAGATTAAAATATCACACAAAAACTAATACATTATTTACAACTATTCTATTTTAAAGATATATTAGCTTCAATCTAAAAAAATATATTCAAATGTTCTTTATTTGTCAAAACAAAAACTACTAGATTTTAGTTGCTGGCCATACATTCAGTCCCTAGGCAACCAATTTTTTATACATCTATAGGAAACTTCAAGACTCATCAAAAATGAACGTATGTAGAAAGAGATTCTTTTATCAATAATTAGAAATAAAGGTAGTATTTTACCCTTCTTGCAACTTCATAGCTGGCACTAAATATAAAAGTTGCTAAAGTCAAGTGATGAGGTTTATTGAAAATTTCAATACCTATCGGGTTTGATGATTGAATTAATCATAGAAGCAAGGATGATTCAGCAACTAGACATGAGTCGCTGGCCAGAAGGAGGTTAAACATTTGGCTTATTCTACCAAGAGTAGTTTGAAATTTGAAATGTTTCAATTAAGAGGTGTCCTATCTTTAGGGGTAACATCTATAAATACATTTTTAATTATATCTAAAGTAGACAATTTTATACTCACATTGCAAAATATCCACATGTTCTTGTGTGTTGTTAGGAATTGTTGGGGAAGCCATACATAGTTCATGTAATCTTTGCTTAGCCATAATTTCGAATTTATTGTCTCTGTAGGATCGTTACTGAATGTTATGTATATTATTCTCATTTAACCCTTCTCACACCATAGACGGATATATTCAAATGATTGACTTTGACTGAACGCCAAACAAGATTATATATGAAACTATACAATGTGTCTCTTGGAAAGTTTTTTAGTTCACGAAATGCCTTTGGAACGGCAAGTGCACACTTCGTGCTTATCGCGGTTTGACTAGAAAGTATTTTTAGATAACTTACATTACGCGGCAGGGGAGAGGGGCCTTTGTCTAGCTCATCTGCTTTTCTGTTTTACAAGTCCTACAGAACCATAACCAAATATCCGTTATCTGCCCAGGTGGTAAAAAAAGATTATAGACCTTATCTACGATAAGTTAGATAGTGTTAGATAGTAAAATGCTCTAATAATGTGTAATTTATATAATGTTTCTGTTTTATTATATTGTACCATGAATTTGAATGGGCTATTCAGAAAGTAAGGAATGTTTCCACCTGACGCCACTAGGCGTTCGCCAATCGCTCGTGATCAGCACCCCAGTCATAACAATGAAAATATCTCCGTGCTGCCGGTTTTTTTTTATATTCAAATTTAAATATATGCTGCAATCGAGAAATCCGACAGTTGTTGAGTGCGGTCTGTGATTAGTTTTTTGTTGGCAAATAACTTAAACCAATAGAAATTCATCAGGAACTGTGTTAATTGTACAGGAACAATGTAATGACTGAAAGATCTGTCCGGAAGTGGTGCATTCAGTTTAAAAATGGCAGAACAAACATTCATGATCAAGAGAAGAGTGGACGTCTGAGCATTGTGGCTGACGATGTGTTCGCCAAAGTTGGCGAAAAGAAACATGAACATTGCCGTTTCACAATAACTGAGCTTTCTCTGAGGTATTAATACCACAGTCATGGTGATGATGCACTACTGGATCAAATCATAACAGGAGACGAAACCTGAGTGAAATGTGGGAATTGTGAGACAAAATTACAGTCTATGAAGTGGGGGCACATAGTGATGTAAAATTCTCCAGAATTAAAAATCGAGGAAGGAAATATTCCCAGGGAATATTCCCAAAATTTAAAAATCCTTGGGAACTTATTATTAATTTGCTTGCAAGATAGCTCAAAAAACTGTAAATTAATAGGCAAAAGCAGTTATTATATAGTTCAATCAAACTCATGAACTGAAATATATTTAAAAAATTAAATTATAATTAAATAAAATTCCTGGGAATTTATAATTTCCCCATTAAAGCTCATTGTAGTTAAACTACCCTAAACAGCTAAACCAATCATGGTTTATGATCAAATTAATTACCTTTAGTTAGCATTCCTACTTTCTTTTTTAATTATAAAAAAGTATTTGGATATAGGTTTAGGTTTTTGGATCTGGGCTTAAATCTCCTTTTTGAGAATAAACACATGTTTTCAATGTTTTAAAGATCAAACAATTCAGTAAATATTATATTGTTTAAACTCCCTATTGTTTATTAAAACATTAATGTTCTAAATTATATGACAATATTGGCAATTACTGGCCTAACAATTATAAATTGTAAAGCTGAAAAAACAAAGAAACAGTAAATTTATTAAAACAGGTAGTTTTTGAAAATTTTAGACCTAGGGTGCTAAACACGAGTTCCAAGGAAAAATTACTTGTTAAAGATGCTTGGTTTTTAAGTGCTAGAGTTTTGAATAATGGTTTAGGAATTTAAATCCATTTATTTCTATAATTCCCAGGATATTGTTTATACAGGAAATTAATTTATTCAAAATTAATGTAATGAAATCAAAAAGATGCCATCGTCAGACCTGCATCTAGCATCTTTGATGTCGAAAGGCCTTGTGTTAGAATATAAAAATTATTGGAGAATTGTGAGTTTTCTTTTATAAAATAATAGAAAATCTTTAATTTACTTTACTTCTATTTTAATTTTAACTGAAATGGCTTGCTTTGTAATTTTGTGTGTTTAACTCTTATAGCCTATTTATGATAAAAATTAGCTTTAAACTTCAAGAAAAATATATTTTATAGATGGCATTAAACGAAGATTATGGAATTCATTAGTGGCATGTGAAGGGTTAATACAATTAGAAGTGTTGGTTTTTACCATTTGCTATTCTTCCAGAACCTTTAAAATAAGAATAAGAAAATGTGGATATATATTTAACATTTTTATTTTATTTTTCATTGTCAATTCTTTTTAAATATTCTCTCCTCGCAAGTAATCTATGGTTGGTCTTAGTATCTATAAGTTTTAAAATAAGATATTTACTGTATAAAAAAATGTTCAAAATATAGTATTTATAAAGATTGTAATAAACACCGGTAGTAACTGTACAATGCACAGATTGCGGATGGCACAAGAGATTCAGCGTCAGTTGGAAGAGTTGGAGGTGAAGCAGCGAGAACTGGAGACGAGAGGTGTTGATGTCGAGAAGGCTATCAGAGCAGAGAATGCAAGTAAGAATCTTGTAAATTATTTGTTATGTAATTACTTGTAGACACAATCTCTTGTGTAAAGATTAAGAAACAAGGGATACTCGGGTTATGAACAAATGGGAACTGCTTTTTTCATAAATAATTGGACGGGATCATTTAGAAACATTTTTTTATGAAAAATATGTTTCAATTCTCAGTTGTTAGTCCAGTCTATACTAACTATTGTAAACATGTCATCTAGAGAGCAGTGATGGAATTTTCAGCAGTTTTGTTGGAAAGAACTCATAGGAAATTCTCAAGTTATTTTCAATAAAGCTTTTATTAAAACTTATAATCTTTGGATTAAATGTTTTGAATAAAGCAGTAAACATGAGCTGAATCATAGCGTCTGTTTTACAGTATGGAATCTTAGTGTGGGGAGGGTTGGTGGGAAAATACTCAAGGCAGCTTTAAATAAGTCTAAAAATTTTTCATCGCCTTAGTTGTTTATAGAATCAAATTTTCTCATTATCCGTAAATTATATATAAGAAATGCAATGGTTTACACCTATAGTCACAGAGAAGTGGTACTCAGTCAAACCACTCACGGCTAGTCTGCCAGGGTCGCTGTGGAGGGTGGCGTGTGGGTCCTCCACTTAATGAAGGCATACCGTGTGTTGAATACATTGTACAGGTGCTTACCTCTAGTGATCTGAGGGCCGAACCAACCAGTCAGTTCTAACAGCTGATTACTAACTGGCTAGATATGTATTTAAAAATTGTCTGCTATTATTATAACTATTTTAAATAAAAACTCACCTTCACACACAGGCTTTGGTCCACATGATGGTATTTTCAAATAAAGAAATGAAATTGTATTTGTTGTGTTATATTTAAAATAAAAATCAATTTGATTTGATTTCAACGTTTTATATTAACCACCAGTTGTAGCTATTCCATCTTAATGGGTTTTAGTACTACTGATGTATATCCATTAACTTCTTGAATGTTTGGAATTGAAGGTTCTGGAGGAGAGAACTCAGTCCTGCTGAAGGAGTGGTTTGAACTGATGCGAGAGCGCAGCGAGCTGAGGAGGTATGAAAGAGAGCTATTGGTGCGACGACAAGAGATGGAGCTGGAGGATAGACACGCACGGTTACAACACGAGTTAAGGCAGAGTCTTGCCAAGGACGGTTAGTTCCTCCTAGGAGTTTAAGAATGTCAAATTTGGCATTGAATCAGAAAACTTATAAATTTTTGTAACAGTAGAAAGTAATGAAGTTTGAGGTAACTACATAGTTTAAAAATGATATATCAGGTAAAAATGTTGTAAGTTTGAAGTCTCTAACAAGACTTCAACTATTATTTGCTGAAAATTTTAGTTATTTTTTAATATTTTGTTACATGTATGTAAGCTGATACGGATAAAAAAAATGTTTGATAAGAGTAATAAAATTTAGAAGCAATTAACATTTTTGACAAATAATCAAATTGTTATAATAAGATATGGCGGTCAGGTACTATTTCTACAATTTCTATGCCCTCACCTTTTACAAACTAAAATTCGTATTCATAGTCATCGCAGAAGAGCTAGAAATGTATGGATCACTTCTAAGTACTGATATAATACAATATGTTCTTCATAATACAATCAGTAGTTAATTGTTTCTTTATCTATTATTTTTGTCACTCAAACTATTCATGACCTCTTCAAAGGAAATGGCACTGTTGCAAAATTTAGCTTGGTTGTATGAAATGAATGCAGAAAAGTAATTTTTTAATTATATAATTCATAGGTTATTAAAATTAATAAATGTAATATGAACTCCAAATTGAACTATAGAGGAAAACCTCACCATACAACAAGGAAGCACACACTCCGACGTTGTGGTGCACCTGCTCTCAATGATTCAGTGCACTTTGATTGTATTTAGACTCGTGTAGTTTCTATGTTAATCAATAATGTTGGTCTTTGACATATGCTGCTTGCTTTCTATCTGTAGATAGAACCATTTGAACGTGGTTTTTCTGCAAAATAAATCTTTGAAACTTTTAAATATTTGTTTTTTGTTTTTGTTTTCTGGTTTAAGAAATCCGGTCAGCCTAATGAGGTGATTGCATGTGTAGAGGTTTGGCATACTACAAATTTTTTTATTTAATAAGATAAACACAAAGTTGGTATCTTCCATATTATTGTGTTAACTCTCATTTCCTGTTTATTTTATTCTCGTTATAATAGTGATTCTGGAGGAAGAAAATGGGTTGGTAATTTGTCATAAAGTAAAAAAATAGAGCCAATGAAATTTGCAACAGAATTTCTTTTAACCCTCCTTCTGGAAGACATTTCACCTTTTGTTATCAGACCATTTTCAAGCATGGTGTAAGGGTAATTAACAAATAATTATATATCAAATAAGTAATATGTATATGATACATATTATCAGTCATTATATGTGCTATGTGTTGGTGTTTTTAATAATAAATTGAGAATTCTTTTGTTAAAAGCTGCAAACATACTGAACAAACATACAAAAATGTAAAGGGACTGTGCTTTGAAAAAATATTAATTTTGATGAAGTTAAAAATTTGAGATATTCATTAGGTGATAAATTTTATGTAGTTTGTAACAGTATCATTATATAGAAGCATACTAAGGTTAAAAATGTAAATATAAAAGATGCATAAAACTGAAAAATCTCATGTTTTTAGAATGTTTTTGTTGTCATAAATATGAACAGTTTAGGACTACATAAAAAAATTAGAACATTAAATAATGCAGAATAAAATAACAATTACAACAATAGGTGTATACTTGATGGTTATATTTTTAGTGTGAAATAAAAGTTACACAACAAATAAACTAACCTGCCAATGTAAACACGTCCCAGGCAATTCAGTTAATGATGATTAACCCTTTAACCCTTTTACTGCCGACGTCCGACATATCGGACGTCGGCATTTTTGCCGAAAACGCCAACGTCCGATATGTCGGACGTCTGTTTTTTTTTATTGTTACTGGCTACTGTTATGTTCAAATGCCGAAATATTCGGTATTTTGGTTGTTTAGGAGGAAAGGATAATGAAAAAAGCCATTTGAAGAACTTTGGATTTCTATTTTCGTCGTCTTTGACTAGAATTGACGAACTACCTAGACAGCTGTCAAAAACCAGATGATCGGGTTAGATTACTGAAATTTTCGTTCATTGTTGTTGTTTACAATGTTATCGAAAGTTTTTTGAAGTGTTACTTTTGTTGATCAAGGATAAAATGAGTAAAAGAGTTACATCTAACTCTCCTGTGAGTGAGGGAACAATAATTAACAGTCTAATCGATGGTGGTGTACAAGTGCAAGACGAACTGAGTGACAATTTCCTTCAGAATTTGTCAGATTCAGATGCCGAGAACGATTCTGATATTAGTGTTAGGGCTATTGATGACAATCAAAGTGATGTGGATGACACTGATGACGATCCTGACTTTAATCTTACCATCAGATAATGAGGAGTTATTAGATAGTGAGGGGGATGTGGCACAGATAAGTTTACCTTCAACTTCCACTGGTAGGCCTAGAGGAGGCCTACCAGTTTTGGGAAAATCCTCATAGTGCAGCTATGTTTTCAAGGTAGCACCTTCAAATTTGGTATATGTTCTAAGCAATTGCTCTAGTTTATAATGATATCATGCTCAAAATTTTAGTATAATTTTAAAAATAAATTATCAGATGCCAAACACAATTTTTATTTTTTTATTTTTTATTTATTTTTTATTTACATAATTTTTAAAATTAAATAACGAGTTTGTTTCAAATTAAAATTTCTTTTTATTATTTAAAAAACAGCATTTAAATACGAGTAAATAAAGTAAAAATTCATGCAAATCTAATGAAAAATAAAAAAGATACAGCATTTTTTGTAAATGAATGCACAACAGCGATTTTCCCCCTTGGCAATTTTGACTGGTACGATAAAAAAATGGCCGGCAGTAAAAGGGTTAAGGACCAACCATCTGATTTATCGCCGGCGGCGTACTATGCGAAAGGGACCAGCCGTCTGATTTATCGCCGGCGGACTTTTCATATTTTTTATGAGATATTTTAATCTTTTATATGGAATAAATATACTATTTTTCTATTACCTGTATGTTTCTTACTATGATATCAAATTTTAAACGTCTTTGGAATCATCAGCTTGGTGAAAAAAAAAATTTTACGGCCATATTGCATCGTAATGTTGTCAGGGTACTTTGGGATTATACCGACCATACCCAGACATGAATCGTTATTTGACATTTTGCTTCTACTGATTACTAGATTAGCGTAGAACAATATTTCGTCAATATAAAACAGGAATTGTCTTATTGCAAACCCCTCCCCATCCTCAGACAGAGGTCAAAGTCGAGCGGTCTAGTAGATAACGTGATTGCAGAGTCTCGCCGCCCGTTCAGCTGGTGCGTCGCTTTGTTGTACTTCCGTGTTTTACCCCTACATTTCTACAAACACAAAAATTCAACAAAAACAAACATTACCAAACAAAAACTAAACTCTTTATTGAAAAAAACACAAAAAACTTGTTTTTATGTACCGTGCAAAAAAACTTAAATAATTATGTGATGCCGTGCGGCCTGCCGTAATCGGGATTCTCGAGAAAGATAAGATAACAGCGACAACAATACCGATCGCATTACCTGGAAATGCTTGTTGATTGATGGAACGTTACTTCTGTTACTCAACAACATCGTTTTATAACGTTCTAAGTTCATTGAAAAAGTTTAAGCGTTGGGGACATATAACGGAATCTAACCCCATTAACAATTTATAATCGTTGTAAGTTTGTAATTTTGTAATTAAAGAGTTGTTTTTTCGTTCTATCATGTTTGTTTCTATAAATGTATATTTTTGTGTTCTTCATACTGGTGTGGTCTGTATAATCCCAAAGTACCGAATAATATCCTTAGTAGCCCATAAGGTTTTGTATGTTAGGCTAATGCTGAAAAGTGTTTTAACCAATGTTACAGAAAAATTTAATTCATTTACAAACTTTTTATTTTTTATTCCAGGGCTTTCAAATGTTGTACAGTTATAGAGAATTATATGTAGAACTAATAAATACCATTTCTCACAGGTAATTTATTTTTATTTTTGGTAGTTATTGAAGATCAAACTCAATTTTTTTAATTTTTTTTCTTTTTTTTAAGCCTAAAAACAAATCTGTACAGTAATTAGTTCTGAAGATATGATTTTTCTCTCTCAAACGTTTGAAAAATCGCACATTTTTAATATGCACAGTTCTTGGAGCTTGGCCAGAAAAACGCAAAAATTTTCTTTGCACATGTCAAATTTTGGTCTGGTCCTAAAAGGGTTAAAGAATCTGAGATGAATATTATTAAAGTATAAAATTCTCCTTAATCAAAATGTTCAGTCATAGTTTTTTTAATCGTGTACATTTTTAAATACAAACACACATGATTATGTTTGCTCCTTAGTATTATCCTTTTCATTGTTTTTTTTTTTTTTTTTTTTCAGACAAAACGAAAACGAACGAAGAAGTGGCCTCGGAGGGCAGGATATTACGAGAGATGTTGGAGATTGTAGAACGAAGAGACTCACTTATAAACCAGCTGGAAGAAGACCGACAAAGGTGCGGCCGAAGCTGGTGTCCCCCTCTCTCTCTGCCCCCAACCCACAACACCACCCCTCTCCTCCATCCCCTGCTCCTTGCCGGGGTTGCAGTGGTCGTGTGGTCTCTTGCTCACTATATAACTACCACCCTGTCAGATTAATGCATGGCAGTCTTGCTTCACTAACATTTCACGAGTAACAGGGTTGTGGAACGTTCCGTTAGATATGTATTGCTAGTAATCTGCAGTGTTAAAATTACAAAATAGTAAATTGCATACATTACAATCTAATTAAAACATTTTAATAATATCTACCGGTACTTGTCACAATCACACTAATAAATCAATAACTATAATATATCTTTTTTTATAAATTACTCCAGGAAAATTTTTAATATTTTTTCTAACAATATAAGACAATTTCTTTTTATTGTATGTTTTGAACCAATTGAAGATAATGTATGTTTGATTGAGCAGATTATTTAACACCTAGTATAATTTAATTATTTTCTGTCTATGATTGGGTGGTGAAATGCCCTTTGTAAAGAATCATATTTTCAAGTGGCAGGATTAATTTACTAAGAATAAAAAAGTTTATTATATTTAATTATTTAATATATTTATTAAATTAAGTGTTGTTAACATGGGCATTGTAATAGTATTTAGTAAAATTTAAGCAATGCCAAAAATAATTAATGAAGAATTTAAATGTATTTTTTTAATAATATATACAGCTATATATTTTTTATAACCATGTTTTTCATTAGATTCTTTAAGAACAAATGTTGTATATGTAGATTAAATGTTGTTGCATTCTTGTATCATTCTATATTTGTTAACATTGCACACATGTACAGAGTGGTAGTAGTGTGATTGTTGTGTATAATTTCATTAATCAATAGTTTTGTTAGCTCATAATAGTATACATATACCTATAATCACCTATATGTATATCAACAAATTATTTATTTGTATTTATACTCATGAAAACTGTTATTTATTCACAGTGCTTATATAGCTATTGTATACTTTCCCAACCATAAATAAATCTGTTTTGACATATAACTGTTTTAAACAGTGAAACATTTACCTTGTTTTACTAATATGCATAGATTTATTCTCTTACAGTGTCACTATCCTTATTTGAGATAAATCAAAATCAAATACCGTTAGGCTTATTTGAGTTTGTAAAAGCATACATTTGCTTATTATTTACCAATACTAATAATTAAAAGTTTCTGCATTAATAACACCAGTCACTACTAACACAATTTTTACTATACTTTTATTGACTAAATTTGCAACAATGGACCTATTGTAGGTTAGTAGTACTTATATTACTATTGAGATAACATAATATAAGGTTCTGTCTATGCATGCAATTCATGGTTAGTTAAGGTGGGCAGATTTCTTGGCACTTAAATGGGACTTTTTATGCAACGCGTCAAAAAGCCATTGGCTAACTGCACCTGGCGAATAGAATGCACAGCACACACCTAAACATCGTGGGGTAACAATTGTTATGGAGATTGTATCAAATCAGTTTATTTTGCAGAGCATGCATCTTTTCTCAGATTTAGGTCATTTCGCTCAGAGGATCAGTCATTATAATAATATATTTATATTAAATTATAGTTTAAAATGTTAAAACTAGAACTTTTATTTTACATGACATTATTATTAATCACTGTAAGTGAAGTAAATGTTATACTGTAAGTATAGTGGTGTGTTAAAAGTCAAGTGAAATAAAATCGTTGTAAATGAGGTGTGCAAGTGGTATGTGTGAAACACAGCTAAAGCAAAAGTTGCAGGTACAAACTCGTGTACATGAGGCATGCAAGCGGTGCACACATGCTACTGTATAAGCAGCGTAACATGAAAGTTGCTTACATGAAAAGTGTCTCAGGATGAGCAGCACAAGGAAGTAATAGTTTTCAAGAATTGTTTCATTTTATATATACTCATTTTTAACACCATTTCTTCATAATCAAAATATAAAGTGATATATATATATATATATATTGGCTAATTGTTGTCATATAACAAATTTGCAATGTTCAAATTTCTTAGGTAAATGTGTGACATTAGTGTGCTTAATTACTAACCACTTCTCAAGAATTCAGATATACTGATAGTTGCAGTGATTCTTAAATATGAGAAAATGCTACTGAAAACTTTAAAATACTAATTTAAGGAAATTCTTGTTTGAATAAATATCTAAATCATAGTTTTGACAATTTGGTAATGCTTTTAATGTATTTTGTTGGTTTAATTTATAATAATGCAGGTGGAGAAACATAAAATTTAAATACAAATAACTTAGGTTTTGTCATTTCATAAAGTTTGTTGTGCATTTATGGTTATATAATATAAGTGGATTGCTTGAATGGTTGCATAGTGGAATTAACGGCTTGTTCTATCCTGCATGTGATCCTTCCTGTCACCTTTGCACAGTAGTTTTGGCATGACGCACATAGCTTAGGTAAGCTACTAAACTTTCATAGCCTCATCCATTATTATTTTATGTACTGTTAAATATGTACAGAGTGTAGAGGAGCGGTTACAAATATTTGTGTGCTTATGTTGGTGTTTAATATATTGACTTGCACTGTCATCCATCAAAATATTTCATTAATTTGTAGAAATGTAATTATATCAGTTTTATTGAGATGTTTCAGAATTCTGTTTTCAGTGGTAAGCATATTCAGCAAGATTCAACTACAAATAGCAATTCTAAATCTTTAGATCATAATTTTGAAAATTAAAATGTTTTTGAACCTCAAGAACCATTCATTGGAACAGCCTGCTGGTAGTAGCAACAATACCCTGGTTTCAATGAAGCACTTCCAAGCCTGTGACTAAAGTGCAGAGAATTCATGTTTTAACCAGCTTGCGATACGCATATTCATTTATTTATATTTATGTTGTGCGTTAAGTTTTAACTAAATTCAATAATCATTATCTCTCAATATAGCAAAATCATTAATGTTTCAAAGATATGAATATTGGTAATTTGCATAGAACCGGTAACATCTTTTGCAAATCTGGTAGGGACTGTTAACCTTACGTTATACACCATTTCTGAAACTATCAAATTTGAAGTTTAAGCAGTAAAATATTTATTGTAAGAGGAAGACTTGATTGGTTTTTCTGTGTTTTATGGGACTGCTGAAATTTTACTGTAGGCTTCATAGTACACTCCTGGGTTGTACAAATGGCCACTTGAAGCTTCAGTGCTTAGTAGTAGGCCGGCTCTTAGAAGAAGAAAAAGATAAAAGGGTGTTCATATCACTAAAGGGAATTCATCAGTCCGTACAACTGAATCTGATGTAACTGTAAAATTAAGAATCTGTAGAAGCTCCCATTCAATGTAATGACCTTAGTTCCCATTCTTCACAAGTAGTTCCATGATTTTGGTGGTAGCTGAAATTCACAAGATCCTTATGCTAGACTACTCCACACTCATTTAATAATAAAACCTTAAATTGTTGAAGTAAAGTTTTACTTATAAGTTAAGTTTCAGCATGATGAAAACTAACAAATCAACATAACATGGCTATGAAACACAGATAATACTTGACAACTCAGAAAAGTTGTGTGTACAAAGACTCAAATGTATATATGCATGGGTGGAGTTCCCCTAAACTGCAACAGGGTGGAGTTTCCTTTACACAACAGTAGTGGAAATTGTGTTTATGGTTCTCTTAACTGGTATATATTTGAATTTCGACACACAAAGCTAAACCCATTCATATTGAATCAATCCCATACATAACTATGTGGGTATGTATAGACCACTTTTTAGTTGTCAAGTTTAATTTCGGTATGTTTATCATTTTGCGTTGATTTGTTAGTTTTGTGGATGCTTAACCTTCCAAGTGATGGTCACTTAATTCCTTATTACAGGTTATTTTGTATTGTTTTAAGTCTATTTAAAAATTACAGAAATATATAAATATATATTAATATACGTTGTGTTGTATATTAATATTTTGCTCTCAGAAATAAATAAAAAAGTTTAGTATGTTAAATAAATTATTTGTTTTTGAAAATTCATTTTAATTTTTTGTATATAAATTTTAAGAAAATAAAAATCTAAAATAACCAATAGCTTAGAAATTCTATGTAGTTTAAAAAATATATAACATTTATTGCATTGTGTTGAATAATACAAAAGTATTTTTCAAATAATTCTCATTGTAAAAAAAATAAATACAAAGAAAACATCATGTATATCATTTTCTCGTATTGAATTGCCAAATACTACTGATGTTTGACACTGCCAAATTCATAATATGCTATTATTAAGCAAATAATGCTTTTAACAAATATTAAATCCTAGTACAGTTTAGATGTAGGGTAAAAAATAACATTTCTAACTATAATTTCAGTAAAAGGTTTTTTCTTCTAAAATTTATTCACAGATATTATTATATAGCATGTACCACTAAGTAAAACCACAACACTAAACTACGATATTACATCATCAATTAATTAGTGCATAAACACAATGCAATTTACTCTTGCTAGCAAATAAACAATCTGTCAAAATGGCTGATATGCAAAAAAGTTGTATTTCGACAGTTAATGATGTCAAGGTATGAAAGCAACAAAAAAAAGAAAAAGATAAGTGACATTAGTGTATCCCCTAATGTTACAAGTGGTGTTCCAATCAAGTACATTCGTATTTTGCACTATAAGAAATGAAAGCTCGTGCTTGTTCTCTAGGCAGATAAACGTCAATTACCACACATACGGCTAACCTCGTGTCAGATTTTGAAACTGAAGAAAGGACTGATATAATTTCAGTCTTGTAAAGTATAAAGATACAAAATATAAATATATCCCATTATACTTTAAAATATCATTTATTTAACTAGTGTTAATTATTATAACACCCTATGCCTATTATTTCTAAACTTTGTTAATTAATTATATTAAATATTTTAAAATAACTTCAAATTGTCATATTTTGTCTGACAATATATGTTGAATGATATGTATTTTTCTCAGGTATCAGGAAGAGGATAAGGATTTGGAAGCAAAAATGCTATCCAAGGGGTTGCGTCTTGCGTCACTAAGAAGGAAGGAGTCGGCTATTTAGTGGCATTTTGTTTGTGTTATTAAAAAATTAAAAATCAAGGCATACTTTGTCAATAAAATTATGCAGTCAGAAGCCTCTTTATCAATATGGTTTGACTTTCCACTCCAATTAGAGTTAGTTTAATTTTTGTAAGTCGTTGCCTTTCGAGAAGCTGTTGCCTGAGGATGCTCAAGTCGTTTTGGTTATTTTTAACAATATGAAACTTAGAACAAATATAAATAATTGTACATTTTTATCCTACTCTTAATCATGATATATTTGAGTTTTTTCAGTACATATATTGTACATTATTAGAGTTTTTAAATGTGTTTTATTATTTAGAATTTAATTCTGATTGATATGTAAACATTTATGTATGTATTAAATAAATAATATATTTTACTCTTCAATTCATTTGGATAAATTTTTTTAACATTTAAATGATGACAACCAAATAATGTTGGCTAATATTTCTGAACAATGTGCATGATAGTTTAAATTATTTATATATTGCTAATGTGTAGGTTTCAGAATAAAATCTGATATAAATAAAAATTACAGTTGATTTCAAATACATTTTTTTAATGTTGGTTAAAATTTTAATCGAGTTGGTGCTTTTAATTTAGGGAAGAATCTTAGAAACTGATAACTTTCAGTGATAGACTTTGTTTGTAGGAAAACTAGATTTTGGTATAAAATATAAATAAAATACATGTTGGATATTTCTCTCCAACAGTGAACATTTAAGAGAAGTCGGCCTCGTATGTTCCTTAGTAGATACTAGAACAATGTTTAAATCTTGTTGTATAGATTATATATTTTAATGCAAATAGAATAAATTTTTGTGGTACTGAAACATGTTTGGATAAACTATTTTGTATTACGTGTATGAAATGAAGAACGAATGTGACTTATAGTGAAAGTAAAAACACATTCAGCTGTGAGAAGCAGTAAAATTTTGTTATTAATTTTATTTATTTGATGTGCCTCTTTAGTACTATCTTAGTTTTAGTCTGTTGTAATTATTTTTTCTGTGCTTTTGTCCCGTTTATACAGCTGGCAGTTGTTTCATCATAAGTGCTGATGGTATTTATATTGTTATTAGTACCTCATTATCAAAGTCAGATTCGTTATTATGAACTGTAAAGATGTAAATATTGGTGTTGTTATATTTTTAAAGAAGTTGACCTAAAGTACCATAGATCTAGATTACAAGATAAGAGTACCGTAGAGTAGAGCACTTGCAAGGTCTTGACTGTGATATACCCTTGATTGCACTCCCAGCCCTACTCCACTCTTAGTCTTAACCAAATAATTGAGCTATAAATATATATTATAAATATTACTGGTTTCTTTTATATATATTATACATATGCCACTGTAGGTTGTCTATTGTAAATTTTTGTCTATAATAATGAAAATACATGCTTTTATACTGTTCTTCATCTTCATTTCCAGTCACCTACATTCTATGTGTATAAGGATAATGCAGAAATTAACTAAGGAATAGTACAAATGGATTTATCAGTTATAAAAGTACAATACATATTATTGTAGTTAAACCTCTCAATTTTTGTTTTTATCAGTTCTATACTAAAAATCTGATATTTTAAATTTCACATGTAAAGAATTATTTGTATGTGTATTTTAGAGATTTTCAAGATATCAAAGATTCTTGATACCAGGGCTCTTATCACTTGTTTCCAATACTAATATTTTCAAAGTATTTTGTTATAAAATAATAAATAAAATCAACAAAAGTGCTTAACATATACTTAGAACACTACGACTTCACAATATCAGACTAGGGATGAGTCGAAGTTAAAACTCAACTCCCCAAATCTCAAATAAGTCAATTCGCATAAGACAGCTTATCAGCAGTACTCAAATTACCGATTATTTTTATGTTTTTGTCTTATTTGGTGTATAAAATCAAATAAATTGGTAACCAAATTATTGTTTTGTTAATAATATTTACCTTGCAGTTCCTCCTATGTCTGTGCATCGCTACATATCTGTTGCATCTCTGCACTATGTCCGGTGCTCACTGATAAACATGTCTCCTATAAGAATAACTGGATGTTTGTATTTTTAAATGTTTATCATGGCTAAAGGTGGTTTGAAATTTTTGGTTCTTTGATTCTACTTGCCAGATTTGGTTTGACGGTACCGAAAAAAACCATTTCCATATTATATTCTTAACTAGTAGTTACCCGAAGCTTCCACACACAATTTTCTGTTGAAAAACAGGACATTACATTCACATAGTCTTTTTCAACGACATTCCGAACACTCCTGAGATAATTGAAAGTCACTCAAAGCTATTCCAATTTCCTGATTCATTTTAGATTTAAGTTGAAAGAACAGTGTTTTGGGACCCTGAAGTCGTAGAGTTAACACAGTTTTTATAAGATATGAATTTCTCTCCAACATTCCATGATAGTTATTGAATGGAGGAAATGTGGAAGAATTCTTAAGTCAAAGACAGCAATTAATGATATAATGCATGGTAGGATTGTGTGCAGTTTAGGAATGGAAGTAAGATTTCTCTGTTGTGTATTATGTTTGTGTCCATGGTTAACAGCTTCAATTGATAAGCAAAATTGCTAGTGGCTCTTATTTTTTACTCTGCATGTAAGTAAGACTTGTAACTTCTGATTTGAAAGAATTATATTTTCTATGCCATGGTTGAGTTTGCCATGCTGCCACGATGAGAAAATATTTCAAAAAGTGTATACTTATACCCATTGTAATATTTATCCGGCCTAAGATATTTGTGGTGACACAGTTGAGTTTGTTGGCAAGAAAATGTACACATAGCCTATAAAGGTCTGAGAAGTGTATTTCTTATAAAAAACATCTAAGGTGGGTTTTATAAGTCTTTATATCTGTAAAAAATATATAGATAGTAACACAGTATGTTTAATTCCTGCATTACACTAGGCCTACTAATTAAGCTGCATACTTAATATTTACTAAAAATTTCAGTTAAAAGTGTATTTTATGAAAACTTCCTATTTTATATCTGCATAACCTCTGTGCTCCAAAGTTAAAATACAGAAAATATTGAATTGATGTTATTTTTATATATTTATGCTTACTTTATGCTCTCAAGGCTATAAATATCAATACATTTAAAATGCTAAATCGTTATTATCCTTTTTTTTTTTTTAAGGATAAGCAAATTTTACAAACCCACATATAAATCTTTAATGAAATTAGATAGTTAAAACGTATTTAACCTCTTGCCCCCCCCCCTCTTTGGAGTAAACTAACAAACTTTATCCAAACAAAAAATAATTAACATGGATGGAAATAAATAACAAAATAATATGGATTATTTATCAGTAAGAATGGACATCCCAGCTTACTTTATCTCCGAACGTTACATTCGCTCGTTAAAAAATTTTGAAACTTTTACTATACATCAATAAAAAATTTATATCATGTCTATTGGAATAGTTAGGAATATAATTTGCCTTATAGATTTATCTACTACTGTCATAGTGTATGATCAAAATCAGGATCTTCCTTGCTATCATTATTTGTATTTTATCCTTACTACATAAAAAAGAGCGACACCCTACGGACATGACATATCTGCATTACGAGTAAGAGCTAATTAAAATACGGCTTAGGAATATATATTTCTGCCGGTTTAATCACACAAAGATAGATTTCACTGAGGGGGATCTACCATCTCGAAACGTCAAAAAAAATATGCATTTAGGTTAGACGGTTAATTTGTACAACACTGGTGGCTATGAAGGTTGGTATGATGCTCGCAACACCTCCAAATATTTAAAAACTCTATCGTCTTAATAAAAAAGATCTTAAAATCATACATTTCTTTCTAAAAAAGTAAAATTGAGTTAGTCACAATCGACCAGAAATTATGTTTGTTACCATATTTACTTATAATGATCAAATATATACTTCGTATGCCACCAAAGGAATGGTTATATTTCAATTTTTTTCAATGTAAAAATGCAAACAAGACAGAATTCTCAGGTCATTCATAACATTATTGTTACATGTTTTATTCTGTTGTAAAGTTTTCAGATAACGGCGGTACAAACCTTTGAATAATACACAATATCAGTACAGAAATAATAGTGAACACATGATTAGTATAATTTATAGCCAATTCAAATTGAAGTTATACAATTTTTGGGTAAGTTATTTGCCCAGTCTCAACCAATAGATAGTTTCTCAGTTGTACAAAATTTTTGTGTGGGATATTTTACAACATAAATTAGAATTGAGGCAACATATTTAAGCAATTTAAAGCTACTGTTATTCTTAATATTTTTTCATAAAAACGGTTGTTCAAAAGTTTTAGAAGTATATAAGAAAATTCAATCTTTATAATAATTCGAGATAACAGCACATGTGAAAATCTACCTTTCTTCCAATTGAGATACAGGGTGCGGCAAAATAACCTGCCTATTTTTAAATGCCAATAAAAACCACAGTTTTTTTCAAAAAAACAAATTTATTCATTTTAACTTATTCTATGACATGGGAAGTTTTTTTCTACTTTCTTTTAAAAAGAATATCAGATAAGTGATGGCCGTGGTTATCAATAAACTGTTGCAAGCGAATTCTGAAACTGTCGTGGACTCTCTCGAGCATGGCTTGAGGTATGCGCAGATCTTCCTCCCGTATAGCTTGCTTGCTTCAGATCTTGCAGGTTTCTGGGGCGATGTTTGAACACATCGGCCTTTAAGTAACCCCACAAAAAAAAGTCACATGGGGTTAAATTGGGTGATCGCGCTGGCCACACAATGTCCCTCCCCGAGAAATCAGTTGGCCAGGAAACATTTGCCTGAAAATGTTCATTGCCATTCGGGCAGTATGTGCTGTGGCACCGTCCTACTGGAACCACACATTCTCGAAAGCACTCTGTTGTAGGGCAGGTTCAAAAATTCTGCTAGCATGTTGGCATACATGTTTGAGTTCACAGTAACAACATTGCCATCCTCTTCAAAAAAATGAGGGCCAATGATTCCACATCGTGATAACGCACACCAAACAGTCACACGTTCACTATAAAGAGGCCTCTCATGGATTTCCTTCGGATTGTTTTCACTCCAATAGCGAAAATTCTGATTATTCACACTTCCAGACAGATGGAAATGCGCTTCGTCACTGAAAAAAAAAAAACAACAGCGTCTGGTGGGAGACTTTCCAAGATTATTTGACACGCTTCCATACGACTCTGCCAATCACGTTGAGACAGCTCTTGGACAACAACCATCTTGTAACGATGGAAGTGAAGATCCACGTGTAGGATTCGACGAAAACTACGGTCGAACATTCAAAGGGCGGCTGCATGTTTGCGAGCTGATCGTTGAGGAGACTGCAAAACTGATTGCCTAACCGCATTAATGTTTTCTGGTGTACGAGCACCTACGAGGTCTTCCACCTCGTTTTTTCACAACAGAACCAGTTTCTCTGAAGTTTTTCACCCACAGCACAATAGACTTGCGGTCCGGTACTGAATCACGAGGAGGAATTTAAAACCGCGTTCGGAATTCGCGTTGAGCCATGATAACTGATTCATTGCTACGAATGAACTCTTCGACCGCATAACCTCTCTGTGCACTCGTCTACACCATGATGGCGACTGACGACTGGTGCCTACGGGCGGAGTGTCACTTAAACTTCCCCCTGTCCTGCGTCGATTGCGGCTATCCCCACCATTCTGAGTGCCTCCCTCTACTCACAATAAAGCAATGAAAATAGGGAGGTTATTTTGCCGCACCCTGTAGAAGGCAAATTTTTGAAACCTCTTGACGTAGTTTCAAAAATTTTGTTATGGCTGTCGTTATAACAATTCTCAACATATTGTATTAATCCGGAAAAATAATTCATAGCTATTACTACCAAGATTTAAATAAGCATATAAGTTGTTTCTTTCAAATTGATTATTGACTATGGTCGATGGAAGATTTCAAATGATAGCAGGATTTCGATGCTTTTAACTAGTCACTTGTCTAGATACTAATTTAAAATTAATGCATGTTCATATAATTAAATTATGGCGTGATTTTGTACAATGTGGATAGTAACCATTTTGAAACTTTCTATTGGATGAGTCTTTTATTGGTAGAGAACCTGTCCGAGTAAAGTATTATAAATTATCCCTGTGTTTGTTTTTGTTTGAATTGGCTAGAAATTATGACATTACACCTCTATTTCCACAATATTACTGTATATTATTCAACATTGTACCATTTTAATTCAATTATTTACCAATACAGACACAATATTACAGTTTTTTAATACATATTATTATTACGTAATAATTAAAAACTTTTATTACACTTATACTTTTTGACAACTCTTGCCCTTTAATGTTGATGACCATTCACAATTTGGAATACATATAAGTTTTTATTTGTGTTTTATTTTTAAAGTTCTAAATACAAATTTTAGCAACATTTTGCTACCTCAAATTGTTTCGCCAAACTTGAAGTGTTTGTTCAACCTGATAAAATTAATTGTATATAACAAGACAAGTATAAATTTATTGGAACATAATTAAACTTCAGAATTTTATAAAGACAGCTACTTGACAATACCAGTTACTTGATATATTGAGTATAAAAATATTTGTTATGAATTTCTAAAAGAACACATGCAAAACATGAAATAGTATCCTGCTACTTTAGAAACTGCCAGAGCCCAGATCTAGGCAACAGGAGGATTGAGAGAGGTGGACAGGTACAACAGATAACTAATTCCCGATACTTGGAGTGAAAGGGGAATAGGCACACGGGCTGCGTTATCTCAGGAATGGTAAAATAACAAGAAACGATGTTGCTCATGCAATCTAGTGGTCAGAGTTTGCTATACCAATGTAAGCATAACCTTAACCTCATAAGTGTTAAATTAGATTTAACAAAGAAAAGTCATACTTATATCCAGTAAAAACTTTTTAATAAATATTATCTGAAGTAGTATGGACAGTTAATTTAAACGTTTAATCAGCAACTGGCTGAAGCAAAATGCCTTATATTCCATACATCAATATATGTCCTGTGGTATAAGCTTTTAAATAATTTTAGCAACCCATTTTAAAATAATTAGTTTAGCTGTACATTATTAACATGAGATTTTAAATTAGATTATTAGTCTTTTATTTGTTGACTATTGTTATTGTTTTGTTTATTACCTTGATTTTTAATTGTTATTTACTAACTCGAATCTTAATTATTATTGTTTATAATATTATAATAAATCTTTATATATTTGTAATTTTTATGAACAAACTAACATTGTTAAAGTAAAGAATTAATTTTAGTTTTTTATGGTTTCATGACGATGTTAATTGCATACACTATATGTTTATAGACAAATAAATGAATCTGAAAATAAGTAAATATAACTGTTGTTTGGAATTGCTTGACAATTAATTTTAAGATACTCGAGATTAAAATGTTGCCCAGATGCAAATGCCGGCATCTTGAATTGTTTTATTCCTTAAGACTGGCTAACAAACTCGAACAAGCTATGCATAAATACTGTCTCTGTACCGCATTTTATCTGAATCTATTAAGAACTGCACCACTTATCGTGTTCATATTATTCCCGCAGCCCGCAACATTGTATAGTAATTAAAACTTGATGGCGGCATTTGCATTTGGGCAACGTTTTAATCTCAGGTTATTTCATAACATAAATTAAAATTGACAATTTACTTAGAATTAATTGTCAATCTATTCCGAGCAACATTTATTCTTACTTATTTTTCGATAACTCTTAAGGTTTCAAGATCGTGTTCATTAAAGAAGTATACAATTGAATCGTTATAAGTGATTTTTGGCTCCCCAATGTAGTTTTGATATTGCGTCTTCTTATATGAGTGTCCTCCCTATTTTTTTTTGCTTTGTGTACACTGAGACCCTAAGGACTAAGAAAATATATTATATTTTGCCAATCCTATAATGGCATCGTCAATTTAGTTTTTTCTGTCACAAAATTCAAAAATCAAGTTCCTTGAAATGGGAACATGTGTTGTTTCTTGTAAGACTCAAGGCAAATTGTAATTATTCTACAATTAGTGTCAAAATGACAAACAGTACAAGTCATAGTTCATTAAACTTGTTTGGAAGTAAACAGTTGGTTCAACATCACTGACCATGAAAGGAAAACCCATCAGCTGATGTTTGTTTTGTCTGTGATAACAGTGTGCAACCATCATTGTGTAAAAGACATAGTCCTTTAATCTTGTTTGGAAGTAAACAGTTAGTTTAGCACTGATATTAAGGATGAAAGGAGAACTTATCAGCTGATGTTTATTCTATCTATGATAACAGTGTGCAACCACCACTGTCAGTGTTTTGTAGTTACAGTAAATACTAATACTCAAAAATAGTGAGTCAGATCTCTAATTCAAGCTGTACATGGTTTTTCTGCTGTTTAGGGCATTTTGTAATTAAAATAAAGATACCAAATTTGTAAGATGTGATCAAAAATCTTTTTAAATATTAAAAATGATAAACCCTTTTATTTAAAAAAATTAAGAACTAAATAATAAATATTTGTGCTTACACAAACCAAGACCTATTTTGTAATTTAAGAGTAAGTTAGTTTTAGTATTTTGTCTAACATGTCTTAAATTTACTGCTTGTTAGTTGATACTACGTGCATCTTGTAAATATGAATAAATATAAATATTTTTTAGACAAAGGTAATTCATTTTTGGTATCTAGATTGATTCAACTTTAATTTTTTTGCCAAAATGATCAGATTGCTAAAAAACAAAATTCTATGTGTTTTTTAATAAAAATTCTTTCTGATTGTGTTGATTTTTGTATAGTAAGAAAAGGAAGGCTTCTCGCAGTGGATTGATTACTTGGGGTGGTTCAACACTGTTTTAATAGAATTTGTATCCTCTAGAAAAGAGTAATGAGAATTTTACATAATAAATTAGTTGATGAACACTGCAAACCTCTTTTTAAGTCTGCAAATATTTTTAATCTACCATGCTAATATGTTTTAGAAGTTTGCAAGTTTTATGTAAATATATGAATAGGTTTTCAAGACATTTGAATTATATTTATTACAAGAAAAAACTTTTTGAAAATTCTTTTCAGCAAACTGATTGTTATGCTTTTGCTTTGTAAAATAATTAATACAATTTTAAAATAAATCAAGTCAGTCTTAGGATTCAGATTAAACAAGTATTCATTACTATTATTCTGTAGATAAAACTTTCACAGTTTATTCTGACCTCTGATTTTGAGATGATTTAATCTGATTTATTTTCATGTTCTTCTACTCTAGATATTGTTGGATTTATGTTCTAACTTCAAATAAATTATGTAAGCTAAATTTTCTATTTCCTTGTTAAATTGAGTTGATAACCACATTATATAGTTAACATCATTGATAGGGAGATATTCATCAAAATACACTGTTTGGAAAGATACTGCAAAAACATCATTGAGGTTGTCTTCCACATTTAAATCATTTTCTTCAATAAATGATAGCCTTCTAAAGATTGAGTTTCTTCTTAAAACCTTACACTTTGTCTGTTAGGTTTAAGATAGTTGTGTTCTTTTCTTTCAATTATTTATTTAGTATGTTCAACTTTTCAAATCATTCAAAAGAAAAGCTAACTTCGATAGAAAGTCTTTATTAAATAAATTTGACAGCAATGACATGGTTTTCATCCTTCTGGTAAGCATATATACTTTGTGTATCAGCTCAAACACCTTGAAAAAGAGGGTAACCAAGAGAAATCAACGAGACTACTGTAGAATAAAATACATATTAGAGCGGCCTAATGTCTCTGCACATTTGTTCAAAAATCTTACTTTTTAGGATTGTTTTAAACGTAATTGATTGCTCCGAGAACAATGGTGATATGTTGTTCCTTACCGAGATTTCAGCGGCCAGTACTTATCTATGGAATATGCAATGGTTATAAATTGCACTTGTCGGTTTTACTCGAAGAGGTCAGTAGGCTACACATTCTAATACATTTTTACCAGTCAATGCTTATTGGCTTGTCTGGGTGTAGTGATATGTAGCATGTCCTGTTGCCAAGGCAATATATTCCAAGAAACAGTTGTGAGTGCTCCTGCGAGTCTGTTTGTGCCTTTGTTTTGCTTTCACACGTAAACTATTCATCAACTGATTGTACTGAAATTTTACATGGACATTCTTACAGTCCCTGGGATGAATATAGGCCTATTCTTTATTTTGAAAATCTGTCTAGGCTACGCCCCACTGGTTTTTAAATTATAGAAAAATCCCATCCTAGTATCTAAAGTTGTGAAATATTAATTATAAGAGCATGTCTAATGTAATCAACTCTTCTGTATAAACATTATTTGTTATTTTCAATTTGTTCACATTTATAGTGAGTATATTCTAATAGTGATGGCAATAACCTTTATTTTAAAGACATTTTAGATTTCAGCGATTAGGTTAGCACTCATCTTCCTTAGAAAATGTCTTAAACCATAATATTAGTCAGAATTTGGCTCTGAAGATTCCCTTTGAAGCAGTCAGCGAGAACTATGCTAGATGAAAGTTTGCTGGACTGTTCTTTTGAACTAATCTACCCATTCCAGCTCTAAATGTACAAAAATATTAACAATACTTTTTAGTTTATAAATAAACAAACGCATAGGGTCATTGTAAATGTAGTTTAACTGTAGGTACCTTTTTTATCAAATATTACGTATTAGATCTAAAAGACAATGATACTATCTAACTTTTACTATAAATGTAAAGAGTATAAAACATCTCAGTTCACTTTTAGAAGTGAACTTCTCTGATCAGAAGTGGGCTTCTCTGATCTATGATATATATTTTCTTGATCGGGAAACAAGGCAAAATCATGTATGGAACAAATCATACTAATAACATTTTGCCACAGGAAGAGCCCCCCCAAGGTGATCCCATAGGTCATATGGCTCTCAAAAAGGGCGTGGTAAGCAACTCTTGCAGTCTCTGCTGTACCAGTAGTAACAGTTCTTCTCATAGCATATAATGAAATGCTCAGTCAACATGGTTCTTCCAAGAGAGATCAACATCTACAATAGTAGCAAATCACAAGTGCTTTCACTAAAAAAGTTAAGAATTTCGACTTGGGAGTTCCTCTAAATTGGTTTAAAATAGTTCTGAAAAATAGTATTACTGAAATCGTGGGAGCTATTCAATCAAATAAGATGTTGCATACAGATTGTGGGTGAAGCCGCTGGTATATGCTATATTATAAATGCAAAAGTGCTTTTGTTTGTTTGTTTTGCTTTCATGCATAAACTATTCAACCGATTGTACTAAAATTTGACATGAACATTCTTTGGGTCCCTGTGATGAATATAGGCCTACTCTTATTTAAAAAATCCTTCCTGGCTAAAGTATTATTAATCCTATGTTGGTTTCTGAATTTACGAAATAGTAATTGAAAGTCTGTTAAATGTAATAAACTGTTCTGTGTAAACATTGTATTATGACAGCACGACCATATTGTTTTATTAGTTTAACCACTATTTTTATTTGTTTGCATTTATAGAGTGAAAACGTACAAAATTAACAACACTTCTTATTTCAACATTGTAGCAAGGCAAACAAATTAATTTATTCTTAATTTTACTTAATTGTGAATGTGTATAGTAAGGTATTAAATTTGGTTTCTTCAGACATTGCAGGACGACATATATTTTCGGTAGCTGTAGGAACAAAAATCGGAGGGACTGGGCATTAGCATGATTTAATCCTGGTTTTCAGTAATTTATGGAAATAAATGTGATTTGATTTGATGATTCAACAAACCATTCGCTCTGTTACTACAATTTGACGAAACAAGTGCAGTGAGTCTGTGATTATAGGAAGTGAAAGAAAATCATCGAGAGTATATCATATTCATTTCTCACCGATGAGGTATACAATACATCTTAGGTATATAAATACTGATATAATTCATAGACTGGACAAAGGAAATGGTATGATATAACAAACATGGATTGGGAAGCAAGAACATGCACTTTACTGAATCATGCATATGATTCATATCTTTGCATATGGATATGATGACTGTCGTAATGTAAGTATTATTGATGTTGATTTTAGTTTTGAATTTTCAATGACAATATCTATATCTATGCAATTTAGAAAACTGTATTGTTTTGAATCCAACCTCATGACAAAATTATATGTATATATATATATATAGTGTCTCGGGGCAAAATAAAAAACTTAAATTTTGCTCTGGAAATATAATAAATTTGAATTAGAAGTGAAAAACTTGAAATAAGATACGCGAACTCTGAAAAATGTGTACCTGATGCATGATATAGCCTGTGACTAATTCTATTTTAAAATATCATAGGACCCTATTGTATTACATCACAAGTACTTTTACTAAGGAAACTATGAACTTTGACTTTAAAGTTTCTCTAAAATCTTTGAAGTTTATTTTTGACGATGGAAGGATTGTAAAGGAAAAGGGATTTTTCCGGACACTTGCCATTGTTCAGTGAAACAAAAAATCAGTAACACTAAGTTTCGAGATCTGCAATCTGATCTCTTCTTCAGGTAAATAACTAACCTAACACATAATTACAAACTAGGCTAAAATAAATAAATCATACCAGAGCGTTGTCAGGAATCACAACCACCATGTTGTGTATCACCTTCACTATCTCTAAAACATGCTCTTAATAAAAAACTAAACACAACACTAATTATTAAAAACTGAACTACAGAATCAGGTCACAAAACGTCTGCATTCGTTGATCAACCACCTACGACTGACAAAGGCCAAATGGCAATCGTCATGACAGAAACAAGATGATGGCAATGAAAATGAAGGGAGACAGGAATCGTCCTTTTTTTAATTATTGGTTCATGCTAGATGAACTAAATTGGGTTAGATTAGTAGATAGTTGTAATTGAATAGAAAATAATGAGCTCTGTACATTTTAATGTTTGAATTGTTCAGTCTATTACACTATTACACAAATAGTCTGTCTTCTCGTCTTACAGCCACTCAATTCCCTCTAGTCCAGCATCACTTCTCCTCAAACCTTAGGCTCACCCTTTCTTTTCTATTCTATTCTTATATTGTGAAATCAGCTTGTACATATCACTATGTGGATTCAACAGTTTTTACATTTTTTCTGTAGTTACTCATTTATACATTTTCATTGTTTTGAGTGGATTATTTAAAGGAAGCTTGACAAAATAATTTTGTAAAATGATTATAAAACATATTTTTATTTTTTTTCCAATATGATCAGCTTACCAAAAGCTAGGGAGTCTACAAAACAATATTGTAAGCTGACTATATATATATATATATATATATATATATATATATATATATATATATATATATATATATATAATATATATATATATATATACTGATTTTTTGCAGAAATGGGTGAATTTGAAAAGGAGGTCATGTATAAGAAATATATGAAGAATAATAACAACACATATTTTAGACAATAGTAATTTATTTCCTAAAAATCAATAGTGAACAGTAGATTATATCCATGCACATTTGTAAACAATGATTCAATGTTACAATTTCAACAAGATAAAATCACATCTGAAAGAAAAATTTATATGGGATGTTCCAGATACCAAAATATACAATTCAAGTTGTAAAAGCTAAACAACTAAATATAAACATCATAATTATTCTAATAATTATAAAATAAATATTTATCTATGATCTACAATTACTAAAAGCTGATCTTAATAATAACACTTTGTGTAAATGCAGTCATTATGCTTTTTGCACTTGATATTTAACAAGAAAGACTATGAAAGCATTGCATCAGTGGTAAAATGAATTTTGACTTCAACAAAAAGATTGAAAAGTCTAAAAAATTGTTAAAACTTAAAATATACTCCACAAACACTGAAAATCAAGGAAAACTACAAGCATTAGTAAAACGTATTTCGGTGGGAATACTAAGGTAGCATGCCACATTACATTTCAATATGTATACAAATCATTAAAACCTAACCACTAAAACTAAATAAAAAATATAGATCATAAAAATTTTATTTAATTTTTGAAAGTTACATTTGTGTTATACAAAAAGTGGTTTAGATACTTACCACAATTTTGATTAATTTTACTTTGTGGTTTAATAAACTTTTTTATATTACAAATATTTTTGTAAAATTATCATACAAAATAAAAATTAAGTTTAAACATAAAGTAAAAACTCGATTAAATACAATTTATTTTATTTACTCTGAAGTCTTTACAAATATTATTAACGTTAACGAATAAACAAAAGAATTCTTTGACTAATAGCAACCAAAATCATATGGAAAATGATGTTTGGCCAATAACCGATAACTTTACCACAACATGCAATTTTGGCTTTCATACTCTACAGTAAAACACAACTTTTAAACAACTATTTTAAATAACTTAAGTAACAACATTAATTTAATATTGCGCTAGTAGAAATAAAATAATTAATAAAATATCAATCTTTGTTAACAAAAGATAAAATGATTTCAGTTTGTTAAAACTGTAATAAATAAGTAAAATTTAAAATCCTCTAGGTGGCAAGCACAAAACATAATACAAGACAACCTTAATCAGCTAGTATGTACATTCAATAATACATGATGTTTGTTGGTAGCCTTAGAAGTGGTAACTTCCACCATACCGTATCACAAGGAAGGGCAGTTGCACCAGGCTAAGACAAGTTGAGATCAGGCACCAAGTTGTGCCGAGCCGGTATTTAGGCTATAATCTTATTTTTATAATTTATTTCTTAAGAACTTTATAAAATTTCAAACAGAAGAATATATTTAACAATAAAATATTTATAGCAAACACTTCACTCTTGTTAAAGCAGATAAAAACATGCCTAATTACAACTAGCTCAAGAAAATTCTACCAGTTCTGTTTATAACAAAGAATTAACACCTAATGTTTTTGTACAATTTGTACAGAAGATTTCTTAGAATCACTAAATTACACCAATCTAGGAAAATGCCTAGGGCTGTTTGTCCGGTTTTTAAGAACACTTGGAAATTTTAAAGTGAGTTAAGAACTTCAGATCAAAAGTCAATACAGAAGGTTTTTATCAAGTCATAATATTCTAACCTCCAAATGAGAAGTGCTTTAATATTGTAAATACAAGGTACTGTATTAAGAGACTGTATGACAATTAATATACAGTACATAAAATAAGATACAGTATATACAAAAAGTATAACTTATTTGTATTGTTAAAAGAATTTAAATTGGGATTTCCTTTCTTAATTTGTTAACATGAGTGAAAATCCTGAATGCACAAATGGAGCCTAGATGTTAGAATAGTGTAAAACTAATCAAAGATACATTCCATTCACAAATACTTTGCAAATTCTCAACTGTAAAACACTTATGTGCTCCCTGAATTTGCCCTTGTAACCCTTTTAGTTTCCACCTTGTTTTTGGTTAAATAGACAAGCCATATTTAATCTAAAAAATATTGTTTCACATAAAGTACAGTGAAGATTTGTTTAAAGTATTTAGATTATAGAAAGTTAAAACTTAACTTTCAAACAACAGCCATGAGGCATTTCAATTTTACATGAAAGATTTTTCATTTTATTTCCCCCAGTGTATATGAGCCCCTTCCAAAAGCTTTATTTTGGTATTAGTTTATTTTCTAACATGTACATAGTTTTAAAATCTTCCCTTAAAGTTTGTAGGGGTTACTGGGCTTAGAGCATGAGCTATATATACTGCCCACAATACATACAAGATCCAAAATAGTTTAGCATAATACATATAAAAATTATTTTGACCATATAGCATAGTTAGCATATAGCTTACTTGGTTGTTTCATGTAATTTCAAGTAAAAATTAAGTACTTGGATGGTTGGGAAAAGAGAAAGTAGTGTGATATAATGCATTCTGGCACTAAAAGGGTTAAGCAAGGATAACTATGATGGAAGAGGTCCGTCAATGCTAATAACTACTATTAACTAGTCCTACAGTGGGGAATACAATATCCACCCAAGAAAGTTCTGATGGATGTTTTGTTATTACATATCTATAAAGAAAAAGTTATAATTTACCAATTTTCAGAAGTTTTGTGACATTCCTAAGTGCATTTATCTGCTATATGAACTTTGCCATTACATAAAAATATTATGAAATGATAGGCCTAACTAGAGTTTTTGCAGAGAATTTCATTGAACTAAATAAAACACGGTTGTTAATGTTTGGCTTAACATTTTTAATACAAAACTTTTTACGAATATTAATAAATCAATATCTTCAAAAACAAAGCATTGTGAGTATATTTCAAATTGGACCCTGTTTTTACTAAAACAGAACTAGTTTACAAGAAAATTCAACACAGAAGTAACATTCTGCTGATATGTTTATTTTTCAGTACCGTGCATTTTATAATCTAATTAGAATATATTTTGTTCGTGCCACAAATGAGTTGGACTACTACACTAATTTATTGTTTCAGTTATGGAATATGTCAATTGACCTTTTTTACAAAATATTATTAAAATAAAAATGCAGGATGTATAAACATTACAACCAACTGTTGAGATGGAGTGGGCTTCACTCGCACAACCAAAGCTCACAATCTCAACACAAACACACAATGACGAGATATACAATAGAACTACTACATTAATCTGTAACATATAAGTATGTGCACAACATTTATCTAGCCTAATATAAGTCTAATATTTCATTAATTTATGCAGTATTTTTGACTAGAAGTCATTTCCTAATCTTAAAAATAATGCATAAAACACCTTTCACATATTTACACAGAATGTGGTATTGGACGTCTTCAATCAACCTGTATTTTAAAGACTTTCTTGTCTGTTAAAATTATTATCAAGATTTTCGGATTGATTTCAAATACAACAGAATGAACACTCAACACACATAACATTTAGTATATTATCTACTACAACGTAATATTACTCTCTGAGATCTGACAACCCCATATGAAACAATTCAGCTAAACTTTCATTTTCTTTGGAAATTATTCTTGCTTAACACAAACCATGGGACCAACGATTCAACAGAAGTCAGAACTCTCTCTTCTGGCTCTCCAGTCCCCTAACAAGGCACACGCTCTCCTTTGTGCTAACGTTAATGTAAACTACCAACATACAATAAACATTTATTGAACTAAGGAAGACTACTTATACTTGAACACTCAATGTTCAAGTCTAAGAATTTTATAAAAACGAATTAAAATTATATGAGAAATCATTAATATGAAGATCCAAGAGTGTAAGTTCTAAATGTGGTGTACAAATCAACGAAAGATATATTCATGAAATGAATATTAAACCATTAATAACTGGTTATAAAACTTATCATAATGCATTAGTTGTAATATTACAATATCCCATAAATCGATTTTAAAGTTTATATTTTAAGGTTATACAAACAACTGATAAAAAAAAAATGTATTTAGGCTATGGTGGTTGTCACAAATTTATAAATGTAATCAATCAATATTTTAAAATTAAATTATTTTGTCTTATGTTTATGATTTTTTTAAACGATAACTCAATAAATATCAACCCTTTCAGTGTTCATAATTTTTATTATTTACCTAAAACGGCCATAGCATATTACACCAGAAATGCAAAATTTCACATACATTACAATAAAAGCAATTTTGTGTGGGGAATCATTTTTTTTTAATTATAGGTGGTTAAATAGGTTTCCTAATAATAACTGTATGTGAGCCATTTTAATACTATTTTATATTTAAAATTTTTGTGTTTACTTTCTAAACATATAAGGGAAAATATATGTGCCCATTTCAAATTAGCTTATTTTGTTTTCAAGTTGATTTCTAAGATGCACGCAATATTTTAAGACCTATTCTTGAAAAGTATTGGAATATTGGGCTTATTGTATGAACTTACATTCATGGTTTTATATGCTGTTAACAATATATATGAAATGTTGAGTATTTTTTGCTAAAATTCAAACACAGTTGCAATAATTATAAAACTGTTTACCTGTATGGTTAATACTGTTTTTTCATGTAATCTCAAAGCATTTACATGGTCGGAAGTGAAAAAAGCGAATAGTCTAGAATATTGGGCCACGGCGTTCTTGTAAGTCAAACATGATCTTATGTATCGTACCATAGCACTAAAAGGGTTAAAAGAAATTGTATTATTTTCACTAACAAATATTTTTACTCTTTACGAGTATAAAAATATTTATAATTTAAAAAATTCAAACTTTCAAAACAAATTTTGCTACTTTGAATAATTCACTTTCTCAAACTTACAGAGTAATATTATGAATACTACTTTGTAACAAATCTATAAAAAGTAATATTTGTTTTATAGATTTTGAATGTGTCCACTACCATTACAAAATTGGTAACTTGTAAACCTATATGAATGTCCCCTAGAAATCCTTATTGAGTCTAAGTTATAGCGCATTAATGATATGAGACATGATATTCTATAAAATAAATATGATATTATAGAAAATTTGAAGGATTATCCAACAAATATGTTTCAGGGGAGTCGAAACGCAAAATAGGAACAAAAAATCTAATTTTATTTTTTGCTGTTATTACTTCCTACAGATATTTATAATTTATTTAAAACAAATTTGAATTAAATTGTATGGTTAGAAAAAATGTTGCATCGAATTTTGTAAAACAATGTCATACCGTTTTCGGCTTAAATAACTGCAATGACCAAGACATTTTTGGTTATATATCACTTGCTGATCTAGGGTATTTTCCCCTTATGGTGGTAATAGCCATCTGTTATACTGAGCAGATCTCACATCTGTTAGTTGGTTTGATTCTTTGTTGTGAAGTGAAATATAGTTATTTTTATTGTTTGTTAGAATTGTGTTTGTGTTAGAACAAGTTTTACTAAAAATAAAAATGTGTTCGTTTCCTTCAAAACCCTGAAGTTTGGTGCATTTGACGCTGTTGGTACATTTAATAAAGGCAATCTTGCTAAGTGCTTGATTTTGAGAAAACTAGGCATAAATGTCTGCAAGCATTGTACTCAGGAGTTGAAAAACACTGACATTATTAAAATACGCAAAGCCAAGAAACAAATTTTGGAGCTACAAAAAAAAGGCACGACAATCAAGAACAGCTACAAAAAGAAAACTTGAGGAGTTGTAAAATGAACAAGATGACCCAGACAACCATTTCTACTCATCTGGGCACTTTTAGAGATCAAATAACGTATAAGTTAAATTAATTTACTGTAAAATAAAGTTTAACTCTGATTTCCCACAAATTCACCTTTTTATTACTTATATGTACCTTTTTTCAGGATCCACGATGCTACTGTGTTGACATTTATTCCAATCAAATATGACCTAAATACAAAATCAGATAACATATTAATAAAGCCTAATAACAATAAAAGAAATTACAAAAAATTGTTTTTTTTTCAAAAAAGCACGAATAACTACAAATAATTTTCCTATCAAATGTTATAAAATTGTACAGAAAAAGTGTTTTAGAAAGTTGGTAAAAGTTTCAAATACCTATTCCATTTCTGAGAAAAGGGTACATCAAAATTGAAAATTTAGCATAAGAAAGATAGGGTGTTCAGACTCCCCTTAAGCTGTTAGTGCTGCAGCTGCTCAGGCTAGATTGAATTTAATTAATTATTAACAGGACTTTTCATCAAATTTTATAATAAAGTACCCAAATGTATATTAACAAACCATTACATCTGAACTTTAATTTAAAGAAAATATTTAATGGGTAAAATGTAAAACAGAGAATACTCAGTTTAGATCGTAAACTATTTGTACTGAAACCAACAATAATGCAGGTAGGTCCAGGAGAAATGGATGAGCCAGAAAAAGAGAAATCCTCTATAGGAACTAGATAGCATATAATACTGCAGTTGCTTATTGCTAGAGCCCCTAACATCCAATACACTAGTGGCAGTGCTGTATTAGATCCTAACACATTCACATCTCGTCTCGAGCCATATTTGATTCATACTCGATATAAAAGATTGGACCCTTCTAGTCATGATTGTTTGGCAACATTGTGTGATCGCTGCACCTAATAATTCCACCTACCTGTTTTTAAGTACAAATTTATTGAAAATTGGTGTTTATGATTGTATTATGAAGATAAATTTATCATTAACAGGGTGTTACAGAACTGCAATTCTTTTAATTATAATTTCTATTCATCAAAAGAAGAAACACATGAGAAGTATACAATCAGGATGAACTGATTGTACTACACTAAATCTTAATAAAATATCTGATTTAATATAGGAAAATATATTAATATATACACTTTTGCTGAATTACTTAAAAATAAAAAAAACCTTGGTTGAGTTTTTAACTTTCTGAGCCCCAAGACATCTGGAAGATGTCAAATGTAACATTTATTGTACAGTAATATTGTCACCTAGGATCACTAATTTGACTATTAATAAACAACACAAGAAACAATAAAACCACCAAGTTTGTCTTTTTGTGACATAATGCAACATTTAAGACTTGAAACTAGAAATCAAACCAGACAATTAATGGACTAATTCTTAAACCTGAATGCTTGAGATAAATTTACAATTTTGTAACTCCCTGTATATAAAAAATGAAACAACGCTAGAGACAATTTGATTGTCACTAAAAAATGACAAAAATATGAAACAAGTAGATGAAATAATCAGGTATTTTGAATAATGTGATGTCTAATTGTAACTTTTGTTAATTACTACTGGTGTTGGATTGTCCGCCTTCTCCTGGATTGGAGGATTCATCGTAACCAGAGTCGGAGGAGTTGTCACTGTACACCTTGGTAATAGTGGTGGGTGGAGGTGGGGGTGGAGCTGCACGTTTGAACATGCATGGTTTCATGAATCGGGGATCTATTATTACTTGTCCTTGTGGACCTTTGAATATAACTCCACAACAAACCTTTTCCCTGTAACATCATACGATAAATATTAAAATTTACAACTATTGAAAATATAATTATTTTGGGAATATTAGTATTAAATATAAGTTTTTATTTAATTTGGTCTTTAAGATGTACAGCTATTCATTTGATTAGCATAATATTATATCATACAGACAAGTGTTGCACTCCAGTTATATCTGGAATGAGAGAGAACGAGGCATACCAAGCAATGACAACTAATTGCCTCTAGAAGGCAATTTTAAAATAACCCCGCATCCCCCAACAGCCCCACGGCAATGGGTTGTTCTTTAATCCCCTAAGCAGCCTAACTCTGGTAGAGTCACTAAGACAAATTAACGTACTAAACTTTGTATAGCCCGCTGTATTCTCACGGTTTTCTTTGGCTCTCTTAACCCTGGAACTGGCTTTAAGCGATTACCGACGCATTAACTATATTTTCAAATGGCACTAGGCTATTTTTGACACATGTTGTAATATTATCTCTCATAGCAAGTCTATTTTTACTTCGTTTGAACTAAAACATAAGTACATTTAAAAATAAAGATCTAAGGTTTCATATTATACCGTAAAACATTCTATAGTTCCATTTATTTAGTCATAAAATGTTAAACTTGGACGTTTACATTTTCGATTGCAATTTGTTTACGTAATTACCACACGCAAAAATTAATGCTGTTTGTCAAAATTCCCTGTCGAGAGTTTAAGTTCTACATGATCGTGAGTGCCATTATTGTAAAGGGTGTACTCTTGGCTTTCAGAAACATCGTTTCAATAGCCTGTAAGCAAATAAATGTTTATATAACAATTGTTTGCAAAGGCTATGTTTTGTAAAATCACAAAATGTCCAATGTTCAATATTTTTATTGTTGAGTAAATAAATTATCATACATTTCACAATGAGTGTTAAAACAGTAGTGACAATAGGGTACTACTAGGTAATGAATCAGAAGACAATGTTAGTTTGGTAGATATGGCACTAGTGAATTAATTGTTCCTAATCACAGTCATTTTTAAAAAAAAGATACAAATACTTTGTTGTAAATTAATATAAATGTACTTTCTAGAAGTATATAATTTTGTCATGAAAACAAAATTGTTACCTTAAAAAGGTTAAGCCTTTATTTCACAGTTTCTACTTTTGTAAACATTAAAAAAAATTGCCATAGACAAATTTGTATAAAACATTAACTTCTATAAATATAATTTCTCTCTTCTATACATTTACATTTTAGTACAAAAATGAGTTCATCCAATAGAATCCAAACTGTCATAATTATATACAAAATAGAGCTATAAAAGAATTTTGCAAATTTTGCAGTTTTTGTAGATACATGTGACACTTATAATTAGATATACAGGGTGGCACATATGTCAGTTTCCCCATAATTTGGGATATTTTGTTTCAATAGGTTGGTAACAATGTTAAGTTGGCAGCAACACGGAGTAAGTTCATTGTTGTCTGTTCCAGTGGCTAGTGTAAGTGACGCTCTTTGCATTTGTTTGTGTGTTTTATATTCGAGTTTATATTCTTCAGTTGTGGTGGAAGCAAAATAAAAATACTGATATAATAATTGAAGGATTTAGTGGTAAATATTCAGGTGTCGCAATACCCACTTGACAGTATACGCAGAAGTTAAATCAGAAATTTGAAAACACAGGAAGCGTTTTAAATGCCCCGAAGTGTGGTCATCCACGATCAATTTGCAACAAAGAAAACATGCAGACAGTTGCTCAAGCTTTGTAGCCAGTCCGGTAATCGACCCGTAAGGCATTTGCTGAACTAGAAATATCAAGAAGTGTGCAAATAATGTGAAAGCAATTAAATTCAAGCCATTCAGTCCATCTTTACTCCAAGCGCTTCACAAGGATGATTCCAATAGGCAATTGGAATTCTGTGAGAATAATTATCCGCTCAGAGGCTGATCCAAATTTCTTGCAATCAATTTTGTGGTGTGATGTGGCATGTTTCAAAGAAAATGGACACGTTAATCGGCATAACTGCATGTACTGGTCCAATGTAATTCCTCATAACGTAATCTAAGCCGAACTCAATGTGCCTGGTGTCTAGTATGGGGAGGTATTTTGAGTACTGCACTGATTGGTTTTTATTTTCTTCTAGGAAATGTTAACTCAGAAAGTTACTTATGGCTGCTGCAAGAAGTAGTAGTTCCCGAGCCCAGAAACAATCCTGTTTTCAATATTCATTTGCTCATCTGGCATCAAGATAAAGTTACTTATGGCTGCTGCAAGAAGTAGTAGTTCCCGAGCCCAGAAACAATCCTGTTTTCAATATTCATTTGCTCATCTGGCATCAAGATGGTGCCCCAGCACATTTCAGTATCCGAGTTCTAGATTTTTTAAATAACACATTTAATGAATGGATTGGTTGCCGTGGTACAGTTCATTGGCCTGTGCGCTTGCCAGGCCTGACCCCATGTGATTTTTCACTGTGGGGTATTATAAAGTAGGCGGTGTATGCTTCAAAACAGGAAAATCTTGATGAACTCAGAAACCTAACTAAAATGCATTTGAACTTGTTAATAATAATAAACCTTTATTGCTACAAATTTCGAACAACTGCTATAACATTGTATTGTAATATGTAAGTAATTTCATGTAATGAATTTGTTTTCTTGCCTAAAAGTTTTTTATTCAATTAACCTATAATATAATGCCTTTAAATTTCTCTTCTGGGAAAACTGACATATGTGCCACCCTGTGTAATTTTAATTCTTTTGTTGTAAACTACATTTATTTATAAAAACACTGATATTTAAAAAATGTCTATCTTGATAAATGGATGAGCAGTGATTAAAATAAAAAACCCTTACAAAATTGTAAAAAGTGGCTGCCCTTTTAGGAAAAAATGATGACCATTTTTGCCCCCTATTAAAAGCGTTAGGGTCCAGCAACTCAAGAAAGGGTAAGTGCTTCTGCGACTGTATGAACTGACTCTTGAATTACTGTGAAACTTAGGACATCACTAATCGAGGACAACAAATGCCCTCTCTGGTTCCTGGTCATGGCAAGAAACAGGTGGTCCTCAGAAAAGTTGCTATAACCACAAACTCTCATATAACATAATTCAATTTTCATTTATTTTTTATTCTTAAATTCAATTACTCCCCAATAACAACTATAAAATTCTTTGTTCTAAGGATTGTCATTGATCAGTATGGTATGTTAGTTATTTAAAACTTAAAATTGCACAAGTATCATAATAAGCAGTATGAGACAAAGAGAGGAAGGAATGAATAGAATATACTGTGATTACAGGGACTCACCGTTTCCAGAAAGTCATATCGAGAAAGCTGCTGACAGGTGGGGAGGTGTTGAGACGCTTGTGTGAACGCATGCACATGGAGATAGGTTCATCTTCCTCTATTGGGCTTGATGGCTCAGAAAATTCCTCTATAAAACAAATCAACTTTTAAGTTTGTAATTGATAGAAATGCTTAGTCCATTAACATTGAAACCAACCAAGAATCTCTTATAAATATTATAAGAACTTCAGATTTATAGTTTTAAATGTCCAACAAATTTTACTGTACTCATTGTAATCAATGGTTTCTTCCAGGAGCTGATGCAGTTTTTTGCATGTAGAAATGCCCAGGCAATGTTGCAACATTGCTGTCTAGTCATAGGATAGATTGTTGCAAATTGTTGTTATAAATTCTAAACTCTGTTTATATAAAATATTGTTTCAATATGGTGTTTCAACAAAAACAACACTGTTTGACCACTGCATCACCTGTCAAATGAAAATATTTACACAATGACACATAGTATATTGACTGACCATAGAAGAAGAAAAACAATACAAAACTCCGATATATATATCAATATTCCCATGGCCACTTGTTCTGGACGAATTGGCTTTTGCATTGAAAACTGTTATTGCTCCTAAACAACATTCCGTAGAGAAAAGTCAACAGTGAAAAATCTAGCTGCTATGGAGGACTACATACTTTCTGCTTTCAATATGAGAATGCACGTCGACTACATATAACTTGATTATCCAAAGGCGTTCGACGGGGTATGCCATCCCCTGTTACTTGCTAAGCTGCGGGGATACAGAGTGCAAGGATCTCTCTTGTCCTGGATTTAGTTACTTGACAGATCACACATTAAAAGTCCGATTTAACCCCTATCAGAACCCATTCCTGTTCTATCGGGTGTCCCCAGGGCTCAAATTTAGCACAGTTCCTGTTTGCCCTCTTTATCAATGATGTTGGCACAGCAATATCCTCTCAGTACCTTCTATTCACTGATGATCTCAAGATCTTCAGTAGAATCACCACTGCAGATGATTGTTTTCAGTTGCAAAATTCCCTTGTTGCCGTCAAGTTGTGCAGTGCTGCAAACTTTTTTTTCTCTTTCCCTTGTTTGGTCAATAAATTTTTCTCTTCTGTTACAGTGAGAAACATGTTCAATACTGACTTTTTACCTGTTGTTTTTATAAAATCATATTATTAATCACATGTTAATTATTTTTTGTTCATAAGATACTTTTGTTTCTTTTAAATTAATTTATTACACCCATTTTAACCTTTTTTCCATCAAGTAGTTTTAATTAAATTAACCCTCACAATATTGTATCTAGTCTGTGTAATGGGAGACCGTTGCAATAAATAAATAGTACTAACATATATTTAATTACTCCTAACATTAAAACTTTATTACTAATATCACAGAATACACATTTATCAACGGTTTACAAAACTTATCTTTCAGCCTATTACTAGCCCTGTGGATACCAGCCCAAAATTGACCAATGATATATCAGTGACCTTTAACACAGTGATCACAAATAATACTGGACTCTTTCAGGATGTTGTACACTACTCTATACATTTTTTGTTGTAACTTTCTTATTTTTGAAAAAAATTTATGATTTAATAAATTGTACATAAATAAATTCTGCCTCAGTAAAAATAGCATCTTTTTGTGCTTGATAAAACAACAATAAAGACCAATTATATGCACATCCAGAGGTACTAGAATCTTAAATCCAAGTTTGCACTTGGGTATACCCATGTTACACTGCTTAAGTAACATAAACATTTACAAACCTGATATGTCATTTATAACAAATTCATGGTGTTCATCATTCTCTATCATTTTCTTAGACTCGTCTTCTATTTCTTCCTCTTCAATATGTTTCTTACTTTTGATTTTGTGTTTGCCATTCTTCTTTGATTTTATTTTGACAAAAGATTTCGTTCCTGGTCCTGCCCTTGCGTCAACCACCTAAAAGATTCAACACAAAACATAAAATGATTCAAGCAACATTATAGAGAACTATTTGATGATTCTGTTTGCTTGATAATTTGTTTCTATGGAATAACAACAAGCATCAATGAAATTGAAACTAATGAATATATATGGCAGAAATCTGACTTTTGGAAATTACATATTTTTGTACAGTTAAAACATTTTTGTTTAAAAATAAGTGTAATTTAACAAAAGGAATAATTATCCCAACACTTTCAATAAAGGTTGAGCATTACTGAATGCTTCTTTTGGAGAAATAATTTATTTAACCCTGGAACTGGCAAACACCCGATATCGGGCGTTTTAGTCGCATCCTAGATGGCAGCGCCCGATATCGGGCGTTTTAACATGTCTTTTATTTCTCAATATTACGTACTTAAAACACGATCAAGGAGTATCGGTATTGATACCAATCGAAAGAGGAAGGTTCAATTTATGTAAATAATACACTAATAAATAATTTTATCGTTTCGTTACACGTCCATACGTTTTATAATCTCTGAACTTTTTGGTTACATTCTTCCGCGTACCGCGCTAGTTGCGCGCGCAGCGATGAGTCAACTGGTTCATTCGGCTATTGTTATTTCGTCAGCTGCATGGTGTTCTATCTGGTTTATTGTTTGTTTGAGTTCGTTGTAATGATGGCTGTGTATATGACGCGATAATAGTAGTTTTTTTGTGCGTGTTTACGTAATGGATCGTAATTTCCGCGATCGTTCAAGTGACATTTGACATGACTAACAGAACATCAATCGAAAGAGGAAGGTTCAATTTATGTAAATAATACACTAATAAATAATTTTATCGTTTCGTTGCACGTCCATACGTTTTATAATCTCTGAACTGTTTGTTTACATTCTTCCGCGTACCGCGCTAGTTGCGTGCGCAGCGATGAGTCAACTGGTTCATTCGGCTATTGTTATTTCGTCAGCTGCATGGTGTTCTGTCTGGTTTATTGTTTGTTTGAGTTCGTTGTAATGATGGTTGTGTATATGACACAATAATAGTAAGTTTTTTATGCGTGTTTACGTAATGGATCGTAATTTCCGCGATCGTTCAAGTGACATTCGACATGACTAGTTGAACATGAAATAAGCAACGATGAGGATTCTGATTTAGACATTCAATCAGAACATAATTAAAAAAATATAATATAATAAAAAATAGAAAATTAATATGAACTAATAGTTACAAGATTGTACAAATCCAAGTGAGCTTTGAAATTCTTACTTTTGTTGGTAAGAAGCACTTTCGAATGTCAGTGTATGATTTTTGTATCGTTTACCACATGTAGAAATAAATACCTTATAAACTATGTGTAGTTTTATTTTTACTCAGAATTAAATGCTTTTTCTTTTGTATATTTTGGATTTTGCATATCACTAACAACAACAATTTTACAAATCAAAAACTTTGAACAAACTTTTCTTTTTTATAAAAAAAGTTTTTTTCATGAAGAGGTAGAGTAAGGATATTTTTTTATTATAATTATATTATGTAAAATATGTTCCTTGAAAAATGCTGAATAAAAAATATATAATATGACATAGGTACTTTAAAGTACACATGTAATAATAAAATAAATATAAGGCAATGTATGAAGTACTAAAAACGCTCCGCAACTGAGAGAAATATGACCGCCAGTTCCAGGGTTAAAAGATTTAAATCCTAAAACATAAAAATGGAATAAACACATAACAAAACTAAACAAATTATAAAAATAAGTATTATGCAATTTTTTAAACTACCTAAAGTCTCGTTAATGTGTATGTATAAGATATTATTATCTTTTAGCCACTTCATTTATGTACTTATTCTTGTAGGTTGTACTTAATTTTAAATTAGTTTTGTCATTTAATGAAATTGTGCATATCAAAATACTGTTTTAAATTACCTAGGGGTTTATACAATAAAGGATTGAACTTGATTTATCATGCCTATTATTAATACATATAAATGTATTTGTAAATGTTATCAATAACAAACATATAAATATACATCACTCTACAAACTAAAATATATTGATCAAGTTGCAACAACATAAATAAATTGAGACCTGTTTGATGTAACACTGAATAAAATTGAGGCTGAAAATAAATCTTGACAACTAAAAGAAAATATGAAATGTTTTCACTTAAGATGTGTGTTTACCTCTTTCTACATTGTTTCTTTTTATAGTAAAATTTTATGATTCAACCTTACCCTATATCATAAAAACTAGTTTTAATGCAACATTTTAATAGTGTCGCCTACATAGACACAACAATTATTTTTTTGCAATTGAAATGTTAAAAGCTAGTTAGCTACCAACTACACATATGAGCCTTTTAATATGGGTTAAAGTTAGAAACTGTGTATATGAAATGATATACATTATAAACAAGTAATGTTGACAGATAGTCTAATCATATTTTTAACAATATTCACCAATAAAGAAACACTAAAATCGATGTTTAAAAAAAAAGAATGGATTTGAGATAACTTAAGTTCTTATTTATAACAGTAAACAAGTATGTTTGCTGAGGTACATTTTGAGAAGATTTCACTAACCCAATTAACTAACACTCCATCATCTCAACACATTTCTCCAAGTAGCTCCACAGCCAGCCTAATGCCACCTAGCATGTGCTTGTGTCAACATGACACATTATCTTGAATATCTACAGACTTGCTTCAAAGAGTAGGTGCCCTACTGGTAATCAATCATCTGTGTGAATTTAATGATACATTGACATAATGAGACTTCTTAATTAGCATTAATAGTAACTTTACTTAGGACCAGGATAAATAACATACATGGCGCCAATGTCGTTGGGTACCAGGAGGCAGTTTCTTCCATCGCTTGACAAGCAACACGCAAGCATTGCACACCTCTCCTGCCCTTCTCTCCTCCAGCTGGAAACAGTCTACAAAGTCTTCTTCATACTTCTTGCTGTCAGTGAAGCGTGAGCTGCAATATTATTTTTCATTTAGTCAATAGCCTATGTTAATCTCAAATGTGAAAAATGTTTAACTTGGGACGAAACTTTAAATTAAAATAATTTAAAATACTACAATGGTAATTAATCTATTTAATTACTCTGGTTGTAAACAAAAACATTGGAAATTAGGTTACTAAATTAAATGCATTTATTATTTTCCCACGTAAATTCATTAAAAGAAATAATTATTGAATTTCATACAAAAATTTTTTAAACTAAAGTGCATTTTGTACTTTATGTGGTGTTACCAAAATGGATCTTGGCATTGAGATTTTACGTACACCATATTATAATGTCCTCAAGGAAAGTTTTAACCCTCCAACTGATGGGGTTAGGTAGACGGTTTAAGTAGACCATAGATTTTACTTATTTTCTGGATTTAAATAAAGTTTTGACTTTAAAGGCATTTTGTGGCTTAACCGCTGAAGGCACAACAAAAAGTGACTGGACCTTTCATGTAGAAAATTTTATTCCCAAACTGAATTCTGCCCTCAGATTTGAGGTATACCCTCTCGTTTGGCTGTTATTGGTCATTAACGAAATGTCTGCAAGATCCAACAATTCTAATATCAGATTTCAGCTAAGACCTATAGTTTACCCAGAGAGCTTGAGAGAAAATGTTGTACAGGTCTGTGATTATGATTGGCTTGGAGCAGTTTAAAACAAAAACATGGCAATCACACGCTTAAGTATAACTGTACCGAATTTCAATTTTGTACACCCAGAAGTGGGTTTGACTATATGATTTCGTTCATATTGTTCTGGAGATATCCCATGGAGAACAAACAGACAGGCAAACATTTACCATTAGAAGAGTTATATCAACATACCAAAATGTATACAAGTCACTCGTTCCTGTAATAATACAAGCTCAATCCAGAATTGGATCGAATCGCACAAATTAGTCACAAAACAATTTTAAATTTCTAAAATTGCCAATATGCAACAAAGATTTTTGACGTTGAGAGCATTTTTGGGCTTGAGGAAGGAGAACGAATAAATCACTAGACACTTTTAGAGATCACACCACTTTCATATACCCATGAAAATATAGATTTGAGCTATGACCAACGGATTCAGGCACTATCAGACCAGATAACTAAATTTTCATGTACAAATTACAAAAGTTATACATTTCAACACATTTTTCGGCCAAACTAATAAAGATAGGGCAAAAAGTTACTGGGTATTTTTTGTAGATCACGTTATTTCAAAATTTACATGGAAAATTATATTTTAACTAGGACCAACTGTTTGACCACTATCGGACCAGGAAACAATTAATTTTCAAAAAGTTAAAATTTCAAAATTTTTGCTTTTAAATGCGTTGGCACCCAAACCGATGGTGTAAAAAGTTACTAACATTTTTTTAGGGTTCATTCTTCACTAACGATTTTTCGTCAATTTCAAGCTAGTTCTAACGGTTCACCCATTATCAGGTTTCAAAAAGACTTAAAAGATTGAAAAAGTGTGAAAATCTTTTTGAGGGGTTTAAAAGTAAAACTTTCTGGGTATCAGACTTTTTATGGGTAAAGCTACATGAGTGCCAAATTTCGTGTCTCCCGTTCTTTTAGAAATTTGTTAGAATTTGCACACTATATCAGTCAGTGAGTTTACATATACGGCTATATATATTATAGATTAACCCTTTTAACGTGGTTTTATAAGACAGTTACGGCTGATAAACAATGTTGACTACAACGGTTTCATGTGAACGTTGTGGTTTAGAGCACATTCTAACAGCAACAGCAAGTGAACTATCTGCACATTCAAGATATCAAGTCAGGATGTCTTTGTAGTATAAATCGCTACTCTTGGACATGAGAGTTAGTCTTGGAGTCACAAAAAAACCACTATGGGAAATCCCCACGTTGAAGGGTTAACATAAAACACAACCAATCAATAACAAGTTATTATTTCGTCAAATAATTACTTTTATATCAAAACATGATCAATACAAACAAGAATGGGCAAATAATCATTTCACTTTCAACTGTTATTTATTTTTTAAACACAGATTCATTATAAACATACTAAAAATATCACCAAAATATCGAAATAATGATATTGGCTCATATACTATCAAATATGTTAGATTAAGATGATAGCCACTTAGCATTAGACTCTGATCGACATTATTAGTGTTCACCACTTAAGAGTTAAAGGGCTGTGACTATGACATTTTAAATAATTAACCCAATTAAAAAACTAATCCTTCTTAAAGCTAAGTTAGATGGTAAATTACAACATTCCCCAATAAAAAGGATTCTAAGGTATTCCATATACTTCAACAAATGAACTCTGCTAAAGAAAATTTACATTTGTTTTACCTGCTAGATTTAGCCTTGCAAATACAGCAACCTGAAGGTGACCGGTAAACTTTGGGTTTGTGGAAACTAAACATCTTCTAATATTCTCTGAAACAAAATGTAATGATCAGTGACCAATGTTTATACATTTCATATTATACATACCTACCATACCCATGTCTTTATAAGTGAGTTCTCTACACTGAAAATGATTCATGTTTCATATAGTATTAGAATAACACTGAGTTTATTATGAAAATAGACATGAAAATAACAATATTTTATCTTCAAACCTGCCGTCTATGTGACAAGTAAAATTCTACATTAAACATCTTCAAACAAAAAGTATGAGTTATTCATTGAAACATTTTTATAACTATATTTCTTGTCCAATAAAGAAGTAATTGTATCAGAAAACTATAAAATAAAGTAGGTAAATAATGATATAATACATTTTTTTAAATAAAAAGTTTGCCTGCTACAACTCTAGGAAAAGCATGAGGTCTGAGGAAATAAATTAAGACACACAATTAGCCTAAAAAGATACAGAGAAAAATTAAAGATCGGAAAAGCTCAGTTGTATAATAATAGGATCATTAAAACAGATAAAAAACAAAAAGAATCCTGGGACATTGTAAATAGTTTTAGTGGAAATAGTAGGGTCAAGCCTTCATTCAAGAAAGTGGATGTTACACAAGTGTGCAGCTTTAGTTTGTTAAAAAAAGCTTTTTTGCCTCAAGGTAGTCAATCAGATTTTTGCAAATTAACCAAATTCGCTCTGATTGGTTAATTGGTCTCATGGTTTGGCTTGCCTCATACATAACAAATAGGTATCAAAGGTAGTAGGTTTTAAAATATTGCAAAAATCAAAACTCAGTCAGTCCAGTCTGAGCCAAAATTAAGCCTCAATAAGTCACACAGGAATAAATTCTGGGCCCCCTTTTCTTTTTTTATTTACATTACAAATATTTTTTTTAATATTACATCTCAGATCACATTCCAAAAGAAGATCTGTTTATGTTTGCTGATGATACCACTCTTGTCACTAAAAATAGGAATTATGGAGCTCTGGAACTGGAATTATGTCACAAAATAAATTAACTACTCCAATATTTTTCAAAAATAGAACCTAAAATTGAATCCTGAAAAAACCAAAAATCCATATGCATCAAAACAAAGCAAAAGAAAATTTAAAACATTTCAAATTTAAAAACAGTCCTTAGATGTCTTGAGGCTCGAAAATCAAGACCTGGTAAAAAGAGTTTACCACTGCCTTCTCAAATCGCATGTCGTATTCCATTATCCTTCAGGTGGCACAAAAAAAAAAAAAAAAAACATCAAACAAATTTTCACCTTGCAAGAAAGGGCAATCAGAGCTATGTTGGGTCTACCTCCCCAGACTCACTGTAGAGATTTATTTATTTAGTTAGGCATTTTAACAGTTTCATGTTTATATATTTATGAGTGTGCAGTTAATATATAATCACAAAATCTACAACTATTTGATAATGTACATTCATATAGTACTAGGCATAGAAATAATTTTGCTGTTCAACACATGTTCACTCTTTCTGAGGAAAAAGCACAATATTCGGGTAAGAACATTTTCTGGCTCTACTTGTCTCTCTAAAATCATTACACTGTGTAAAAGATTCAAGGGTGAGCTTAATAACTTTTTGGTTCAAAACTGCTTATACAGTTTGGATGAATTTATTTGCTCGTTGTTCAAGGCACTGCGCAAGGAAAATTTTTAAAAAGTTCACATTTACAAAACTGAGGAATAAACACACAAACACACACACACACACACAAAAGCAAGTTTACTTCCAACTTTAAACAAATTTTTTACAATTTGAAAAATGCACTATATAATAGCAAGCATGCATAACAATAGCCATTTGGTCCTATATGAGGACATTACAACAAAAATATTACAATTTGTTTAATAGAGTCAATTGTTCCCTAAAGCTAGGCTATGCCATAATAAGCAAAGCTAGGATTAAAGTTTCATATTTAATTATGGGCCTAGCCATATTAAAAAAATTTCAAAAATACTAACACATGCTTTTCTTTAACTGGATTTTCCCCAATATTCACATGGTTAAGTTATTAAACCAAAAAACAGAAAATACACATTTATTTCCATGCACCCAGCTTTATGAAAAATATTGGTGATTTGATATTATCTGGAGGCCACTATTTTTCGAAGAGTTTTACTTACCGAAGACCTAAAAAATTACATTCTTATACTACTTGACTTACTGCGAAAACTACATGTCATTAAGACAATTGGTTCTTGTTTTTTGCCTCACATTAAGAAGCGATGTCGAGGAGGAGGCCAGGCTACAGTAATTATACTGTACTTATTAAAGTCAACACAACCAGATGATTATTGATTTTAAATATCGATACTATCGAATATGACATTTGACCTACAGATATTATTTATAATTAATCATTACCAGCTATCTTTATTTAGACTAGTGAGATCATTACCAGCTGTTGTTATTTTGTTTATGTAGGAGAAGGTTAGTGACAACCATAAGAATATTGACTCAAAATGTTTTTATAAACAAAGAAACCTTTAAAAACTGGTCTCAGAAGTGAGTGCATTGCCGATCATCTAGCAGAATATATGTATCAACGAGAAATTATGATTATTTGTGGTGATCCATTTGAGCATTTTTTTAATGCTATAAATCCTGTATCCGGTGAAAAATAGTTAGTACTAGGCGACTCAAGAGTATTTTAAGTACAATTTAGTTATTTTATACAATTTAAAAAACAAATTCATTTCTTTTACATATAAAAATATAGCTTCTCTATATTAACATTTTTAAAGCCAAAAACTTAATTCTATTCAACTTCATTAATCAAAATTGAGTCGAATTAAAAACATATCTGGAAATAAATTCAAAATTAAAATCACGTGTTTCATTATTGACTAATGGTGGTAAGTGACGTACGTGTCTTCTTTGTTTCACAAGCAGTCACGTTTATCTTTGAAATAAATAAGGTAACTAAATGTTTTTGTTTTGTTGTAATTATATATTATACTTTAATTTCTAAGATTTAAAACTAGCCAAACCATATTGTTCCTTGAAATATCTATTACGTTATTTGGTCCAACATTTTGCTTTCAGTCCTTTGGATGATCATTAGTACTTTATTTATTTATTTTTTTTTTTTTAGGGAGAGGCAGGAAAATGCTTTTACGCACACAGGTGGCCAGCCTGTAGTGTGGGACTCCTACTTACGTAGAATCCACTAAAAACCTTCTCTACTCTTAGGATTCTAGCTTGGAAACCGCTTATCGCTTTAAACTTCGGGCGAGGCCTAATGTTGGCTTAAGCCCAGAGGACTTGCACCTATCTAGCCGTTCGGATCTTGGATCTGTCCCGCGTTCCGGTCCAGATCAGTCTTTTTGACGCGGAGTATACCCTGTGCAAAGCGGGACCAGCAGCACCAGTAGTCCTCGCCCTCCAATATCTGGTCACAGACCGTGTCCACCGAAATCATACCAAAAGTTTGAGTCACTTCAAGGCGGAGCCTTTCCCAACGCGGGCAGCGGAAGAAAGTGTGTTTAAGCTTGACGGGGATGACTCCAGCAATAACCAGGACGGCAGTAATATGATCATTAGTACTAATGATTCCATATAACTTGATAATCATCATCCGATTGTGTTGGTGTTCCCTTATTATGCTGCAGCCATCGAATCGGTGAATTAAATTATCGATTAGAAATACCTTTAACTATTGAATACAAAAAACATTCTAATTATAGTTAATAATTTAGATACCTTGGACAGAGTATGATAAACAGATCCAGTTTTTATATTGATTAGTATAGTCATTGATACTTAATATTCATATATCGAATACGAGTCTATCAATTATATAACATATCTATAGTTATAAGAATAAACCATATTTGAAATTAAAATAATAAATATAATACACATAGTGACAATATCATAAATAAAAAAGAAGCAACAATTAACAAATAAACAGTTAGAACTGGAAATAGGAAAAACTCACAAATTATAATGAAATAATAACAAATATTTATATCACAAAATACAAATTATTTGTAACTATTTATGTTTTCTCCTGGGTAGTAATGATTAAGACAAGAAGTTGTTGAAAACATTCTGTCTAGAAAAGCGTACTTCACTTCTGTACTCATAGATGATCTGCAAGCAGATAGGCTAATATGCCACTTTTCAAACTTCACTTCAAGGTCCTCCATGAGCTATCGACTATGTTGTTATTTATAAAAGACAATACGTTTTTTATATGAAAAAAGTGTCTAAATCTGATACAAGTTAGTTATTGTCCCAAAATTAGTATCAGTTCATTATATCGCTCATTATGATTATGTAATATCGATTTAAAAAACCGGATCCGCATTTCGTACTCTACATGATACGTCAGCTTTTTCTAAGGTATTAAATAACAATTCTGTTTAAATTAATAAATCAAACCAAGTAAAATCATTTGTGTGGTATTTTAGTAATGACAATGAAGGTGTGTTATTTGTGTCTAAAACTGTCATACATGTTTTTCCTTCAAAAAATAATAAGAAGTAGATTTTACACTGCTTTGTTTATTATATTTAATAATTACACATTTTTTTAAATTAATTATTATACTATTACTTTGTTAGATATAGCTGAACATAGATGAACTATAATATAATTTGATATACCCCACTTCGATATTTTGATTTTTTAATTGTTCGATTTAGGCAAACACAATATTGATTATTCAATTGTCGAGGTGGCTAAACATGGGTGGGCCTTACATGTTTATACTGTGTGATTCATTTCACTTATGTTTAATAGGCCATCTTTGTTAAAGTGATGGGAGAATCAAATACGGTGTACTGTATTCAAAATCAAGGGTAGGGTCCAATAAGCGGACCCGGTTTTTTATATCGAAATTGGCAAACGATATTACTTAATCATAACCATCGATATAATCAATCGATACTGATGAATTATTTTTAACAACTTAAATAATCTATAGGAACAGCTGTAAACACTTTCAAATAATACAATTAAGGTAATATTTTAAATTTCACGTAACATTGTGTATTAAAATGGCCGTCAATCTTAGGAAGCTTCACAAAATTGCTTTAAAAGACGATAAAATATGTTTTTTATGGCTTCAGGATGTTGGGTTAGTACCTAAGAATCCATTATGTGATATTTGTGGAAAGGTAACAAATGTAACTGTCAGAGGAGCTAACATGGTCGTCTTCAGATGCAAAAAAGAAGGTAATGGTGGACTTAACTTTAGTAAAAACGTTTTCGTTCTGTTTCATTTAGTTAAAGTTATGAGTTTCCCTGATTTTGGTTATGTTCATTTATTATTTGTTATCATTAAATTCACATTTTAATTTAAACATATGATTGTTATTACTTTTATATCGATTGATAGTCTATGATTCGATATGCGAATATTAGGTATCGATGATTATATTCTTCGATATAAAAAACCGGGTCCGCTTATTGGACCGTACCCAAAATCAAACTTGGGTACTTTGGGATTATACCGACCACACCAGTATGAAGAACACAAAAATAGAAATTTATAGAAACAAACATGATAGAACGAAAAAAACAACTCTTCAATTACAAAATTACAAACTTACAAGCATTTCCAGGTATTGTGATCGGTATTGTTGTCGCTGTTATCTTATCTTTCTCGAGAATCCTGATTACGGCAGGCCGCGCGGCATCACGTGATTTGCACGGTACATTCATTGCCTTTCCATTACAATTCAATTTATATTTCTGATTAGCCCCTCTAGAATTTGATATTTTACTGATAGGTACTATCTCGAGGGATGTTTTTCTTTCGTCGACATCAGCGCGGGGCAGCACCGAAGGTGCTGTCGAAGCCCGCGCTGATGGCCGGAGGCACTCGCATTTTGGGGTGGCGGAATGTGATCAAGAATAAAAACAAGTTTTGAGTGTTTTTTTTAATAAAAAGTTTAGTTTGGTAAATGTTTGTTTTTGTTGAATTTTTGTGTTTGGAGAAATGTAGAGGTAAAACACGGAAGTACAACAAAGCGATGCACCAGCTGAACGGGCGGCGAGACTCTGCAATCACGTTATCTACTAGACGCTCGACTTTGACCTCTGTGTCTGAGGATGGGGAGGTGTTTGCGATAAGACAATTCCTGTTTTATATTGACGAAATATTGTTCTACGCTAATCTAGTAATCAGTAGAAACGAAATGTGAAATAATGATTCATGTCTGTCCACCCCCCCCCCCCCCCACCCCCCCCCCCCCCCACCCCCCCCCCCCCCCACCCCCCCCCCCCCCCACCCCCCCCCCCCCCCACCCCCCCCCCCCCCCAAGGTTGAACAATGTTTATTAGGAAAAGAAACTAATCACTTAATCCAAATAAATAGATTTAGATATAAGTACCTAATTTCAAATATTGAACTTGCAGACTTACATTTCATCCAAGAGTTGTGGCACTTATGAACCCACCATTTAGATTTAAGTAACAAAAGCTTTTTCGATTCCGACCACATGAATATTTTTCTTGAATTCTTTTTCAAAAACAGACAGGACCAAGTTTACAACCTGAAATGTCTCATCACTAGGATAATTGAGACTCTCAGATACTTTTGGTTTTCTTATGAGAGCTTCATTGGCATAGTTTTTCAGATGGCTGTCTGGTAAGTTCATTGAGGCATCTGTAGCATATGAACTTTTTATGACATGCACTAATGCCATATACTGTACAAAATCTGAAATGAACAATTTTCATTTAATTTATACTAGTATTTAAAATATTGGTAACTGTTCAGGTTATAACCCTACAATTGAAAACCTAAACAAGTGTAAACCAAACTACAAATAATTGTACCACAGCTAAAAAATACCGAGATGAAAAATTTGTTATTATTTACTCTACCAGTAATAACAATTAATCAACTCCTTTAAAAATTGTAGATAGTTAAAGTATTTTATCAAAATAATTTGTTAGATTTTTATGACGTTTTAGTTGAAAGGCTTAATAAAGAAATATCATATTTAAACCTTCTTCACTGTCTAAGGAGATTATAAATCCAATATCCTCATTTGTGTCACTGAAACACTCTTGATGCATTAGAAAACAGAAAATCAGTAGCCCTTTTACCGTTGAATTTGTGCAAAGCATTCGATTGTGTTCCTTTTACGTATCTTGGAAAAATTAAAATTCTATGGTGTCTCAGAAAATGGGTATTTTTTTTACTTGAGCAACAATGGCTACCAATTTGAACATTTGATTTGAAATTTAAAAAGGATTTACAACAGTATTAATTTAGTGAATAATTTTGTTATTAGCAGTAGTACAGTAGTTTGAAGACTAATAATTGTTGTGTAAGAAATTACATTATTGGCTGCGGATACCAAACGGCTTGGCCGATTTCAATTTTTTTTACCAAAATACAGTATTTTTTATGAGCTTCAATTTGAGGTGTCACAAGGTATTAGTTGCCATTTAAAAATTTTGGTTTTGGGTACAATGGTGAGCACCCCCATTTTGAAAATAAATTTTTTTGTTCCCCCAATTAGTACTATACACTTCCATTTACAGAATTTTGATACTTGGACTTATAGTCTTTTAATACGTGTTTAAACTTTTCAAATGAACACCCTGTATTTTTAAATGTAAAAATAAACAAGCTATTTTTTCATGTAACTCTTGTTACTGTAGGTCTACTAGTAACTAGATTGTGGCTATGTTTAAACTCAAATAGATATACTTTTTGATCTGAAAGAGTAGAGAGGTAGATGGCAGCGAATTCCCTCTAGAATAATATCTCTTGATATACACAAATATGTACAGTATTGTTACGCCTTCATTCAGACTAACTTATAATTGCATGACTCATGAGTCTAAAACGTCAAGACTTTGGTTTTGAGTTAGAAATAGCACAGGTTCAAATCCTGTCTGTGACCATAATACTTTTTATCATTACCTTGTACTGTATCGACTCTCCCACTTATTTGGTTAATAAGATCCTCACACAGGCCAGTGGCTATGAGGACGGACAGAATACAGCTTAAAAAGGAATCGGCCTCTCCTTAATATATATATAGTTTGAAGGTTATTTTTGACGATGGAAGGATTGTGAAGGAAACAGAATTTTTCCGGACATTTGCCATCGTTCAGTGAAACAAGAAATCAGTAACACTACGTTTCGAGATCTGCAATCTGATCTCTTCTTCAGGTAAAGAACTAACCTAATACATAATTACAAACTAGGTTAAAATAAACAAATCTTACCAAAGCATTGTGGCATGCCTAAATCAGGAATCACAACCACCATCTTGTTTGTCAACTTCACTAACTCTATAAACATGCACTTAATAAAAAACTATACACAACACTAATCATTAAAACTAAAATACGGAATACAGGTCACAATATGTCTTAATTCGTCTACTAACCACCTACGACTGACTAGAAGGGCGCTAGCCAATGGTAATCGTCACGGCTGACAAAAACAAGATGGCGGAAATAAAAAGGAAGGGGGACAGGAATGGGGGGGGGATCAGGAATCTTCTGATTTAGGCGTGCCACAACGCTTTGGTAAGATCTGTTTATTGTAACCTAGTTTGTAATTATGTATTAGATTAGTTCTTTACCTGAAGAAGAGATCAGATTGCAGATCTCGAAACGTAGTGTTACTGATTTCTTGTTTCACTGAACGATGGCAAATGTCCGGAAAAATTCTGTTTCCTTCATATATATAGTCATAGTCATATTTCTTTATTAACATATTCTTCAAGAATAGTAATAGTGTCACAATGTTAACAAATTACAGAGTAATTTCAGTAATAAATAAGAGATATCAGAGCTTCCAATCTTCCTTATTTATTTCTATGAATTCTTCAATGGTATATATTGGGTGGTCCACCAGGAAGTTATAAAGGCATCTTTTCAAGGCTGCTTCCTTCAGGGTTTTTACGGTTTGTGGAAGAAGGTTCTTCAGCTTTCTACCTACATAGGATGATTTTTCCTCGAAAAGTGATGTCTGATGTAGAGGTAGTATGTAATTTCCTCCATGACGTGTGTTATGTGTATGAAGGGTTTTTCCTGTTTGTACCTATAGTTGGTTTGTACCTATAGTATTACTTCCTGTATGTAAAGGGCAGTGATTGTCATAATTCTCAAAGTTTTAAATGCTTGTCGACAGCTTTGTCGGTGTTGGAGTTCCGCTAGGGTTCGCATAGCTTTTTTTCTGCAGGAGGAGTACTCTGTTGAGATTTCCTGCAGAGGATCCACCCCAAACAGCAAGTTTATATCTCAGATGAGTTTTCACCAAAGCATAGTAAACTGTTTTTTGCTGCCTCCAGGGTTCTGATACATTTTATTCTGCGTACTACATTTATACCAGTGCTGATCTTTTTACAAACTTGGTTGACATGCTCAGTCCATGTGAGTTTGCTGTCAATAGTAGGAATTTGACTTGGTCTTTTTTTGATACGTCAGGTGGGTTAGGAATGTGGTCCTCTCTCCTGCTGAAGTTGATGTGAACTGTCTTTGATGGATTCATGGCTAAATCATTCACAAATAAGACAAAGAGGACTGGACCCAAAACAGATCCTTGTGGTACTCCACAGGTGACAAGTAGTGGATTGGATTGGTGTGAGATAGTTACACCACGAATGGTGGTTTGCAGCTCGACTATTTGAGATCAACCTGTGAGGTAGCTTACAAACCAGTTGTTAGCTGTGTCTCTGATTCCCAGCGAAGTTAATTTCTTTGAGATAATGCTGTGGTCAAGTAAGAGTGCAGATACGTATTGTTCTTTGTCTATTTGGGCAATAACATGTTCAACAAGGCTGATGATGGCAGAGCAAGTTGATTTTCTTTTAAAAAATCCATGTTGCTTTTCAGCATCAGATTTTCTTGTTTTAGGTGAACCATGATTCTGTGTAAAGCTATTTTTTCAATGATTTTTGAGAATGTTGAAATTAGAGAGATGGGGCGGTTGTAATTTTGGACTTCCGATGTTGAACCTTTTTTATGTTTGGGGAATACTTTAGAGAGCTTCAAGGCTGTGGGGAACTCACCAAGGCTGAAAGATTTATTGATTATGCTAACTAAATGCGGCTTTAGCTTTTCAGAGCAGTGTTTCACAATTTTTGAAGACTGTTCATCCACTCCACTTGACAATTTTGATTTTATGGCCTTTATAATGTTTTGTACTTCATTGATGCATGTTGGCGTTAACAGTAAAGATTTATCAACATAGTTTAATGGAGTTTCGTTGTTTTCAATGCCATCTGGTTCCCCTGGGGAGCAGTTATTCTGTTTGAGCGTCAATTCTGCTACTTCTGTGAAAAAAGAGTTAAAGTAGTCTGCAGTTTGTCCACATGTTTCCCATTCACTGAGAGACTTATTTTTGGTTGTAGTTGGTATTTCCTCTTCTCTCTTTGATTATGACATTCCAAAGAGCTTTACTTTTGTTGTCAGCCGAATTGATCAAGTAAGCATTAGCATTTTTCCTTAGGTCTTTAAGTTTGTTGTCATAGTTTTTCTTTTTTACCACCATATCTTCTTTGTCTTGGATATTTCCTATGGTTTCGAATCTGTGAAAGGCTATTAGAAAGTCATTTTTAAGGTCTTTGACCTCATTGTCATAATACAAATGTTTCCTTTTGTGTTTTTGCCTACATTTTTTAGTACGACAGGCAATGCCTAGCGTTGCTTGGAGAGTTCTATGAAAGATGTTGTATGCTTGCTGTGCATTTGGAGCCATATAGAAAGTGTTTCAGTTTTTGTCCATTTGGAGAGATTTGATCTGGTCTATGTTATAATAACTAAAATTTCTCTTGAGAATTACTTTTGGTGGGATGTTTACTCTGCAGTAATATATTTTTGCAATTTGAGCAGTGTGGTCAGAAAGCCCAGTTTCGAGTATGGCTGTGTCAATGTTGTCTTATAATATGTTTGTGCATATGAAGTCAATTGAAGTCACAGTGCTATGTGTGATACATGTTGCAGGAAGTGGCAGTCCTCGAATGTTATGGGTGTGTAGTTCATCTTCTAGGATAGTGTTGTCTTGGGTTGTTTCCATCCTGTCGATGTTTATATCTCCAACAAGCATGATTGATTTACTGTGTGCCTAAGTATATTCTAAGATATTAGATAATGCATTTACATCGGTATACCCCAAGAATGTGTATGTATTTACCCATGGATTCGACTGTTGCCTTTGCTGCTTCACATCTAAATTCTTGGCAGAGGTCGATTGCTGCTGTGCAATTTACCACTTTCTTTGGTATTATGGCTACACCACCAAGCTTACATCTTTCTCTACAGTATTATGCTAGAAAGTACCCTTCAATTTTTGTATTCTCTATTTCAGTTTTGTTCAGGCCGTGTTCGGTAAGCACTAGTATATTGGGATCAATGTCATTAACAAGGTGATTGAGTCTGTCTAATTTTTTGTCCAGTTCACGGATGTTTTGGTGTAGTATTTATAGGTTATTTGGGCTTTTTTTTAGATTTGAGTTTATAATGTACCTGCTTTTGAATTTGGTCTTTTTCTGTTGGATTTGGTCTAAAAAATTATGGTTGTTTTTATGACTTGAATTTTCAGTTACTGTCGTCAGATGGGGGGATACAGCTGTTGCGTTAGTTTCTGTAAATTCTTGTGTTGCTTTATAATACTCAATATACTTGTTAAAGAAGTCCTGGCATGTATCATTAGGTGCTTTAAGTTTAGCTGTACAAGGGGGAGACTTATTTGATTTTTGGGCTGGTTTATTGTAATTTTTAGTCTCTGGCATTGTACAATTATTTTCCCTGTGAAACATGGCTTCCGTTTCGAGCACTTCAAAGTCTTCTTCGTCACTTGGTGGTTATGTGTGAGCTTGTTGCTGTTTATTTGATATGGTTAGAGCTGCGTTGTTGTAAGGTTCTTTTGATAAGGTTGTTTGGTCTTTCATTCTTTGCATTTGTAAAGAGATGCTAAATTTATGTTTAGAATTTCTTTTAAATTTTAGTTTTTTTTAAAGAGTTATGAGGTTAGTTGATAGCTTCCCCTTTCTCTTGATTTCTTAGATTTTCTGTACAGTTTTGATTATCCAGATTTACAAGGTCAAGTTTTGCTCTAGTAAGCTGTAGTTGTTTTTTAGTTGAACAATCTCTGTTACCAGTGGAGTTGATTAGCTGTTGAAAATTATGGAGAACCTGTTTGTGTACTATTTTTTTCAAGAATCTTTTCTTGTGATATATTTTCTTAGTTTTTTAAATGTTAAAAAAATTAATATCTCTTTACATTGCTCTTTAATCTTATGTTTATATTCATATAGAACTTGTGCTTGTCTTCTACCGTGGTCTTCAAAGATCTGTTGTGTATCAATAAGCAGTTGTTTTTCTTTGCTAAGTTGCTTGTCCATATCAGAAATTTTTTGTTGAAAATTTTCTACTCTTGAGAGATGAGTTTCTTCTTCTCTGCTGTAGTATTCAATTTTAGCCTCCATACTGTTTAGCAAAGAGTTTAAACTTTGATTGTCTTCTTTCAGGGCCTCATTTTCTTTAAGCAGTGCTTTCCCCAATTTTGCTGCCATGATTAGACTGTCTTCCTCATTTTGCAGTTCACTTTCAATTAAACTTTCTTCTAGCTCTGGTAGTGTACTTTCTAATATTGAAATTTGACTAATAGAGACTTTTAGGCTTTTATTGGGGCTGCTCTCTGTTGGAGATTTATTATAAGATATGTTTTTAAAACATGTTTCAACTTGTTTCAGTGCCTCATTAAATTTTTTGTTTTTGTAACGGTCTGGTTTTGGTTTTCCAAGTATTCGGAATACAGGCACATGTCATTTTGTTTGATATTTGCAGTGTTTTCATCTCCAAAAAATGTGACATTGTATTTGGTAGTTCTGTCGGTTTTTGTAATCCCTTTTATCACTGCTGGCCAGCAGGGATATCCTTTGACCTTCGCAAATACCAAAACTCCTATCTCATACAGTGCATTTGTTTCTGGTTCCATTTTCAATTAGTCAATAGGCTGAGTCAATGTTTTTCAAGTGTGAATATGTAAACTGTTTTATAACGAGGTTTGTCAAACTCCTTGTGGGGTTAATGTTTTTTAAATGTCAAAATGGAAAACGATGTTTTATAATTAGGTTTGGCAGACTCCTCGTGGTTAATATTTTAAAATGTCAAAGTGGAAAACTGTTTTTTATAACGAGGTTTGACAGACTCCTCGTGGTTAATGTTTTTTAAATATTAAAATAGAAAACGGTTTTTTTTTATAATGAGGTTTGGCAGATTCCTTGTGGTTAATATTTTAAAATGTCAAAATGGAAAATTGTTTTTTTTTATATATAACGAGGTTTTATAAACTCTTTGTGGTTAATGTTTTTTAAATGTCAAAATAGAAAACAGTTTTTTATAACAAGGTTTGGCAGAATCCTCGTGGTTATATCCCAGATAGACCTGGGAATTACCATCTGGTCAGTCGTCAGTAATATGTAGAAGCACAGGCAGAGTAGTTATTGTGTACAGAGTGTCAGATGCTGAGTCTGCACTGTCAGCATTGCTGGGTCACCGCTCCCATATAATTGTGATGTTTTCTTCACATCAGGTATACTAGATTGTGTTGCATAGAGCTAATTACGTCACAATTATTGCGTCACTAACTTATATATTGTGTGGTACTCTGACTCCCACTCCTCTCCTCTTCATTGGCTCTCATTACTTAGTCATATTGCACCCCCTGCTATACGCTGCAAAGAGCCTTGACTAAAAGAATATTTACAAGATTTTGTTAAACCTCAAATTGCGTCTTAAAGAGACACTCACTCAACAAGGGTTGGCTAAGTCCAGGTATCCACCTCTACAGACTGTCAGATGAATTTTCATAAAAAAACGCCTGAATAAAATATTGGCGTGTGATAATAGACACAAGGTCTTGATTTCCAATGCAAGAGAAATAGTAGATGGTGTGGAATTTCTTCGGAGTAAATGGAAACATTAAACACTTTTTGTACTAATGTTGTAGGAGGAGATCTTGGAAGTTTAGGTGGATGTGGCTCCTGTTGAATTCTATGACCGTAGAATTGAAACCCAGACAAGTTGGAGATTGTTCTTCATATGGCAGATAAATCAGCATTCAGGCAATGGATGAGTGGCCTGGATTTGGATTACTACATTTCCATAGTTTTATTTTATTTAATTTTTAACGAGCTTTTTTGGCTTATAAACATTTTATAACCTTATTATTTTCCATTTTAGTTGGTACCAATAACTGGTCCCATACACTATGTATGTTTTACATATTTAGATAACAGTGATAGGTAGTCCAGAATTTTCAAATCAAATTCCAAATCTTAAAAAATTAATTAACTAATTTTGAACTCTAATAGAATTTTTGAGCTCTAGTATTATATGTTTTAGGCAACATTATCAACAATTCAATGTCTCTTACTCTTAAACTTTCAGAGAGTCTAAAAATATAAAAAGATATTCAAAGAACATCACTTTATTTTAAAGAGACTTGCAGAGATTAAGAGAAATAGCTACATTTTAATGAAAAATGTCATTATTAAAGAGGCAGAATTAGGGCTATCAGGCCCTAGAGAGGGCTACCCCTCAACCTCATTTTAAGGACTAAGCTATATTCCTTAGCTTCTATTTTAATTTTATAGATTATAATGGGCATATATTTATATTACTTATTAAAGATATTTTAAAACTTAATATGTTTGAAACATTCCTAACCATAATTGTAGTATCACTAGATAAAGGAATACAACATTTTCCAATATATAATTTTTTATTTTGTGCAAGGCCTTTCTGAATCAAAGATTCCATCATCAGGCACTTCACAAATTATCAAATTTTTACATTTTTGTAATAATAATTAATTTTATAGTAACATATGGTAAACAATTTGGATGTACGGTTAGCCAGTACATTAACAGAAATCAAGAAAAACTTATCAATAATGAAGACGGACCAATTCAAAACTCAGTTTTACTCTCATCACAATTTATTAAAAAATTAAAATTAAATTCTGATTAAATATTTTATACTGGCTAACCGTACATCCAAATTGTTTACCATATGTTACTATAAAATTAATTATTATTACAAAAATGTAAACATATGATAATTTGTGAAGTGCCTGATGATGGAATCTTTGATTCAGAAAGGCCTTGCACAAAATAAAAAATTATATATTGGAAAATGTTGTATTCCTTTATCTAGTGATACTACAATACTCGTTTTTTCCAATGCTCCAAGATTCTACATTCCTAACCATGATAAAAATATATGAACATAATATATTTTCTAAAGGAAATATTTATACAACTACAATAATTGCAAACTAAACAAAAAGTAGCATTGTCTGTTTGTTTCCTACAGAGTGGCTGACATTCCCGCAAAGACACAGCAGACACTCAACATTGCACAAACATAAACATAGAAAATACAAACTGGAAGTAGAGATTATTAAAAAATTGCTTATACTTAACCTTTTACGAATGTCTGTCATAAAAAAAATCAAACTAACATAACCTCAACAAATCTCCAGTACCAGTTACAGATGCCAAGACAAGACGTTTAGAAATGTACAATGATGTTTTTGTTTGTATGTGTATCAGCCACGGCGCATCAGTACTGCTGTCATAGCATCAAGCATGGCCGTTCGTTAGATACTACTTTTGCATCAAAAAGTATAACCTAGTTTGGACGTTAACCACAAATTAGTTCAGTGCTTGCACAACCTATCCTGGAAGGAATCAGAATAAAACAATCAAAAGAAATCAAATATCTAGGTATAGTCCTGGATGAGAGGCTGACTTGGAACTCACACACTGAGAACACAATATCTAAAGCGAAAATGGCCCTTTGGGCCTGCAAGAGACTCTGGATTTAAATGGGGTTTGAAACCCAATATGATTTATTGGATATATGAAACTATAATAAAACCGATGGTCACATATGTTACTTTAGTGGTGGCCGAAAGTAGAACAAACAACAGCTGCCAAGAGGCTACAGAGTCTTCAAAGGCTAGCTTGTGTAAGCATCACAGGAGCGATGAGCTCCTGTCCAACCCTGGCAATTGAAGCGGTCCTGGGGTACACTCCTCTGGAGCAGGAGGTGATGAGGACAGTCGCTCTAAGCGCAATGAAGCTTCTAGGAACAAAGGTAATAAATACTACCTCCTCCTCAGGTCACATGAAAATAACACAGGAAATTCCTGAGGCTGAAATGCTAACCATTATGTCAGAAGCAATGGTTAAGCAATACTCCTTTGAAAAACCATATACCGTCTCTATTGAAGGAAGGGAGAAATGAATTAAAAAGGAAGGCTACCCTACAAAAGGAGTCCTGAAGTTTTACACAGATGTTTCAAGCCTTGACTCTAGAGCGGGATTTGGAATATACCAACCAGGAGTTAACCTAGCAGTGCCCTGGGGAAAACATGTCACGGTCTTCCAAGTGGAAGTCATGGCAATAGAATCATGCACCAGAAGACATACAAATGAGGGTAAAAGGAGCAAAATACTTGATACTATCTGACAGCCAGGCTATAAAGGCACTTGATACCTGTTCGTTTGATTCTAAAGCAGTCTGGGAATGCAAGAATGCTCTGGCAGAGCTGGCTAAGAATGACAGAGTAATACTCGGTTGGGTGCCGAGGGCATTTATGGAAATGAAAAGCAGATATCCTCGCCAAAAAGGGAGCAGAGTCCATTATGGTGGGGCCGGAGCCATATTGAGGGATAGTTTTCTCCAACCGCTAAGCTCTTGTAAAAGATTGGGAATAGAGAATAAGAAACTTTAATTGGAGTAGGGCCTCAGGATTAAGACAATCTAAAATGTTTATCTCTCCTTACTAAAGGGTGAGCATCTCTCCTAGATCAGAATTAGGATATAAGAATGATATTAGGGATGTTGTCAGAGCATGGCCCCCTAAGGAAACATCTTGTGAGGGTGGGATTTTTCAGCCAGACTGATGAGTGCAAACTCTGTGGAGAAGAGGAGGAATAGCAGAGCATATTTGGCTAAATTGTCCTGCAATATTAAGAATTCAGAAAATATTCCTGAGAGCATATCTCCTCAGCCATAAGGACATCAGAGAACCGGAACTCTCAGATCTGATCAGCTTCTGTAAGTCTCAGATTCTGAGGACACAAATATAAGTAAGGGAGGTGCAAAGGTACTTTTAGGACTAAGTGCGGAGACAATTCGTCTCTTTCCCTCAGGATATAAAAATAAACTATTTCAGTGAAAATTACAAGAGTTAAATTAAAATTGAGCTTGTTTATTTTTGCCTGTAGACATAAATCAAATTGTTTACAAACATTAAATTAAAGTTTTTTGTTGGTAACAACGAAAAATAGTACCTTTTTTGGTGCTTTACAACCAAATTACAATTTTGAACATTCATAATCAGGAAAACTTGTAAACCTATTAAGAGCCAAATTTTATTCAAGATGTGTCCAAGACTTGGAGTATTTAGTTTTAGAGTTTTTGAATTATATGGATTAAGTTGTCAATCCATCCTTTCCGAGGCTGTTCTTTTTCTTGAAAGCAAGTTTTATCCACTACCGGCTTGCTAGACCTGACGTAGCTTCACCAGAGCCCCGTTAGCCGTCTCTTTGAGCCGTTGCCCGTCCCTCACGATGAGGACGAGGGGTTGGACTTTGAGGGACTGTATTGGATGGGGCATGTGAAGAGGATGGGAGATAATAGAATGCCTAGAATAGCACTGAAGAAGGAGGAAAGAGGAAGAAGACCAAGAGGAAGACCGAGAGGAAGATGGGAGGACCAAGTGTGGAAAGACATAGAGAGAAGGGGACTACAGAAAAGGCAGGTGGAGGAAGAGGAGACCTGGAATGACAGACAAAAGTGGAGGAGGCTGTGTACGACGACCCGTGATAACGGAAACGTCAGATGATGATGATGATGAAGTTGTCAATCCAGTTGTTTGTTTGTAAACCATTTTAACTTTCATTCTCAACTGGATTTGGTTAAAAATCTCGGCACTGGTCATGTTATTGAGCTTATAGTCATTATCTTTGTTTTAACCTGTTGAAGAGTAATGCAATTTACTGATAAAGGAGTGCGGCCGTTTGAGAACGGCCCTGGGTGTTTCACGGCTAAGTGAGTGCGGACGTTCCGGAACGTTCTAGGTTATGTACGCTTCCCGTGCGAAACCTGGCGAAGCGAGCAGCTCTGCTCTGTGGTTGTTTCCCGCCAAAAACAGCTGATACGTGGCTAAAGCTCTTACTTTTTTTTCTTCCATAGAAACATCAGCCCAGTAAATGTCTAGTACTTGGATTTGGCGCAATCGTAAACGGCGGGAATCCGATACTGAAGTGGTAGTGAAGTGAGTATAGCATTAGGTTATGTGTGTATTTGTTTAGTTACGTTTTAGCATTACTGTTGACAAGTTTATTCTTTTCTAAAATGGATTGGGATTGGCTCGTTAGGAGTGATGAGATACGAGATATTTTGTATGATATTAGTGAAGGTGGCCAGCTCGCTCAAGATGGAGGTGATGTTTTGCACTCTGATGACGATGTGTTCGATATCAACAGTGAGCTGGACGACACATTATTTAGTGGCGTTACAAGTGTACAAAATACAGACTCAACGAGTGTTAGTGATGTGAACATGGAAGACCAAACTGACGATGGATATGCTTCGCCACCCCAAATCGGTGATAGGCCTGCTGTACCACCTTGTGCACAGCAAACTTATGACTCAAATCTTTGCCTCATATGTAAGTGGTGTCATCTTGATGATTTTACTCCTAATGCATTTGATTTTGACTCGTCCCAATCTGGCTTGACTTTAGGCCCAGACAAACTAGAGCAAGGTAAAGAAATAGATTTTTTTCACTATCTATTGGACCACGATCTTGTTGCTCATATTGTTGCTGAGACAAACAAGTATTGTAGAGAATATGTAAAAGGAAATCGAAATTTGCCAGAATACTCAAAAGTAAAGCGTTGGGTAGATACTACTCCAGATGAGTTGTATTGTTTTTTTTGCACTCTCAAGTCATTTTGGGCATGGGCAAAGGATCCACTTTTATCAACACCCATATTCTCAAAAGTATTCATCCAAGACTGTTTTTTACTGTTGCTGCGTATGTTACATTTTGACGACAGCCTTGGTCAAGGGGGTGCTGACAAGCTTTATAAAATACGAACCGTAATTGAGACAGTTAGATGGAAGTTTTTGTCTAGCTACGTTCCTGACCAAGACCTAGTAGTCGATGAAAGTTTGATGCTATGGAAGGGAAGGTTATGTTTCCGACAGTATATACCCAATAAACGGAAAAGGTTTGGTGTCAAGCTTTATGTTTTGTGTGACTGTAAATCAGGCATCGTTCTTGATTTTCTGATCTATACTGGAAAGGGCACCCAGTACACAGAAACACAAAGTAGTAAAAACCATGATGCAACCTTTTTTGAATAAAAACCACGTTTTATATGCTGATAACTGGTATACCAGCCCTGAACTGTTTGGATGGCTTGGTAAAAAAAAATACAGGGGCATGCGGAACAGTGAGGTCTAATCGGAAGGATATGCCATGTTTGCCCAATAAAATGAAAAAAGGGGGATGTTCAGGTACAAAGCAAAAAGAAAATGGTAACAGTCAGATGGTGTGACAAGCGCCAGGTGACGATGCTGACTACTATACACAAACATGAAATGGTCGAAATCAGGAAGCCCAACAGAGCACTTGTTGTGATGCCTAAATCCGTTATTGAGTACAATGGAAAGATGGGAGCAGTAGATAGGTCTGATATGATGATATCATTCAATGACTCGACACAGAAAACAACAAAATGGTACAGGAAATTGTTCCTACACATAATTGACATTATTATCTTGAATGCATTCAACATGTACAATGTTTACCACCAAAAACATCACATCCATGAATTTAGAATAGGCCTCATATGGCAAATCTTTGAAGTACACTACGAGAGAGGGAGACAGCTGTAGCGCGCCCGATAGCGATGACCTTGGGTGGAGACAAGCACCCGCTGCATCTCACTGGGCGCCACTTCGCCCGGCCAACACCGACACCGGAAGGTCAGACAAGAAAGCTACAACGCAAGTGCTTTGTGTGTGCTAACACCAAAACAAAACCGAAACAGAGAAAAGACACAACATTTGAATGTCCTGAATGTAATGTTGGTCTTTGTGTAATCCCATGCTTTGAAGCATTTCATACTATAGGTAAACCGCAAACAAAAAAACCTAGGTTGATTTGAGTTCACGGAGGGTGGGGTAAATATCCCCCCGCCACCCCTCCAAGTATCCCCACCACTGCTCGGCGCTCACTCTATTTCAATCTAATAAAATCAGCTGACTAATCCGGCTCAGTCGGTATCGTTCACTGCTGTGACCCGTTCAGTTGAACCGGTCAGTACAGAGTTACTAAGCCTTCCCGCTAGAGCGTGTTTTACTGGTCATCGTGTTGACTGAATGAATGACAAAATGAACGACTGGATGTAATGACCAAGTGAACGAAAGGATCTGCTTGCAAAAGAGTGTTTGGATAGAGGAAGAAACAACATATTTTACAGTGAATGGATAGATATATAACAATAAATGTATTGTTTCAGGAATCTAGTAAATGTAATATATATTATTATTAGAACCGATTAACAAAAAAATAACTGTATGTTACTATATGCATTACTAAATATTTTAAACGTTAATACTTAAGAACAATGGACTTGGTTGATTAATATGCCTTTGATTTATCATAAGATTATACCACTATAAATGTTTCAATAAATTACTAAACATCAAACAGACACATTGCATTGTTTGAAAATAATTTATTTTTATAAATAACTGCATTGTTTGAAAATAATTTATTTTTATAAATAACAACACATTTTAAACATTTAATCGATTAAGTTCCCACCACTTTTCATAATACCCAGGCTGAGTCGTTAAAATAATATTACGCACACTACTACAGAGGACTCCTCTTCTCAGATGGACCCTGCACATCGCACCTATATCGACCATGTGTTACCACATGATAACCTTTTAAATGCTAATAATTGGCAATCCATTTTTAACATCACTAATGTTAATGTTTTTACTTTACAACTTCAGAATATTATTACAATTTCAATAGCCAGTCGAATAAATTTAAAACGAGGTTAAAAAAAGCTAAAACCATGGATTACTTCAGATTTAGTCTATGCTATAAGACAAAGAGATAAATTACGTAAATTAGTGAAAAAGCAACAATTTAATATGGAGCTTAAAACCCGCTATGTTAATTGCAGGAACATTTTAAGCAGAAATTTAAAGCAACTAAAAAATAATATTTTTGTGATATTACCGACCAAGCTAATGGGGATTTAAATAAATGTTTTGGGGGGTTTTAATTAAATTGAGTGGTAGAGGGATTAACAAAGTTACTTCCCTAAATAAATATCTGCCAAATACCAAATTATTGAATGACAAAATTAAGCTTGAAGTAGCTAGCGAATTTAATGAATTCTTTACTAATGTGGGTCAGTACTTGGCGAACTCTAATGGCTCAAATATAACAATTTTTTTCGAAGACAGATCTTATAGGCTTCACTTGACCTTTAACTTACGCCAGTGCCAGTGTTACAAGAGGTTATACGTTACGTATCCAGTTTGAGAGGAAATTTCGCTCTTGGGCACAATTCAATACCTGCAAGTATATTTAAAAAAATCACATCATAATGTGAATGTGTCAAAACACATTCATTTTTTGACAAATAAAATCCGCAAGTACATTTTTGCCTTCAGATAATTACGAGAAGTACTCACAGATAAGGAAATTAAAGTGGTCTATTTTGCTTTCGTTCAATCCCAACTTCCATTTGGTATTATAGTCCATGGTGCTGCTTTCAAAACTATTCTTGAGCCATTAATTTTTTTAACAGAAAACAATACTAAAAATAATGTTCTTTAAGAGTACTACATATTCTTTAGAATTAATTTTCTTCGAGGAAGAACTAATGACTATAAGAAATTTGTTAAACAAAACCATTCTTATTTACTTATACATTAATTTTCATACTCTTTTAGCGTTGACAACTTATACTCATAACACACGATACTCGCAACAAGTCGTCATTACAGTTTCTATATTAAAAAAACATTCAGCGTAACAAATTTGTATTATATTTCTCAAGTTTTTTTCCGTAACGTGTGTTTGACTTACAACTTTGCTTCTGTGTTGCAATTACCTAATCTTTACTGGTTTAAAAAAACGCGTGAAGGATGGGTTACTATCGTTAGATGGCGAAGAAGTATATAGACTTATTGTCCCTTGTTATCGCTGAACTTCTAAACCTTCCTCGCTATTTATTGTTATTCGGTCTGTCCTTCACTATAATTACCATAACTAATACTTCATACGACAGTGCAGCAAAACTAGATTTATACTCGGTTACGTATCATTATCAATGTGACACTGTTGTCATTGCCATCCAGTCGGATTAAAAATAAATTCTAAAACCATATAATAATCTCAAAAATTACTAAACTAATATTTTTAACTTATAAAATCATTTGTTCTATTATTAGTTTTGAGTTCTAATATTCACGACCAGAGCCTACGGACAGGTCCTAGGCTCATCCCGGTTATACTACTCTTCTTATTTAAAATTTTAATTGAATTAAATAGAATTAATACAAGATTTGTTATAATTAGAAATAATTAACTACGTATAAGTACCGTATTGTTACACTCTGATACATGATTTCAGACATTGTATGTATTTGCAGAGCCTTTGTCATAGTCGGAGCGAATTCAATACCTTGCCGGGTGAGCCAGTCTTGGATGTCGGCCTTTAACGTCGCACTGCTTGGTTTTTTGTCGTCTTCCTTGTTATGGTAACTTGCATTGTCCATTACAACCACACTGGAATGAGAATTGATTGACCCACTTGGAAAAATTTGTGTAGTCCATACCATCGTGATAGTCTTGAGACACATTGATTTTCCTCCCCTTCTTATTACTGGTAGGCATCCATATTTTTAAGGCATTTGGAACAAACCCTGCTTCACCTCCAGCGTGAATTATTATAAGTCTTGGGCCCTTCCCAACGTCTTTCGTTATCCCAATTTCAAATTGAGACTGCCAACACTTACGGATAACGTGCGACTTGTTAATATAAGTCTCGTCTACATACACTATATTTTTCTTCTCATTTCTCAGTTTTTGAATTTTGCGTAAATAGTTTGCTCGCCAGCCTACTACATGAGTCTGTTCTATTAATATTTTTCGCTTTGACTGAGTTGTAAGCCATTTGAATCCCATATTTTTCAATAAATTTCTTAAGTATTCTTTACCACACTTTAGGATATTCTCTTCCTCTAACAGAGCTTTAAGTTTAGCCAGTGTAGGAGGTATTTTTTTCAATGCATAAAAATCATGTACTTTTCTTCTTATGATGCAATTTGTAAAATCGTCAACAAGAATTTTTTTATTTCTTTTAATTTTTTTGCCATTGGGAGTGCAAAAAGCCAAACTTCCTCTTGCTTGAGATCGTTTTCCCCCAGCTGCTATTTTTTTAATTAAGGACTCAGAGAGACGCCAGTCGCATTGCTTGCAGCCTCGACTACGTTGTATTTTAAACTGTACTGTTCCTTTGTGTCTTTCAAATGTTCGTAGACATTATACACAATTTCGCGAGCCTGTCCGTGAAGTGGACGACCCGAGAAACACCCCGATTTAGATGTAGACGCCATCGATTATGTGTACACGCGAGCTAAGCGACACTTGTATAGGCTTACACACAACAAAACAGTTCAGATAGAGAATAGGTAAGTAACTGCAGTATAAACAATATGATGCGAGCAAGACAAGATTTAAACAGCTGACAAGAAGATGCTCCGCCCATTCGCCACTCCCCCCCGCCAGAGGGGGGCCCCTCCTGCGCTGTGCTGCTCAAATAGTTGCATCTGCGCAGGTTTCTTTATTAGCGGTTCACCTATAAAAAGTTTTTCTGAAATAGTTCATTTTCAAGTGTAAAGTAATTTTTTTTTAGTTTATTTTGCTCTATATTCATGTAATAATACATTGTGGTTAATAAACAAAATTTTTAAACAAATTTATTTCTTACTCCCTAACATCATTTTTGGATTAAAATGCTTACTCTCCTGTAAGCATTTTAATCCAGACTGAATAGGACGTTCCGGAACGGCCACACTCCTCAACAGGTTAAAGACAATTTATTCTGTAAGCACTATTTAAAACCATAGTTTATAACACCACTTTAACTTAGTTAAACAGATTTTGTTTATTTGCCGCAGCTGGTGCAAGCTTGTTAGAACGCGCAAACAGTCGAGGGTGATGTTGCGACTGCGACGGTGATATAAGCAGAAATGAACAAGCTTAAGTTAAATGTAACTCCCATAATTTTAGCTGTATTAGTTAGTAATGGTTAATGTTCAAACTCAGGTATCTATACTTTTTAATCTGAGAGTAGGCAAGCGTCTTCCAACCAGACAGTTTGTCGACCAGTGGTACCACATGTGTCTAATATTTTATATACATAAAATTAAATGTGTTGACAAAATGTATGATCTTTTAGTATCATAAAAAAACTATATTTTTCCATAACATCTGCAAGCAGCAAGACATCGGTTTCGTTATATAGCATTGTATATTCTTTCATGTTCTGAATGTTAAAGGCGGTCCATACATCGCACGCATGTTTGTAATCTTCATTTGTTATGTGTTGTTTATTCAGTCTATTGTAAAATTCTTCTTGACTAGGTAGTGATGTTTCACTATATTTTTCTATACTGTCCATGTAGTCGTAAGGGTACACTCCTTTTCGTAGCAATAAATTGAGGTCCTTACCATTGTAATATGTTGAGATGTGTTTGAATTGAGATCTAGTCAGATTCTTTGCCAACCTATCGAGACTTTGTGACATGAACTTGAATGAATCGATGAATCGTAGTTCAATTCCACCTTCCACACTGACCGTAAAGGAAATGTACCGCTCCTCGTTGTTGGGTATCAATGATATGCGATTTTCGAACTTACCAAACTCTTTAATGAATAGGTGAGTGTCGTAACCTGCTAAATTATGAATGAAAACAGGAATGAACCTAGGTTTTTTGAAATTGATGTTACACTTGTTGTGAGCTGCTCCTCTAAACAAACCCGTCAAATGGTTATGGTCTCTAACACGATCACCACCAAGAAAATTTCCACAGATATGACACGTAGTAGTAGATTCAAACATTTCCTGTTGCTCTTTTGTCATCAACTGCATGGGGACTATTGCTTCACTCTTGTAAAGTTCATTAATCCTTATCGACTCCTCAATCAATGATTTTACAAATACATGTGCAGCATCGTCTCCAAAGTATTTAATCGGTGGTTTGGAAAAGCCGTCCTCTGACACCCCATACATACAGAAGGAAATGGCATTATGTTTCTGATATTTGATAGTGAACGACTGATGATTACCATTACAATCCACTTTACACGGTTGACATGTTGAAATAGGTGCTAGACAGCATTCAAAGTCTGCGTAATACACAAAGGGCACTCTCATTGAGCAATTGAAATCTTTAAATCTAATTACAGTTCCTGGCTCTGGTAGTTCCAATTTCACAGCATCGTGTGTGTTACAGTCTTCTCTATGCTTGATGAGTAAATCCTCTCTCGTAAAGTGTTGCAAACACCTATTGCATATCCACATCTTATGTCCATTTCGTGAGATCTGTGAACTAACCAAACGGGACATATCTTTGATCCAGCAGTAGTGAGTGTTGGTTTTTTCTCTGATAAACAGTAGATTAACATGTTTTTCCATCTCGTTATCAGTTATTCTCAGCGGGAATATATCGAACTTGTCATCATAAGCATAGACATTAACAGAAATTCCACTACGTCTTTCAAACTTTGCTATATCATCAAGTTTCATGGGGCATTCGCAAGTTGCTAGTGCATGAAGCAGCTCTCGTTTGAAAGGTTCGTAATTGCTGATTCTTTCTGGATGAACCTTAACTGGATGTAAAGCTGCCAGAATAGACCACATAAAACATTTCTGATCTTCGTTTTTTACATTAATAACAGCCTTTTTGGATTGAATCTGTTTTGGTAGAACCACATAGCTGGATCCATGAAAAGGAACGTATCGGTTGACTCTGATCTCCAAGTCTTTCACACTTTTTAGTGACCATTGAGAACCGTTTGCCTCAAACTCCTCCATCTCAACCAACATCTTAAGTTTTGCTGAGTTATAATAGTCAGACAGAGACGTTGTCGAGTAAAGAATTTCATTTTTCGTTTTAAAGTTCATGACTTGAGTCACCTCCACATCGTTTATTATTTTCTTGAATTCAGCATGATAAACCATGTTTACCTTAAGATTTTTTTCTTTTACAGCTTCCTGAAGTTTTTCAACAACGAGTGGTTTGCATATCTCAAGAAACATTTTTGGATCTTTGATCCCACGTTTGTTCATAATCACATACGACATACGTTTTCAATCTTCCCGTGAATGCCGACTGGACTTCTGATATTTCATCAAGTATTGTCTGCGACTCCTCTGGAGTACGTACCGGAACCAGATGAGGTGTTGAAGGTGATTCTGTTTCAGACAGAAGCTGTCTCTCTTCCATGGTAGGGCTAATCGAATTCTCACTATTAATTGTACTAGTCGGTGTCTCACTAATAATCTTTTTCACACCTGTAGGAATCTTTTGTGGTCTAGTCGGTTTTCGGATCATCGCTTCAAGAGCTATATCGTTTGTATTGACCTTCGGTACTTGTTTGACTTCCCTTGGCCGTTTTGGGTATTTCTTTACCAGCATGTTGATGTCTGGAGTGGGTGCCGGCAGTCTTGGTGTCAGTCTCGTAATGGGTAATATTTCACTCCTGTATCGAGGACCTTCATGAAGTGCTGACAAACGGATATGACGTTTCGATTGTTTGTGACGGTTCCAGTTGGATGACTCTATTGGTGTTTCACAAATCCAACACATTTTACTTTTAGGAGCTGGTTTGATTTCCATCTTTTTCAGACGTTCGTTATATGTCATACCATGCTGGTTTTTGGCACATTTCTGAGATTTTTGGTGCCGAGCCATGTTGGAAACCGTTATTTCCTTACTGCATTTTGGACATGGTTTCTTCTGGGGTTTTATTTGAGCACGTACATCGGTCGGACTAAGCACGTTGTATGTTGGACTCTCTGGGATATGTAGTGGTGAATGGTATACAGGACTATATGGTATATGCAGTGAATAGTCTGACTTATCCGGAACTTCAAATGGTGGTGGACCAAGTATTGATATAATTTTCGATGAATCGGGGTGTATCCTTTTTACTGGTGGTTCAAACTTTGGAGCGTCAGCTGTAGATGTACCAATTATAGCTCTAATTTTGGAATAGAAATCTGGAGTGTCTAACATAGACAAATCAAAATCAGCAATCGCGTCTTGTTCTTCAGGTCTGAGATTTGAATAGGACTCTGGCAATATAGACATATCAAAATCAGCAATCACGTCTTGTTCTTCAGGTCTGAGATTTGAATAGGACTCTGGCAACATAGACATATCAAAATCAGCAATCACGTTCTGGAATTGATTGTCACTCACAGCATCAGCGTAGTTTTCCAACATAGACATATCAAAATCCGGAGTTTGTCTATCTAACGTGGACATGCATTTCTTTGTTTTTTTATGGCGGGACATGGAGGAGTTCCTGACTTCAACACCACACCTTGAACATACTTGTTTCATCGAAGGAGGTTTTTCATTGAATCCGTTGGAAGAAGCATAAGCTGGTGGATTTGACGCTGACATACACTTCTTTGTTTTTTGGTGGCGGGATAGGTTAGATGCAGTAACCTCAGCTCCACAATTCGGACATTTCTTGACTGATGATCTTCGAAGACCGTCCGTAGCATTGAGAAATGGTGTTTGCTTGCTAGCAGGAGAAAACGCCATTATTACAGAGCTGGCTACTCTCTTACTGTATGGGCGATTGACGATGGAAAAGGATGAGGTATGGATGCACTTCTTTGTTTTTTGGTGGCGGGATAGGTTAGATGCAGTAACCTCTTCTCCACAATTCGAACATTTCTTGACTGATGATCTTCGAAGACCATCCGTAGCATTGAGAAATGCTGTTTGCTTGCTAGCACGAGAAAACACCATTATTATAGAGCTGGCTACTCTCTTATTGTATGGGCGATTGACGATGGAAAAGGATGAGGTATGGATGGATGAGAATAGGAAGAGGAATAGGAAGAGGGTGGGTGTGTGGGATGAGTGGAAGGAAGGATGAGAGCATTATTAATACATTTGACTCTGAACTAGAACATAGTTTTTTGTAACTCTTTTTCATAAAACGATCCTATTATTTCCTCACCAGACTGGTCTGCGATTTTGTAGGTAACAGGGCAAGTTTTGCGATTTTGTAGGTAACAGGGCAAGTTTTGTTGACGGCCACAATCCGAAAAATTTCTCTTGTCCAATTTCTGCGGTATTTATTTCCAAATACATCTTTCTTTATAGTAATTCTTACACGGTCTCCAACCGAAAGTCTGGGTCTGAATACTAGACATCGTCCAGTGTTTGCGTACATGTTTCTTAAAGTTTGTTCATTGCTTGAATTCACTTCTGATGGGCTCATCTTTATAGTGCTATGAAATTTACTGTTATATTGACGTAGAAGCTTCTGTAAATGTGACACCCATCTAAAAGAGTTTTGAATTTCAAAGTGCACTTTCATTTTTTCATTGAGAGTTCTATGGAAACGCTCTATAATGGCACTTTTTTCCTCATTTTCAGTATGGTATAACTTTATTTGATTTTTGTGTAAAAACTCTCTAAATTCCTTATTAACAAATTCTCGTCCTTTATCCGTGTGAAGAAGGTTCGGGGGTTTGTGACCAACCAATTTCGCTCTTCTTAATATTTTACCAAACGATTTAGTAACCTCTTGTGAGCTTTTAGTTTTTAATGGTTCTGACCACGCATATTTTGAAAACGTATCAATTACATTAAGTATGTATCTGAATCCATCATTTTCCTTTGAAAACCTAATCATTACAACAAGGTCTGCAGCCCACAAATCATCAATACCCAAAGTTACAATTTTTCTCTTAGGGAATCGCTTAACCACAGGTTTATGAACCTCTAATGCTCGAAGCAGGATTTCTTTCCGACTTTTCTGCTTCATTAATTCCTGATACTATCCACAATACACTTACATTATACCAAACTAGTAATTTATAAGGTGCGGTGTCTCGCGCGGCGCGGCGGTGACTGGACAGTGACGAGGCGCGTACCGATTGTTTGTATACTTATAGAAACAACACGCGGTGTCTCACTCGGCGCGGTGGTGGTGACGGTTCAGCAGTCGCGCGGCGCGGTGATGACGAGGCGCGTGCCAATTGCTTGGCGGTGACGGTTCAGCAGTCGCGCGGTGCGGTGCTGACGAGGCGCGTGCCGATTGCTTGCATACTTACAGTAACAACGCATGGTGTCTGCGCGGTGGCGGGACAGCGATGACATGCGTGGTGATTCGCGCGGCGCGGTTCTGACTACCCGTACTCACACTCTTAGTCGCTCTCTAACAATTCTGTCCCAGATTCAGTCTCACACGGTTTGTCCCAGAACCGGTCTCGGGTGCGTTGTCCCAGGAACGGCCAAAGTATACTACTATCCACTTATGAAATTAGTTTAATTGGTAATAAAGCACACAACATTTATTAAAATTCTTTAATTTTAAGATATGCTATACAATATAGACAAATAGTTTTCAACTAATAAAAAGCAAAAGGCACGTCGTTTTAATCACAAATTAATTATAGACATGAAAACAACAAAAACGATTGGATGGTTTTTTACAGAATTACAATGAACATTAAACAATCTCAACTAATAATACTATAACAACTACTGCTTTGTACAAACTGTTGTTTGCCAATATATCTATTATAAAAAGTGTGAAATATCTAACGAGTGCTTTTTGCAATAAATACTTGAATGGATTGAATAAATTTGATGAGTATTGCACTAAGTCATAACCAGTTTTCGCAAGTACAAAATTAATCCCCAAATAACCCAACATAATCTATAATGAGAGCGACTATCTACATTCGAATAGGTATAAAACCTAAGGACTAGAAAATAAAACATTTACTTTGGACCTAGAGGATACAAATACACACAAAAGCCTTTAAACAAAAAGTAATCTCAGTTATAACTATTTCTTCTCGATAACTGTATAAATTTCAAATATAAAATATATGTATTTATAATGTTAAATAAATAAAGTACAGAGATATGTGTAAAACCAGTGATATTATGAAATACCAAAAATATTGGTCAGTCAAGTCCTGCTAGATTTCTTATAAAAAAACCACAAATACTGATCATTTAATATATATTTAACCACTTTTAATAATATTTGTCAACATACCAATAACATCTTTATTTACACAAGTCAATTGAAAACTTAAATCTAAAAAAAAGTCAATTAATAGAATAAAATAGCATAGAATAGATTTAGAAAAGTATACAAACTGTTAAAATCAAACAATTTTGAAGTTTGGTGTGTGTTTGCCCATATAGGCAATTCTAACTGAAAATACTTATATGGAGCAAGAAAATATTATATTACAATTGTTCGTTTTTTATCAATTATGATTGTAAATATAATATGATAATAATATACAGTGATGTAGTCTGTTTTCAAACACTTTACAATTAATTAAGTACAAAATTTTAATAAAACTATCTGACACTTAAACTATGGTAAAACATTTTTATATAATTTTTCAAAGCTGACTACTAGAGTTGAATAATTAGTGTACATACATGCTTATGGATATTAACAATAAATAATGTGATGTAGAGGTGAATAGTAAAACATCTGTATGTATTAAGTTTATTAAAATTTAATTTGACCGTATGAAGGATACTTATTATTTTACTCATTAGTTTATGTTTTCCTTTGAAGATTGTAAGCTATTTAGTTGTTATAAATAAAAATGTAATTTATGTTTAATATATTTATTTATTATAAAGAAAACTGAGTAAAACAATAGATTTGAAACTGAAAAATATATATTGCTGTATACAAAAACGTGTTAACTTAGTTTTACTAGTGATTTGGTAAGACAAATACCATTTATAAAAATATTAAGTTGAACTGTTTGAAAGATACCTAATCTAAAATCTCTTATAAGATTAAATATTCTGAGAATAATGAAAAGTTAGATAAAGATTTAAAAAGTGATGTGAAACAAGGAATATATTTTAATCTCATCAAGTTTGGTTACAAAATTCCCAAAATATTAAAAGGCGTACAAGTTGATTATTAAGAACAATATTGTTTTGTAATTTTAATGCTTAATTCAGATTTTAAAATTAAATAAAGTGGTAATCTGGTATACGCTTATGAAAGACACACATGATTACTTGAATGGTTATTTCTATTCTTCCAAGAAACATTGGCTGTCAAGGCCATATAATATTACTCCCAACAAATATACACAATTTTCATTTTAAATGTTTTATATATATATATATATATATATATATATATATATATATATTTAATTATCAAGTGTTTAAATAGTCAATTCAAAAATCAAACAAACTGTCTACGCCCACTACAACCATTGGGAGTAATTTCCTTTAAGCTAAGAATTCATGTATTGCCACTTGGATACTCTTTTACGTTACTTTACATATCAGATTTGGATTTGCCTATGATAATATCTATAATACTCAATTTAATTTTTGTACTCAGTTGCCTTTTTGTAAATTTTAGACAAGGGAGGACAGGTTGGTTTTAATAGTAATTATCTTACATGTTTGCCTTATCTAATGGAAGTTAAAAGCAATCCATAAATCGGAAGTCTATCTTATTTTCTCACTTTTTTCAGAGTAGGAACAATAATAACAATGGAGTGTGTCAATTGTGCCCACGGTTCTGTGACTGTTTAGTTATACAAGATTACAAATGAAACAAAGAAGCATGTACAAAAGCTTGTTGTTAAAGCAGTCGTGGGTGCAATGTTTGAGTTTCTTGTTTCCTCCTCCTCCAGATAAACCATGGCCAAAATAATGTAACGTTGTGGATTATAAGTTATGTAGAGTTATGTACTACAATGGGCTTGTTGTATCTTAAGATATATAGCAGTATTTGGAAAATTTTGCATTAAGTTCAGATGATAAAATCTACTAAACATAGCTTTCAAGTCTTGGACATAAATTTGTCATTATTTTAATCTTACTTTGTTTACAACTTGAGTAGAGGGAAATACATGCTTGAACAACAAACTACTACTTTTTATAAGTAAATTCAAAATTTCTTGAATAATCTTAAATTTATTTAAATTAATTTCTAGATCTACGGAGGCCATGGGAATGATGTTGCCCCTCTCTCTCTAACTTTACAGTGCAATATTTAATAGCAATAATGTGTTATAGTAAATGCATTTAAAATGCGATACATCATCAGCTAAGTTAAGAAAACCATAAACCTTAAAGTGGCATTTGACTTTTATAAAATATGGTAGATTTTTACAATAAAATACCATGGTGACGATAATATCAACAGAGTTTCAGAGTTGTTCTTAATGTATATAATATAAAAGTTAAATGATAAAATATAATAATAAAATTAGCAGTTTCTCCAATCAGACTGGTGTTAAGACACTAGGATAGACACTGGCCTTATACAAAAGTTTATCGAAAAAGAATAATAAAAAGGTATATATATATATAAATGTACGTACTAAAATCTCATAGGAAACTATATACAACGTTTGGTAACGGCTGTGAGCAGGCTCCAACCAAATATCGCTATTAACATCAATAATGATAATTTTAAACTATAATAAATAAATATAACACAAAGTAACCATTGCGTTGGTATCACTTGGACAGTTTGCTGATGACCCTGATCAATGCTCCGTTCTCGTCCCTCAACTTTTGGTTCTCACATTTTAGCTTTTCTACTTGCTGTAACAAAAAAGAGGATGGTTAAGAGGGAGTGAGTAAACACTCAATTACGCTAACATTTTCTACTTAAATACTCTTTACAAATATTTTATTAGATTAATTGAATTTTTATATCTAACAGAACATTAATGCTGAACTTGCCCTTCATATAATTTGTTATTAAAATATATTATAAAATTATTTTTGAAACGTAGAAATGTTGAAGCTATGTATAATTACTTAATTTAAAAACTGGCAATAGTTTTATTACAGTCTCCCATGGGAAAATGAATTTTGAGAAACATATCACAAAGGTTTCTTTGTTTTTGAAGAATAAGTTTAATTTGTGTGTATTACTAAAAAATGCATGATAAATAAAAATTTAATGGTTTCATAGCTTTACATATTGTATTTTCAATCTAAAAATATTAGGTACACCAGTTATTATACGTTCTTCATATTTTTGCTGAAAAAAAAACACAAAAAATAATCATGATAACTTATTGGATAGTTGTAGTACAATAATTGCAGGAAATTTAGAGAATACAGCCCACCACTTCTTACAAGTGAGTTTGGGAAGTGGCCATGGCACTATAAGTGTTGATACTAATTGCATTGATTGTCTAAACAAAAAAATTACTTTTCTTTGAAATCTTAAAAGTTCACAATAATAATTCATTCTGTAATAAGCAATCTTTTTATGCTGTTTACAATCTCTGAAGAATTGAGGAAATCATTTTTTAGCTTATCACTCTCAATGAGTGCAAATGATCCAACAAACTGGGCAATTAAAATAATTGTACTCATTAAACTTACATTAACCTTTTAGAATAAAGATATAAAGCCAAATGGTCATGATTAAGGTTACTTTTTAGTATTTTTCTACAATTTTGTAACCCCTAAGAAAAAAACAATTGATAATAACTCAAAAACGAAAAATAAAGGTTGGAATCCCCCATGTGTTGGAATTACCCATCAAGTAACAAAGGTAATGAAAGCGAATTTAACCAAAATCTTGCAATGCTTCCTGAAACCTTCTACAAAAATTGCAATAATGTAGGGATTAGTTGGTTCCGGTTTTTTATAAAATAAATATACCCCTTCCTGAATCAAAGAAATTATAAAAAAGGAAACTTTTTAAGATAAACTTATTTATAAGTATTTTACTGCCTATAAATTGAGAAAACAGGCAGCATCTAACAAACAATTTTTAAATGTTTATATCGACCTTGTTATACATTGCAATCTGTTGAAATATAGCATTTATGTTTTAACAGTGAATATAAATTCACCATACAAATTGTAGAGTTTAGTTAAATATAAAACAATGGATATTGATAATTGAAAATTAGTAGTACCTGGCACGTTTTCATGGGCTTTATGACTTAATTTTCCCTTCCCCCACATGGAAAATTCTGATAAAAATGTTATTTCATCATTCATTTAATTTATACACTGCTGATTAGTATAGCATAAATTACATCAGCTTCTATCTGACAATTTTCAAGTGCAACTATTGGGTTAGAGAAACAATCCTTAGATGTTTATGTCGGAAAAACAGAGGCTACTGCTTTACAACAATTGGTAAGTAATAAAGCAGTAGACTTTGGATTGGCCTTAAAGGAAATAAGACGTTTATTGATTATTTAATAATAATGTTTAGTCAATAATCTGAATATTTATAAGGAGGTACAGTAACATGTAATGATTTTATGTTTAAAGCTTGTGTGGTATAATCTTTTCCAAGAAGACTTGCAATTAGTTCCAGGTTCAGTGCTGCTAGGGGTCGTGTTACAGTAAATCATTTTGTTTATACCTGGGAGTGGTTTTACAAGTTATGTACCAAAATGCTGCTGTCTTTTCATGTTTAAAGACTTCTTTTTATAAAAAACACATGGAGAAAGGATGCGGAACAGTTGTAGAGTACAAGAGAAATGTAATTTCATGCTACAAAATAGTGCTTGAATAGTAGCGTAATAATCATTTACCTTATTATGGTAGAGAATTTTTTGGGACACAAAATTTTGCAGCAACTATGTTCTACATTATTCTAGATAACTCAATAATTTTCTTAATAAAAAAAATCAATATTCAAGCATAATTGCAAGAATTTATAATAATATAGTATGCATATATTGTAGTATACCTCCCTTACAGTATTTACTACAGATTGTGAGATTTTAAATAGTCTTCTAGTGATACCAACTATTAGTACTTGTCTGAATAGTATCATCGGTGGCCTTACAAGAGTTAAATCTGTAAAACTATTGGTTATCGAGTTGGACAATAAAGTTTACTGGATGAACTTGTACATCATCTTCGTACAAAACTGGAAATATAAATGCCAACTTTTGTTAGAGATGAGCTAAGAAGTTAACAATTTTTCATTAGTGGTTTAATGTAAAAACAGTTTTTAAAAATTTCCTTGGGTCTAAAATCAAATAAAAAATAGGATTATATTTGAAAGAAAACTCTTTAATACTTTAACAATTAGTCAGTGACAATTGGACAATATCATGAGCAAGTTTACAAAGCTTGATTCATTTAATAACAACTTCATATGTAGAAAACTATGTCATTTAAACAGTACATCCATCACCAAAGCATTAATAATTAGATGTAATGAAATAACATTATTTTAAGATAAACTTTTATTCTTTAACCTTAGTTACACGTACTTGTAATTGTACAAAGTTTCAGAATATTAACTAGTGATGTCCACAAACCAATGCAGTGATAATTAAAATATGGTAGATTTTTTTAGTTTACCAACATTACAAGGGCTGTACAGTAAGTAACCTCAGTTTTTGTATAGCATGAGAAGTGGTGATGAACTGACACTTAGAGAAAGCATTATACTTTGAACAGCAATAATGGAAAGGTTATGCCTCACTGTTTATTTACCGAGGCTAACCAAAATTACAAGGGCTGTACAGTAAGTAACCTCAGTTTTCATATGGCTTGAGAAGTGGTGATGAACTGACACTTACAGAAAGTTATTATATGAGTGGTTTTTTTCCAACCTACAATAATGGAAAGGTTATGCCTCACTGTTTATTTACCGAGGCTAACCAAAATTACAAGGGCTGTACAGTAAGTAACCTCAGTTTTCATATGGCTTGAGAAGTGGTGATGAACTGACACTTACAGAAAGTTATTATATGAGTGGTTTTTTTCCAACCTACAATCTCATGCTATGATGGCCAGACATGTTGCAAGGCCGCGGCGTGTGCAGTAGTCAATCGTGCATCTTCCCTGATGCAATATTTTACACCAGCGAGTTCAAGTATTCAGTTTGGGCTGAGCTGCAGTTACATAAACATGGTTGCCTTATTGATTCTCCTACAAAGTGTAAATTGAGGAGTGTTACTTGATTCCTGCAAGCTGAAGGGAAGAGTGCAGCAGAAGTCCATTGAAGAAAGTCCCGTGGTTACGGAGAAAACATATGAGTGATGGTGTTGTGCGTGAATTATGTCAAAAGTTTAAAGATGGCCGATTGTCAAATTCAAGGATCAATTAGAGAAATGTCAAAGCTGAATCCATTCAGTGATTTTTGTGGGTGTCAGTCAATATTTTTGGCTTTCTACACCACTCATGAACAACACCATCGTTCATATTGTTTTCTCTGTAAATACGGCACATTCTCCGATGAATTTCCGCAGCACTATTCCCTTCTGTTTGCAGGAAATAATTCAATCTCCTTAATTCACATTTGGCAGGAGAATCAATAGAGGCTGCAATGTTTATGCGACTGCAGCTCAATGAAAACTAGCTACCTGAACTGTTGTAGTGGGAAATATGCGAGATCGACTACTGCCCATAGCGCGGATCTGCGATGAGTCTGGCCATGATGGCATGAGATCGAAGGTTGAAAAATAAAAATGGCCTTTTTACTTTGAGCTGCAAAGATAGAAATTTTATACCTCACTGTTTGTTTACTGTGGCCAACCAAAATGAACAATAACATTTAAATTCCTGACATGTAAAATAATTATGTTCATTATATAATTTTCATGGCAAATATATCAAAGCTGTTGATACCCATTCAAAAATTGGTGCTGTTGCATATCAAAAATTTGAGTTTGGGAGGCACAAGTCTTATCATCTAATATTTTACTGATGAAGGAGGGCTAAATCGACCTTGTGTTTTAAAAACAAATATTAAGTATTAAAATAATGTAGTATGTTTGGAAATTGTGGATTAAAACTTTTTATTACTCTTAGATTAATATTTATGTTATTATTTGAATTCTTATAACTAGAATTCATTAAATGCTATATTTATTACACGTGCCATAGGATTTTATTGTTTTACTAAGACAGTTTACACTTCCCCCTCCCATTAAATACGCCGTTAGATGAACTCGACCTAATGTGAAAAGTGACAGTTTCAACTCATAAAACATGGGTTTGTGAGTAGACCAGACTTGTCACTAAGTGTTCATGTTCATCTGTTCACACATTTAAGAAGACGGTTTAGCTTCAAACCCTTTGACTTCAATGTGGAACTTTAAGATTCCATCATTGGTTGACTTGAATTTCAGACGGCAGAATTTTTTCCAGAAGGGATTTCTCATCTAGTTCAAACATAAAAAAGAATTGGTTTAGCAGACGAGTATAAAAATAATAGATATGTAGTTTGAGATCTAAAAAAAACTGTTTATATGTATATTCCACTGTAGATTGTTTTGCACTGCTTAGGCTATATCACCCATACCCTTGTATTTGATTAACTGTAAATAAAACTACTCTGGAACTATACAAATTATTTTAATACAAAAATACATGATTACTGGTTTTAACAACAATACTATTGTATTAGAATTTATTAGTCATTCATTAGATTTCATGATTTGTTCATTAAAAAAAATAACCACTATAAGTTGGATTTGTTTTCTAGCATGCGATCAATACTATAGTGTTATTTACAATGAGTAATCTATTTTGGATTAAATAAAACAAATAAAACTGAAGGTGAACTAGCTTAAACAAATAAATTCATAACAATCGAGTTATTGGACACCACTGTTAGAACCTAAAACATGAAATAATGAAAATTCAGGAATCTTATTAATAGCCAATAAGGACTTTGTTAGTTGTAACTAGTCAGGATAAAAAAAACACAAATTATTTAAGCACATTCGTGGTGCTTGGTGAAACAGTCTTGTGCACAAAGACACGGACAGAACGTTCAAACATTAGATTAAATTAAAGTACTGAGCATCGGGTGAACACAAACAACAAATAAACACAAAGTCAATAAAACCGAGTTGCAAAGCTAAGAGGGAGACTGCGAGCGAGGGACATGCACCGAGGTCAAGGTCACACTTTTACCTATTTGCCAGCATTCGCAGAGGCTGTCAGTTTGGAAACTACTCGAGTCAGAGCTCGGTTTTCCGCTCGCAATCTTTCATTTTCTGCTTTGAGCTTTTGTAACTGCTGCAATGACACGCAAAATATTAGAAGACAGAGGGGAAAGAAGTTTCTCTTTTACTAACACAGTTTTGAACAAAAAATGTTAGTTGTTAAAGTGTTCATGCAACTTTCTTTATTTTACAGCAGACAACTTTTTGAACTAAACATGCTTCTATCTAATATGCTGATACCAATTATTGCTACACTTTAGCTGGTAAAATTTCTACACATGAATGAAAAAGTAATTTTCTACAACATAATAAAGAAGGTACTTAATATTTTGTTGAAAATTAACAAATTGGAAGTTATAAATAACTGTTGATGAACCTGAATTAATTGAGTGTAAAGTAAGCACTATTCTGATCAACTTATCAAGACAAGCTCTATATGGACCAAATTACTACAAACTTAAATTTATCAAATATTACAACATTAGAATTAGTAAATATTTTTGATCAACTTTAGAATTTAAATTTTTAAGATGTTATATTTTAAAAGCAACACCAAGTGGTGCTGAACACAATAAATTTATTCTAAAAAAGGTTTGTAAAGGAACAAAACTTTTCTTATTTCTTCTATTTTAGGATTCTTCTCCTTAATTGGTAAGCAAGTCGTTGGTAGTCTTTAAAACTCGATAAGACAGAGGCATTCACGTATACATTTCTCTCTGAAGGTAATTTCGGGTAACTTACTTTGAGCTCTTCCTCCATCTCGGAGAGCTTCCTCTCCATGGCTCGCCTCTCCCGCTTCTCCAATTCTGACATAGAGTTTTTGCCTGGCTGTGATAACAAGGAGTTTTGTCAATAACGTAGCACACAAGCGTGCACAAGCAAGGATTACACCACCATCAACTTAATAAGTGTATATATCAACATTTTAACATTTTATAACAATTTTTGCAATCGCAGATTCACAGTGCAAGTTGGCCTGACTAAAAGTTTTCTACATAAGTGAATTCTAGGAAATACCCTCATTGCAACAAAAATTATGTGAAGGTTTAGTTTAATCAGGAGGTTCTGCAGACTTTCCTGTGCTTCAACCATACATGCTTGGTAAGTATGCTATGAAATCTGTTGTTAAACTAACTTCTTGTTGTTTACTAAAATCTGGATATAATTTCTTGCATTATTTTAACTTCATCCCACAAATAGTTCAGAATTATTAATCTTTGGTATTTATGAAGATAATCTTATCAGAGTAGAAGTATATCATTCAATCAATCAATCAATCAAATATCTTTATTCATTTGAATACATCAAGTGTACAGGAATAGTGTCAAAATGCCATCATACATATGGCCAATCTTATTACTAAAAATATTTGCTAGTTTGGTCTTTTTAATGACATGAATTCCTCCAACGAGTATAAACTAAGGCTTATAATATACTTTTTTAATTTGGCTTTAAAAATATTAATATCATTTTCCTTTAGAATATTTTCATGCAAACGCCTTAAAAATACTTTTCCAATGTAATTTGGTTTCTTTTTATATAACTCAAGTCGATGGTGCTCTGTTATTATAGTATTTTTCCATCTGGTGTTGTGAGGGTGTATGTCATTAATTACACTTGAATAAGTTTTTACAATTAAGATTGTTTCATATATGTACATTCCATATACAGTCAAAAGTTCTAATTTTGTAAAATATTCCTTCACAGAATCATTATTTTTCAGACTTAACATAATACGAATCCCTTTTTTCTGTAGCTTAAGTAGTTTATCCAAGTTTTTTTTTGATGTTGAACCATATAGACTTATTCCAAAGTATATGTGAGACTGAACATGTGCATGATAGACTGATTTTAACATTTGGTGATTACATAGATATCTCATTTGTCTAAGTGCATAAATTCCTGAGTTAACTTTACTTATTACATGTTTTACATGGTCGTCCCAACTAAGGAACTTATCAATTTTCAGCCCTAGAAAATTTGTTGTATTTACTTCTTCAACTAAATCCGTATTATATAGTACCCTTGGTTTGTCAGTATTTCCATTCTGTTTTGTAGCAAAGGCAACAAATTTAGTCTTTTCAATATTTAAAGTGAGATTATTTGTTTTTAGGAATTGGTTAACTAATGCCAATTTTTGTGCTATATTCCGCTCTAGTTCTTGAAGAGTTTTTGCAGAAAATTTTAAATTTGAGTCATCAGCAAATAAGGTTAAGTATTGGTTTTTATTATTGTTTATTATTTGTGGCATATCATTTATGTAACATAAGAACAGGATTGGACCCAATATACTCCCTTGCGGTACTCCAAATTTTATTAACTGCAAATCTGAATGAATTTTATTTTTTTTGTTATTTTGAATGTATGATAATTCTACAAATTGTTTTCTGTTTGATAAATAAGATTCAAAGAGCTTGAATGACGTTTTTGTAACACCCATTTTTTGTAACTTATCAAGAAGTACATCATGCTTAACGCTATCAAACGCTTTAGACAGGTCCATAAAAATTCCTACTGTCTTCTCCCCCTTATCGATTGATTCAATTACTGACTCCAAGAATGAGGTGGCCGCTGTAATTACTGATTTGTTTGCACGAAATCCGTGCTGGGCAATATTCAACATTTGATTCATTTCTAAGTATTCTACTAATCTATTATAGATGGCTTTTTCAAAAATCTTGGATATATTAGATACCAGAGATATGGGACGGTAGTTTGAAATGTTTTGCTTGCTTCCTTTTTTAAAGACTGGTATTATTTTTGAAACTTTTAATAAGTTTGGAAAATTTCCAGTAACAAATGCAGAATTAATAAGATGACTTAAAATTCTAGATAGATTCTTTTTAGCCGCTTTTACTACTGAAATCGGTATCTCGTCATGACCACAAGAGCTCTTATTTTTTAGAGAATCTATAATATGTTCTATTTCAGACTCACTTACTGGTTTTAGGTAAAATGCTGGTTGAAAGATATTATGTCTTTGGTAACTAATTTGATCAAGTGGGTAACTCATGCTATCCAGAGATTGTTTACTCCCCACACAATTTACTACATTAACATAGTAGTTATTGAATTTTTTACTTATAATAAAAGGATCAGTGTAGAAGTTATTATCAATTGTTAGAGTGATATTTTCAGACTGATGATGGTTCTTATTTCCAATCTCAGAATTTATTACTTCCCAAGACGCTTTTGAAATATTTTTGGCAATTTTTATTTTATGATCATAATAGTTTTTCTTGGTTTTGTTTAGTTTCATCTTAAAAATCCTATTTCTTTTCCTCAGGTACTTAAATAAATTATTATTTTTACTGTGTCTTGCCATTTTATATATTTCAGTCAACTCTTGTTTTTCATCTTTAAGTTCAACTGTCACCCATTCGTTTTTCTTTTTTGTTCCCTTAATTGTTTTAAAATGAAATGATAAGTCAAAATAATATTTGAATATATCATAAAAAATTTTGTACTTAAGGTTCGAATTTGCAAAATATACTTGGACCCAGTTTTCCTTCTCCAGAAAAGAATTAAACGTTTCAACATTCTCTTTGGATATGACACGCTTAAATTCTGATATTGAAATGTTTTCAGTTGTAGATTTTTTCAAATTTAACAAGTCAATTAATTGGCCATCGTGATCAGATAGCAGTGTTATAATCCCTTCAACTTTTATTTTACTTGTAGGGATATTAGTAAAAACATTATCTATAGCAGATTCAGAGTCCACAGTTACTCGGGTTGGGAAGTTCACTAAGTATTTCAATCCATGACTTTTTAAAATATTATTCAATTCAATTTTATCTGGTTTGTTAAGTAAAACATTAATGTTAAAGTCACCTACAATCAGAATATTTTTAAATTTTGCTAAAATATAATCAATTAGAATATCTAGTCTGCTCAAAAATTCATATACGTCAGACGATGGGGACCTATACATTCCAACAAGTACAAATACATAATCATTTAGAGTACATTTAACAATACAAAATTCACATTGAAAATCTTCACATAGTTTGTCAGCTAAAGGTATTGACATGTTACTTACTTTTAGATCACACCTGGAAAGTATTAAGACTCCCCCCTTTGTAGTACTATCTCTACAGTAACTAGAGGCAGTGCTAAAGTTATGCAAATTTAGCCTTTCTAATTCCCAACTTCTAATGTTATGCTCAGTGATAACACAAATTGTTGTTCTCAGGGATCATTTAGTTTTGTTTTTAATTCTTTCAGAAAATGGAAGACTGTATTAATACAAGTCTAAGTGCATATGGAAATTCTACTATTGCATACAGTACCAGAATTATTGTAATTGTGATACAAAAAATATGCAATTAAAAGGGCGCTATTGTAAAAACACAAAAATTACTCTACATTTCTAACAAGGCTCTAGTCAAGCTAACAAAGTAGAACATAACTGCAGGTATTTTTTTTTAAATGAAAATAAGCAATCTTGTGATCAGTATTGTGGCCTGCAAAACCAAGAAATGTGCAGATGTAATTTATAACTTTAAAAAGCTTATGATTTAAATAAATATAAAAGAACTGATTTTAACAACCACCACTAAAGAAATCAATTTAATTACAGTATTTGTATTTGATATGCTATTAATACCACATTAATGAACAATGCCAGTAGTGATACTGTTGTAATCCACTTCCTGTTGCAGCTCCTCTTGCAATGATCATGATTTGACTATGCTCACACTTGGCATGTATTAATACCACATTAATGAACAATGCCAGTAGTGATACTGTTGTAATCCACTTCCTGTTGCAGCTCCTCTTGCAATGATCATGATTTGACTATGCTCACACTTGGCATGTATTAATACCACATTAATGAACAATACCAGTAGTGGTACTGTTGTAATACACTTCCTGTTGCAGCTCCTCTTGCAATGATCATGATTTGACTATGCTCACACTTGGCATGTATTAATATCACATCAATGCACAATACCAGTAGTGGTACTGTTGTAATACACTTCCTGTTGCAGCTCCTCTTGCAATGATCATGATTTGACTATGCTCACACTTGGCATGTATTAATATCACATCAATGCACAATACCAGTAGTGGTACTGTTGTAATACACTTCCTGTTGCAGCTCCTCTTGCAATGATCATGATTTGACTAGGCTCACACTTGGCATGTATTAATACCACATTAATGAACAATGCCAGTAGTAGTACATTCATGGTAGTGTTCATTTATACATTATACATCAAAAGTCATGTATCATGAAAAACAATTTCAAATAAAAAACTGCAGATCCTATAGAAAATTTTCAAGACTTTTTTTGTTTTAAACTATGATATGTACTAAAATCAGTAATTTCTTTTTTAGGAAATACCTTATGTACTGCAAGTAGTTTAAAAAAAAATTATAATTTTAAAATTAAATATTAAAAATTCATGTTTGTTAGCTTAAGACTACATTTTAAATCATTGATCTTAAAAAATATCTTTTCCAAAATCATTTTTCTCTAACTATTATATTTTGGTTGTCCTTGTATCTTCTACCAAAAGCATAGTTTAAACTTTAAGCTGTCCTCATAAGCTGTTTTATAACTTTAAACTATATTCCCTGGTTAACTTGTACAATCCATAGTTCTGGTCAAATTTATTATCTATAAAAAACAGAACATTTGACACTGAAGTCAGAAGCATTAACTGTTAGAGTTTTAGCCAGCTTTCAAGTTTTATATTAAATAAAATCATGCAACTATAAGTTACACTAAATGAGATGAGAATGTGTGATAATGATTTTTTTATAAATTACTACATCCAAAGCAGTCTACAAAAAAAAATTAGAAACCACCATGGTGCAATTGATTTTACTATAATTCAATAAATCTATAAAAAATACAACTTAATAGTATGAAATTTTTATAAAGCATATAAAACATCTCTTACAGGAAAAGACACAAAAAGCTTCTTACGAGTAAAACTTACAAAAACTTGCCAACTTCTTTTAAATACGTTTAATTTTTTTAATTTTTCTTTGTACAACGTTTAATATGAGAAAAACAATAATAATTCTGGGAACACTGTTGAAGTATAAAGGAACAACTGGACAGATCAATGGTACTATTGAAATTTTCAGTACATATTGAAAAACTGAATGTATATCTTACCGACAAATTCTTATCAGTTTGTGCTTTGGATTCTTTGAGATCTTCTTCTGTTTTCCTCAACTTCTCTCGCAACCTTTCGTTTTCAACAAGAGATTCTTCATAAAGCTGAAAATAATAAATGTAAAATATTTGGTAATATTGATAACTGCAGTAAATAAAAACAAATACAAGTGAACTAAATTTTAAAGAATATAATTTGCTAGATTAAAGGAACTTATGTTATCTAAGTTCATTATTTTTAATTAGTTTGTTAATCTATTTGTTATATTTATAAGTTATAATTAATTATAATTAGAACTATATAAAATTATTATCATTAGAACTTTCAATATGTTGTAATAGTCTTCAATATTTATTTTGGCACACTACGTCAAGCAATGCAGTGGGGTTTATTGGGGATATATTACAAACATCTACAATTAGTCCAGACAAAGATCCTTCTCCGACCTCTCCCAATGATAAATGAGTGATTTCTACACAGTTAACATATGACATACACCAGTCACTTACTTATTTTTGAAAACTTGTCAGTCTAATATAAGGTATAGGTTAAAAGCTCAAGTTTCAAATAAGTATAAATAGCCTACATAAAAAAATCTAGTTTATTTTCCTCATGGATACGTCTTTTTTATTGCTAAATGCAAAGCTCTTATGTACACATAATATTGTCTGTATAATTCAGCAGTGGAGTACTTTGGTGGAATATATCCCCAACAGGACTTTTTGGCTATACATAGACAATTCATAACATTAGAGTTAATTAGAAGTTGGAGTTAACCATAGTACTCTTTAAATGTATCAAGCTTGCTAAAAATCATCAAGCTCTCATATTTTCCATAATTTTTAACTTTGTACAAAAATTTAAATTTTTCATAAGGAAAATAAACTGAAAATTTACTTTACTTTACTCAAGATGCATTATAAATTGTGAGGACTAATTTGCACAACACTGATGGTATGACCAATTTAATGATTGGTATATTAATAAACTTGTTAATACTTTCAAAAATTAGCAAATTACTGGAAATACGTACATTTTCCTTCTTTTTATTTTACCTCCACTGATCCGGTGATCTTAATGAACTAGAAATGTCAAACCCTGATAAAAAAGACTAGCAAAAACCTATTATACATGTAAAAGATATGTATATATATATATATATATATATATATATATACAATGGTGGTTCAGATGGCTTACATAATAAGGATGATTTGGTAATTTAGTATTACTGAATAGTTACAATAAACAATAAATATGACATTATATAAATTTAATAAAGTGCACTAAACTAGTATTGATACCTTCTTATAATCTATTTCACCGTTGGCGGTCGCTTCACCATCCGTAGATGAGCTGAGCCTGGATGATCTGCCCGACTTGTCTCCCGCACTCTGCAACACGCAATGTACACAATAATAAAGTGCACTAAACTAGTATTGATACCTTCTTATAATCTATTTCACTGTTGGGTTGCTTCCACCATACATAGATGAGCTGAGCCCGGATGATCTGCCTGGCTTGTCTCCCGCACTCTGCAACATGTTATATATGCAACATATATATGAAATGAAATGAAATATGCCTTTATTCAAGAGGCGGATTTAGGGCTATTTAGCCCTCTCTACCACTCAATCTCACATAATATACAGATATATATATATATATATATATTAAATTTAGAATGTAATTTGTTATTGTTTAAGGTCATTAAATGTACACACACACACACACACACACACACACACACACACACACACACACACACACACACACACACACACACACACACACACACACACACACACATATATATATATATATGTAATGACCTTAAACAATAACAAATTACATTCTTAATTAAAATTTAAAATTAACCAAACTATAAACATACTATGTAATAATTAAAAACCAAATTTATCAGCTTAATATGTAGAAAAAATTCAAACAAAGATAAATTAAAACTTAAATTAACAATTTACTTTTTAAAGAATTTCTCGTTATTGCTACATTCATTCTCTCAAACACACAGCCTGACTACAAGCATGCCACGAGCACCGCCACCCGTCACCCCTACAGACTGCCCAGCAACAAGTCCCTGACCCCCGCCCCAAAACGTGGTCAACCGTCTATAATACGGATATTATCAAGAAGGGAATTCCAGAGGCGACATGCCTGAACAGTGAACGACTTACTGAAGAAATTCGATCGATGAATAGGAATTGAAAGTAACGTGGATCCCCTTCTCGTAGGTCGTTCACTTATATCAGAAATAAATTTGAAATTTTCGGACAGGTAAACACTGATATATATATAGTTTATATATATATATATATATAGGATATAATATATTAGGTAGGCTTAGATATATATATCTAAGCTTATTTTTACTTGTAAATAGGATATTCAAATCTTCCTTGAGAAACAAAGTTTTATTTATTGATTTTTATTTCCATTACTAAAATCCTAAATTAAACCAATAACATAATTTATGCTTCTTAAATGTTTGTTTTCAAACTTCTAAATAACATTGTCATTTTTACTTCCATAAAAAACAAACTTATTACTAATTTTTGAAAAAAATTAAAGCGTAATGTACTTTTGATGCATACACATATTTACGAATTCATACAAATAATAATTCAAATGCTCAGGGTTCTTTTTAATTCAATAATTAAACCAGAAACATTAATATAATTGAAAATAACAAAATCCATTCCTATCTAAAAATATAACACAAATTCTTTCGGTCTGGTATTTATAAAACAAATCATCTGAATAGCTTTTGATAAAATATCTTTAACTCTTAGTTAAGATAAAGATCTTTAACTTTAGTAGTGAAGATAAAATATCTTGACTACTTAGTTACTCCTAGTCTGATGTTATGATGTGCAAGCTACATACTCAGCTAACGAAAGTATTGTATGCCAACACTATTCTAGCTGTTTTGCTGATTATTATAATACTTAGGCTTCTAAGTTGCTTCTTATCAGCATATTGAGAATTTAGTGTACAAATTAAATAGGACATTATGCTCTTCTCACACTGTGTGGTATGGTAGACTCAAGCACACTGTTACATGTTTACTTTGGCTTTTGTCCACTCAAGCCTCACATAATATTGCATTATTTTTCGTAGCGATTCACATTTAAGTTCCATCATTTTTATTAAATAAAAATAAATCACAAAACTATATTACTAGAACTGCAAAAGCAAGTTCTTGTCTATACATTTCTAGAATTTTCAAAATATTACCTCTTTTATTTATATTTATATACCAATCTATTCTTTTTGTACAGTTAAATATAGCTAATTTAGAATAAAAAATTACCTATGTACATAAAATAAACAAACTACTGGTCTGTTTCAATTTCTACTTAATTCAATTTTTTGAGAGGTTACCAAATTACTTTTTAAATTAGTCATAATAATTTGACACTACAAATGAAACCTAAGGACAATTTTCTATAACACAACAGGTTCGCTGCTGGCCACTGTCTGGACAGTAGCGCATCCCTCGCCAAAACTGAGGGGGATCGTTTCGATACTTGTGCTACCAATGCTGCAGAGCTCCGTTCAAATCAAATCAAATCAAATTTCTTTATTGCCAAGACATGGTTAACATGTATAGCATGCGTCAAATGACGTTATTGTAACTAACATTTTTCCATCCGTTCTACATCAAAATCCTCAATCAAACATACAATTTCACCTTCATTCATTTCCTTTTATTCGCCAATCATCCCACCACCAGCGACGGGGCGACATACCGTTATTTTACCTGTCCAGTGCTACAGTCTTGCTGCAATCTCTGAAACTTTTTCTATATGAAGAGTAATTACTTTCTGTTTACTTAGCCTGAATGTGGACAGATGAACACAGATGACTTTTAGCAATTTATGTCAACAGAAAAGGGAAGAGAAAAAACCCACTCAATCCTAAAGTATAACATATTCATGAAAGAAAAGTCCTAAGACATTTTTTATGCTTTCTACAAATGCTCATGATAAATAACCACCAGCTTCACAATTTGTACATCCCTAATTTACGAGCCAGACAAATGTTGATGTATGATTTTCTACTTCAAGTTCTGGAACATTCCTCCAGAAGTAAGAACCAGTTTTAATACTTCCAAGAACTCTGCACACATATACAAAACTCAGGTTCTGAGCTGATAGCAACAGATCAAAGACAGACAGTGTACCAGGGATTGAGAAAGGTTAGAAATGAAGTATGTTTGTTTGGCATGTGTGGGTGAATCAGAGCTATGCATTTACAAATGCCTTGATATCTTCTATTCAAGATTGTAAACTAGTAACAGGGAGGTGTAAATAGTGGAAATAGCTTTAGTAGGTCTTGGTAAAAGTTCACACCTAACCTTACAATTTCTTTTCCAAATGAATGTCTGTTACTTTTCATATTATGACTATTCAAACAATATTTATTGTGTGTGTGTGTGTGTGTGTTCTCTTCCTTAGCATGGAATAAGATCCGAAGTATGTACACACTCACACAATGAGGTCCGACACCCCAGAGCTCAGTCTTAACAGATTGTTTTTTCTGTTCCTGGCGGTTTGGGGAACCCGAATTTACCAGATTTGTTCCGATTTGAGTTGGCCCTCACCTTGCTGGATTTTAACATACTGTGTATGTGTATGAACTTTCGAAAGTTGCCATCCCAACACGACACCATCGCGCTATACACATTTGGACCTCACCTTGTCAATGTGTGTGCATATAGCCCCTCCAGTTAGATGACTTGCCCTCCCTCCCCTTCTTTCACAGTTCATAAGTACTTGGTGCAAATTTTATGAAGTTTAGTGTAGTGGTTTTTTTGTACAAATACATTTTAAGTGTGTTGGAGCATGTAAAGTGTGTGGGTGAAAGTCACAATGCCAGCTGGTTCCAAGGCCACGACGTAGATGGGCAAGTCTGATAACGAAACACCGTCTCTTAAATCGCTAAATGAGAAACTAAACTCCATTCTGCAAATTTTGGACTAGAATTCAACTGACATTAGCGACATAAAACATGAACAAAAAGAATTGGTCTTTACGATAGTTTGGTACGGTGGCATAAATAATATTAAGCAAATATCAGAAGTACAAGGCAAACCGATACCAACCTTCGAAGAAGACATTGTGAAGATTAAGGTAGAAAATAGTCCGTTAATGGTGAAATTAAATTAGTTTAAACATGAAATCTATGTTCAAGAACAATATTCCCACCAGAATAATTTGATAATTTGTGGTATTCCTGAGAACAAGTATGAAAACATACACCTTCTTATCAAGTGCATTGCTAACACCACAGACTTTCCCGATTGGTCAACAAGTTCAATAGACGCAGTGCACTGGATGGGTCAAACTACACAAAAAAGTCCATGGGCCGTAATAATTAAATTTTTCAGTCGGATTGACCGAAACAAGTTCTTTAATCTATGCTAGATGAAGTGCAACCTGAGAGCCTCGGTCTTGGGATATGGCAGTGACAACACTGTTTACACTAATGAATCATTGACTCCGGCAAACAGAGAATTGCTGAGACTGATACAGGTTTTATGTTGTAATGATCCATTAGTTAAGGAGGATTCTCATCAACTAGCAAACAAGGTGGGCATTGTTTCACGAACATTCAAATTTCAATTCAACTAATGTAGATTTATTTTACTGCGTATGTTATTAATAAATAAAGCCCTCATCCAATATTTTGTTGACCCAGCACAATCAACTACCCCTGAGTACTCTTTTTCTACAAAAATTTAACCAAATTTATTACACAACTGAATAAATGTTTGACTCTTTTATTGTATATATATAATATACAATATTAAATTGAACACTTTTAATCCTTTTCAATTTATGTAATGTTTCCATTTAATACATTCTCCTTTCTGATTTTTAACTGTACTCTTTGTTTAAATTATTTATCAAGGAACCAGTGTAGCTTAAATCTTTAGTTATAAGTGAAAATTTGAGAGAAAAAATCAATACAAAACCATATAAAATATCCTATGAATTAATCTATTAATATTTACTTACAACTTCAATTATTTTAAATTAATTATATAGACACTTTTGACAGTAAAACCCAATGTATATTTTTTTCCAGTTTCCGCATTTTTAGCCGAAGTCCAGTGCAGAACCATCATGTGAGTTAGTTTTCACAACTGTTACCTAAAACCTCCCATCATCTAGTAATAACAGCAGAGAGTAAATAAATTTAAAAATCATATTCTAAATGTATTTATTTTCTAGATATACATTTATTCAACAGTATCCTTATTAAAAGTTATTTCAAAATGCCAGTATTAAATCACCATACTGCCTAGCAGTTATTAAGAAGAAATTAATTTTTAAATTTAAAGTAAACCATAAAGTGAGTAAATATATTTTAATTAAATTATTTTATTTAAGGAATTGATTTCCCATTCAATTAAATATATATCAAAATGTTTTTCACCTAGTTATAAAAGGAAACAACCACAAATACTATTGAGGATGCAAATTTAAGAAAATATTAGTATACATTTCTCATCTTGTTCAACCATCATCTCAACTCAAATTAAGAGCAAAAAGGTTTGCCAACATTCTCAGTACCAGTTTTATACTTAAAAAACTAATTTTGTAAGTTCGAATGGGGGTCAATAATGTCATCTACGTTGGTAAGGTTCATACAAAATACATAGTTTTATTTAACTGTAATAAAAACTGTATAATATAAAGACAACAAATATTACAAAATGGTTGAACCTAATAGAATATTACTAATTGTTTATACTTCTTTCTAGTTAATTATCCACACAATTAAGAAATTTGTTTCCTTTGGTAACTATATTTTAGAAAGAATATGAAATGTTGCTATGTGCAGTACTTAATATGTTTTGCAAATGAGTTTTGGTCTTATTTCCATGTCTATGTTTATTTTACGAGAATGTATAAATAAACAAAGTAAATGAATCTAATATGTGATTTCCAATTATTCATTGAAATAATAAAATATAACTTTATAGTATTTTAACACATGTATAGATCTCTCTTATTTACGAGTATATGTTGTTTTAATTGATTTAACACGATTATAGTTTCAGGAAGCAGCTTACAGCATATCCTTCTGAGTAGTCACTTCGAAGAGAGAGAGCCGAGGAAGACCTGGAGCCCAAGGAGGGAGTAGGGTGGTGGCGGTTGAAACTGTTGGAGCGACTGGTGGTTGGACGGTGGCTGTAAGAGGTAGAGGAGGTTGGGGAACCAGTCCTCCCGCTGAAGTTGGAGGACTGCAACCAGTTATTCAGGTAGGATGAAGGGGAGGAAGACATCTTGGGGGAGGATGAGAGATTGTAGGCACTCGAAGATGGAAGAGTGAGACCCCCATAACCAGAAGATGTTCCACCGTAGGTGGTGTATGCAGATTGCGATCCATAAGGTGACTGAGAGGAAGCACTGAATGGCAACTGTGAAGAGAAAGAGGGAAGAGAATATGACGAGGAAGAGTATGGGTTGGAAGTATTCAAGTAGGATGAAGAGGAGCCATACCCCGAGAGGTAACTGGAAGTGGGATTCTGCGCGGCATACAAGCTACGAGGCCTGGAGGAGGGCCGGCGTGCGGCACGGTCGCTGTACGCAGCCATACTGACTAGCCTACGCCACCACACGCTTGGATATAAATATACTGGCAACCTGCCCACCCTGCCCTCACCACTACACTACATCAGGACGTTGCCATTCACACTTCCTTGTTACTGGCCTCTACTTCTTTCTAAAATGTGCTATTTCATTCTTATACAAATTCTGAATTTATAGTAAAATTGAATGAAAACTAATAAAATATTTTGACTCAAAGAGACTTAAAGTATTAGTCCGCATTATTTAATGCACAATAATCTAAAAGAAAATACCACAAAACACAATGTTTTAAATACAAGACTGCTGGAGAATATTAAAGTGAGCCTATCTGTCTAAATCAGCAACTGTGTTTGTTTACAACTGGAAATAAAGTCTGGACAGACTCAAAGTTGATTTGTATAAAAATAAAGCCTCAACTGCTTATTTTAGATTCAGTGCTTGTTTACTTTGCAAATTTATAGAGCTAACAGAAAATCTGACTAATACTAGTCTGATACATACAATGAAAAGTGAGTTTGACGACTATTTGTAAATATGCACATATAGATTTAAAAATATACTCAATTTATCCAACCACATTTCAATCTTTATTATCTTCCTAATAAATACATTCCTTTAATGCCAGAACAATATAAATGATCATATAGCAGACGTAAAAATCATACAAAAAATTAAAAAACTACTACCACAATGACAATGAAATAAAACAAAAGATCAAGAATGATTGAAATGTCAGTGTCTGCTCTTAATGGGAAATGCTGCAGTACTCAGTGAATTTGTCCAGTTTATAATCCATAACACACCTTCAAGAGAGTTTATTTGGAACATTTGGCGAAGTGAATTAAAAATATAATCTGCTCCCTAGATCTAGCAATAACTATTTCTGATGCGAATAAAAAAAGAGCTAACTTTTCTAGTAGTAAACTAGTAGTAACTTATCCTGTCCAGAACAAAAGTAGAATCTACTTATTAGTTACTACTAATAGAGTAGAATCTATGTGGATGTTACATTTTAAGGTCAACATATAACTCACTTTTACCAAATTTCATATCTATCAATGGCATAAGCCAGGCCTAAAATATTGTTTTGTTTACTATTACACATTATTATTTATTCCTTTTGGTGCAGAACAAAATTTCATTTTCGTTATACTATGTTGTATTTAATACATTTAATATATTGCTCTTTGAGTACAAAAAATCCTTTTTAGAAGCTAAAAATTAAAAATTCCTACCCTAGACAGAAAAATTGTTTTCTGAGCTCCAGCAGATTTAAAATTAAAAGGAAATATCAGTTTAATCTAACAGTTAACATAAGGTATTAAAAATTAGATTTGAATTTTTTTAACTTTTTCAGTTTAAGAAAGTTCGGAAGATTTAAGATTTTAAACAGTCGTTTGACAAGTGGCATTGACGACTTTAAAAAATGTCACTTATCCCAGAAGGGTTCTGGCTGGGTTATATTTTCTAGTTGAACCTACATTGATAACTGCTAAACCCATGTGTCACTTATATATGGGCAACAACATGGATATTCAGGAACAGCACATCACTCCATGTGTCACTTATATATGGGCAACAACATGGATATCCAGGAACAGCATATCTGTAACTGATCGATAAGTCCTAGTCTATAACGAAGGATGACTGTTTGAGTGAGTGGAGTTCCCTTAGTGTTAAAAGCTGTTAGTAGCTGAAACATGAGAGAGTACCCTTCCCTATCTGCTTTAAGTGGAAGAGGCTGGAACAGAGCTAACCTTCTTCCAAAGTGACATAACTGAGATACAGAGCCTGCTATCCCTCCACATGAAATCTCGACAGAAGGTTACTTCTACCACCAGCCTTATTCATCCTGAATATTCCAATGTCACCCTGGAAGCAGCGCTAATGTCCTTGTAGGACTAAGTGCAATGAGGAGTTTCCTCAGCTTCATGTCCTAAGTGAATACAAAAACAGAGAGTTAGATACACCATTGACATCAGTTGCCTCTGAATAAGTTTCCTATCACTCCGGCCACCTCCTTCATGGACTTAGCAATGCAGACCACTTAGGTTTTAAATAGCGCAGGAACTCACTGTACTCTCAGGTGTTAGCCACTCTAAACTCTTCTTTGGTTTACTCCTCCAACCAGTTCAATTTAAATGGTATTTAAAATTATTCTTGTTGCTTTTGATAATGTTACAAACGATTATAGAAAGAGGTTTTTGTTTCTTTCAACTTTCTTTTGATAATGTACATATTTGCAGCTTTAATATATGAATGTTTTTGTAAATCTATTTGTATTTGATAAAAAAATAGGAATATAGTGTCAGTACAAAAAGGGTCTCCTAGATCCGCCTTTAGCTCACACTAAAAATATCAGTTTTAGCAAAAAATTTGATCTTGCCGTACCACTAGTCTAAACCTACACTGTCTGTGAGGCCAGACGTTTCTTATGACAGGTAATATGTGTTTGAAATGAAAATGGACTGGCCAAGTACTAGAGCAGTGAACACTAGTGACCTAGACTATAATGATAGGTTACGTAGGTTGTTGGAATGTCAAAGTGACAACAATTCATCCAAAAGTTTTGAAGAAGTTGATGATTCTGACGAGGATCCTGACAACATAGGTAGTGCCGTTGGCCGAGTGGTCTAAGACGTTGGACTTTGAGTCTGAGTTAGAGACAGCGCAGGTTCAAATTCTGTCTGTGACCGTTGCACTTTTTATCAGTACCATCGACCTTGTCCTGTATTGACTCTCCCCCTTATTCTGTTTGATAAGATCCTCGCACAGGCCAGTGGTCCATGAGGACGGGCAGAATAAGGCATAAAAGGAGATCGGCTTCTCCTTAAAAAAAAAAAAAAAAACCATGCAGTCTGGAGAGGAAGCTGCTACGAGGGATCCTGTGGTTCCAGAAGAATCATCAGAACATTCAGGAGCACTACTAAATCCTGGAAAAGATGAGTATGCTCTACGAAATCCTGGTAACCAGTGACCCTCAATCCAAAAAACTTCAAGCCAATCCCCCACCAAATCCTTGTGATAAAATGGAAAAAAGGACGACGCTCTACTTGCTCATGGGTGAAACACAGAAAAACTGCAGGTCTGTAACAGGTTGCAATGCAATCTCTCTCTCTCTCTCTCTCTCTCACACGCACATGGCACAGTCATATCACTGTCACGGATCCAGTTCTCGACCTTTTTTTATGAAAAAAATGTTAAAGTCCAAGTGACACACTGATATTTGTTTCTGTACTTGAAATACGATTGCAGAAAAAGTACAAGTACACAAGAGTGGAAAAGAAAAAAGTACCAGTCCCGACAGGGGTGACAGGACTAGTGCCTGAGTGTGTGTATGAGAAAAGTCGAACAGCTCCTCCGATCCACGGTAATAACTAACCAGGCTCCTGACCAGATCTCGCTCTCCAGAGATGACGCACCGGCGGGTGCAAAGTCCTGAGTCACGAGGTGGTGAGGGACGCGTCCACAAGGCGATCATAGCCAACAACCCAACTTGCACCGGATGATGCGGTCGGTTGACTGTGCCACTTGTTGCCATCTTAACTAATCTCCTCCGATTCTGCACGGTTTTCTATACTGGACTGTACAGTGTCGGCCAACCCTACTGAGCTGGGAAACTCGGTTTTCAGCCTTTTCCTATGATAAAATTCTATTTAGAATTTCCTTTCTAATTCCAAAAGTGAAAACAAAACTCAAATACAATTAATCTAACTCCAGTATACTTCAATCTAAAAGATTTAGTAAAAGCTGTTCATTTGCTGTTCATGAGATTAAGTGGTAGAGAGGACATTATAGTCCAAACTTTGCCTCTAATAAAGACATTTTCATTTCATTTCATTTGCAGATGTTTAATAATGCAATTTTTTAAATTTTGTTCTTTATTTATTTAATTAATATTAAAAATGCTTTATTAATAACAAATTTATTAAAATATAGTAAGAATACAAAAATAATATACTTATGTAAAAGGAAAAATGCAGTCTTTTTTTATATGACAATCGATGATTTTGTCTGCCTTCTAAAAGCAATACTATTTTCAACTAGTCATAAGTTAGGAGGAATGAGTCCTAAAAAAGAGTACGGATCTGGAGTGATACCATGGACCACATACACCTTAAATTGAGAATTCAAAAGAAGTTAAAAACATAACATTGATATAAGACATAAATATAAAATTTCTTATTACTTTTATTATTTCAAACAAAATACATGATACTAGGAACTGGTCTATTGAAGTTCAAAATACTGCAACAATAATAACACGAATTACGATTATAGTACATTTGATGACTTAATAAAAACATAGGTAGTAGCTGCAGATGTGTTGGAGAAACAAAGCCTGGCAGCACTTCAGTATTCCGCCTCACAAATCACTCTGACCCTTACTTGCTGGATCTTGGCAATCGCCACATATCGTAAACTCACATCAGAGAAATTGGCTTGGTAACAAAACTATTATATCTTCGTACCTTGTACACGCGTGCTTAGTATTGTGTATGACTTTTGATGAACCAGTGCCGTACAGACGAAAATTCACATCAGAGAAATTGGCTTGGTACAAAACTATTATGTCTTCGTACCTTGTACACTCGTGCTTAGTATTGTGTATGACTTTTGATGAAACAGTGCCGTACAGACAAAAATTCACATCAGAGAAAATGGTTTGGTAACAAAACTATTATATCTTCGTACCTTGTACACTCGTGCTTAGTATTGTGTATGACTTTTGATGGACCAGTGTCATACAAAAGAAAACTCACATCAGAGAAATTGGCTTGGTCACAAAACTGCTATATCTTCGTACCTTGTACACTCATGCTTAGTATTGTGTATGACTTTTGATGAACCAGTGCCGTACAGACAAAAATTCACATCAGAGAAAATGGCTTGGTAACAAAACTATTATATCTTCGTACTTGTACACTCGTGCTTAGTATTGTGTATGACTTTTGATGAACCAGTGTCTGTACAGAGAAAATTCACATCAGAGAAATTGGCTTGGTAACAAAACTATTATATCTTCGTACCTTGTACACTCGTGTTTAGTATTGTGTATGACTTTTGATGAAACAGTGCCATACAGACAAAAATTCACATCAGAGAAAAATGGCTTGGTAACAAAACTATTATATCTTCGTACTTTGTACACTCGTGTTTAGTATTGTGTATGACTTTTGATGGAACCAGTGTCCATACAAAAGAAAACTCACATCAGAGAAATTGGCTTGGTAACAAAACTGTTATATCTTCGTACCTTGTACACGCATGCTTAGTATTGTGTATGACTTTTGATGAACCAGTGCCATACAGACGAAAACTCACATCAGAGAAATTGGCTTGGTAACAAAACTATTATATCTTCGTACTTTGTACACTCGTGTTTAGTATTGTGTATGACTTTTGATGAACCAGTGCCATACAGAAAGAAAATTCACATCAGAGAAATTGGCTTGGTACAAAACTATTATATCTTCGTACCTTGTACACTCGTGTTTAGTATTGTGTATGACTTTTGATGAAACCAGTGCCGTACAGACAAAAACTCACATCAGAGAAATTGGCTTGGTAACAAAACTATATATGTCTTCGTACCTTGTACACTCGGTGTGCTTAGTATTGTGTATGACTTTTGATGAAACCAGTGCCATACAGACAAAAAATTCACATCAGAGAAATTGGCTTGGTAACAAAACTATTATATCTTCGTACCTTGTACACTCGTGTTTAGTATTGTGTATGACTTTTGATGGACCAGTGTCATACAAAAGAAAACTCACATCAGAGAAATTGGCTTGGACACAAAACTGTTATATCTTCGTACCTTGTACACGCATGCTTAGTATTGTGTATGACTTTTGATGAACCAGTGCCATACAGACGAAAACTCACATCAGAGAAATTGGCTTGGTCACAAAACTATTATATCTTAATACCTTGTACACTCTTAATTAGTATTGTGTATGAATTTTGATGGACCAGTGCCATACAAAAGAAAACTCACATCAGAGAAATTGGCTTGGTCACAAAACTATTATATCTTAGTACCTTGTACATTCTTAATTAGTATTGTGTATGACTTTTGATGGACCAGTGTCATACAAACTAAAACTCATTAAAATATAATTAAACTTTATACAAGTATAATATTGTACTGATAGTGTAAACATAAACCAAGAATCATACAAATGTGTTAGCAAATATCTCTCGTGCAGCACAATTGTGTACAGTTCTACTTATAGTTATGAATATTTTTTTATGATTTTAGTGTAACATAAATAAGTTGTAATGATTATGAAACAAACACATGGCTATAAATAACCTTAGGTTCATTACAATATTTGATAGTATAGTGATTTTATAATACTGTCCTGTAGTATTATAAAAACTTATATTTAATTAATGAATGGTGTCCACCTCAGGCTGTACCTATTCTTCCCTTAAGTCTGCTTATTAAGTTTTCAGTGCAGCTATGAACCACTTGGATCAATGATCAGAGGAGGACCAACGAGATGAACAGTATATTTGAAGTAAAATATTGAATTTACCTCATGAATTTTTTGTAGAATTTTTTTTATAGTGTAATGGCTGATTACTTCTTTTACAATTCACGGTTTTATAAAACTGAGCTTACTTTAAATATTATTTTTTTTTTCACATTAAATTAGTTTACTTAGAAATGGAATTTATTATTTGTACTAATTAATTAATAGAGATTAAGAAACATAAAGACTATTAATCTAAATTAGTTATAATATGGCATACTTAGAAAATTAAAGCATTTAGTTAGTCAAAAATTCAGCATACATACAAAGTCAAGGAAGATACAATACTGGAAGATAAGGAAGAGAAAGGTAACAATCATAACTAAAATCTCATCAGTACGATACTCTCATATCTCTCTCTCTGCAGTCCCAGAGTAACAGCTGTTGTTTTCATTAACTCTAACAAACAACTCTCTTATCTTAATTGTTTGGCAGATTTACAAATACATTACTTCATAACCTCTTTTCTAAAAAAAGAATTGGACAACAAAGTAATAGGAATTAAAACAAAAATTTTGTTATTACTTTAAAAAGACAAATGTAGGTTTGATAGAGATCAACCACAAAATAAAATAGATCAAAATAAGCCTAAGCCTTTAAGAGTTGGCTGTCATGAACAGGCTTTGAGTTTTATCCTATAAGAAACAATGTTTGACTTTAACCCTCTAAGTGGCAAGCGACGTCTGAGACGTTCTATTTACGCCGCCGTGACGTGGCAAGCGACGTCTTAGAAGTCGCTTCACATTGCCGCTTATTGCTAGGCAACCGATAATTATTTTTACGCCTAGTTTGCACAGTTGCGTTCACCACTAAATTTCAAATACATTTCATATAGTATCATCAACATCACAATGAAATAATCAATGGTACTAACTGAAATAATCCTAAGTTTTCTCCAGCGGTTATTTTTACAGACAATTATTACACAAAACTTCCATTGGCCCGTGAGTTGCTAAGTAAAAACACTTTTATAACAGGAACAATTAATAAAAACTCCAAAGAACTTGCTAAAAGTATTGTTAGTGCTAATTTAGGGGTACAAGAGAGCATTTACTACAGGCAGGATGACATTCTTTTGGTAAAATACAAACAAAAAAAACAAGAAAACCTGTTATACTGTTGACAATTGGCTGTCACGCAGAAGATGAATTGGTTACGAGCAAAAGTTTATTGGTGTCCAGGGTGTAACTGCGGTATTCACCCTCTTTGTTACCCTAAACTCCAGCAATTTTATAGGCCTTACACAACAGGGAGGAAAATGCAAGCAACTTCTAGCGATTCTGACTAGAAAAAGTGTTTTTTCTAGATTCAGTTTTTCCCATATAACTTTTTCAGTGTTGTAAATAGAAAAAATATTATTGAAGGTTTTTTGTTTAGAATTAAATTGTGAATAAAGGTTGCATTTAACATAATCTCCTAGGAATGATATTTTTAAAGTTACAGAACGTAAAAATGAAAAGTTTGGTGGAGAAAAAAACGTTTTTTCGAACATTTGTGTGGATATCATAAAAAAAGGTTAAGGTATGTAAAAAATAACTATACTATGTTAATCTGTAGTTTATTACGAAAAAATTGATATATAACAAGCATTGCTCATATTAGAATTTGCATTTTATTTTTCAATTATAAGATAGTCCTGCTTGACTCTGAAAAATAGCCCGCCATTCCAGCAACATATTACTGCCACTTAGAGAGTTAAACACCTTTATGCCATTATGTTTGGTTCCATAGTTGTGGGAGGTGTTCTACATTTAAGATATGATTAATATGCTATTAAACTCATACAAACAACTATAAAACAAATAGCTATAAAAGTATTGAAAAATCTAAAAAGCATTTGCATGCATTTTTACTATCTTTAAAATGAAACATGTCCCATAATTCTGCATTCTTACTTTAGGCTGTAATAGTGTTCGAAGCTGAACATTGTTTTTAATGATCTACAATCAAGGTGGCTGCCCATACAGCCATATCTTAATCTTTGAAAGTGAACTACAGAAAAAATATAAACAATGTCTGCTACAGAATTATTACTAGTGGAATTGTTTTTCTCACATTTTCTTAATTAGAAAGATATATAGTTGCTAAATCAAGTAAAATGTATATTTTTTAAAATTCTTTATCACCTTCACTAGAGAATTCGTTTGGTGCACGTGCTTGTATGTTGTTTTATTTATCATTTACATGGATGGCAGCAGTTTCGTTTGGATATTGCATTGTGCTAAAATTAATCACTTTAAGTTTTATGTCAATCTTGTTGTCAAAGAGATTCCTCATCAATATTTATACTAATCATTCATTGGTGGGACATTTATAATGTGCAATAGGATTAAAATATTCAATAGAATTTTAAGTAAAATTTATATTTCTTTAAATAGAAACAGTCATTGTGAATATATCAGTTTGTCTCTCCAAGTAAAGGTAATTTTCAATGATTATCTCAATAGCAAAGTGTTAAGTTATAAAAATCAACACTAAACCTATTACTTTTTAACGATAAAAAAAATATATGCTATAAAAATGATGATAAATTAGAAGAACGCATACACAACAAAGTTATTAATACAACAAGTTAACACAAAAATTATTAATCAATATTTACTTATTATACATTACACTAAATATAGAGAAATGTTGTGTTAAACAAATTTACATGATGAAAATTTTAAAATATAAAGAATGCATCAGAGATTAAAATTCCTTTTAAGGAAAATAAATACCAAACTGGCCCCATCTGGAGGAGTTTACAGACACACACACGAGGAACGTTAAGTGGATACCAAAATAGAAATGAACCATATCGTAGGAAATGTCCAAGTTGGCTGGGTAAACAGATTTGATTAGCTGCGGGCGAAGGCGGCTCTATAGATAGTAGCAGAGACACCTGACTGTGGTGGTACTGCGACTGTACAAGTGTCGACACAAACACACCACCACATCACTGTCACTGTCACTGTCAGCTGTTACATGTTGAGCACTTCCAACTGTTGTCAAACTCGCAATCATTTAAATTTCTGGAGGAAGTACACAAGACAAAACCTTACAACACGTTAACAAATCTTGTATATAAAACTTGTTCCAAGTTTTCCTTTTGTTAAGTTCATCCATGTATTAATTTGTTTTACATTATGTCTAAAATTTTTTTTACATTAAAATAAATTACAATCCTTTCAAGATTCAACAACTTTAAGCTATAGAAAACTTCATGACCAGTAAGAGAAATTGACATTTTTAATGGGTATAATTGATAAATGCCTAAATAATTATTTAATTATTCCATTTAATTAAATAATTCATTATTAAATAGAATAATTAATTAAGATAGAACACTAATTATATTTAATTTAGTAAAACAGTTGATTTTCCCTTATTCGTTTATTCTACCACCAAGCAATGTGAGACTGAGTACACTCTCTAACACTCAATGACTTGTATATCATACAGTACTGCAATATATTATAACTATTTATAAACAGCTGTTTGATTAAAACTAAAAATAACTACAGTACACTACAACTAGACATTATAACAATTATAATGTCTTTATAGCATTTATGATAGACATTTATTTTTAAAACCTAACAAAAGCAGTACTGTATTTTATCTTTTGGCTAATATTATATTTCTGTAAGCTTCAGAGAGTTTTGGATTTATTACATACAGCGTTTTGGGTACAATTATTAATGAATGGTTGATAAAACAGTATCACAGCAGACTTTACAACTATTCTACATTTTAGCATAGTTGCCAAATATTATTACTAAATAAAATAAATAATGATTAAACTATTATTTTAACTATGATTTTATTGAATACTGAGATTTTTTTCAATACTCTTAATATCGTTAATGACGCTGTGTTATCTCCAGTTTAACATTCTTTCTTTGGTCTTCATTTTAGCACATGCAAGCTTTAACAATCACTTGGAACTACCAGCAAAGGGGTATTTCACAAACAAACAAGACTATTTGGACAAGTTAGCCAATTAAAAAAGACCAAAGGCGCCACATGAAACATTACAATAGCCAACTGCACCACAACTTTCCAAGAAACCACTTGGTTAACGGGAACTCCTGGTTTAGAGCATGAGAAAGTACTAAAAGGAATGGGGCAATCAATTGGTGAGCCAAGCTGGCTAGCAGTATTGGGGAGCTATTGTTAGCAGGTGGCTCACCACTCTCTTGACAGAACTGGGAGCAAAATCCACACACAGATGTCAACTTCAAATTACACTTCTGAAATAGCTTGCTTGGAATTTTGTTTGGAGTATTTCTGTCTAAACTGATGTTCTGGTAAAATTTATCACTACTTTTTCTACGATTTGGCAGATCAGAGGCAAAATAAATTCTTTTAGAAAGTAAAGGTGTTAATATTAATATACTCCAAATCACTAAAGTAAATGAAGTGGATTGTTTCAACTTTTAAAAATCTCATCTGCCATGTATCTGCTCATGTGCCCATCTGGTCACATATTCCAGTGACCTTTATGAAATATAAATTAAATGAAATAATGAAAATGATAGGAATCAGCTATACTGGTCTATTTTCAGTGTATTCTCAGTCAAAAGATTCTAGTTGATGGCACAAGAATGTTAGAAATAAAACTTTTAACCACATTTCATAATTCACATGTGAGACAAAACTGAATGCAGTAAATCGTTGAAGCATGGAAAGTAAACATGATTCTTGTGTGAACTTTAAGTAAACAATTATTTTTTCAAAGAGGACCTCAAAACAAGTAATATGCGTTATCTTAACTTTAATGAATTTAAATTTGACAAAAAAAAAAAAAACTGGAACTTGACTTTTGGATAAAATAACACAGCTTGAGTCAAAATAAAAGTCAGATTTGTGTACTCAAAACTGGTAATATTATTCTTAACAACCTATCTTTTACCCACCAGTTATATTAGTTAGACATGTTAACAATGTTTATTATGAACTATTTCTGAGAATCTTTGTTATAGTGCACACCTATCTGGCATAATCAAGAGCATCTACCTACCCCAGGAGGATTCACTTGTGTTTGGTTGGTTTATACCAGCCAGTACAACCTATACTGGGTACAGCAAAAACCGATGTGTCACTTAAATCTGGGTAATCCAAATAAATGTCTAGGAGTGGTACATTACTAACCACAAATGTTGATATATTCAGGTAAAAAGAGCTGGTCAAAAGGTCAAGATTAGTATGGTGGATGACTGTTGGAGTGGGAAGGGCATGCTTAATGTTAAAGGTTTTAATGACTAAACATAAAGGAGTTTTGACTAGAATAGAGTGTATTATTGGAATAATGTGGTAACCAACACCTCCGTCTGTCTAGGCAACAGTTGACAAAATTTTTATTATAAGAGATTTTACTATTAAACACAAAAAATTATTAATTTACTTCCAATGTGTCAAGAAACAAAAGTTATAAAAAGTGCATATTAATTAAACTCGACTATTTGAAAAATAAAGGGAGCTCTAAAATAGTACGGATGTAATAGGAGAAATAAAGTGCAGAAGACTCCGTTGGGCAGGCCATGTTTTGAGAAGAGAAGAGAAATGCAAACTGAGGAGGGTAATGTACGGTAACCCAGAAGGAAGACGACCCCGTGGGAGACCGAAAGTGAGATGGTGGAACCAGGTGAAGGCTGATATGGAGAAGGTGGGCGCTTCAGAGGAAGATGCGGAGGACCGTTCAAGATGGAGGAGCTTTGTTGGTGCGGCTAAATATCACCTCCGATATAAATGGCCCTGGGAGTAAGAGTAAGTATTTGAAAAATATGATTAATAGTATAAAATTTCCATTATTAGAGAATGAAATGTGCAATGTTAGTGCTGAGCTCAATACCCCACAACATTCACATCACTATTCTGGATGCACATCCTGTTGAAACGGAGGTTTGTTCATTATTTGAAATAACAATAAAAAGGATTAACAGTTTACTTTAAATATATTGGTTGATAAAAAACAGTGGGGAAGTATTCTGAAATATGATTAAATAAGTGAAAATAAACAAAAGAGTTACTCCAACACCATTGTATATTACACTCCTTTTAACATGTCTGTTTGTACTACTACAAATTTTAAAATATAATTCAGAAATGGTCAGTAATGACATTGTAATTTTACGTGTGTTTGTATGTCTTTTTAAGATGTTGCTTTCTGCTAAAAGAAAAATCTATAATTAGTAGTTTTAAAACAACAGCCTTTTCATAATTTTAAAGCAAATTTTCACAAAAACCGACAAGAGAAAAAATTGTCACAACACAAAAGATAAGCTTGGGATAAAACAAATATTTTAATACCTTAACATTTTATAAACGGATGATAAAAATGTGTAAGTAAATGTAAATGTGTGTTTAGTACTCTTGTAAAATCCAATTCTGTCAATAATTCTTTTCATTTCACCAATTCTCATGAAATTGTACAAGTCTGCCATTTTCAAACAGACTTGAACATAGCAAAATAGATATAACTTTTTGGTTTCATAATAGATATTTTTCTTAGCAGAAAGTAACATCCTAATAAGGCATAACAAAAATGCAAAATTACAACGCTACAAATTTAACCAAATGTGTTATGACGGTTTCAATTAAAAATACAGACTAAGCAAAAACGACCATACTGTTAAAGTAATAGTTTCTTTTCACCTATTTAACCATATTCCAAAAATATTTTCCCACTTTTTTGAATATCCAGTATAGAAAACTGACCTTTTTCTGTAACAAAATAAACTTATCACATCATAAAATTGCAGATTAAGATTCAATGCTGCATAAATTACTTATGTACCTGCTAAAAGCGTAGCAAAGTAAAGCACCATAGTAAAGCAAGAGGTCTCAGATTGGATACTCAGGGATATAATACAATAAAGATTTTCAAATGGCTTTGGACCATTTCCCTTTAGGACCGTTTAGTGTAATATTGGTGTAGAAAGACCCCCCTTAAAAAATAGATGCTTATAATATATTTTAAAATAAAATAAAATGCTTGAAATCATTGATGGTTAACAATGAATTCGAGACTTCACCAAAGAATTGTCCTCAGAAGGAAAAACCCACAACCAAAAAGATGTAAAATAAATTGTAGTAAATGCTCTAAATTTTGTACTACATAAAGGGAATTTACTATTCAACATGACACAAGGTTTACCAATGTCAGTATTATGACACAAGTCCACATATGCTGAACATTTTAGTGATGAAATTCACATTTTTAGCTACATTAACAACATCAATTTTAATTTGATATAAATGAGGAATATTTTTACAAGGTTATAATGTTGAACCTAGAAACAATAACTTTTAAAGCAAAACTATTTTACATTCAAAAGCTTTCGTTGAAAGTTAAGGAACATGTAAAGATTCTATTTGAGTGTACTAATCTGTCTACACCTCTTCTTTCCCTTGGCACAATATCAACACTAGTTCCAGATACTTCCCCTCCATCCATTACATTCATCTCTCCAGCTACCATTCTTTGTTTGCATTCATATCAACATTTTAATGTTTAGAACACCATTTGTTTTATAAACAAGTGCTTCTAAATCTGATTGGTAAGGTAAAGTGACATAGATAGTTGAATTCCATGGTCGTCTTATTTGCAGTAGGATATAATGGTTAAGTTAAATGCATTTGTAATTATGGCTTGTACATAAAGTAAGTAATATTAAAATGAAGTATTAAACAACAATTTTTTACGTTAAAGATCATACCTTAACCCTTTGAATGCCAGCGTCCAAGTTTACCAGATGTTCAGGAAAAAGATCGCTAAAAATTAAATATTTTATATTTTAAAACTAATATATTAAATGTTTGTGAAGAACTGTTAAATATATACTCAAAATAAATTGATACAGTACACTTCCGATCGATTGACTTTAACGAAAATCAATCTAGAACTCACATATAAACATTTTTGGTTGACATGGCTAACGAAAACAATGTGACATTAGTTTCTTAAAAAATGTATAACTCACTCATTATTGAAGATAATTATATACATTTTTCAAGATTTATAGACAAATGAATACCCTTTCCAGTGATATGAACAAAGAGATATGTATTTTTTGGTAATGATAATTTGGTTGAAAATGAAATTTAAATAAATTCTGGAATTTTTTAGGAAGTCCATTTTAGGTATTTCTAAGTTTAATTTTATGGTAAATTTGTTATTTTATGTTAATTATGCAGAGTTTTCAGAGAAAAATAAAAAAAATTATGTGATAGCTTATTAAATAAACAAACTGTGAAGTTTTTACTGAAACCTTGCAAATGCCTTCAAAAGGGCACATTTAGGTGCACCCTCTAGAAAAATACCTGGCACTTTTCAGTACACCCACTCAATAAATGTTTGGCACTCAAAGGGTTAAACCTCTTTCACAATTATTCAGGCTCTTATTATAGTGAACGACCAACTCGTATACATATTTCTCAAACAAATATCCTGCCAGTGAAGAAAGCCGTAATTCCACAGTCACAAAATCACGATTAGCACCAATTTTGCAGTTCATGTGCAGAAACAAGTGGTAGTCAAACGTGCCAACTGTCGAGTAGACACTGCTGCACTGCTGCTGCTGCGTACTGTGGTAGTGTGTGCTGATATCACTAGCAGCATCGAGCTGAGCACAGTCATACCTCCACACTATTACTTGACTCAACACTCCTCTTTATTTGTTTTGAATTGTACACCAAAATTTTGCACCATTATATCTATAAAAACTATATGTGTTCATAAGAATAAGAACTAAACAATATCAAATGGACTATGGAAATTATTTAATGTAGTTTCTAGTGATAAATGTTTATATGGGAAAAGGGCTCCTAAGTTGAAGATCAGAATCAAATGACAGATTTACTAAAAGAGAACTGTGCACATCCTATAGATTAGCAACAGTAGTAAAGTGCTTCCTTGAAAAGAATAAAAATGATGGTGCTAGCAGAAAAATATCAGCAACATTTCTTAATTTGCTCTCTCTATTGTACTCTCCTTTCTAACAGTTAATAATGACGTCCAATCACACAAAATGGTGAATAATAATAATGACCAGCAGATGATCAATCAATTGGAAGAGATATTATGATATAAACTTAAAATAACTCTACTGAATCAAAATATTTATGTTCCTAATTTATACCTTTTTTAAAATTAATTATCTAACACTATGAAAATAAATTTTGAATTTCAAAGATTGCTATGAATTTCTAGAAAATTGGACATAGATGCAGTATGTTTAGAACTCTTACATTATACTGCCTAATAATGCCTGGATTCCTTCAATCATAACAAGACTACCAATTTAATATTTCCTGATATGGTTTTATCCTACAAGTCTGCCCTTGTAGGACTATTTGGAGTGTCATTTTGCATCTCCAGCAACAAAATTAATTTCGTACCACTTTTGCTCAATGTGGAGAGACTCTCACAATGTATAATACATTAAAACTTTTGCCTCAAGACAACAAAATGGTCAACTCAGTGCCCTTTCTGGTGTCAAACAAACAGTAATCTTCCAACAACAAAAGTTACTCAACTTAAACTTTAACCCCTTTGTCATTCTTTTATAATTTTCTCAATTTCCTTATAATTATCAATTGTTCTAGTTTTGGTGGAGGTTAAAATTAACGGGTATCAAAAGGACCCTACAACTGATAATAAGACACTTCCAGAATAGTACATGGGGTTTTCTCCTTGCGTAGAATAGTTTTCAAATATTTTTCAAAAAATATATGCTGAATGTTAAGTAATAAGAATTATAAAATAATTTGTTGTTACAAACCAGGGACAAATTTAAAATAATAAAAATATGCACTTACTAGAGTATTGTGCTTTTTATTTGCACATAAATGGACAAATGTGTATTATAAATTGTTTTTTTCTAACTTTCACTCAATGTAACTTTCACATGTCTTGAGATAGTAAAATACGGTAAATGTACAAAATATACACAGTTTTGTAGTGAATAAAAATATTACAACATATATATACACTTATTTACAACATAAAAAAGTTTTTTGATGAAAATATAAAGTATGCACTACTTTTTTGACAGTACTCGTTATCCATATTGGTGTTTGATGAATTCTTTGGGCAAGAGGGGTATCAGATAATGATGAATTGTTGTCAGTGTCATTATCAATTTGTTCACAACCCAACTCATATTCCACTGGTTCATAATCATCTACACTACCTGATAACAAATCTGACACAGAAATATCATCATGCACTTCATTTGCCGATATGTACTATGCAACACATATCACACATATCGATATGTCTATGGATTTGTTGTTTGTTTGTGATTTGACTTTCATCATCAGAATTTATATTTTCATCATCCAGTAATTCATGTATATCATTTGAACAACAAGGATTGCCTATTTCTCAACATAACAATCAACCATAACCTAACATAACCTACATAATAACCTAGTAAAAGTAGCAACAAAGAACGTCAAGATCGTGCATCGCGTCACCAGCTGCATAGTCTGTCAGCTGTAAGCCAAGTGGACTTTGGATCGATATCAGCTGGCAACGAGTAACATTAGTAATATAAACTATATAAAATTAATTAGTATTTATGAGTAGAGGTTTCGAATGGTGCAATTTATGTTTTTATAACAAACGGTTTCGATGTAATAGCGGAAAGTTGACCGACGGCAGATATATTTTTTTAACTCGACATACTAAAAAAAATATCAGGCACATACAAAGAGGTTATGTCAGCATCAGGCAATCACATAAAGACAAGATTATTTGTCAAAAATTGGCTACTTTCAGTCTCTTTATCTGTATATGACTGATGGTTTTTAATGTATAAAGACAAATCAATGAATACAACCACGAATAAAGTTGTATGTTTACACAATGCAAATTAGCATCTCAGTTCCTCGACTGTTATTATACTTGTTTCAAAGGTATTCCTGATTTCACATACAGGCAAATATATTTATATTTTTAAAACTGGTTTCCTATTTCTAGATATATTTTAACATGACAATCAATTTATCTCGAAGTATTACTATTTATTTGTACTCATTTCTTAACCCTTAAAGCATGGTATACAAGAATATCCATATCTTATTTTACTTTATTGTGTACATTGTAATTGAAGGAATTGCTACGAATGTGTAATGTATTGAATTATGACCGTCAGTAAACAAATCGGATAAAACCAGCGCTATTCTTTTATCAAGTTTCGTTTCAAGAGACAAGGTGCGGGTTGTGGATGACTGTCCACAGAAGATATAGAAAATATATACAACTTTGCAAAAACAGAATTTTGTTAAAATCTCTAAATACACACTAATTGAAAAAATTGTGAAGCCTACCATTTGTTATACTTAGACGTTTAACGTAAAATAACCGTTACCGATTACGGATTTTTGCCATTATTATTGAATAATTCAACGGCAAATAAAACTGCCCGAAAAACGCTGATGTTGTGAAAGTGTTAATATTATTAATTGATCCTTAGCACTCACATAATGATTTTCATTGGAAAATTATGAAAAATTAATTCGGTACCTGAGGGCAAAAATATTTGAATTCTAATTGGTAGTTAATGAAGTAAAGTTCTTTTTGAACTTCGGTTTCTGAAGTTATTGCAGGACAAAATATTTAAAACCTGAATTTTTTAAAAGATTTTTATATTATTGTACATGTTTTATAGTATCATTGATGAATTGATAAAAGTTTTCATCATCTGGGTCAGCCATTTTTATAATTATTTTAATATAAACTGAAAAGAATTCACAGCAAACACAGATACAGTCACTATTTCAAAAAAAATACAACTCCTAATAGTCCAACATTAAACTTACATACTGAATAAAGCTTACATATTGGTCTCAAGAGTTGCACTGGCACTCTTCCAGTACGGAAAAACCCGTCAAACGCACCAGCGTACAGTCCAAAATGGCGGTCTGTAGCTACAAAAACCAGTTTTGGATCGATAACACTAAGCCAAGAGCAATGAATGGAGCGCAGCTGTTGTCTGACGTTCAGTAAACATTTAGTGCATTCTATCACTGGTTTTACAAGCTACAATTGACAAAAAAAATAACTTAAATTACAAGATTTTCCATTCAACGCGTTTGAGCAAATTTAACCATGAGATTTCCCATAATACTTGAGGTAAGAGTAAATACAAATTCTCCAAAGAAGTATGTGAAGATAATAATACTGTATGGCTAGTAGATATTAAACCTTTTAAATGTAAACTCAGGTCATTTTGTAAATTATCTTTCCACTTAAAATGTATTTTAAAGAAAAATTACATATTTAACCCTTTAAGTACCAACATTTTGTAAGTTATTTTTAACAGTACCTACAATTTTTATTCTCTTATAGAAAGATATATGCGAAAAAGACCACTATTAAAACACCTTTTAGGACAAAATATGTACAAAAACCTTAAATGTGGTAATATTTGTCATAACTTTATTTTTTTCATGTAGATGTTTGGATATAAACATACCTCATGGAGGAAAATTCTAGTATGGATAAATTTAAAACAATGTAATTATATTTTTAGGATACAAACCAAAAATAATTAACTCTGGAAAACCAATTCATTTTGATTATTATTTCATTTGAAAAACTACAATTTTCAAGTAGAAATTCTGAAATAACAAAATTACAATGAAACCAATGTTTTAATCACTCACTGGGAAAATGAGTGATTAAAATTCTTTTTGCAATATTTTTAAAACGTTAATAACAAAAAAAGTATAATAACATATAAGTACAATCTTAAGTTTGAAATTTTTTCGTAAATACATGACATTAGTTTGAGCGGGCATCTTGAAGGACAAAGAGAAACAAACAGAGGAGTCGTCAGCTGTTGCTTTGTAAACAAGCTGATGTAATACAGCACACTCATTTTAGTGAAGAATAATGTTACTAACAACACAAAAGATGTGAAAATTATGTAGTACCTCATTGTGTAATATGCTATTATTAAAACGTTGATTCTGTAAAATTATGCAATCCACAATTCTTAAGTTATTTTTGCATTCTTTAAAATTATGGGATCCACACTACGCTGAAAGTGTGAAATATATACAAGAAGTTTATATAAATTGTAGACTCTTATAACTGACAGTACAATGACTGACAGGTTGGCCACTAGTCTTTTTCGCAGAATCCATTGAGGCCGATAGCATCCTCAGCAGTCCTTAAGATAAAAAAAACACCAAAAATGACAGATCGGTCCTTAGTCCTCAAAGGGTTGAAACATTTTCCATAGAGTTTCCATGTTGAATAAACAACTGAACAACATTCTTATTCTTAGGAAAAGAGCTTTGAATAATAATAATAATAATAATAATAATAACCCAAAATTAGAGTTTGATATTGTTATGAGAGATTATTATCATTTAGCCTACTACTGAATGTTACAATCTTTACAATGTGTTGGTAAGCGCAAATCTCGAGAACAGCTGGACCAATTCGGTTAATTCTGTTTGTAAAATGTCCATTGAAATCCGAGGAAGGTTTTTATGAAGCAAAATATAAGAAAAGTTACCTAGAATATTTTGAAATTCTTAAAAAATGTAGCTTTTACGTTTCATAATCCAAATTAAACTGGCACTAAACAGCTGTTCACACCTTCAGTCTTATGTCGACAAATTGGCTGAAACATCTGTTTATATTTAAATTTGATCAAATATTAAGTAAACAGTGCTTGATTAGTAGTGCAATCCACATAGTAAATAAAAATTTTATGTCAAAATTTTACTCCAGATTGCGCCAGTGGTGAGTTTAAATCATCTAATGAACAAAGTTATGAATGTTTTCACATAAGTTACTTTAAACTGGTGGGCTTCCTTGACAATGTGATATGGCATTTTAACAGTGGCTTTTGGAAAAACAGAGAAATGAACACTAAAATGCATCAACGATTCATTCTTTCCCTGGCTACAGTCAAAAAAACAAGTGTAACACAAAACTTTAATAACGATTATTTTGGAATGTTGCATAACCTTAATAAGGATTTCCCCCTTATGCCGAAAGTACATAGGAAGTAGGTATTACTTCCCCTTGGCCGTAATAGGTGGTAATTATGTGTATATTTTCATCATCACAACAACAAAACAAACCACTATGTCCCTGGAAATATTTTAAACTGAAAATAGATTACAGATGCCGATAGTAGACAATTTTGACCAAAGTAGATTTCTGAGAACTGCATAACCGAACGTATCTAGAATTTGATCGTGGAAATATTGCAAGCTGAAATGTGACATAGTAAGTGAATTTTTTTAACCGAAGTAGGCTTCTCGGTCCTACATAAGTATATATTTTTTTCTTCGCCAGGACAAGGCAAACTCAACTATGGTACTGGAAATATCTTAGACCTGAAATATGTGATAAAGACTAGAATTAGATGCTTTTTGACCGAAGTAGGTTTCTGAGACCTGTGTATTTGTATTTTATTGATCAAAATAATAATGCAGGCTCAGCTGTGACACTGCAAATATAATTAATTAATTTGAACCAGAAATGCTCTTCCGCATGAAAAACATGATATAATAATTAAGTTACACTCTGATACCATTCACCATGAACTTAAATAATATCTACCTGATGTGTGTCTTAGTTAAAAAAAAAACAAAATAGGTGCCTTTTACTAAGTAATATAAGGACTTCGGTTCAGAAAATTGTGTGCGAAGCCGCGGGTAACAGCTGTAGTACTATAAGTTTTTTACTTTCTAGCTATCCAAATAAATAGGATGATGTTAAAAATCAGATCTTGTATCGTGTAAACTAATGGTCATAAAACTTAAACTTATAACAAGAATAAACACAAGAAATAAAATTATTTTAAACACACACATTTACAATTAAGAAACAAGTGCTCTAGCAGTCAGAACACACAATTTGCTTTAGCCAAGATGTATGTGATGGTAGGTTAGTTGTAACTGATGAGTCCATGCAATCTTGGGCTCTGCCCCAAGTGTGTTACTGGTGTCTCTACTATTATCATTGTTTATACAACGAGTTTGCCTTGCAGTTTGAATAATAAATTTCTTTCAGTTAATAATCTTTCAGTAGAGACATTTTAACACTCAATTTGCATGTATACAGTATATCTAATAAATTGTCTTCATTTTCAGAATTACTAAGTCTGTAGTGGACTAATAATAGTCACAGGACAAAATACACGAATTTGATAATTGTGACATTTGTAAGATTAAATGTGGAGACTGTCTGAATTACATAGGCAAACAGATTCTTTAAAATCTGTTTTAAAGAGCACCTGATAAAAACTTAACTCAGCAAAAATCCAACCGAGCCCAACTTTTAATCCAACCCAATTTTTGTCTTGTCACTGATTATATCATTTGTACAACAATTAACTTCAAAGGCCAAATATGAATTTTGTAAACATATCACAGTTGAAAAATAATTTTAAATATTTTGGTTATTTTTAGATAAGTAAAATATCAGAAAAGTTAATATGTGCCTGCATACTGTAGTGCTCCACTAGTTAGCTCAGGCTATTTGTGGCAATGACACACTAACACCGTTGCCTGGTCCACTAACTGCTAGTGTCACTTATATATAGCAACCCATGCTTCACTCACCTCCGTACTGTTGATGTGCACCTCCTCTCCATCCCCTCCACCTCCCCCAGTCATATCTTGTCTCTCTGGGTCAATCTCCTACAACAAAAACAATTATCATATGAAAAGTCTGTAGAATAACCATATTTAATGAACTTGCACAGTTCATATTACATTATACAGATTTTTGTGAATTAAGTGAAAGAAGTTATTTGATTTCAGTTCAATTTTTCTATATTTATGTACATGTATCACTGCTATGTATATTTTCAGATGACAGCTGATAGCAGTATATAGATTACCGATCTGTACAACATGTTTTTGTTGTACTTTGAGTAAAAAGTGTAGATAGATAACTAAGCTAACAAATTATTGTAAAGGAAAAATATTAATAACACGTAAAAATAAATATAAAAATAATCACTGAATGATGTCTGGAAAAATCCTGTATCCAACACAATCCTTCCATCTTCAATAACAAACTTCAAACAAAGAAATTATTGTAATTTTTAAATTAATATTTTGCTTTCACTAAGTATGTTCTATATTTAAGTTTATATACCTACCGGAAAAAATACTTTTTGAATAAAAATAAAATTTAAAAACGAGTATTTTTGAAATTATATATTTTTTAATGGGTATTATAAAGTAAATGCAGATACATCATACGGAAGAGGTTGAAGGAAATATGTGGCGATAATTTCAAAGAAATACATTAGGCCTACACATTTCCTAAAAAAAGTGTACCTGAATTTAAAATTTTAAAGTTCTCTGGAAATCAAGCCAAAAGAGATAATATTGTATTTATTCAGACAACACCATCCATCAATTTCAAGTCCATTAAGTTTCTGTTTATTGAATTACCTCCTCAGAGATTACAGTTTTGGTTCTGTTTAACGACTTACTCAGATCTTCCATGTATTCAAGCTTCCTCTTCTTAGTTATTGCTGCTACTTTGACATTTGTGGTTACCTTCTCAGCTTTTTTATTGACTTTATTTGCCACATTTAATCAAGCACCTTTAGCCCATGTACACAGTTTGCACCGGCCTCACTAAAGATTTCGTGCAACACCTTAATCCTACCTAAGTAACCAGAGTTGTAAGTTACTATAGAATCCCAAACTCCTAATTTTAACATTTCAAGTGTAACAAAAACTCGTTTTGGTACCCATAAAACTTTATTGAAATAACCATTTGGACTTTGTGTCTTTCAATGCAAGCATTTCTGGAGTAGTCTTGTTTGAAGAATCTCTGTAGATAGGCTTGATTTCTTTTACATACTTGCCAAAGAGTTAAGAAAAATATAGCCAACATCAAAAATGAAGCAAAAAATCACTATTTCAAAAGTTATATTGGTAAGAATAAAAAATTTAAAAATCAACAATGTGCTTTATGACGTTGTAAACGTTATTTGAGTTACTTATCAAATTTAAATATATACATATTCTTAACAACGAGGAAGAAAAAATGATAAAATAAAAAAACAATTATTTTGAAAAATTGACACCAGGTTCCCTTGAAAAATGGCAAAAGTTGGTTTGGAGACTACTTTATTTCAATGTATAAATTGAGAGTAGATTTTTTAATATTTGGAATTATATTTGAGATATAACTATCAATAGTTTATATTGCCTACATTATGTTCTCTCTTAAAAAAAAATTGAACACAACAACAAAGAGTTTTATTTTCCCCCAACACACTCACATCCATGTCAACATGTACAACACCAGTGGACCTTCTTTTGGGCCGCCGCCGCCGCTGTATCACAGCTTGTGTTGCTTGTGCATTCCTGATGTCATTCTCCTTGTCTTGTTCTGCAATAACATATTACAACTATATTGGTATTGAATATTGTTATCTGCCATTACTATGTTAACACGTTATTAGACTAAATATAAAAAGTGATCCTGCAGAGGAATAACATACTAATAATTTAAGCCAAAGCCTTTATAGAAATTGTTAAAAACTAACATAGTAACACTAACTAATTGTGATAACAGACACAGTAAAATAACAATTTTCAGGTATAATAACTTTCTCTAAGCGTTCAATGAGTAAAACATTATACATTAACTAACACCTAGTTATGAAATACAATAAAATTAGGTAAATCAGGTGAAACAGACGTAAAATTCAAAAAAAAAAAAAAAAAAAAACAGCCAAGAATCTTTTACAAAATACAATACTTTTAGAATGAAAGGTGTCTGAATCTTAGTCAGAAAGTTAATAAACTAATGCACGTTCAAATATTGACAACTTTGAAAGATTTTTACTATAATTTGTATATTAGTAAATTTTAACAAAAATTAAGTTAGGAAATAATAAAATGTATTTACAAATTTCATACTCTATTATGTGGAGCATATATTCATTACATGTATATATCAACCAACCTTTGTCATCGGAGGCAGGTCGTGACAGGCGGCGGAGAGGTAGAGTGACTGAGGCCTCAGTCGGGTCAGGCGCGGACGCAGGACGTGGAGGAGCTGGCGAGGGCGCTGGTCGCCTAAGGGCCGTCTCCAGAGCGGGGGCTGACTGCCGGTTAGGCTCCCCTCGCACGTCCTCCAACATGAACTATCAACAGACCTTCAGTTATATTTCACATAAGCATTTATTTTTGTATTTTTGTTTGGTTAGTAACATTCAAGATGATTAATAGAAGGCTTGAATTCATCATCATCTGCACATATGACATTATGACTTAAAAGTAAAAATCTTTCCGGTATATATTCATTTTTACATACTTCTTACAACATTGTGTTTTTGACAAATGACATTTTTTGTTGTACTGTATATTACATACTTATATATTCATCATAGAGTAGGTTGTCTATCAAGTATTCATGGAATATACTCTTAACTCTGATCCACTTACACTGATCCTGTTACAAATTGCAACAAATGAATGACAAAAAGTAACTGAAATAAATAACATTTATTTATTTGTCCTTACACTGTGAAGCACTGTGATGCTGTGTGGGTTTATTTTGCAGCTCAAAGACCTACAATCTATTAGAAATTAACTTTTATAACCCTGATAATGTCAATCATTCTTACATAGTAAATTTGGCTGCAGCTTGTATGATAATTTAGGTATCAATTATCATGTTATTGCGCTAAATTACACTAATGCACTACTCTTATTTTCTATAAAGGAAGTAATTTTTAAGTAAGAATTGTTTTACAAGACAGTAGGCATATCTATATTATTAAAGTAATTTCTTATTTTTTTATTGGAATTTAAGGTATTTAAAAGGGTATTTGATATGATATATTTTATATACATATTTGGTATAAATCAAAACCTCTTACACTCTTGATGTGCCTTATGTAGATTTAAAATACATCTCTGACTACAGTGTTACCTAACAGGCTTCCAAAGTTCCAATGTTTATCTTCTGAGACTATTTCTGTTTAGTTTATACAGCTGATTACTAAAACACATGTTGCCCAGGTAGTTATTATAAATCCACTAATCAACTTTACATTAGCTTATTGGTTATAACAATGAAATGTTATGTGAAACATTACATTGGGAATGGTACATACACAACATTTATAAAATGTTTTAGACAAATATTTAAACATGAAGTATAGGAACACTGCATTTAAACTAACATAAAACTGTAGTTAATTGGTAACAATTATTTGTGATTGTCTTCTTGATATGCCAGAGTAATCTTCAGGGTTTTTAATGAAACATTGTTATAAAATTCAATTTAATGAACAAAATAGTCAATATGTGAATTCAAGGTGTTCAAAATTGGCTTTCTTTAGTATTTTCGGACGGCACATTTACAGTAGCTGGAGAAATAAAATCGGAGTATTAATTACTAACATGACTCAATGAACCATTTACTCCTTGACTGTAATGTCAAGCAGAGGAAACTATCGAAAGGATGCCAGATCCGTTTTGAACTGATTACGGATATGATGCTGATTAAGAATATAAAAATGATCAGAATTAGGAATATAAAAAAAACAGGTGACTCGCAAGCAGACATATGTTTCCTTTCAGAGAATTAAACTTAAGCATAAATATTATTTACTGTTTGTGATTGTTTGGGTTTTGTGCATCTGTTGCCCAAAAGCTACTATGTATGATTGTTTAAAATTATTGAAATAGTATGTACCTCAAATATGCCTACTTTCAATTCAAAATGTGTATAGAACTCAATCATATTACATAATCAGTTCTACAACTAAGCAAGCTATGAACACCGACTTTAGAGTTCCTTCACACTAGTCGAAAATAGTTATTTGGAGCTATTCTATCATATATAATAAAATATTGCATGGACAAATAAGTTATTTCTGTTAGCAGCCATTCTCTAGATCAGTGGTCTCCTAACTACGGTCCGCGGGCCATATCTAGCTCCCGCAAAAGGATTTCAAACGGCCACACCAATAGTGAGCAACAATGGGTTTTGGTACTATAAGTGAGATGTTTGCACCAGCTAGGTTAACTTAGGCATTGACTGTCATTAGTCACCAGTTTAAAGATGGCTGCAGGAAATTGAGAGACATTCGATTGCTTTGGTGAGTCAATGGATGTGTAAGATTTAACTGAAGTCCTTTTTAAGAAAGGTGTAAAATTAGTGATTTAGAAATCGTCGAAGGATTGGCTGTTTGTTCCATGGACACCAACATTGCTTGGACAAAATATTTTACAAAGTCAATTAAACTATTTATAAACTCAAACTTGATGTAAAAATCTTAGGGAATAAGTATGTTGCTCTAAAACAGGCTATGTAGGATGTTTGGAATTCGGTGATAAACCCATTACATTTCCACTGTACATTACTCACAAACAAGACTTGTGCGGTACAAATTGAGATTTAAGATGTACTGCAGGTTATTGGTAAAACAGTGAATTATGTTTGGTCTTATGCTGAAAAACGGCCAGTTGAAGCATTTTCTTTTCAAAAATTTAGATTGAATATCCACATGTGCCTTATCATACGGATATATGTTGGCTAAGCAGATGAAAAATCCTGTAAAGATTTTTTGAACTATGTCAAGCTAATGATTTAAAAAGCCAAGCCTGTAGAAGAGATTTTAAATTTTCATTGGCTTTGCTTGTATTTGCAGTAAATCTCACCACTCATCAATTTTTTTTACTTGAAACTTCAAAGTAAAAAATCCTTTGTAAGAAATTTGTTCAATATTTGAAAGATTTTAGAACAAAGCTTGCTTTCTTTGAAAATAAGTTGGGAAATACAATTGGGACTAACTATAACTTGCAAAACTGTGTCCTTCATGTTACATTATGCAGTTGATACAATTGTGAAACTTAGGGAGGACGTTCTCACTCACTTTCCTGACTTCAATGATGCTTCAACAGTTAAAAAGATACAACTAAAATTCTAAATATTGTATTAAAAGTTGAAATTAAAAATACTCTCTCAGAACTTCAACATGAACTGACTGAACTTGCTGCAAATGAGAACTTGAAGGAGTAGTAGTAGAATACAGATCTACCATTTTACAGGTAGGTTTTTAACCCTTCAACGCGTTTTGCCGTACTAGGTACGTCATGACACTTTCACTTGAGATCGTGTTTTGCCGTACTGAGTACGTCATGGAATAGTCGGTTATTTTTGTAGCTGTAACAGACAACTATCGAATGTTTTCAATGAAAAATGTATACCAATCGAAAGGAGAAGATTCAAACTTTCGATTAATTGAGTCGATATCTCGAAAAATCGATCTTTAGAAAAAATATCTGAGAAATCAGCTGCATTCAAGACGACGTCATTGCAGTGCAGCCGATCGTTTGTCAGCTTACGTTTGTTGTTGTTTACAGTCATTGTTAGTGTGGTGGTTATGTTCTACTGACATATTTTTTGTGTGTTTTATGTTCCTTTGTTTAGTTATTATTATTAGTTATCCTTATTACTAGTTTTACAAGCTAACTATATTGTTTTGAAGAAGGAAATCCCGTTTTGACAGGAACAATTTGTTGTGTTTTATAAACATGAGTTGGGAATGGTTTGTAGGTTAGCTAGCTTTTAGGGAAATATTTTAGCATATTTTAGGGAATTTATTTTAAAACTGTTATCGTTTTTGTAAAATGTTTTAAAATCAATATATTATTATATATATATATATATATATTATTTATAAAACATAAAATCTCTAAAAAACCGCCAGAAAAATCAACGCAGGAGGGGGTATGACCATGAAAAAAAAATAACGCGTTGAAGGGTTAAATATATTTTGTAGCCTGGATTTATTAGTTAAATGCATTGATAATTGATTGATAATTTATTAATAATCAATCAGTAAATTTTTATACATCCACATTGTACATTTTTCATTGCAGGTCTTTAAATGATAACTCCAAAAGAACATAATATGTTGCAAGTAGAATGTTTTCAGTTTTTTTATCAACATATAACTGTATACTAACTTCTAAAAAAAAACATGTTAAATCCAACTATAGAGTGAACCTTTCCTATAAACACCTAAATTCTATTTAACTGATAGGGGTGATAAAGTTTTTGCAAAGGTGGACAGACATTGTTGGTAAAAACAACTACTCATATGTTTAAATAAATAAATATATTTTTTATGAATATGTTTGACAGTTTTCTGTAGATATACTAAATTGGCCCAATTACTGTAGAACTTTTTAATTATTGTTATATCTATCTAACCTTCAATAATGATATGCACATGAAAGTACATGGCCCACCTGTCTCCTTAAACATTTGAACTTGGCTCTCAAATGAAAGCATTTTGAGACCCTTGCTCTAGATAGATCACTAACCAATGTCAACCAATGTATAGTTTAAAGATCCGCACTATAAAAACAATTATTTGTGTAAAGAAAAAAAAACAGGAGGGTTATTCTGGATTGTATGGGATGAAAATTCTTCTACTCATAAGAAAGCCTACTGTAAACTATTTGAACAATTGCAAAAGTGTCCACTTTGCTTGACATAGCTCTAAGTAAGTTTAAATTACACTTGTATTGTGTCTCATATATGCTGACTATTCCAAGCACAATGACATTGATGAATTTGAAATCATAAAACCAATCACAATGTCAAGTTCTTAAAAATGTATTACTAATATTCCAACTTACCCAAACCAGTACATATGAACAGCTCGATAATAAAATATTAAGCTTTTTCAAAATGTAGGTTAAAGATTGCAATAAGATGATGAAATTAACCTACATAATCCAATTCACAATAAAAAATAGTCTTAAAAGTTTACATACGTCATATATAGATATATATAAATATATTTTTTTCAAAGTTTTCCATTTTCAAATAAAATAAAAAATCTGTTGCTCGGATTTTGTGTTATATAGCTACCTAATTTTAAATCACCTTTATTTAAGAATAAAAGGCCGACATATTTTTAGACCATTCCAGCAAATCTCACCTAAAGCTTATTTTAAACGGTAAAGCCTATAAATTTTAAACAAATATGTAAACTAAAAAACAAGACTTCAACAATGTTATACTTTTAGTACATGCAATATACTAAAGGATATAACATGCATCAAAAATACACTGAACAAACAACACAAGCTAGACACGACATGCTCTTTGTTACATTTATATACACAGAACAGTGCTGGCCATGATTTTTGTTGGGAAGTTGATAAATATTTAATAAAAAATTGACGAAGAAGGCAATGCACGCCAAACATTATTGTAGAAAACAACAAAAAACTGAAGTAAATGTTAGTTAGAATAGTGCAGAAGTCTGTAGATAAGAAAATAAAGCCTACAGATAACAAAGAACAAATTATTTTACTTGAGAGGACTACAGCCACAATGGAAATAACAAATAAATAATATATCATTAAATTGAAGTTTTCATCAGGTTCCATAGTAAAAATTAGACAACACAAATTCTGTGTCCAACACAATACTCTTACTGTGAAGAAAATTAGTCCAGCTTTCTGTAACGGCTGAAAATTTATAAATACATTAGCGTGTAATGTGCCTTGTTTCCAACATCCATGTCAAGGTATTTGTTCACTATAGAATTTTGATAGTTCTTAAGTTTACAGGCTGTTTGATGTGTCAAAACTAACATCCAAAGGCTTCCACTTGACAATGAAACATTGCTTACATATTAACTTCTTGAAATATATTGGCCTCGATGTGGGGAGCCATCTTTAGTTAACAAAATATGTTAAACCAAAACTTAACAATGAGTTAACCAGTATCAGTCCAGATAATAAAGTGAGAAATGAACACTGTGCGAGTACTCAACGTACCCGTGTCCATAAGGCTACACCAGGCTGTTACGGGTTGATTGTATAAGCAATGTTATAGTGCAGTGTAAACCATAAGGCCTTGATATTAGTTATAAATAGTTTTGTAAAAATATTTTAATTTGTCGCGTTATAAATTGAAATTAAATTTTTAAAAAATTAATTAGTTTTGACCGTATCATGTGCACTATATAGGGGTTGGCATTGGTGGTATGTGTGTATTTTATGTGCAGTGCAAGTGTAGGAATACAAATACTTGAAACTCGTAAGGCTTTTAAAATTATCACAATAAAAATTGCTAATGTTTTCAAGTTTTAACCCTGTTTTTAATTTACGTAAGAATATTTAAAACCAAATGGGGTATTACATTTTTAAATAATACAATAGGTTAACTACAACAAATTTGTAATCACTGGATTTTTCTAAGTTACTAATTTAGAAATATACTCCTCCACTAAGTGTATATCTTTCATATTTTTCTGAATGTTTCCTGAAAATTTCTCTTCTATGATTAAAACGGTCTTGAATATCAAGTCGTGCATAAAAAGGGTACATTTTAAGAATGTACAGAAGCCATTAAAATGAGATTTTAAATTTGATTTCAAGTACTAAAAGGACAAAATAAAAGAGATTTTGACGACAAAAATTATTTAGTGACAGAAACCCTTTAATTGAAGATCATAAAACTATTTTTATAACCTTGCCCATGCAGTTGCAAAATAAGAGAATAAGATGACATGTTAAATAACACAAGCTAATAAGGTGTTTACGGTTCCCAAAATGGAACATCAGACATGAGACTAACATGAATTAGAGTAAAACATTAAACAAAGGAAACAACAAAATTCTAAACTTAAAACCAGAATTACTTTTGGATAGCTCAAAAAACTGGCTGAAATAATTTTAACACATCTTTTACAAACAATACAGTGTTATTTCAACGTGGTATCAATTTGCTATAGTACTTTCAAAATGTCCTACTAGCAAACTGCTCAGAAAAAATAATTTTTAATAAAAAACATATTTTCAAGGAAAAAATGACTCAAACCAATGAGAGAGTAATGAAAAATGCTAGCAGTAATAAATAGCAGATAACATAATTTTTACTATTGATAATACAATTAATTAACACTGCATACAAATGAGCAAATCATATACGAAGATGAAACTATGTAACAGTATAAGGTGACTTATAAGAAAGCCTCAATTATAAATTAAACTACCATGATTACTCTTGAGTGCAGGTAAATGTAACCGAGTGCAATAAACAATAAAGGAAATCAATCTGTCACTAGTCACTATGACATATAAGTAGGGAAAAATTTGAAATAATTTTAACAAAGAAAACTACTCACACAATTTACGATACAACAAATATAGTCCTAAACACAACCAGACACATTACTAAAGATAAATTCAAAGATAAATGCAATAAATCCAAAGAGTGCAGATTGCAACAAATTTGATGAGAACAATAGACGATTCAGGCTACAGACACAACATGCAGACCTTGCTTCCGTTGTCAACTCTGAGTCGCCAGGAAGGCCGTCGGTCATTCGAGGGGACCACAGTTACTGTGGTGTCTGCAGTGGTGATGGTGGCCGATACCTGCGGCACCTCCTCACTGTCGGGTGACTGTGACACCATTACACTTACACTCATGTTTGTCCTACTTATTATATAACATTAATCAAGATCACAACGACGTATTCTCCAGATTTTTTTTTCAAGAAAAATGGAGTTAGGCAAAAAACCCATGACTTATGTTTTTGACCCCCACAGTAAAACACATAACTAAATTGTAATTAACACAATTTCTAATTAACATTTATAACCACTGCTTGTAAAAGTGACACCTAACAGCCAAATATAGTACTGTGCAGAGATCTCCCAGCGCTGAATATTTTCCCTCTGTTTAGCGATTTTTGACATATTCATTGAAGATGTTGTTTAGAACAAATGTTTATACAAACTTTAAACACCAATTAGGGCTTGAGATTGTAAATTCAATTTTTATAAATATTTAACATTTATATAACAAAAAAAGATAAGAAAACATGCCTATAAAAACCATAAACAATGGAAATTTTCCTGAACTCATACACAATACGATGCAATTAGATAATAAGTATTTTGAATAATATTGTTGACATTGCAGCACCAACTTGACAGTAATAACTTAAAAATGAGGATAATTGAGCAGAGAATTCTTTTCACAAAACTAACATTGCATGTTGTAACTTATAAGTGACAGGTATTAACCCATTGCGGATCGTATTGTTTTGGTGCGCGGGCACCAGCGGGCGCGAATTAATTCACGGTCAGAGGCCGCACGAACAGCAATGGTGCGCCACATTGTATCTCTCGCTATTGTATACTAGAAAATTCAGCTGCAAAGGTATTCGTTCAGATGGAACATGGGCCTGCTGGGGTATCCGTGATGTAGGAACAATAACACGCGAGCAAGGTTACGGCGTGGCAGGGATGATGTCTGAATCATAGTCTAAATAAAGCGGCTCGGGCGAATCGATTGCAACATCCGGGCCATTGTCTAGACTAAACCCACCAACATGTACGTCTGCGTTGTTTAGTTTTGTCATTAACCTCAAAAGTATTATAATAACAACTGAGGAAAACACCCAATCAGAAGCGCTAAAAAGCAGAGAGTAAACTCATATGAATGATTTTTCAACTTCGACATACAACTGCGATCTGTAGGATATTTATAAAACTTTTGAAAATTCTAAACGTAGACCGTTGTTAAAAACTCTTAGTAGACAAGTGAAGATGAACACCCGATCTATCAGACATTAACAGAACTATTTGGAGGGAAATTTAAAAGCAGACCGCTTTTGCGACCTGAGCTCGTCACCTCAGGCCGTTAGGCCCGGCCGCTGCGTGACGAGCCCAGCTCGTCAGTGATCCGCAATGGGTTAACCCCGCAACTTGCAGTCTGTTTTCTATCTGTGGTGGACAGTTTCTTTTTATTTTATACATTGGCTTCTATCTCATTATTATATGTCTAGAATAAAATAAAGGTATCATATTACATCTGTGCTATTGTGTGGGAATGTATGACCACAAACTGTAGCCAAATACTATTTATGAGACCATGACATTTCATTGTCGTTATTTATGTAGTTTTTTCATATACAAAGAAAAATATAAAAGGATTTAGTGATCATCTGCTTGTTAACTATTAAACAGTTTTTTCCACACATAAATAGCCAATGAGTTAAAATAGTCAACACTCTTGATTGTATGAATAACTCTCCTTTCTGAATTGAGAATCATCTGATTTAAAAAGTCATTGTTTGGCAAACAAGGAATTCTGTGGATTGTGATTGTTGATACAAGTTTAAGGAGAAAAAGGTGAGTAAGAGTTGGTCTTATATGTAGATATAATAATGTCTAGAGTTACTGCTATTTATACAATTTTTTGAGAGTTCCAATCTTTACTGTTTATCCACTGTATATGATTTGTGTAAGGGACATGGATGTGACAGTTAGTTTTTCCACACGTCAATACCAAATAACAAAAGAGTAATCAGTGATCCAGCAATTACATACATTACTTATTACTTCAAATGGTAAAAACTGTTTTAATGTATCATAGATACAAATATGTACAATCACTAAACAAATCAGAATTACCACAACACAAAAGAACAATCATAGGTTAAGTTCTCGATTAAAAAATAATTTGAAATTGATTGATTTATTTAGCCATTTTATTAACTTAATGCTTTATAACCAATATAAAAAACCGATATCAAACAAGTTGTATACAGCCAAGTGGTAAACAAGTAGCTGAGATAGTTTGGTGAGTAAATAATTTCCATCATAGGAGAAAACATACATGTTAAAAATATTAAAACATCTAAGTTTTTTATAGCAATCTGAAAATCATGATCTTTGAGTTGTGAAGTGGATTTTTAAAGGTTAAAACGAACTAGAAACAACAACAAAATAACAAAATGGTGAGCAATCAAATAATAAAAGGCCACTCAATAAAATAAACACATTAAATTTGACAAAACCATATACTTATTTACAACTTTGGCCTACTCAAATGAATTAAACAGAAACTGTGGAAAAAAGTCTAACCTAGCTGGGTAAAGACACGCAATGAAACAAACATTTACATAAGAAAGGAAATGGTAAATAATAATGTAACAAAGGGGTTTTTTTTTTTAATCACCTGATCACTACTGCTGAGTTGTTGTGTAGCTTGCTGCAGCTGCTGCTGCTGCTTCTTCTTGACCAACTGCTCCGCGGACTTAATCTCCTCCAGTGTGACACCTTGCGTGCTACGTCGTGTCTCCCTCACTCGCTTGGCGTGGGCTTTGCGTTGCGTTTCACTCTCCTCGTCACGTACTGGTGGAACAAACGATCTGCAAACATCAAACTTCAACTATAGATAGGTGTTAAATACTAAAAACAATATGTACAATTGTTGCTTCTACACCTAATTCAGTAAACTCTAGTTATGACAGCATATAATTAACTTTGCATATTGGTAACTTCTATCAATATATGCTCGAACAGATATAGTACCAGCTAATTGGATTTTTATACATACAGAATTACTACATTCAGACATTTTGTCACAATCTGTGATATTTCCAAAGCTTATTTAAACAATTTTCTTGTAAGACTTATAAAATTTAAATATATTAACTATTTAATGCTAAAAATAATTATATACAATCTTCTACGGTTAATAATATTTTATGCCAATGTAGCTTAGTTTGTCTGAAGGTGATATTTTATGTGCGTGTCACTCGGTAGTGCCGTTGATGCCGACTAAAAACAGCACAAGCCTTAAATGTGTTAAAGATTGTAATATGTAATGAATTTTTTTTTAATCAAAATAGCCATCACAGTTTCCTAAAATAAGAAAACTCATATAAACTTATTTTTTTCAACTTTATATACAACACGGTAAACTTTAATACAAGATAGTTAAAAAGAATATGTTTGTTTTTATAGTAATCTTTACTGTAATAAAGGTAAAAATAGCATATAGTTTCTTTCATACATTACTGAGAAAAGTGTAACTGCTCATATATACTTCAGTTAATTTTTAATGTGAGCTATTGGGTTACCTTATAAGAATAGTAGGAATCGTGGGTTACCTTACATTCAATACATATTTTTTAATTTGAATTTTCACATTGTAAAAAAATATTCTTGTATACTTTGAATTTATATACAAAATGATTAATTTATTAAGTAGTTATTTCAGATTTTGAGGACATACTTTCAAATTTTCTTAATGCATTTTAGATTCTGAAGAAAATGTCAATTTGGAACATGACAAGATTTTTGTAAAATTCTGTTATTTCTTCACATATTCATGTATCCCTGGGTATTAAAGGTTCCCAAGTTAAAAAATGTACTATTCACAAGTGTCAAAACCAAATTTAAATATGCTATTTGTAAATCTAAAACGTGGTCACATTTGTTATCAAGCAAAGTCATCCTAATATGGAGACTGGGCAAGGGGTGTAATCAAGATTTTTCCAAAATTTATATCTCAGCTCTTATACTATAGTCTATAGTGGGGAAGTATTTGATAGTAACCATCACTCTTCAGCGACGGGGATGTGTTTTTGGAGGATGAGTGAAATCCAAATTTTCAGAATCATAGCATGCAGGGTACTCAACTGTTTACTTTGCAGTATAAAATGAGTGAGTTACATTAGTAGACACAGAGGAAATGACGTATGTAAATGGATATATGATATGTAATCAATATGAAAAAATTATATAACCTTATGCAATTTCTGGCAAGATAAAAACAAATACAAATCATTCAACAATGGCATAAAATGATTTCCAATCATTGAGTCTATGAAGTTTGTTTCACAAAATGTTACTAATACTGAGTCACAAAATCTATTTACAAATGTTTGCTATCACTGTTTTATACATTTACCCTATATAAATATATACGAGTGAAACATGATGTTATATGGAGTCTTACACTTAAGGAATTTATATGTATCCAAAGTTTTGTCAATGTTCTAAACGTTTAGTGGTAATTCACGACCAGTTGTTGATAACCAGCATAATTATTCAACCAGTCAAAATGCTGTTATTCATATAAGAGTGCCTGAACCAAATTGTACTTTATTTCAAAAATGCTTTATCTCATAGATTATTTAACTTGCTTTCCATAGAAATCAAATAAATAAATTCATTCAAAGTTTTTAAGCAAAACCAAAAAAATTATTATTTACAAAATCTAATGATGAGATTGAAAGTCTCTATATTACAATTGTGCAGTTAACCTTGTCTTCTTGTTTTTCAGGTTTTTTATAAATAATTGGTCCTTGTTTTTTATATAAATATTTATTATTTTTCTTCAGATTCTTTGTTTGATTGTTGAGATGGTTATGGCCTGGCACTGTTTTTTCTCATCCATCTTTTTCCATATTGTTAACGGTTTTATTATGTTTGATGGGACATCCACCCAGACACAGAACTTTTTAGCTCTAATGGATGAGAGCTATTTCTTTCAGTTAATTCCTCTGATTCCTTCCAATTCAGACTACGTGTTGTATTTTGATGTTCCTGATATATTTTTTGTTTCTTTATACAAATGTATGTATATGTATATTTACTGCTTAGGTTAAGCATGAAATATATAGTTTGAATGCATATGAAATTGTAAGTTTTGAAATGTATACAAAAGAGCTCATTTTAGGAAGGAATTGATATTTGTGTTTTTAGAAAAATAAAGGTTATTATTATTTAGAACAGCAGTTGTCTTGTAAAAAAATTAGGTAGGCCTAATTGCAAATATATTTGGGCAAACACATTGAATGGCAGCCCTCTTGGCAAAGAAAACAGACAGTTCTCGATATTTTACTATTACTCCCATTAAATTCGGTTCCCTTATAAGTTCATTCGGTTCAAACCCAATAAGTTTTCACCTTGTTACCAGGTCACTTGACCAACAAATAAAATCGTCCTTCCCCTAGGCCCACCCAGTACACCACCATCACTTCAGTATTTTGAATAAAAAAGTCAAAGACTTTAGATGATTTATATTGATTTAAATCACCAATAAACTACAAAATACTACAAACACAATTAAATATATATTCCTCGAACCAATATAGTTTATTTCAAAACATGGAATCAGCAGACATTAAATAGTCTGCCCATATGAGTAACTAGGCAAGCATTAACATGTCCGCCTGTACACTTCCTGTAGTTTTCGGTGTACAATGTATTGACCACCCGAGTTAAAAGGGTTAATACCTTTGGGTGCCATTACTACATGAAAAATTACTTTTTCTTTTTTGCAACCAGCTGATATTTGTTGTTTAGACATTAGTTAACCCTTTGAGCGCCAAGTGCCGACATATCGGCAAGCAGAGTAGTTTACGAATATGGCCAACTGCCGAGGTATCGGCAAGGGCGGTACACGTGAAATACGGCCAAGTGCCGATATATGGGCAAGTAATACTTTTTTATTTATTGATCGCGGTAACAAACTAAATACTATCAATATTGGTACAAAACTAAAGCTTTTGAATATAGCTGTAAGAATATGTATTATACATGCAGTACTGAAGCGGTGTTTTATGTTACAAAACAAGCGAGAAGTTGCGTGATTCAGAAGGCTGTGGCGGCGCTCTCAGCTGATCGCTTCCCGCGTCACATGGTCATTACTTGTTGTTATTTCGCGCCATTTCGCTATTGTTTGTTTACAGCTAAGGTTATTTGAGTCTTTGGTGAGTTTGTTGTGTATAATTCTTCTGTTTAGTATTGTTGGATGTGAAATATGAGTGCTCCCAGTAAAAAGAAACGTTGTCAGTCTCCTGCAAGTGAGAATACATTAGTAAGTTGGTTTACAACGTGAAGGAAATGCAGCTTTTATTGATAACAGTGATGATAGTTTTCAAGAATGACACTACGACAGTAGTAGTTCATCTTTGGATGGTGACAGTGAAAGTGTTGATGACACAGACGCTGACCCGGACTTTGAGCCGTACCTGTCAACATCGGGACAAGGTAGGCCTAGGCCTAATGGTAATTTCCACCTCCCTCCAACCCCCAACTTGTATGAATCGTCATCGGAAGATGAGGCCCCACAACATAGCCAGAATGCTAGAGGTGGTCCAAGACCAAGAATGAGAGTTGGTCGTGCTCCTGTTCGAGGAAGAGGTGGGGGCAGATGTCGACCCGACCCCAGAACCAGAAAGTAGTAGTTAGGATGAGCTAGCAGAAGAAATTGATCGTGGGTTCGACCATCAATTTACTTTTGAGGAACAACCTGGCCCTAAACATTGCCCTCCGGTAAATTCCAGGCCTATAGATTATATCAATCTGTTTTTTTACCGCTACATTTATTGCAACACTGGTAACAGAGACAAACCGCTATGCAACTCAATTTTATGTTGGCTAATGTCTTATCTCCTCAAAGTCGCATGAAGGATTGGGTCAGGGTTACTGTAGATGAAATGAAAGGGTTTTTGGCTGTCATTATAAACATGGGCATAGTGAGAAAAGCCTAACATTAGAAGTTACTGGGCTAAAAATGCGGCTCACTCTACACCTTGGTTTCGAAAAATGTTTAGCCGAAACCGATTTGAGTTTAATTTTGAAATGCTTTCATGTTTGTTGATGGGAACACATTGGCCAGAATTGGTGAACAAAACTATGACCCCTGCGGTAGATTTCCAACCCGTCATTGAACATGCCAACCGACTTTTCAAGTTTTCACTATACCCCCTATCAAAAAGTGTCCATAGACGAGTCATTAGTTGGCACGAAAAAACGAACAGGTCTTACTCAATATCTGCCCAAGAAAAAACATCATCGCTGGGGAGTAAAACTGTGGGTACTGTGTGACTCAGTTACACACTATTGTTTTGTCTTTTTTTTTGTTATAAAGGGGCACAATAACGCAACTGATAGTGAACGGAGAGAAATTGAACGCAGTGGCTTGAGCCATTACGTAGTAATGAAACTACTGCAAATGGGAAACCTTCTAAACAAAGGATACCATATTTTTTTGGACAATTTTTTTACCACTATTTCACTGGCCAGAGAATTATATTCAAAAATGACCTGGTTTGACTGGTACAATTCGGAAAAATAGAAAGGAAGTAAGAAAACCTTTGCTTGGAAAGTATGGTGTTTGGTCAAAAAAGGTATCTCAGGAAAAGGACCCATATTGCAGATGGCATGGCGTGAGAAAATAAGCAATAAATCACAGTTTTATTTTAGTTTCTTCTAAAAAGCTTGGCAAAAAACAGTTCAATTTACACGCATGAGACGGGGAGAGTTATAATAAAAAGAAAGCCAGACATAGTTTCATGAATACAACATGGGTATGGGTGGTATAGACGGTACCGACCAGATGTTATACACATACTTGGATGAAAGACGTAATATGAAAACATGGAAAAAAGTAATCTTCAACATTTTTGGTCGTATGGTACTCAACGCCTACATCTTATATAAATTGAACACGACAGAAAATGTACTAAGTCGGTTTGAATTTACAGTTTCAATTGTTCGACGACTTAGCGCTCCCGTGGCTGATGACCAGGACCAATGTAGAAGCTGAAATGGAGAGAGCTGATGGTCCAAGGAGACGGGGTTTACAAAAATTTCCAAATGGTAAGGAAAAAAGTTGTACTGTATGTAGCGGCCGCAACAATCCTGAAGGGAAATGCCGGAGAAACACGGAACATGTGTCTGAACTGTGAAGCCGGTGTTCACCCTGAATGTTTCATGAAACATAACTGCCCATAAAAACCTGAAGGATAAAACTGTAAATATGTAAATAAGTGTTTTTTTTTCGTGTGTTAATTTTTGTGTGTGTTTTTGTATCTCATTTTATGATTCAGTGCTTATTTCCACTTCATTGGCCAGACATTTTGGCATCACCAAAACATATATGCCTAAGGTATGTAAAAGTAACTATTTGTACTTATGCTGAATAATTAATTATATCATACATGTTGTTTTGAGATATTTCTTTCAAAATTTGTATTTTTATTCTTAGATAGATATGAAGTAACATGGACATATATTAGAAATGAATTAAATTGTGTTGAAAAAATGTCATTATGTAGCTGCAAAAATTAAAATTTACTAATAAAAAAATATATACAAAATGTAAACTAAAAAATTAATATTTTGCAAAAGTATGATAAAATATTTAAATAGCACTTGCAAATAGGTCAGATTATTACCTGCAATAACAAAAAAAACAGAACTCATTTATGTTTATTTACTCAATTGTTATAGAATTTACCGTGAAGGTCTACAAAAACACTGATTTAGGACTGGCCATATTCGTATGTACCAGGCGTAATTGGTCTGGCCGTACCGGGTTCGCCCCGCGCTAGCTGCTTGGCGCTCAAAGGGTTTAAAAAATGCCCTCGCTGAAGTTGGTGTAGTGTAAAATGACATGTTTCCATAGCAATAAAAGCTAAATATTGTTCATTTAGATTATTGTGAATAATCAAAATAATATAATTTCTCAAAATCTTTTTTGAGGTGAAACATTATACTTATACTTTTAATTAATTAATACACTTGTATATATGTAACAGCATAAATAGTCTGCCTTTATAATGAATTTACGACACAAAGTGTAATTTAATGAAGTTTTATGACTATATTTCCTACAGAACTCAGACTTACAATTTTTTTTTTTAAACCACTCAAACCATGGAAAACAGGAATTTTCAGGCACTGAAATACCATTAACATTAGCATGCCAATGGGTACAATCACCAATACACATGCTCAAATATATATTTATTTAGATATCAAATTCAAAATCAATCCATTCTATTATAAAGTTACGAAGCTCCAAAGTTCCATTTTATTTATAATGATAAGAGATAAGACATGCACATAGCAGATAGAGACAAAAGTAAATGACAAGAGCTGAATTGCACAGGCTGACATGCAGCCACTAGCACTTAAATACGTAACTTGCTACAGCAAAATACGTTCACATGAAATAGTATTTGTTCACATTAAAGACATGTTTTGAATTGTTATTGGTATCGTTCATTTATTTTGAAGCATAGGTGAGTCCTGCCCTACAAAATCTGTACGAAATTTAAAACAAATACTTCCACTGAAAACCAATATTCCAATATCCGGGAGTAACATACTTGAAGATATTGGACAGATCGTTTTTTGTTCAGTACTTCCTTATAATCAAAACACCAAAACTGCACTTCCACACCAAATAACTGTTTGATGCTGGCCATGCATGATTGATCTAGAAGTGTACTGAAATGTATCCCTGGCTTCTATTATACCCAGACTGATCATTGAGAAGAAGTAAAAATTGTTATGATTCATTAGGATATTATTTATCAATTTCTTAAGTCATAATATACATTGACTTGTGCTAAATAGGCAACTGTGGTTACAGGGAGATATGGTTTTTTTTGGACATTAAGTTACCTATTATCATCAATGCAGAGTTAACCAGATTATTATTATTATATATTAGTAATATGTAATTAAATTATTGATTAGAAATGTACTTAGAAAATACAAAAAACTTGGAGAGGGAATAAAATCAAAGATCCATTCTCGCAGAAGAACATTACTAAGTATTATTAGTTTGGTTTGAATTACATTAATAATGAATTAACTTGTACCCTAGTAAAACCCAATGGTTGTTCCAACCATTTACTTGTTATGTACAAAAAGATTTTTTATAAAAGTACAACAAGACATGAAAATTACACATGAAAATTTTCACACAAGTACAACTTGTGTGAACAATTTTGGAATTGCCAATTTATACTTGTATACTTTGCTTATTGATGTAAAAAACTAAAACCATTCCTTCTTAGTTTAAGAAAACATTTAATTATTCAAAGCAAAACTAGTTTTATAATCACATGCAATTTAATATAACTAAGTATTAATATGTTCCATGAAAAACAAATAAAGATATTATTTTTTTCAATAGCATCAACACAATTTTTTAAATGATTTATTTCAATTGCAATGTCAGACAAAAAACAAACGTCCATAGAGAATTTGTGGAACTCTTCTCGCTTTTCAATTTTGTTTTACAAAAGAAGACAATTTTCTTAACAAAAGAGTCTGTAACAAAAAAATAAAGAGATATGTTTTTAAAAGTGAGATGTTTACTTTGTTATTACTTTATGTTATGCAAAAATATATAGACTACAGCAATTTATAATACTTAAAAAAATAAATAGTTGAGTTTAACTGGAGCATGCAAAAATTCACGTTTAAATTCTAGTTTAACCCTGCAACTGGCTTTAAGCGATTATCGACGCATTAACTACAGTTTCAAAATGGCACTAAGCTATTTTCGACGCATTAACTATGTCGTAATATGATCTCTCACAGCAAGTCTATTTTTACTTTGTTTGAAGTAAAACATACGTAAATCTAAAGATAAAGATTCAAGGTTTCATATTATATCATAAAACGCTCTATAGTTAAGTTAAATCTTTCATTATAAAATTCTAAACTTGGATGTTCACATTTCCGATTGCCATTTGTTTGCGTAATTTCTGAACACGCTAAAATTACCGTATGTTTGTAAAAATTCCCTATCGTGAGTTTACGTTCTACACGATCGTAAGTGTCGTCATTGAAAACAGTGTATTCTTGGCTTTCAGAATCATCTTTTCAATAGCCAGTAGGAAAATTAATGTTTATAAAATAAGCGTTTGAAAAGCTCGTGTTTTGTAAAATCCCAAAATGCCTAATGCGTCGAAAATAGCTTCATTAAATTTTGTTATTTTTGTTACTTTATTGTTGTCTGGAAATAGTGAAAATCATATCAAAACAAAGAAGGAGAATTGCTCTAAGCAACAGTATAATAGACAACGAAGACTATGAACTAGTATTTTATTTTTGTTCTGTTGCGCAATCACCGACTCAGCCAGTAGAGAAGAACAACGCATCGCATGGTTGCCATGTTGATTTCTTTGTTGTTATTACGCCATTGCCGGTATTAGTGTATTGCTTGCTATTTATTAGGATATTTTAGACATTTCGTTATTTAGTGTGTATAAATAAAAGTTTGTTTATTGTTTTTTTTTTTTTTTAATTAGTGAAGTGAAAAATGTAGAGGTTAGGTTAAGTTTTAGGGAATAGGTTGGATTTTTGTGAAACTGAAAATAAGCCTATGTTCACATAGGTTCAGTGTTTTATAATTTTGTAGACAATTTAATTTTAATTAAAATTAAATTTATGCAAAGGTATTTATTATAAAAGTGAAAAAGTTTTTTTTTACTTTTTCTGAAGGTATTAGCGTTTTATTTCTATGACCATCGCTTGTTTTATTTTTTTAACAAAAAAATAATATAAATAAAAATATATTGTTGTACATTTTTGTAAACTTCAATAAACGTACTATCTTTATAAATAATATTTGGATGAAAAGAAAATTGTTAGCTAAAAAAGTTAGGCATTTATTTCACAATTTTGACTTTTGTAAAAATTAAAAAAAAAGTTTGTTGCCATATAAAAATATCTTATACAATGTAAACTTCTATAAATGTCATATTTTTCTCTTCTAAATATATTTATCTCTTAGAAAAAAATATTTGTTCATCCAATAGATTCCAAAATGTCAAAATGGTATACATAATAGTGCTATACAAACTTTTTTCAGATTTTGTAGTTTTTATAGATATATTGTTCAAAAGTACCAATAAACTTCTTTTACCTAAATATTTTTTTGTAATTTGTAATTGAGGTATATAAGCAAACTTTTGTATATTTTAGAATTATTCTAAAAACTTTCATATTACCTGCGAGGGTGCTATACATTTTGAGAAAAATTTATTCTTTACTAATATTTTTACGTTAATTTGTAAAAAAATAAAAATACATTAAATGATTCAACCTTTAATATTTTTTTGGGAAACTGCATTTATTTCTAAAGACATTGATGTTTTTAAAATGTGTTTATCTTAAAAAATAGATGAGCAGTGATTAAAATACAAAACCCTTACAAAATCACCAAAAAGTGCCTGCCATTTTGGGAAAAATGATGGCCAGTTCCAGGGTTAAAAACTGTAAAACTTGCATGCATTTAAATTGATGAGAACAAAAAACATACATGAATAGTACATATTTTTAAACATCTATTTTGTTTTGAGCATATTAAACATATTTAACAACCCAATATATAACAAATGACTAAACCAAAATTTGTATATGCTTTTATGTGCCAAATGTTACCATTTTAAAATAAAATTTTTTAACCTAAGGCATCACTAATATTATACAGTTCAGCAATAATGAGTTAACTGCTCCTGCTATTTAACGATTGTTGAAAGCACCCTGCCTTCCCATTTCTAGTGGTAGTTTGGAATTAACCTTCAAGACACTGGTTTTCAGGTAAAATTTTATAAGGAATAAATGCAATTTTATTTCACTTTTTTTAGAAACACTAAAATTTTAAAAATTAGCAAAAAGATATCATATTAAAACATTGCAAAACAATTATTAACTGCCAGTGAGAGGAAAACAAAGCTATTGTTTCCAAAATTCTAAATTATACTTCTCGTTAAATACCCAAATAGGTCTTAAAGTGATACATATCCACCCAGTTTTATATACATGTGTCCTTATAACTACACATCTTATTGGAGTTTGCCAAGAAAAAACAGCCACTCTAATGTATATAGAGTCAAATATTGATTTACCTAACAAAAGTACACAATGTTTAAATTACCAAATAGAATAAAAACAAGGACTTGTGAACATGCCCTAGTTCAAATCCTGCTCTTGACATTAAGATTTAGAATGGGCTGATTCTAATTCTTGATTCTCTCAATTCTTCCTAGTATTGAGAGTTTTGTATACACAACCCTATTTTTTATTCTGATACTGATACAATCAATAAAAATAGGTATAGCTTAATTTTTGGTTGCACTGGAGTAGCAAAAGCTACATATAACATATATAGCAATAGGTGGCAATGTAACTAACTTTCAGTAATATCATGTAGCAATATCCTAATACACTATGAGAGAAGTCAGTGAGGAATGATCCACTGGGTAGTAAGAGTTGATTGGGTGGTGATCAATAAATTGTCACTTCATGACTATTGAAATAAAACAAATTTTGCTAACACAATTTAATTCTTAAAATATTTAGGTGTCACCATGGAAAGCCATATTTTATCGATAGATGTGAAACTTTACACTGTTGCCATTTTATTTTATAGCATATCAATAATATAAGTTCTGATCAATCTCTCAAGATTTCTTCAAAGTAAAAATTATATTTAAAAATACTCACAATGCCTTAACTCTATCCATGACACACAGCACAGCACCCAATGGAGCTGCCTAGTAGAGACTCACTGAGCTCAGTGGTATGGGTGAGTAGGACCACTCATGATACAGATAAGATAATGACATCAATGTCCTTATTGACACATCAGCTGTTTGATCTTGTAATCACCACTTTCTCCAAAATCAAATGCAGAATACCAACATTACTCATATCCTATAGGAGGATTCTGCGACTCAGGGTCAATATCTAAATGAATGCTCCAAGATCTTGCTAGCACTTATATGCTAAGCTATATACTAACTTGTTATCTTAACATTAGTTTTCTACTGATTATCTTTCTTTGCATCTATATAATTCATTTAATAGAAAAAAACTCAAAACTTCTTTTAACAATGAAGAAACAGAAAAATCAAAACATGTTAAGTCAAATAAATTCATTAATAAATCATATAAAAAAGACAGGTCACTAACAATATGCACTATAAACCAAACAAATTTCTTGAATTTAGGCTACCAAAAATATCTGTAGATACATGCACTTCTCTATCCATGCTGTAAATGAATAATAAATTAAAAATGAATGTTTATTGATATGTAATAATCTACTAGTAATCTACTAACTTTTTATTAGTCAATATTAATAAATATGTAACTTGACACATTTCATTACTATTTCAAAAAATCAACAACTTAGTTGGAAATTTTTTAACCATTTTTGTCCCATAATTTTTACATTATAACATACCTTGATGAAAAACATCAAGAAAGTAGAAATCAGTATACTATACTTACAGTAATGCAGAATTAATCTCTTAAAAGTAATAAAAATAAAATATTTAAATAATTTAATACATGCAATAAGTTAATATTGATTATGAAAATAATATTATTAGTTTACTTCATTTAAGTTTGTTCAAGACTAAACTGACTAGGTTGCCCAATAATTAAATATATATATATATATATATATATATATATATATATATATTTAAGGCTATATATATATATATATATATATATATAGCCTTATTTAATTTCAATAAACATTGAATCACAAAAAGTACTTGCTCCGCCGGGAGTCGAACCCGGATCTCTCACTTGCCGGGTGAATGTGCTACCATTACACCACAGAGCGCTCACTTTTTCCAATTCAATTATTTTGTATTTGGCCGTATCTGTCACATATGCGTTTAATAAGCAAACTTATGATCGGAAGACCAAATACCCGTCAAATTACTTTATTTACGTTAAATTATATAAATGGCAATAGCCTTATTTAATTTCAATAAATTTATATATATATATATATATATATATATATATATATATATATATATATATATATATATATTCATAACACTATAATTTCAACTGTTCATATTTACAAATACCACCTATGAAGAATTCACTGACTTTTGTTTTATGTTGTAATAAACATGTCTTCTGTCTAAAATTCACCTGTCACAACTAGCCTCAATTATGCAATTTTAAAACAACATTCATGAAGGAGTAACATGGTTGAAGTGCAGAACGATATTGGGTTGACCTATGACTCTTGCAAAGATCACTAAGTGAACAATAACATTTATAGTCGTTTATTTGTGCTGCATATTATATATAAATACACTGCTTTGATATTTAATCTAAGCATGTAATAGAAGACTCAAATAAAGAAGTAAAAAATATTGTTTAAATATAATTGTTGTTCACTTAAGTTTCTTTTTCTTACATATATAGCATATTGAACTAAATGTTAACTACATATGAAAAAAATTTGAAAAACAAAAATTTAGTTCTGCAGGAAAACTTAACAAATGTTGACATAAGTCATTTTGAAAATCCTTCATACAGCCTTTATAGTCTGTAGTATACAGGGTGAATTTAAGTTAGTGTCGAAAAATTTTTTGGGTGATACTACTCAGTATTATAGACCAAAATATGAAAATAAAAAATCCCTATCCCATCTATCTTTTAACTACGACCAATTTCGCTATTTTGTTAAAAAATCATGTTTTGTTTCAATAAAACTCAATTTCCTCCATTATTTTTAAATGTTTTTTTTTAATTCTGAATCTATTTTTGAAATCTACACAAAATTTTACATGGAATAATGGAGAAAAACTGTCTTGAAAATAAGTTTGATACAAAAACAAATTGCTAATAAATCAAATTCTTAAGTTTTCGGCAAAAAACATTAAAAAGATATTAGACCCGAGGAATTAAATGAAGTTAATTCTGAAGAGAGGCCAATACCACAAAAAACTTGCCCATTTTGTGGGCTTTAAAATGACATAATGCAGCGTTACTTTTATTTTCATCTTATACTGGTTATTAAAAAATAAGTATTGGAAAACAAGGTCTACTTAAAATATCACGGTGCCAAATAACACAGTCAAAAATCGTGTTTAATTCAATAATAAATCAAATATAGGATAAACACATAAAGAACAGTTACAAAAAAGAATAATCATAAAAAGTAAGTAATCTACAAATTGCTTTCAAATTGCCTGCCTCCGGATTGTCATACCTTATCAGTTTTTTACTCCTGACTATCTTATCTCTACAATCACAAGTATGAAGGAATACCCCATGTTTCAGGTTTTATTTTGTCTTTCAGCTGACTTTACCTCTATCCACTTAAAAATAGTTATTTGAGTCGTAAGCTATCATGGATTTCACATCGAGAGAGTATGCAGAGATGCATTTTGTATATGGTTTTTGTGGCGGGAATGCTCTGGCTGCTCAGAGAGAATACCACGCTCGGTACCCAGATCGTAGAGTTCCTAGTGATAAAGTTTTTTACGAGGCTACATCAGCGTTTGTTGGAGAGAGGAACAGTTCACAGGCAGCGTAATGAGGTAGTCCTGTTCTTCGAGATGTTGGCTTAGATGAACGAGTTCTAGATTTAGTTCAAGAAAATCCTGAGGTCAGCAGCCGACAACTTGCCAGAGAAAGTTGGTGTTTCTCAGAGTAAAGTGTTAGGAATCTTACACGAAAATAACTTCCACCCCTATCACTTTACAAAGGTTTCAAGCGTTTAGAACCAAATGACTTTGGTCCAAGAGTAGAGTTCTGTCGCTGGCTGCTCAATAGTGATATTGAACAATATCATTTTTTGAGAAACATTTTGTACACCGATGAGTCTACCTTCACTAGGGCTGGTGTTTTTAACACGCATAACATGCACCATTGGGCCGATACAAAAATCCCAGGGCTTCAAGAGAAAGTTCCTTTCAAAGACGTTTTCATTCTCAACGTATGGGCAGGAGTCATCGGAAACCAACTTGTGGGTCCCCACATTTTTCAAGGAACCTTAAATAGTGAAGTAAGTTTACTTTTTACAGCACTTTTTACAGACTTTTTACAGCATACCTTGCCCACACTTCTGGATGGACTTGATATGGACCACAATCAGAGGGGAACAACATAGTTTTCCAACAGGACGGTGCTCCTCTCATTTCAGCAATGAAGTGCGGTTAGTGGTTAACGGACAATTACCCGACATGGATAGGTCGCGCTGGAAACTGTAGCTTGGCCGGCCAGATCTCCTGACCTATCTCCTATGGACTTCTTTGTTTGGGGGACTATGAAACAGGAAGTTTACTCGACCACTGTAAACTCTGAGGAAGACTTAAGAAACCGGATTGAGTTAGCTGCCCAAATAGTGCGTAACAAGTTATCTTTGAACGTGACGGTTAGGGCAATGAGGAAGCGTGCGAGAGCCTGCATTAGAAACGGAGGCAGGCAATTTGAAAGCAATTTGTAGATTACTTTCTTTTATGATTATTCTTTTTTGTAACTGTTCTTTATGTGTTTATCCTATGTTTGATTTATTATTGAATCAAACACAATTTTGACTGGTTATTTGACACCGTGATATTGTAAGTAGACCTTGTTTTCCAATACTGATTCTTTAATAACCAGTATAAGATGAAAATAAAAGTAACGTTGCATTATGTCATTTTAAAGCCCACAAAATGGGAAAGTTTTTTGTGGTATTGGCCTCTCTTCAGAATTAACTTCATTTAATTCCTCGGAACTAATATCTTTTTAATGTTTTTGCCGAAAAAACTTAAGAAATTTGATTTATTAGCAATTTGTTTGTATCAAACTTATTTTCAAGACAGTTTTTCTCCATTATTCCCATGTAAAATTTTGTGTAGATTTCAAAAATGGATTCAGAATAAAAAAAAAAACATTAAAAAATAATGGAGGAAATTGAGTTTTATTGCAACAAAACATGATTTTTTAACAAAATAGCGAAATTGGTCGTAGTTAAAAGATAGATGGGATAGGGATTTTTTATTTTCATATTTTGGTCTATAATACTGAGTAGTATCACCCAAAAAAATTTTTCGACACTAACTTAAATTCACCCTGTATTACCTGTTTTCCAATTCAGTAATTACAGAATTTAAATATGAAAACCACAAAAATAATGAAACAAACTACAGTCCGAATGTAGCATATTATGAGGAAAACAATGGTTCTGATCTTTTGTTCTGTTTTATAAGTACTACAATAATAATGACATAACAAAATAAAATTAGATCTCACCTTTCGTAGCTAAAATAAATAAAAAAACTACAAACAAGCATAATTCCAATCTAAAAGCTGTTTGTTTTATATAACCTTCTTACATCAATACAAGTTTTAGAGCTTATAGAAGGTAGTTCTATTGTAAATAAAAGTCGTTTCAAATTTATCTGAATGATTTAACCATGCAATGTTCCAACAAATTACAATGTGCACACAAGGTTTTGCACTTGAAATAGGTTAGCTCTTAAATAACATCATAGTCTTCTGGTTCATTTACAATTAATTGTGTATGCAATGTTTCAACGCTATGTGAGCAAAGAAGGTACACAGTTTGATGTTAGTTATGGTTCCGGCTGTGTACAACTAAGAACTAAGATTAGCTCTTGTATGATAAAAGTGTGATAGGGTATATTTCATCCACTGAGAGTCATGCCAATTAATATTCTGAAGACTGTAGATGATTTTTTGTCTCCTTTGTAGTTCTTACAGTTTGAGCGTGAATCATTATATCAAAAATCGAAAAATTCACTCTTCGTTATTATTTAGTGTCATTGAAATATTGCCAATTAATGCATGTTTGAAGAAAAATTAACATATATGTTTTGAATATAATATATAATTTCTTTCCATTCCTCTAATTTAGCATTTAATCAACACCACTACAAAGAATTATTTTCAACCTAACTTTCTGTTTTTCTGTAATGAAGAAATTGGAATTAGCAAAATTGATTAATTAGTGGAAATCTATTCTATTACTTTATTCAATCTTTTATAACTTCTGGGAGAACATTTTCCACCATCAGATGTCTCCTTTTTTTGTTCATGATGATCTAACAGATTTCAAATTGGCATTACTCTTTTGGGTTATTAAGAGACCAATATGCTGAATTTTGAGCTAAATCAACATAGCATTTAAGTGTATAGATCTGTTAAAATACTTGTAGATATGGTGATAACTATTTTCAAGAAAACATTATTTTGAATCAGAAGATCTTAAAACAAAACTTTGTTAAAACTTGTAAAAACATATTTGAGTAAATATATTTCTTCCCATAAAGCATCTAAAGAGAAAGAATTCATACAAAACCGAAACGGACCTTATTAGTTCAACGCCAGTAAATCAACTAAAACAAAAGTAGGAAGTATTAGTGAAAATCCCAAACAAAAACCAAGAAGCTGAATAGTTTTAAAATGTTGCAGCCAAAGACAAGCCATGCATAAGATGAAACGGAAACAACACACAAATATAGTTGCAAGAAATTACGCACTTGAAGAAATTCTTAAAGATGTTGCCTGGACTTAATTTACTTCCACCGGGAGTTGTAGGGGTGGAGGGTGTCTGAGCTGGACTTCCCGTGATCATGGCCATCACACCACTGCAAGACATTAGATAAGCACCTCTCCCATGTGTACATGCATTTCTTGTCCATTATATACTCAGTATGTTATCAAATAATCTAAAAACTGTTTGAATGAATAATTAAACTATTTTCTTTTAAAATCAGATTCTCTTGACATACTATACAAAGCACATTAGTATTGGAGAAAGATGATATAACTCATCATTATGGTATCAGACTTATTGCAATTTTGGATGGCTAAAGGTAGAAGAAGTGATTTAGATTCAAATTCCAATGCTTTTCGACTTGTGAATTAAAATTGTTGGGATTGCAGGACGTTTTACAACGCAGAATATTTGAAACATTTGGGCTCACCCATTCCAATAAACCAATAATACGGAGACTTCCTACATTATTGTCACATTTTTGTTCCAGCGGTTTGGATTAAAATTCAAAGGATTTTAAATTTAAAGCCATTGGTGGCTTTTCAGTTACCAAATGCCCTTTACTCTGTTTAAATACAAGAGTGTGGCTATTATAAAACATACAGTTTAAATCAAAGCAGGTACAAATTACTCTCGTGTCACATTGCAATAAACTATCATTGTACTGTTTTGTGTTGAACAACTTATATGACGATTTAGACCTACAAACACATTAAATATACTTTAACACCTTTATTAACATTAAAATTAACCATTAAATTTAATAAGTTTTGCTATGGTGACGTGCAAAGTAAAACTAAAAGAGATAAGTTGGATTGCATGTTGCATGAATAAATAAAAAACCAATTCTATTCTTTTATTGACATTTTATATTGCAACATGGGGCACAGCAACTGGATATAACATATATGGTTATATGCCCACGTATATGGTGCGTCTACATATAAAACTAGAAGAGCTTTAAAAAAAATATTTGTTTGATATTTCTTCTTCCAAGAAATAGAAATAAATTTAACTTCGGCAAAAAGGGAATTGTTTTAAATCCCTAAATACACGCAAATTTGATGTTTTGAAACTATTTTCAAGGAAGAAGTTGACCTCAGTTCTTGTAAAGCTCACATCAAATTCTCACTGCACATAGCTATTCTTCCATATTTTTGTAACAGAAGCTGGGAAATGGAGTACGGTGGAAGATGAAAAGTTTTAAAGAAATATTGTTTTATAACTTACATTGATTGGTTCAGTGATACCAAACTACATGATTTATAAGTACTACATGGATAAAGTACATTAGCAATACAGTCCAGCAACTTAAAAATTAATCTCACAAGCTCTTGCAGCATAGCAATTGCAATATGGATGAATCACTCACTGCTTTCATTCTAAGTAGTGAAAAATAGTTCCACTAATCTAATTTTGATTGCTTTATCCATTTCGGTAAATGGACTAGTAAAGATTAGTTTTTTATATAAATTGGTGCTATGATAAAAGTAGAGTATTTAATTTAAATAATATATTGGCACTATTACAGCAAATATGTTGCTAAATAAAAATACCACATTCAACAAAATGAAATAATAATAAGAGTTGGACATTATATTACTGACTAATTTCAATGTATAATTTAATTATTTATTTAATTACATCTGAATTTTGGAATATTCCTTTGTACAGAGGATAAAACCTTCGTAAAAGAACACAATTCTGTAAATTAATGTCTGGCAAAGAAATATTTTTAAATTGTGAATTTTAATTCAATACTAGTTGTATAATTAAAATTGACCAGACATTTGAGATTTAAACTAATTTAAAAATCTTTACATAATTTTAAGTATTCATTCCAAATCCAAACAGTGACAGTAAATGGCCTTTTTTATTTCTGTTGTCTGTTTAAATAAAACAAAATCTAAAATTGTTAAACAAGATTCAATAAAAATTTAAAATCTAACGAATTTAATGGATTAGTGTAGTTGGAAACTTTTGCAATACTCTCAACATTCTATGATTTTTAGAAAATATTTAATTCTGTAAATAAATAAGAAAAAATATTACGATTAGAGCGATGTGAGGCAGATAAATGTTCAGCATTGCAATATTAGAAATCCGGTGCACCGAATATTTCAGTCCAGAGTGTTATAACAAAATGATGTTTCATGTTGTAAAGCTGTTTTCATTAACCAAGGAATACTTGCAATAGTTAATTTATATTTGTTTGACTTATCTGTTTACATTTTAAATAATAAGGACTTAATAAACCATACACAAACACATAATTATAACACACGAAACAAAAATAACATTTTAATTGAATATTGTTGACTGAGCAAATCTTTGAATAGTCATGTTATAATTGGCTTGAAGGTGTATAACAAATTGAAACATTTGATAGAAAAATACCCTCTTAAAATTTATAAAAATAAACTTTATGAATGGCTGTTAAAAAACCCTTTATATAATATTGATGAGTTTTTTTCTATTAACAAAATAGACTTTTAATGATTGTTTTAAGATAAACTCATAATATAACTAGTATAATTTTCAACTAGACAATTAATGTCTTATATTGTTATATATATATATAATATTTATGTATTATACTTATTAAATATTATTTAGAGACAATGCTATTTAGTCTGTAGCTGAATTAGACTTTGTCAATGCATGTAACATGTTTTACGACAAATAAACGAATTTATTATTATTATTATATGTTATTAATTCAGGACAGACCATATCATATTACATACATTGTTTCAATCTGAATGCATTTGACACAAGAATGAAATTAATAAAATATGTAGTTACAAATAAAACCATACATTAAGTTATTATTACAACTAACCTTTGCATGCCCTTAGACAAATATATCTTAATGGTAAAATTTGATGGCATATGCTGACTATGCTAATCTTTTAATATAATATTAAATATTTTATTATATAGTTTAGTTTACCATTTGTTAATCAGTTTTAATAAACAACAATAATTCATGTACTCATTTTACAAGGTTAAATAAAGAGAGTTTTGAATTTGACATATGATTATATCCAAGATAATACATTGTACCTCTTGGAGAGTTTTGCAATTGACAAAAAGAAACCTCTTATATGGCAGGGCCATACTCTGTGCTTATTGCAGTTGGCTAGGAAGCATTTTTAGATTACCTACATTCCTCTATCTACTTATATTAAAACTAAATAGCAAAGTTTGACTCCTTGTATAAAAAATGTTATTAAAATATCGGTTAATGATATTTTAGTTTTTCTGAAATTTAGTAACTTTGCAATCTGGCTCAACCTGAAGATCAGTTTTCTTTTCTTACCCCTCAAACCAATAACTTATTCACAATAGAAATTTATATGCCTGTTGGTTGCCAAAATATATAATTTTGTACAAAAAGACACATTGTATGTGACACCAAAAAAACTTCTGTCATACCAATCATATTGTGTACATTTTAGGCGTTACCGACACACATATATATAGGAATACTGAGTGTCCCTAAAGTCCTAGAAAAGTTAAATATATTTTGAATAACTTTACAGATAGAGAGTCAAAACTATTATGCTACTACTGGCCATAAAAACTATTTAGCACTCAATGAGTTGTCTGCTATTTGTCCTAGGAAATAAAAGCACCAGTTGAGTTGTATATGAAATTAAGGTCTTTTTTTTACTAACCCCCCACCCCCTTACTGGCCCTACTGGAAAGAATGCCAAAAACCCAACCTCCAATAAGGGCATCAAGGTGACTCTCAACTATCAAAATATTCATAAAATGATAATACTATTCTTAAACAAAATAAGGTACAGCAAGAATTTTCAAATTTAGTTTTTATGTGTAAAGATTAATTTTCCGCTTACGACTTAACATTGAACCTGTCCTCAAAATCCAATCCATTTGGGTTCATCCTTTAATTACTTATTGAGTAAAGCCTTGGGGGTCTATACTTTGTTGTTGTTCTAATAAATAATGTTATGTACCAATTTTGTTAAGACTTTCCAATATTTGTTATGGTTATCTAGTTTGTTAATATTATTGATTGTACTTATAAAATTTATTTTTATATAAGTTATCATCATAAAATGTCCAAGACCTAGCAAACATAATAGCCATAGGAGATCCTTGACATTTGTAAACTGATAAGAAGTTGGACTTATTTTTAATTTGCTCATGACATTCAAACTTGTTTTTCTTACCATTTATAGAAAATCCCACTACTGTATCTGTTGTATTGGACATTATACATACAAATAACAAATAAACTTGGCTTCTTTATGTGTCAGAATAGGAGGTGAGTCCAATCAAAATCTGTACTCAAATATGTATTTAATTTGTTCCAGTTTTATCTGTTACACATTTTTGATTCTCTACTCTACTTTTAACCAAATAAAAATAACTGTTATAACACATTTATTCCTCTGAGTGTTACAGCCATTAAAGTAATTGACATAACATTGTGTGTATGTCAAATACTCCTCATTTAAAATTCAGATCTTGTTTTGAAAAACACACAAATAAACTATCCAATACACTCAATTGTTTCAGAACTTTAGGACATACTGTACATGTGTGTGTGTATATATATATATATATAATTTTTCAATAAACATTGAACCACAAAAAGTACTTGCTCCTGCCGAGTGAATGTGCTACCCCACCAGAGAGTCCTTACTTTTTACGATTCAATTATATTGTATTTGGCCTTATCTGTCACATTTTTGTGGTTCAATGTTTATTGAAAAATTAAATAAGGCTATTGCCATTTATACAAATTTGATTTATATATATATACTCAAAAATATTTAGGTTAATCCAGTATAATAATTATTTTAAATTTTGAAGAAAATATGTAAAATAATAGTATTTTAAATTAATATAATCGACTTCAGCTTTTTTTCAATCAAATGTTTAGCAACAAAAATATGACATAATTATGACTGATTCAGTCAAAACATTGTATTGTTAAGTGGTTAATTAGAAACAGCCAAATAAAAGTAACTAATATGTATATTGTAACTCATATATGACCCATTTGGGCATGTCTTGCTTGATTTATTCAATTATTTTTATCTACATATATTAAATGTAAATTATCTTCATCTACATATATTAAATGTAAATTATCTTCATCTACATATATTAAATGTAAATTATCTTCATCTACATATATTAAATGTAGATTACTGATTAATTTCTTTATTTAAGTTTTGTTTCCACAGGGCATTGATTTGATGTTCTTTAAATAAATTTCTTGAATCGTTCTACAACATTTTCCAATACTATCACAAAAAGAAAATAGGCTGCTCTATCAAACTCTCAAAAGAAGCAGATGAAAGCATCTACACACTCTACTGTACTTTTGTAATTAATTATAAAATAGGAAAGTAAACCAATTTAATGTGATGTACAACTGTTAGCATGGTAATAATATTTATAAACGGTATCTGATTTAATTACTACCAACCATATAACAAATTTAAACTACAAGCAATGTAATTCGTGTTAATATCGTTAATAATATAAATTTTTACTGTCAAGTTTACACATGATAGTTTATGCAGCTGTCACAAAGCCATAACATTTCAGGTTGAAGTGAATTAAATTCCAAGAATTGCAAGTACAGTAAATTGGATTGTTACTTTATAGTGAATAATGTCCTAATTTTGTATATTACTTTATCTATATACCGGTATGTATATATACATGTATTTAAAAAGTACCTGGGGCACATTATATTTTTTGTTCCATGATATATAAACATATGCATTATTCTGGAAATAGTTCATAACTCAATGAAAGTACTGATTATATGTAGTGATGTGTCAAAGCAAAATCCTGAATCTCTAATCCACTGTATCTTCAACAAAGATCCGGGTTCGAGAATTGATTGACGGGATTCGTCAATCAAAAGTCTGTGAAGTTACACCACATCATTAATTATTGGCTGATCAGGAGTTCACAAATTAATGACCGCTAAAATGTGTTTTAGCCATACTTTTTTAGTCATAGCCATAATTATATAACCTGATTAAATAATTCTCGTACTTTTGTAAATAATATATTGCTATTATTTTATATATTAATGTTCATGCAGTGCTGTAAGACCGCTGTGTTTATACAAGGATAACAGCGAATCTGTATTACGCAAATTACTGATCGCAAAAACAAAATTTGTTGTACTTTATGTATGAAATCCCATAAAGAGGCAACTTAACTAACAAGTTATCATATTCTTGTAAATAGTATTATACTTCCAGTTCTATATTTATGTAAATGCATCACCGCAGACTGCTGCGTGTATTTGCGGATACCTGCTGATCAGTATGATCGCTAAAACATGTTTTATTGTATTTTGTTAGTGAAAAAACTGCAGATATTTAACCTATTTTAACAAATTATGTGCTCTTGTAAATAATAGTTTCTATTTTCTATGTTTATGTTTGTGCAATGCTACAAGTCTGCTGTGCTGTGTCTATTCGCATATGTCAGCGGCTCGACGGGAAGCAAACACAACAGGCAATCACACATTTTTGTTCACTTCTCAATTTTTGCAGCTGTGTATATGTATAAAATATATTATGTTATATTTTCAGACAAAGTATTGTGACTATGCCGCTAACACAAACATGCTGATGTTTAAATTTTTCAAACATTTAAAGTTTAAAATAAGTTGTACAAATTTATGTCCATAATAATTTTTGCATTAAAGTCATATATTCTGGAAGCCTATATTATAATCTATAAATGTACCATATTATAATCTATAAAATTTATATAGAAGGTAGCAGATAGTTATTTCTCTGAAAATGCCTTTACAATAGATTGGTATTCTTGGCCACAGTACAATACAAGAGCTTAAACAGCATTTCTCATCATCCCTCCAAAATAATGAATATTTCAGCACTTTGAAATGACAGCAGCAACTAACAATTAGAAAGGTCCACATCCGATTATGAAACACGGTTTTCCAGTAAAAAGAAAAGATTGATAATATTTTACTATTTATAGTTTTACTGTCTACATCTATACAGTACAAACCATTAATGTCCAGTACAGTGAAATTAGAAAGCATCGAGAGCAAAAAGAGGTGTTTTCTTTGTCTATGATTTTGTTTAAAAGTCTAGTGAAATTTTAATATCAAGGACAGCTGAAATTGTAGTGTAAGCTTCTTAAATGAACAATTTTATTGGCTCAAGTATGCCAATGTTTGACTGCATTAATGTCCATGGTAAATTATTGTCTAGTAATCACCAGTGTTTTATCTTCAATTTGAAGTTTCATATTGTTGAAAGTACATGGTTTCTCAAACTTGTCAACATTTAAGAAAATCCACTATATTACCCATTATAACAAAGCTAGGTACAAATATTTTTTATTTTTATTCGCTCAGAATTACTATTAAATATCATGTACAGCCATTCTTCTCAACAATAATTAGCTTTCAATTACAAATTTAAGTATAAAGTAAGAGATTTTAAATATAAATTATTTAACAGATAATAATGTAAAAGTTAAAATTACATTTGATTGCAGAACAATTTTCTATTTTAAAAGAAAAGAAGCTGAATACAAAACATTATCCTACATCAGTGCAAAATACTGGAGCACTCTTGCAGATGAAATCAAAACACCTAGACAGCGACTGAGAAATAACATCTACAAGATGGGAAGGAGGAGGGGGGGGACAGAAACTATTACAGTTCAATTCTTATGATTATTTCGCGATTCTGACTGAATAATTTTATAACTTGATAAAAAGTTATTACACTACTCTGACAGTATGTGCCGACTTTCAATATGTGTAATTAAATCAACGAATATGTATTTATAATACAGAGTTATGATACATGTGAACATGTGTTAAATGAATACTTTGTGTTGAATATTATTCATTCCACACCACAGTTTGTAGACGGAACAAAATGCATATAAAATATTTTGCATTAGTCTTAGTAAAGCAAACTAATTGGGATGAACTTTGTTCAGATTGATAAATATTCTAGTTAACTGAATTAATATTACTCATTGGGAAGAAAGGAGAGTGATTTAAGACAAATCTTCATATTTATCAAACAAATATATATAACTATAAAAAAAAAATAAAAAAAAAACTGGTAGAAATAGTAGCTTTTAAAGCTACATTAATTTTGTTGAAAGTAATATTACAATAATATGAGTTATTATTTTGTATTTAAATCCTTCATAATTTGTTACTAATTTACTTACTGAAGGTGTACAGAAAAACTGAATTTTTTGATTGATGAGGGTTGGTAATAGGGAGTATTGTAAAAGGTGGTAAGTATATTAGATGAAGCTTAGCAAAAGTGCTGACTGTATCTACAAAGCCTACTGTACCTACTTGCCTGGATGCCAGATAGATAATCCTTGTTTAAAACAAAAAAGTTTATTATTTAAAAAAAGTTAAATTAGAAAAATAGTATTAGAAATTGAATAGCTAAATTGTTTTATTTGATTCAGAATGATATAACACAATTTTGCTGGGAACTTTTGACAGGTTAAGTAAAAGAAAATGAAGGGCTGTACTTACATTTTTATTAGGGGGTAGGTAAAAATTTTGGAAAACTGTGGATGGATTTTTTTCACGGAAAAAGATATGTTTCAAATTTACTTTCTACCTGAAGATTGCAACCATATGTTAAATACCTGCGGATAGTGGCATGCTGAGGACTAGGTGGCGTAGGGGTTGTTGGGGTGTTGGTGGTAACAGAGTTGGTTGTGGTGGTCACAACTGCAGTACTTGTACTGGGTGGCAGAGGTGGTGTTACTAACCGTGTATCTTCTCGCACAAGACCTCTCCTGTTAAACACAACAATACCAATAACATCCAGATATCTATATCACATGTTTAGTGATTCGTATTATTTTATACAAAAAATATTTTTAAATCCACTCATCACTAGGTCATGGTAGTTCAAAAAGGCACTGAACCAGCAGTACTGGTGACCAGTTTGGTTGTAGCCCCATAAGAACTATGTTAAACTTAAATACTTTTACTAATTTATTTTTTTAATTGTAGAAATGGGGATGTCTTATTTTAAAGGTAATAATAATATGCATCCAATCCCTTTTTAGATTTAATTATATTTTTATTGGTTATTTAAAACCTCAAATTTTGTATACTACACTTCATCCCCTTAACAAATTATGGTACTTCACTTTTAATAGCCCACATTTTAAGGTGAGAACATCACACATGGGTGGAATACTGTACATACTATTGTCTCCATATGGGTACACAAGCTTATTACGAGTTAAATATCCAAAGGTATACACTTTAAAAGAAACGCTAAAAAGCATTTGGATGTGTATTAATCACATATTTAGTCAATAGTCAATAGTCAAATATTCTTTATTCAAAAACATATAGTACATTTCTTACATTAGAATAGTGTCAAGTTTCAATAATATAAAATAAAGACTACATCCAAAACTAAATCTAAAAATCAATTGTTATTATTAAAAAATACCCTTTTCAAATTCCTCTATAGAGTACAAAGCTAAACCTGTCAAAAATGCTTTTAACTTTTTCTTAAATATATTACAATTGTCCTCTTTTTTAATTTCTTCTGGTAACTTTTTCAAAAATTTATTTCCTGCAAATGTTGTTTTTTTTTTTTGTAGAACTCCAGACGGTAAAACTTGGAAAATTAGACTCATTTTTGTGTCGTGTATTGTACGAGTGAATAAAATAATGTTGATCCCTTAGTGGGTTGTATCTTAGGAACATTATGCACTCATAAATAAATAGCCCATAAACGGTCAATATTTTTAATTCTTTGAACTTTTCTTTGACAGAATCATTAAAATTCAGATGTAACATGACTCTGACTGCTCTTTTTTGGACTTTCAATATTTCCGTGAGGTTTTCCATTTTTGTTGTTCCATATACACAAATGCCATAGGCTATGTGAGACTGGATATGAGAATAATAAATCAATTTTAAAGTTTCCAAACTACACAAATTTAACATCTTTCGAATTGCAAATAGGCCTGAATTTATTTTGTTTAAAACCAATTTAGTATGTTCATCCCATGACAAATTACTATCAACCAATAATCCTAGAAATTTAATCTGATCAACCCTCTCAATTACACTGTCATTAATTTCAATATTTAAATCTAAAATTTTATTGGATTGTTTTGTTTTAAAATTTACAAGCTTGGTTTTATCAGAATTTAGAGTTAAATTGTGGTTTTGAAAAAATTGTTCAATACAAGCCAATTCGATTGAGGTCAGTAACTCTATCTCTTCTACTGTCTTCCCTGAAACTTTCAAGTTAGAGTCGTCAGCATAGAGACAAAGTCCTGAATAAGGCTCAAAATTTAAACATTTTGCTATGTTATTTAAATAACACAAAAAAAGGAGAGGTCCTAAAATGGAGCCTTGCGGTACCCCTACATTTATTGATTCAAGGTTGGATTGAAATTTAACTACATAATTTTTTTCAGTAATGTGGTTAATTTGAACAAATTGTTTTCTATTAGAAAGATATGATTCAAACCAACTTAATGCATTGTTTTTTATACCCAACTCTTGCAGCTTCAGCAATAGCAGTGAATGATTCACACTGTCAAATGCTTTAGACAGGTCCATAAAAATTCCTATTACTTTTTCTCCTTTGTCTATTGCCTCTATAATTGATTCAATAAAGCTTACCACTGCTGTGATTGTTGATTTTTGTTTTCTGAAGCCATGTTGAATAGTCTCCAGAATATCATTATTTTCTAAAAATTGCATAAGTCTGCTATAAACTACTTTTTCATAAATCTTTGATAGTGATGGCAACAGTGATACTGGTCGATAATTTTTAATATCCAAGGGGTCAATTTTTTGTAGATTGGGATAACTTTTGCAATTTTGAGTTGATCAGGGAAAATACCACAAATAAATGATGAATTTATTAAATGTACTAATACTTTGCTCAGTTGTTTATTCACAGTTTTTATGATTGTCATTGGGATGTCATCATGGCCACTTGAAAATTTGTTTTGAAAAGAGTTTATTATCTTTTGGATTTCCATCTCATCTGTTTGTGTTAAATAAAATATTTTTTCAAAATTAGAACCAAATAAATTTTGCCCACTAATGACCGATAGATTATTGTTTATGCAGGTGCCATTGGCCGTATTTACATTGGCAGATATCATTCCTGTAAAGAATTCATTGAAAATTTTACTTATTTTCAGTGGATTCACAATTACTTGGTTATTATTTTTAATTTTGATGTTGTTAAAGCTCTTTAACTTGTCACTAGTTTCTGAATTTATTATATTCCAAGTAGTTTTATTTTTATTTTTTGACTTTTTAATTTTTTGATCAAAGAAATCTTTTTTAGCTGTCAGTAAATTTGTTTTGTAGATTTTATTTTTGTGCTTACATAGTTTAGATAGATTCAAATCATTTGTTACTCGAGCTTTCTTATTTAGTTTAATTATATTTTGTTTTTCCTCCTTTAACTCTTGGTTTATCCATTTATTCAGAACTTTTTTTGTTTTAAAACATTTCTTTGGAAAAGATATATTAAAGTAGTTGATGAATGTACTGTAAAATATACCAAATTTTTCATGCACAGGTGAAAGAAAAACCGTCTGCCACGTTTCCCTCTCTAATAGTTCTTTGAACATTACCATATTTTCTTCTGAAAAATCCCTCTTGATATTTATTAAACAATTATTTCTTACATTATTTCTACATGTATTCACTATTTCTAATACTTGACCATCATGGTCAGATAGCATAGTTATTACTTCAGTTACTAATATTTGATATTTTTTTAAACTAGTTAAGAAATTATCTATTGCTGATACAGACCCTTGGAATACTCTTGTTGGGAAATTTACTGCATAATTCATATCAAAGCTTTTCAAAATATTTTTAAGTTTTACATGTTCGCTACTATTTTTTAAAACATTTATATTTAAGTCCCCTGCTAAAATAATATATGGATACTTTTTAATAACTAAATCTATAAGACAACTTAATTTATCCAAAAATACATTAACATTTGAGCTGGGGGACCTGTAAAGACCAATTAAAACAAACTTAAAATTTTTAAAAAGGAACAATGTTGCACAAAACTCAAACTGTCTCTCCTCACACAAACCCTTTGGAAGACGAATTGCCACCTGTGTCCACTCAATTTGTTCTTTACTTAAGATTATTACTCCTCCCTTATTTGATTTTTCTCTGCAAAAATATGATGTTACTCTGTAATTGTTAATATTAAGTCTGTCAATATCATGAGACCTCATGTCATGTTCAGATAAAACAATTATATGCGGATCTATTTCATCTAAGACAATTTGTAAAGGTTCAATTCTAGATTGTAAATTTTGAATATTTTGATGAAAAATTTTTATATTCTTATTTTTACCATTATTTTTTAAGTCGTAGTCTGGCTTTGAATGACTGAGGAGTTTAAAGAGTTAACAGATGACAATTCCTCCTCAAAGTGAACACTGATATCACTAGAACGATCTAATGACTCTCCACTATCACTTAATATAGAACTGGTGGTCAACTGCACTGGTCCTGCGTGTGGAATGTCATTTCTTTCTTCCAAGGTTGAAGAGTCAGTCAAATCTGATGTTTGGTTTGTTTCTCGCTGCCTGTCGAATGATGCCTGATGAATGCTGATGATGTGTCTCAACTCCTTCAAAAAGTCTGCGTGTGAAAGTCCATTTCTTAAATTGTGGTTTGAATTTTCGTTGTAAGTTATTATCTGTATATGAGATCCTGTGGCTTGTTGAAACTTCATCACATTAGCTGCAAAATGTTCAATGGAAATTCTGTCCCTGACACACCCCATTGGGGAACAGATTAATTTCTTTAGACCTCTTTTCTTAAAGTCCTGTGTAAGTTCTTCAAATGCCAAGTTGTAATCCGTTAAATTTGGTTTGGTATAATATTGGGGTTTAGTTATTAAACCATAAACTGTAGCACCATTTTCTATCCTCTGGATTGAGAGGTGGTCAGAGACACAGTCAGAGGGTGCTGGTTTGCCAAATTGATCTTTGAACACTGTTGCTACTCCTGCACTTAAGCTTCTGATATTGTTCAAGTCCGCTGAAATACAATGAGCAAAAGCTACTTCCTTGTTGTATCGGTAGCTTTGGATTACATCCTCCATCTTCAGCTCATTAACGTGAATTGGCTTGAGATGTTCACCAACCTCATGAGACTTTTGCACAGAAGGTGAAGTGCATGTTGCAGCTCCCTTCGGAGGCACCAAGGGGGGAAAGTCAGCCATCGAGTTGATTTTAAAAATTTCCCTTCTTGTATTGACTTTTGTTTTGATATTAGTAAGGTGCTGTATAATCATGAATGCCAATTTTCTCTTGCCCCTAAGATTCAAATGTAAACCCCGTCGTGAAAAGTGGATTTTTTTCAAATCGTCCAAATCAATAAGTTGAACAGTTTTCATTCTGACAGCAATTTCCTTTATATAATTATTGGCTAATGCTATTTCATCCTGAATAGGATCAGTTTTCTGAATGTCATAGCGAGGTGGGATCGTAGTAATTATAACTGGTCTGGCCTCACTAAGAATTTGGAGATCCCTCTCCATTGTCTCATATATCGATTTAAATGATTTTTTGACAACGTCATTGGATCCTGCTATTAAGACAAGTGGGTCACTGTGAGATTTTTTAGCATTACTGTAAACTTGTCCGACTGTGGCACCAGATGTAATTAGTCCGTTTACATACACCAAACCCTTACTGCAGGAGCCAATAATCTCAGGTAATTCTCGACCTTGACTGTCTGCAAACAACTCAATTTTTATCCTTTTCTCTAGACTTTTATTTCTTTTTTTATGCAGACTTTCATTGGAAACAGACCCCTTTTGCATATCTTTAGCTTTGCTAGACCCGTTTGTGGCGTTAATGGGATCATCGTTCGAAACAGAGTCTTTTTTATTATAAATTTTGTCCAAAATGTCATATTGGTTAGATGTGGGGATTGCAAATTTAGTTAGTGATTTATTGTTTGCACTATTCCTATGTATATTGCTTTTTCCAACAGTTCTCCACTGACCATCTCCATCCCTGTGGTTTTGTCCTGTTTTATTATCGTTCACATCTGGACACTTTGATTCATTGATTGTTCCCAGTAACAACTTTTGAATTGTACTTGGGTTAAATTGCAGGTGCTGGTCTCTGTAACACAAATAAGCTAGACAAGATCGTTTAGAAACAATGTCACTTTCACTTATCCTCATAAATCTTGAGCAGTTGGCGATGAAGTAAGACACTTTATTTGCAATTATTCCTCTAAACAGCCAGTCAACAAACAGACATAAATAAATTCCACAATCAAAAGTGTTGTGTTGTTGAGGGCATTGAATGTTTTCAAATTTAGCGTTTTCAAAGATCTTAAGTGTTGTAAATTTAGATATTATTTCTTTTGCTGCCTTTATATTATACTGTCCCATTGAATCAAAATGGTAAAAAGTGTTCACAGACCTTTGATAGAACAATAAGCTCCAGTGTGACCCAGCCACTGTTTTACTAGGTGCTGCATCATTTACTGGGATGAAAACATAGTTCACTTCCTGTAGGTTAAGCGATGATATTGTAAATTCCATATCAGGAAAGCACCTGATAGCATGACTAATAACAGGATTGATACATATCGTGCTAATCTCCAGTTCTTTCACACTGTAGTTCACAATATCTAGATACCGTTTAATTATGTCATCCTTCAGCCACTCATTGCCCAGCAGCTCAAGGCTAAAACTACTCTGATTTTGAGTTTGAGAAGCATTATCCTGTTTAGAGATGGATTTCTTAATTAAATTTTGTGGCTTATTGGGTTCAATTGAATCATTATTATTTGTATAAAATGCATTTGACCTTAATACATATTCATCCAATTTCTTCTGAATCAATTTAATCTTGTTTTCTAGTACCAGTTTATCTTTGGTTAGTTGATTTATTTGTGACACATCATTAGATTTTTCACTCTCCAAATGGCAAATCAACTCATCTTTTTGCCTGTGTTCAATTTTACTTTTTTCTTGAAATATTCTCATTTGAGCTACAAATTTTTTTTCAGAGTTCTCATTTATTTGTGATGCATTCAGAACATTCACTTCAAGTTCCATTATTTTATCCTCCAACTCCAATTCTCTTTTACTTTTTTTATTTTGTAAATCATGGAGTTTTTGTTTTAATTTCTCATTTTCTGAGAGTAATATGTTACCAGCCTCTGCCGCTAATGTCAAAGATGTTTCCAAGTCTTCATTAGCACTTAGATTGTAAATTTTTTCCTGCAGTTTTTCCATTTCTTCTGCCACAGAGACGCTTTCGTCCTCAGATTGGCAGTGTGAACAGATCCACGTTGATATTTCACCTTTATATAATTTATTATAATCTATATTGGACATCTGTACACATTTTACAAGGTACCATGTCTGGCAAGCTCCCTTACAAAGTACAGCCTTGGTTTTAGCACCTATTCCACATTTACCACAGGGGAATTTCGTCATTTTAAATTTATTTTCTTCTCAATAGTTACAGACAAACAGATATAATTATCTGTTAATTATTATGTTGATTAATATCAAACAGTTATTGTGGGTTCAACATGTATATCTACAAATCGCTCAATTTCCCATACAGAAACAGTTCAGTCTGATATTTTGTCAATATCACAGCAAAAGTCCAATGTAAACAAGCAGCAGACTACTAACTGTGTGACAGCTGAGTAAACAAACAGACTGCAGGTGGTCAGAGTTCAGTACAAGCAAGATGTCAGTCTGCCTGTATCCTAGTGTACTATCTTGTAGTGACTTGCTTGTAACCACAATGTTCAGTACACTGTCCACTTCCTGTTTAAATGGTTTTAATTAGAATGCTTTTCAGTTAAATTAAATATAAAAGCAGTTGAAGTGAGACAAAATAATCGCTATCACTTCTAATTACACCTTCAATTCAGTGATTTTAAGGCTCATAGGAGACAGTTCAGACATGGAAAAAAAATGTGCTCTGGTTTGTAGCAATTGTAAGTATCTTGATTTACATCATATTTCTTGTATATAGCAAAACAAGGCAGAAATTATTAGCTCCTTATGTATTTAATACTTATCCTAAACTCCAGTGCACTACACCATATTAATTAAAACTGGTAAAATGTCAAGACTTGAATTTAAAAAACACTTCAAATTAAACACACTATTAATCGGCCGCCATTTTTTTAGCTTATTTAAAATGAGACATCTACAACCATATGACCAAACGTAAGGGTGTAGTAAAAGTGTTTTTGAATTTTAACATTGTTCTTATGGGATAAAACTCATCGATCAATTTCAGTCCTAATACGTCCACAAGAGTAACGCTCGTAAATCAACATTAATGAGATAACCCTTTGAGGACTAGCTATAAAAAGCTATAAATTTTTGTAGTTGAAATAAATGCTGAAGGACCAGATGAATGAATTTCTGAGCGACTAATGGAAAAAAGGTCAGCTGAAATCATATGGCATTTATTGCTTTATGCTTTGATTTCAGTACGCCACATTTACTAATTTTGGCACATACACACACCTCCTACTGTAGGCTTTGGTACCAAATCTGATAATCATGTTGCGGAATAATAATTCATGTTAGTGGCTTTCTAAAATAAAATCCAATAACATTTAATTCATTAATAATGATTAACAATTCTAATACCAATGGTAATGCCAGTTGCTGTTATCTATTAACTATTGTCTGCCTTGATACTAAAGTAGCCCGTTATGTTTTATTTATTATTGTAGAAATAATATACAGAATTGTTTTATATATTGTTACATTGCGAGCAAAACCACACAAAATTTTTCACTTTAAACATTTACAAAAATTACAACAGATACACAGCAAAAAGTAATTATACTGTAATTAAAAGCAATTATCAAGCTAGAAGCAATTATATTACAGCTTCAAATCTGAAGAATTATACTTCATCATATTGATACTGACCTTTTAGTTTCATGTTACAGTGTCACATATGTAAATACCACATTATTTTAATATATAGCCTATTGGAAATTGAGAAAATAAAACATTCATTTCTTCTATTTTGCTATGATTAGTTACTTACATGTGTATAGCACAAAGACCCTGTTGAATTATAAAAATTGAAATCTCTTGTTTCTGTCGCTATAAAAATGCAATATCCACAAGCAAAAGTAATTTAATTAGCGAATAAATGTCAACTACAAGAAAGAGTGGGTATACCCAATCCAGGGAGAAAAATTAACTAAAAAACATCTGTTTGCATCTTGCATACAAGACATGGAATAACAATAGCAACAATTACAATTTTTTAATTCCTATGATAGTTAAAGCCTAAAATGTTTGGTACAGTAGTACACTCCTGTGCTCAATGATCCTTGGACCAGACACTACGCCACATTACATACGGGCAGATCAATCACAAATATAACCTATATTTATAGAAATATAAATCTACTCAGCCTAGAGAGGGTGTATATTATACAAAAACTGGAAAAATACAAATGTTCAAGAAGCATTGAAAAGTAAGTGGAAGAACTACAGCACATCTACAGAAAGTGCCAGCAAAGGAGTCCATTGAAGGTTGAGTCTATTGGTGACGTATTCTTCATCTAAACAATAAGCATAATGTGGTGTTGCCAAGTTGTTTCCTATCTTCAATGCATAGTAAATACCAACTAGAATATGGAGCCTAAGCCAAGAAACACCCAAAAATATTATTAACACTTTAACTGCTGTTGAATGTCATCAATACATACAACAATATATATATATATATATATATATATATATATATATATATATATATATATATATATATATATAGTCTCTTAAAGCAGTTCAAAAGAAAACTACAATTATTTCGTTGTAATTAACAACTTTTTCAAGTACACTTAATAGACACAGAATAAAATAAACAAACACAAGAAGAAACACCTGATAATAAACATTCTAAATGTAAATACAATTTTGACATGTAAACAAGTTTTGATTAGTTGTTAATTTAACAATAATAACATAATATATATAAATATAAAATGAAAAAAAACTTATACAAATTTAATTAATATAAATTGACAGGTATTTGTTCTTCCGATCATATGTTAGTTTGGTTATTTAAACACATATGTGAAAGAAACGGCCAAATACAAAATAATTTAATTGTAAAATGTGAGGGCTCTGTGGTGTAATGGTAGCACATTCACCCGGTAAGTGAGAGATCCGGGTTCGAGTCCCGGCGGAGCAAGTACTTTTTATGATTCAGTATTTATTGAAATTATATATATATATCATATACAACACATATATAATATACAACTTGTCCCGGCGGAGCAAGTACTTTTTGTGATTCAATGTTTATTAAAATTTCATATATATATATATACACACATAACTAATTTTAGTATGCGTTTTAGTAGTATAATTATTTATTTAGTAGTTTGCAAACATTTCCTGGTAAATGAAACCACACAATATAATGACCATATAGAATTATACATTTTGAGCAACAATAGTTTCTGAGTACATGTGTGTGCCTGTCAAAGAGAAATAAATTTGTAACTATATTAATGAAGATCACGACTTCTTTCATACAAGCCACATCTTACTATGATGGTGAAGACTGAATGCTCAACTATTACAAGGAGTCAATACATATATTGTTTATTGAGGTTATAATAATTATTATTTATTATGGCTGATTTGTGTTGTTCAAGTGACATTAGAGATATTTTGTGACAGGAAAGTGATAGTTCTGGTGACGAGAGTGATTTAACCAACGACAAAATATTTGATGATGTGTCTTTAGCAGATTTAGTTTATATATATATATATATATATATATATATATATATACACTATTATGTTTATATATATATATATATATATTGTTTTATATATATATATATAAACACACAGTATATATATAGATTTAGTGAACTTATGCACATAAAATATTTTATACCTAATGAAACAGTGAACATTTCATACATTTAAAATTTGAAGCTATTTGGTTTAAAATGTAAAAAATTAAGTTTTTGTTTTGTTTGAACAATTTTTTTAGTCAGTTATGTACCATGATTTTATACTATAAAATAGTTTCTAATTCATACTGATTAAAATGATATGCTACATTATATGGTTTGTGTTAAACATTTATTTTTAGGAATTTTTAAATGTTTACCAATAAAACTGTCACAATCACTGTATGTTTCTAGATACCTAACCGTATCAATTCCAGGGTTACACAATATCAGAAAGTATTTTTAATATTCATATTTAAAAGGCAACACTTAACGAAGATGTTAAAATATTAATATTAAATTACCAACTATCACTCTCATTTAAAAATTTGTTTTTAAAGGGATTCTACAGATAATTTCAAAAGTCACTTATTTTTATAATCAGCAACACTGATAGCGCTACTTTAATTGCCTGAGGAATTCGTAACCAAACCTGAAATTTTGATATGTTACTTGATAGATACTATCTCAAGGGATGTCTCTAGTTTGTCACAGACAATTAGGGTAGATGGTTAAACCAAAAATAATGAAATGGTTAATGCATTGAATATTGTATCAAAAGAAACATTGAAAACACCATTCTTCCAATATTTGGCCAATCATTCTTCACATATATTAATACAATGAAAAATTCAGTACATTTTCACTAAAAACAAAACAAAAACAAATGAATATTTTAATTATTCATAGAATCAATTATAAAACAAGTGTTAAAATCTAGGTAAACTTAATATTTACCAACAAAATATATGTTTTAAAACTTGCATACATTTTATGATTATAATTTTATTATTTATATTATGAGTGGTTTTAATAAAACAACCTAATTTGTGATATGATACAAAAGCTTAATAACTATGAAACTAAAAAGAAGGAAATTGTCAATCAACCTTGTTCAAATTTAGTGTGGCATTCGGCATCTCAGGTACATATGACCATATGACCATTGTCACTACTTAAGTATAATTTAACTTTTCCTGTTTAAAACTTATGGAAAGTTACTAATGCTTTAATGCTGTGTAAACCAGAAAACTTTAATGGTAATCAAAAACATAACATGTTAATTGAATTTAGAAATGTCCGAAATTCATTATTATCGAGCAAGATCAAAATATAATGATTGAAACACACTGATCCCAATGTGCAGTCAAACACTGCTTGAGCTTAACTTAGTTGAGCACTGTGGTCTCTTATTCTAATACGTACAGCATCTAAATTACTTGTTAACACATTTTGAGAGTAGTCACCAGCTGATCGACGTTGTAACCATGTGCTACATTGCTATTACTCAAATGACTTCTTAGATGGCACTTGATATGGTCTACTGTTACAAGACATTTTCTATGATGATGTAGGTATTGAACGATAACAGTGTTTTAACGAGGCATGTTTTTATAGTAAGATCCATGTGAACATAAATACAGAACAAAAGGTTATTTCAAAACAGTAAATTTATTTTCAGAAAGTACATATACTTCACCACTCTATCTTTTGACATAGTTACCAAGTTTGTTCAAACACTTATCATATCTCTCAACCAATTTTAAAATACCCAGGGTCTGTTTGGCCATCAACTTTACAGGCGAGTGTGTGTATTTATTTCATGTTCTGTTGCTTAAATTCGAAACCCTATGTTTCGACTCCAGTTACGATCTGACTGCCATCACATTCTTTGTGATAATGAGTCAAGAACTTCATCACACACTCAAATCTTTGCTTTGTGGTCCTCTCGTTAGGGGTTTCGGAACCCAACTGGAACATTAGGTGTTCAGAAACAACTTGTAAAGTACTGAACCCTACACATCAGGAAATTCGTTTGCGTGACTTGTTACTGTGAATCGCCTGTTCTCACAAATCCTCGCTTTAACTGAAGCCACCAAATCGTCTAATCAAAGAGAGACGACCAGAGCGGTACTCATCATGGACGTTATCACGGCCATATTTGAATTGTTGTACCCACTTACGCACTTTGCTTTCACTAATAACAGTTTCACAGACACTTTGAAAATCAGTCAATAATTTTTGCAGCAGGCAGGTTCCTTGCTGACAAAAACTGAATCACTGAGCGAACCTCACATGCGGCGGGTGAGTTGATAGTCTTAATGAACATTTTGAAAGCACAGAACAAAACTGTACAGGTTAGCTACAGAGCTGAAACTGAGCACAGTTGTTCCCGAGGCATGCCAGTACACAACGCATGTGCTCATTGTGGTATGCACGCGAACTACTAGTGTCTACAATAAAACGGACCTTACTTAAAAAACACGCCTCGTATTTAATCCATATGGATTCATATCTACTTAAATACTTACAGTGTTGGCCTGAGGGTGTCCAATTTATTGGTTTTATTATTTTTCTTTTTTTGTGCAACTGTAAGAAGACAGTTACAAGTAACTAAGTATATTTTTAAGTAAGAATGTGTAATGTTGTGGATAGCAAACATTTATCAAAAAACAATAGAGCCAACATTTTATACATTATTACATTTATATGTTTCAATATAACAAACAATATTTGTTATTTTTTATTCAATAAAATTAAAGACACACTAATTATTAATTAAATATGAAATCTATAAAGTATATGTTGAAGTTACCATACTCTATGATATAAGTTATATGTGTTAATTGTGTGTTGAATATAACAACTAGATTGTCCTGAACATTTGTTCTTATTCAACTTAGTCTCTCTTCACTCGCCATTGTGTCTGAACTGTGGTTGTATTAGCAATCTTTAAATCCTTTACAATTATCCATAGTCAATGGTTAATAATGAACAAATAATTAAGTTACTATAAGTTACCTAAAATAATTTGACAAGTATCTCTCACATAACATGTCAATTTTATGTTTTCTGCAGAGTGCTGCAAAATAACCTCCATATTTTCATTGCTTTATAGTGAATAGAGGGAGGCACTCAGAACGATGGGGATAGCCACAATTGATGCAGGAGAGGGGGAAGTTTACGTGACGCTTGGCCCGTAGGTACAGTCGACAGTCGTCAACATGGTGTGGACAAGTGCACAGAGAGCTTATGCGAAATAAGCATTCATTCAAAGCAATGAATCTGTCATCATAGCTCAACGTGAATTCCGAACGTGGTTTTAAATTCCTCCTCGTGATTCAGTACCAGACCGCAAGTCTATTATGCTGTGGGAGAAAAACTTCAGAGAAATTGGTTCTATTATGGAAAATCTCGTAGTGCCCGTACACCTGAAAACATTAATGCGGTTGGGCAATCAGTTTTGCAGTCTCCTCAACGATCAGCTCGCAAACATGCAGCTGCCCTTCGAATGTCCGACCATAGGTTTCGTTGAATCCTACACATCTTCATTTCCATCCTTACAAGATGGTTATTGTCCAAGAGCTGTCACAACGTGATTGGCAGAGTTGTACGGAAGCATGTCAAATAATCTTGGAATTTGGTGGAATAATCCCACCAGACGCTGTTTTTTTTTTTTTTTTTTTTTCAGTGACAAAGCGCATTTCCATCTGTTTGGAAGTGTGAATAAACAGAATTTTCGCTATTGGAGTGAAAACAACTTGCAGGAAATCCATGAGAGGCCTCTTCATAGTGAACATGTGACTGTTTGGTGCGCATTATCACTATGTGGAATCATTAGCCCTCATTTTTTTTAAGAGGATGGCAATGTTGTTACTGTGAACTCAAACAGGTATGCCAACATGATAGCAGAATATTTTGAATCTGCTCTACAACATAGGGCTTTTGGGAATGTGTGGTTCCAGCAGGACGGTGCCACAACCCATACTGCCCAAATAGCAAAGAACATTTTGAGGCAAATGTTTACTGGCCGATTGATTTCTCGGGGAGGGGAGATTGTGTGGCCAGCATGATCATTCGATTTAACCCCATGTGACTTTTTCTGTGGGATTACTTAAAGGTCGAGGTGTTCAAACATCACCCCAGGAACCTGCAAGATCTGAAGCAAGCAACACCTGAGGAAGTTCAGTGCATACCTCAAGCCATGCTCGAGAGTCCATGACAGTGTCAGAATCGCTTGCAATAGTGTATTGATAACTAAGGCCACCACTTATCTGATATCCTTTTTAAAACAAAGTAGAGACAACTTTCTATGTTATAGAATAAGTTAAAATGAATAAATTTGTTTTTTGGATACAACTGAGTTTTTTTAATTAGCATTTAAAAATAGGGAGGTTATTTTGCCGCACCCTGTATATATTGACACACAACATGTTTTATCTGTTCCTTTTGTTATAAAATAATTTTTACAAATCATCAAATTATAAATTATTTCCTCTGATGACTAAAAATATTACGTGTTAAAAGGAAAAAAACGTATTAAATCTATTCATGTACCTTCTCAGATTACAAAAGAAATTTCACATGGCTACAGATTGTGTTTAATAAAGAAACTAGAAATGAATGTAAGAAAAGAGGTTATTGCTAAGCAATTCCTCTGTTGTGGTATTCTACCTATGCAAACGATCTGCTTCATATTTTGTGCAACTATACTTTCTTCATTCAACACACAACCTGTGTTCATCTGCCACTTTTATTTTGTGTAGTAGTTTTGTAGCCATCCCTACCCTTCTTAAAAGTTCCACATACCTCTGACATTAATTAGCCCCAGTATCTTCTAAATTCAGTGAAACCTAACACTAAACATTACACCTGTACATGACTATGAATGACTTGTGATGAGTGTTACCTCGGAAAACACTTCTCCTTGAGTGAAGCAGAGCGGGTGGGGGTGCGAGGGGTGTGAAGGGTGGGACAGGAGGTGCCAGCGTTGATCTTGGCCCTCAGCTCCAGGTATCGTCGGTAGAACCTGACGTGCAGCACAACACATGCTCATGCCAAAGCCACAACACACACACACACACACGCACTCGGGCCGTCATTATATCCTGACCTTACTGATGGGAAGCTTTTGGAGCAAAATTAAACAGATCACCAGAGGATTTACTCAAGTCAAATAAATGTTCCAACAGAGGGAGTTTATACCAAACTAAGCAACAACACTAATATATGCTAACACTACCCAAACATCTATTTTAGAATATCTAAAAGGAAAACCAATTTTAAGATGCTGTTCACTGCTATATGATACATTATTTAAATAGTGAGAACTACTCAGTTTTTCAATACCTCAATTTCCAACATAAAAGATGTTTTAACCCTTTTAGTGCCAACGTCCGTATATACGGACGTTTAAAAAACTACCGAGAAATGCCAACGTCCGTATATACGGATGTTTGAATAACTACCAACTTGTTCTAAATTTGTTGGTATACAAACAATCAGAATGAACCAATCTACATAAAATAATAATAATAGTAATATCGTAAGGTTAGTCAGATGTTTAGCCATGATAGAAATGGCCGTAATTGTTGCATCAGACAAAGTTGTGTCAGCTGATAGTTCACGTCTAACCTCTAGTTTGGTTGTTTTTGTTGCTGCTTCCACAGTGTTTGTTTGTTGATAAATAGTTTACTAACAATGTTTTACTAACATAAAAAGTAAACTTCAATAAAATGAAAACCACATTTGTATGCAAACGCTGTAAAAAAGGATTGCATCCCTTATGTTTGCCTCACCATATTTGTGTTCCCGCCTAACTATAATATCTATGTACAAAAAAGTGTGTAAATTTTGTTGTTGATATTTTACAAAGTGTACATTAATTTTGTAAGTAGAAAGTAGTTTCAGTTTTTAATGGTTTCATAGTGGAAAATAGGTACTTTGGGATTATACCGACCACACCCAGATATGAATCGTTATTTGACATTTTGCGTCTACTGATTACTAGATTAGCGTAAAACAATATTTCGTCAATATAAAACAGGAATTGTCTTATCGCAAACCCCTGCCTATCCTCAGACAGAGGTCAAAGTCGAGCGGTTTAGTAGATAACGTGATTGCAGAGTCGCGTCGCTTTGTTGTACTTCCGTGTTTTACCTCTACATTTCTCCAAATACAAAAATTCAACAAAAACAATCATTACCAAACTAAAACTAAACTCTTTATTGAAAAAACACTTAAAACTTGTTTTTATTCTTGATCACATTCCGCCACCCAAAATGCGAGTGCCTCCGGCCATCAGCGCGGGCTTCAGCGGCTGCCCCGCGCTGATGTCAAAGAAAGAAAAACATCCCTCGAGATAGTACCTATCAGTAAAATATCAAATTCTAGAGGGGCTGATCAGAAATATAAATTGAATTGTAATGGAAAGGCAATTAATTATGTACCGTGCAAATCATGTGATGCCGCGTGGCCTGCCGTAATCGGGATTCTCGAGAAAGATAAGATAACAGCGACAACAATACCGATCACAATACCTGGAAATGCTTGTAAGTTTGTAATTTTGTAATTACAGAGTTGTTTTTTCATTCTATCATGTTTGTTTCTATAAATTTACATTTTTGTGTTCTTCATACTGGTGAGGTTGGTATAATCCCAAAGTACCGGAAAATATTATAAGCTTTATAAAGAAGCTAAATAGTGTAAATAACACAAAAAAGTGAAAATGTAGCTTTCTAAAAAAATTTACATGATTTTTTTGGTTTTTGAAATATTAATCAAAACTTTTTATGTGTGTATTCAGTTTTAATTCCTCTTTCAAGTGATAGTATGTGTTATAGTGAAATAATCTTTTTAAAGTACTATTTTTTATGTGAAACTGGAAAAATATAAAAACTGTAAGTAAAATGTCTATTTTATTAAATTTTGTTAAGTTAATTACATTTAGAAATATAATTTGCTTTATAGTTTTTATAAGGAAATTTATTTTACTGAAAAACAATGAAAAAATTAGGAAAATATCTCAATATTTGTAATTCTTAAAATTTTTTTAGTAAAACACTGCAAAACGGCTGAAATAGGCCTGGCATCCTTCAGTAGTATTATGTGAAAAATCACTGGCATTTCTCAGACCAACTTTTGATTTTTTGTCTGGCACTAAAAGGGTTAAGTGTCAAATAGAGTATTTAATGTCACTTTAAATATTAGCTGATATATGACTGATTGTATAGTAAATAGTACAAGAGGTATTTTAAAATAAAGTCCATTTGTAGAAGAAATAAAAATATTCATTTTTCTTACCATTCTATAAAATTTATAAAAGTGACTTATCACTCAGTGTTTGAATACCAGTAGAAAAGCAGGAAGAAATCTGCTTCCTCTGAGAAACCCCAATCCATTGAACCTTTACCATCAAGGGGATCCTCGATAAGTGTATTAATGCTAGTAAAAATGGCTGGATGAAAGGTCTGGACTAAGGATAATAATAATCTCTTGTTCCCATTCTAAAGACATGAGTTTACTTTTGTACGTGGCCTGACATGGAGCAACCCCTCATCAATGTAGGCCATATTGCTGTGATAACACTGGAGTTTTTATCTAAACCACACAACATCTCATAGAATTGATTTTTTCCCCTCCTGGTATAAAATTTAGTAACAAAATCCCTTTCATGTCCAAAAATTAGTTATATTGATCTTTCGTGGTCAAAATTGTCTCTTTGATATTCACACTAATTGATGAGGATCATTCTATTGACTTTTACCTTATCTCAAGCTTTGATTATGTATCAATCTGTGGGAAAATATTGCATCAATTGCTAAAATCTGTGCTAATTGAAACATTGTGGTTGTGTGCTATTTAGTGGCAAATTAAAGAAAAATGTAATATGTGAGGCGTGTTCAGAAAGTAAGTACCGTTTCTTTCTACTGCCGTCGTAGCGCTACAATCGGTGTTGCACGCATGCGCATTAGTCATTCTTGTTCACTGGCTATCGACTAACACCTTTTTAGTTGTTCTACATTGTGTTTTCAGTTTTCTCTGAATGTTTAAAATTTTTAAGACAGTTAATGATCCTGCCGATTGTGAGATTTTGTTCTGTAATAAGATTTTTGAACATAAGAAATGTGAAACTGGTTGAAATTTATCGTCAACTTTGAGATGTTTACAGTGAAGACGTGATGAGTGAAGGAATGGTGAGAAAGTGTGTTAGAATGTTCAGTGGCAGTCGAACAAATGTGCATGATGAAAATCGGAGCGGTCGGCCTTCTCTCATCACCGATGATATGGTAAGGGTAGTTGACGAAAAAAACCAAGAAAACAGACGTTTCACTATGGCAACGCTACCTGATCATTTCCAACAAATTTCACACACTATTTTGTACGAAATTGTTACAGACCGCTTAGGTTATCGCAAGCTGTGTTCCCGATGGGTTCCAAAAATGCTCACTGGCGTGCATAAAACCAAGAAACTCGGAAGTGCTTTGACTTTTCTCACACGGTACAGTGATGATGGTGAGGATTTTTTAAACAAAATTGTGTCAGGAGATGAAACTTGGGTCCGACACGTCACACCAGAATCCAAAGAGCAGTAAATGGAGTGGTGAAACAAGAAATCCCGGAAGAAAAAAAATTCAATACGACAATGTCTGCACAAAAATTCATGTGCACTGTCTTTTGGGATTGGATAGGTGTTTTGCTGATTGATTTTTTCCCAAGAGGTGAAACCCTTAGTGCGGCAAAAAACTAAGGCGGGCATCCCAAAACTAATGAAGAGGAATGCTCAGTAACAGAATTGTGTTGCTCCATGACAATGTTAAGCCCCATACCGCTGGTGACACTCAAACATTGGTTAGACAATTTCGTTGGGAGCAGTTCGATCACCTGCCCTACAGCCCGGACTTGGCACCATCTGACTACCACTTGTTCCTGCACATGAAGTGTGAGCTAGGTGGCAACGCTCTTTGAAACCGACAATGAAGTGAAAACTGCTTTGGATTTGTGACTACATTCGTTGGCGGGAACCTTCTATGAAGAAGGTATAGACAAATTGATCACCCGCTACGACAAGTGTTTGAACATTGGTGGAAACTACGTTGAAAAATAGTTTAAAGTTTGGGCTTACGTTTAGGAATAAAATTGTGTTGAAAAAAAATTGTGTTACTTGTTTTTTTTAAACAGTACTTTCTGAACACACCACATAATTATATTAAAGTAACTATTAAATAAATGTTATAATTTATCGAGTTATATTTATAGAGTAACTGAGTAAACTCAGTAATAAAAATTACTCAATTTTTGAAATTTAGTTTACAAAAATGAGGTAACTAAAGATTCAAATGGTCCCATTACAGAAGACATGCACATTGGTTATGTGATCTGAAATATCCAACAGATTGTGTTTACATGGTCTTTACTGGTTCCTTTACTTACAAAATAATACATTTAATTTTATTTTGTTACTGGCAGCACTGAATTGACCATTATTTTGTTGGAACGTTACATCATTGTTTTCGTTTGTTGGTTGCTACATACAATGTGTTTGTTTAGTTGTGAGACTAATTGTAATGGAGTGTAAAAACCTGTGGGTTTCTGTTGCTGCTTTTTTTATTAGACAATGATTATGAGCGCAATTCTGTTATTAGTCATATTGATGGAAGTGAGGAAAAGGTAGTTATTTCTTGTGCTCAAAAGCACAAGAAAGATAAAGATAAAGGTTATTTGAACTATTTTCCAATTACACAGTATTTTTAATTAATTACAAAGTAATCTTGTAATTTTCAAATGTATAAATGAATATTTTTGTTTTTTTACTCTCCACAAATATTATTGAGTTTAAATGTTTTGGTTTTGAACATATTGTAAAATGCCATTCTTCTTTATGTTCAAAAGACTCTATGACTGACTAACGCTGTATATAAATAGTTAATCAATTTATATGGGATATTTTACGGCAAGTGTTTACAAAAGAAAATAGTCTTCATATGACTCCTGAAATACGTTCCAAAAACTATTTAATTGGGTTCAGAAAACCTCTGTAAAATTCCTATAAAATAAACAACAATATCCTAATACCTATCTGAGTAACCTGACAAAGGAAAGTACAATAAATCCTGTAAGAACAGACTCTTTTGATACATATTTGAAAATATTTTTGACTTGAACAATACCTCTGGTGAACTTTCCTCTTATACATCTTCCAATATTTTTCTATTTTCATTTTTCATTTTTCTTACCTACTACTTATAAAATTGAATCATTTTGTAATTATTTCTGGATTGAAAAGTTTTAATTTATGATTTTGTTTAGAGAATTATTATAGAAGTGTACAATATTTATTCTAAATAGATTTTGTAAAATCATTATAGTCTTTAAAATATTTAAAAAAAGGTTCAGATTCGAAATACGTCACATTTTATAATGATGCCCCAAGTTTACTAAAATGAAAAGATTATAAACAAGAGTTATGACATATGAATTAATTAATAACAAAATGAACACAAACATGCTAATATTGATGTGAATAATGGACAAGATGCCTTGCAAGGGTTGCTAATCTCCAACAAACATGTAAACAGCTAGCTGCCCTCCACTTGAATAATGTATGTTTTAAATTTCAAAATTATTCCTTTTTATCTAGGTTTTCTTTAAAATTATTATTATTTTCTAATAAAATATTTTTTTTATAAATTTTCAATATTATATTTTGCCCTTCAAAATTATTTATAATCTGTCTTAACCCTTAACGCGCAAGCATACTGTGTGTGTCACATGAAAAATCAATAAAAAACTAGTGCTATTCTTTTATCAATGTTTCATCCTATGACGCAAGGCGCAGGCGCAGGATGTGGATCTAACCAAATGGTGCACCCGCATATAAAGTGTAAAACTGGTACTTAAAATTTGTTTCTTTTTCTTCTTTGAAGAAATAGAAAATAATTTTAGCTTTGGCAAAAACAGAATTAAAAAAAAATGTCTAAACACATGGAAACTGAACACAGGTGAAAGTTTCTTCAGTGCTTTAAAGGTTAAACAATTATAAATGTTTTCAAAACAGTTAATATTGAATATATGAATTTACATTACAATCATCAGTTTTTACAATACAAAATTGTATTTACCATTAACGAATTTAAAAGTTACTTACAGATATAAAAAGAATTTACTGTAAAGACAGCAATTTATTAAAAAAAAACATATTCTGCATGGGCAAAACATTCTTTGAACAGCAAAACAAACTCAAAATGTATGATTCCCAAAAAAACAGAATTAAGTTCATATCACTACTTTACAAAAGAAATCCAGTAAAACTTTAAACTATTTATGCGTGTAACAAATAATAATGCAACCTATTACTTAAATTTGATGCTTAACTTAAACTTTCAATGGACTATGCACAACATGGTGAAGGTAAAGTTAAAAAGGGTAAAATAGCTTTGTATTAAATCAACACAAAACATATATGATTTAGGAGCTTGAAATATGTTAAAAATGACTTGCTTTTCATCTGCCTCGAAGCTCTGCGTCCTGCGAAGCCCAATCTCCTTGTCTTTCTCTGACTCAGACAGATTCCGGCTGGGAGTACCTGTAGGTGATGTTATCTTCTCTGGTGGTTCATTCTCTCCTATCCCTAGACAAGTTAAGAGCTGATGACAGAAACTGTGAAGTAAGCTATGAAGAAAATGTGCAGTGTTGTCAGGATTTACAACTCCTGTGGAATGTTGACATTACCTTTTTTAGTCAAAACCTCCAAGGTCGATCACCGTCTCTCCTTCACTTTTTGTTTGCTAACCACTTCTCTAATTGTTACATAATTAAATGAACTTTTGTTAAGTTTATTTAAAAGTCAAGTTTTATATTTATACAATAATGTAAAATAAAATTATTATAATACCTTTTTAAATCAGATAACTACTTGACTGTAAGTAAATGACAATACAATTTTGTTTTCTACACTCATGATATTATTTCTGGTTTAAGATAAAAATATGTATCTAGTAAATATAAGAAAATAAAAAAATAGGTCATAAAATAAATAAATAAAAATAAATTCATATGTAAAGATACGTAGTCCTTACAATAAATTTTAGTTAAAATTTAGATATACACATAAACTGTATATGAAACAAAATATAAGTAAATAGACTTGTTTGTAATAACAGATTTTTATATCAATACAATAATTTTTCCAGACCTGCAAATGAAAGGTTCAAGCCAATGACAATTTAGAGGGTTCTGACCATGAATTTAGACTTGCAAAAGAAGAGTTCCAAAATCTAGGCCTAGGTTTAGATGAAAATGTTGATGGAATTAAATAAGGAGGGGGATGAAACGATTATAGGCCTAAATGATAATCCTATTCCTAGGAATGAAAACACACCTATGCTTATAGCTACAATAAGGTACCTTTTTTATTGAATGTATGTTTGGTTATACAACTGACATAAAAGTATTCTGTGAGTGTTTTTAAAAGAGACCTGTGAAAATAGTAAACAAATATCAAAAGTAATACACACAATACTTTTTATAGTCAAATTTATTATATCAAATCATGCTGGAGGGGCTAATTGAGGTAAAATAAGTAACAATAGCACCTACAAAAGTTAAGTGATTGAATTACTGCTTTGTGATTAAATTCCTGGAACTTTCAATGTATTTATTTAATTCATTATTGGTATTATTAATACACTTAACTTAGAGATACTTAAATTTTTTTGTATTATTTTTAATATGTTTAGTTACATTGGTCTAAGGTCTGTTTTTTTATATAATATAGTTAATGAAATAAGTTGTAGATTAACAGAGATTTTTACATAAAATATTATTTGGACTTTAACAATTATTCTTTTATTGTAGTAATAATACAAATAAACCACTTTTTATATTTGGTGACAATCTGCAATCTAAGTGTAAACCTTGCAAACCGGTGAAGGTAAATTTGAATATTAATTAGTTACAACTGTCTTATTTTCATTATGTAGTTACAAAAAGAGTTTGTCCTTAAATAAGAGACATAGAGGTCTCTGACTCGGCCATACTGAGGTGTCTCCACTCCCTAGATGCTGGCACTTCACATGGTAAACATGGGAGCTGTAACATCCTCAGTCTTTTAGACTACTAGCTAAGACAACAAACTAAATACCGTTGACATTTAGCCAGACAGAAGGCAAGCCTAATGTCAATTGTCTCTGCATTCCAGATTTTTTTTAAGACCTCACTTCGACTCATAAACAAAACAAGATTATCAGCTAAAGCTGTAAAATAATTTATCTGTTAGCTTGTAACCTCAAAACCTACAAATTGAAGTATGGTCCTGAGAAGATTCAATTTTGCCTAAATTTGAGCAATGGAAAAGAGACAATAACGTCAAACACCTTTGCGATATCTAAGAAAGCTTTGTTGGTGCCAAGAGGAGAGCTTGGGAGATAACCTGGCATGCTATTTCCCAGGCTTAAACTTCTGCAAAGACTGATTTAGTGTCATCACAACTCTGTTAACAAACTAGTCCGACGTCAGTTTGGGTCATGCTTTCAGTCTGCCCAAACAGACTCATAGTAATTACCAGTTTCCACTACCTATAGGTAGATGAGGCAAGACTGATTCTGATCTATTGGGTTGAAGACAGTCTGAACAGTATTCTAGGGCATAATCAGTTTTGTGCTAAAAACTATTTTGTCCACATGTCGAACTGAAGAGCCCCGAGTCGTTGCTATAGACACAGTAAACGTTTATGATAATCAAAAAACATGGTCCAGCTTAATTGAGAATTCAAGACTAAAGCTTGATATTATATGAATTAAAGCATGTGATACAGTAAGATGTAATCTTTATATTCCATGATGTTTTGGTGGTCAAGGATAGACATGAACAAAAGATGTTCCACAGTCTTTTTTCCAACTACAATCTAACTTTTTTCAAACACATTTTTAAATGTTTGAAACTTATCTAGAATCTAAAAAGAATCTATGTATACAAGAATCTGCACTACATTACCTATGAAATATAATCTAATCTTGGCCTTTATTTTTGTTGGTATTAACAGTCACTATGGATCTAAATTCATAAATTGAACTGCAATGTTTGTATTAATTAAGTATAAATATCAAAATGAAATATTGCACAGAGCAGTTTCTACAATGCAGAGCTCTATAAGTTTCAAGTTCATGCTGGAACCTACATCAAACAAAATCTATCGCATGATTAGGTAGATTCAATTGTTTGAATATCTAATCTGATAACTGCTATTACAACATATAATACAACATATAAAAACTCACTGAGTGTAAGATTCTTGTCCTTAGAGTTGCGGAAGGAGCCAGGGCGCCGCCAGGAAGGTGTGACTGAGTCCTCGTTTTCGGCAGGAAGTGAGCTAGGGGCCTGTACAGAAAGTCTATGTGTTAAGTTATTCACTTTAGATTTAACCCTTTTTGTGGCAATAATTTCATTTTCTATTTTCAAGCTATATAAAGTAATTTTATTTTATATTCCTAAAATAAAAAGAAATTCATATTGGAATGGAGATTTTTTTATAAAGAAACTGTTCATTAAAAAAATATATATACACGGTATATATATATATATATATATATATATATATATATATATATATATATATATATATGTATGTATGTACAATGTGGAACACTAAAAGTCTAATAATTTTGAGAAAATAAAAAATCTAGGACTGCAACTATATAGTGAATGTTAAGTAGTTTCTAAAGAACATAACATTAATGTATTACATAAAAACATAATCAATTTACAAATAAAATTGTAACAAAGCTCGTGTAAAAGTAAAAAATTTGTTTTCAGTATAAGCCTGTTATCAAAAATATAAATATATAATAAAACATATTATTTTATATGCACAGATATTTTTTTTATTATTTAAAATGAAATTACAAATGTTAATAATGATAATACAATGTAATACCAAATAAAACAAGAATGAACTACAATGGAGTTTTGACATAACGAACTCCCATTTAACAAATTCTCTAATATAACGAATTATTTGAATCCCCTTCAAACGTCCATAACACTCAACATAAAAAATACCCCCCCTAAATAACAAAATATTTTAGTTTAACCCTCGATATAACGAATTTTACGATTTTACGAGAGCAACAACATCCAATATACTGCTCTTCTAATACATTTTGATTTATCACTAAATTGTCACCTACTTCATTAAGTACTTCAAGATCAAACAGTTCACCTACGTCGGAAACAATATCACTTTGATGTGCAGAACTACAACTATCTGCTAATTCATTGTCTAAAATGTCCCGTATGTCATCAGATTTGTCAGCAAAATTATGCAAATCACTCATTCTACAGGTAATCAAAACTTACTTGTTCCAATAAACAGCAAAAATAACAAAAACAATAACATCGCTAAAACCAAATAATAACACTGCAAATGATATAATAACTAAGAAACAAATATTTAATAACAATTTGAATAACAAATAACTCCACAAAGCAAATAGCAAACAGAAAGGTGCACTTCGTAGGTTATAGCAAATACTTAGTGATTGTTTTCATTATTTTAGCACGCAATGGAAGTTGAGGTGCTGCCAACCCACAAAAAAATAGCGATTAAGTCCAGCACCTGTTTGCTTTTTCACTGACAACTAGTTATTTTACAATAAAAAATATAAAAATATTTGTAAATTGGCCCACAGTGCTGGCCATTCAAGTGGGTCGTGTAATCATTATAATTAGCCAGCACAGTTGGCCATTCGACTTGAGAGCACAAATCATTAAAAGCTTTTCCGAGGTGAACTACAAATGGCGGTGGCCACCAGTGCTGGCCATTCAAGAGCAAAGGGTTAAGAAAAATAGATATTAACACTCAAAAAACATCAAATACATATTCAGTACTAACCCACGTGACATTAATATTGTTATATAATATATTAAAAAGTGATTTGTGATACAATACTTGTCCAGCTAAAGGAAACGTTCAATTACATTACAAAGTTATAGTCTAAAGTTTAAAGTCATAGTCCATTTCACATCTCCAAAAATTCAACTAGAATAGATTGGATTAATATTGAAAAATAGCTTTGTGGAAGTTTACCAATTCACAAATTTATATTATATACATATAATATTATTATATAATTATTATATATACGTGTATACATGCAATGTTTTTGGATAATGAACAAAGTGTGTGTTTTTATTACAATTTGTTCCATTTACTGTATGTAATCCATAAAAATATTTATTTAATCTTTTAGACTCACAGGGCCAATAGGAACTTGTTTGTTGGCTTCTGGTAGCCTTATTTGTTCGTCTCTGTTCACACGGTTGTTCTTCTCTGAAACAATCAAAGACACCTTTTATAACTTTTAAAAGATCATTTAATCTAAATTAAAAATGTTATTTTTAATTTAATTGGATAGTTTGGACAACTATGTATTGCTTACATATACTATAACTTAAAGACTTATAAGATCAATCAACTAACTTACACACTACTGATATTTTAACATTATTTTTAAATGATTCCTTCTACTTTGTAATTAAATGTTTTGTGTATACAACGCTGTGAGAACTTTTTTCTGCATTGCTTACAAAACACATAATAGATTCAGCCAAAGAAGTATTTTCACTAATTATTAAATATTTATTTTCAAAATATTGTGTATTAAGTCATACCTAACTGAAAATCAGAATTGAAAATGTTTATAAAACAACAATTTTTATTCGTCCATATAAACATGAAGTACAGAACTCAATATTTTTCAATTGCTAGTCCATTTATTTCTTAGTTTATTTATTTCAAGAGGTTATATATCGTTATGTTATTGTTTATTAACATGTTAACAACAATGTTTTGCACACAAGAACTTTCGAATATGACAAGAGCACATACAGAAATGGGTACACGCTGGAAGCACTCTGCACCCAATAAGACACTTTCTTATGACTGTTTTAAAGAAAACGTCATGTTGATGGTAAAAAAGAGCCTACATTTATAGGAATGATTTGGAATCTCATGTATTCCTTTAGATTCATTGTCATTAAACTGTAGATTTATGAAAATTAATCAAAACATTGTACAAGTTCGTAATAAATTGTTCAGTGCAATTTCACTAGTTAAAAAACATTATTTATATATGGTTTAATTTTAAGTAGTGCTTTTGTCCCTATAGCTAAATAAAGTTTGTTAAAATGAGTTATATCTCATAAATCCATGACCACGCTGTCAGGAACACAATCTCCAGGCTGAAAAGTCGTGATAGACGTATCAATTGAGATAAACTAACAAATTTTAAACACAAAAGGATAATGATTTTATTGAAAACATTCTACACTAACATACTTTTTTCATCATATTTACCAATTCATTATTTAGAAAATTCATATTTAAATAAAAAAAATAATAATATGTATTAGGAAAATATGGTTTTCATGTGTTTCTATGAAGTTGTACCAAATATAATAATTATTTCATACTATTCTCCTTTGGTTACATAACAGACATGAATGACTTATATTGAACACTCATATTAGTTGCAACCACCAAATAGCTGACTTGTCACGATGTTACTTGTTTCAGTTGACACTTGTTACATCGAGCTGCTTCATACTGACTTAAGGATAAGTGAATTATTGGTAATATTTTCCATGGCATTTACACATTACATATATTATTCTACTGTACAAGTTAATCTTTACCATAACGTTACAGATGCTGTATATAAATCATAGGCACAAAAACATTGGATTGACATTTTGAACTAAATAGCTATATAGCAGTCTTAAAGTTAAAATATAACTATATTTAAATTTCATTGTTAACTTCAAATTTTGTTATTCATTCTAAACTTATAAGTATTGGTGCCATCATACATACACATCATTTATATACGAGGGCCATCCGGAAAGTAGTACCCGTTTGTGAAATAAAGACACAGAAGTAAATATTAACAAATATAAACATTTTTATTGAAAAGAGCATACCTTAAACTACTTCTCCACATAATCTCCAAGCAAATTTAAGCATTTGTCATAACGTGTGACGAGTTTTTGTATTCCAGCGTCATATTCCTCCGCCGCCAGCCGATTGAAATACGTAGTCACGCCTTCTTTAAGTTCTTCATCGCTGTCAAATCTTTTTCCTGCCAAAAACTCTTTAAGTTTTGTAAAGAGATGAAAATCTGAAGGGGCCAAGTCCGGGCTATATGGTGGATGGTCGAAAATTTCCCAATTGAATTGTTGCAGAAGTTGTTGTGTTATCCCCGCTGCATGAGGCCTGGCATTGTCATGGAGGAGAATGACGCCATCAGACAATAGACCTCTCCGTCGATTTTGTATTGCCCGTCGTAATTTCTTTAATGTTTCACAATACGCATTAGCGTTAATAGTGTCTCCATGAGCCATAAAATCAATAAGCAGTGCATCACGTCGATCCCAGAAAATGGTTGCCATAAGTTTCCTGGTGGACAGAACAGTCTTGAATTTTTTTGGTTTCTTTGGTGAATGAGTATGATGCCACTCCATTGACTGTCGTTTACTCTCAGGTGAAGCATAACAAACCCACGTTTCATCACCAATAACTATGCGATTCAAGAACGTGTCTGCTTCATCAGAATAACGTTCCAAAAATGTGAATGCAGCAGCCATACGCTTGGTTTTGTGCTCATCTGTAACCATGCAAGGGACCCACCTTGCACAAATTTTTGAATAATGCAGATAGTCTTTGACAATTTCATGAACAATTGTTCGAGAAACATTAGGGAAATGTTCACAGATGTCATCAATTGTGACGCACCGATCGTTCCTCACGAATTCGTCTACTGACCTCAGCAGTTGATCTGTAATGACAGATGGTCTCCCTGAACGCTCATCGTCGTGTGTGTTCCCCCTCCCCAAGTTGAAATTACGACACCAGCGCCGAACAGATGACTCTTCCATCACATTATAATATATTTGAGATGTACCCTTGAAAAGTCTTTTATATATAATATACCATGATACACCCTTTATCACTTTTTTTAATTGATTTTATTGTGTACAATGTACATTTCATATCTGTTATGTTATTACTCCACATTATAGGGTTACCTTTATGTTAGAATAATTAATGGTAAACTAAAACCCTTTTTGAAAATTAATTTTAGGATTACATTTGGCACTTTTGTAAATTTCAAAATATTCCAAAGTCACCTAGTGTCAATTTTATTATATTAACATAATTTTATATGGAAAAGTAAATAAAAATTACTATCCAAGGAACATTACATATTTATAATCATAATTATTAAAACTATACAAATCTTTGCAAACTTTTATCCAGATTTTTTGGGTGGTGGGGTGAATTTTTTGACCGGTCTTCAAAATAATGTATTTTATTTTATAACTCTTATAATACTTTTATTGAAAAATTCATTCCAGTTTAAAAAAATATTATTGTGTAAAATATGACTGCACATAATAATTTTTTAATTGGACTTTGCGGTTATTGCAATCACATTATTAGAATCTAACTAAAATAGAGACGATATCATTTCAAAATTACAATCTTAATTTTAATACATCTATTGGTTTAATTACTGATTAGGCCGTAATAATACATAAATGTCTTTTTTGATCAATAGAAATATGTGTTCAACACCTCATACAAAAAAGATTGTGTTGCAATGCGACAACCACATTTTGAGATACAACAATTAATCTTGAAAAATCATTAATATTTATTTATTTAAATTACTTTGTAATTACTTAACAGTAAACAAAATGCATTATAATGCATTTCAATAACGGTAAACAAGATAATTTCAAATAAATAGAAATTTATTCATAAACAAGTTAACAAATTTATCAATCAACTTGAAAGCTTGGTCCTTTTACCTCAACTGTTGTGAATCTATTGCATGAAATAAATTGAACAGTGCATAGATTGCATTGTTGATAAACTTATTAATTTTCTACAATACAGTCCTTAATAAATCTGTAAATAAAATATTTATTTGAAATATTTAGTTCAACTGATGTTTTATTTTACTGCTTCTCCTACAAGACTGACAGAAAATCATACAAATCATGTTATAAATTTGTAACAGTTTCAGAAATATATATATAGGGTGATTTGTAATAGCTGCATGATTGATGAGATTTCTGAAACCAAATTGGAATTTACCATTTTAATTTAAACCTACATAAATTAGGGTACCGTAAATGCTTGTAATGTATTTGAACTGTGTAACAAGGTATTAATAAACAAAATTTGAGACAGCATGAATAAAAAAACTGACAAACTCATTGGAGCTCATGCTGCAAGTCATAAAACTGTACTGAGGAGGGCAGGAACATTGACATTTTACTAGGCAGCAAATTAATAAATGTACCAGCAATCCAAAACACACCACTATAGAATAACAAAATCTCACAATTTAAGACAATTTTTATAGAGTCATACTTCTCTAATTATACAACAATTCATATAGGATGAAAATTTAATTCAGTGTTGAAAAAATATTACTTAATTACAGAAAAGAGTTGACTCTTTTAAATTTAAGAGCTGATCTTATTTCAAACTTTACATTAAGGTATACAAGTATCTTTTACTTTAACTTTCATTTCGTTGCTGCCAGAGTGATTTTTAACTTCAATTTTGATTAAACAATAGTGTAGGATTTGTTTATATATATATATATATATATATATATATTTATATTTATATCTAATTTATTTATTTATTTATATTAAATACATTGGACAGAGATAAACTGAGTGATTACTGTTTTGCTCCTAAAAAAGTTAAAGAATAGTTTATAATCTTAATATAATTAGTTAAGTAGATTGTAATGTAAGTGTGATACATAAGTTTTTATTTATGGATAATGAAAGATTAATTTGTAGTAAAATATTTAAAGAAAACACGAATTACGATTTACACTCTTAAAAAGAAAAAGCAATCCAAAGTTATTGTTGATTTTTAGTGTAAATGATTCTTTTGTACATATCAGAAGAGTATTCCATTATAATTACATTTAAATTGATCTAAGAGAAAAAGGTTGATAAAAAATGTTTGGAAATTCTAAGACTACCATTTTGCATTACCCAGTATATTCCACAACAGTTGAACAACATTCTGTGATTTATTTTATTTATTTGCTGGAGGTGGAAAACCAGCAAATATTTACTCTTAAATGAAAAATTTATGTTTTTGAATTGAAGTTGACCGAAAACTGTTCTGGCTAGACACACAGTTTAATCTGATCCAAGATTCAAGAATCTTTCAACTTGGATCCATTTAATGAATTGATAACAATTTTTGTGCTCACAACATACAGCTACAACTCAAATATTCTTATGAACACTTGAATTCACACATGAGAAAAATATCATGAATCTCAGAGTAGAGTTGAGACTCTCCAGCATGACAGTGTGCTGATAGGTCTCAACTACTTGAATAACGCAAGACTTCAAAAAAGGTTCAGAGCTACAGTCCTACAGCCCTGATTTGGCAGCTGAATCCTTTTCCTTATCCTTTTCATGTGTTTGGCTCAATGAAGTACGTGTTTGTGGAAAGCAGTTCAAATACATTGAAGGTGTGGAAAAAATAGGATTATATTAAAAAGTTCTGCTTACTAAAATAAACAATTATTTCTTTAGATCAATTTTCCAAGTTCATATTTTGTCAAATTGTATTACTAAATTTATTGGCATATTAAACAGCAAGATCTTTACTGCATACCAATTTTCATTGTTGCTTGTGTTTATTGCAATCCGTAAAATAATCTAAAGATAGCTTTATGAACTGTGAAGTAGAAAATCAATATAAATACAACTGCACATTATGTTCCTGTAAAGCATAATTAAAGGTACTTTAAATAGTCTAGTAGATGAGAGCGAATTTGCATTGTATAAACACACAACCTGGTTTATCTTGAATGCGATACATAAATTTTCCCTGAAAAGGAGATCAGTGACCATGCTAGTTTTGGTGGAGATCAAAATAGGAAAGTATCTTCAAAAAAGTTAAAAATATGAAATTACAATTTTAACTCAGATCATATTTTTCAGCTTTTATTTTTTAACTTGATACACTGAAAACCAACCATCACACATGTAAATAAACATTAAATCAGCAATAATTAACCATATAGTATATAGGAGGCCCTTAAAAGACAACTTTCAGTCTTCTCTTACTTAGAAAAAATTCGTCTATCGATTTCAAGAAAAACCAGGTAATGTGCTAATACAGTGCAAATTGGCCCTTGGCTCCTAGACTGTTAATTCTACCACATTGACATAACTAAAAACAATCACATTGTAAGTAAAAAAAAAAACTAATTTTTGAAAAGAAATTTTATAGTTTCATAGCACTGATGTGAATATAAGTATCTAACAACATTCCCCACAGCTGTACATCATATTTAAACAACAAGGGTTAGTGATTATTTGTAGTGCTTCGGGAACAATCAGATTACTTCCTTCTACAGATGGCAAACTTATTAATCTACAACCAAAACACAAAATATTTCTCATTACATTAAATTTTTAACAAAATTCCAAAACTTCTTCAAACAGTGAGAAACCATATAAAACTAAAGCTGAAACAATGGTTACTCAATACAAATGACTCAATCAATGATGTGGTATATACAAAATGGGCAACAAAACACAATCACTGAAAGCACTGAATGTACAAAGCATGGGTTGCTACAACCGAAAATGAACTCGAGAAACAAATTTAAGGAACAAAGCATTAAGGAAAACTCTAAAAACTCACCCTCCTCATAGACAATATCATAACTCAACGAATCATCATCATCATCATCATCATCATCGATAGAGCTATCCAGTGAATCAGAGGAATCATCATCACTATCTTCATCTTCTGACGCTGCTTGTAACATTGGAATATACACAGAATTCCTAGTGAGCTAGCGTAATCTAAAACCTCCCTTAAATTATATCCATTCAAATCTGTTGGAGGACTGTTAATAATATTAACATACTTAGTTTTACATTAAATTTAATTATTTCACTAAATACCTAGTTAGATAGTTGTTTATTAGTTCTTTATTTTAAAACACAAAAATTATTATTAAAATACATATAATTCAATTAAGTTGGATTCATATTTTTTCTCTTGTTTTAACTTCTTTAAATATTTATTCTTTTCCTCTTAACCACTACTTCTGGTACTAGGAGGATCTGTCATTAGCAAAGCCCTTGCCCCCATGGCAGGATCAAACTTGTAACCCTCTGGCCACCACAGTCAAATTGTTTACCAGTATAACACATCAACTCTTGTTGCTAGTGTGCATTTTCATTCATAGGATAAATCGCCAGTCACAAGTTATACAGGAAACACAGAGTATAGTGAATTATGAAATCAGAACAAAATTCACCACAAGAGAGAATTTTAGATGTCAGGAAGATTGTATGATCATAATAAAGCAATGTCATTTGCTCTGTTTTGTAGTAAAGATGGATTGAAGTGAACGTAATCGTGAAAATTTGTTTTCTGCTAAGAATAATACTGCTGAAACTTTTGTTAAGCTGATAATAATCAAAAGCACAAGAAATTCATAGATGATACCTGCAAAGCTATGTTCTTTTATCTAAATAAGGCATGGCTCTAGCATGTATATAAGTAGGCAAAGATCATCTTTATATTTGGTTACATTGTTTAAAGTTTGGGAAAGAGAAAAATGTCTGCAGAGAATAGGTCTAGAAAGTAAGGTGAGTGGATGGACACCATGAGTGTAATGTCTTGTTTGATAGCTGAGGCACTAGCAGCATGTGAGTCATGATCTCTACACTGAGTTTGTGATACAATGCATGTCTTTTTCTGCACACAGCATCTCTTCAAAATGCCAAAAGTCTCTGGTAGAATTCCTAGTTTAGGATCTGACCATGTGTCATAAATTCATGGTGGACCTTGACAGACAAACACCACAATCAAATGAGCTGAATTTTTTAGCAACTCAATGAGTGGACAAGGAGGTCTTTTAATCACTTTTATATCCACGCCTCATCACCAACTGTGATGTTCTTAAGAAACGTTTCAATTGACATTTGTCTTAGGCTGCGATAAGTAGTCCTGATGGATTACGTTACAAGTACATTTCTTATGCCTATCATGTGCATGAACTTTGCACTGACATTACACATTTCAATTTCATTAGTTAAGAAATTGGGTGATAATTGTCTCCTGGCCATGCCATACGTTTTTTCTTAGCTATTATTATATAGAAAAATGCAACTACCATTTTGGCAGTAATGTTGTTGGATGTTGCTGTTTCACAAGCCTTTCTGGAAAGCTTAAAAATAGCCTCCCACCTTTTGTCATAAAGAAACTATCAGCATGAGAGTTACTTTTATGAGACACAAGACTAAACCTAAAAGTGTGCATGAACATCCTATCATATTACCTGGACAAAATCTCTGTGATCATACAATCATGTTTTATTTTCCTGGATGAATGATCCATCTATACCTAAATTTGTGACTAGTAATTTACATTGAAAGTTTGGTTGATTTTTATTTACATTTTTTGGGGGATGGGAAATGAATAGAAAAGACTTGTTAGACTTTTGACCAATATGTAGATGGATGAAATTTATAGAAATGTTCCATGACTAACTAGTCCTTGTTTGAAAACTACTTGTACACAATGTGGCAGATGATACAGGTATGGATGTGGAATCAGAGATTGAAGAAAAACAAGCTTTCACTGTATATTATTATTTTCAATCACTCATTTTGATAATCAGAAAAATGTCTCATTATCCATTACGCTACTACCTGAACATATAACAACAGAGAAATCTACATTAACAAAGGAAGGCATATGCTTTGGGGTCTAAAGAAAATGCTCTGATTTGAACTCAAGCATATATTGAGAAGGAGGGTGGGATATGTAAATTTTGCAATGCAAAAAATCCCTCTTGATACTTGGAAACAACTTTTTACTGAGAAAATTGCAATAATGTAATAAGTTACACAAACGTGTATACAACTGAAAATACACCAAAATTGTCTAGACATAGAGATGTTAATACAGCTACACCAATTGAAATGAAATTAAAGATTGAGTTCATTTACATAGCTGGTGGTATGAAAAGCAGCCACCTTTAGAAAGCAGATAACAAATCTGTCGATTTTCGTTTGTTTGTTGTATTAGATGTGATGATATCCTTACAAGAGATGATAGATCGGCTCTTTATAAAATGTTTCTTTAAGTGATTTATTCAATGACTGTGTGAAAAACTATTTGTAAATCACTACAGATGAGATGTTAGGATCATTTTATGAACACTGCAATGTACAAATTTATACAAAGTCAAAACCAGCCAAATAAGGTCCAAAAATTTATGCTGTAGTCTAGCCAAAGACTTTCTACACACTCAAGTTATTGCTCTACCTTGAGAAATACCGTGATAAGCCTTTTGTAGTCCACCATTCTGCCAGTGTTGTCAATATATGGATACTTTAGCAAGAGTTAACGGTCACACCAAACACAGCAATAGGCAGTCTGTCACTAGTTGTGCTCAGAAGTCAAGTGTACTACCTCTGCCAGTGTTGTCAATATATGGTTACTTTAGCAAAAGATTTAATGGTCACACCAAACACAGCAATAGGCAGTCTGTCACTAGTTGTGCTCAGAAGTCAAGTGTACTACCTCTGCCAGTTTTGTCAATCGTATGTCAATATATGGATACTTTAGCAAAAGAGTTAACGGTCACACCAAACACAGCAATAGGCAGTCTGTCACTAGTTGTGCTCAGAAGTCAAGTGCACTACCTCTGCCAGTGTTGTCAATATATGGTTACTTTAGCAAGAGTTGCTTCTCAACCAACGGTCACACCAAACACAGCAATAGGCAGTCTGTCACTGGTTGTGCTCAGAAGTCAAGTGTACTACCTCTGCCAGTGTTGTCAATCGTATGTCAATATATGGTTACTTTAGAAAGAGTTGCTTCTCAACTAACAGTCACACCAAACACAGTAATAGGCAGTCTGTCACTAGTTGTGCTCAGAAGTCAAGTGTACTACCTCTGCCAGTTGATACTCTATTTGAAAAATGTTGGTTCTTTGTGAACATCTCTCTTACAACCGTGACTGTGTGTCGGGGAGTGCTTAGTGTATATTTCAATATGTTGTTATTGTTTTATTTTTTAATACTCTACTAATAAGATTTTAAAATTGTGAATATTTATTTATTCTTTAATTAAACCTGAAGCATTTTAAATGTCATTTTAACAAAGACATTCTAGTACTGCAAGATAGTTGTGTAATCACTGTGACACAATTAATTGATTTTTATTATTTTGGTATTGTGCAGTAATCTGAAAGCCTAAAAATTAAAATTAAATAAAAGAAATTTAAGAGGTGCAAGGAAAAAGTGGTTGTTTTTAGCAGGAATTAGACAGTGACACATTAAAAAGCATTCACTCTAAATTAAGAAAAACTATGCTACGTGATTTCCTTTTAGTTTGTAAGATATATGCTTTTAGAGAACACATACTTTGTATTCATATAAAGTTTCAAAGCAACGTTTATTACTTTCTTATTTATAGAAAAAAAACATATGTTATATGCTTCCATTATTTTTTCTATTAGAATTATAATAAAATTATAAATTTCTAGATGGGGAGCATGTGCAGATCAGTAGAATTTTATACCAATTTCCAGACATTTTGTAAATTTATGTCTAATCCATGCTGCTAACAATCCATTTGGTCAGAATAATCTAAATAATTGTTGGGCTCTCAGTATACCATTATTTATATTAATACTTACTAAAAATCTATTTATATTAGTTGAACAGTTTCTTGAGATTTTCAAACTCATAGAGCTGTTGTTCAGGGGTAGTACAACATTGTTTAAATATATATTATTATATATTATTAAACCCATTTAAAATTAATTCTTAAGTAAAAACTTTATTTGATATAAAACATGTTATACATTATAGGCAGCTGAATATTTTAGTTGCTAAAATGTTAAGAATTAAGTATAAAAGCAGATTAGTACTACTACAATGTGAGAAAGAGATGACAAGGTACTGACCGACGCGGCTGTCTTCTGTGTTCTCCGGCTGGATCTGCAACTGCACTTGAGGCACTAGGTCTGGGCCAGAGTTCTCCTCACTCAGCTGTCGCTCCTTCTCCTTGGCAACTTCCAATATCCTGTAAGATTCACAATCAGTACCAACAAGTGGACAACTAATTCAATCTACTTTACAGTAACTTAATTATTAAAACTGGCATTGCAATTGTTTATAATAATTAAGTGCGCTATGTGTCAATGGCTGATTGCAGAGCTAGTCTACCATTACAGGAATCAGTAAATAAATTATAAGATCGTCAGCACAAAATTGGACTTAACAGTATTAAATTGATGTTGTCGTTGATAAATAATTAAAAAGACAGGAGGCCTAAATTAGAGCCTTGAGGCAATCCTGAACCAAAAATAGAACTCTTAGGATACAGTTCAATAATCTTACTTTAAATGTGTTTTTTGAAAGGTAAGATTTGTTTGACCCAGAAAATAATGTTAGGAGAAAAACAAAAAAGAGTGATGGTGGAGTTTGTCAAGTCTTTCAGAAGGCGAGGTAAATAGTATCAATGTTATATAGTCACTGGCAAAAATATAAGTTTGTGGTAATCGAGTGGCCTATAAGGGAACTGTCTTATAGTAGAGAGAATTACAAACCTTTCTAAAAAAAAAAAGAAAAAATGATTGAGTTTTTAGGTTCTTCAAGGTAAACCAAATGAACCGATACAACAGGAATAACAATGTTTTATTAACTCCCGAGTTAATTCTTCACCCTCTCAGATTCCTCATCCAATTGTTTTCATAAAATGATTATGTTATAAAAGCAAATTAATCTCCAAACTTTGGAATCATTCAGAAGTATAAGTATTTCATCATTACTTATACTTCTGATGAAGAATCCCTTTAAAATGAATATTTTTTACAGAAGTAGTTAAGATAGTGGTCTTTACCATTTCTATAATACTCCTTCGGCAGCAATCCATTTTTACTTGTATCTGCTTGTTTTGATATACAATATCAATAATTTAAAAATGCTTAAATATTTTATATGCAAAACCTCTTTGCTGAAACAAAATGACCTAATTGGTTAAATTCCACTTAACCCATTAAGGAAGGAATTAACCTAGTCTCTCTAGGACTGAATGTTTGAAGTGATTTTGGCAAAAATGCATGCATGTACTAAAATATTAATAGAATGAGTTTGGAAACAGATAAATTAGGCAATTTTTCAGGACATTTTAGTCTATTTTGTTGCTCTACGATAGTGTTTGTTACTTTCTCTAATAATTTTTTATTTAATTTTTGTAGTATATATTAATAAAAATAATAAGCAACTGTTAATTTTCTATTACTTTTCTTGTTTATCTGTTTTAATAATTTTTTATTCAAAACAACACAATGTTTTTTACATGGAAAACCAGTTTTATTTGATTACTTAATTTTCACGCATAATAACAAAATAATCCAAATTAATTTACATTTTTTCACTTTTTGATGATTTTGTTTGTTTGTTACATTTAGTTGTTATTATTAAAATGATAATTAAAATGCATTATTTACATTACATACAAATACCATTCATTTACTTTTTATAATTCACTTTTGTGTCAGTCCTTGAGTATCTTTTATATCTCAATGTCACTTTCCAAGTTTCTGTCTACTTCTGAAGTAAGCAAATAGTATTGTTCCATGAGGTAGCGTAAGAACTAAAAACTCATTCAACAACTATAAACAGGTAAACACTAAACATTGAAAACACAATACATAGAATGTAAGACGAACATTGAAGTGACGAAAATTGAGCATATGGCATAATGTAAACAATAACAAAACAAGCTATTAGTTGTAGATGGAGCTTATATTGGTCACTGTTAAATTACATTAAAAACATAAAACCAATATTTAATACATTTTATTGTTTTGTGAGGCCTTTCGATATCCAAGATATCTTCTTCAGACACATCACAAAAGCAAGATTATTTAGTCCTGCTCGGCCACAACGAGTGACACTCGGGCAAGTTCCCCAATTGGTTAAGGTATATAAAATATTTTCTTCTCTTTATCAGTATATTATTTCTCATAGAGATATTTCTCACAGAGTTATATATAAAACCTTAACAACAGTACAATAAGCCAATATGTAAATTCTAATAAAAATTCAATTACTTTTGAGTAAATCGTAATTTTATCCCAAAACAATTCCCACAAAAAAAGATTGTAATAAGCAAAATCTATTCCACATGAAAAAAACGTATATATTTTGTTGTGACATAGAGCCTCTGAAGTAAAGATATCTATCTTCATATACCTAAAATTATTCTTCCTCATATACCTTTGGTTGTGCCTCCTGTTGATGATGATATCGTTCTTATCCCTCTGCAACGTCGACTGCTTCTTACGAAGCTCCTCCAGTACCCTAACCATCTCCGAGTCTGCCACATCTAACGCTGTCTGGCCCTGCCAGCCACACAATGCCATTAAAATCTCTCAACAATTGTACATTAAGTGTAATTTTTCTCAACACTCTAGAGAAAAGTTAGGTCAAGTTAAAATTGGCTGAGAGGAAATGGTATATGTATATGGAAATAGATACAGTTAGACAGAAAAATGTTACTTTGTTAGGTACAAATTTTATTGTTTTAATAGATATTAAACAGAAACCTTAAAATTCTGAGACATTAGTATACAACCAAACAGTATACATGAAAGAATGGTGTTAAATTTTGTAAGATTTGGTGTTACTCCAAAGCTGCATTATATGAAATTTATTGGTAAGCCTATTCCACTTTTACAAGTGATTTACATCAAGTATTGATGAATCTTGTAAATACCACTCACCACAACATTCTTCATGTCCATATCACAGTAATGTTCAACAAGCAATTCACAAGCTTCCTTCTGCCCCCAATGTGCGGCGGCATGCAGCGGTGTCCAACCGTCTACATCCTGTGAGTCTACGTCCGCTCGAGCTTGTAACAGTAGTCTGCAACATCACACTCTTCAAGTAAACTGAGCCTAGAAACGGTTCCCTGACATTATAGTTACAAATAGTCCGACAGACCCTTACTTACTCCATGACTTTAATATATCCCTTGGCAGCTGCAACATGAAGAGCAGTGGCCCCAGTCTTGGTGTGAGGTGTCTCCCTGACCTCCCCTGTCATCAGCCACTCTCTAGCATCCTTCAACATCATCCTCTCTTCCTCGTTACGAGCTTCATCACAGTCTATACCTGCAATACAAGGCAAATACAAGGTAAATTCTGGTTAAGTTTGCCCCATAAACAATACTAAGAATAATACATAAACAATACTAAAGAACATAAAGGAACACCTTCGCAAACACATTATGGATACAAAGGTGTTCTGATTATAGAAGCTTTTGTTATACATTGCCCTCTAGGTATTAATGCACATAAGGAAATAAAAGGACATAAATGGAAAAGGAATGAACTGACAAGAAGGGAAGAGTGATAACATCCACTAATACTCCAGGCAAGTTCAAAACAATCTCCTGAAGCGATGATATTTTTTATAGTTAAATTTTACACATTACACACTCAGATTTCTGAAACCAGAATACTCACAAATTATGTGTCTAACAGTTAAAAGCATGTAAATGATTTTAGGTTGAAGCATAAATCTAAGTAATATTTAGCACTGCTATGTGAATGAGACTTATATTATGATCTATTTCTCATCTTTGAATGATTTTATCAGGGTTTCTGGAAATCATTTCGTTGTCTGCCCATCTGTGCAATAATTGTTGATAAAAAAAGTCCTAAAGACTTGGAACATTGGTACATGTGTCCCTTTTAGTTCAAAGAAGAACCCTATTGATTTGTAGGTCAAAATATCAAAGAGCAGTTTATCTATCTCACTGTCCAAGATAACGTTTGATAGAAAGGTCCTAGAGACTTGGAACCTTGGTACATGTGTCCCTTTTAGTTCAAAGAAGAACCCTATTGATTTGTAGGTCAAAATATCAAAGAGCAGTTTATCTGTCTCACTGTCCAAGATAACGTTTGATAGAAAGGTCCTAGAGACTTGGAACCTTGGTACATGTGTCCCTTTTAGTTCAAAGAAGAACCCTATTGATTTGTAGGTCAAAATATCAAAGAGCAGTTTATCTATCTCACTGTCCAAGATAACGTTTGTTAGAAAGGTCCTAGAGACTTGGAACCTTGGTACATGTGTCCCTTTTAGTTCAAAGAAGAACCCTATTGATTTGTAGGTCAAAATATCAAAGAGCAGTTTATCTATCTCACTGTCCAAGATAACGTTTGATAGAAAGGTCCTAGAGACTTGGAACCTTGGACAATGTGTCCCTTTTAGTTCAAAGAAGAACCCTATTGATTTGTAGGTCAAAATATCAAAGAGCAGTTTATCTGTCTCACTGTCCAAGATAACGTTTGATAGAAAGGTCCTAGAGACTTGGAACCTTGGTACATGTGTCCCTTTTAGTTCAAAGAAGAACCCTATTGATTTGTAGGCCAAAATATCAAAGAGCAGTTTATCTGTTTCACTGTTCAAGATAACATTTGATAGAAAATCTATAGACTTGAAACTTGGTCAACGTGTTAATGTACTTATTGACATTCGAATAATCAGATAAGAATGATAAGGTTACCAAAGATGCATGCATACTCTTGTCTGAAAACTCAAAATTGCCTTCATATGAATAGACTTTCCACACTTCCTAAGCTCTCCTCAAGCTTTACTTACTTTGATCGCTTATCTTTACCACTTTAAATTTTCTTGTTAAGTGAAACTTGCATTCATGTCCTTACTTTAATTCTTTCTCTTAAGTATTACAACTGTATATGTTGTAATTATTATTCTATTGTAAAAAACTTATCTGGGGATAAAATTGACAGGTTTATTTACATATTTTGGGTAGTAGATGTGTGACCAAAATTTATTAAATTGCTTGGATGTCTAAATGTCATATCAGTCTACATGCTGTGTAAATGCTATTAAAGAGTGGTAAGGCTGAGCATAATTCAGATAACAAACTTCAAATGTTGAATGCCACTTTTTACTTAATCAGCCAAAGGGGAAAATATAATGGGCATATTGGTTTGAATTCCAAGTTCTCTAGTATTAGATTAGTTCATCTAATTGCTCTTTTCCTTAAGATAATTTGACCTTAATATAATCAAGTACACTAATGTAATGGATAATATAGTTTACAACCAGAATAACAGGTTTTTTTTACTATTAGTCTTAGGTACAATCACTCCACCCATGTCTGCCTACTGTGCATGATGTTTGGTCCTGCATTGTTATAAAGTGTAATCAACTATACTAATGTAATGGATAATATAGTATACAACAAGAATAATAGGAGTTTGACTTTTGGTCTTGGGTACAGTCAGCTTAGCCATATCTACTGTGCATAATAAGATTCCTTTATTGCTTGAAATGTTTTCCTCATAAGGCAAGTTTAAGACTAGAAAAAAGATAAGTTGTACAAGAGACCAGGTATGTAGGACTCATTCACACAATTATTTGATCTCATTTATACTTATTCCTCTACGATTGCTACATAACATAATATTATGTATAAAAATATCTGAAAGCATTACTGTGATTATATACCATGATCAGAGGATAGGTTTATACCTTGGTCATCTATGTGCTGCTGCAGCATATCCTCCATTTCGTCTGACTCAGCAATGTCGACAGGCAGCTCTCCATCATTGTTCACGGAGGCTACGTTGGCTCCATGTTCTATCAGGAACCTGGAAAACACCCACTGCATTCTCATACATTCATACTAAAAGAAGTACGAGGCCTGTTCAAAAAATATTTTAACTATTTTTAAAATTATTTATTTATTCATCACTATAAATTTTGTTCCCTTCAAAGTAATCCCCATTACATATTGTACACTTGTGCTAACATTTCTTCTTCCAATCCTCGAAGCACTTAAAAAACATTTTTTTTTAAATCTTGTTCAGCTCCTTCTTTGATGCCATCTTTATCTCGTCAATCGTAGCGTTGTGTCATCCTTTCAGGGACCTCTTCAGTTTCGGGAAAAAAAGTCACAGAGGGTCAGATGTGACAAATACAATGGCTGCGTCATCATTAGTGTGTTTGTTTTGGCCAAAAAAGTAACAATGTGTGAACAAGGGCATTACCGTGGTGCTAAGTCAATTCTTTTTCTTCCACAAAGACGGCGTTTCTGGCGGGTTGCTTGCGGCAAATTGCGCATAACTTGCAGGTAATATTCCTTATTGACATTTCTATCCTTTGGCAAGAACTCATGATGCACCACATCCCTGCAATCGAAAAAAAAAACTGTAAGCAAAACTTTTACATTCCACCAAACTTGGTGGGTTTTTTTCGGTCTTGGCTCATGGGTCAGCTTCCATTGGGATGATTTAGATTTGGTTTCTGCTCCATAACCACAAACCCATGATTCGTCACCAGTCATGACCCTTTGGAGCAAATTTGGGTCATCGCAGACAGAGTCCAACAGCCCATTAGCAATGATAATGCGCTGCTGATTTTTGGTCAAAATTGAGCAATTTTGCTACGAATTTCGTGGCAACCCATCTCATGCCCAAAGTAATAGTAAATATCGAAAAGCATGAGCTAATCGATATGTTCAGGTTCTAGGTAACTTCTCTGACGGTGATTTGACGATTGGCCAAAACTATTTTGTTCACTTCATCAATGTTTTCGTCTGTTATTAACATGCCCGGGCTTCTGGCACACTGTTCGTTCTAATCTTTTCAGCCCTCTGAGAACATTTTATACCACGATAAACATTGCTCGGTTCAAGGTAGCTTAATTTAATTTTTAACAAAAAATGTTTATATAGATTTTTTTATCTAGGAACAAATCAAAGATAAGTCACGACACATGAAAGCGAATCAGCTGTCAACTATTAACTGAACATTCAAAAAGGTTAAATTTGTTTACATGTATACCAACATAACGCCACAAAAAATGTTAAAATCAGTTAGCAATTATTGTATGTTTCCCCTCAATAATGCCATTATATTACCTTATTTATTAGAGTATGTAAAGTAAAAATAAGTTTTTTTTTTTGCTTTCAACAAAATATATAAAATGTTTTTATTTTATACTGATTTTTAAAATTATATTATTCAGCCATTCCATTGTTACGAAAGAAAAATTTGGACAAATTTCTGAGCATTTAAAACATTTTTTTGTGATGTTATTTTGGCAGATTTTGAGTGTAGATGTTCAAAACCAATCAATGTTCTATATTTCTACATTACCATAGTCTAAAACACATTTATAAAATGTAAATATTGTAGGCCATTTCTAGGATTTAATTTTTGTTACCAACTGGACAATTTTGGACATTGCACATTAAACTTGTTAAATATAATCCACATTCCTGTGAGTTAAAAAAGTAAATAAATATTTTTAATTCCATAAACTTATTTATATGTTATATTTCTGTATCTTTTCTCATTTTCCGGTCAATACTACAAAATGAGTAGCTAATTTAGTTGATTCTTATAAATATATACATGTTACAGATGGGACAGAATGTTTACCCCAATTAAAAGAATAAAAGTTGATGTATAAAAATTAATTTATTGAACAATAGTGTTTAAAATGTCTAGGTAAAAAATTAATGAAAAAACACACTTAATATAATGATTGCACAGGCTCAAAATTGTAAAGTCAAAAATCTTTTTAACAAACTGATAGATAACAATTCACAGTCTGAGTTGAGGTTATGGCAATATGCCAACCATTCCACTATTTAAGGAAATAGCAATTCATTCACTTTAAATGTAGTCATACTACTGGTATTGTCTTTTGGAGTATGAGAAAAGTTGTTAACTGTTCATCTTACTCTGTATTGCAATTACGTACCTATGGTAAGTATGATTCCTGTTTTGTCGTAAGTGCTGAATGAGGTCTGGCTCAATGTCATCCTTTAAAATTCTTTGAAAATCAGCCTCAAATTCTTCTTCACTCTCTATAAACGTCATTGTAAAGAGTCCTTTTCGTGAATAGGATGGAATGATTTCTATCAGGATTGTCAGAATCCAAGTTTTATCAAGCTCTAAGCATGCTGTATGATGTGCAGCTATTTGAAAATGAGAATATCATCAGCTCGCTGGGTAAACATAACATAAGCAGGTAAACAGGGCACTGATTATCTCCTGAGATACTGATAAGGCCATGGATAACCAAATAAAATCGCTCAGTCCAGTAATCTGGTCACAATTGTCATTTTAAGTGCATCAAGTGAAAATCATTTGGAGGAAAAATGATCAATGCACAGATTGAGCAGTGTATTGTGATTTAGTTTCTGATTAAACTTCAAAAATCAGCTACCAAGTGTTTGAATATGTTGAATGAAGTTTTTGGTGACTACACTGTCGCATGTTTTTGAAAGGCACAAATAGTTTTGTGAAGGCCAAGAAGAGATGGAAGTTGACAAGTATCCCTCTCACGCTTGCACTTTAACTACTGACGAAAACATCCCAAGAATTAACCAAATCATGAGATTGTCGTTTACCATCTGACTTGAAACCAGCAAGCTATTGCTGATCAAGTGTGGAGAACTGTAGAAAAACATCTCGTGGATTCTGCACCATGACAATGCACCAGCTTATAACGTCTTAACCATTCAACAGTTTTTAGCTGATAAGATGATCCCAGTATTGCAACATACTTGGCTGTTCTCCAAGATCAAAAGTCAACAGAAGCGAACACATTTTCAAACCATTGAGTAGGTGAAACAGAATGCGGCTCAAGTTTTGAAGGTGCACTCTAAAGATGACTTCAGCCCTACTTCAACCAGTGATAAATACGAATACAGTGGTGGATTGAGAGGAGAGTACGTCGAAGGGGATAAGAGGTAACAAAACTTTACTAATTTAACTTTTTACTAAGTCTCAATTTCAAATGGCAGTGCTTCTTACATTAATACATCAGCTGTATTATAAGTGTGCTGTATTATAAATGTTCCTTAGTTTTCTCCTTAGCCCTGGCTTCACGTTTCCACAATTTGTTAATCTCCTTGAATGATTTAATGATTTAAGTTTTTTTCATCTTGTATCCATTAAAAAAAATGTTCTTTCAATTTTGTATAATATCTTCTTTTTCTGTTGAAGCTGTTTAATTTTCATTGGTAATGAAAAATAAGTGTCTAAAAAAACAGTGGAATTACAAATAGAAATAGCTCAACAGTTTTTACAATCTAAATCTTGTGCAATTCATGTTTTGTATTATATTTCAAAAACGTTAATGACGGGACAAATTTAAATAATTATAATGATAAATTGTATGTTCAAAATATTCAATTTCTTAATGTTATGTTTTGAACAATTAAATTTATTAGTGTACAGTCTCTTGATAAATATATGTTTATTGAGGAAATGAAAAATCCTTACTTATCTCACTTACAGGACGCTTTGAATAAAAAGTTTTGAAAGAGTTTATATTCAGGCACATAGAACAATACAAACAGCTTTGTTTCCCTCTATAATCAGCTAATTGTACATTCATTTCATAGCCTTCAATCTGAACTCGAGGGCAAAAGAAATCAAATCCAAAAGCTATACTTAGTACAGGATTGGAGGCCTAGTTTACATAAAAAGCACATAAAATACATTTTTGATAAATAAGTATATTTTCATAATTTCACATATTTTAATTTTCTGTCATAATATGCCTGTACTTGTGCTGAGCTATAAAAAATATCCACTATTAGTCCTCTGTGAGCTTTGACTTTTCAGGTGTGTGATTAGTTTTCTTCCACATATTTATGTAAATCTACACAAGTCATATTAAGAAAAATCCCTTTGTCTTGGCTTATTTTATAAATCTCTTATGTGACACCTAAGCTATAATTTAAAACTGAATAGACTGCTAGTACCAAAGTGATATATTTATCTGAACTTTTTAAAAATGAATTGTATGGTCTAGTAATATAAACCTTTTTTAATCCAAATAGTTATTCTTGGCAAAGTTGCCATGTAAAAATCATCAATACACTTCAGAAATTCACAACAATAGTCACTATTTCCTTATGTGACACCTAAGCTATATTTTAAAACTAAATAGACTGCTAGTACTAAAGTGATATATTTATGTTCAAAAAATAAGTGATGTTCAAAAACTAAAGTATAATATCAGTACTGAAATGTTGGTCACAGCATATTATGCCTTTTTCCATTCCCAGCTCAGGTATGGTATAACACTTTGGGGAAACAGTACTAGTGCTAAAACTGCTTTCATTTGGCAAAAGAAAGTAATTAGAATTATTGCAAATGTTGGCAATAGAGTTTCTTGTGTCCCACTTTTTAAAAAATTTAGAATTATGACCCTTCCATCCCTGTATATTTATTGTACTTTACTTAGTATCAAGGAACAATTAGATAGTTTTATTAGTAGACAAGAAATACACTCCTACTGTACACAAGAAAAAAATATATGCTTGAACAGATGAATGTTCGATTGGAGAAAACCAAAGGCACTTTTATTTATATGAAGATTAAACTTTTTAATAAACTTCCTGAAAAAGCATGGCATGTGTCTATTAATAGATTTAAAAATGTTGTGAGTAATTGGCTTGTTGATAACACATTTTATTCTTTAAATGACTACTTAACCTGTGATATTAGTACGTTAATTTTTTAATAGTTATTATTTTGTTGATAGTTATCTCTTGTTATTTATTTATTGTTGTTAAATCTATTTCATTGTTAATTTTAATTTGTTGCATTTTTTATCTATTTATTGTTACTTTTTATTGTTTTATTGTTATATATTTATTGTTTTATTTACTATTTAATTTATTCTGTATATAATGTTTTAGATATGTTATATATATTTAACGAGATGCTGCTAATACCATTTTTACTTTTATTTTCTTTTTAATGACTAAATTGTGGCGTTATTCACATGTTCATATAAAATTTACTTTGACTTACAGTCTAATCATTACACTTGTATTATGGGGTTTTAAAGGTGTGATAGGAGTAGGTAGCCTTTTAGATATAATAAAAAGTGACGTTGTCCATTGCATTGTCAAGTGCTTAAAGACAATAAAGATTTCTTGATTCTTGATTCTTGATTTATCTGAACTTTTTAAAAATGAATTGTATGGTCTAGTAATATAAACCTTTTTTAATCCAAATAGTTATTCTTGGCAAAGTTGCCATGTAAAAATCATCAATATACTTCAGAAATTCACAACAATAGTTACTATTTCAATAGTTAAGTTAAATCCCATCAGAGCCAATTGCCAAGTACAGCAATTTTGACACAAAAATTGTTAACCCATCAGAACTTTAAAACTACTTACTAAATAATATAAATATACAAATTGTCCTTTGCAACATATGCCTCACCATCCAAACTCCTTTGAACAGAAAACAAACAAAAAATACCACCAATTTAACAGGTAATCTCCCAATGTTGAAACAGCTCAGTTTGTAACACATATGTCCAGCAGGTGTATTATCTTCATGATGAACTAAGAGATTCAATGATGTGACATCAACCACATTGCCATACGGTACATTATTTATAGCAGTCTTCTTTACAAACCAACAAGCCACATCCCACCAATTTTTTCTAATGATTATGCTACATTACTTTTAATCATTGTTTTCACTCAGTAAAGTCATTACAACATGTCAGTTCAGAAAATGTTTACAGTTTGCCAACATGCCTCAAACCACAAAAACCATGTAAAACTTTAGTACTCCTCTGTGGTCTGTTGATGTTTAAGTGAGCGTCTTGCTCTAGTCCTAATTCATTCGGGCTGAGCCAGGTAAAATATATGTATAGGCAATGTTTATTTTCATGACTAATATAAATAAGAAACAAGCAAAAGTGCTTGATGTTATTTAAGCAATATCTATATATATAAAAGAAAGTCGTGTTAGTTACACTATTTATAAGTCAAGAACGGCTGATCCGATTTGGCTGAAAATTGGTAGGGAGGTAGCTAAGAACTGGGAGAAACACATAGGATACTTTTTATCCCGTTCCCGATTCAGGATTACCGCCCCACTGGCCTCTAAAAATTACAGAAATACCCGTAAGAAATGCATTGCAGCAAACATATGTTATTACGTGAAAAAGCCTGTTCAAATTTTAATCAGCTGTTTCTTTGGAAAACATATATAATGCGACAAAAGAAACATATGTTTATATCATTTAATTACTATTTTAAATTTCTTTACACTTATAGTTTGAAAGCATAGAGTAAAAAAACTGTATCTTGAAATAAACAACTGTCTGAATTCCAAAATGTAAACAAACAACTGTTAATTTGATTGACACTTTCACAGCTGGCTGTGTCATTTTTCTGGGTTACTCAGTTCAAACAAAATGAAATCATGGCTACGGACATATAGATTGTCCTTTTCATTTTTACTTAATAATCAGTCAATCATGAAGTGATTTTTTTTACCTTTGCAATAATCTGTTGGTTTTTAAAAAAGACAAACAACTTATTACTTCGATTGCTTCCGGTTCGGATAACTTTTGTTTCGCACGCAATTAAACGATTTGCGAGTGTTTGTGAACATTGAGAGGATTATTATAAAGATGCCGCGACTCAGAAGATCAAATCTGTCTCAACAAAGCCGTAATGCAAGATGGCTTCGTAACGTTGTGAACAATTCTACTGAAGAAGAACGTGAAATCGGACGACAAGAGTGTCCGTGTTGGTATGGCCCGACTTCGTGCTTCTCAATCTCAAGAGCAAAGAGAGGAAGCCCGTGAAACAGCTCGCTTGGCTATGCGAAATCGGCGAGCTAATCGTACTGATCAACAACTAGATCAAGTTCGACACGCAAGAAGGAATACATCAGCTGTTTGATTTTGAATAGATCATCATTTAGTTATGATTGCACATATGATTACAGTTCGCATGTATCTGTACTTATTGGTCCAATGGATGTTGTTTGTGGGCATTGTAGTGCATTGAAGTTTGTTGAGAGTCGCTTGGATTGTGTTTGTCTTAATGGCAAAGTAAAATTGCCAATACTGACTCCCCCTCTTGATCCATTGCAATCATTGCTTTTCTGGAGAAACGCAAGAATCACGAATTTTCTTGCTAATACTCAAAAATACAATAGTTGTTTTCAAATGACATCATTTGGGGCAAACATAATTCAAGAACATGGATTTAATCCGACATTCAAGGTAATTAATGATAAAATATAAATATTTACTTTATTTCATGTATTCTTGAAAAATGATTTTATGTTTTTATTATTATTAGGTGCCTTAAATAAAATTGTTGTCTCAATTACATAAACTTTGCTATCTTTACAGATTCAAGGTCAAATTCAACCATCGAATTGTATCATTGCTACCAGTTGTGGATGGACAGTATAACTTCCTACAAATATACTTTATGGGTAATATTGAGGAGCAACTTGATCGCCGACATGAGATCAACACAGCAACGAAAAGAACAATTCTTTCAGATCTTCAGTGTTTTCCTTGATGAACATCATGCTTTGATCAGGCTCTTTAAGACTGCATTGGAGCGCATGCCAAGTGATGATTACAAAGTTGTGATAAGAGCAGACAAACGACCAGCTGGAACACATGAACGCAGATTCAATGCTCCAACGATAGATGAAGTTGCCATCCTGGTTGTAGGTGAAAACATGGAAACACGCGATATTGCTCTTACACGTCGCGATACAGGGCATCTGCAAAAAATATATGAAACCACACCGATCGTATGATGCACTGCAATATCCACTGATGTTTTGGCAAGGAGATGATGGATATCATTTCAATATCAAGATAATAAATCCATTAAATGGTAAATACTATTTTGTTGTATAAATTTTAGCTTTGTGAAGTTTTAGTTAAAATGAAAAAAAAAAAATTTCTTTGATGTCAACTAAGGGATTATAATGCTATTTCTTTGGGAAAATATTGAGCAAATAATAATTGATGATTCAATAATGAATAATGTAATAAATATATTTTAATCTTAACTTAATTAAAATGTTCTCAAAGATACTATAAATTGTATATAGAATATGGATATGTTCACTAATTTGTCCTCTTTTTTTCAGGCGAAGAGACGAACAAGAAGCTTTCTGCAATGAATTTTTATGCATACCATTTGATGATTCGTCAAAATGTAGATAACTATTTGTTGCGTTTTCGTCGGCTGTTTCAGCAGTATTGCGTTGATATGTATGTAAAAATCGAAACAGAGCGTCTTAATTTCATTCGGTTGAATCAATCAAGCCAAACTGAGATCAGAAGAGTATATCCATTTGCGCAATGCAATTAGCACTGATGGAGATACATCAAATATTGGTCGATTGACTATTCTGCCAGCGACATACACAGGTAGTCCACGTCATATGCATGAATATGCGCAAGATGCGATGACATATGTTCGTCATTACGGTAGACCAGATTTGTTTATTACCTTTACATGTGATTCCAAAATGGATAGAAATAGTTGAAATGTTACTTTCCTGTCAAACTTCAAGTGATCGGCACGACATCACAGCACGTGTCTTTAGACAAAAGATCCTGACTCTGATGAACTTTATTGTAAATCAACGTGTCTTCGGGAATACTCGATGCTGGATGTATTCAATTGAATGGCAAAAACGTGGTTTGCCCCATGCACACATTCTTATTTGGTTGGTAGAAAACATTCAACCAGACCAAGTTGATGATATCATATGTGCTGAAATCCCTGATCCTGAAACAGATCCAGACCTACATGATGTTGTAATCAAGAATATGATTCATGGTCCATGTGGCGTTATCAACCCTCAATCACCGTGTATGGTGAACAGTGCCTGTTCAAAACGGTATCCACGAAAATTAACGCAGAGACTATTACAGGCAATGATGGCTATCCTCTATATCGGCGTCGGTCAATCGATGATAATGGTCGAACTATCACAATAAAAGTGAAAGGTAATGATTTTGTGGTCGACAAACAGTTGGCTTGTTTCCATATTCACCACTACTTTCCACAACGTTTTAAGACACATTGCAACATTGAGTATTGCAATTCAGTCAAATCAATCAAATATGTCTGCAAATATGTTACTAAAGGAAGTGATATGGCAGTTTTTGGAATCCAAGCCTCCAACACCTACGATGAAATCATGCGTTATCAAGTTGGTCGATATGTAAACTGCAATGAGGCAATTTGGCGTATATTCTCATTTCCTATTCATGAACGCCATCCTACTGTTTTACATTTGTCGGTTCATCTTGAGAATGGTCAGCGAGTGTATTTCACCGAATCAAATGTGGTCCAACGTGCTGCTTTACCTCCAGCGACAATATTGACCAGTTTTTTTGAGATTTGTCAGAGCGATCTCTTCGCACAAACTTTGCTATACTCTGAGATGCCACCGATACTATACTTGGAACTCTTCATCAAAAAAATTTCAACGTCGGAAGCAAAGCGATGTGGTCACTGGTCATCCAGGTGTACGTTCTACAGATGCTCTGGGTCGTATTTACACAGTTAATCCGAAGAATGATGAATGCTTCTTTTTGCGATTGTTGTTGGTAAATGTCCGAGGGCCAACATCATATGAATCACTACGAACAGTGAATGGTATAGTGTGCCCAACATTTCGTGCTGCATGCCAAGAGCTTAAATTTACTAGAGAATGATATTCATTGGGACATGACAATTGCTTGAAGCGGTTATATCTGCAAATTCAGTCAGATACGGACATTATTTGCTATAATTATTTCTACATGTTTTCCATCAAATCCACGTGACCTGTGGAACAAATACAAGGATAACATGGCAGAAGACATTTTACATAGGCTTCGTGTTAGTATGAGAAATCCCAATCTCGAAGCTAACGAAGAGATTTATAACCAAGCTTTAGTCTTGATTGAGGACATGTGTTACCTCATGTGTGGCAGTATGTTAGTTAAATTGGGAATGCCACCACCAAATCGCGGAATGAATGACGCATTTAATCTGGAGTTGGAGCGTGAACTTGAATATGATTCACGTGAATTAGAACAATTAATTCAAACAAATGTACCCCTGTTGAACCCCCAACAAAAGGAAGTTTATAGTACATTAATAAAGGCAATTAGTGATGGAAATGGTGGGTTATTATTCTTAGATGCCCCCGGTGGAACTGGAAAACATTCCTAATGTCATTGATTTTGGCTACTGTTTCGTGCAAGATCTGATATTGCAGTAGCAGTTGCTTCTTCTTGGATAGCAGCCACATTATTGGAAGGATGTCGTACGGCTCCATTCAGCGCTGAAACTGCCTTTGAATCTTCAAACCATTGAGCAACCAACGTGCAACACATCAAAGAACTCAGCAATGGCAAAAGTTTTAGTAGCGTCAAAAATCATTATCTGGGACGAATGCACAATGGCCCATAAACGTGCATTGGAAGCACTTGATAGAAGCACTTGAAAGAAATCTGAAAGCAATGCGCAATGAAGTTTTGAAGTTTTGGAGGCTCATTAATTTTACTGCTGGTGATTTCCGCCAAACACTGCCAGTTATTCCTAGACTGCTGCTGATGAAATAAAACGCTTGCCTAAAATCATCACATTTTGTGGCGTTATGTAAAAAAAACTACAGTTGACTGCAAACATGAGAGTTGAATTATCAAACGATCCATCTGCTCAAATTTTTTCTAATCAGTTGTTGACTATTGTAATGGTTGTGTTCCTGTAGACCAAGAAAGTGGATGATTTCATTTCCATCCAATTTTTGCACCTTTATCTCAACAAAAGATGAACTAATGCAAACTTAATTCCCAATATCAATACTAATCACAAAAATAACAATTGGTTGAGTGAGCGAGCAATCTTAGCAGCTAAGAACAAGGATGTGGATGACTTGAACTTTTAATTAATTCAGAGTCAAATTGATGGTACTCTGCAAACATTCAAATCTAATTGATTGATTGCGTAACAAATGATGAGGCTACTAACTATCCAACTGAATTTTTAAAACTCTTTGGAGATGCCTGGCTTAGCACCTCATAATTTACTTTTGAAGGTTGTGGTGCCATAGTATGCTTCTTCGCAATCATAAATCAACCAAAATTATGCAATGGAACGCGTTTGGTTGTAAAAAAATTGATGATAAATGTGATTCACGCGACGATTCTTAAAGGAAAATTTAAAGGTGAGGAAGTTCTTATTCCAAGATTCCCGATGATTTCTACCGATATGTATTTTGAATTTAAACGAACTCAGTTTCCGATTCGTCTTGCATATGCCATTTGCCATGACGATCATAAATCACAAGGCCAATCTTTGAGCGTTTGTGGACTAAATTTAGAAAATCCATGTTTTTCTCATGGACAAATTTTTGAGGAAGTTCATGTGGCTGCAAACCATCTGCTAAAAACAACTCATATTCCTTGCATTTGCATGGACAATAATATCACAAGGTTGACTGTCGGAAAGAGAAAATATTAATAAATTAATGTATCTGTGCACCCTTAACTGCAAAAATGTTGTATATCACAAGGTACTGACTGAAGAAAGAGATCAATATAATAAATTAATGTATCTGTGGCTTTGCTGCTTATTGCAATTTAAATTATTTTAGATAACTTACGAATTGTGTTTTTTAATTTTAAAATTTAAGATTAGTTGTGAAAGGAAAAAAATCACATAGGACCTAATTTGATTTATTTTTTTACTTTGTCTTTTATTCTGCACATTTCAAGCACCAATGTGGATGCTGTGGACCCTTTAAGGCGGTACGAAGTTCGCCGGGTCAGCTAGTTATTAATAGATAATATTATAATTTTTCACAAATATCAAATGTTTTATAGTGCATCAATTAATAAGAAAATAAAAAAAAGAAATAAAGTGACAAACTAACTATATGTAACAAAAAAGTGTTGAAAGAAATTCAAGATACAAAAACGTTTCAATTGTTTTGGGAATAAAAAAATATATAACTAGTTCTGAGTAAATTCCCATTTTTACTGTGGAAAACATTTCATAGCCTATTTTATAACTACGATAATTCTAACACTCCAGGAGTATGAAATCTCGGTATCTTAAATTATGGAGTCTCCTTTTTTCAAAATGGTATTGGAGTTTCCATTCATTAAAATTATGTTATTATGAAGTCTTCATTAACATGTGATATATATATATATATATCAATTTAAAATTTTGAATTCCATAAGCATTGACACCTGAATTGAAGTGACAGATCTAGAATTAAGGTTTACATGTAAATGTCATAAGTGTGTCCATGTGCATGAGTGTCACAACTCTAACTAATGTTTCCATTTATTTAAAAACATTGTATTGGATTTTCAAATTTTGCAGTTATTGAGATTTAAAAAATATTGTCACAAAATATTCAGTCAACTACTACTACTGGAAATTTATAGATATTTTAAAGTTAGTCTTTCCAAACAATTTCTAGTGAATACACAATATGTTCAGTATAATTATTGTATACATTTTTGATTATATGAAATTTTCATACAAGATATAAAAAAACTTCGTCATTCGTAATTTCAGGCATTCAGAATTCTATCCTGATTGATTCCTAAATATTAAGGATATAGATTTAATACTGATAATGTATAAATCTAAATATTAATATTGTTCTTTAGGTGCCAAGCTTCTTATACTTGATAATACATTCATTTTATTATAAAATATTCCTCATTAATAAGCCTACCTAAAAAATTCACAAGCATATTTCTAACATCTAAATCTCTATCTGTATGTTTCTACTCTAATATTTAATGTTGTAGGCCAAATCAGTATTACATCACTATATTTCAGATTCAATCTTGAGGTAAATACTATTTCTAAAACCTATCTAAAGGTTCAAGTTATTTACATTTATTACTTTAAATATACACTCTTCATAGAATTAATTATGGAAATTCTCATACAAGATGTTACAGTACTAAAATTAATTTTAGCATACATTTTTAATTCCCACTCTGATAAAGCATAAACACAGTTCAGTGACTTTTTGTATGAATTTATTTTAGCTAACTGATCTGTCGTGTCCGATTCCAATTCTGATCAAGCAAAAATACAATTTGGTGACAATTGATGTGAATCTGTTTTAAGTAACTGGTCTGTGTTGTTTGATTCCCATTCTGATCACCCAAAAACATAGTTTGGTGATATTGGTGGGTATTTGTTTTAGCTAACTGATCTGTGGTGTTTCATTCCCTTTCTGATCAAGCATAAGCAGAGTTTAGAGATAATTTGAGTGTAATTGTTTATGCTACCTGATCTGTGGTGTTTGATTCCCTTTCTGATCAAGCATAAGCAGAGTTTAGAGACAATTTGAGTGTATTTGTTTAAACTAACTGATCTGTCATGTTTGATTCCGTTTCTGATGACACAAAAAACATAGTTTGGTGATATTTGTGTGTATTTGTTTTAGCTAACTGATCTGTGGTGTTTCATTCCCTTTCTGATCAAGCATAAACAGAGTTTAGAGACAATTTGAGTGTATTTGTATGCTAACTGATCTGTGGTGTTTGATTCCCTTTCTGATCAAACATAAGCAGAGTTTAGAGACAATTTGAGTGTATTTGTATGCTAACTGATCTGTGGTGTTTGATTCCCTTTCTGATCAAACATAAGCAGAGTTTAGAGACAATTTGAGTGTATTTGTATGCTAACTGATCTGTTGTGTTTGATTCTGTTTCTGATGAAACATAAACAAAGTTTAGTGACAATTTGTGTGTATTTCTTTAGTTAACTAACTAATATGTGGTGTTTGATTCCCATTCTGATCAAGCAAAACACAGTTTGGTGACAATTGTTGTATATTTGTTTTAGTTAACTAATCTGTAGCATTTGATTCACTGGTGACAAATTGTGTGCATCTGTTTTAGCTAACTAATCTAATCTAAATCCAGAGATAAGGTCCAATTTTAATTTTGTTTCTGTGATAGGTCATAGAATGTGTATTCTTGTATAAATGTATCTGACAAAAACTTCCTCAAGTATCATAATCATATTCACTTTTCATTCAGTGGCAAACCCCATATCACCAACAATAAAATGTTTAAGCATAAGACAAATAATGTATCTGACAAAAACTTCCTCAAGTATCATAATCGTATTCACTTTTCATTCAGTAGCAAACCCCACATCACCAACATTAAAATGTTTAAGCATAAGACAGCAACATGTGTACTTATTTTACAACAAATGTGTTACATTGTATAGAATATATTATTGATATACTGTACTTTAAAATCAACCATTTTCACACTTAAAATAAATGACACTAATTTGTTAGTATAAAAAGTGACATAAAGAAGAAATATAAAGTGAATGAATAAAAACCCTACAATCACAAAATAAATTAACTAAATGGTAACTATTCTCAAATAAAAATAAAAATTTTGCTTGATTTTGAGTAGTTATTGGATAAAAATAGTCAATAAAAAATATCTATTAAGTACTAATTTATTCAAATGCTTAGTAATTAATTAAATTAAAAAGTTGGATAGATGACGAAAAAGAATGTAACCATATTTATTTTCTAAGTCAAGGCCAAAACACGAGTAAAAATGTAACAATCACATACTGTTAAAATACCAACCAAATTAGTGTGTCTTGTTGACTATTTTCCTACGATCAAGTTTGAAAACTAAAGTTAAAATTAATTGCACTGCCACCTTGAGGTTATTGATTGGCCAAAGTACAAGTCTAGAAGATTTAACCACTAATTAGCCTGACAATCTTTTTTTTATTTTTGACAAATAAGAGGGAATTTAAAACAACAGAGTGAGATATGAAGAATGTTGAAAATTAAAGCTACCTTTAAAGTTATTCTCTAAACAATTTGTAATAGTCTTCTTGTAGATGATTTTGTCAAGACATTTTTTTCTTTTTTATAACATTTAGGAGTTTTTATGATCCAATAGTTGGTATTTGTAGAGAAAACATACTTAGCTATGCTGATGAAGCCACAGGATGCAGTAGCATGCAAGGGAGTCCAACCCTCATTGTCTCCCTTGTTGACATCTGCCCCATGCTTCACCAGGAACTCCACCATGTCTAGATTGTCATCGATGCAAGCCTGCAACAGTTTATGTAACAATTAGTCACATTAATTAGGTACTTGGATGGCATACCAGTTCTGATTAACTGCAAAAAAGTCAATAGTATCAAAGCTACCATTATTTTGATATATAGAGTACCAGGTTCCAATTTAACATTGAGGGGTCTAAAAAATAATAAATGATTTGTTAAAAATATTGTTTATTCAGCTCAAGTAATCTGTTCCTAGAATATAATGCAAATCAACAAGCAAACAACCATAATGATGTATATAACAAATTTACCTAAAAACAAACATAATAACACATATGAATGTTACTAGGTAGGTAACACTCTTACTAGTGTGCCTGCGGATTCTAACTGCAATAAAATGTGGATTCAAGCTGACTCTCATTATTAAGTAGCCTTCTCATTAAAATAAAGACAGTATATATGAGTACATTTCAACAACATTTGTTATTTCTTTATTCAGATAACAGATCAACTAATTAAGAGTTTTTGGTATTTAAACGAGTTTTAGAAATTAGTGAAAAAAGGGGAACTAGTTTACTATAAATTCCAATTCATAGATTAAAAATTGTTAAAAGGTTGGTTACTGTTCAGAATTGCTGCCTTTGGGATGCTCTCCCTGAAGATATTAGAAGTATTGAAAGTCATGTGTGCTTTAGGGCGAGGGTCAGGGTCTTGTTACTAGAGAGCCTGTGGGCGTGACGGGCATTGGTGCTTGTAGCGTGTGTGAGGTCAGATTGTGTGCTAGAACGATTGAGTGTGTTTTTGTTCTTTTTCTTCTCTCATTGGCATTGTTAAGTTCATTTTGTATAATCCTTCAAAAAGAATTATATTATTATGTTTGTTACTTAACTTTACAAAAATTAATCTTGTTTACATTTTATTATAAGTGTATGTTACAATTTTACTTTGTAATCAATCATTATTAATTTTCCTTATATGATATGAGGTTAAATGATAAGAGAGATGTGCCAAACTGTTCCAGACACTGAACTACAGTGCTGAGTTTATGACAGCCGTGGACCAGTTTCAGCTAACAGTTCCATTGCAACAAAACGCTATATTATTCATTCGTTACGTCTCGTTGCATTGCATATATCGTATTTGTTCAATTGCCATGTAGCTAAAAGATGCAAAATTAATAATCAGTGCTTGAAATTCTAATTATTTTTACTAACACTTGAAATTAAAAAATTTTTATTACAACATTTATTTAGTTCAATTCAATATTACAAACTATCTCAAATATGGTATATTACATAAAAAATATTATGTATAGTTTGATTAGGATCAAAATTAAATGTGAATAAAAACATAAAAGAAAAAAATATTTTTTTTAATGTTTCACTACGGGTTAAAAAGTGATAAACAACAGTTAATTCCCAATCCATAATAAGTAGTATTGGAGGAAGAGGAAAGCAGGTAGGAATAATAATTAATCATCTATAAGCTTGTAATATATAGTATAGCGGTTATCTCATCGTTCCATGATCAGTACCATACATTGCAACATTCGTGTTTATCGCAACAGGCAGCCAATTGTTGCAATGGCCACATTGTCACTACAGTTTCAGTGAAACCATATATTTTTTCATTGCAACGGCAGACATTCGTTGTTACGACAGTTCCAGTGGAACCTTTAATATGTTCACAACAACATGTACCCAATCGGGTTCACACCGGGCTTTCGTAAAGCGCACTATGTTCCCTTGGGGAATACAAAAAAACATTGAAATAAATTTGTTGTGAAAAATTGGAAGGCCTACAAACATTTCTCGTTATATTTTGACGTTTAACATAAAAAAAGATTACGGTTTTTTGCCAACAAACCAACTTTATGAGAGGGGCTAGAAAGCTCTAACTAGCCTCTTTCATAAAGACATTTTTTATTCCATTTGATTCATTAGCCTGTTTAGCCTATATGAGATAGAAAGAAAGGGAGAGATTATAGCCTTACATAATTTCAAATAGTGCTCTTCTACAAGAGCTTCCGGTAAATTTTGTAAGCACACATGGTCTTTAACCCTATATTCCACACTGACAAACTTGATGTTCACAAAAGCAAATTCACCAAATAGTTTATCAGTTGGTATTACTTAACTATTATTATTTTATATTATATAAATTACTTAATTATATTATAAGCAAAGGCTTACAACAAACACTCTCGTTTGGAAATACACTAATCTACTGATTTGATCAACAGTCACTTAAACTTTGGATAGCTATAAGAAGACCAATACTCATAGAACTTAGTTGCAAGTAGTCAAATATCACATTAGTGAAACATTGTGAATCATAAAGTAAAGTGAACTTTTACACACTTTTCAAGATCTCTATATGCCTCATAGAACGTAGTTGCAAGTAGTCAAATATCACATTAGTGAAACATTGTGAATCATAAAGTAAAGTGAACTTTTACACACTTTTCAAGATCTCTATATGCCTCATAGAACGTAGTTGCAAGTAGTCAAATATCACATTAGTGAAACATTGTGAATCATAAAGTAAAGTGAACTTTTACACACTTTTCAAGATCTCTATATGCCTCATAGAACGTAGTTGCAAGTAGTCAAATATCACATTAGTAAAACATTGTGAATCATAAAGTAAAGTGAACTTTTACACACTTTTCAAGATCTCTATATGCCTCATAGAACGTAGTTGCAAGTAGTCAAATATCACATTAGTGAAACATTGTGAATCATAAAGTAAAGTGAACTTTTACACACTTTTCAAGATCTCTATATGCTAGTTTATAGTCATCAATTTAAAAAGGGAAATGTAATCTGCAACAAAATTAAACCTCATTTATCAGACCAAGCCACAGTTTGTAGAAGTCTTCATCCAAATTGTGTTTTATACTCGATTAAAAAACAAACATTTTTTCAACCAAAATCAATATAATGATAAAACTTCATGCTATTGAAAATTGTACAGAACACTTGACTCAGGTATACAACACAGCTACAACTTCATACTGACATAGATGGAGTATTTGACTTTAAAGTGTGCTGCTCAATCATTTCAATATAAATAACAAGTAGTGATGATACCCATAGGTTAAGTCGTAAACTGCTAACAAAAGAATTAGAAACATTCTTATTCATTTCAAGAACAGTAAAATTGCAGTATTATTAATTAGAATGTAAACATAAGTAACAAGGGTAAAACATCTGTTTAGGTTTAAAATAAATAAAAAAAATATTCTGAAATGAGACATAAGATATGGATGCAAAACTCAAATGTAAAGGTGCATGGAAAATAATAAAAACTATGAATAAAGAGGAAAGAAACATTATTAAGCTTATAAATAGGTAAAGCTTTTAATAACCATTTTATATATTTGGCTTCTTAATCACTAGTACATGAAACCAGCACAATGACAATGACCTTGTTCTTGAATATTTTTTTTTTTTTTTTTTTTTTTTTTTTTTTTTTTTATAAGGGGCGAAAAACGCAGCGGTTATCATCGCCCTCAAGAGAAAATTGGCACCTACTCGTATTTGGTGGTGTCAATTAGGCAAACATAGATTACATTCTATAAGAAAAAAATATAAATAGGAATGAAAGCAAGTAGTTGAGTAAATAATTTAAAATAACCTTAGAACTAGATAACAATACATGTAACAAGGGAAAGACTGTAAAGAGGTCTTAACCCATATAGGGGCTAAAAAATATTAAATAGAACAAAATAAGTACAAGGTACATAACATTAATTAAATAAACTGTAAAAACTTAACAAATTTTACTGCCACCAAGGTAGCTGTAAAGGGGCTAATTTGGCAGCTGTCATAATAATAATAAATAAAAATTAAATAATAAATTAATAAATATTAACAACAAACCGATAATCGGAATAGATAAACTTAACACAATACTATATTTTGTTCATCAGCGACGTTGCTTTCAGAAAACATAAAAGTGTTTGAGTTGCCGTCTCGTCGTCGCAGAGAATATCGTTCAACGAAGCTGGCAGATTCGAGTTGCGCCTATGTACCGAGTAGCGAGGGCAGTCAACAAGCATATGTTCAACTGTAATAACAGTGTCACATGTGTCGCAGACCGGAGGATCATCTCTACTCATGAGGAAGCCATGTGTGAGAAGCGTTATGGCCTAGCCGCAGGCGACACAACACAACCTCCTCACGACGACTCAGGCGGTTCGCTGTCTCCCAGAGTCCAACGCAGTCTTTAATACGACGTAACTTGTTGTTAACGACTGCCTGCCACTCGGTATTCCATTTGGCTTTCAGTTTGCCCTTCACTACCGGAATAATGTCGGAGGAAATTATCCGTGCGGTGTAAGGCTGGAGTTCCAATGCTTCTTTGGCTCCTCTATCTGCCAGCTCGTTTCCGGATATTCCAATGTGGCCAGGTACCCAGACAAGAAAGACAGCAACAACCTTTGGACTGAAAGGGACGACAAAGAGTGCCATATTTCGCGGATGATGATGTGTTTTGAAAACATGTCGCTGATGGCTTGTATACCACTAAGGGAGTCGCTGCAGATAACCAATTTTTTAGTCATAGGAAACGTTATATTTAGGGCCTTTTGGATGGCTGTTAATTCGGCCGTGAAAATGGAAGAGTCGTTGGGGAGACGAAACCCGTATCGTCTAACCCCAGTGACGAAAGCACATCCCAGTTCTACAACGTTCCTTTGACCCGTCAGTATAGACAACATCGCAAGGTGCGAGGCTGCCTAGTATTTGACGGAATTCTTGTTGGTAGGACTGTTTCTGGAGTGGAGACTTTTTTAAACTTAGAGAGATTTACAATAATTTTTGGCATTGAGACGCTCCAGGGTGGGATATCACATTGATGAACGAATTTAAACTGGTAATCATTTAGGCCTATTTCATAAGCGTAGGATTTGGCCCTAACGCCTAAGGGTGAAGGAAGATTTGGTCTCGCTAGGAAAGGAAATTATAGAGTGGATTTCGCAGAGGACCGGTTCAAACGCAGGGTTTTCTGGCTTTCCCTGAAAGAGCGTGAACATAGTTTAGGGACAGTTGTTGTCGTCTATGCGAAAGAGGGGATTCTCCCGTTTCTGCGAGAAGACTATTAATAGGAGAAGATCGAAAAGCTCCAGTGGCCAGTCTTAAAGCAGAATTATGGACTGGGTCAAGCATTTTGAGAGCACTGGGTCTTGCGGGACCCATATGCTTGACATCCATAATCTATACAGGAACGGATGGTGGCTTTGTAGAACCTGAGCATGCATGTCCTGTCAGCCCCCCATTTTTGTTCCGCTTTAAAGCTCTCAGTATGTTCAAAGCGCTTCACGCATCGATCTTTTAGGTCTTTCAGGTGAGGCACCCAAGTTAGCCGGGTATCAAATGTGAGACCCAGGAATTTGATATTGTCACAAGTAGTAATTCTCTGACCCAGCAAAGAGAGCGTTGGCTGCTCAACGGTACGCATTCTGGAGAGAAAACGATGGCTTTTGTTTTAGGTGGCGAAAAAAGAAAAACCTGTAACTCCGCACCACTGTTCAAGCCTGTTGATGGTAAGCTGTAAAGCTCTCTCCCCCACCGCTAGCTTCTTTGTAGAGATGTAAATAGAGAAATCATCTACAAACAAAGAACAGCGCACAGGAGGGGTAACGCAGGACGATATGTTATTGATTGCAATGGCAAACAGAGTACAACTTAGAACGCTACCTTGTGGAATACCATTTTCCAGCGTGAAGGAATCGGAAATGGTGTTCCCAAGTTTGACCTGTATGGTTCTTTCCGACAAGAAGCCCTGTATGAAAGAAACCATGTGGCCCCCTACACCCCAAGATATTAAAGCATTTAATATCCCCCTTCTCCAAGCCTTGTCATAAGCCTTGGAAATGTCGAAGAATACGGCGATCAATTGTTTTCTTTCAATAAAGGAATTCAGGATTGCCGATTCCAAGGCAAGTAGATGGTCACTAGTAGACAGGCTTTGTCGGAATCCGCACTGGGAGGGTGAAAGAAGATTATTTTTCTCCAGAAACCAAACAAGACGTCTGTTGACCATCCTTTCGAATACTTTGCAGAGACTGCTAGTAAGCGAAATTGGTCTATAGGCTCCTGGAGAAGTTCTATCTTGGCCGGGTTTTTGGAGAGCGATAATGTGTGAGCGACGCCAAGAATTAGGGAATGTGTTTTCTAAATATATTCTATTATATAATTTCAGAAGATCTTGTTTTCCATCCTCCGTCAGGTTCCGCAACATAGCATAATGTATGTTATCGGGACTGGGGCAGAATTTGATGTCGCCTTTAGTGATGAATCAAAGTTCATCAATGGTAAAGGGAAGGTTTAAAGGAGAGTTGTTATTGATATTTAAATTTAGAGGATGTCTTTCTGTATTTGTTTTGAAATTTTGAAAACTCCCTATTGTAAGATGACGTTTTTGAAATTTCCGCAAAATGTGAGCCGAGTAAATTGGAAACTGTCCAAGGGATCAGTTACCACATCGGTACCATTTTTCAGAGCAATAAGAGAAGGTGGGGGGGTCTTGCAGCAAACAGATCGAAGCTTCCTCCAAACATCAGATGCAGGAGTTGTTCGTTTTATTAGATCTGTGTAGTCCAACCCAGGACTGCCGCCGTCTCTGTCTAAAAACCTGTCTTGCTTTTGCCCGTGCTCTTCTGTACCTACTTAAATTTTCTTCATTCGGTGATCTGTTGAAACTGTCTTTAAACATTTTCGACGTTCCTTTAGAGCCGCCGAACATTCTTCAGACCACCAAGAAACCTGGCGTTTGTTTGGTGAACCTGAGGATTTTGGAATGCTCCGCTCTGCGGATGTTATAATATTACATGTAAATAATTCAGTGGCTGTATTTATGTCGTTTAGTTCGATATTACTAGTTTGAGAAACCATGTTCTTTTTGTACTCGTTCCAGTCAGCCCTCTTAATTTTCCACCTGGGACACCTGCCTGTCGAAGACGGAAAGGATTGAAAAGCCACGGCAATGGGCGCATGGTCACTCCCTGACAGGTCGGGAAGTACGGACCAATGCACTCGAGTTGCCACGACCGGACTGCAGATTGACAGGTTCGATTGCCGACCATATGCCAGTCCTAGGGCACATGTAAGTGGCCGACTCGTCATTGAGAACGACCGCTGTCACTTCATCCCACAATCCCGCAACCATGTTACCCCTCGATCAGAATGGCTGGAACCCCAAGAGCGATGGTGTGCATTGAAATCACCAACCATCAAGAAAGGAGAAGGGAGTTGGCTGTACAGGTCACGGTAGATCATCAAGAGATAAATCAAAAGGGGAAGGTGGAATATATATGGAGCAGATGGTTAATTTAAAAGGAACGTCGATTGAAACTTGCTACTGCCTGGAGGTTTGTGACGATGTTCAAGGCTCTAGCATTAACAGAAGAATCTGCTAGAATAGCCACACCTCCACAGGCAATTTGTTGGTGATGATCTAAGCGAAAGATGTCATAACCATTTTGTTTGAAACGAGTATGAGGAGACAATTTTGTCTCTTGTAGGCAAATAAATTTAGGTTTTCTTGTATTTATAAGTAATTTTAAGTCTTCAAAGTGGCTTCTCAAACCATTTAATATTCCATTGTAACAGCATATATTTAATATTATATATTTTATTTTGTGCTAATTCATCGTAATTTTTTTTCTTTGCTTAGACACAGGACGGAAAGTTACCATGAACAGTTTGGAACTCCGTCTGCATCTCCAAAGGGTCCTCAATCATATCATCATCAAGTGATAATTGTGAGGATCTGGACGAGGATGAGTTAGTCTTTTTTACTAGGGATTTTGATCTATTGTCTGATTTTGTTTGAATGTTCTTCTTTAGTTTGTCGGTGAGTTTTTTTCTCTCTTCCAAAGATAAGGCAGGTTTCGTATTTTGTTGCACCTTATCTCTGAAAGTAGGAGTAACTGTTGTGCGGAGCTTGAATCTGTGTGGTGGTCTTAGTATGGGGCGTGTGGACTGCTTGGGAAGGATTACTGGTGGATGCCAACGGATGTTGTCCGGTACCGGTTGCAAGCTGCTTTAACCAAAGCAGCAACCTTCTCTGTTAAATTAAGTACCATAACCTCCAAGGCGGTACATGACGGGCACTGTGCGGATTGGGACTGGGGCTGAAGCAGCTTCGGAGTACGAGACTCCTTTTTAGGGGTTGGAGCGATTCTTCTCCTATACTCTTTGCGGGCTTCATTGAAGGAAAGTTTGTTAAGAGTGGCAATCTTCAATACTTCCTTTTTCCTCTATGTAAACTCTACACTCCTTCGAGGTGGCCGCGTGTTTGCCCTTGCAGTTTACGCATCTGACGTCGTTCTTGCAACCTTCTTCTTGGTGGCCTTCATCGCCGCAACCGGGAACCAAGTCTCAGGGCCCGAGCATGTCTTAGTAGAGTGCCCGAATCTCTGACAACGGAAAACACCGCTGCGGATTTTTGAAGTATGGCCGTACAGTAAGGGATAAGTACCCAGCCTTGATAGTTTTTGGGGGTTGAGGAATTGCAAAGGTCAGTATTAGACCAGGAGTAGGAACCTTTCTCCCATTCTCCGTCCGAAGCATCCTGACCACATCGGTTTACCATTTCGCATTGCAGCTCGTCCTTGATTTCTTCCTCACTACACTCCATCAGGTCACGGCAGAAGACGATTCCCTTGGATGTGTTCAGTGAGGAGTGCGGTTGAACGACGACTTCCACCTGATCAAAAAAACTCGTCATCTGAAGGAATTTCTTGGCTTGGATGTAGTTCGCAGCCTCCACCAAGATAGTTCCATTCCTTAATTTGTTCACAGATTTAGGCTGACCGCCTGAGGAAACAAAAGCCTTGTTGATAAGGAAAGGACTAACCTTCGTTAGGGTTTTGCCCTCATCCTTATGGACTCTCACGATTAGATATAGTGGAGTTGGAATGCTCGTATTTTCAGCTCTTACTTTTTCTTCCACTTTCCTTTGTTTTATGTATGATTCATTTTCAGAATCCGACAACTGTCTCTTTTTCTCTGGATCGTAATCTCTTACTCCGAATTCTTGCCCTAAGGGTGGGGGTGGTTTGAGTATCCATATATAAGGTCACCAGCGCATCGTGTTTAGCAGTGCGGGCCGATTCACCCAGGAGCGGGCATGCCCTCGGGTGTCCCACAAACCGTAGCTTAGGGGACAACCCTACCTCAGTTCCCCGAGGCCCGGTTTTCCATCGTTTACCAAGTCGGGAATACGCGCACAACTTGGACTCGCACGTGGGCAACAGGGGCTCCGACACCCCTGCCTACTGAACACTTCCTGACCAAGGACCGAAGTGGCTGGCTTCTGAACCAGTACATGACTTACGCCTCGGCAGAGACAAGCTCACATCAGCTCTCACCGACACCAGATAGGGCACCTAGTGCCGGCTTAAGCACTCCCAGCGAGCCATGCACTGGAACGGTCAGAGGACGGGTACTTATAGACCCTGGAGGGGGATTTGGTAGGAATTAGGGAATGGTTAGGTGGGAAGAGGCAGTTTAACGTCATACCCAGGACGTCTTGAATATTTATACCACTATATAATAGGATATAACAATGTTTTTTAAATTCTAAAAATCAATGAGTTTTCTGATGAGGTTGTGAAAGACATATACATAACATTAGAGCCACTTACTTATTTATAAGATAAAATATCTTTATTGTACAAACTTTTGACAGGTTTATAAACAGTGTAATACAAACTGGCGCATTCTCAAAATATAAAATACTAATAATATAACTAAAGTAACATCAGCCAAAACTAGAATAACTAGTTTAAAGACATCATTTAAATATTCTCCACACCTAGTAACAATTTTCAACTAAAAATTCATGTAATTTAGCAATTAAAAATTTACTGGAAGTTGTTATATAAACATAATTATATATATATATATATATATATATATATATATATATATATATATATATATATATATAGTGATCTTCTTTCAAAAAAGTTAAATTAGGTATTGGATAATTGAAAATGTTCTTATGTCTAGTGCTCTACATATGTTTCAGCTTAATTGTCAAATGACAAGGAATCTCTCTATACTGTTATCAAATTTTCAAAGATATAAACGCAAAGCTAAGTTAAAACTTTAGTTTGTTTGAATAAAAGTCACCACCGTTGCTCTCATTATATTTTTTTCTGAGCTTTTAAAGTATGATGTCTGAACTGTTTGATGCTCCCCATATTAATACACCTGTATTACACGTTTTAACACAGATTGCATGTAGGAAAAATGAACAGTTTTCGACTTTCAAGACAGACTATCAGCCAAAATCTTGAATGCAAATCGAAATGAATTTAACTTTTTTGATAAATATTGGTTGTATTCTATAAAATATAATGTATGATATTTAATATATAGCATCTTTATTTAATAAGATGCGGGAAACAAGGAAGGTTTCCCCAAGCATTGGAATTAAGTGAATAAAAAAAATTACAAATATAATAAAAACATTTTTCTCTATAAACCAGCACAATAAAAGTGATTGAAACAGTGAAACAAACCCTCACTTAATTTATTATAATTTACTACCATTCAGATTGTTAAAAAACCCTGAGAAAAAGTCAGATTACAGTTTTTGTACGGAAACTTATTAAAAATATGATGCATGAGGCCCATGTGATAAAGATAACCTTACTTAATTATGTTTATGCTACGATAATATAACTTTGAAAAGAGTACATCGCCAGGAATACAAGCAAATGCCTTCTTCAGTCAATTAGGATAGTCATCACTTTATTTTCAGAATTAAGAATAATCTGTTTATTCATTGTTTTTAATATGTTTAAACAAGGAAGAAACCCAAGTAATTTGCATCCTGTTAACTAAATTATCAAAAATGTCATCTCAACATTAATTGACAAACAATAAAGTATATGTGACCAATAAAAATTGTCAATATTTTGTAATGGAAGAGATAAACTAAAGATGGTGCTATACAGTAGCTGCCAATATTTATGGAGCTGTGATGGAACTGGTAGTCTTGTCGACCCTTGGCACTAGCTGTAGCTTCATTCTGAGCCGTATTTACTCAGATTGTTTGGCTGCCAATATGCAACTATACAGCACACAGGCTCTTTACAACACTTCCACCAACACAGATTCCTCACTTTTATCCTACAACTGCCACAATGACTCAAGGATTGTACGTAATTGATTAGACATGTAACCTGAAAAATTACACTAAAATAAGGCTGCAATTACTAATCATAATGAAATACTCAGTGCAACCATAATATATCTGATGAATGATTGCAAATTTGAGGACCTTAAGTTTCAGGAACAATTTATTCTCAAATTGCAATCAGGAATATCAGAATTATTGTTCAGTGAATGTAAGTGTTCCTTAAGTATTACAGTAATGTATGACAAATTTGTTTTTACAATTTTTTTATGTTCAGTAATAAAATGTTTGCACAAAATATTGATACTTTAGATATGAACAAAAGTTCTTAAAAAGTAATATTCATACAAAGCCAAGACAAGTGCGTGAGGTGGTGGGACCTTGTACGCGCAGTGCCCAAACTTGTTGCAATAGTTGTCGAATCTGTGGTAACCGCCTTCAGAATGTGATTTAGTGCACATTTGAATCACTTATAGAGAGCTCGGTGTGTTCATTCTATATGCGGCCATTGCAACATGTACCATGTTTGTCTAATTTTAAATACGCATAATTATGTAGTACAGTCGACTCTTGATAACTCGAATTTCAAGGGAACGGCTGTTTTCTTTGAGTTACGTATAGTTCGACTTAAGAATAGTTCGAGTTATAAAGGTAATATTTCACTAAATTCGACTTACAGAGGTAATTCGACTTACAGAGGTAAAAAAAAATAAAATTCGAGTTATAGAGGTGCAAATAAACTATGTTTTTTATTCCCTACATCCTTTACAAAACTAATGTATGTACTGTAACTACATACAGCATTTGTACTTACTCTCACACTGCAATGTATGCCTACAATTCATACGTACATACAATACAAAATTTCGAGTTGTAGAGGTAATGTATTTAAAGACTTCGACTTATCTACTGAACTTCGAGTTATAGAGGTAATTTTTCTATCACTTCGAGTTATTGAGGTAAAATTCGGGTGCAAAATTAATTCGAGTTACGCATGGTTTTTTTTCGACTTAGGCAGGTTTCTCAAGGGAACGGAAAAAAATTCGAGTTATCAAAGAATTCGACTTATTGAGGTTCGAGTTATCGAGAGTCGACTGTACATTTTATATCAAATATCGCATTAATTGAAGGTAATCTTAAAATTAAACATTAATTAAGCAGGAAACATTATTCAGAATTCAATGTACATGTTACATTTTATATACACCATGTTATTACTAAAATGCATATAAAATGTGCATTATACAGAACAATTTTTGTATTGGCAATAAAGAGATTAATATTATTACAAAGAAAAGTTTTATAAGTCTTATTGTAGATGGTATTTCAATATACACTGATGGCCACTTTTCACAGTAGGTCAATGCCAGTTTTAAACTTGATTAATGATATAGTACAAGGGGGGATGCCCTATTAAATAATCCCTTGGTTAAATTTTATATTAATTTCAGATAACTTTATCAAAATTTTATAGTAAAAGAATAAATTTTCTATATTCATTTAGCTATGAATCGTACATTTACAGAGATATATTTACAACAAAAATCAATAGCATACACATTTTGAGGCAATTTGTACATTCTATATGAAGCTGTTAGGAATTCTGCGAACTAAGACAACGCACGTTTCAACAGAACGGGGAATCTGGTCCAGAAATAAGCGGTGATCGGCTCTGCGTCTGACCCCGCTGCCGCCCGTGCCGGGCCGTGAGCCTTCTGTGCAGTACAACAGCAATCAATCTCTGCCCTTTGTAAGCAGTTTCGATTCTATGATCCGGACCGGCTACAGGATTTAAGTTAAAATACATACGCAAAACAAGGTCGTACGCAAAACAATTTTATTACCGGTAAGGCCGTGAGCGCACTCGGTCCAATGCCAAGTTCAACGTGCAATGCTCCGCTCTTCCATAAATAACGGCCGAGCGGGGCACAATATTGGCGTCTGAACGGAATCGGACTAATATCCAGAATGCTGTTTTTCAGATGAAAACAGAATCTTTACTGTGAAATCCACAACATTGGGAATAAATCTCCTAACTGCCTCTAAACCCTTTCTGCGAATTATTTACAAACAGTTAAATGTGTTCCAATTCCTTCAAGTCTTGGAACCATAGACGACATTTTATGGAAGTTATTTACGAGTACTTTCAAAGAAACCTCTAATCGCCTAGGGGTAAGGCTACGGCCCTAACCGAGAAGTCACAGATTTGATATCGAAACAGGCAAAATAAACATTTTTCAAAACTTTTGGAATGTTAAAAGCATTTAGTTAATGTTCATTTGCATTGAAATAACACCACCATACCCCACTAATAATGCTTCTCTCCGCGTATATGGCACATTACTGATGAGATATCTAACACTTTGATTGTCTTACTTGCCTCGCGGTTGTTTTTTTATAAAATAAAAAATAATTTTTAAACACTTTTATCCTTCCAACATACAATGTGGAGTTGTTACTTAAATTGACAGTTTAAAGATTCCTGAATTCTTTAAATATGATATATAAATCACATCATGAAGCGAATCTTACTTGTTAAATTTTGATGCAACTCCCCTAGTGTAGCTCTACTTAA